>NW_028232837.1:35180714-36469642 GCF_057557595.1 Rhyacophila brunnea | reverse complement strand
GACATAAAATTAAGCGATGAGTTTAAATTACGTATTTTTCAAAACATTTATACACATCAAAAAATATTAGATAAAATTTATTTTTATTTTTAAAATAATCTACTTATATTTATTAATATGCGACTAAACGCCATAGAAATATATTTTTTAAATTATTTAATTATTAATTATTTTTGACAAAGTGCAGTCATGACAACATTATTCTGCGCGTTGGTTTTATGCTCTGCGATATGAATGAGCCTACCTTATTTCATACAATTCGATAGACTGACTGAGGTTACGTGACCAATACATATACAATACAATACATACCCAATATTATGATTTTGGTAGTAATTTATTTAATATTTCTGGGAATTTTCCGGAGCGACAACATCGATAGACATGTGGGATTAGCGTTAGAGGGTGATCAGCGAAACACTTTTGATAGTAGATTTATTTAACTTGATTATATAAAGACGTTAATTTTGACTTAAGTGAGTAACTTTATAATATACGTGTGCTCTGTCTTGAGGCTTATTGCGGACTGGCGTTGAAAAAGACGCTTCAGACGAGTCTTTTTACCTGAGCCGCAGCAGTCTATTATTTATGTAATTATAGCTAAAGTACATTGGATATAAGATGTTCACAATTTTTTTCCTATATTCTTACTCACCTTCCCACATACAACAAGTTTCTTTAGAACTTCTCTTTCAAAAAAAAGCCACTCAAATAAAAATTTTCCACGATTTTCTGATAAAACAAACTACCTACTTACTATTCGTATTATTGTTTTTTTTTCTTAATTTTTGTTATAAATAATAAAAATTATAATATAGATTTTTTTTCATTTTTGTAGATGAGTATCCGCCAAAAAAATCTCGTTTGAACAAACCAATTATTAAAAAAAAGCAAATTTTGGTTTATAAAAACAATAATTACTTGATATTATTATTAAACATATAACCAGATTACTTGATCCCTGCTCTACGCCGAGGCATGGAAAATTCTGTAGGAAAGACAGTAGATAAGCCTCGAATTTTCCGAGCAAGCCAGTCTCATTGTTATTACAAGTAGTCTTTCTGTTTGCCTTTAATTTTCTTAAACCGTCGGCCGAACGGAACAAAACGACGAAGCCGGGAGATCACTTTCTGAAGAGATGTACAGATAGTGATTAAGGAGGAAGGAAATTAATATTTCCTGAGGTTTAGTACTTGGGAAGTCTTAGGAGTTGTTTGATCTTAATACGTATATATTATGATATAGGGGTGGCTATGTATTATCCGGGATAAGTTTATATGAATTTCTGCGTAAGAAAGAGAGTAGTAATATAACACAGGCATCTTATGATCTGAAGGAAAGCATAATTGAAAAATATTGAAAAAACGTAACACGGTAAAGTAAAGCTTTTATCTATACTGCCTTTGTATGTATGAATATTACAAACAGTGTTTTTTATTTATTTTTTTATAATTTATAAAATGTAAGTATAATTTGAGGCACCAAGGTCAAACGATCTTTTAACCGCGACATCTTTTGGACTCGTGATATAATTATATTATAGAAAAGCTCATATCCCTTGGTCATGGATATGGAGGGAATGAGCGTGAGTTTTAAATTTATTTAACAATTATTGATTGACATATATATTTAACAATTATTGAACAACGTGACAAATAATTAATTCAAGATCTTAACAATATTATGGGAATGAACAACCCAAGCCGTGTCAACATATAAATCGGCGAGATTAAATAGCTGATATGGCTGACCGCACTTATGATTTCCTTAATATCCGTTTCCCGTATATCAGAGTTCAACTATCGTAAACTCGATATAAAATAGCTGACTCAGTTATAATAGTTATTTCCTAAATATTCTTTTCAATATATTATTTTGATTGTGAGTACGTCAATAAATAGCGGATCACAATTGATTGGGAATGCCACTCTAACATAACTTCCCGGTAAAAACACATCTCACCGTATTGTCATTGTATTTATTATATTGTACCGATTATACCCTTGTAATTACTCGTATTTAACAGTAAATAAATTATTTTCTCCTCCATCATCACAAATGACTAATATCGTCTTTCAACTGCAACACCTATTCCCCACCAAAGTGCACTCACAAATATGTTTTAAGAAAATAATGTTCGATACGGTTTTGCTCTCAAACGGAGCTTGGTAGAATTATTTACCAAAAATGGTAGTTAATCTCTCGCCCAACACATTCGCGGTCAAATTACTATTAGAAACAGGCACTTTCCACTGTCGAGCGTTATGTTAGGAGCGTACTTCAGTGAAACGGCAAATAATTTTCAACAGTGCGACGAAATTTCTCACTAGTCGCCAATCGGAGACAGACAGCGAAGTGTCCACACGTCGATTTGTTTTGTCATGGCGTCGGATGAAAATATTCTTAAATCGTGTAAAGATAACTAAAAAACTTTACGTATGTACTTAAAATAGAAAACAAGTCAATGAATATACTATTATTATTAGTAATATAACAATAAACATAACATTAAATGGACGCATGTTGGATTTTTATGACAAATTATATTTCGTTCGGCACGCATCATTTGCACAATCCACGCATCGCCTAGCCACGATCTTTTTAGACCATGCCTCAACTGAAGTATAACCTTAAACATGTATTATTTAATATTTTCAAGAGATTTAGCATTTACTTGATATTTTCGTTTTGTGTTAAATTTGCGTTTAGGTTGTGAAAATGTTATAAATATTGTCAATATGGTGTGGTTGTGGTGGGGTATAAAAAGAGTGATATTATTAAAAGATATTAACACCAATAACACATTAATTTACAGCATTATAAAACATAATTACTCCCTACATCTCATGATTTTTCCATTAAAATTTCCAATCCTCTCTACTCTGTTACAACTTTGAATTGTCAAAAACATAACCTCTTTCCACATTATAACCTATATCTTCCCTCACACCACAGTATTGACAATAAATAAAAAAATGCGTAAATGTAGATTTCGGTGCTCACATTTTGATTAACCTGATTAACCACATGAGCGGAACACAGTAAAGCAATATTTATATTATATAGTTAATACCAAATTTTAAACTCATTTTAAAAATAAGTATTATTTATGTTACTGATACAAAAAAATACAGTTAATACTTTCGAGACAAGATATTGCAAAAATAATTTGTCATAAAAGAAAATAAATTCCATTTCATTTTAAATAATAACAAGAGGCCTTTCTTAAAAAAATAATGACAGAAAATTTACGGACTCCGCGAAGGGCTTTTTAGAAAAGACTGCAGTAATTGGACATCTTTTGGAACGAGGGAAGTTGTAATAAAAAACAGCTGAATACAAATTAAAGAGAATAAAATTATTTCGTAAGAAACATTTTAATTATTCGAAACGCCTTTTTAATTAGTTAAAGTACGTCAAATTTAGGTGTCATAAAATGGCAGTAACAATTTTTAATTGCAGTAAATATAGTGCAATTTACGTGAGTTGATTTTTGTCTCACTGTTATTTTTCTTCTTGTAGATTCTCTCCTCAGTTTGACGATTATGGCTTTGCTTAAGGCTATACCTCAGTTGAGGTATGATCTAAAAAGATCGTGGCTATGCGATGCGCGGATTGTGCAAATTACGCGAGCCGAACGAAATATAATTTGTCATATAAATCCAACATGCGTCCATTTAATGTTCTGTTTATTGTTCTATTAGTAACAATAATAATATATTCATGGACATGTTTACTTTTTCAAGTAAATGGGTAACGTTTTTTAGTCATCTTTACACGATTTAAGAATTAATTCCCTCGTTGCCATCACAAAACAAATTGACGTGTTCACAGCTCGACTTTCGCTCTCCGATTGCCAGCGAGTCTGAAATTTCGTCGCACCTATAGTTGAAAATTATTTGCCGTTTCACTGAAGTACCGTCTTAATAAACGTATGGTTTTCCGATATTTTCTGCAAAGCAATTTCATAGGTGTACCCATAGCTCCCACATCCTGAAACGGGCTACCAGGCTAGCATCTTTGGCACCCCCTACCTCGTTAATGTTAAAGGCAGTATGACACTATGCAAGCATTTTCTAAATGGTTTTCGAGCTAAAATTATTTCGCGATTTTCGTAGGTATTTTTGAAAACATCTACTTGAATTATGGATAGAGCGAATTTTTAAAGTGCGTTTATCTCACTTATCTGGACGACCCATCACGCTGGGCCCCTCCTAATCCCCCATGCCAGAGACCTGTCAGCCCCTTCCTAGTGGGGGCCATGGGTGTACCATAGTTACATAATAATCTCCGTTTCATTCTTTGATCATATTTACTCCTTAGTTAGACTATATTATGGATACCATGAAACGCCTCCAATATTAATTCTTGTCGCCCATCAATCTTCTTCCATTCTCCCAAATATGCCATCATCGAGTAGCTGTGCTGTATGTACTCTGGGGATCTATATGGCGGTCTTTCAGGACGCCAGAATCCGGTCGACTTGAAGAGCAGATAAGTCAGGATAATACCTACATCAAATTACACTAATGAGGAGGCAACTTGCTTTGTAATCTATTAAGGTAAATGACATTACATCAGGCGTTTGTGTAATATAATAGACTCACAGGACAGATAATAAATAGAATACCGATAGGCTATATACCAATACAGTAAATTTTGACGCAGGGTTTTGAATGTGTGAGTGTCCTACGAAAATGAGCCACGCCATTATAAACCTGCAATAGTGGATGTAATACATGGCCCCTACAAGGGGGGGCTGACAGGGCTCTGGCCTGGGGGCCCGGGCTTAGGAGGGGTCCGGCGTGATGGATCGACCAGATAAGTGAGATAAACGCACTTTAAAAATTCGCTCTAATAGTAAAAAAAGTCGCCTGCGGGCCTATTTTACTTCAAAGGTACATATTAACATTTTAAAATATGTGGCTACGCGATACAATTTTTTGATTATTGTGTGTCAATCAATACTCGATAACTCCATAATTCAAGTAGATGTTTTTAAAAATCACTAAATAATTTTACCTCTAACACCATATGGAAAATGCTTAATATATAGTGTCACATTGACTTTAACACTAGCGATAGGTAGGGGGGCCCACCAAATATTCTAGCCCGGGGGCCCGTTTCAGGATGTGGAGGCCATGGTGTAATACACCAATATTAAATGAGCGTAAATGCATAAACCAAGAGCAGTTGCCAGTATTCGACATATGACGTATTCTTGAAACTTGTTTAAATGTATCCCGTATTCTTACTTATTCGAGATCGGTTGCCTGCTTCTCCTTACCCGTTAGGTATTTCAGTTCCCATTATTTCTGAGTTCCCTGAATATACCTACTATTGACTGTCTTGTACTTATAATAGTCTAGTACTATATAATGAAATTATACATTTTTTATTCAATACCCGATATACATAAGAGGCGCCGAGTGCCAAAGGAGCTCAAGCGCCAACTTTACGATTTTTGACATTTGAATGTAGGTTTTTTCTATAAATCGATATGTATCATGCCACAAAGTCTTATCGCTCAAATAATTATAGATATTTTACAATAGAGATTTATTTTCTGTGGCATAATTGTTTTGGTCGTTATGTCAGCACGCCAAAGAAGCTTATCCGCCATTATTCTATGGAGAGCGCGAGACCAAAACAGCTCTCAGATTTGTCTTATTGAATATACGTTCTCAACAGTGAAAAAAACTAAAAATGAGCTCAAGAAGGATTAGAAAATAGTTTCGATGTGTGTTAAACCTGTAAACGAGGAAAATCACGATAAGTTTAACATGTTTTATCCGTTTTTCTTTCACATAGGTACGCTGTTGTTTAAAATATTTTAGATTACTTTTGAATTATGTTTATTAACATCATTTTAGTAATTATGTCCACTTCTTTGATACTTCCATGAAAGAAAATAACTCTTATTTCTAATTTCATCTTATTTTATATCCAATTACGATTGATATACACTAAAAAAAGTATTTAAAAAATCACCCGAATCCTTGAGAAAAAATGATGTTGATAAATTTGAATAATGATTTTGTTATTTTGGCCAGTTTGGAGTAACGATTTGATTTAGTATTATTAATAATATTGGGTATATAGACGGTTATTACAAAAAAAACAATCCAAAAGCTTTGAAATCATTGCTGTAATGGCAAAAATGTATTTAATATTATAAGGCAAATTTTATGCCAAACAAACTCATGTAACAATCATAACAAATTTGACGATTTTTTCAGTGTTTATTTGGCATAATAAAATTTGTTTATATAAAAATGTTTTTTTATTGCTATCCAAACCCTTACATTAAATCATTTTTTTAAATGATTTAGTTTTTAAAACTAATGCCATTATTTGAGTTTGAAAATGTTAATGCCACAGAAGCTTATGCAACAAAAAAAAAGTATCAAGTGCCACCTTTTTTCATTTTTCTATATGCCAAAGGGGCTCAAGCACCATTTTTTTGGAATCCAATAGATATTTTTCATTAAATATTATTGCAAATAGAAACTTTCATTTTTTTAAATTTGCTTTGCTTAGAAAATAATTGTCCATTTCAACATTCAAGTTTAAAATTAACAAAATAAATTCAGTGAAAACTTGTCGGCCATTTTGTAGCACTTTTGTTAAATGGTGCTTGAGCTCCTTTGGCGCTCGGCGCCTCATTAGGATTTAACAATGTAGGATTCAATTTAATTATAGAATAAACACGATTTTGATAAACTTAAAGAAACATATATTTCAGAAAAAATCTTGTTCTAGATTTTTTTTTTATAATAAGTGTACATCGTGGGTTGCTGCCAAAAGTTGGTAAGTCGATAATTCAGGTATTTAGAGTTAACAACGGATTATTGATATATTATTATAAATATGTATGCTAGAAAAAGAAATCATGCTCATCTAATATATATATAGATCAATGGCCACCACAAGGTGGGGGGCTAACAGGGCTCTAGCCTAGCGGTCCGGGCTCAGGGGGGCCCGGCGTGGCGGGTCGATCAGATAAATGAGATAAACACACATCTTATATTTGCTCTAAAAGGAAAAAATCGCCTGCGGGGCTATTTTATTACTTTTTTAAAATATATGGTGTACGATGCAATTTTTGGTTGACGTGTGTTGATACTCGTCAACTCCATTACTATTCGATATGTTAAATCGCTAAAAAATACACTGAATTTTATTCGATCTCCATTTCGAAAACGCCACTGTAGAGCGTCAGACTGCCTTTAACCTTAGCGATAGGTAGGGGGGCGGAAAAGATCCTGGCCTGAGGGCCCGCTTCAGGGTGTGGGGGGCCATGTATAGAACACTCACACAAAGTACAACGAAAGTAGCATTATGCCTGATTTTAGAGGGAATGTCAATCTTCAAATTGCAGTGACTCCATAACATGATTTCGAGACTTACCAACTTTTGGCTATTTTCTTATATTTCTGAGATTTTTCAAAATCGTGTTTTTCTATAATATCTGTTATTCTCATAACTCATCTTGGTTCAAACAAACAATAGTATTACTCAACAATATAAAGCTGTAAGACAGCACTTTGTGTTTGACTCGCGACTGGATTTTATTCTTGTATTTTATAACCCAACTACGAGAAAGCTCCGAGAAGACTGCGGCGAGGGGATGGGAAAGCAGACACTCGCGATGGGGTAGAATCTCATTCAAATAGCGTATATAATTGGTCGAATCGGGGAAAGTTTTAAATTGAGTTTTCCACAAACAAGGGATTGAAATGAGACAGAAATTATTCGGGAAATCGTTCGAGGACCTCTTCATCTTTGACACTACCTACTTACCTACAAATATCTCGAGTTTTCTTCAAGTTTTCTTAACTCTAAGCCAGTTTTCTTTTTGTTTGAACAGTTTCAAAGAATACTTAAAAGTATCTTAATCCATTGCTATGTCATGCCATATTATAAATAAAATGATATTCAAAATAAAATCAGTCATCATATTAGAAAATGGTCTACTTGTAAATTATTAGAAAATTATTGGTAGTTCATCATCATCATCATCAGCCGGGGTCAATCCACTGCTGGATGAAGGCCTCCCCAAGCTTTCTCCAACTCTCTCAGTCCTGTGTCGTTCGCTGCCACGAATTACCGCGGAACTTTACCAGTTCGTCAATCGTGCGGCTTTTAGGGCGACCCTGTGGCCGTTTCGTACCCCTTGGGTACCATTGGATGACGGAATGTGCCCCGCCCATCTCCATTTCAGCTGTTTGGCAACGCCTATTACATCGCGTACTCTTGTCTGCTTCCTAACCCATTCGTTTCTCTTACGGTCCTTTCGCGTGATGCCCAAAATGCACCTCTCCATGCCTCGCTGTGTGACTCTTAGCCTTTGGACATCTCTCGTGTTGAGGGTCCACGTCTCGCAGCCATACGTGAGCACGGGTAGCACACATTGGTTGAACACCCTACGCTTAAGACATAATGGTAGGTCACTCTTGAAGATACTATTCAGACGTCCGAAAGCACTCCATCCCAGCTTTGTTCTTCGAGCAATTTCATCGTGCATGCTTCCGTCTATGGACACCTGTGGGTCTATTCTATGCTTATCGACCGCTAAAGTGATAAAGTGAAAAATATTATCAAACTTAGGGTAGGTTTGTATCAAAATATTAGCACTTATTGTAACAATTACACGAAGCCGGTTTTTATTGTTGCAATAAGTGCTATATTTTAACAGCACCTATCTTGCTGCTGTTAAAATATCGCACTTATTGCAACAATAAAAACCGGCTTCGTGTAATTGTTACAATAAGTGCTAATATTTTGATACAAACCTACCCTAAGTTTGATACTATTTATCAATTTAGTGTTCGATAAGTATAGAATAGACCTACTGCTGTATATTGGTATGTACATCACGTTTAATGTTTACTTAAATTATATACCAAATTACTCGTAATATTACCAACTGAGGTTTTTTCCGACCACGTCCGATCCTAATAAGATCATAATATG
The DNA here is from genome assembly GCF_057557595.1 of Rhyacophila brunnea. Taxonomy (NCBI): domain Eukaryota; kingdom Metazoa; phylum Arthropoda; class Insecta; order Trichoptera; family Rhyacophilidae; genus Rhyacophila; species Rhyacophila brunnea. Next base: position 36,460,666 of record NW_028232837.1, on the reverse strand, counting down.
GGCCTCCACTGAGTGGAAGGTTTGTATTAACAGAATTTTTTTTCATGAAAAATGGATGTCAACCACTTGCTCGACCTATTAGGTCCATACTCTGACTCATACACAAATTGAAAAACAATATGTGTACTTGCAAGACTCAGGATTTGAACGTGAGACCCAAGACGCTATAGACTGACTAAAGTTACTTGAATAAAAATTCTAATTGATTTGAGTAGGTACCTTTTCGCCTTTCGCCATCTTCATGCGCTATGTAGGCTTAATGTTTGCTAACGGGCACGCACACAGAAAAATGGTTTAGGGGGGGGGTCATTTGAAGGCTACGGTATGGGGTGGGGTTCTACATTTACCCCGCCTACTACTCATAGCTTCTTTCGGTTTTAACCGCGCCCATTCGCGTACATTCCTCCTACCCAGACACTTTAATAAATTTATTAAATAAAAATCGGAGAAATATGGCACCTGCAGTTGGCTGTTTTGTGTGAACGCATTTATTTATAGGTTTTGGAATTTGAAATTTTGTGTGAGTATAGAAAACATTTATAACAAAATGCCATCAAAATCTCATTTTTGGTCAAAATAAAGTGCAGTTAGTTAGCTGGTTTGCAGATTAAGTAGTCTCACTGTAGAATAATTCCAGTATACAACTCGCTGTTTGTTTACTGTTGACACTTTTTGCACTGGGTTGACTTTTACTTTCAAATTAGCAAACATTGCATTTGGTTTCACTTTCCTAGTTTTTTTAAAATTCTAATTGATTTAAATTCACATTCCATCAAGTACCATCGGTCAATAGTATTCATATTAGTCTCTTATAGTTTATTGCAGACATATTGTTTGTTGCACATTTATTCGTTAAATATGTACTGATACTGTATTATTATTCCCACATTCAGACGAACTGGTTGATTTTCTGTAGACAATATTAATTGAGTACCTATTTCTTGAGTTCGATACTCATAAATACATATATACGATGGCAACGCGGCTTAAGCGTTGGCCTATTGGGCAGTGGGTCCCAGGTTCGAATCCTGGGTCTGGCAAGTACACGTCATATTGTTTTTCAATTTATGTATGAGTCAGAGTATGGACCTAACAGATTGAGCAAGTGGCTGACATCCATTTCTCGTACAAACATCTACTCTATGGAGGCCCCTATGATCATATTAGGATTGGACATGGTCAAAAAAATATACAATTTCTAAAAAAATAAATATACGTAATGTAAATGTAAAAATCGTCTACAGAGAGCACATATGAAACAGTTGCTAAGTATACAAATCTGAAGACGATTAAAAAATATTTTTGAAGTTATACTTCTTTTGGCGCGTTTGGAAAATCAGATCAGAGTGTATTTTTGGCGTATGACATGTAACACATCATTTATTTTTTCATTCGAAAAAAAACGCACTCGATTGGATTAGAACCACCGATTGTTCGGTTATCAGCCGAACGCACTACCTTTACGCCACTGTATGATACTGCAATCGTGACGATTATACAATATAAAATTATAATTTAGAATTTTTCCGTTGCCTAGGCAGCGAATTTATTATTATCGGCCATTTGTAATTCCTTACGTAAACAAATGATTCAACATCAGTGACAGTTGGTATTTTAAAAATAAAAACAACGAGAAACCATTATATAATTTAGTAATATAAGTTAAAGTGTATAGAAATAAACCAACGGAGTTCCAATAAGCGGTCCTTTTAAAAATAAAAACAACGAGAAGCCATTATATAATTTAGTAATATAAGTTAAAGTGTATAGAAATAAACCAACGGCGTTCCAATAAGCGGTCCTTTTTCTTGAGTGTGTAATTTAACAAGATAATTAAGAGCTAGTCGAAGAATCTAGTTTATCACAAGTTTTGTTTTTGTATTTTTACGCCAAATAAATATAACTTCTAAGTCTCTCGTCATTTTCTAGTAAGTGGTAAATAGTGTGTTCAAAACCTCTCAGAAGTTTTTAATCTGTTGAAACTTTTATCGTTCGATTTAAAACGAAAGTTTTCTACCTATGGTAGGTATGTAGACATAAATTTTATTTGTGGAGCCAAGATCTATAATAAGATTTTCCATTCGGGGTACTTGTTGAAAGTTTCAATATTGCACTATCCGATTATAATACTAAGCAAGTAGAATCAACGCTGTTAGTCTTGGTTGGAAAACTTACAAGTAGACAAAAGTATATCGGAAAATCAAGTGGTAGTCACTAATATTAAAAACCATTAGAACTCGCGACGTATAATGTCTCTCTTTGATATTAATCAGGGTTTTTTATTGTTCATATTGTCTCCAAGAAATAACTGTGTCTTTAAAATAATTGAAGATACATAATTTTGAAAACACTTATGAGAAAATATATTATAACCAATAGAAAAAATCTTTTTGAAAAAAGTAAGACACCCCGCAGTAATCGAACCTGCATCTCTCGGGTATCGCGCCCATGCACATAGACCACTATGCTGGGAGTCATACTTTATTGCGAAAAATTTTAACTAATGGCTTTTAATACCTAAATAATTACAAGATAAAAAGAACTTTTTATGTACAACGTTTTTAAATTTTCTGTTGAATCCTATAAACTTGACTTGACTAGCTTAAACGATCAAAAAAATTTGTACTTGATAGAAATAATACTGAAATGTCATTTTGACATTTCATATTGATTTCCATAGTAACACACGTATATATTAATAATTTAGTTGCTAGGACCCCAGACCCCTAGCGACCAATAATAGTGGATTGGATTACGGATTTCTTCCGAAATAACTTTTCATACAAAACAGAATTAACTGAAAATGAATTCAATTCTACTTAAAGATGGCTAAAAGTATTTAAAAAAATGCATTGGCATCGTGTTCTGATATATTCTAAAAGTTTCAAATTTCTAGCTTGTCGAGAAGTTAGTTAAAAATCGATTGCAAGAATTGTACCGGATAAACAACCAACGGATAAATAAGAATACGACATAATAAAAACGTTGTAAAATACAAAAGCCGATCGCCAATAGTAGCTAAATTTTAGAAAGTGGTTCGGCATGCCCCCCACAGGGGGGGCTGACAGGGCTCTAGCCTAGGGGCCCGTCGTGGTGGATCGACCAGATAAGTGAGATAAACACACTTCACAAATTTGCTCTAATAGTTTTTTAAAAAAGTCGCATGCGGCACATGTGATTGTGCAATGCAATTTTTAATTATTGTGTAGTTATCGATACTCAACAACTTCAAGTGGATTTAATAAAATTACCAAAAAATCGTTAAAAATACACTGAATAAGTACCTACCCTTAATTTTATATGGAACACCATTTGGAAAACGTTACTGTAAACCGTTACGCTACCTTTAATTCTAGCAATAGGTAGGGGGCCCGTTAAAGATCCCGGCCTGGGGGCCAGCTTCAGGACGTGGGGGCCATGCGCTTCAGTGAGTATTAAAAGCCATTAGTTAAAAATTTGTCGATATTAATTATTACTTCTTTAGCATAGTGGTCTATCTGCGTGGGCGCGATACCCGAGACATACAGGTTCGATTAATGCGGGGTGTCTTACTTTTATTTAAAAGTTTTATTTCTATTGGTTATAATATATTTTCTCAGACGTGTTTTCAAAAGTATGTAAGTTCAATAATTAGAATCCTACATTTTAAAATCCTGTAAATTATTCGTTGAATAAAAAAAATAGTTAATTTAAAATAATTGTTATCTACCGATAGGATTCCCCTTCTTCTTCCACCCTGTCACGTCCCAAAATTGGGGCATAGGGCAAGCACAAGTTGGCGCCACTTCCCTCAGTCCATCGCCAACTCTTGCGCCTCCCGCCATGTTAGACCTGCAGCACGTAGGTCACTCTTGTAGCACCACTGCAGGGTGAGGGAGGGCCGGCCACGGCGATGGAACCCTCGAGGCTGCGCCACAAGGGTGCGAAGTGCCTCACTCTTTGGTGGCATCCGGAATAGGATAGGATAGGATAGACCATCATTAATTGACAAGTGTTCGAATTTAGAACTAAGCTCATCCCAGTATAAAAAGTATTGAATGATATGTCAAATGTTAGCATGTGGCGCTCTCACTCAGCGGACAACTTATATTGGTGGATCTTATAGTATGAATAACTCTACAATCTTATTTTAATAAAATTATTATAATTATAATTATTTAATACCTACACAATGAAAATTGATTTTCCTCAAGCGCTAATGCTTTCAAATGCAGATGCACTCCATATACACAATCGGCGGCCCGCATACATAATCCTTTAACAATTTTCATATGGTGTTTCAGTTAGAGCTTCCGCCTGTGGAACAATTCAAAGCTTAACTCCCAAGAAAGTGCGGAAACAAGTTGGAAGTGTGTACAATGTACAGACAGTACGAGCATAGTGTCAGGGGATACAGCAGACATGCTTCCGGTACACGACTTGAAAGCTTCTGTACTTGCTTAGTTATTTTATTGCCACTACCAAACGACATGCCTTTACAGTTAATTAAATATTGTTAAATTAAAGAAAACAGCAAAAATGCACTTGTGAATTTATACGAAGTAAAATTGACCGAAAGCATAATGCCGATTCACAAATGGCAGAAAATTATTCGATTTGAGTGACATTTTATCGATCAACTCTCAGCCCAAGGGATCAATTGTACTACTATACATATATGACATATCATACAAGATTACTGATATTCAGTCTGAATAATATGCAAGTTTGTATAAAGCCGCATTTAGATCAAGCGAACGAACGTGTGTTCCTCCCCCACTCCAGCGAAATTCTTACCCCCGTTTCAGACCGGACACCGGTGTCGCGCTCGTATATAATAAGGAGGCCTTTGTATTCGAATAAAAGGGCCTTTGTCTTATGTTTATGAATACCTCGAGCTAAGTCGAGTCAAAGCGTGTCCGGTACATTTTTCCGTCGGCCGCCACATTCTCAAGCCGCCGATACACATGTTTTTATGACCGCAGGCAGTTTTATGTTCTAATTTATATCGCGAAATTATGCGTTGACTCATTGGCTCTGGACGTTTATAGACATAATACAAAGGCCCCTTTATTCGAATACAAAGGCCTCCTTATTATATACGAGCGCGACACCAGTGTCCCGTCTGAAACGGGGGTTATGCTCGCTCAACAAAAAGCGTTTAAGTCAAGAAAAATTCGCTGGAGTGGGGAAAAATAAACATTCAGTCGCTTGGTCTAAATGCGGCATAACACGATGACTGTAATATTTTTCATAGCATTCCTTCTAAAAACATTACATTACTAATTGATTAATGGCCTCTCACATTTCCCTCGATCTCCAGGTATTTCCAATGCAGTCAGTGGCACGTTTAGTGACGTAGAGGCCCTTTGCGATAAAAAATGAACAATCTAATTTTAATTTTCCAAACAAATCCATGCCATCAAACAATTGCGGCGTATGTGTACTCGGCACATCTAAATATGGCGCCCACAGAACAGATAATAAATAGAATACCGATAGGCTATATTCAATACGCCGCATGTTGATACAGTATTTTAAATGGGTGAGTGTCCTACGAAAAATGAGGCACGCATTATGCACGTGCAATAGCGTGTGTAATACACCACATTAAATGAGCGTAAATGCATAAACCGAGAGCAATTTTCAGTATTCGACGTAAAACGTATTCTTGACACGTGTATAAGCTTAGCCCGGATTCTTCCTTACTCGAGTCGGTTACCTGCTATCGCCTTACCCGTTATGTATTTCAGTTCCCACTATTTCAGAGTTCCCTGATGGCGCCTATAGCATAGTGGTCTATGTGGATAGGCGTAAAACCCGAGAGATCCAGGTTCGATCCTGCTGGGTGTCTTACTTTTTTCAAAAAAGATTTTTCTATTGGTTATAATATATTTTCCCATAAAAATTTTCAAAATTATGTGTGTTACAATATTCTTAAATCTTGTGAATTATTCGTTGAATAAAAAAATATAATTAAAATTTTAATTTCCTTATAAGTACTAAGTCCTATCGTGCAAATACATAAATTTACATAATGCAGAGTGAAGAGTGATTGGAGTAGCTAATGTGTAACTTTTAAATTGAAAATAATAAATTAATGTATGTCTCGTATAGTATAATAATATTATATTATTATTTTTCAACACTTTTACCCTCCGTGAAAAATTATAAAATTGATAAATTGGCCCTTCTTTCAAAGAAGCTGTGCACCACTGCTATTAATCAATGTTCATAAAAAATAAACACCAGATATTTTCTATGCGTGAGCATATCATATTAAGAAGAATAGTGAATTCAATTTAGGGTATTATTCTTGTAATAAAGTTGTAAACCAAAACCGTAACACTCAATAAAAACTTTTATATTGCAGATTGCTTGCATTTTTCATTTTGTACGAGACGGGAGTATAAAAGTGCTATGAAAAGCGTCTTTAAAAATTCTCAGAAGTGGTATTATACAACAACTCGCGTTGAAGTTTAACGTTTTTTATGACGCCTTAACAAAGTCACTTAATAATAAAGCAGCAACAGTTCTCTCGGCCCAATCCCAAAAATGACTTTTGCCCTAATTTATTATAACGTAAAACGTGCGTTCGAGATTTCGTTACTGCGAAGCGCAAAATGAAAACTTTAAAGCAGGAATGTTCAACCCCCCAGTACATCTATAATTTAGTCTCTTGCAAACAGACGTTACCAAAGTATAAATACTTTAAATACACATACTTAATTAGCCCTACTCTATCAGAGTATTACAAGTGTTTGTTCAATTTAATGAGAACTAAAATTGAATCAAGTATTCTTTACTTTATTTAATATTCAAGATTTTTTTAACCAGTTGGAATATTATTTTAGAAGTCGTCTTTTCTAATTAAGCGAAATTTACAGAAATTAATTCATTATTTTCTCTTACATAATATTTTATGACATAATCTTCTCCTTCTTCTTAGTCAATATCTTTTTCTTAGGCAGTGTTGACCTGTGTGTCCCTGATAACTATCTTAGAAATAGAGTGCATCAGTTGTTTATTCTGCTAAGATGCAGAACCAATCTGCCACTGGTAATGCCAATTGGGCGATAACTATGTTCAACCAAATTGCTTTAGGTATTGATATATTCCACTTGGGTGAGGGTGAGTTTAGGTGGACGCTATTTTATAAATTATTAAAATAGCGTCTCTTTAGCAAACTCGGTGTAGGTACTTCTTTGAACTTCTATAGATGTATTTTTTTTCACTGCTTTTGTATATTTTCATTTTTATCGTTTTCATTACTAACTTTTTTCTTTATCATAATGTTTCCATGTCATTTTGTGAACGTCTTAAACTTATAATTTGTAATGTCCACAACATGTTAAAAAATAAATTTAAATTGAAAATATATGAACATCACATCCAAAAATCCCTGTCACTGATCTGTCTTCTGTAGCTTCGCCATATAACTACCTCACGTGGATGGTATTTAGCAACAATCCAGGGCACCTAAGGTACCATGACTCGCAGCCATAAGACAAGACCGTCAGTATGCAAGCGTCGAAGAGGCGGCATTTGCTTCTAGTACATCCGTGAGTCTCTAACATTCTGCACCAGACCTTATATATATATTATTTTTCGTAACATTAATAATGTTTTAAATTATACGTTTGATAAAAATATTTCAGTATTTGTGGTAAATGACGTGTTTCAAGCATAAATGTTTGGTATTGACTGCCAACTAGATAATTACTTTTTAATTACCACATTTAAATAGCATGCTAATTATATCGAATGGCCACCTTAATCGTTACGCTCTGGGCGCGTCTTTAGCGTGTTGGTGTCCACTAACCAGTGCGTTTAATCGCATCGCTCAGCCCTATGACATTCGTATCGGCTTACGGAAGAGAGCAAGCTTGCGCGACCGTTTTGCGCCTAGCGTGTGAATTTGCAATGAATAAAAGGTACGAATTTCGATGACGCAGACGACTGCGTATTTTACACGACGCACAGATTTCTTAAGGGAAATCGAAATGAAATGAGTGTATCCGGACAGGAGTATAAAAATATTCGTAAAAAATATGAAATTAAGAGAGAAATATATGAGCGTGGTCTGTATGTAATCATGTGTTATGTAGACAAGTACCTAGTGGTGTGCTGAACATTGAACATTCTGTCCTCTGTCAATTTGACATGTCTATTTAGTTTATGGCTGCAACCAATGCTGCCATCTCCTTTTCATAGAATTATAATACATTTTATGCGAAGTGGGTAAAAGTTGTAGTAATTCTGAAAACGCTATAGTGTACGTATATTTTTCATATTTAATTCATAAGATTTATAGAATATTTGGTGTAAAATATTAATATTATTTATTGTTTTACATCTGGCGCGGAAATAAAATTATTTAATCTATGGCCGCGTAGCTGGCGCATTGATGTGATGCCAAACACAAAAGTCACATCAAATGCAAGCGGATAGCAAGCGGTAGCGCTAGCGATAGCGGTTGCGCGTTGCGAATGTTGGGATTGGTCTGCGTACACCTTTAATAGTAGTTTCTTTTGTTCATTGCTTTTTATTTTAAAGTTAAAACAATAATCTCATATCATCTCAAAAATAGTGACATTGTACGAAAATGCAAGATTATGGTTCATAATGAATTTATAAAAAAAGATAAGTAGGTAAAATAAAATCGGAAGTATTACATAGCGTTTCGATAAGATGTTAAGTTTTGGCGAGTTTTGGGAAGTTATATAAGTATATTAGGCAGGTACATATTGTGTGAATTAATGACATATAATACCTATATGTACGTATTTGTTGTTTGATTTTCATCTTACGTTAACAAACACATCGATTTTATGAAACAGTCACCATATTTTCCGATGTCATTTTAATTTCTATTTTATTAGCATTATTTTGACCCATTCTAAATATACAGAATTTCCATCATTAATAATTTAAATAATGTGAGCCTAGCTTATAAAATACAGTGGAAATGTTTAGCATACCTGTTTTGAGGCCTAAATTCCACAAAGTAGTCGAGCTTAGAAGCTTGCGTGGGTCCCCAGTAAAATAATCACTTGAGCTTTTCGCATGGATGCAGTTTAAATAATATGAAGCTTCTGAAAAGGTAGGTAGGTACTAAAGCTACTACTGTGGGTAGAGACTGAAGTGGGCGTATTCTATAATTGATGTTATTACAATGGAAAAGCTTTTTACATACATAGTTTAATAATCACACTGAATTAATTTCAACAAAATTATTTACGAATCAATAGCCATTTCTGTTTTGATGCTATTAATTATACGAACTAAATAACAAAAATAAACGATGTATCACGGTTGGATAATTTAATGAAGAATTTTTGTCAATTTAAATAAGCGACTATAAACCAAAAGTTGTCACAGAGAGTTGGATGTGGATGTATATACGAATCCTCCAAGCCAAAGGAAACCCTATCTAACCAAACCATAATATGTTATGTATGCTATGGGCCATTCGATAAAAATAGTGCACAGTTTTTCAGTTATATTTATTTGCTTTTGTTGAATTAAGAATACATATTACAGCTGGTTGTATGAGTTAGTTTTCTTTTAATGTGTGTCATGTCCATATTAAATCGTAATCGATAAAAATATTCTTCTATCTATAAAATTATATATTTTTTAATGGCATAATTTTACATATTTTATGGATAAATGAACATTTTTTAGATTAATATCTACTATGGCTTGGATTAGGCAGGTTTTAATTTTATTTTAAAAAACTAGCGAACACTATCTACGTTCAAAGAAAATAAATAAATACGTTTGACTGACAAAGTTTAGTGTGCACTGTTTATTTGAAATCTTAACAGCCTACGTCCACCCTTCGCCACTAGACTCACCAGTGTAGTTATGCGTCGGTGAAATTTTTAATTTAATTAATAATCGTTTAAACTAAATATGTCTAGTTTAACTTCAATTGGTCTCTTCTTGGTCGTGCACTCATGGCTGAGGATCGTGACCGCATTTAAATTTCGCCATCCTTTGAGCGACTAAGACTTTCCATCCTTCTCGATCCTCCGCTTCTCTCAGGGCAGAATGGATGATGCCCCCAGTCAGCTCTTTCACTTGGTCGCTCTATCGCGCAGACGCTCTTCCTCTGCTTCGCCTTCCCTGGAGGCTACCCAAAATTACCAGTCTCTCCAGGTTGTCCGTTCCGCGCCTGACAATATGTCCAAAAAACTGCAGAATTCTTCTCAGATATATCGTCGAGAGCCGTTCCTTTATCTTCAGTCTCTGGATGATTGACTGGTTCGCCATGTGCTCCGTCCAAGAAATGCAAAGCATTCGGCGCCAACACCACATCTCAAAGGCATCAATTGCCTTCCGTTCTCTTGCCTTCAGGGTCCACGACTCGACTCCGTAAATATGCCGCCAGTTATAGTGCAGAAAATACAGCCATTGTTGAACAAGAACTTCTTGTCCACATGTTACAACTGTGAACTAAAAATTCCCTCCAGTGCGGCTAATCCCACTTCCGTTTTAAAATGAGGAACGCCCCCAAATTTATCATTTCATTTTACGCTTCCGTCGTGTACGAAACTTTTTATAATAAAAATGTGTCTGTAACGATCAGAAGTGATGTTAGAATTATTATCAGTTAACTTTTGTTTTATTGCGATGAAGAAAAGGAGTTGCATCTAAAAGGAGAGCCGTTAAATTATTTAAACACGCGTTGCCATCATCACAGGTACGTCATTAAAAAGTCTTATATTTGCGACTACACCGACTTTCTGTTATCGCCGATTTCTTGTTGTCGGACAGTAGCAATGAAATCATTGATCGACAACGCGCTCAATACAGTAGCTAGCAAGTAAATTCGTGCATATCGATATTTGCACGTGTATAAGTAGACATCACGCAATTTCCATTATGCGATACCACACATCGGGAATTTATAGCAATATCACCTTTATTGTAATGGCGTTAGAACAGTGTTTCTAGTGCCCATTTGTTCATTTGAGCAAACCCGTTTGAACCGAACTATTCGGCAGACCCGACAACAAGTATTGGGAATTTATAGCAATATCACCTTTATTGTAATGGCGTTAGAACAGATTATGCCATTCGGCAGACCCGACAAAAAAGTGAGTGTCATTATTTTTTCCAGATGTTTCGTCCATATTAATGTCATTGGACAGTAGAGACACGCATTAGAGTGAAACTGGGCTAACAATCGCTGCAGCAACGTGCGATCAACAGCTAGAAGTTAGTCTGCAATCAATCACCCGTCAATAATAGCAAGGAAAATTAAATAATTTATTAAAATAAATAAATACATAGCCTAATTTATATGGGAGATCTTGATTCCCGGACTATTCCATACCAACATAGTATATATGAAACATTTTAAAACTTAAATTCTTAATATTCAATATCTAATTTAAATTCGATATTCAAATAAAACATGTGACCGAGTGGCAAATTTTGTTTATAATACACCTAAACTACCTTTATATAAATACTCCCGCTCGACCCTCTGTCAACCTTACGAAGGTAGCCTTGAGTCTTAAGTTAGAGTATACTACCTATTGTGTGTTTAACCTGCGAAGACTTAACTAGTTCCTAAATGTAAACTACTAAACTGCATTACAAGAAGCCTCATTACCTCGAAAGCCTCCATCGCAGGTTTATGGTCAGATGGGAAACATAAGTTGCAAGCTTGTTGCAGTCACTTTGTGGAAACATTCTAACAGGATGTGATAATACTACAAGTAGGCTCTTTTCAGTACTAGTTGGTGAGAATTACTAATTTTTATCGAAAAAGAATAATAAATTTACCTTATTATTTTTACGTTTACCTTACGTTTACCTTCTTTATCTATCAATAACATAATTATACACCTACCAGTGGGGACGACTCCATACTAGGCTATTATTTAAAGGCTAGTCCTTAAGAGCATACATCAGTGAAACGGAAAATAGGTGGGACGTAATTTCGCACTCGTTGCCAATCAGAGAGCGATAGTCGAGCTGTGAGCACGTCAAGTTGTTTTGTGGTGGCGTCGGAGGAATATATTCTTAAATCGTGTAAAGATGATTAAAAATGTTACGCATTTACTCGAAAAAGAAAACATGTCAACGAATATATTATTATTTATACTTGTTGAATTTTTATGACAAATTATGTTTTGTTCGTCACGTGTCGTTTGCAGAATCAACGCGTCGCGTAGTCACGATCTTTTTAGACCATGCCTCAGCCTTAAGAAAAATATTTTTTTGATGATAATATATTATTAAATACAAATTGGCTGCAAGACGTGGACCCTAAACACGAGAGATGTCCAAAGGCTAAGAGTCGCACAGCGAGATATGGAGAGGTGTATGTTGGGCATCACGCGAAAGGACCGTAAGAGAAACGAATGGATTAGGAAGCAGACAAGAGTACGCGATGTAATAGACGCTGCCAAACAGCTGAAATGGAGATGGGCGGGGACATTGCTCGCCGAAAGGACGGCTGCTGGACAAATGCCGTCAACCAGTGGTAACCAAGGGGCACGAAACGGCCACAGAGTCGCCTTAAAAGCCGCTGGATTGACGAACTGGTAAAGTTCGGCTGAAATACTTGGCAGCGAATGACACAGGACCGAGAGAGTTGGAAGAAGTTTGCGGATGCCTTCATCCATCAGTGTATTAACCCCGGATGATGATGAAATATAATAAATTAATAAATACATATTAACGTATTTAAATAACAACTTGATTATTTTATATTCCACAAAAATAATTTAATTTGCATTAGTAATGTATTATATAAGTATATTGTATAGAACCATCTGCAAAGTAAGGTTCAACTATTGTATGTATGGGATTACTGTCCGATGAATGTCAGATTTTTTTGTTTGGACTTCACCTCACGAACCTCAGCCCCGTCTACCATAATGTATGCAACACAGTAGGCTTGATGAGACGAAGCTTAAAATCTTTGCGCATAATATTATTGCCCAAAATAATAATTAATAATAAGATAATTTAATCACATATATATGTTTGATGTGTATAAATGTTCAGAAAAATACATAAATTAACCCACTGCTCAATTTTATATCGTCAGTAAGTTATTTAAATTTAATCGATGTAGTTTGCCATTGTCATTAATGTGTAACTATTCATCAGTAGTGATATCGAATTACCTTATTCCCCGTAAGTAGGTATTACCATTTAAGTGTGTTTTTTTCTCTGATCTCCATAGCCTACCTCTTTTCAAAAGTCACTCTTCGCCACTGACACCTGCATTGTATCAGCAATAGAGTAATGCATCGCCAGGGCATGTACGATGATGTATTGTATGACAACATTTTTTTGGCTACGTGTTAAAACTGTGAACTAACATGCTCCGTCCATTTTCACCCGAAATTCCATTATAAACTAAGAAGCTCCTCCCATTTAGTAGGCAGCAGCGCCTAGAAGCGTAGTCAAGAAGATGATGTCGTACAATACCATTGTATACGATGATGAAAACCAAGAACTAGAAACCTTCCATCGTGCCTAAAATGTAAATTATTCAGGTGATGTGTGCAACTATTACGTAAGCATATTAAATTTGGGCGCTAAATACAATAGAAACCCAAAAATTGGGTAGTAGGGCGACGTGGCATAATATTATAATGATGCATATTGGGCACATCGCAAAAGACCACCAAATAATTCAATGGATAAAAAGGTATACAAGAGTATTACGAGTATTATAACTATCTGATAGAGGTTGACATTTTTCTTCACATGTTAAAATAAATTATATTAAATTCTACATAGATATAGTTGATAACTATTTCAGTTGTAACACTAGTATCAAAACTACAATTATTGAAATAGCAATCGACTTAAAAAAACATATTGTAGAATTTAATATAATTTGTAATGTTATCACGTGTAAAATTGAATTTTACCAAGTACGCTGACTCATTTTTTTCTTTTATGCAGAAATGACAATGGGTCGGACATGTCGCTCGGCGATTGGACAACCGCTGGATAAAACTAATCATATAGTGGTACACAAGGAGTAATAAACGACCACAGGACTGCCTTAAAACCCGTTGGATTGATGGACTCATCAAGATCACGTAGGTGCGTTGCAGGGTGGAATAATCTAGAGAAAACCAGCATCCACTTTTTAAATGTCCCTGGCTGATGATGATGATAAATATTTGAGATAAGTAAGTATTGTATAATATTCATCTTATCTAAATATTCACCATCTCTTCTTACTTCTGACTATGCTGTCAAACTACTGCGTAAGACATATTTTGGATGTATTAGTTTTTTGATACATACATTAATAGCTAGGTATATTATATAATTTTGAAAACTGTTACATAACATAATATAATGTTGTATAGGTAAAATTAATCTAAAAGAGTATCTATGTACTCTTTTAGAGTGCAATGAAATGTTATTTATGAAAACATTTAATATTAACTGAACAGAGTTTAAGTTTAAGGCCGGAAACTGTGGTTGGGAAGGATCTTCATTTCCTAACAAAGTTCTACGAGTCTGAAACTCTGTACTTAAATATTCTGGAATACTCTTTGAAGCCAACCAAACAAGGTACTGAAGTTCCAGACGCACATTAATATTGACCCCGTTTGGCATATAATATCGTAAATAAGTAAGTAGGTATACTAACGCAATATGAAAACAAATTCTCTTATACACTATTTGTTTTTATATTGAAGTAGGTATTTGATACGATGCATCGTTGGTTTCATCATATCATTATAATCATTCGGAATGCTTGGAATTCTCGAATTCTTATTTAGGTACCTACTCAATATGAGTATCCACCATCTGATGTTCAAAACCATCTAACACTGGGTCTTCAGCCTGCCGATGTATTTACAGCTATTCGATGCGTATTTGGGACATTAATTGTGGGAATCCTCCGTAGTGTCAGATAGAGGCACTACTTTTAATCATAGTCAGACAAACTAACGTACTTATCTAATATACCTGTGAATTACCTACGTAGTCGCAGCCATGATTTATTCTGGATCGAAACCGTTTCCTCGTGTCAAGCCTATCAGGCAGCATTAGCGAGCGGTGCAAGATTAGTAAATGCTCTCCTAAAGATATAGACATTTTTAATGATGTACTTTGCATTTTCTTTTTGAAACTGTATTTTTCTGTATAAAATTGTATATTTTTTGATTTGAAAAATTATATTTTTCTGTATTAAATTGTACTTAAGTATGTTTTGATATTTTTTTTTACTATATTGTCTTCTTCTCTCTTGTGAGGGTAATGTTCGACTTATAATGTAAATCTCATGTTGTGTACGTTTTGAATTTAGATTTGTTATGTCAACAATGTTTTGTATTCTTAAATAAATAAATATACATCGTATGACCAGAAGCGCACACAGAAAAGTTGTTTAGGCAGGGGTCCATATTGAAAAAATCTCAATAATATTTTTATTGATTATAATGCGGTGGGAGTGGGCGGCATTAAAAAATCTACTTAGTTGGTGCCACTGACTTCCACATTTACCCCGCCTATATACTACTTATAGCTTCCTGTAGTTTCCACCGTATATCGCACTTTTCCGAATACATTCTCCATACCAGACACTCCACACTTTGAGTTTAACGATAAACAAGTGACCTGCAGATATGATTTATATACCTACTGTTCATCTACGAGTTATTGCGAGATGTCACATCCAGAAGTGATTATCAATTGCACGTGGCTTAATGGTCATAAGTATTATTAGGATCATTGGTGTCCGTTTGTGTCGTACGTGCTGTTTTGTCTTTTAGATACACCGCATCAAAATATTAAAGCAAACATTGGATGCCCCAGATAATTGCACCAATTTATGAGTGACCACAGGCCTTGCATGTCATAGAATACCGATACGAGTAGAATCAGTCCGTTGAGAGAGCTGTCCGACAGCAAAGAATTCAGGTCCCGATCCTCAGTCAGGAAGTCTTGACGAAAAAGAATAATAAGTAATATAACATTTACCCAAATAATTTGGTCTGGACCCGATAACCACCTATTGTGTGCGCGCCTGCGTATGACCAATATATTAACGTACATATCAGTGAGTGATGTAAACTGATGAATTATTACGCTTGGGGATTAATTTGGGACATGACATGGACGATTTAGACAAGTTTGTCCACGGCCTGGTTACAACGCCTCCACTCCTTTCGGCATTCATTTCGTGACAGTGGAAAACCCTAGACCCTAGATACTAAAGTCCGTCCATCTGGATGGTGCTCTTCCCCATCCTTGACAACCAGTCAATCTGTCAAAAAACTACAAATTTATCCGGGTTGTCATCTTTCCCGCGGATAAGGGCTATATGAACAAAAATTCGTGTCTGGAACATGTGCCTCGAATGTGGAATTCGTTGATGATGGACTCAATCGTTCTTAGGACCGTCCACTAGACTCTCAGTAGTCAGTCATCTCCAGTGCCACATTTCAAATGAGTCTAACATATCTTTGTTTTTTATCCTTATCGTTCAAGCCACATAAGTATATACAAATTAGGAAGACAAACGATCGTAGCATACCAAAATGTGTTTGTTCTTCCAAACCGGTTGCAGTTTCGCCATAACGTTTTAACCAGGGAACTCAGAAATAATGGGAACTAAAATACATAACGGGTGTGGAGTAACAGGCAACCGTTCTCGAGTGTGGAAGAATATGGGATAAACTTAAACACGTGTAAATAATACGCTTGACCTTCGTTCTGATAACTGCTCTTGGTTTATTAGCTGACGCTCATTCAATATTGGTGTATCTGTATGTTGCAACTCACACTATTGCACAAATATAATGTGTGGTTCATTTTCGTAGGATACTCACACATTCAAAACCCTGGTCGAAATGTAGTATATTGGGGAATACCCCGTCGGAATTATATGTATGAATATTATGATCTGTGGTTTTTACTAACGCTGTTGCTAGCCTCGCATCCATCTTTATCAGAGATCTTTGACACAATATATCCACATATTAAATTCGTACTTCATAATATATAATTACTAGCTGACCCGGCAAACGTTGTTCTGCCATATAAATTATTTCTAGTGATTATTTTGGTTGTTAAATAAAAAATAACGAATGTATCGTAAGTGTGTGGGGATGGGATCTATGACAGAAAAAGGAATAGAGCGCTGTAGACGATGACCGCCGATAAAAACAAAAAACATCAAACATTCATTTTCTCAATTCAAAATTAGTAATGATGTTCATAATGAATGAATTACCTGTGACAGGATCTCGTTGTTTAATGTTTTTGCAATATCCGTCTTGTCCCTTCCAGAAAATTAGCGGATATTGGAGAGCTTCGTATGAACGGTGTGTGTCAGCGATGAACTCCAGATTATTGTTTCTTCTTCGAATCACGATTTCTCGCGTCGATGTGCGATCGCCAACCATGATTCCAGCAATGTCGTCAACAACAGTCGCATTGAATCGACGTTCGTGCTCTCCAGCTGGTGTTTTATCAGGATTGATGACAATAACGTGATTGTCACTTTGTAATTCGTGCATGTGTGCTTTGAAGAATTTCAATAATTAATTGTGCTCATTCAACAGGGCGTCCAGTTCGCCGACGATGCGCCTGGCATTAGGTGAATTGAGGCTATTGTAGCCGCTACGTGCATCCACATGATTGATGTCCTCACCGCCGCGCCCATGAAGTAGATTTGTAAAAATGTATGTGGTTCGTTTGGCATTGGCAGCAATGAGCCTACTTTGTGGTATACTTGGCCTTTGATTTTTAACGTAGAATGGAATTGTTGACCATTTGCCGCAGTATTGTGAACTATTTCTGTTGCTCCGGACGAAGTCATTTGAAAACATAAATTGAATGTGCGAATGGACTTCAGGAACAGGTATGAATCTGGAACCGTGCCGATGAGCAAGCCGTTCAATGGTCCTGGTGGTATCTCAATATCTGGTAGTTGCACTTTTCCTGATGCGCAACACATCCCGGCTGACTCATGTTTGAATTTTAGCGCATGACAATGGGGACATTCTTTGTCCATAGCACCAATCAGCACTTTCGGATGAGCGGAATATTCAATATCTGGCTCGTACTCGAATGCGAGATGAAGGAACGAAGCGGATGTAAATGTTCGATGTACTTGTTGGCGTTGTCGGTCATTTTCTCTGCGTGTGTTAACTACGAACCGGCGCGCTTGGCTCCGTTCTAATTGTCGTTGTTGATTTCGTTCAGCTCGTGCCTTTTGTGATTGAGATGCACGCAATTGCGACATTCTTACACGCACATTTTTGTTATCTTGTTGAATTTGTTCGTCTGTTCTTTCTGCTCTACTATTTCGCATGTTTGTTGCTTTATTCGTTCGACGGCCAAAATGGCCCCCCTTGCGTCTTGCTGGCATTGTGACTTTGATACACGCACATAAAAATAGATAAATTAAAATAAATCGTACAAAATTTTGCACGCACTGCGTTGTGATATGCCGAATGAAATGTCAAAATGACGCGACGCTTCTCTTGAGTTCTTCTCGGACGTAACGCCATCTGTCAATGAACAACATAAATAATTTCGTTCTGTTTACGAACGACGGTTAAATTTGTTAATACAAAAATAATAAAATCGCGATTAAGAAATGGGAGGGTAGGGGTAGGAGGGTAAAAATTTGAGGTTATAGGTATTTTTTATGCCAAATAATAAAAAAAAATACAAAAAAAAAATTGTCAGAAAAATAAAAGAAAAATTTTCTGGATAGAGATACCCTAATCACCTAGCGGTATGAAATATACTTGTTGACCTATTCTCATACCTATCAAATATACATAAAAAAATTCATAAAAATCGGTCGAGCCATTTCGGAGGAGTTCGACCACAAACATCGTGACACGAGATTTTTATATATATAGAGATTATCTTTCACCAGTTGACTTGTTTGCTGCATAATATTGTTCTATTACATAGTAATATTAGTATGTGTATATTATATAAAATAGATCGATACCTATAAAAAAATGAAATATAAAATCGGTGATTCAAAAAAAACCTTTGCATTAGGTATTTAGTAAAGGAAGAAAGAATAATAAAAGGTATTTACAAGCACGTAAAATTAATATTGCGAAAAATATGACATTCTTCAAAAAATAACATAAAATTTAATTTTGAAAAGTAGGTACCTACCTACCGTAAAGTAGCAGATGGATGATTCTGTAGGCAATTTTGAAACAGGGAAAATAAATTAAATTCCTTCTCCCCTTTTACACTCCCCCCTCCAACGTAATTAATTTATTAATGTCAAGCTCACTTTGTGTAAAACGTAGGTAATAATATAACTTTGCTGATAGGAAAATTGGGAGAAAACATAAAACGATTATTCTGATATCGATTGGGTTAATACCATACAATTGGGAATAAATTGAAGTAATAAAAGAGATTCTTATTAAAGCCTTTTCAATCTTAATTATGATTTACTGAAGGAGGCTTTTGATTTATAATTAGTGGTATATTTTAGGGAAAATTATAATTTTCAGTCACAATATTGTATCTTGGTACTACGTTATATAATAAATTTTGTCATAAATCTTTTATCAGGGCAATTTTCTTCCGTAGAAAGGGTAGGTATGTATTAAGTATTCATTGTGAATATTTATTCAGAAATAAGTAGCTAATGATTTCGATGAATAGAGGGTTAAATTATACCGTCTCTCATAAGAATTATAATAACGTAAATGTTTTTACCACAGACAGTATCTGCCTTTTCTGTGAATGTACTAAATGGCGTTTCTTAGTAGATAAAAGTACACCGATAAAACAATAAACAAAATAAAGAGAAGTAGGCAAACGGATACACGGGTACAATGGGTACAAGCGCGTTGCCAACACTCGAAGTCGTAAATTGACACGTGTCAGTTTTTCATGACGGGTGTGGTCACAAATATTGCTTCACGGATTTCGTAACCATGACCGACCCCCTCCCCTGCATACATGGCATAAAAGCGATCTACGTGCTGTATATTTCACATGGCAGGAGGCGTGGGCCGTGGCGATGGACGGAGAGACATAGCGTAACCTTGTGCCTGCCCTATGTTCCGATTCTGGGTATGAGAAAGTGAGTAATATACTTTTTAGTAAATGTCCTAGGTATTTCCATGGTCATTCACATCATAACCCTACATGGCCTACATCGTGTGCTACCAGGGAACTTAGAAATAATGGGAACTGAAATACCTAACGGTTAAGGAGAAGCGGGCAACCGATCTCGAATAAGGAAGAATACGGAATAAATTTAAACATATGTCAATAATACATCATACGCCGAATACTGACAACTGCTCTCGGTTTATGCATTGACGCTCATTTAATATTGGTGTATTACACACACTATTGCACGTCTATATTGCGTGGCTCATTTTCGTAGGACACTCACACATTCAAAACCCTGCATCAAATTGCAGTGTATTGAATATAGTGTATCGGAATTCTATTTATTATCTCTTCTGTGTGTGCTACACACCACCAGTGACGTCAATGCCACCCGCCTTTCATTTTTAGTTATTTATTATTACATTAGTGCAAGTAAGCAAACTCGTTAGGTTAGGTTAGATTAGGTTATGTTATCTATCTTAAATAGACAAATGCAACAAAAATCTAATTAAATAAAATTAACATACACAATATCATCTAATGACATAGAAGTGATTTTAGATACGTGGAGAATCATGGCGCTGACCGGTTTGGAGGCCTCTTACGAAAATGTTGCCTGTGTAATATGACGCCGTCGGGAATTACAGCAAGACCTACAGTTGTGTTACCAGAATTATATACATACTTATTCTTTATTCTAATATATATTTTATTATTTACACGAGTACTCGAACGAAGCGACTGCGTCGTTTATTTCATGGACAACAGCCACTACTGTCAAGAGTTGTAATATTCGAATCCGTTCATTCATTTGTCGCCCTTTAGAATGTGCCGCCCCATAATCAATGCATCACCTCCATACCCCCATATGGCGTCACTGCATATCACCATTTACGCAATATTAAGTCCGAAGCATAAATCGATTGGTAATTTATGATGCCATCTTCCCTGGAAAACTATTGAGTAGTCAATATTTCTGTATAGAAATAGTCCATCTGTATATTTACTACATCTATGCTCAATATAAACCATTTTACGATACATTTTGTGGATTTCTTATATCGACTTGTAATTAAAAATGTACGAAGTATCTACTATAAAGACTATCTCTTTATTAGAAGTTTCATTAGATACAGGGTGTTCCAAAGTATTCAAAGACTCTGATTCGTTTGATACGACCATTGGCTTAATATCCTCACTTTGGCCTTTTTACGAACCGTATAGAAGTCTCAAATGTGTCTTATTACGCCGGCCACATGGCATTAACCCTTCCGATCCCGATGTAAACAACTATAAAAGCTGGTTTTTATGACTTGCCCACACTCTCCCGCCCATACAAATTTGGCTCCGGCAGAAATCATTAGGCGGATTAAGGGTCAAGCTTTACGAAGCTAGGTAATTCTGGCTTGTACTTTTGTTGGGTAATGTCCAGTAAAGAAAAAGTAGTAAAATAAAAGAAAAATTAAAGAAAAGAACATCGTTACTAGCATGTCATGAATGTCAATTAAATGCCAACTTTATAAAATAATTATGCTCGAAAAAGTAATAATTCACTCATTGTATTTTAAGTTGGGCTAGGTTTGGCTGA
The DNA here is from genome assembly GCF_057557595.1 of Rhyacophila brunnea. Lineage (NCBI taxonomy): Eukaryota > Metazoa > Arthropoda > Insecta > Trichoptera > Rhyacophilidae > Rhyacophila > Rhyacophila brunnea. Next base: position 36,438,987 of record NW_028232837.1, on the reverse strand, counting down.
AATATTGCTTCTATCTATACTTTGAACTAGAGGTGGGAAAACTGGTCGATTGTGAATATTCAATATCAGTAAAAACAAATTGTAGGTACCAGAATAAATTTGAATAATTTAAAGGTAGGTAAGTAAAGTAGGCACATAGCAATAAAACACTCTCGTAATTATTATAAAATATTACTTACGAATCAGTGCCAAGTTTTTTAATTCAACCTATGACAAATTTATTCGCATAGATTACTATTATACAAAATGCTTTTCGATGAAATTTTCCAGTCGTATTCAAATCCAATGCTCTTCTGAAAATTGTAATGCGTACAGATATTTTCGTGAAAATTTATTTCGGTTACACAATCAAAAGTTTGATAAGCCTTCTTCAAATGGAAACATTTTAGTAATGTATAGAAGTATTGTTTTAACCGCAAAATTTTTTGAGACTGGCGTGTGATTTTTCGAGGAAGGCTCAATTTCAGAATAATTATTATACAAAGTCACAATAAATATTAAATATCATTGATTATTAATGAACCTATATATTATTTAATCAAGCGAATAAAATAACGGTAAGGTATCATCATTGTTATTGGGCTGACAACCAGGGAGGAGTCTCCAACTGGTAGTTCTCTCGAAAATCAGTTGGATCCCGGTTACTCTGACATGGTAAGTAGTAGAGGTGGAAAAACTGGTCGATTTTGAAGACTAAGTATACTTACTATCAGTATAAAAAAAATCAAGACTTGTTCCAAAATACTTACTAGTATTTGGAATATTATATCGTCACTGTTCTGGCAGAAGACACTAATTCGAAAAAATGGCATATTAAGTTAGTACCAAAATGTTCCTTATTTCAAACTTTACCGTCTGGAAACCTTCTTAATAAATAAACAGTCTATATTTTAAAGTCATCCTTTTTACGATTGCTTAATAAACTCACACGATAGACCGTTATTTCAAAGTTTTTAACAACTTCAAAGTCAAATTTCTCAAAACTAGTATTCTGCAGTTAGTGTGTTCTGCCAGAACAGAGACGATATAGAGCGTTTGGCGTACTTGACTTTTTAGAAGCCATTTTTCCACAAATTGTTCATCACCCATAAAATTTGAATTCAGATCATAAGTTACAATTATAACACTAAAAAATCGAGAAACTCGACGTGACGAAACCAGATAAACGCGTAAATACTTTTCAGAACTCGAGCACTAGTACCTATTCCAGGACTTGAGACTGGCGTCAACTCTATATAAGTCGCATACTCAACTGGAACTAAAACTACATAACTCCATATTATTACTATAAAACGAACTTGTCAGTCTTGTCAGTTGTCACCATTTCTCTCCTTCACTATACCGACTTTACAACTGGGGAGAAAGAGAGAGCAATGCCGCCAATGACATTTGAGTGTATCACGGCTCGACATACGTGTATTATGCTATCTCGCTCGGGCGCATTTAATATCAATAGTATTGAAAGTCTACCAACCAGCGAGTCGCGTTATTAGACCACACGTACTGAGTAAGGGTAGTTGCATCCGAGACTTGCGTACACAAACTGGTGACAGTATTTCCAACTCACCTCTACTTTGAAACAACACTTCAGAAGATGGTGAAAGGGATGGGCAGTGATTTTGAAAATGTAACCTTTAAAAAATATATAGATACATATCTACATACATATAAAAAGCGTAATTAAAATTATCAATCAGCGATATGATTGGAACAGTGATGTCAAACCTTTATGTCCGTGGTAGCAGCGCCCCTCCCCTTGGTATGATGAATCCCGTTCATAACGTCAATACATAAAAAGAGTGCTGGTCCCATTATCTTCGGACCCGTCGATGATACAGGTCAGGTAGGTCAGGTAGGTGGTGATGAAGATACAAGTACGATCTGTGCGATTTCTCGCATAATATGATATCCGAAGCATCATACGGTCCATCAAATTTGCATAAGATTGTAGCGCCAGAAAGAAAAATAAAAAGATATTAATGAAATTATTAAGTTTCGTATTTTATAATGCTTCAGCATTGAGACGTATCAGTATTTATAGTGACCTTAAATTTTATCTATCGTGTGATCAAGTTCAGAAATGTACGGAATCCATATTTTATGGTTGATAGGACAAAAGTAAATAATATGATGCCAGGTTACACATAGGCCTTAATAAATCTCTTGAGAAGAAATTCTTGAGACTCCTTTACTTGAGGTTGTATGGATACTATCCATGGCCTTATCCAACTGACTTTCTCTTAGGTAATGCTTACACACTGTAGTCTGCAATTTAGAAGAGATCTTTATTTAGCTACGTATTTTTTTCGACTTATACGAGGTAAAATGAGAACTCTGCCATTCAGGGCAGTGTTGACCTATGTGTCCCTGACAACTATCTTAGAAATTAAGAGCATCAGTTGTCTATTCTCCCAAGGTGCAAAACCAACCTGCTATTGGTAATGCCAATTGGGAGGGCGATAACTATGTTCAACCAAATTGCTTCGGGTGTTGAATGTTGATATATTCCACTTGCGTGAGTTTGAGCTTAGGTGGATGCAATTTTATACATTCTTAAAATAGGGTCTCCTTAGCAAACTCGGTGTACTTCTTTGAACTTCTATAGATGTATAATTATATTTTCACTGCTTTTGTATGTTAATAATATTATGTTCTCTTTATATATTTTCATTTTTATCGTTTTTATTACTTTTCTTCTTTATAATAATGTTTCATGTCATGTTGTCGACGTCTTAAACTTATAATTTGTAATGTGAACAATAAACGTCTTAAAAATAAAATTGAATTGAAATCTAAGAAATAAAAATAAACCGATAAATGTGTGTATAGTAAATATCCAAACCAATCAGTCTTGCCAACTATAGTTGACAAAAACATGCTAGACGGGTTACGAAAACAAGCTATTTGGCAGGAAAAAAACGCTAGATTTCTTGAAAATAAAATTACAAGTAAATTTCCTTATACTACCAAGAACGAAGTCAATGCCCTTCCTTTCGCTTATCAAAAGAAGTGAAAAAATCTATAAGTGTAAAAATCACACATTTTAAGAGAAATATATTTCGGAATTGACATCAAATGCCTATATTGTGTCAACGGCGTTCAAGTTTCGTTTCATGTCACACACTAATATAATTTGATACCATTTCACTGTAAGACCATGAATGCTCCTATTTCAAGTGTTCATTTGTTGTTTTAATTCTCACGCTACATACCAACATAGGTACCGACCTACCTGCATTAAGTATGTATCCAATAGTCAGAAATTTGCTAGTGAAAACGCCACAAGCCAGATGCGTTTTTGCAAGCTAGATGCCTATCGAAAAATGCTAGATCTGGCAAGAAAAACGCTAAATTGGCAACGTTGAAACCAACACATCTATATATCAGGGTGACTTTTGGAAAGAGGTAGGCTGTGGAGTTCTGATAAAAAGAACACACATGTAAGGTATACTTACAAGAAATAAGGAGATAATACGATATTACTACTAATAAATAGGTACACACTAATGACAACAAATCTAATGAAACTTCGAAAACTCACTGACGACATAAAATTAAGCGATCAGTTTAAATTTAGTACGTAATTTTTCAAAACATTTATACTAATATCACCATACATCATACAATATCCAAAATCATTAGATAAAAGTTCTTTTTATTTTTAAAAACAGTCTATATTTATTAATATTCGATTAAGCACCATATAAATATTTTTTTTAAATTATCTAATTATTAATTATTTAGTTTCAGGCCCTGCGATCGGATCTTACCTTAGTTCATACAATTCGATAGACTGGGCGGGGCTACGTGACGTAAAGTCCATATGAAAAAAATTGAGAATTATTTAAAACATAATCCGACCTTTATTTACGTCAAGACAGATGGCGCGCTGTGGTATATTTTTTAAAACTTTTGCAGATTGTTTTATAATTATCTGTGTAATACATTCCTACACATACGGCATCTCTCGTTGGCAAAATATTTTTTTTATAGAATATAATAATCAAGTGATTTGTTATGGGTTGGTTTTATTAAAAGATTTTATTAATTATATCTAACGTTTTCTTTTATTTCCGATTTATAACACAAAATCACATACAATTATTATTACTGAAGTTTTAATACAAAGTTGAATATTACAAGGTACACAATGCGTCTTTCTTGTGAGACGTCCAGCTGTAGAGTGATTTGTTATTCTGAAATACTTCTAGGAAGGAAACAATAAATATGATGCAAAAAACTTAAGAAATGACAAGATGCAACATGTTTCAGCCTGTCGAACCCACAGGCTGACAAACTAACGGTACAAATTTGAATGGCACATAACAGATTATATAAATAAGTCAATATTATGCAATCAAAAAATATTTTTCTTAAGAAGGTAGGCTTCAAATAATTGCCTAGTATGGAGTCTTCGCCACTGCTATATAATATATAGCAGTGGCGAAGACTCCATACCATTATATACAAAATTACATAAAATATGAACGGAATTTAAAAATACTAATATAATTATTATTATTATTACTTACATAGGATTATACTTTTCTTAAACCATGGTAGTCTGGTTGGTCGCGGGTTTGATCTCATGTCTAAACACGAGTTTGATTGATCAAGTACAGTTTGAGTGAATAGGTTGGGCAAAAGGCTAAAAACAATTCCTCATTAATATAACTTCTACTCTGTGTAGGCCCATATGCTTGTAGTGATTTACATAACAGTGTTAGTTAGTAGTTAACAATAACTGCCGATTAATCTATGTAAAAGGTACAAAAAACATTTTCCGACTTATCTCAAAGCAGAAGTAACGCCTTCTCGTTAAAAATCAAGCACTACAATCTCCACCATTTACGCCGAAAATGTTTTTCGCGAGGCTTCGTAACAAAGTGGCGTGCTCATAAAGGGAAGTTCTATTATGGAAATGTGTAGAATCGTGATGGAAATGGGCGTCTCCGCACAGCTCTACAATGGATGGATGTTACTATCTAAGCAGCAAAACCTGTTAATTTTATCATTATTCTATGCATATTGAGTTGAATTTAAATAAGAAATGCATATCCTTATCGACAGGGGTGTATGTGCTAATACAAACCAAGACTTAAATCTATTTTTTATTATCTACCTCTCAATGTTATGCTGCCCTGCTAAGTAAAAAGACACTTTTTCTCTTATATTATGTAAAATTATTGGAGTGTTTTGTTTAAAGATTAGTTCAAAATAATAATTTCACATAATACAAGAGAAAAAGTAGTTTAAAACTTGGGTTCTCTCACTTCACTAGAACAAAAATACTGTCATTTTACTTAGCAGGGCAGTATGCAAGTATAATAATAATCTCGTTAATCAAAATAGGTGGTGTACTGTATAATAAAATCCAACAAAAAATAATAATAGTGAGTTAACGGATAAGTCTATAAATACTATATTACATACTTAAAGTTTTTACCTATTTCAAATGTCCGCCAGGATGACACTGATCTTGTGTTAAAATGATATAACAATTATAATGGATTTAAGTTTTATACTATTCTATTTGAGTCGTTTTTTGAGACCCGGGTTTCGCCTTTCGGCATCTTCATAATCTCACCATCTCACCAAAAGGCAAATTAACACTGACAATGAATACTATTAACTCTAACTTATATAACAAATCAATACAATAAAGTAGGTAAAAATTTATCACCTACCTATTAAGTCAGTAAGGTAAAGTAACACAGTGCCTAAAGATGCCGAAAGGCGAATCTCGGGTCGTAAAAAACGAGTCAAATAGAATAGTACAAAACTTAAATCCATAAGAATTTAAATTCAAATTCCATCAAGCAGGTACCTTCGGTCGATAGCATTAATATGATAAAATAATTGTTGAAGAAACACGTAAAAAATAGATAACTTACACATAAAAAAGTGTTCGTTTTTTTATAATATAACGTAATACAAGCTAAAAAATAATTATCTAGTACTATAATAATACACACGTCTGTATATACTCGATAGAGAAAGTATCATTACCATGACACTCCTTCCCATTTCTGAACAATTTTTAAATTAATAAATTAGCCCTACTGATAAATGGTTGTGCATCACTGATTTGGAATACTTAAATAGAATAACGAATATTCTTCAGGATCTTTGATCCACCTAGAATTACATTTTATATTCCGGTATTTAATTTTCATATTGTAGTATTCAAAAGTTAAACATTAAACATAAATAACTAATTTACCACTTTGAAATAAAAGTATAGGTAGGTCTTGTCTCAGGGGAGAGCCAAGGCTAAATGGAAAACTTTTTTGATATTTCACTAAAGAGGTTTCAAGTCGTTGAGAAATAAACTGAAACGGCCAAACAGACAAAACTATAACTCGGCCAAATAAAATAGTCAAGTGATTTGAATAATTCTCGTATATTTTCTTTGAGAATTCCAAGAATAAAGAAAGTACACTTTGAAAATTGTTACTTACTTCGAGAAAGTTCTATTTGCTCTCAGTGCTATTTAAAACGGGGAACTTGGTCGTCTTCAAGAGCTCTCCAGCAATCGCTTTATAGATAACTTTGTGAACTTCATTTTATTATTTTCTTATTAACGGTAAATTCCAATATGCATGGTTAAAAAATATAAAAAAAACCTCAGAAATATTCATAGAGAAATCCTAGAAAATATCTTGAGACTAGGGATTGCAATACCGAATGAGTATTTATCAATAATTAATACCAGTATTTAGGTAAGTGTTTCATATTGAATACCGGTTTTCATCAAAACATGTAGAAAAAATAGGTACCTATCAATAAATATGACAAGTATTATAATCTATATAACATAACAATAATATAACACTATTTTATAGCAACCTAAAGTACCTACCTACATTTATTCCGTTGACCTTTATAAATATGTATTTTTTTCGACCATGTCCGATCCTAATAAGATCATATGGATAATATTTGATCATATTTGTATTAACAGATTTTCTTTTTACGAGAAATGGGTGTCAGCCTCTTGCTAAACCTATTAGGTCCATACTTTGACTCAAACAATATGTGTATTTGTCAGACCCAGGATTCGAACCTGGGACCCACGACACTATAGATAGGGCATAGGCCAATGCGCGACCATCGTAAATCATATCATTTTAGAACTGCTAATTTTTACAAATAATATAAATCTGGGTACAGAAAAATCTCTCACAAATTCAATGTTTGTTGGATGTAGGTACGTACTAACAATGTTGGATCAATAGTAAGTTATATTATAATTGGAAATATTTGCCACGAATATTTTCTTTTTCGAAATATGTTAATTCATCGCGAGAATTCTATAAATATATTTGAGAGATTTTGTTATAAAATTATCGAAGTTTTGTTGGTTTTGGTCAATATATTTGGGTTTTGGCAATGTAAAACTTATACAATAAATTTAATATAGGTACAATATAGTAGTAAGTGATGAAAAAATAACATTAAATTTGTTTTCAAAAACGTGCATGCTTTCTTAATACCGAAAATACCGATATTTTGGATTTTTGAAACCGGTATTTCGGTATCGATAAATAATTGAATGTTGTTTTGAAATACCAGTATTGCAATCCCTGTAATACTGGTACTACCTTGCAATTAATGACTGGGGTTCGAATTCACAACTGTCGATTGCCAGGCGAGTGCTTTATCTATTAGGCAGGTACACAATAAATTCTTATTGTACCTACCGTGTAATTTGTACGAAACACAAAATGGACTAAGGATAATTTTATTGTCCATCCGAGTCCGAAAATGGGGGTTATATTAACAGGGTTTTTACGCGCATTGGTTTTTAATCATTTTCCCAACCCATTCAGTTCTTGCACTGGATCCGAAATAACTACTTAGGTACTTAATTTTTTTTTCAGATTTGACATTTACTTAAAATGAATAGTGTCCGCCTAAATTACCAACGGTGGCCGCGCGGCGTAAGCGTTGGACTATCATGCTGTGGGTCTCAGGTTCGAATCCTGGGTCTGGCAAGTACACATATTGTTTTTCAGTTTGTGTGTGAGTCAGGGTATGGACCTAATAGGTTGAGCAAGTGGCTGACATCCATTTCTCGTAAACAACAAAATCTGTTAATATAAACCTCTACTCTGTGGAGGCCCATATGATCCTATTAGGATCGGACATGATCAAAAAAAAAAAAAAAATTACGGCGCTATAATTTATAATGTCATGGGTCCCAGGTTCGAATCCTGGATCTGGCAAATAAACATATTGTTTTTCAATTTGTGTTTGGAATGAGAGTATGGACCTATTAGGTTGAGCAAGTGACTAACATTCATTTCTCGTAAAAAATATATGTTAATACAACTTCCACTCTATGGAGGCCCATATGATTCTTTCAAGATCAAACATGGTGAAGTAAGTAAGACGTAATAAATTAATTTAGTTATCAATTCTAAATTATGCTTCTACTGCTACCTCTTCATATTGGCCAAGTAAGTCTAATGCCGGGTCCACACTGGCAACATGTCGCCGGCAACCTCATTAAATTTTACGATAAGTATGATAATAATCGTAAAATTTCTTAAGCAATTATCATAATTATCGTAAAGTTAACTAGGTTGCCGGTGACATGTTGCCAGTGTGGACCCAGCATAATGTAAGCGGGGAACATTGTGTTGACAGCGACATATGGGTTATGTGGCCCATGGCCGGCAAATGTTGGCTGTACTTCGACGCAGTATCGGTGTATCTATAGGTATCAAAGAGCGCTAACATTCGCATTGCTTGGCCCAGTGTGGGGAAAGGGGCTTTACATTCTTACATTGTTTCACTACTTGTATACATTATAATATTTAAGTACCGAATGCACTAAGAATAAAATTATATTTTAAATTTAATTAATTTGTCAAATACTTGTTACCTGAGTTATGTTTATTATAAAATATTTATACCAAATTAAATCTCTACTTTTATGAGGTGTAGGTACATTATACTTTTTCTAATAATTAATGTGATTGCCTACTCACATAAATAGTAAGTATTTACTTTATTAATCTGTATAAATTACCATTTAGGCAACGTGCTGATTGATTAAAATTGCAGTCGGCTTGAATGTCTGCTGCTATTATTTAATATTCGGCGTAGTGGTTTCGGCCAATAGTCTTTCGTACAAATTTCTCGTAACCATGAAGGCTACTATTTGGCTCGCTACCCAAAAGAATATAGGTAGCACTCGCTCGGTGAGTGAAGTTAAATGTGTAAATCATTTTGTAATTGGTATGAATTTTTCACCTACTGCTTATAGTGCTAATGAAATGATATTTTCGAATACGAAATGCCTTCGACGATTAACCGTGTCCTTCTACACCACTATATTCTGATACAAACTCTACCTACCCTAAAACTCACCCACCTAATAAATGCGATGGTTATTGTATGCTACGCCTGGATCGAGTATGAATAAAAATAGCTTCTTAACACTTTTAACGATCATTCGATTTCCTGCTATAAACGAATATTTTAATCCAGTGAATTATGCGCAATGTAAAGATAGCGAAAACCGATAAAACACGAAGGCGAACGAAGACTGACGATCAAGATTTGACTTAGCCTGCGATAAGGAAAGCTCGCTTAAAAGTTTCGAATTGAAAAACACGGCTATAAAGCGCGTTTGATTGCTAGACGCTAGAGCTCATTTTCACTTGGTGCTTTAAATTAAAGCCTGCTTTTTCGTAGGGTCGCGAAAGATGTATAAATGTATCGCAAGAAGATATCGCAAAATGCCATTTTGATACCACGGTTGTTCACCGTAAAGGTGTGGTTATTAATTAACGTGTACAATTTTGATAAGAGGAATTACTTCAAAGTTTCCACGCTTAGTCAGAAAAGCATTAAAGCTGAATGGAGCTTTCATCGATTAAGACATCGGGTTCGTCCATATTTGACGTCATACCATAAGGGGTGAAAGGGTCTAATATAAAATCATAATTTGTTATGACGGGGTTAGGAGGGTAGTAGAAAATTTGATCTCAAAAACCACAAAATATAAACTAATTCCGTGAGAACAATGTATTGAAATCGATCATATGTTACAAAATTGTTGGGGGAAACGTAATTTAGACGGAGGTAAAAGATTTTTGATGAAGTTTGACGATAGTGGGGGGGGTCAAAATTATTGGTATTATGTGGTACACCTTTGGTGAAGTAGTAAGTAACAAGCAGTAAAATATTTACGTAGGTAGTATTTATTTGTACATAATAATTTTAACGTATGTGTTATTTTATCGAGTAATAATATTCATCACTAAACAAATGAAATAATAATTACAAGATAAAAAGAACTTTTTATGTACAACGTTTTTAAATTTTCTGTGGAATCATATAAACTTGACTTGACTAGGTTAAATGATCAAAAAAATGTATTTCATAGAAATAATACTGAAATGTCATTTTGACACACATATTGATTTCCATAGTAACGCACGTATAAATTAATAATTTCCTAGCAACCAATAATAGTAAATTGGATTACGGATTTCTTCCGAAATAACTTTTCATACAAAACAGAATTAACTGAAAATGAATTTAATTCTACTTAAAGATGGCTAAAAGTATTTAAAAAATGCATTGGCATCGTGTTCTGATATATTCTAAAAGTTTCAAATGTCTAGCTAGTCGAGAAGTTAATTAAAAATCGATTTGTACCGGACAAACAACCACCGGACAAATAAGAATACGACCCAATAAAAACGTTGTAAAATAGGGGGGAAATCGTTTTACCTCGACTGAAAAAATGTTTTTGAACCGGATTATGAGATACATGTTATATATTAGTATATATATAACATTGGTAGCGAGTCTATGGCACGCGAATGTTTTATTTTGAAAAGAAAAAATACCCATAATAATAATAAATGACAGATCGCTTTGTATATAAAATACCAGGCAAATACTTATTAAATAATTCAAGAATCAAGAATAAGCATTACATTTAACATAAATACATACATACCTAATTGTACTTATTGGTCGGTCCTTAGGCTTTATTCGTCACATGTAATATTATTGCACTAATCTCATCAGGCGGCGGGGGAAACCGCGCTGCGAAATTCTAATTTTGATCAATTTAAAATGCTTGCAACCAATGTAGCAAGAGAATGCCTCATCTGATCAGAGCAATTCTGGTGTCAATTTGTACTTCAAGAACCAAACTGAGTAATACAGGAACAACAATTTCATTTCTACCTGCAAAAATGGCTGTACTAAATAAGAAACAAAAACTTGGTAGAGTTAATAGGTAGTATTAATTCTGGTTTCAAAGTTAATGGACCAAAATGTATAGCGTTATTGAACGAAGTACTATGTTTTAAGAGTGGTATCTTGAGAATCGTCGTTTTTAATAGAATTCTTAAAAACTAATTTTTCCTTATGAAAAACTACTCGGCACGTAAGACAGTCGAAAAATAATATTTTGGAATTTTCGACACGCGTACGTAAAAAGGTTCACCAACCCTGTTATATAATATATTCTAAATACACACTGCGAAGATAGACATACTGAAGTATTATACGAAGGTAGAATGGTGCCAGATTCGTGTGGCAGCACGACTCAATTATGTGTTAGAATCGATACTTTCAAAAATGACAATACATCGTTCCACAGTGATTTTGTCATGGTCGCAATGTCAGAAGAATATTATGTCCTTCTTCTAACTAAAGAAGTTGCCGCCCACTGCCACAATTTTGTGCGCCCTAAAACTAGAAACAAGAAAAAGCTGAAATCAATATTCCAAGCTATATTCACAGAGAGTGCTTGAGTTGGAATTTTCAAGCATCCTTGATGTCGTGACTCATGACCAAGATTTCACGATAGTACGTTGATATAGATTTTGTAGATTATAAACTGAGCCTTCTAAAAGACTTACATAACATACCTACATAGTAGTGTTATCTGCAAATTCGCAACCTCTACAAAAAATATATACTTAGGTACTGATTAGACTGGGAATGATTAAAACATCTTTATTTTTTGATAGTACTCGTATTATAATCCACTATAATCTTATTGAAGTTGAAGGCAGATTTCCCAGCAATGCTTCAAGGTCAAATTCAGGTACTAATAACTTCATTTAAGGATTCGTAAAGGTTTTAAAACAAAGCTTCTTAACGGCCCACATGCTCAGCGTACGTCAAAGTGGAGCTTTTATGGAATTTTCAGAGCATAATCCTGGACATTCCTTAAACGTTGTAAATAATCTATTTATATGATTTTGAAGCTTTATTATCCTTTATATTTATTTTACATATTTGATGACTGCATAAAGTATTTTTATTACATAAAATAGTATTATTTTAAACCTCTCACTCTAATGTTTTAGAATATAGTTATATTTCAGTACGTCCATGTGAAGTGGTGTTAAGATTTTTTAGATTCATTAATTTTTAAACGCATTTACAAAACCAATAGTAAAATTAATGTTACATTATATATTATATTCCATTAAAAATCGTCACGACTATTAACCTTATCCTATTCGTGTAATTATTGGTGACATTCTATTTGCATATTATTTTATAAAAATGGGAATGTTATTTCAAAATATATAAAAAATATACAAAAAATATGTGTTTGTGTGTTTTGCAAAATGACGATGTTCATTGGTCCAGACTCTAGCCGAAGAAGAAAACATGTTCCTTTTTGAATTCATAGTTGAATTATTTCGATATGCAAGTTGCGACAATATTATATCAGAGACATAATATTATGATATATCCATAAAATCCGTTATTAAAATGCTCATACATAACTACCTCTTTTTCCAAAGTATATTATAACATCCGAAGCATCAGCAGGTATCATTGAAGGGTGGAGGTAGGCTTTTAAGATGCGAGATAAAAATGCACACTAAACTTTATCATCCATACTGATTTGTTTTCATTTAACCAAAAATAAAAAATGCAGATGGTGCTTGTTAGTTTTAAAAAATCAATTAAACCCTGCGTACGATACCATAATAGTTAAGGTGTGCTATGGGCGATCTGACAAAAATAATGCACACTTTTTTGTTCATTTTTATTTCGTTGAATTAAAAACAGGTAAATATAATTATGTACTACAGATGGTGTTAGTTTTTTTTAATTCATAAAGTCCTGCGTAAACCAAACCACAATAAGTAGATTAAAAATTGTCTTCTATTTATAAATATACGATTTAATGGCATAATTTTAGATATTTTATAGATATACGAATATTGTTTGACTGACTTGGTTTATGCAGGGTTTATTTGAATTTAAAAAAACTAACCAACACTTTTGCAAAATGTAGTTCAATGAAAACAAATGTAATATAACATATGGCTGACAAAGTTTAGCGTGCACTATTTTATGTCGGATTTTAACAGACCCCCCCCCCCTCCCCCCCCTTTACAATAATATTTGTACAATGGACCAGTAATTACCAAATAAACCAATCACCTTAAATTCATATACAAATGTGAATTATAATATAATTAACTTGACATATCATGTACTAAAAACAGAAAGTATGTTTGTATGACACCAAAAACTGTAACATGGGTAATTATTATTATCAATTGAATCAAAATAATTCTCACGACAGAATAGATATTACAATGATTATTATTTTCAGATTGTTCTGCACATGACTTATTATAGTTGCTATATATTTTTAGATTAAAGAAATATTTAAACAATCATATCAGTGCTAAGTTAACTCTCACGGGACAAAAATCATGCAATGGTAATTTTGTGTTATTGAAATAGAAAACGGTGAAATTTTTATGTCTTTAGAATGGCTGCATAATTATTTTTAATTTTACTCTTGATGGAAAGACATAATAATTTAAAATACAATAACACATGTGTATGTATATTATTTAAGTATATGTATTACATATTATATTTATTTTTTAACCACACATAAATATTCGATTCTCAAAAATTCACTAGATAAGTAGAGCCTAATGCAACTTATTATCGACTTACCTAAGCCGGCTCTCACATGTAAACTCGTCTCGACCGCAACGTGTCGAATACGTCGATATGAAGTCAGCATTATTCACAAAATTCACGTTATCTTATATTATGAACCTTCGCACACTGCTGGAAGAATACATTTTAAATTAAAAAAAACCTCTGGAGGCACATGCAACTATTTTCACCCGACATACAACGCAGATATAATCCCGAAATGTCGCATTTCGTCAGTCATTTTGGCTTGCCGAGTGACGTCATTGTACTCGCACGGCCTTGCTTCACGCACATAAGAAAGTTGCATGTTGCGCTCAGTTTTGATTTATGACTATTATCCCAGTCGAAACGATGTTTAATGTGCGACTGGCCTGAGAGGTATCATCCACAGTTCCCAGGTATCATATATCTATGCATTTCTAATTATTTTACTTTGTAGTGCAGTGACATTATGAAATATGGTTTTCTTTAGGAGTAAGGAAACTTAAATTTTTTAGGTAGTTAATTAGACGCAGGCGTTAAAAAAAATCAAAATTGACAGATATTTTGATCATTAAATGACAATAGTATTTAGGATGATTCAATAAAAGAATCCTCTCCACTCACAGCTCCAGACACAACATTAGTGATCAAGCCATACTCAAATATTATTGAAATATCTAAAAATTTTATAGGAGGCGTTTGAAAACATCAATAACGATTTCTTGCATCTGAAACTGCAAACATATTATATGCTGCAACCATATAATAGATAGGTACCTGAATAAAGTAAACTTAAATGTGAAAGCATGTCGCCTTGGACCAATGCCTTTAATGCAGTATTTATGACGGTCAGATCATAAAACGCAAGAAATACAATGCACTACTGAATGTTCCCAAATATTACCTATATTGAATGCGCGTTTCATTTATATGACAAAGTATAATGCGTAGATACAGACTTAACTGTTAGAAAAATAACAAATTCTTTAGCACTTTAAGTAAATTATATGATATTTCTCCACGCTCTAAAATTAAACCTTCTAAAAGACTCGTCCAGAAGGTGTGCAAACAAAAAATATTCAAAATCTTTCATAAAAAATACACACCCAACAAAGTCATCAAAATATCAATTAATTTTTAAATTAACAAAAGTTTGCCGTTACTTCAGTAGGTATCTATACAATTATAAAAAAAAAATAACTACGAAAATAAATTTCAAAAACATTGACAATGAATCGAATTTGCGGATTTATTGGTCATCAAACAAAATTATGTACTTAGGTATTTTAAATAATATTTATATTTTTTAAGTTAGTACACACCTACATACATGTAGTTATTTCAGTGCTTGAAATGGAAAATTTTATGAACCGAAGTGCTCGATAAATTTACAATTTTAGGTGCATTTTATAAAAATAAGTGTGTTAGATTTTTTGTTATATGCCAATATATGTATAAGTAAGTACTTATATCAAATATTTATTCAACGAGACAAGGATATCTTTGGGGATCGTATGAACCGGAACGGCGCTCCGGTGCTGTCCGGTCCATTACGAGCCCTGACTTATTTATTAAGTAGATACTTATACATAATGTATTAATGACAGTTCCGGTTTCTTCCGCTTTAAAAGGAAATACAAATATTTTTTTTTTGCAACTTCATTAGGTACCGATAAAAATAATTTAAAGACATTTTTTTTTAAATTAACAACATAAAATCAACATAAAAAAATAAGTAATTTAAATTTACCTTTATTTGAAAATAAAGTACCAACCTGCTATACGTTAGAGAAATTAGGTTTTTACGATGTATATTTTTGAGAATTGATGTTTCTTGAATGCGACGGTTCATAGGTTATAAAATAACTGTGGCTTTCAAGATGAAGTCTCTCTATCCCTGTCTGAGGATCTATCAATAAAATAAAATTGATGCCTAAAGATCAGTGACGTCCCGTGGGGGTAGGAAGATTGAGCGTCGCTTGGGGGCGGCGTTACGCAAAGGGTGACAAATCGGGGAGAATCAATATGTATATAAGTATAGAAATAGCTACCTAAACTTAGTAATACAGGAAATATCTAGTTTACTTCCGTCGTGCACATCTAATTTAAAATGTATCCAAACATGTTTGCCAGTCACTCGCGAGTTTTGGAAGTAGTCAAGTGTATTTTTAAATGTAGATACCTATCTGAAACCGTAGACTCGCAATATTGTCTGTTGGAGCAGAGATGGCATTTAAATTAGATTTAGTGGTATATATCTTGTTAGTAACGTATCCATGCAACACATTTCTTAGATATTGGAGTTATGAAAGGATGATAAAAAGTACTGAATAAAAAAAATGTGGCGGCATTTTTGCACTGCTTAGGGGCGACATTTTGTCTAGGGACGTCACTGCTAAAGATAATAATAAGCTTAAGGGTAAGCTCTACAGAATTGCCCTTGAGAATTGAAAATATGATTTTTTTATATGTGGTCCGGAATTGTTGGTCTACTAGCAATATACAAAGGTCGCCGACAATGCTTGTGTCAAATGTAAATGGTCTTTAAATTAAATTTAAATCATAAACACGGTCGACGTGAAGACAGAATGGGGTGACCAAAAAATAATATCTTCTAATATAGGTAGGTACGTAAATGTTACTAAATTCAATTTGTTAATCAACTGTTTGGGAGAAAGTATTGCAACCAATATGATGGTGACATTTTCAATTATGTGGTTACCACAATATAAACTTAATAACATATTAATAACTTTTTAACCTGAAATTGTCCGAGAATTAAACATACGAAGGATGTTGAAATGCATATCTACCTACATTTTTATTTCATGTGCTATCCAAAAAACATTAATAATGAATAGTATTTATTTTTAATGTTTAGGACCAACATATTAAAAATAATAGGTACTTATTGCGCAATTTTACTTTTATACAACTAGTGAAACAATAGGTAGGTAGTACCTACCATTATTTATGTAAAGCCAATGGACGAAATAATTTATATCATGAGTGCCTACAGTCACCACACACATTTATTTTTTATTCGCCAGTCGGACTGGCAGGCAAAAAATAACGTCAGGGCTGTCGAAGACATAATTATTTTGTACTTTTTAAGTTTTATTTATAATATTTATATTATTTAAGTTTTGTCCATCTAATATCCACTGCGGTTCACGTAGTGGCATGTACCTGTTTTTCTGGGGTCAACTAATTCAAAAAGTAAACACCCATAATAGAATTTTTCCAGTTTTGGTTGCATTATATTCCAACTCATTTCCGATTTTATTAATGGAAATTTCTCGGTGTACATAGTAAACAAACCTACGAATAAAAAAAGACGGGAAGAAACACATTGATTCATCGCAGTAAAAACTGGCAACCAAATTCGCCATTTTGGAAAGCGACGATTTTGCGTAAACAAATATCACGTGGTCTGCACGTGTGCGGTAAACTTCGTATGTGTTTGTAATTTTGTGTATTTTATGTTTGTGTATCATGCATTGTCGGCCATATTTTCCGGCCTTTCTGATTGCCGTGATTTTTTATTCGTAGAAACAAACAGCATTTTTTATTAGTTATATAAAGTCAACTTTGAGCTTTGAGCCGTGCTCACTCATGAATGTAATTCTTCATTTAAGTAAGTCTATATAAATTTTGATGTTATCTTGCAGAGAAAACAGTTATCTGACCTTTTCACTATATTATATACATGCAAATATAATGTTTTCAAATAATTGATATGGATTATATAATATATTCCATCGTATTATTTTCTCGAAATCATAAAGATACTAAAATAGTATTTGAGTATCAACCTATGTTCAATTTGAATTGGGTTATAATAATAATATACCCGTAGATATATCAATAGTATGTTTGCCACGATATCCACCCAAGTTATCAGTATGTACTTGCACAGGTTTGATTAAAAACTATGATGAAATTAACATTTTACAAATATTATATTATTTTGACAGCCCTGTTTTCTGATCAGCGGACACGTGCAGCTGTTTATCAAGATTGTCTACAATAATAATAATGTAGAAGGTCGACAATAGTAATAATAATATATTTTTTAAATAAAATCTCCGATGATTAGTGATTTTTGCCAAAAGATCGATTTAAATTAACGTGCGTACGACGCCGAGGTCCATTTCATACTAAATTATATTTGAATACCGAGCTCTTCAGCCGCCCCTTAACGTCATGTAAAACGTTATGACTTTTCTTTACATATAGGTAGTTTTCTAAGTACATACAATATATTATTAATATTATTTTATTCAGCAATAATAAACATTGAGGCTAACCAGTTTATTAGATTTAATATTTTTATTGCAAAAAAATGATAATCAAAAGCAAGAGGCAACACAGTAGTAATACAGCAAATAAAACGAAATATTATCGCCGTCTCGCTCTAAACGTCGAAGTCGACCGAAGGCGTACGAAGCAGGGAGGCCGCATGTTTTGCCAGGCTCGAACGAAATCAGTCGTTAGCATACCTCCGAGGGTTGGTGACGTTAAAATTTTCGTGGAATCGTCTTCGAAATTCCGTGCGAACTTTTTGACAATTTTATTCGGGTGATAGAATCCAATTGGATTACAAATTATCTGAAATTATTTTCATTGCTTCAAATTTAGATTTGAAAAACGATCATGATTGTTTTGTTCTTATTCTGAAAACAATTTTGTTTATCGCTGACAGCGCGATGACTGTCATGTAGAAAGAAACAAGTGATGAAGGTGAAATAACATGGATTGCTAGTTTTTATACAGCTCTTGATTATTGAAACAGTTTAAAATTTCACGTGTTGTGCTAGTGTTTATGTTGTGATTCTTCAAATAAATAGGATGTTTTTCGATAAAGAAATAACACTACTATTACATTTGTTACCATTTTCGTGTTAGTTTTGTGAAAGAAGTGATTTGGATTTTCGTAATTAATTTTTACCGATTGATTCGATTCGCCAATGTCATTATTATTTTGCTGACAGCTCCGAGAATCCACCACTGACGTAAGTTTTTTTCAACACCAATACATTTTTCTTTAGTGATATTTCTTAGAACTCTGTTTATTATTTTTATTTCGTTATAATGAAATATTGCGTTTTTTTTAAACATAATTTTTGTGTCTTCACAGTGGGTACCTAGGTAGGTTACATATTTTGATTTCGTTTTACCAAGTTGCCCATTGTATGTGTGTAGCTGTAGTGTAGAATGTAGATGTAGATAATAGGTATACCCTTGTTTAAATTATTGTACTTTTGTTAAATATACAGTAGGTATACCGTATCTGTATAGATTCTTTCTCTATGACATTATTATTACTATAACTGTAATAATAACTGTTTATACTTTAATCAATTAAGCACTTACTATTTTCTAGTACCTACATAATTAATTATAGTAAGTAGTATAGTAAGTATTCCCTAAATTTCTGTGCGTATGTGTCAGTAGCGAAGGGTGGAAGTATGCTGTTAAGATCTGCCATAAATAGTCCACATTAAACTTTGTTAATCATACGTATTTGTTTTTATTGAACTAAGACTACACTTTACAGATGGTGTTAGTTAGTTTTTAAAAATCAATCAAACCAAACCATAATAGTTTTGGCATATTTTGGGCGATACAACAGAATTGTGCATACTTTTCCATTCATATTTAAGTACCTACTTGTTTTCGTACATAAGTACTTATTACTCATATTGTTGTTTCATTTTTGAAATTCATTAATCTTTGCCTATACCTACCAAAATATAATACCTAGATAAAAATATTATTCTATCTATAAAATATCCAACATTATGTACGATTTAATTCCATAATTTTAGATTTATCTTATATTATAGAAGAGTATTTTTTGACTATTATCTATTATGGCATGGTTTTCGCCGGTTTAAGTGAATTTTAAAAACTAACCAACAGCATCTGTAAATAGTTGTAGTCTTATTTAAATGAAAACAAATAAGTACGTGTGACTAGGGAATCCAATCCCGAGCCAAAATTCTGATCCCGGGATTTCGGGATTACAATTTGACAATCCCGGGATCCCGGGACTGGTCCCGGGATTGGGATTTTTTTCCATTGTTAATATAAAAATTTTTATATTTACAAATAACATTGATAAAATCGGTCAAAAATAAATCTAATATAATTTATACTATTTAAGACATATATTGTTAAAATTGTATACGTTAAATCTTGGAAATACACAAGTTTAATGGAGTAAATAATATTGTAATATAAATAATAATGTGAATTTAATATGAGATTGCTATTTCTGATAGTAAAGACATAATGAATAGATCAGCGAGATTTAAAATAGTAAAGCAAATAATCATGGCGTACTTATGGCCTTTCCGCTTCATAAATCTAATTAGTCAGCCAAATATGAAACTGCCGTAAAACGTATGATATCATGGTAGAATTACTTTGTTAAAAGTGCGAAGCATTGTTTTTTTTACCAATCTTTCTCATTTTTAATAATCTATGTGAAAAAATAAAATGAATCGGCAACCTACACATCAAACTTCATTCAAACTCAGTTTATTTCTAATGTAGTTATTTTGTATTAAAAGTATTTTTTCTGTTATATTTTCCATAAAAATTGATAAAAAAATCAATCCCGAAATCCCGGGATTATGTTTATCAATCCCGGGATTCATAGGTATCGAAAATAGCTCGGGATCCCGGGATTGGATTCCCTACGTGTGACTGACAAAGTTTAATGTGCACTATTTATGGCTGATCCAACCTACCTCCACCCTTCGACACTGGTACCTATGTGTATCGTATGGTAAAATCATGGGTATGTGGGAACGGTACAAGTTAAATTATTTTACTAGGTATAGTAAAATTTTTAGTAAATAATAAATATCCAGTAACGGCCCAATGTACGGAAGCCTCTTTTTCCAAAAATTGTTCCTGGGAAGGTTAATTTTCTAGTCAACACACCACGCGGCCCAATTATGTACTTACATAATATATTTTTATTACATTATTTTATAGGCCTAGTGTAAAAATTCTAACTTAAATGATTAGGTACTATTCCAAAGTGGCCAATGTGGGTACCTACTGTGTATGCATGTAATTATTGATAGTTAAATGTTTTTATTCTTATCCGAGCGCAAATAATATTGTCATGTGGGTGGAATGCTTGTGTAAATAATTCAACAAATAATAAGTAAGTAGGTGCTTGTGACGATTCGTGGAGCATGAGCTAATTTTGATCGTATTTATTTAAGTAGTAAATATTTAAAAACCATCATCTCCCTTCCCACTTACTCAATCAATCGATAGTATTCTAATTAATTTAATTAACACGAGGGAACACTATAAATTACAAATATGTACATACGTTCACATATTTGAAATGACTAACGGGATCTTTAAAATAGAATATGCGAAATAATTAATATGCATAGATAAATGAAAAAAAGTCAATTCAACGGTGCATTTCCAGCGAAACGCATGAGGTTAGCGTACAAAATGGTCCAAGACTTAGGCCTGTTTCAGACGGGACACCGGTGTAGTAGCGCTCGATGTAATATATAACGCCTTTGTATTATGTTTATGAACGCCCCTGAGCTAATGAGTCAACACATAATTTCGCGTTATAAATTAGAATATAAAACTGGCTGCGGTAATAAAAACAGGTGTATCGGCAGCTTGAGAATGTAGCGGCCGACGGAAAAGTGTACCGGACAAGCGTTGAATCATTAGCTCTTTATTCGAATACAAAGGCCTCCTTATTATATACGAGCGCGACAACGGTGTCCCGTCTGAAACGGGCCTTAATCTTCTTTTGACTCTCCTGAAAAGTAGTGATTTTAGTTAGACATACAACCCATTTTACTTTCGAATACAAAGTATCATTAGCATATCATTAGTTAGTCTGAGATATCAACAGTTTACAGTAGCAACCTACTGCACAAATTATGACCGAATTCGGTACAATAATGTTTCATCTGTTAAAGTAATCCAAAATGATGTGTGCTCAGCTTTGGAGGGTCTACTTTTAATATGTGAAATTTTAATATTATACCTACCTATAGATTACCTTAGATATTATTGGTACATATTGTAATTACTGTTTGCTTCGACTGATTGTATTACTTACTACAATTTATAATTATTTGGGGACCTACGATCAAATAATTAAGACTTAAATTATCACAATCACTTGGTAGGGAATAAAATTATTATTGATTGATTCTAGCCGTAAATAAATGGTTACTTATATTTACTTAATGTCAGTGTACATTAGACTGTTATATAGTTTTGTAAGTACCTACCTACATAGGTACATAAAATTCCCAGGATAGCAATGGCAACGTGGTTTACTTATCACTGGATAATATCCGGCTTTGAAAGGAAACTATATTATAATCATTGACAAAATAAAATAATGTTTATTTGTAGAGTTTGTAGGTATTCACTGAGTACTGCTATCCATCTCCTGTTTGTATGACGTCTCCAATGCACCACTTGTCCATTTTTATTGGCCGAAGACGCAGCCTTGCTTGCCCATACGGTGAAAGATGACACCATGAAAGTTAACGAACGTTTTTAATAGGTAATTAAAAATAAGTTGTGATTTTTTTGTTTAACTTTTTACTTAGGTACCTACTATAGCAATTAATGCTTGTACTCCAACCATTAAAACACGACATATTATTAGCAGAACCTATCACTGGGGTTAAATATTCCGTCTTGGGGGTCACTTCAACCATCGTTTCTTATTCGTCTGCCAATCAATAAATCATTAGGATTCGCTATTTTAAAAAGCAATATGTTCAGCAAATGCTTAAGTACCTAGGTATCAATAACTAATGATTTTTCGCCAAGATCGTGTCTTTGGATCATAACATGGACTAATTATTGCCGTCGGCCAGTCTTCTTAGGCGTAAAACCCACTTAACGGAGCGAGTGGGGCTCTCGCGCAAAATTTCACATGTGGCGTGTAAATCATCGAAAATACAACGTAATCAAATACGCCAGCGCACACTGGATTTGACGACGCATTGTGCCCGCCTGCCCCATGAGTCACCGTTGTGTGGCTTTTCAGCCGGATGAATTAACGAAAATACAACGTATTCATTGAACACGGCGAGCAAAATCACGCTCTGGAAGCGTCGTCGATAGACGGGCGAGAAGCCATTATTTAATAACAGAAAACTCATTGTTTAGTTATTGCGTAATTACAAGCCCCGAGAAATAATATAATATTTTTATTGCTTTGTTATCAGAGACGCTGATAATAATAATTATTTTGTGCTTCTTGGGCCCCTTATTACATAGGTGAAGGGTAATGCGCGGGTGGGAGGGGGCCTACTCAGTAGTGAGCGCACCGAACGCTTTTTTGGTGGGCTTTATGAATAGCGGCTCAGATTTGCTCCTCTCGCCCTCTAGCGTCGTAATATGCCAATCTGGAAGATTTTTATTAGTATCGTCTACTCAGTCTACTGTATCCGACATGACCAAGCTACGAGGTTTTTTTTTATGTTCGAGTCCACGACTGGTAACTATAATTTCATTTCAGAATCGATGTCCAGACTTAATCTTAGGTATACGGGATGGGGTTGTGATTCTACAACGCAGATTCGCAAACAGTGGAAAAACTGAGTGAGAATCAGTCAGAAGTTTTTTAATTATAACAATGGACTTTTAAAAATGCCAATTCCGGGATTGTTAAATTGTAATCCCGGGATCAGAATTTTGGCTCTTGATTGTATTCCCTAGTCAAAACCCCTTCTCAAAAAATCTGGCGACCAATTATAATATGCAATGGTAAGTTTTGCAATAACCTATTTGTTTTTCCATGTATTGTATGCTTCTACACTTCTATAGCATGCCCACGCAATAATCCTCACGGCCCCAAAAAATGTTTAATTATATATGACCATATTTTTTTCTCTCATTCCATTCCGTTCCCGTTATCACTCATTTAATATTTATTTAATATACGTTTAATGACATCTTGACCTCTAATATTTTGTTGATAACTCAAAATTATAACTGGTCTGAAATTAATTTTAATGATTTGTTTGTTGACGCATATTATGTGTATATTTGCCTCTATTGGAGGATTATTTACTTTTCCACAAATTATGCTAATATTATTTACAATATGATAACAGACACAACAATATTGATGGAAGTTCCTTTTATACGCATCACGTTTTTAAATATATTTACTAATCAATGTTTTAGCCGCACAACACAATATGCCTTATCTTAAACTTAACGTAAGTAAGTAATACAACATTGTAGTAGATTCCAACCTTCAAGTCCTTTACTGTCAAGTACAAACCCAGGATACCGCGGCAGTTCAACCTCTCTTTTCTCCTATACATAGCAAAACTACTGCTTGCACGGCACGCCGTCGTCCGTGCACTGCACGTGTTCTGCTCAGCGAAGTCATCCAATCTAGATAAACTCTGTGACGATCTTATTCATAATCATAGTTTTGCAACGAAGCATTTGAGTTATTTACCTAAATGTTAAGCTGAAACCAATATTCAATTATGTATTTTATAAACGGTTCGAGTATCAAATAAACGTTGATAATGATATCTACTTAATGAACAGGCCAATACAAAAATAAGCCAACAGAGCACCTGGTTATCAACCAATGGGTTCGCGATTTTTAAGTAGGTAAATGTATAATATTATCCAATTGATTATGTTCCTATATCTATTATTATAGCCCAATGTCGCTACCGAAGTTTTACAAATATATTATTACACATTTGATAATATGACTTGGTTTTACAACGTGTTTCCCCATTCAAGCCAATACTGTTCGATTTAATTCTATCCACGTAAGTATTTACCGCTCTCTGTGTTCTTCGAAAACCGGTTTGTAAATAAATTAATGAGAATGTAATGTGTATTCTGTATTCACAAGATACAACAACCAGTTGTCGTTCATTTTGTTTTTATTACTTTGCAACTATAAGATACTTTGCAAATAATATAACTATTAATTTATGTGTTTGATAGGTATGCGTTATGTTAGATAGATACTTACGTACTAATGCACTTATAACTATGTATGTATTATTCTTATTGTGCCATCCCCTAGCGGAGGTCGGCCACCATCAAGACGATCTTATCGTCTATATGTATCTTTGTCGTCTGCTACCCGGAACAGTTCAGTGGAGCTACACTCGTACCAATCACAGAGGTTCTTAAGCCACGAAATGCGGCGCCGTCCTCTGCTACGCTTACCGTTGATCTTTCCTTGAATGACAAGTTGGGGAACGCTGTACTTTTGTCCTCTCATAATGTGGCCGAGGTACTGTAGTTTCCTGGTTTTGATACTACGTAACACTTCTCGGTCCTTCCCCATTCGATTGAGAACTTCAACATTTGTCACCTGGTCAGTCCAAGGAATTTTGAGGATGCGTCTATACAGCCACATCTCGAAAGCTTCAAGTCTCCATGACATTTTTTGGTTTAGCGTCCATACTTCCATACCATAGAAAAGAATTGAGAGAACATAACAAGTACCATACGCAGTCTCAGACCTAGGTTAGGGTCTCGATTGATAAGGAGGCGTCTCATTTTGAGAAGCAGTGACGTCCCATGGGGGTAGGCAGATTGATAAGATGTGATGCGATTGCTAAGGAGGCGTCTCATTTTAAGAAAGGCGCTCCTTGCGATCTCAATTCTAGTTTTTATTTCCTGAGACTGGTCCCATTTCTCATTGACCCATGTACCTAAATATTTTATGTATGTATATAAAATATATATTTTTTTTGTATGTATAATATACATCTGAATACAAAGATCATTAATTTACTTTGAAAATAATTAAACAGGAAAACGAGCTTGGTTATATCCCAAGACTCCGCATAAACGAAAGATATGATACGGACTGTCTGGACTCTGGAATATAGATAATTGCGGCGAAGACCGTTGGACAAAGGTGAACAATAATTATAATAAACGGAAAGCATACATAACAATTAATTAATTAACAAACACTTAAATTATGAACCTTCAGTACTTATAGCTAGCTAGTAGATATAATTATAGGTACGAGCATACATAAGTGAAACGGAAAATTATTTTCAACAATAGGTGGGGTGAAATTTCGGACTCGTCGCCAATCAGAGAGCGGTAGTAGAGGTGTGAGCACGTCAATTTGTTTTGTGATGGCGTCGATGGAATATATTCTTATATCGTGTAAAGATGACTAAAAAACGTTACCATGTACTCGAAAAAGAAAACATGTCAATTAATATATTATTATTATTAGATGAAGAGGTGGTATTGTTGCCCCCCACTTTGTTTTTTCTTCATAAAATATGAGTTTTTATTCTAACTGCTCTAAATTTTTGCTTAAAGTGAAGATAAACTATAAAGTTTGTGTCTGCTAAAACGTGGAACCAAAAATAAAGCAATTGAATTATATTAAACATGCATTTCTAAAAAAACAAGTTTTCCTATTTTTGAAAAATGTGAGGGTAATATGGCCCCCATCGAAATTTACAAGATATTTTTGTCGATGACATTATAAACTAGTAAATAAGCATTAAATATTACAGAATCGCTCAAACAATTTGTAATCTTCTCATTTTTAATTAGGTATTTAATCAAAAATCACACATATTCATTTTTTTCGCACGATGTGCATTCTCTGTATGCATATACGTGACAAATAAGACATTGAATCCAAATTTCACCATGTTGGTCCATGGAATAAGGTTCCCTGCAAAACGTGCATATCGCATCTGCATCTTCAAGAGGCGCACCAGGAGTTTCCATATCGGATATATCCGAGGCAGAGCTCGGAGGCCCAGATTCTTCAGTTGTTTCTGAGTCAGAACTCATGCAACGCCGTTTTGCTATATTGTTAGCTCCCAATACCACCCCGGCCACCACCACGGCCTCGGTTAATCCTCCCATGACTAGGCCCAGCTTCTTCCATTACTGATTGCTTAAGTTCAGCTTTCTTCATAGAATCTTCTAAGCCAGCTTTGTACGGCGACCCGGTCACGAGAGCAGCCGACCATGCCTTACGTCCCCTGTTTGAATTCTTCTTTTTAGGCTGTGGAACTGGCACAATATTTTCAGGCAGTACAAGAGGGCTCTCAGATAACTGTAGAGAGCGAAGGGTTTTTGCAGTCATTGACGGAATTTGGCTGATCAAGAACATTCGGAGTTGAGATGGTGTAGGTTCAGTAGCTTCGTGCTCTGCTGCGATCAAATCAGCATTATTAAATATATCTCTGTCGAATGGATATATACCAGATACCTTGAATCCATTAACAGCCTTACCAAATAGCTCGGCAATATCGTTCTTGGTACTCCAAACTCCTTCACCGCTTTTTTGTAGGCCATCTTCTTCTCCCACACTGCAACTACTGCACTCATCATAATCTTTCTCCTCGCTCCATAATTTTAGTTTATGCTTGTTTCTCGGAGAAAGATTCATTCGCGGCATGCCTGTAAAACTATAAAAATAATAGTTTTTACTCGAGGTAAAATGGTTGTAATATGGCCCCCGGTGCCAAATTACATACCACCATGGGGGGCCAATATATCAACAA
The DNA here is from genome assembly GCF_057557595.1 of Rhyacophila brunnea. Lineage (NCBI taxonomy): Eukaryota > Metazoa > Arthropoda > Insecta > Trichoptera > Rhyacophilidae > Rhyacophila > Rhyacophila brunnea. The sequence goes on along the minus strand of NW_028232837.1, from coordinate 36,411,487 downwards.
ACACTATCACGGTATTTTTTGAATTATAATTTAAAATATTGAACACTGAGCGAACTTACTTGAAAATATTGATTTCACATTCCTTCGTTGTAAACAAAATCACTTAAAAAGTCTCTGAATCCTAAAAAGTTCTGAGAAAATATATTTTTTGTGCAGGACGATAAACTTTCACTTCACACGTTGTGACAATTATGCCCGACACTGACGACGCGTACGCTTCACGCGGAGTAATCGTGATTCCCTAGACTCGTGGTACATAGGAGAACGATATGTCACGATACACCGATAGATGGCATTATCAGAAATAAGAAAATTTTAGGGGGGCCAATTTAGTAGCAGGGGGCCAAGATACCACATTTTCCTCTACTAATATAACAATAAACATAACATTAAATGGACGCATGTTGAAATTTTATGACTTGTTTTTATTGTAATATTTTAGTGTAATTATGTTAAGAATAAAACCCTATGCGCATACCAATATTACTAACAATTTTCGAGACACAATAATTCTATGGTAGGTAGTATTCAATGTGCTGCTAGTATCTCACGTTGTGATTTCATTAGGTAGGTATGTACTTGTAGTTACAGTGGACCCCGGTTGAGAACACTGGTCTAGCTAGACCAACGGTACATTTTTCGTCCCAGCACAATACAAAAAAAATGGACCAGACATTTAATATGTTTGTACATGTTCGCATGCAATTGTTCGTACTTTAAACAGTTTTCTGACCGTTTTTATAGACTGCTCATTTGTTAACGCACACTCTGACTGGATTAGGCATGATACTGATATGCGCAAGTTATTTATGTAAGCACCTGTTAAGAATAAGTACATAATACAAAATAACGTATGGTAGTTCTAATACAAATATCTGTAAGGTCAACTTTTTATTGTTTAAATAAACAATTAAGTATCATCGAACAGCCAGGTGCACTGGAAATTCACGGAAATGTGCATGTTTACCTCTATCTACATGTATGACATTTTTCGTTTTTGTCTTCCAAAATACTCGCTTACTTATCTGAAAACTGGTTTTCTTCGCCCGCTATAAATAATGTACGTACAAAAAGATTGCTTGAAAATTTTGCCCGCTTACTTGTGCACAGCCAACAAAATATGCAACATTATGCGATATTGTGAATACTATTTAAAAATACAAATAAGTAAGTACTTACTTAATATTTTTGTTTTCAAAAAATGAATATAATTTAACAACCAAAAGGATCTCAAGAGCATAAAGAAATTAATGGTTTTCCCGCTGTTCAATTATTATTCTTAACTGGTTTTATCAACGTTATCAAGTTATTAAAAATAATATAGTATGTTATGTAATAGATAACTTTAATTCTTTAAAAAGATAATATTAATTCGATTTGACGATGGTTCTTATATATATAATATGTATACCCGTGATCGGTACCTACCTACTAACGAGGCAAGAGGGAAATGAACAATCTATTGATTGATTGTCTGATTCTTTTAAGTAAGTAAAGCGTCAATTTACATTAAGCTTCTTTACGAGCGTTTGTTGGCGAATTTATAATCTGCCTGTAAAGTCGCCCAGTGTAATCATCTAAATGTTAGCTTGTTCGATGATTACACTGGGCGACTTTACAGGCAGATTATAAATTCTCCAACAAACAGCTCGTAAAGGCTTAATTACATTGGCAAACAGACAGACCCAACCCGATCCAACAATCGACGCTGACCGTCGCGTCGTCGCCAGCTATTTGCAAATACACGCAACGATTCAATCTCGTTGGTCCTTGATTTGATTGGCTTAAAATAATAATAGTGTTGCTATTATTAAAAATATAGGTTCAGTGAAAACTAGATATTTCTTAGATTGGTGGCTACACTGAACGCATTCCCGCGCAATTTTACGTCAAAAAAACTGAGCTGTCAGCTGTCTCAGAGCATCAGATCTGTTAAAATTTACGAGGCCGTTTGACATTTATAGAAAGTTTGTATACTTATTGTTAATTTACATCATGAATAACTGGGCGAGCTTCAAACCAATTGAGTAATTCGAATATCGAAATCGAATAATCCAAAGACTAATTTATTGTAGCGAGTATGGCTAGGTATATTTCAACTGGCTCAGGCGGTCAGGACTCGCCGTAAACGAAAACACTGAGTCAATAGTTGGCTAACTGAAGAACAGCGTGATCGCCATTGAATATGGCGGGTTTTTTTACGTTCCACACTATATCTTTGGCGTGTATTAATTCGACGAGGACTGTGTCCTCGGTGAAACTCCATATATATTTTTTGAGTTTTCGCCATCTTGTAGTTGTTCAGTTGAAATCGACCAGGACGGCGATTCCTGAATGAAGCAGTGCAAAAAACGTCACCGAACCGCTTCAACTGAAGCTCGTAAAATTTTTAGTTTTACAGGAGATATTATGTGTACAGAGCTTCGAGTGAAACCGTTAAACGGCATATAAGTGCGAGTGAGAAAGCATTCAACATGCTTATACCTCATGTCCATGCGTTAGAGTAAGATAGAAAGTAAACATGTCAAGACGGCACTATTGTCAATGTCATGAAATTAAATAACATTTTTATCCATTTTGGTAATGACTTCATATTTAATCAGTACTTACCGTTAACGTTGCATGATTAAATCATTCATTGTTGAAGTACGTAACCAATTAATCTTTAAACACGCTAGTTACGTCTCCAATATAACAATATTACAACAAGATTACAACACGGAATTTCCGTTGTATTTTGCAAACAAACATGTGTGTTTCTGTATTACAAAATCACAATAAATACATCCTTAAATGAGAATTGAAACACGAAATAATAATTTTAGCGGTAATATGTGGTAATAAGTGGTAAATGTAAAACAATAGATCAACAGCTTTCTCCAATATTACGTACGATACGAAATCTGACGTTTATTATGTCAAACGGAGAGTTGCGAGCGCCCCTACCGTCAAAGTATGTGTACTACCAAAGCCTAGCCTAGTGACACCCAGCGGTTGACTTTTAATATGCTACAGTTGAAGTATGTTGTGTAAATGTTTGCGCAACTGGTCACTTGTGCTTCATAATGCTTCAGTCGGGAATCGCCCTCCTGTAGAATGAAATGAACGACCGTTTGCATGACTCGCGAGCAGGCGCATATTCGGCTATTTTCGTACGCTTTCGCCAATCTTCGCTTGATAATGAATGGATCGCACGACGGATAATAGAAAATTTTCCACTTTCGTCCCGATCGCTCACGATCCTTGAAAACCATAGAGAATAGAGTTTGACAGTCGTGGCAGACGATCGGACCAGACGCAATCTGCCAATGGAATATGGACTTAAAGAAGCTCAATGTATTTGACGCATAAGTAGTGTCAATAATAATAGTTCAATTTGTTTTTTAATCATTATGTGTTTCGATAAAATCGATAGAAGGACTAGTCTGATAGATTAATGGTATTATAATTGAAACAGCTAATTACAGATGCAAACACATTTTCTAGGAATATCCGAGAGTGTGGCCCGAGAGGAAAGAGATGCTCAAGCTAGTCCAAATAGATGCTCGCGCGCGCGACCTGGTCGCCGCAAGGGTCAGCTTGCGTGACGTGAGGATCTCTTCACTTAGTTTTTGTATGTCGGTATTGTCATGAGTGCGTGGTGACTTCAGTCTTGGGTATCTGCGCCTGAGACATTCCCATGCGTAAAAAAACTACTGATACTCACATCCAAACGTAGGGCCTAGTGCTAGGTACACTCGATTACGACCGAGTGTGGTGTGGGGCGATTGGTTTGGAGGATCTATGTTTGTATTGTTCGAATAGGTGAGCTCTTTCCAGGTGGAATACCAATAGAAAATGTAGTAATTGTTGATGATGGTGAATTATTGCAGAGTGAAGTTGTTAATGTTTCAATATAAGTAGTTATTAATAAATTGTGTTTATTCAATTTATTGAGAATTTTATTGTTCTTCGTTAAGTCAGAATTTGTTTAAACTATTTAAATCAACAGAGTACCTACTTGCTTGGTATGATGATTAAAAATGGCGGAACGGAAAAATAATGAATATATTAACGTAGATGCTAAGTAATGGGAAAAAACGATGCTCAGCCAAGCACCTCTGCCTACACGGTGATCAAGGTGTATTTAAGGGTTTAAGCATTAGTTAGGTACCCTTAAATTAAACTAACAGAGTTATTACTGTAATAGGTATAAAAATAAAACAATACCTAATAATAGATAAATCATAGAAAAAAGTATGCTTTCGATGCTTTTCCAAGTGGTGTATTTCTAAAAATTATTGCTACATTCTTCAAGCTTGTAGGTGTACTGTGTAGGTACCTACCTATATTTAGACTCGGATATAATAAATATTATACATTGTAGTACTTAAATACCTATAATATAGTATAATACCTATTGATAGGTACTAACTTTCTAAGTTTCCTATAATGTCGTTTTCCTTATGACACTATGCACATAACATAATATTATGCAGGTGTACGTATTAAAATTAATTGCATGACTATTAGGTACTGATCGGAAACTAAGCAAGTATTTACTTCGGTTGTATTACTTCTTTTAGTGTGTACAAGTAATGAATGAGTATGCAGTTATCTTAAAAACATTATAATGAAAGAACGTCTTTACTCACAATACAATAATTGACACAGAAAAACTCCTGTGAGAACCGTACATTTATATCTTTTGACTAACAGCCATATACTCGTACCTATCTGACAGCTCTGTTTTCTGATTGCATCAAATTTTCTTTCACGGCTCGCATATTTCAGATGCCAACCTGGAGGATATGTGATTTTAGCTTTATTTATTTTTATAATTTCATATCATAGTTGGTATACATAATGTGATCTGAGTATTATTGATTTTTCTAATTATTTGTTGTCAAACTACCTATACGTAATTACCATAGTCCATAAGCAAACTTAACTAGGGACTTATTTGATTTCCTACATTTTAATCAATATTATATGATAACCTACAATAAGCCGTCTCTATTATGATTTTATTCGCAGAATTTCGTCTTAGTGTGGGTGGGAAATTATTATATTGTTGTTATGATCATTGTCTTTATAATTTGGTATGGCCACCCAGTAGATATAGCTGATGCTGACCTGTTACGGTGTATGGTTTGCTAATTAATACGGTGGAAAACGGCGAATGTTTTGTGTGAACTCGTCTCTTTTCCTGGCGTTTCCCACCACGTTCCATAAGTTGTGGTGACCACGCCTTCATCCACGAACACATGGTAGGAAAAACCGATTTTGTTACTTTTACGCTACCTAGTTTTATTGTCGACAGCGGTACGAAATTACTATCCGACTATTCAAATATTCCCAAACGCTAAGCCTAAATCACAAATTGGCAATATTGTTACAGTTTCGACCTCAAATTATAAACAAATTAACCGTTTCAAACATAGAGAATAGTTTCAAAGCAATGATAATAAAATTATTATTGTAATCAATTTTAGCAAACATTTCTTGCACTGATCTCTAATTTACTTTCTTATAATAGACTGGTTGTGTAAGTTCAATGGCCGACTGCACAACCAGAATCTCTATTCCAAGCTCTCGCTCTCCATCCCGCTTGACGTTATCTTCCCACCTCCTCCAAGACGGGTCCCTTTATAAACCATAGGTACTATTTACAGTGTTTACACCATAAAAGAAAAAAATAAGCCATACTGTTCAAAAATGAAATTTTAAACACATTGCATTTAACAACTTGGTCGGCCATTGCCGACTCAAGTAGAAAGCCGATACATTCACAACGACTGGTCCTACTGTTCCAGCCCCTCCCGTTGTTGTCTATAGATGACCTGTCATTGTCCTATAGAGTACTCATACTGACGCGTCTATCGTGTTCACACAGGGAATGGTTTCATTTGGATATATGAGTTACATGATAATTAATACACTAGCATTAACACACCTTCTACAAATGAAATGCATAGATCAATGCTACATATCTTTTGGAAATCGATATTACCACCGGTTTTTGTGTGAAGGACTAGTCTGTCTTTGACAGCAGGCTGATGAATAACAGGAATGTATATTATTTATAAATAACTCTGATAGTTCATATATTTGATTTGAAATTTTTTTATAATTCAATTTGAAACGAGAAAGGGCAAATCAATATGTCAAGCAATCTGGGATCTGATTTTGACAGCTGAAAAGTGGACCACTCGTTGCAAGTGCAAACAGATATGCTCAGGGTTTATTAATCTAAAGATGGCGCTGGATCGGCTCATTTGATTCTTTGAATCGTCAATGTAATAACTATATTGGAATTAATATATTCGAAGAGATAAGCCCTACGAGTGCGTCACCCTCGGTTCTCTTAAGCCGGTTTTAGTACTTACTTATTCTTAAAATATATGGTTAGAATTTTCCTGTTTCTCCGCCAGGATCTATAATCTCTGTATACACACCGCAAGAACTATCAGCTTGACAGTCACCTAGCATATCCAAAGTTATAATCGTACAGACGAATATGAGTATTCGAGGACGCTGCATTAACACCCTTCACTTTGCTGACGAGTTTCAGGTTCGTATAGTTTCCCACACACCTACTTAAAAAAATACGTAAATGGTTTCAAATATGAAGTCAGCCACCAGATCTTCTCATGGATGTACAATGTACATTCTTTCTTGGAATTATTAACTATTTCACCTCTTCATACTCGTAAGTTTATTTTCTTTGCCGCTTCTTCCAGAGAAATGAATTTTTCAAGGGAACCGCCATTTCATAATAATATGTATGGCCCGCAGAACAGACATGACCCAACGAGTTGTGAGATCCGAGATGACGCGAGATTAAAAAAGTCGATCACCAAGTGACAATGCCATCAGCATAAAGCTATAAGTAAGCTAATATCATTCGTCTCAAAATTATTGACGGTGCACAGTTACACTACCATAAAGGAGCATTGAAGCCATTTTCCTCCCACGTATGAAATTGATTGTTCGCTAGGCAACATGTGTTCTCGGAAAGAATGCATTGCCGTGTATTTTTCCTTTTTATACTCAAAACACATTGCGAAATATTTTTATTTTACAATTCGCTGAACTTCTCGTGTAATTATAAAATATCCATATTGTTCTAAGCAATCATTGGTTCTAAGCCATCTAAGCATTTATTTTGTACAATTATTGTACATGTTACAAGTTCTCAGTGGTTGTCAGGATTCAAATTATTAATGACTGTGATGGATGCTTTGTGTATAGCACAGAACAGATAATAAATAAATAGAATACCGATAGGCTATATTCAATACGCCGCATGTTGATGCAGGGTTTTGAATGTGTGAGTGTCCTACAAAAATGAAGCACGCATTATGCACGTGCAATAGTGTGTGTAATACACCAATATTAAATGAGCGTAAATGCATAAACCGAGAGCAGTTTTCAGTATTCGACGTACAACGTATTCTTGACACGTGAGTAAGTTTAACCCGGTTCTTCCTTACTCCAGTCGGTTACCTGCTATCGCCTTACCCGTTGGGTATTTCTGAGTTCTCTGTTGTATATGTACGGTGATTCAAACTAAATCTTTTGATGGTGGATTCATAATCCCAAAACTACTGTTAGTTCATGTGCATAAAATAGTAGGTAGTCCTTCGAATTCATTTGTTTGACACTTCAAATGGTAGTACCTACCTATACTGTAGATATACGTAGGTATTTAGTAGTCGTTCCGTTTTAGTGTTATAAAAAATGATCCCCTTTATCCCGTCGTATCCCATTTTTCATTTTAAGTTCATTTTACGTATGTATCAGGTATCAGCAGGGGTGCATGTATCCACCGCATGTCGTAAAATCCTGGACTAAGAAGTAGATAAGTCCTCTATTCGTCTTCTATCCGTTAAAGGTAGAAATTACCACAAAATGCAGTCGTGGTTAATACAAAAAAAAAATCTGAGCAAATATGGTGATCTTTTTCTCTACCATGGCAGCACTGCACAGGATCCACCCATACGAATCGTGTGGTGCGACAGGTATCAGCGACTAATGTGTGAGCATTTGCCCACCTATGGACCTACCTATACTTATTGAGCTGCAAGTGTATAAGTACATATATAATTCAATTGTATGTTCATAGTTGGGGTTACAGTATATTAAATAATTACGCTGGGAATCTGGTGGGGGAGGGGGGCGAGATTAAGTCATGGTAACGTAGTAGAAGGGGTTTCCGTACGTCGTATGCTATGCAGTGCATGCGAACATCCCATACAAACTGATTGGAAAAAGCAGTCCGTAGCGTTTAGTTGTTAGTACCTACTCTATTTGACAGTGTTGTCACTCTCAAGCAGCATCAAAAATTCCTTTACCTATCCTAAATATAATACCATCACAGGGAGTTACTTTAGAAGCAGGTAAATATGTGTAGGTACTACCTATTTATAATTAATGATTTATTCTCAGTTGACGTGATAAGAGAGGCCGGTTAGTGAATAATCGACACATTACATTAGGATTAAAGAAGGTGTTTGCTTGTTCTCAAAATGAAACGGCTTTAGGGTTAAAGTTTGCTTTTGGGTTTTCCATTCACCTTTCTTTCCTATGGACAAAACACGGTGAAAACCCATACAGAAACAAAGTTTAATCCTGAAAGGATTTATGGAACATAACATAGTTATTTACTTCTATACTATGTCTATATGTCCGCTCTTGCCACAACACAATTAATTCATCAGGCACTTAGGTATACGATATAAATTAATATTCGAAAATGGAAAATATCACAATGTTGTTTTAACTAAGTCCTTATTGTTGAATTACATTACATCACCATTACCACATCGACCCTAAGAGGATCATTATAAATGGACCTCCACTGTGTTAAATGGAGGTTTGTCACTTGCTCAACTTATTATTTGAATCAGATCCGGGAGTCGAACCTGGGACCCAATATATTAAAGGCTATCTATAAGACCCAATATATATAATAAATAAGACTAGCATTGGTAAGCCGTAATCTCAAATCTCAGTTGGGTCAAATGTGTCATTGTGTATCTACTTACCTACATAAGTATTGTCATTTTAACGTAATAACATGATATCGCACCTACACCGAAATATGCATCTGATTCCTCCTGATGTACCTATACTTAAAGGAAGGGGCCCTGGGCTAGTACAAATTAATAGGCTCCCCAAAAAAACCTGACTTAATTTATATTACAAAACATGATATCTGTAACAATAGCAAATTTATTTAGTGTATGCTGAAAACTATTGTAAATTTGCATAATCAAAATTTTTATTACGCGAACTCAAGCTGTAAAAAGTACAATTCGACTGTAATAATGTCCATTAATTACTTCATCAATATAATATCAAGTACCTGCTTGAGTATTATATTATTATTTGATTCGCCCACAAATTGTGTGTTTTACAGTGTCATTGTGGGATATATTATTAACTGCATTATTTTTCATTACTTGAGTCAGCATTTACTTTGTAGTATTAGGTACATTTTACAAAATGACAATAGTATATTAAATTCTACATTTTGATTTAACCTGGAGAGACTGGTAGCTTTGGGTAGCCTCCAGGGAAGGCGAAGCAGAGGAAAAGCGTGTGCGCGATGGAGCGACCAAGTGAAAGAGCTGACTGGGGGGGCACCATCCATTCTGCCCTGAGAGAAGCGGAAGATCGAGAAGGATGGAAAGTCTTGGTCGCTCAAAGGATGGCGAAATTTAAATGTGGTCACGATCCTCAGCCATGAGTGCACGACCAAGAAGAGAGTTGATTTAAGTCGATAGCTGTTTCAGTTGTAGCACCGTTATCAAACATAAATAAACGTCTTTTCCTCCTCTCCGCGTATTTCCACCGAAATAGATATCTACTTAAATACAGCATTATTTCAATTTATTTTACGGTTTTGGGCTATTAGCTCCTTTAGCCCTACGATAAATTCCGCCCTGCCTATGAGTGCTAGGCCAGTTGGAGGAATGTTTTTCATTGTATATAAGAGTGAAAACCAATTTCTGAACAAATCCTCACTGTTGATGACTGTGCTTATATATTATTTCAAACTTGTGAAAACTGTGCTCGCATCGAATAAGAATATGAGATTAGGGAACACATTTTGGTTAAGAATCAAATCCCAGTAACATCTTCCAGGCTACTCGATATTGTCAACCAGCGGTTATTTTGTATGTCCACTTAGCATGCATACATATTTTTTTACATTCACTATCTTGTAGTTGGAAGTGATTTGAAAATATTATAATTAGGTAGGTGGGTATAATAGCTCTGCCTAGCTAGTAAAGTCCACTCTCCGTTCCTCCCAATAGAGTGGCTACCGTGACGCTGCGCTACACGCTCTGCTAGGCGTTTTAATAAGCGGCTATTCTTTGCTTGCCCATCTGGACTACTACACTTTTTCATATAGGAAATAAATACTATCCATCTCTATATTTGACCAACACAATAGTCGAACCAAGTGTTCTTATTTTAATAATAATATTGCTTGTTTATTGCACAATATAGGTTGAACATTCATATTTGTGAATAATAATTATTTAAACACTTAGGTATAGCCAAAGTTTAAAGTCTTATTGTGTTTACCTATTGTAGTACCTAATAATTGATTTATATGCAGTGGCGGCTCGTGGATATTATATCTGGAGGTGCTGCGGTTGATTAAAATAAAAATAAATGTTTATTTGGATTATATTTTACTATTAACATAAACTTACTCTTGAAGACTGAGATTGCCGAGACAGTCAGCACTTTCACGTGTAAACAGATATTATTGCGACAGTTTAAAATGCACACTATTGCTGCAAGTAAATCCATGCACGTTTACAGGCCCTAATGCATTTATTGGTTGTAGGTACCTTTTAAATTTAATTCAAAATTATGTACCTATATAAAGACATAGAGATTGATACGATACTCAGGGGGATTCTTATACACATTTTCGTACATATTATAACACTTATGTGCATTAACTTATGGATACATGGCTGTTATAGGTACTTAATTCTAGTTCTGATTCTAATGTTGACTGCATTTTTACTGCAGTTATCCACTCGCCGACCAACATGTCCGGTCCATTGTCATTTACCTTGGCTCCCCTTTTATCCAGCGGTTTATCTTGTTGTCTTTCCGCCTTTTGTCCATTTATGTCCAATGCCCATGCTACTCAACTTGTTTTCATTTATCTTCTATCAACGAACTCATTATGTTTCGCGAAACTTGCGAACAACTAGGGACCGAGAAGAGTGAATGGGAAGGGTTTCATCCATCAGTGTATTGACTCCCGGATGATAGTGCCACTAATGCGGTTGATATTAATGGCGCTTGACCTCTTTTCGATCAGGTAATAAATTTATTTTTTCAAAGTGCTTAAGTATATTTTTCTCTCAATAATTATTGAATCACTCGTGTGAGTGTAGACCTGGTTTGTTTAATTGATTCAATATGCAAAAAACTTGAAGGAAATATTTAGATAAATATCTAGATGGTAACACTGTAAAAACCCACCGATTTGCTTGCGGTCAGATGATGACTGGATGTGTAAATTTGCACATTTTTTAATATCCGTTGCTTACACGTTTGTTGGCATTTTACATTAACACCAATATTATACTAAGTTTATCCACAGCGACTTTGTGCACTTTACTAAATGAAATTCTGTTATTCTTTTTTCATTTGCAATAAAATTATATTGAACCAGAAAGGCGAGGGATTTTCAATAAAATCCCTACGTCCTGAAAATCCGGCTTGACCTTATTCGAGGTTCAAAAAAAAATGACCCGAAATATTATAAGCACGCCCTTTATGAAAGTTTCACTAGAATATTTTTTATACATAAAGAAGTAGGTACATAAAGGTTTCTCGTTTTTTATTCAATTTGATTAAAGTTGTACATAAAATAATAGAATGTGTTGTATTTTAATTAAGTTGTATGGTTGGTCATCGCTCAAATCGATTAAAATAATTTATATATTTTAAGTCAACTGATTTAACTGCGCCCCTTGTCTCTTTTAATTTGATTTTTATTTGCTTGCTCACTCCACCGTAAAATATTTTAATCATAATTCATAACAATCATAACACTGTATTGTTTATGGCAGTCATTGTTAAATTTATTTGAAGAAAATATCTACTGTGAAAGTTCCTTTGTTGCTTGTTATAATAAGCTAATTATATTTTTCCACGGTTCATTTCTTATTGAATTTGTCTTATTATTTGCTTCAAATGAACCCACATAACTCAATTTTATTGTCATACTTTTTATCATAATGCGAATGAACATCAACTCAAGCTGCTTAACTTTCTTTTCCCTACTTTTTTGGTTTTCCAAGAAAATCGCGTTACGACGTAATTCATAAATATATTGTCGTCTCTCATTATTAACCATTATCAATCCATTACAAATTATACTCTCTCTATGGTTATTATTCATACCATAAAAACGTTAACTATAATCATCCGATCTCGTATGAGTGTTTTCCATTATACTTAACGACATTATTGTCTTTAAAAGAATTGATGACAAATAATGTACGTGGTACTACACTGGCGAAGGCTTCTTCCTAGATGATTATTTAGATTTAGCCAGAGCTTACCTTAACAAAACAATATTACGATAGCTGTAGTACCTGGCTTCGGACGATGTCGCTTTGTTGATCGATATACATTTAAGTATCTCGCAACACCCATTTTCAATATCAAAATAAAATGTTTAATTTATGAATGCAATAAGTATATCAAAATAAAAAATAAGTAATTCTGTCGAAATTAAAATCGTACGTAAATGTATCACGTTTTTGTCATAACGTATGTAGTTACATGATTAAGAGCATAGATAAGTGAAACGGCAAATAATTTTCAACAGTAGGTGGGACGAAATTTTTCACTCGTCGCCAATCGGAGATCGACAGAGAGGTGTGAGCACGTCAATTTGTTTTGTGATGGCGTCGGAGGAATATATTCTTAAATCGTGTAAAGATGACTAAAAAACGTTACCCATTTACTTGAAAAAGAAAACATGATACTATTATTATTACTAATATAAGAATAACATAACATTAAATGGACACATGTTTTTATGACAAATTATATTTCGTTCGGCTCGCGTCATTTGCACAATCCGCGCATCGCCTAGTCACGATCTTTTTCGACCATGTCTCAACTGAAGTATAGCCTTTAAGGGTATGCTTTCGTTAGTAGTGCGTTAGGGGATGCTGTTTTGGTCCCGGTTCCGATAAAATTACATGTTTATCCAGGACAAGGACCCAATGGGCTGGGCGAATGGGTAAAAACTATTCCTCATAAAAAAGTCTGTTATTATAATATATAGTCTGTATTTGTTAGGTAGTTTACCCTTTTTAGAATGAAAAAAAAATATAGGTAGATACCAAACCAAATGTGGTCTTTCGTGTCAAAGGCCGCAATAATTTAGCTGTAAGTATACCAATAGGGATACATTCAAGAAACTTTAATTATATGCACTTTAGAATGTACCTACTCCTGGATACTAATTAAAAAAATAGAACTCTGGATTCGTTAAAAAGGTCACAGATTCTCTACCCCCCCCACATACAAAACTAATTGAACATATTTTTTAGGTAGTACCAATCATACGATGTTTTTAAAATGATGAATTTTTTCTCATATTTTGATTTACATATATCTAAGAAATTATTTTTCGAAGATGTAAATTAAATTGCACTTAATACGTATCTACATAGCATCTACCCAACACAAATGTACCTAATATCTTGGTATATTATAATATATATAATATATACCAATCAAAACAACGTTTCCGCAATATGTACTTACCTATATTATTTAATATTTTTATATACATCCACGTTCGTTTCTAGCCGTAATAATATTGTAATTGAATTAATTTTGTGCAATAAATTTTCATTGCATCTGAACCATTTTTTGTGCAACTAATTCTTTTACTATGCACTTTACAGCACTTTTGCATTCTATCCTACAATTCAGCCAACATGCATGTATTGTGAAAAATTATCACATTCTTGATACCGCACAAAGAAGCAATGTGACATGCAACGCTCTCTTTTTTCCCACGGTTTGGAAAGTGATGGCAATATCAATCGGTTCGCCTACAAAATGTGCTTAGCATGCCGATTCGGCTAATGTCGGCGGTGAGACACAACTGAGATAGAGTGCACCCGGGAAAGTGAACATAAATTTTCATTTTCATAGTACAGAAAGTTGGGGAGACCCTTGCGTATTTATTAATTAGTAGGCGACACTCGAGTAAATCAAATTATATTGAAATAAAGATAGATATTGTACATTTTTGGCATTTAGTTTTTTAAAGATATCCTAAGTGATTAAAATAGAACATTACGTTATTTTTTACAAAACTTAGGCCATAGGTATCTACTTTTTTCAATTAATTTTTAATTAAAAATAAACTATTATTCGGATACAACTTAAAACACATAAAATGACATATTTACTGATGAAACTTCGATGAAAAATGAATGAAAGTTTATTCATATACCTGCAAGCTGAAGATTTGACGCCTAAAGCTCTGATCAAATTGAGGTGCATGTCGCCTACTATCACGTGACGTCTCGGTAAGCTGCCGCTACGGGAAAAAAGTGAGTAATGTCGTTTTTCTGGGTGTTTAAAATGTTATCAGACTGATGCTCCGATCCCGTAGCACATTTTGAACCTTTAAACGAACATTGTCAGTTAACAAAATCTGCCGAAATCACCATAGCAACAATGAGGTCACCTCACGTTGAACTGGAGTCCATCGACACCTGCATGACTCTTGGACGTTTTTATCTTCTTCTACATGCCTACACTTTTCGACTGTCATGTCAAAACCACATTTTTTTTGTTTATAGAGAGGTTGGCAATAAGATGTATTTTCTATAAGAATGTTGTCTTATTATCTATGGTCTGCAGGTTGGGTTATGTTTAAAATATTATCTATACATGTCATGTCGCAAGTAATTTTAACGCACGCACACGTAGAAACTGTTAAAATTAGCACGAATAATAATAACAATTCAAATTACTAATACATTATAGTTGGCACTCTTCATCAGTGTTATACTTCAGTGAATTTACAGAGATAGTGATCGTTCAAAATATTCTGCAAAATGACGAAACCATAGTCTTATCGCCTTCTTGTTTTCCATTGACTCTTCTTGAGTTTTCTACCGTTAGTTACTATCAAAATATATACCTTTCCATTGTTTTTTTTCCTTATTTTCACGCAGTTAAAAAAATAACTAACATGTAATAGGTATTTCGAAAAACCGTGGTACCGCAACAAAAAAAGATTCGAATGCGCTCAGTATACGATGCGGTGCGGTGCCATTACGCTCCGAAGAGAAGATTGCGAATCGACACCTGCGACTCGAATCTTTTTTTATGTGACTCGTGAAAATGTATTGGCCCATTGTACAACCTGTTTCGGGAATGGATGGCACTCTTAAAAACGTAAATGCGGTCCTCATCTGGTGGATCGAGTCTTATTTATATTTTATGATTCAATAATCAAATTGGATTTGGCTTGCAGGGGTAAACTATAACAATAGATATAACAATCGTGCAATAAAACATGGGATCTTTTCATTTTGATTATTTGATAATATTATGTAGTATTATAATCATTGTTTCCAAAAGAGGGCGCTGGAAGGAAATGGGGAAGTAGTCGTTTCTGCCATCAGCGCATCTATTCTATACACAAGACTGCTATCGGCCGCTTTCGGCAGCTATCGAGGGTAGTTTTTCATAATTTTGTATCGAAGTATTAGCACTTCTGTAACAATTACAATAAGTTAGTTGTAATTGTTACAATAAGAGTTATGTTTTAACACCACCTCTCTTGGATGTGCTAAATTTTAGAGCGAGATGACTGTTTGACTGTTTAGAAGGCTAACTTATTGTAACAATTATAATACTTCGATACAAACATATGAAGAACTACCCTCGATAACAGTAGTGTGTAAGTATATATGTAATAGATGTGCAGGGACAGTACGGCACAAGTGGTCAATAAGAAATACTTATAAAACCGCACGCCTGCCTGTATCTAATATTAATATGTTATAGTTTCATTTTAAATCCAGGTTGCATTATTTCCAAACTAGATTTTTACACTACTAAGTAAGTAAGTACCTAGGTACCTAATCAGTTTATAATATTTTTGTGTGATTAAAAAATACACTTTTAATCTACGTTATTATTAAAATCTATCACTACCTCAAGATCCTGATATAATTTTTCCTGACAAGAGGGTCGGATAACCATGTTCGACCAAATGGTTTCGGGTATTGATTTATTCCATTTGTATGAAATTAGTTTAAGTCGACATGGTTTTATAAATCCTAAAATTAAACTTATATGTAGTTCACTCGGTGCAGGTACTATCTTGTAGGTATTTTTTATACTTTGTATAGGTAAATATAATATTTACCTCATGCTTTTTTACGTAACGTGCATACGTAGGTAATCATTTCCATAATAATATTTTCGTTATATTTTTCTTGTCAGTTTGTTAATTTGTGAACTCTTAATTTTGTAATATTTGTTTGATGCACCAAAATAAATAGATTTGAATTAAATATTTGAAATATTGTATTAAATTTTTGAAGGGATGATTGTAATGAACGATTTGGAACGACCTCGACTATGAGGTGAACGTATTATATACACTGAAATTCCTGTCCATTAAAAGCATGTAATAAAATCCGTTTATAAAAGTAGGAAAACTTCCATAAATAATAATTATTATTGTTTGAATTTACCATTCCTTTTCGCTCCTTGGTAGGATGGGATCAGAGGATATTATATATTAAGTGCAATAATATGTTATATTTTATAGAATATGAATACTATTTAGCAATGAGAAGTAGTTTTTTTATAAAACATACAATTAATTTAGTGTGTAATAATAAGTTACCTAGCCGTGTGATATTATTCTTGTGAAATGTGTCAAGCTATTCAGTAGGTACCAAACGGAGGCATTGTGATTTAATAACATCTAAGTACTATTCTGAAACGCGCCTTTGTGAATTTTTAAGCTATCAAATTTTTAATCGCCACAATTTAGGAAAACCAATTAAAACGGTTTGAAAGTAAAAGTATGCTTCGGTAAATATCAAAAGAATTGATTGTTCCGCCGTTTTTGCAAGCACGAATTTATATTACTTGTGTATTAGCATACCAAATTAACAAGAAACTTATTTAGTCAAAGATATGCAGAATTATTATTTTATAATACTTTATTTATACGTAAAGTACTAAGTACTAATATAATGAATTAAACAAACATCTCTACCGTGCTCTATGTAGGTCGGAAATGAAGAATTTGTGTTGGATATGTTGGATTTAAGCCTGAACAATATGTAGACATTCTAATTAATTTTGTGTATGTACTTATCCATTATGATCTCCCATCTTTTCTCATCGTAAGAATAAACATTTGATAAACCATATAAAACGTTACTTTTTAGCAGTAAATTAATAGATATTATTTTAAACTTCGTTGTTTTAAAATTGAGAAAACAGCCACATTTCGTTTCATACGATATCCGTGGTTAGATTACATTTTTTAGAATTACCATTTTTTTGGCTAAACGCGCCTTATACATTTTAATTTAATGTTTACGAATTTTTCTTCTAGTACTAGGGTAAGAATTTATTTAAAATTATATTTGACAAAACTTTCTATTGGAGTTTCTAATCGCGAGATATTTGCCACGATGTCTATAATATTATTATTGTACAATACTATGTGGGCTATTTCTATTCTGTATCGCTCGGTAAATGCTAAACCTAATTTATAATTGTTTTCTTTACAAATTCCTAATTTTCAACCCATTTAGGGCATTAGGGCACATACCGACAAAACCTAGGTATCTTTAAAATATGTAAGTATAATAGTGCGCTAATTATACTTACATTATATTATACTTAAATTATAATATTAGTCATCAAACGACTATTTGTTTCAGGGTAATACGTCGTGCTAACTTTCGGGTAGATTTACTAGACTTTAGATCAGTGTTTCTAAACCTTTTCGTGCTCGCGGCACACTTGAAAAATATTTTTTACTTTATGGCACATTAGGGATTTAGATTTAAAGATATAACTATAAATATTTGTTACTAATATAACTTAAAAAGCTTCAACTAATATTAATGTGACACTAGCTTCGTGTTTTGGTGATTCTGTTGATATTCTGACGTACCTATACGTGATAAGCAAATTTACATATTTTCATCTCCAACACAGTTGAGTCATTCCCTTTTATTTTGCTTCGCGGCACACAGGTTGAAAATCACTGCCCTCTGCATTCCCTTTAGTTAGTCTAGCTAGAGGGAATGTGCACCTAGGAATTTATCTTTCTAGCCGTTCTTAGAAATTACATACAGAAACAATCAACAGTAATGTATTAGATACATTTAATTATTATAAACTTAATTTAATGGAAGTTTACATGATAATATACAGCATTTTCCAGTCACCAGTCCAACCACAAGTTCCATTATAAGGATCGAAATATTGATGATAATATAAAAATTAATAATTCAATGGAAATATTTACAATAAATATCACGTAGGTACACCAATGTTACACAGTTAGTTTAGTCCATAATTGTAGGTACCGATAGCAGTGATAGCACACACCGACAGGGTAGGTACTCGGTTAAATTACTTACTTCCATCAATGAAGAATGGTAATTTTTTTTTTATATAAGTGGCATGTTCCTATTTTCTATTTATTTGCTGGTAAGTAATTCATTATTTAAGTGTAGTTCTAATTACAAAAGGGTTCGTAGTAAAGTAGCCAATTTCATAAATACTATAAATAATTGATAATGTTACATTATCTTGACCAGAGTTTCGCAAACCACAAAGGTGACACGCGGCGAGTACCTCCATGTGGACGGCTCGATAACGTCACATGTATCTGGAACGCGCGCGAGTTTTTACGCGCTACCCAAATCGCGCCATCTGGAAGGCCTAACTTTGTCGCGCCTTCAAAACCCGCTGTGTTTTATATGTTGTTTAAAAATTGTACTTACATATTTTAATGTTTCTTGACAGTGACTTTAAAATTCGTGATGTTTTCTTACTTTAGGTATAAAGTCCTACCTGTATAGTTTTAACAAAAAACTTTGAAAACGCAAGTGTATGGGGTGTATAGGTACTGTATGCCAAAGTGTATACGGTTATATGGTTCTTTTTGCAAACGAAGTAAAACCGCATGACTGGAATAGCTTTCTCAATTTAAATAAAAAAAAAACTCACCTCTTCTGTTTCTATCAAGAAGAGAGCAAACTCTTTTATATCTCTGTGGAGCAATCCTATAAACTTAAGGTCCGATGAAACTGCCTTCAGATCCGCACGAAAGGTGGGTTAAAAAACGAAGAAAAAGTACTAGTTAGTAACGGCCGTGGAGAATTGAAAAATTTACACCGCTCTGTTTTTACGAGTCAATTTAAATTCTGTCACTGAATCGTACCGTTGCAGAGAATAACGGTCACAGAGCCTACGATCGACAACAGTGAAATAACTCGTAAGTGCACAATCACGAAATGTGCCAAAGACACTAAACATTATTGGTCTTTGGTATAGAAACACCATCATGAACGTACCCAAATAACAAACCTTTTGTTATTCTTTGTGTTAGTTTAATTGTATTTATCTTCAGTAGTTCAGTAAGCTAGTTTTTAGTTTTTATTGGACATTATTGTATTGTAGATAAGAGGTATTTCACCATCGTTGTCTGCTTCATATGCTGGCGAAAACGTGTGAAAATTTTCGTTGTAAGCACTTTACGTAGTAATCCGTTGGATTTGACGGATAAAGTCTTTCGATTCCTTTTTTATCGAACGATTCAATGATTCGATTCTTTAAAATGAATCAAAAACAATTTATCTTTTTGTAAGAGAATATTGCATACAATCAATAATGGCATTCGTGGTTTCATTTATCACAGAATAACACGATTTAATGTAGCATTATTATAGTACATGATAATATTATATTACGATATTAAAATATAAGTAGGTACCTAATTATCTACATATTACTAACTAGTACAGGGTTGGCGAACCTTTTTACGTACGCGTGCCAAAATTTCCCAAATATTTTTCGACTGTCTGACCGAGTAGTTTTTCATGGAGGAAAAATAGTTTTTAAAAATTCTATCAAAGGAATGATGTTGATACCACTCACAGGACATGGGTACACATACTTATAGCTTTATCACTTTTTTCAATTATTACGCCATATATTTCGGTGCACCAATTTTAAACTGTCTGCCAGAATTACCACTACTAGCTTGACCAAATTTTTGTATCTTATTTGTCATGTTTTTGGGTAGAAATATTGTTTGTTATGTATTTATTAGTTTGGTTCTTTACGCACAAGTAGACATCACAATTGCTGCGATCATATGAGGCATTCTCTCGCTACAGTGGTCTGAAGCATTGTAAATCGATCAAAATGAGTGGTTCGCGGCTCGACATCCCCCGCCGCCTGATAAGGTTAGTGCGATAATATTATATGTGATGTATGAAGCTTAAGGATTGACCTATGCAATTACATAATTACATTAAACGTAATGCTTATTATTGAACAGTATTTTCCTGCTATTTTTTATACAATGCGATCTGTCATTTATTATTATTATTATAGGTATTTTTTTTCTTTTCAAACGCGTGCCATAGGTTCGCCACCTCTGTACTTACTAGTACATATTATTTTGAAGATTAAATTAAATTCATTCATGTACATTTTATAATACGTTGCTTTTTGTTTATCACTTATTTATTTTATCATAACCATACCATTAAGAATCATAATGTACATATTCCAATGTTAAAATAATTTTTGGAGGGTTGTTTTATTATTGTCTGATAATGCAGCATGGTGAGATTAAAATTAATTTGCCTAAGTAGGTACTTTGTTCATATCTGCGATAAAACTGGGTAGGCAGGACACGTGTTTCCGCATAATAATTATTTAGCACGCGTACATATTATACATACATGTTTCTACGCAATTTTATAACGTATTTATAATAACATGGTTTTGAAGTTACGTTATTACGCGAATACAATTTTCCGTCTCAAGTCTAGACCTAAGGCTTAATAGTTCACATTTTCTTAAGACACGAACAGAATAAATTACTTAAATAATCTAGTATCTAGCGAAACACTGCGAGAGTTGCAAACTAACTGCCACCAAACATTTACACTGTCTGACTTTATCAAGTTTTCTGTTCTGTACTCCACCCCTCAGTTTAAGTGTGTATCAGTATTCATTGAAGATGTTTTTTTAAGCAGAAACATTCTAATTGCAACATATCAGCTAACTAAGTAGGTACCTTGCTGTAGCGAAGGGTGGAGGTAGGCTGTTAAGATTCGCCATACATAGTGCAAATTAAACTTTTTTTAGTCATACGTCTTTGTTTTTATTGAACTAAGACTATAATAATTTACAGATGGTGTTGGTTAGTTTTAAAAAATCAATAAAATGCTGCCAAACCAAACCATAATAGTTTTGGTTTATTTTGGGCGATACGACAAAATTGTGCACACTTTTTCATGCATACTTATTTGTTTTTGTTGGGTTAAGAATACTTTTTTTTTAAATTCATTAAGCCCTGTCTAACCAAACTATAATAGGTAAACAAATATATTATATCTATAAAATATTCATAGTTATGTATGATTTAATTGCATAATTTTAGATATTTTATAGATAAACGAGTATTTTTTTTTCTATTATCTATTATGGCTTGGTTTCGCAGGGTTTAATTGAATTTTAAAAACTAACCAACACCATCTGTAAATTGTAGTCTTATTTTAATGAAAACAAATACGTATGACTGACAATGTTTAGTGTGCACCATTTATGGCGGATCTTAACAGTCTACGTCCACCCTTCGCCACTGGTACCTAGTACATATCAAGTATCCACATTCTATATGCATGCAGTGCATACAATGTTGGGTCTAACAACACTTGTTGTAAATAATGTAGCATGTACCTACCTTAATCCTGCAATTGCTTTCGGTAGTTCGAAAATGGTTTCATTAGCTTCACCCAACGTCACTCATTAATTGTGTACCTACCTTAAACCGTTGCTGTTGGATTAATTATATCATGTAAATAAAAATAAATAAATACTTAGTTAAACCTGCCAACCAAGTGCTAATTATTGTTATAAAATGCATCCGACATCTAATTAAAATCTCGCCTGATGGCACTCTGCATATGGAAAGAAACCGTAGGAGAGTGGAAAATATTGGTAAGTGCTAGTCGGCCGACGTAACAAGTTGACATAAAATCGCGTGCCACTCGCCTCAAGTTGCTGCTGTTTGATCAGCTATGCTTATTTACGTAGTTTCTACATACTTGGATAATCGTATTTCTCAACTGCCGAACATAGTTCCTGCAGGTCAGTTAGCATCGTGAATCTGATTTTCAAACATTCAATCAATCCACATAATCAATCGATTCACGTGTATTTGGGTCTTTGGTATCATTGTAAATACATGACCGGCGAATGAAAATATTAACTAAATTACCACAACTGAAAATGTTGCGTTTATCAATTCACTCGCCTTACCTATCGGGTCCAGAACTTGGTTGACCTAAAAAGTGTAGGCGACTAAAACATAGTTTCGGAGTATTTTTGTCTTCCGTAATGGAAGTATCTGTCAACCGGCATGACAGATTGGCGAAGCAAGCGCACAGTTTTTGCGGATTTGTCAATCCGTGACCAACAAAAACAGTCTGAAGTATTCCGGAATATTATTATCTATGGTTTCTATTTTGGTCGTGCACCAACTGTGAATATTTGCTGATAAATGTGGAAAATAGTTTTTGCGCTGATATATTTGGGTGGATAAATAACTTAGATAAATACCTACGCACATATCGGTAAAATTGGTAAATATCTGATAAAGATGTTGAAGAAAACCGTCCCTATCTACACGAAATACGTAATATTATCTTCTTCTTACCGTGCCATATTCGTCATCGATCTACAATAATTTTGGCTAAATAGGGCTTTTGAGATTCTTGAGCCATGACATTCTTCTATACAGAGTGTATTTATTGTTAATGAAGCTGGAATCATTACGAAACCTGATGACTAATTTAACTTAGAGGTATTTCAAATTTGAAGATTCAAATCGTGAATGTGATCACAGAACAGATTAATAATTAAGATAATTTTGTATTCCCTGCGTGTGATCTTCTGAAGTTTGGTAGTCTTGTATATTGTTTTACGATAATAAACAAGCGTTTTTTTTGTTCAAAGCAATGAATCCACAATCTGGTTTACAATGTACGACAGCAAAACATGTCTCAAATGTTAGAGTTTTGATTAAAATGACGATAACTTACTTATTGAACATATCTGATGACTTATGTCTCTATTAGTAGATATAATATATATCTTATTTATTTGATATAGATTGATAGCATGTACAAGTACCTACCTCCCTAAAATTACAAAAAAATGTTCATTATTAATACCATAGTGTAGGCAACTTAGACACCAATACAATTTAACACAATCAGGAGTATACTTTCATACCGTGCCGCTACCCACAATTTACTTCATCTTACCTGTTTCTCTTAACTTTATCAGAAGTGCTTATAACTTTTGCTACAAGCAATACGTATGCTTGCATGTTGATACATAACATAATATGCTAGAATAGGTCTGTCCAACTGATACATATAATCTTTCAAACGTACGTTTGTAAAATGCACAGTATAACACGATCTCTATGTCCTTAATAAATTAAAAATAGTTCATATTAATACTATCGACCGAGATTTGAATTCAAAACCATTATAATGTAAAAATAATTACTTACTGGTTTTATAATTAGTTTCGTGCTTGTACAAATATTCATTAGAAAGTATTCTTTTTCAAATGCAAGCAGAGAGGTTTTTAGTCATGATTTTGAGATTGTACCTACTATAATCACTATCAAAGACGTCTGCGCCTTTGCCGCACCAAGCGTCACTGAGGATATTTGGTGAAGTTTTCGGAGCAAATTTTTCATTAAAGTAATCCCAGAAAATTGCAATAATTTATATCGTATCGATTTAATTTGAAAGTCAACCAAAAAGCTATAAGTAGATAATATTTAAATATTGTTACTTTACAATAGTAGATAAAAGAAAAGATGGTTCTCATTTATATTAAGTACTTTGATGTCAAGAGTAGTACATTTTTTTGAGATTTTGTTAGCATGGCTTAAATAAAATCCTGGTGAAAAATTTACTCACTATTCACTGAAATATATATATCTTTCGAAAGAATTATATTTTGTTTTATGATATTTGTTAATATGTAGTTTTTCGCACGAAGTTCACCAAGTATTTACTATTTAGAGATCGCCACCATCTTGAATTGAATGATTTGATGCAATTTAATATTTCCTTTAGCGGGCCGCCATTTGAAGTGACTTCTCTATATAGCAACAGTGATGCAAAGTTCATACACATTCGCTCTTATACAGATTACATTAAAGGCTGGATACGGCATGCCATATGAGAATAATCAATTTAACACTGAAGTTAGTCGCCTCCCTCGCTGTGTTGCCTTTGCAATTATCGTGCCTTCTACCTTTACTCAGCCGACTCGGCTTCACTTCAAACTTGAGCTAATGTGCGTGCTAATACCGTCAAAAATTAGTTTAAGTATTCACTAATTAGATAGGTATTTGCTATGAAGGCTTAACTCATTCAAGTTATGTTTTCGTACCACACAACGTAAGAATAACAAACAAATATACAACCTATTTAGATGAAGTGTAAAACAAAGCAATGTCGATTTGTAATCAAAGATGTTGAAGACCACTTTTGTGGTTTCCCTTTGAAACTCTTCATCTATGTCTTATTTGAAAATAAGTGCCTAGACCAGGAGTCTTTTTATCTTAGACTACGACTCTATCGGTGACATCCCGTGAGGGTAGGCAGGTCGTGCGTTGCATAGAGGCGGTACATTATAAAGGGTGGCAGTGGCAACTATTGTTGTATTGTTAATATCCGTTGTAATACATATTCTAATGGCGGTTTATCACACATGAAAACTTTTCACGAGGGTGCTTCTAAACATGTCGGTTACGTACCTTTCATGTTTGAGAGTAAGTTTTGTGGAATGCTCTAATTTTCACCAGATGGCGTGTGTGTCAATGAAAAGATTTTTTGTGCATTTGTTTTTTTAATAACTATGGCCGAAAATAAATACTAAATATTTTTTAGACAATTTGAAATTAAACATGAAAGGTGACGGTAATTTAGGTCTGCTCAAGGGCGGCATTTTGTCTATGGACGTCACTAGTCTATATAAGACGATTGTCTTCAATAACCTTTTCTATAATTTATTCTAGGTTAGATATTTAATATTGTTCGATGTGGTGACGTAATTTCAAAAAAGATTTTTAGTGAATAGGTAGATATCTGCAGTAACTATAGCTACACATTTTCACTATGTCTACAGCAGTGATGCACAAACCGCGCTCCGTGGGCTGCATTCGGCCCAAAACAGTATTTGTGGCGGCTCAAAATAATTCTATTTTTCCATATAAGTACTAAGTTCTATCGTGAAAATGCATAATTTGTACGTAATGCAGAGTGAAGAGTGAGTGGAGTAGCTGATATGTAACTATTAAATTTAAAATAATAAAATGTTGGTAATTGAATCGTCTAGTATAAAAAATATATCATTATTTCTCTACACTTTTACCCACTGCGGCCCGTGAAAATTAGAAAATGGATTCTTTTAAATAAGTTGTGTACCACTGGTATATAGGAATATATTTTTGATAATTAAAGCACTACCCCACCAAGTCTCATCCCTACCCTTTGCAGTGTATACCAAACTACTGTGCCTTTCAAATGTGTAAAACCTTTTGATGTTATGTAGTTATATAGGTATACAGTGAAATCGAAATACGATCATTATTCATTACAAAGCCAACCCAGCGGTTTGATTGGCAATTAGAAATGTCAATGTCCGGTGGATTCAGGCTATCGTAGTCATAGCCTACATCAAACGTTCGTAACGTATGTACCTTCTGATTACTGGTCTAATACCTTAATGCCTTAATACATATCAGAACACGTCAAGACGGTAGTTAGTTGCTAGGAAATGTTTGTGCTTGCGTCAAAGCTTGGACGTACCTACTCGAAGTTAAGTTCAAGTAAACATGTCTAAATAGTCAAATAGTGATTATGTAATATAAACACTATGGCAGCGTAAACGTTCTGTTTGAATAATGTATGATGGAATCAATTACAAATTAGAGTCACTTTGGCTTGCCCTCTATGTTTAGTGATAAGACTGATAAGGGTAAACGCCCCTCTGTTTCTGTTCCTAAGTGGGTATACACAAGTTACAAACAGACAAAATCGCTTTTTGATTTATACAGATACTTTGGACCACTGTTATGTTTACAGTATTCCTGGCCATCTTCTTATAGTACCTATGTACGATTCTGCAATTGTAATATATCCAAGTGCCACCTAGTGATTTCTAACCATAGTTATTAGATAGCAACTATGCTAGGTAGTTGAAAAGCAAAGACCCTTAAAAATACATTGGCGGCAGTTTTCTAATGAGAGGACGGCCATTAAACCAATAATGCATATTGTGCGTTGCGTTTACTTAAGAAACTTTTATGCACATTGTTATATATACACAACATTTATATGTATATATCATATTCTTTAACAAAACGTGTTATGTCATATTTATCCACACTCAGGAACGGTACTTTCTTACAATTGCACCCAAAAGGTAACTCTTTTACCATTATTGTTGTTTCCTGGCAAAAATTACTCAAGCGTGGGTCAATCCACCGCTCATGCGTGTTGTGGCACTGTTACAGAACTTTATATCGTCGATCCAAAAAGTCGGATTTTCGGTCGTTTTCTACTTTTCGGGTTACCGATTGTCCCCTCTTCGAGCTGTCTTCTTGCCCATTTCATGCGGTTTTTCGAAAACACTTATAAAATTGTTTATACAACTATTTACTTAGGTCCTAAATGTTTTGTTTTTTGTCCTTTAGTTGTACGCGATAGTAGATCGAAACACCATATTCAGGCGGATAAAAGCTTCCATTACCTACAACTTCGATCTCCGGATAATTTCTTGAAACTTAGGCCTATCTATCACTATATATAGTATATAATTTTACTATAAGTACTATATATTATCAATATAAATATATCATCTTTAGACGTCTAGCCGAAGCAGAATAAATGATTTATTTAAGATGTAGGTACCTATGTCAATTATTGCAAATTTTAGGCGTGTAGTTGTGCCAATTAGGCAAAAGATTCGCGTTGTATCTACTTATCCGTTGATGAGAATTGAACCCATTTACGAGTCGTTCAGCCGAGCATTGTGTCTGCGGAAGGTCGACGCCCACATGGGAATATTCTTCTTCTTTCTGTTTTGTGTTTTAAGTCCATTAATAATTGGTTAAGTATAAGAGAGGAAGGTTCTTAAGTACTAAATTCTTGTTGTATAATGTAGTTACCTATTGTTATTTTGAACTCCGAATTAACTTGCTCGCTAGTTGTTAGTTAATTACATTTTGATGGTTAATCATGTAAGGTTTTAATTAGTGTAATTAAGTTTTAAAATGTTGAAATGTTTGTTCAGTTCGGGTTTGAATGTGCGCTCAAAATAAGAAATGAAACGTCTCAGTTTATCTCTATCACACTTTTGGGTGTTTCTTAATTAAGTGTTAGTTCTTAACAATTTAATTTAACTTATACTTAAACTAGGAAGAGTACAATGGTTAGTAATCCACCTCCAATAGCACTAATTAATTGGTTTGTGGCTATTATTAAACCTATGGCGAAGATGCTTTGAACAAAACTTCTTAAACAATGAAGTTTAGTACAAATATAGGATATTTATTATGGGTTACATATTTGTAGTGAATCTACTGAGAGGAGCTGTGGCAGACTCTTGCTGTGACTCATTGAGCTGTCCACTTGCATTCGCGGATACATACATCCATATAGCAGCCACGTAGGTAGTGTAGGTACATATGTGGTTTTGTCTGGGCAATGCCCTATTCTTGTCGACTATGTTTTCTTCATTATTAACGAAAATTCCAACACATGCAGTATTTAGTGCCAACCATATGAATCCTTATGCAAACATAATATTATTAATATAGGTTAACCAGGCAAACATAATCTACAAAGGGTGCCATAATATCTCATAGTTTGCTTGTTATGACTCTAAGCTATGTACCGCCCTATAATATAGCACCCCATATACTATAAAGCGTTATCGAAAGATTTTCTTATTCGCCGGCATAAATTGATTAAATTTAATGAGTTTCCAAACAAACCCTTTACCCTAGATAGATATTATATTGTTTAATACGTATATCGGTAAGGATCAGCTTAAAGCCCTTATACCTGCTCGTAATAAAGCGTATGTATGGTATTATAATTATACGTAGGTAAACTTAAGTCTTAAGGTACCTACGCTTATTTTGTTCTGATAAAACATTATAGCACTAAGCCAGCCGGTAAATATATAGTAATATGAAGGTACACTATTGTCAGATTGAAGATACACATCTACTACTCCACCACGGTAGAGTACTGTCAGTGGCTGTGAATACGGGCTCGAATCCTGTATTAATAAGTTACGCCATGTTGTTTTTTTCAATGTGCTGAATAAGACTTACAACTTACAACTATTATATGCAATGACATTAATATGGACGAATCATCTGGAAAAAAAAATGACACTCACTTTATTGTCGGGTCTGCCGAATGGCATAATCTGTTCTAACGTCATTACAATAAAGGTGATATTGCTATAAATTCCTGATGCTTTTTGTTGGGTCTGCCGAATGGTTCGGTTCGAACGGGTTCGCTCAAATGAACATTGACATTAGAAACACTGCTCTAACGCCATTACAATAAAGGTCATATTGCTATAAATTCCCTATGCGTGATATCGCATAATGGAAATTGCGTGACGTCTACCTATACATGCGAATGCGCGAATTTACCTGCTAGCTACTGTATTGAATCAGTCGTCCATTAAATAATGTCATTGATTCTATGTAATAAGAATAGTAACATAATATGTCATGGATGCTATTTGCAATATTACAACAGTACCGAATAATCCTGTGAAGGACGGAAGCGGTGGTCGGATACTATACGTGTACGTGAAAGGGCGGGGGGATTATTCGTTCCACAGGTCGTCGTTAAGACGTCCGCACAGATGCGGATATGTAACCTCCATTTATCCCTGCGTCAAGGGTGTCTGCCACCCTCTCCCAAACATTTTTTTATTTTTAATTTGTCAAAAGTCAAAGAAACGTTGAGACAATTACTATTTGA
Source organism: Rhyacophila brunnea (assembly GCF_057557595.1). Classification (NCBI taxonomy): domain Eukaryota; kingdom Metazoa; phylum Arthropoda; class Insecta; order Trichoptera; family Rhyacophilidae; genus Rhyacophila; species Rhyacophila brunnea. Next base: position 36,382,100 of record NW_028232837.1, on the reverse strand, counting down.
AATTAACAAAAATATGACATATTTTACTTATTAGGTACTCGTACCTAAATAATATAACACTGAATTATAATATAACCCTTTTAAATCGATATATCATATCTATCGAATGAAGGACTGACTGAAACACAAAGTATAAAATAATATGTATTGACCATGCCCCCCACATCCTGAAGCGGGCCCCCATGCTAGAATCTTTGGCGGGCCCCTCTACCTATCTCGAAGGATAAAAGCAGTGTGATGCTCTACAGTAGCTTTTTCCAAATGGTGTACGCAGTAAAATTAATGTGTATATTTAGTGTTTTTTTGTATATTTTAATACGTACATCCATTTTAATTATTATGGAGTTGTCGAGTATCCATACACAATTAAACATTCTACAGAAACTGTGTAAAAATATTTTTTACTTTTTTACTATTAGAGCAAATTTATGATGTGTTTATCTTACTTATCTGGTTAACTCGCCACGCAGGGCCCCACCTGTGCCTGGGCCCACAAGCTAGAGCCCTGTCAGCCCCCCCTTGTGGGGGCCATGGTATTAACAATATTGATATTGAAGGAATTTAATACTTGAAATCATAATAATGATACAGCGAAATAGTAAGTACCTACTCCGCTGAAAGGAATGACAGAATCCACCGTCTCGCTGTAATATTATTGCGATATTCCTAATAGTGGCAGGATTTAAAACATATAACAAAGACACCCTATCTATATAATAATTTCTATAATACATTTAATATTATTCAGTATTTTGAATATAATTGTTATAATTTTACATTGATGCATGTAAAATAATAAATAAATTATAACGCTTGCTTAAATTGTATATTATTATTCAAAACTAGGCTGTTTTCCGAGTACCGTTTTCATATATTCATTTTCCCGTCCATGTTTAACAATTGCTTATAAATACCCACATTCCTAAAGAGTAAGCATTTTATTTATTAACATTCTGGACAATGTTCAATGGTAACTTTATATTTTTCGATAGATTTTTCCTCTTTTTTTGCACCTAGTTATACAAGTACTCGTGTTGTCTTTTCCGTATTAAAACTATAATTAGAAGCAACTTATGATTTTATTATAACCTGTATATAAGGACCATTCTACACGAGCAGGTGAAACGCCATGGGTTAGTGGCTACCAACCGCCCCATCGAACCTAATAGGTACAGTGAATTATTAAAACTTAGCGAAAATCAGAAGTCACATTGCGCGCAGACACAATCTCTAACCACAGCTAGAGTAGGTAGGTATATTATGCATCATAACTTTGCACTCCGGTGCTAGGATGATAATGATGTAAAATACATCAATATTTAAAAAAAAACGTATATTATCTATTCAATTATTAATTAGGTTCTTACTAGATATATTAAAACAAGTGAATATCATTTCATCTAATTTTATGCGAGGTAAGTCGGCAAAGAGGCGTATCAGTGTAGTAAAAAGTGCAAAAATATAACACGTACCTATTAATACTTACTCCACCAGTAGCAATCGACGACAACTCGTACCACGCCTATTGCGATACCGCGCCTTTAAACACCGAAAACATCTATAGTTCCAACTGTGTACTGGTAAAAGTCTCAATTACGAGTGCTTGCGACTTGTTGCACCCACAAGTAGTTGTCGTGTGCGCGTGGTATTACAGATTGGTAATAAAACACTTTTTTAGCATCAAAAAACAGTTAAGATTCGTTTGAAAGATTTGCAATACTTGTATATACCTACCTACGTATTATATGGTTTTTGACAATTCACATGTCAATTCAATAAGTATGTATAATTTAAAGAAAGCGATTGATTTATTAATGTTAGCGAAATCACAGGAACATACAACTCATTCCATAACTTTCACTGAATTAAGAGAGGGTGGAAAATAACGTTATAATAACGTAAAAAACGTAAAGAACGTGCTTATTCTCAAATAAAATAAATGATGTTTCTCTGATTTTTTTTGTTGTGTCAGTAGGTAGGAACCTTCCTTACTTTCCTTAGTAGTACTTTCCTTACACCAAATATTATATTATATAATATTTAGGTCATATTTAATTTAATTTATTCAATCACGTATTTGGGTATCTCTGGATACCTATTTAACTTAATGAGCTTGGAATTGAAAAAATCATAACCCCGGGAATGACAATAAAAGCACTCAAGACGTGGAGATATTTATTATGTTGGTTGTCAGCTATTGATCTATTAGTCATTAGACTCATTGGTCATCTGTTAGTTATATTTTTTATTAATGAAACTAAAAATATTTCAATTTTTCTTAGCCAACTACCTAAGGATTTTCAATTTGACAAATTATTGGTGACAACATTTTAGTCAGATGCTGTGGCGGCTTGGTCAATTTTGATTCTGATTCAGCAATGTACCTACTTTAATATTGTATGATAGATAAGATAGTAGCACCAATGTACTATTAAGTTATTGCTATTACTTGTTGGCATTGCTTCGAAGAATTTTATTCAGGTGCTATCTGACGTCACAAATCATTGAATGAGTCAGAAGTAGGTACACCCACCGCTTGCCGCACTCAGTCGAATTGACATTGTATGTTTCATCACAAGAATAAGACTGTATATTATTGTGTTATTATGTCAGTCTATGTTACGCTTATCTTGTTAATACGGATTTATTCGTATGATAGAACCTGCACGTTATTATTAATGCTACTTTACGATGCGGTCGCTGTGACTTCGAATTGTGACGTAGTGGTTTTTGCACATCGGGAAATTTTACTATGCGAAATGTTTATCGACCACAAACATCCAACAACCCGTAATATCAAGAAAATATTAATTTCCTATACTTCCTATGACGTCACACATACATATTTGTATTCTTAATTATTTCTGCTAGTAGCTGGTGATAGTGTTATTACAATATTGACTGCAATACGAGGCTTAGTGTCAAACAACACTATCTACAAAAGTGCAACTTTACAGGAGAGCCAAAAATCGTTATTTTAGATTCTTGTAACTCAACAAGGGAAATGTTTATTTAAAACCTAATGTTAATATTTTATAATTTATTGTGTATTGTAACCAATGACATATTAAATGGACAACTCAGTTCATACCCGGCGCGCACGAGAAATTGTGCATGAAAGTCATTCACAGATGTATAGGTAGATGTCACGTGACCATATGACGTATCCGTTTCCATTATGCGATACAAGCTTCGAGAATTTATAGTAATATAACCTTTATTGTAATGGCGTATTAGTGTCATGACTCTTGCGTTAGAAACAGATTCTCGGTTACTTACGACTTCTCGGAGATTAGACGCAAGTGAGCCCAGCGAATCACAGGCGACTGACTGTCCAATGGTTCCTGTCATTCAATTGCATTGAATAAACATTCATCAATATCTTAAAATGGCATTTTATAAATAATAAATAATACTAACACATGAAAAGTGATATCCCATCTTTCTTGGAGTGTTTAGTAGATTTTTTTACAATTTTTAACTAGGCACATTGGCATTTTGTAACACAATAATAACGGTGGAGTCGAAACCTGACAGTCAGAAATTTTGTATGGGCAGACTCAGCGGTGTCGCCAGACCGCTTGCAAGCAGAATGTTCATTTGAGCGTAGGATACCGATATTAAAATATGAATTTCGCCATCCGGCAGACCCGACACAAAGTGAGTGTCATTTTATTTTCTAGATGCTTCGTCCATATTAATGTCATTGATTGTAACACAATTATCTTGCTTATGATGATGATGTTAAAATTTATAGGGATAGTTTTAAAAAAATATGAAAACAAGGGTAACTTATGTAGTTAGCGTTAAACTTTACTGACGATTTAATAAGAAATTAGAAAAGATTGACATAACGTTGTTTGACTATCATGTAGCCATAAATGTAAAATAACGTTATCTTTTTTGTAGAAAACGTTGTCTGACTTTAAGCACTCGAATATTAGATGGTTACTGGGTAGCACTTCGTAAAATCAATAGTATGTTATTATCATATTAGCCTATTTAAATCTACTGCTGGTCGCAGGCCACCAACTCTTCTCAGAACCAGGTTCTTCGCTGCAAGTACAGGCCTACAAACTTATCTGGAGAATGAGATGGGGGAGCCACTGTCGAAAACTACCCATTAACGACTCGTAACTGGCAAAATCTGATATTCGAATGACGTTTTTCAATATGGCGTCCTATGGTAGTTCGTAGTTCCATTTTTGGCCATTCTCCAAAGTTTTAGGTCTGTAATTCCGTCGAATCTTAATATTTCGTAAAACTAGCATACCTTGGGGCAGGCTTTCGGTAGATACCACTGGAGTATTGCATTCGTCAAGGGTTTGTGCATACTTAATTACGTCGCATACTTTCTTTTACTACCTTACACTCCGTTTTCCTGCTGTTCCAATAAACTAGGGAGCTTTGTCGTTCCTTTATCATACGATGAATGTGGCTTCGCAGGTGTTGGATGGACTACGTCAAATTATAGAGCTCAAGATTGTAGCGACATCACTTACTTTTATCTATGGACCTACTTATTATTTAGCAGTGGCGAAGGGTGGAGATAGGCTGTTATGATCCGCCATAAATAGTGCACACTAAACTTTGTCAGTCATACGTATTTGTTTTCATTGAACTTAGGCTGCAATTGACAGACGGTGTTGGTTAGTTTTTAAAATTCAATTAAACCCTGCGTAAACCAAGCCATAATAGATAATAGTCAAAAAATACTCGTATATCTGTAAAATATCTAAAATTATGCCATTAAATCATATATTATTTTCGATATTTTATAGATAGAATAATATTTTTTATCTATTATTGTTTCGTTTACGCTAGAGTTAGTGAATTTAAACAAATTAACCAACAACGTGTATAATATGTATTCCTAACTGAACTAAAACAAATAAGTATGTATGAAAAAGTGTGGATAATTTTGTCGGATCGCCCAAAGTATACCAAAACTATTATGATTTGGTTTAGACAGGGTTTACTGGATTTTTAAAAACTAACCAGCACCGTCAATAAATTGTAGTCTTAGTTAAATGAAAAAAAATACGTATGACTAACAAAGTTTAATGTGCACTATTTATGTCAGATCTTAACAGCCTACCTCCACCCTTCGCCACTGTTATTTAGGTATATTTATCAATTTATTTTTTATCGTTTTCATTTGCTCTACAATCGGACGTGGTTCTTGTCCATTTGCTCAATAAGTACTTATACATATTTACACCTTGAAAAACTAAATATGAATTAGCTAGATAAGGTATTTGACCCCGTGACCCACGTCTTCAAAAGTGGATATCTCCTGAACTGGTGGGTACTGGTAAATGGTAATATTGCAATTTAACCCTTCATAATTATGTTTATTTGCCTTTTTAGTGTAATACTAACGTTATAGCATTTTCGTTTTTATTTTAAAGTTAATTGTCTGATCGGTAATTAGTTTTTATATTTCACGCTTCGGCTCCGTAGAACAGTGAGCAATAAATCCGTCCGAATTTAAAAAAAATCACTACATAATAAAATTAAGTTACCAAATGCGAAATAATCACCTGAGAACTACCTACTCACTTTCAATTTTCGTAACCAGTGAAACTTTATTTCTTAATTTATTACGAGTGTGAAATATTTTTTGGCATGCCACTGACCTGCCAACATTTCACGAATTACTAATATGACTTGGTATATTATATTATAATGAATAGGTATGTAATGCAATAATTATCTTGTTATGCAATGTTAAACGCTCTTCATATTTTATATTATATAAAGCCAATCTCAAATTAAAAAAAAAATAATAGTATAACTTTTTCGCTAGGTACATACTTACCTAGTTAGCATAACTATCAGACAATATTGTCCCATATAAGATTGTAAATCCACTGGTAAACTAAATGTTAAAATATTTTAGTAAAAGAGATTACACAAAAGATTTATTACTTATATTCTCTTCGTAGTCGTTATTTTCGCTGCTCTGAGGCTGCGAAACAGCTCCACTACCCTCAACGATCCTTCGTCGCTCACTCCTGTACGCCGCCCTCTGAGGGCGAATAGTGGATAGAAGCCCACGATGTCCTTCACTTGGTCACTCCAGCGAATCGCAATCTTTCCACGTCCTCTCGTCCTTATTCTTTATTAGCCTCTCTCTGGTACATCTAAAAAACGTCGTGTCATTTTCTATCTATTGTCTTCAGTTTCTATATTTATATACCGCAATGGCTAAGACTACTGTTTTAGTTGTATTTAGTATATCTAGTAAGTATGTTTTTACTCTTCTAAATTTTGTCTTTATGACTTTTCCCTATTATAGATTCACAACTCCCATTTTTAGTTAGGTGGGAATTGTGGGATGCATAATTCACATTTATTATTTTAAGTAACTCATCACACCACATACCTTGCAGATGATCGTAAAAGTTTGTGGTGGATGATCCAGAGTTCTATACTACTTACTTACGTTGTTATAAAATGGTTTCACTCTCATCCAATTGTCTTGATACCAATATGTTAGTGGACGCGAGTTTGAGAGTTTATCCTTTCTCTTGTGATGGGTTAGCTTGGATCCTCCGCTTGACGTCAAAATATGAAAGAAGTTGAGTATTACTTCTTTTCTTTTGAATGTGATTGTGCTATCAAATCACTATTTAAATCAGCGATTTCCAATCTGGGAGGCGCGGAGTGTTGCAAAGGGAGGCGCGAAAAGTTTAACACAATTAATGTAGCCACAGGTTTACAGTGTGCAAATGCATAGTTTATAAAACAGCCGCTAGTTATAAACTACATAAAAAAATAATCCCATAAAAGGTTGTTTGCAAACTTGTCGGAAGATATGGAGACTAATTTTATAATAGTAAAAAAAGTCGCCTGCGGTGCTAGGTACTTTATTTCAGGGCTTATGGTTGTGCGTTACAATTTATACTTAAACGTTTCCATTTGTCAATGAACGATGATGAATTTGGATTGAAAAGGAAAAATTGGTAGAATTATCATGCGATAATTCATTGAAACAAAAATCCTAGTTCAATTTTGGTTGAATCGAAGTGAAGAATAATATAATACTTTGTCAGAAAAGCAATGCAAGTTGTAAGTAAAGTACTGCTAACATTCGTAACATCATATTTATGCGAAACGGGATTTTCTGCATTAGTTGCAATGAAATCCAAAAAAATATCGATCCCGTTTAGTAGAAAAAAGCACTTTGTACTTATAAACAAGCATATGCATATTCATCGCATGAAAAACAAATTAATTTTAATTATAACCTTGTTTATTTCTATATTTTTTTAAATTTTTGTATTACTTCATCATCATCAGCCGGGGTCAATCCACTGCTGGACGAAGGCCTCCCCAAGCTTTTTCCCACTCTCTCGGTCCTGTGTCGTTCGCCGTCACGTATTTCCGCCGAACTTTACCAGTTCGTCAATCCTGCGGCTTTTAGGGCGACCCTGTGGCCGTTTTGTACCCCTTGGGTACCATTGGATGACGGCATTTGTCCAGCGGCCGTCCTTTCGGCGAGCAATGTGCCCCGCCCATCTCCATTTCAGCTGTTTGGCAACGTATATTACATCGCGTACTCTTGTCTGCTTCCTAACCCATTCGTTTCTCTTACGGTCCTTTCGCGTGATGCCCAACATGCACCTCTCCATGCCTCGCTGTGTGACTCTTAGCCTTTGGACATCGTGTTGAGGGTCCACATCTCGCAGCCATACGTGAGCACGGGTAGCACACATTGGTTGAACACCCTACGCTTAAGACATAATGGTAGGTCACTCTTGAAGATACTATTCAGACGTCCGAAAGCACTCCATCCCAGCTTTGTTCTTCGAGCGATTTCATCGTGCATGCTTCCGTCTATGGACACCTGCTGTCCGAGATAGACGTAGCTGCTGACTTGCTCGAGTTGGGTGCCAGAAATACAGATAATCGCAGGGTCCGAAAAACAGTTCCTCATCACTTTTGTCTTAGTTAACATCTACTTAGTACATTTTTAACTATTTAAAAATGTGTCTATTATTTAATGAAATAAAGGGGGGGAGGCGCCAAGATTAGATTTTTTTAAAAGGGAGGCGTAGTCACACAGAGTTTGGAAACCACTGATTTAAATGAAAAGCAAAAGATCTACCTTGCACGTAAGATACACTATTATTGGATGTAATAACTGATACAGAGTTATAGTAACATACAACAGTAACACAACATTTGAATATTGATTTCATTGTTCTAACACAGAGGGTGGCAAACTTTTTAGATGGAGGGCCAAATTCAAGAATTCAAAATGAGCGGCGGGCCGCAAGTAAAATACCATTTTTCGATATACAATATTTATTATCACGAAAAATATACATTACAAAAAAATTAATGAGAAGAATAAACTGTTGTACATTTTTTAAAATTTAGGTGTTAATTTTGTGGTTGATATTCTCAAAACTGCTTGTAAATGGGCATCGGAGATATTTGATCGTAAAGAATTTTTATTGAGGTTCATGATCGAAAATGTTTGTTCACATATATAGGTTGATCCAAAAATAACGAACATTTTTCTTGCATAATATTTAAGTTGGTCGAATTTGTCTGAATTAAGGGCATTGTAAAATTTGAAGATTTCTTCACGACGATGCAATTCAATTAAATCAGTGTCACACTGCAGATCAATAATCTCAAATTGTAGCTCTATCGGTACACTATCAATATCTATTGAAAATGGATAGCGTACTGTTGCTAAACAAATTTTAATCTATTGTCAATATTTTTTAAAGAATTATAAAAAAGTTATTCGTAATCAGAAGTACAATTGACGATGGCGGGCCGTAAAAAAATACCCGTCGGGCCACATGAGGCCCGCGGGCCGCAGTTTGCCCCCCCCTGTTCTAACAGAACTGCAGAATGCTAGGGCACCACGACACCAAAATGGGAACTTAATCTAGCTAGTACTAGTACAATGTAGGAAAGTTATGAAGTTATTGTAGTGGGTCATTGAATTACATCTTACATACATCTTACATACATCTTACATACATCTTACATACATCTTAATTACATCTTACATCTTACAAATTACATTATAGGTTACGTGTGATTGTCCTAGTATTTAGATACATAGGTGGTGCGCATTACTAATTTCGAGTTTAATTAATGATAGGTGCGAACAGATGCGTTGCGATATCGAGTGCATTGAAATCTAGCTAACACATAAATGCTGAAGAGATACGATGGAATAATGAGACGTATTATTACAGTATTCTTAATATTTAATTATTGTTATTGATTTTGATATTGAATTCTTGGCAAAAGGGTAAATAACAATATTATAAACAAACAATAGTGTGACATGGTAGCATTGAGATAGGTACCTATTTAAAGATTTTACTAATACCTATTAGTTAATAAGATGAATTAAAATTCAACTACCTCAACTCAAAGTCAATCCTCAGTCATACGTATGGAAGACCTAGGTAACATTTAAAGATTTCTATCAGGGAACACAGATCTACAAGAATCGAATTGAATGCAATACGTTGTCTATGTTTACGACACTAAATTATTAGTATTTTCTTTATCGCAATTAGGGATTCCAATCCCGGGATCGCGAGCTATTTTCGATACCTATGAATCCCGGGACTGATAAACATAATCCCGAATCTTTCGGGATTGATTTTTTTATCAATTTTTTATGGAAAATTAAATAAAAACGAAAATATAACAGAAAATATACTTTTAATAACAAATATGTAACTACATTAGAAATAAACTAAGTTTGAATGAAGTTTGATTTATACCCATGTGTAAGTTGCCGATTCATTTTATTTTTTCACATAAATTAATAAAAATGAGAAAGATTGGGGAAAAAACAATGCTTCGCACTATTAACAAAGTAATTCCACCATGATCTCATACGTTTTACGGCAGTTTCATATTTGGCTGACTAATTAGATTTATGAAGCGGAAAAGACATAAGTACACCATGATTTTCTTTACTATTTTAAATCTCGCTAACCCATTCATTAAGTCTTTACTATCAGAAACAGAAATCTCATATTAAATTCACATTATTATTTACTCCATTAAACTTATGTATTTCCAAGATTGAACGTATACAATATTAACAATAAATGGCTTAAATAGTATAAATTATACTAGATTTATTTTTGACCGATTTTATCAATATTATTTGTAAATATAAAATTTTTATATTAACAGTGAAAAAAAATGCCAATCCCGGGACCAGTGTCGGGATCCCGGGATTGTCAAATTGTAATCCAGAAATCCCTAATCGTAATACGCATCTGCCTACGTGTTCATACGTAATATCTACTTTTTTAAAAACTTTTCTTGGCTTTTACAATCGATATTAACTTCCAGTAGGTACACACCAACATCCTTTAAGTATTCCGTATTCCCGAATTTTTGTATCGAACTTTCTCAATTACGTTGGTAGGGAAGTTTTGAAATGTTTATGGAAGAAAAAGTTTTTTATGTTTTCTTCCATTAACTTCCGAAATTTAGATGCTGTGTTTACGGTATAGTTTTTTTTTGTATATTTGTAGTTTATTATTGAAGCCCAAACATAATACTGTCAATACACTGTATATGTATACCAACATTGTGGTACGTTTTTATAGACTAGTATTATTTATAGCTAACTTAACTGTATCTACAAGAATATTTGCGGATATATTTTATCATAACATAGGTGCATACCTACCTGCAGTTTGTGTATAATGTATTCATATAAAAGAAGTCTTCATATTTTTTATTGGTGTGTAAAATTCTCTCATACCACCGTTATAATATTATTATGTACCTACCTACTGACTACTGACTCACAAAAGCCATCGCGCCATCTGGCAGAATGTGTCCGGAAACTTATACGCATGCACTTCGCCGTATCACACTTCACCGTGAAATGTTGTATCGGAAATATATAAGGCCGTAGGTATATTAAGGACAGTCCAACCTCTTTGGGTCGTATAGTACTGACGTAAAATTCATGTCTAAATAAAACACGGTCCTTGTCGGTTTATATTTTACAGGAAGCCAGCAGCAAACAAATTTTGAAAATAGCCGATATACCTACTGGATTACTTGTTGGGTTTTAGGTTAGGTTAGGTTTTCATTCTTGAATTCATTCAGCTATGAAAATTGAATCAATGTTCATATTGAATCTAATAAAAATGGATACCTTTTACTCCTTATAGTACCTATACGGTCATCTCTTTCCGATAAGAAAGCTCGCGGCGAACTGTGGCACGGTGAAATGTTTTACGTACAATTTATAATAATTATGTAACCATGTAAGAATGTCATATTATTGTCGATCTATTTTGTAGTTTTCATACTGATATGAGTTCTGAGAGGTAGAGAGCTTTGACATTTACTTACTGTTCCATAATTGTTTTTGTTTGATTTTTGTTCATGAATCGTACCACCATATAGGTATATGACCACGTTTATACGTACAATTCGATTTCTCATTTTCAGCGGCGGAAATTCAAGCATTGGAATTGTCTGTTCAAGAATTATTATATCATTATTAAAGGCGCTATAGCCCGTCGGGTCAAAACTATTGCTTTTCACTAACTCCTCTCTTGCTCTAAAACTCATGTTTGACACGCCGCTGTCCATAATGGTTCGACGACTATATTGTAGTGTATGTCCTTTCTATTTGTCATGTCCCATCCAAGGGAGTCCTTGAATCGAACCTGAATTTATGTAAGTATTTGTCTTAAATAATAATAGAATAACAAAACAAATTTTGTGACTAATAAAAATTTGGAATTGCTAGTAAAATCAATCGAACACAAAGGATTGTATTAACGTCACAAAGTTATAATTGGACTTTGTAACTCGTGTTGATATTTTATATGTTTATTTAATGCAATCTGCCTCACAAAGTATTTTTTTTGTCATTCAACAACAATGAGTTCGCCTCGGAGTTAGAACAACTTTACAAAGGGAGTAACATAACTTTTTGCGTCTCACCACCCTTTGACATTGATTCCAGTAACTACGTTTTTAGTAATGCTGAATAATTGGCAATTAATTAAACAATAATATTCTCTGGTAGTGTTTGCAAATAATAAAAGGAAATGGGATGGTGGATTATTCCCTTGTGCTTTCTAGTCTTTGCAAGGGTATGTGGTTGTAAATTAATATTTATATACTGATGGTTTGCTGGTATTATAACATGTATACGACAACCACTAGACGTTACGACAAGTCGTATTTAATTTCTTTTATTTTGTTAACTGTCAATTCATGGTGGAACTGCATTGTATTGTTGTTGTCGCAATTTTTATGTACTTAGTACTTATTCCACTTTTAATCAAGAGATTAGGAACGGTTTCGTCCGCCTCAAAGGGACATTTCCAACTGAGGCGGACGAAACCGTTCCTAATCTCTTGATTAAAAGTGGAATAAGTACTACATACAAATTGCGTTTTATTAAATAAAAACAACAATAAGTCGTATTTAGTCGCATTTCTCTGGTATACGTTTCACGTAGGTACGGTTTGCACACGAGGATATTACGTGAGGACATGCGGGGTGCCACACGTGCATCAATCCGGTGTGGGTATTACCTATGTCCCCGTGTGATATTTATCTTTGTCCAAAACACCTATCTGCGACTTCTCGTGACATGGTTCTTGTCTCTTTCTCGGCCAGTGTGACATAGCAAATAAATCCAGAGCGTTTGAAATTTGAAGATTCAGTCGTGTCAAATTACCTGTAGTTAATTTAATTATCGTATCTTACCATTTGTCATTTTTATATTTTATTAAAGTGACGTCTGCATAAATGAAGGTCCTTCGTCAACATCTCAACAACAGGGAAATTTGTGTTAAAACAATTCTACGAAATTTATTATCAAATCACTGTTTTCACCAATTCTTTTTTTCTGATTCCAGATTATCTGTCTACCAGTCGGAATTCTCGCTTTTACATACCTACCTGTCTTCGCATCTGAGGTAAGGAGGCATTTCCCGTTTTTACTTTAAAATCAATTCTTTTTTCTCTTATTTTTGAGGTAAATGCGGCCTGAATATAAAGCAGGATGCATTCGCCGCGAGTCATTATCGATTCGGAATTTATTTTCGGCCGTGCGTTTACAATGAAAGATTCGCGCGCTAAAAATTCTTCCTGTCAGGCCGGAGCAGTGTTGGCGAATCGATGACGTGTTACGCGTTTTTTCGCGAAATCAAAAAGAGAAATCGACTAATTATTATAATATGTAGTTACTTACTACTTATGTGTAATATGTTATCCGTCCTAACTACGATAGAGTAGTAACGGAAAGAGTTTATAACGAATTGTTTCAATATTATAAAAATAGTCGTTACGTGAACCAACAATTAAACGGTAGTTATAATCGAAAACAACAATGTTTGATTCGACAATCACCCTCAGTAGTCAGTACCACTGGCTTTGCTCAACATATTTGCCAAGTGTTCATAATAATTATTGTAGGTATCTAAAATATTACTGAATTAGTCTAGTGTGTTATCACTGTTATCAGATCACTATCAGCCTTCTGCAAACAAATAAATAACATTGAACAATAAAGGAAATAATAATTACTGTGGCTAATGGCACGCGTGAATTTTTGTATTTTCCACCACTGTGCCATATATTGCTAAAAGCAGAGCCGTGATTTGGATGTGCGATGGAAGTGCTACTCTACCACCTGTGACTAACGATTTATTTAGCAGGTTTGCATAAATTTTAGCTAAACATGTCCCACTTACTGTTAGAAGTGTTAATTCTGCTTTCAGAATGACACATGTGATATGTGGATCAGGTAATTTTATTCTATGCGGTGTGGCGTCGCCGGCGTGGAATGTGCAATTCGAGTGAGGAGAATTAACGCTGAATGTAAAGGATATCATGTTTTAAAACACAATATACCTAGGTAACTAGAAAAATATGTTTGTAGAATGGTAAATAATTGGCAGGAGTAAATTAATATCCACTAAAATAAACTGCTCCAATAGTAAAAACTGATTCCGGGTTATGTGCCGTTTGATATACAATACACGGAATAGTGACATTAACCGTAATGATTTTCCATGCAATATATTATTTCTTACAAAGTATAAATAAGTTATAAGAATACTTTTCTGTTTTGCGTCGCTGTGGACACTTAGTTAAACTAATCAGGAGTAGTGTCACGCTTAAGATTTGGTCCAGTTTTGTAGCACCGTCCGAGATATTAATTGTTGTTATGTGTTCAGTAGTGTTCACAATCACGGCGAGAAACCTTACATTTCTTTGTCATGGTGCTTCTCCTACCATTATGTACTGTGCTTGTGAAAATGCTTCTCACCATTTATTTCAAGCGCATTCCAGATTTCCACACTCAACTTCTAATGCTCTGAAATGAAGTCTCTCTGACACTTACTAATCTTGGACATTATTAAATTTGACATAGCCTGCATACGGCGAAGCTGTTTTAAAAGGAATGCTCTTCGAAATACCACAAAGATCAAGCATGATATAATATTATTAATATTATAATCTTTATTTTCACGATTATGGGAAGGAAGGCAAAATGTTGGATAGTAAACCTACCTGTCGAAAAAAAACTAATCGTTCATGCTGTCATTAGTACATAAACCTCATTTATAAAATGTTTAAATTATCGATTATAGATTATACCCAAGGCGTGAACAGAACCGGCATGTGAGTGCGGAATTGAAACTTTTAAGAAGCGTATAGTGACAAAAATAATATGCATAACATTAAGCGATAGTGCTCATAGAACGCGTCGAGCGGGCGAAGTCGGCGTATGAAGCGTTTATTCATAACCATAATCACACGTCTCTTCCCGCGCATTACCCTTCACCTATGTAATAAGCGGCCCAAGCAGCACAAAATAATTATTTTTACAGCGTCTCTCATAACAAAGCAATAAAAATATTATATTATTTCGGGGTTTGTAATTAATATTTACGACGACATTATTCAACCAGCGAAATATAGGACACGGAACAAAGAGTTCCCTGTTATTAAATAATTGCTTTTCGCCCGTCGATCGACGACGCCTCGAGCAGCGTAATTTTGGTAGCCGTGTTCAATGAATGGACTTCTTTGTATTTTCATTAAATCGTATCGCCGAGAAGCGAAAAACGGTGACTCATGCGGCAGGCGGGGCGCAAGGCATCGTCAAGTCCAGTGGGCGCTGGCGTATTTGATTACGTTGTATTTTTGATGATTTACGCGCCACTTGTAGAAATTTTGCGCGAGCGCCGCACTCGCTGCGTCAATGGGCTTTATGCCTAGGGCAACTTGAATAAACTGGAACGTAAGCGTCGAATTTACCACCGCAAAGACGGTGTTTGGCTTATATGCGATAAGGGAAATAGTGAGGGGTATTTAATTTAAAAATAAAATACCTATTTAATAATTCTTATTTTAATGTGTGTTTTGTAAAAACAATACATATATACCTATATTAAAAATAAAAACGTTAAGATACGGTAGATTCTCGAGGATGTAGAATTGTAGATAGATCACGATTACTCAGTAGCACATAATTATAATAACAATGCATGATGTGAAGAGCGTCAGTTTTTCAAAAGTTGCAATGAAAAAGGGTTATCCGGGAAGTAAAATAATAATAGAAGTATAATAATTTTTACCACTACATATACGAATAGAATTTTGAGGTACTTTCCTGTATAATTAGTTCGGATCATTGAAGTTCTACTGTGCATCATCTTTGCAGTAATTTAATCGTAATTAATACAACCAAAAAATTAACACGTATTGCCGGAAAATATACTCTCTCTTTGGTATTCTTGCTCTGTACCGATATTAAGAAAAAACGAACGTTTCCTACACCTGATATATGCGTAATATTGAAAGCTTTTTTATGCTAACGGATGGATTATAATATAATACGCCTCGTACACAATCGGTTGATGATGATTTCGGTATTCTGTACCTGCTTCCTGTACCCTTTACTCAGCTATCTCTCTCGCTCTCTTTCTCGTGCGAGTCTTTTGCCGAGCAATCAATCAAATTGATTCACAGACTCGAATCTTCTCCTTCCTTTGAAGGTTACAATTTTAACTCATTAGCGTTTTTTACACGGAAAGCTTAAAACATCTCTGATAATGTGATAATATTCGAATAGCGTTTTTACGAATTCTGTGCAAGCATTCATCCGATAATTTAATATTTCCCTAAGTGGTTTTTGAACACCCACGGAAACACGGATCCAAAGAGTAAAGTCTCAGTGATGAATATTTATTTATATATGCTGGAAGACTAATTAGAGATTTAACGGTTATCGATTGCCTTTTAAACGATTTAATATTTTAGATTATCTTTTAAAGCACAGTGAATATGTAGGTAGGTACTGGATATTTATATGCCTTCTATGTATTTTGTTACCTTCATTCGATACAATAATATTGGGTAATTAAAATAAACACAATGTCCTACTCAATTTTAATAATTTAATATCGACCAGGACCGGTTTCTTACCGGACATTGTCAATGGGACAATTCGGACGAAATCGGACTTTTGATCACAGTTATAAAATTTTTACTAGTTACCGATTATTTATATTGTGGGTTGATTTTATCATATTGATAATAATTAAGAGTTAACAATACTTAATTAACAACATACTTAATTAATTTATTATTATTATTTTATACTCTAGGTTCATGATATACCTAGGTATTAATTATTCTAATGGATTTAAATTCAAATTCCATCAAGTAGGTAGGTACCATCGGTCAATAGTATTAATTATTGTTTTTTATGTTTGTATTGAATACCGAATTAAGTATACACAATATTAATTTGATAATGTTCATCTTGAATGAATTCTTAATATTGAAAATATGTAATTGTGTAAAACATCACAAAGAAAAACCTCGGTAGGTACCTACCTAACAGTGGCGAAGGGTGGAGGTAGGCTGTTAAGATCCGCCATAAATAGTGCACATTGAACTTTTTCAGACATACATATTTGTTTTCATTGAAATAAGACTACAATTTACAGATAGTGTAGATTAGATTTTAAAATTCAATTAAACCCTGAGAAACCAAGCCATAATAGATATTAGTGAAAAAATACATGTCTATCTATAAAATATCTAAAATTATGCAATTAAATCATACATAACTTTGAGTATTTTATAGATAGAATAATATTTTTTATTTATTATAGTTTGGTTTACGCAGGGCTTAATGAATCAAAAAAATGAACCAAAAATATGTGTAATATGTAGTTTTAATCCAACGAAAACAAATAACTATGAATGAAAAATTGTACACAATTTTGTCGTATTGCCCAAATTAGACCAAATCTATTATGGTTTCGTTTAGGCAGGGCTTAATTGATTTTTAAAAACTAACTAATACCATCTGTAAATTGTAGTCTTAGTTCAATAAAAACAAATACATATGACTAACAAAGTTTAGTGTGCACTATTTATAGCGAATCTTAACAGCCTACCTCCACCCTTCGCCACTGCTACCTAAGTACATATATTTAGTGTTTACAAGGAAGTAAAGTGCCACGGTGGCCGAGCGGCTTACGCGCGGCTTATAATGAGTCCCGGGTTTGAATCCCGGGTCTGGAAAATTCACATACTGTTTTTCAATGTGTATGTTCGGACCAGAGTATGGACGATCCCACCTACTAGGTTGAGCAAGTGGCTAACATCCATTTCTCGGGAGAAAAAAACCAAAATCTGTTTAGGTATACAACCATAATCTGTGGATGGTCTTTTCAGAATTGGGTACTTACGAAAAAAAAATCGGTGTGTACTTATGTACGCGCGTTAGAAGTTATACTTTGGCGTAACAAAACTTGTGATAGGTAACCTAGATTCTTCGACTAGCTCTTAATTATCTTGTTAAATTACACACTCAATGAAAAGGACCGCTTATTGGAACGCCGTTGGTTTATTTCTATATACTTTAACTTATATTACTAAATTATATAATTATTAATCATTGTTTTTATTTTAAAAGTAACAACTGCCACTATGACGTTTAATAGTTAGTTTACGTAAAAAAATGCAAATGACCGACAATAATAAATTCGCTGCCTAGGCAACGGAACAATTTTAAACTATATCTAATATTATACTGTATAATCGTCTGGATTGGAGTATCATACTGTGGCGTAAAGGTAGTGCGCTCGGCTGATAACGGATCAATCCGTGGTTCGAATCCAATCGAGTGCGTTTATTTTTGTGTGAAATAATAAATTATGATGTGTGATTTTTCAAACACGCCTAAAGAAGTATAACTTCAAAATGTATATTATTGCTATATTTACATTGCGCTTCCGAAGCAATTTTATAACATGTTGGTGTAATGGACAAGATCAATAATATCATTAACGGAAATCGTGTCATTTATAATCTGTTCTCTTTTGGTCGTCGTTTGCTTTGTGACATATTGTGACGTCATCACGGGAAGCAGTGAAAATACTGGCATCTTTCAACCAAGAAATTTATTTTGCACGTATTGAGTACCTACTCCAAATGAATTGACGCGATTTCGTCCCATGTACGTTAGTTCAGGTTATCTTGTGAGTTGTGCACATGATACACGCCATGCTTCGTCTTCAAAACATTTTCATAGCGACGAAGTAACCATAATTATTACATTCGCGTTAGAAGTCTTCGATGAAGCGGTCGACTATTATCAAATCAAACTCAGATCATACCTGCCTAATTTAATTCATATCTTCCATTCATTGCACTGACATAACAAAGCTAAACGAAAAGAAATAATAACATCACATTATGAATAAAGTTTAAATAAAATAACATGGCTTGCTTCAGAGAAGAGGCGCACAAAAGACGAACGCAAGATGACTCGCCTTTACGTTTTGATTTCGGGTGACCTTGTGTTACCAATTTTATGAAACTCTTTGTTATTTTGGTCCAAGGATACAACTGAGAGTTCAATAAGTCAATGGTATTAATGAAATTGATTATATATATTGTTGTAGCGAAACTATAATAAGTAATAACACTTACAACATTCAACTAAACGGATAAGTACAATGATAATTAATAATTATAACTATTCATGCAACCCGTTTTGTAGCGGACCATTATTATATTATATAGCGTTTGTACATGGGTAGTACATTAATGACCTGACATTGTTTCCTTCTTACAATAAAATTACTCGGCCAGTAAGCAAACCGCGGACTTAATAATTAGTTCGCCTATAATAGTTCCCAGTGGCGAAAATTTAATACTTAACGAATATTTAACGTTTACTTTGATATATGAGAATTCAAAATTATGAATATTTAACTACTGATGAATGATTATTCCATCCGCAAGTAATGACATTATTAGGCACATGAGTTAGTGGCGACATCTTTAAAACATGTAAACTTCAGTACGTATTGGTCATAAATCGTTACTATTACATGTATGAACAAACTAGCGCCACACTTTGGAGAAATAAGAAAGATTTGGAAGTGTAGGTAGGTAGGTACTTATATATAAATATATAAATATATTTATTTTGAAATAATCTGGCTAAAGTTCACTAATCGTGCAGTCTTTTTATCCTTTACGTTTACGACATTGAATTTGTTTTCATGAAATCGCGTTATGCCCAACGTGCATCTATTTGTATTATATTAACTTTTATTAATTTGAGTTGACATAATGACATGACCCGGCTCACGGCTAGCTCAATAATGCTACCGGGCCGTCACTGAGGAGACTAGTGATGAACTAGGAGAGGTGGATCTCCTTTGTAGTATCACAACTTTTGAATTCCCGAATAAAACTCTCAGCTGGTGTGGTGCCGAATTTATTCAGGTACTATAGTTCACGGTCACACAATAAGGTTAACTGTCATTGTTCCCGTAATTAAATCTCATTAAAGTATCAGCAAACTATTTATTTGTTCACTATAGGATCTCTGTGAAATCTTTCACAAGTTCCCAAAAAGTCACACCTAATTCAGAGAATGTATACGCAGATATTCTTTGAATATTTTTAATTCATGAAATATTTTCCCATAAGAAAGAAAATATAAATTATTCTTTGGTCACACAGTATTAGGTTTATAAAAGAATAGAATTATTATATTGTTGTTTATAAAGTTTATTTATGTTCACAGTGTATTTACAAATATTTATTTGTGTTTACAGACTTGTTTACAAAAGGTTTGCTTAATGTTTACAAATTTATTTACTAAAATTTGTTTTTATGTTTATGAATTTGTTTACTAAAATTTATTTTATGATTATGTTTACTTAATAAAGTTTCAAAAATTTATTTTATAATCCCGAAAAGATTTGTAAAATTTATTATTACAGACTGAGTTTATTAATTTGTTTTTATAAAACAAATCCGATCGCGTAATTTATCTCGATTACGTCACCTCGTAGGATGAGTAATGAAAAATAAAATTACTCCGCGTGTACGTCACTACCGGCAGATACGTGCTATTCGCGCTGCGTTTTAGCGGCCGACGTCACTACCGACAGATACGTGTTATTCGCGTTACGTTTTGCCCGCCGAAGGGGGACTTACTGGTACGTAGGAATCGCGAATGTACTGAGAACCGTGTCTCACAACTTGGCAGTGAGGACTGCTGCTTGTTGAAGATCGCCGGTGAAGAGTGTAGAAACTAATGATTTTACGGGAAAAGTGGTCGCCTTTTATACCCTTCGGATAGAGGTTTAACAGGAAACAGTCCGTAAGGGATAGCAGATGTATATCTTTCTCTCACGGGATAAATTTACATATATCTCCCGTTCCTGGCAACTTTCTAATAGAGATATCTTCTAATTAAATCGGGTTAAAATTACTCTACCTTATTTTCACAAAATAAAGTTTCAATAGGGGTGTTTCAAGCACCCTCTAGAACAAGTCCCTTAAATACGCCGTTGCGATGACGTAAGCAAAATAGTTGATTTTATATGATTTTTCGTGTTCAAACGAAGGGGAAAGTTTCTAGCTTTCCATCGAGGTATCGGAATAAGTATTCGGGTACTAAATAAGGGAATGGCAGTCTTTAAATTTAAAATGTCAAAACGAAAGGTTGACACCCATGTACTAGTCCTTTCCACCACTCTCGGCCTTTTTAGGCCAATAGAATTTTACTAAGTTTTAATAAAACTGTTTGGAGCCGCAGAAACTTTCTCATTCGATATTTACCTTTCGGACGAACATTATTACGTGAAAATACTATAATATTATACTTAACATTTCAACTTAAATATATAAATGCTTAATCCTTACAAGATGTTAATTACAAGCGACTACAAATTTATTTAGTCTTTAATAGTGGCTTTTCCATAGTAATCTAAACGTAACCTTGAATCTATTTTTATCTGGCAACTCAACACAGCCGGGCCGTAAATTCTAGTCGAACAGAATTCAGTTAAAGTTCAAGGTCACACGTCAATTTGTGTTTTTAGTTGTAGTGTTTGATTCTTTTATTTACCCAAGACGCGATTAAGATTTATTATTGTTTATGGGTAGAAACCCATCTATGCCAGAATCTTAAGTTTTTCCAATTGTTACTTTTACAATATTCGTTATAGTCAGTAAGTTATAGCATTAACAAAATCTATAATTATAATTACGCGTCTATAAATATAGGTACGCGTTTACAGTATTTTTATAACGGTAGTTAGCTTCTATCTTGTATTGATAAAATTAGTATTAAAATTCTTTATTCACAATTATACAGTATATAAATTTATAAATATTCAATTTTCTTTTTCAATTTTCATACATTTCCATTATTGCTATAAAAGTAATTGAAGCATGTACTTGCTAAATTTTACGTAAACAATCTCTCCCATAACTTATTTTCTAAGTTTAATGGAGATTTCCCGGAAATTATTTCCAAATTAGATCGCGCCCAAATCTACGCGACGTGTCATCTCGAGGTCTGTGGTCACAGCGTTCCAATTACACTGGAGCACTCTTGATTTTCGGAGGCGAAAATTTTTTACGTAAAATTTTATTACATTTACAAAGAAAAGGTTAACAACATACATTTTACTTCCTAATACTAAACGATTACGTTACTGGTTACCTGTTCAAGGTCTCTTTCGACCATTTCTTCTCTGCTTCTTCCATAATTTAGAACCATGGGACTTATATATCCTGTCTGAACCGTGTCGTGAGGTTGTCGCAAGGCTATTGAGAAGTAGAATTGACTACAAGGCTAGATTTGTATAGTTATGTCGTTAAACCATACTCTGCCATAAACACTAACTGAAGGTCGGCGTTTTTGTTCGTGTCAATAACTCAAAATGTACCAGTGGTCTCGTCACGTGAACGCGTAAATGAGAGGCAATGTGCGAAAGGGATGGCGATTGCCTCACAATAATTATGGATCAAGTCACCTCCATCTTTAGATTAATAAAGCCTGAGCATAGGTTTTTGCACAACCAACGAGTGGTCCACTGCCATACTATTTATTGATAAAAAAACTGGCAAGCAGAGTTTGGTATTCTGTAATGACCGAAGAGTATAAATAAGTTATTAGTTATTGTCGTTTGGAATCGACTATCACATTGACAAACGTCCCAGTGTATTATGATATTATTATACATAGAAGAAGTTTACTTACTTTGATCGTCACTTCCAATTATTAATAACACATAACCACTAAATCAGATGAACTCCAAGGTCTCCAAGATACGTTAAAATAATCTGAAAGAAATCTGAAACTAAGAATACTCCGACAAGTGAACACGACAGACGCGTCAGTATGAGCACTCTATAGACAATGACAGGTCATCCATAGACAATGGGAGGGGCGAAAAGTAGGACCAGTCGTGTAATGTATCGGCTTCCTTCTTCAATGGGCAATCATCAACTCAAATTTTCATAAAATTCGATTTTTTTCAATAGCTAGATAAAACAGATTTCTATATTGTGTGTTAATATCACAATCGTAGCTCTTCAATTTTCCGCATAAATGACAATACTAGTATTGATAAGACATCAAATTGAAGTGGCAAACAGGTTGCTTTGCGATTGGACGATTTAATTGTAATCAAAACTGGTCACCCTTATAGTAGGTAGGTTGTTGTAGCGGAGACCGCTTTTTGTGTAAGAAAGTGAACACAGCAGGTGTCTTTCTTTGCCCGGGCAATCACGCGATATTAAACGGGCGAGACGGGACGAGATGAGATGAGATGAGACGAAAATCTTGTCTTTATAGGGCTTCTTTTCCTTATGGTTGATACATTGTCAGATGGCGGATTGGCGTGGTGAATTTATAAGGCTTTTGCAATATTGTTTTATTTTTGTTAGGTAGATAATCTATGTATATCTATATATATAAATCAAAGTCGGGTTAGTTACACCATTTATAACTCAAGAACGGCTGGACCGATTTTTATGATCTTTAATTTGTTGGATTTGTCTCCGCCCCGAATAGCAGAATAACTATTAAAATATCGGATAAATCACGGAAAAAATACATTATGAAGAAAATTAATTTTCTCATACATTTTGTATGGAAAGGCTTTTGACTGACATCGATGAATTTGAACGATGAAAACCTCACGCATTCGAAAATAAAAGAAAATCACAAAAAATTTTAATCCGTATACAACGCCATCTCTGATACATGACAGAAACAATAAAGAAGAAACAAACAAACAAAAGAAACAATGATAGTCGAAATGTCTAACTGTCAATGGTGTAGTGTGCCCAACATTTCGTGCTTCATGTCAACAGCTCAATTTGCTTGAAAAAGATACTCATTGGGATATGACAATCGCTGAAGCAATTGTTTCTGCATCTTCAAGTCAGATACGCACATTTTTTGATATCATTATTTCGACATGCTTCCCATCGAATACACCTGAACTGTGGAACAAGTAAAAGGATGACATGTCAGGAGACATTTTACATCGAATTTGTGTCAGTTCAGCGAATCCCGATATCGAGGTGAATGAGGAGATACATAACCAGGCTTTGTTTTTGATCGAATACATGTGTTACCTCATGTGCGGCAGTTTTTTAGTCAAGTTAGGAATGCCAACGCCACATCGTGGAATGAACGACGCTTTCAATCGAGAATTGGAACGTGATCGTGAATATGATCGAGATGCATTGAACCAATCAGTTCGAACGAATGTACCACTGTTGAACCCTCAACAGAAGGAAGTGTACGATACGTTAATGAAGGCAATTGATGATGGAAATGGTGGCTTATTTTTCCTCGACGCGCCCGATGGAACTGGGAAGACATTCCTCATGTCATTGATTTTGGCCACTGTTCGTGCGAGATCCGAAAATGCTGTAGCAGTTGCTTCTTCTGGGATAGCGGCCACGTTGTTAGAAGGATGCCGAACGCCTCATTCAACGTTGAAATTGCCGACTGAAAAACTGACATGCAACATTGCGAAATACTCAGCAATGGCCAAAGTTTTGTTAGCAAGTAAAATCATCACCTGGGATGAATGCACAATGGCGCATAAACGCGCATTGAAAGCACTCAATCGAACTATGAAAGATCTGCGCAATGACTCAAGAAGTTTTGGAGGCGCAATGATTCTACTATCTGGCGATTTTCGCCAAACACTACCAGTCATTCCAAGATCGACCGCTGCTGATGAAATAAATGCTTGCCTCAAATCATCGACTCTGGTGGTGCTATGTGAAGACACTTCAGCTGACGACAAACATGCGAGTTGGATTGCTAAACGATCCATCTGCCGAAGATTTCTCCAAGCAATTGCTGACTATCGGTAACGGCCG
This sequence comes from Rhyacophila brunnea, assembly GCF_057557595.1. Taxonomy (NCBI): domain Eukaryota; kingdom Metazoa; phylum Arthropoda; class Insecta; order Trichoptera; family Rhyacophilidae; genus Rhyacophila; species Rhyacophila brunnea. Next base: position 36,357,377 of record NW_028232837.1, on the reverse strand, counting down.
TGTTCCTGTCGATGAATCAAGCGGATTGATTTCGTTTCCGCTGAATTTTTCCAATTTCGTCTCAACTAAGGACTAACTCATCAACAAAGTGTTACCGAACATCATTGCTAATCACAAACATGACAATTGGTTGAGTGAACGAGCATTCTTGCGGTAAAGAACAAATATGTGGATCACTTAAACTTCACAATTCAAAATGAAATCGTTGGTCCACTGCATTCCTTCAAATCTATCGACTGTGTATTAAACGAAGACGAAGCAACCAACTATCCAACTGAATTTTGAAACTACTGAATTAACACAATTAACTACTGAAGGTTGGCTCGGTAGTCATCATTGAATTGAAATTGAATTACAATATGTGAACTTACCAGACCCAGGATTCGAACATGGGACCCTCGACACTATATACCGGCGCTTAATCCACGTGGTCATCGTGTGTGTACAGTGTGTGCAGTTCAATATAATTAAAATACTTTTCATTTTGATTTGATTTTTGCACATTTATTGAACTTATTCATTTTGAGTATTCATTTTAACTTAATAAAAAACTGAATTTAATTCAGCTAATAAGTTAACAAGATTATTGATTCTGAGGCGGTACAAAGTTTGCCGGGTCAGCTAGTATTATATAAATAGCATTTTTGTAACAATTTTCAATTTGTTGGACGTGCTACCTTTGACTTTTTATTGGACTCAGCATGTAAAGAATAAAAGGGTTCTCGTTAACAATTCATACATACCTACGTAATATCTGGATCTGTTCATACATATTATTTTATTCCTTCATATGTCGTGTACAGATGAATGTGGTTGAAAAATTAACCACATGTCCTATTCCTCTAACGTGTCCGCATGTTTTCGTATATTACGGTTGTACATTGTCTGTAGGTACATCATCATCAGCCGGGGTCGATCCACTGCTTGATGAAGGCCTCCCCTAGCTCTCTCAACTCTTCTCAGTCCCTAGTGTTTTTCTGCCACCCACATCCACCGAATTTTATGAGCGTGTTTTAGGGCGTCACTGTGGGCGTTTAGTGCTCCTTGGGTACCACTGTATGACGGCATTTGTCCAGTGGTTGTCCACTCGCCGAGCGAAATTCTGGCCTATTGCCATTTCATCTGCAGGGGCTTCTAATCACATCGGGCACTTTTGTCTGCTTCCTTATCCGTTGGTTTCTTTTGTGATTTTTACGCGTTATCCCCAACATGCACCTTTCCATGCCGCGTTGCGTCCATATTTTTCATGCAAACGTGAGCGTTGGTAGTACACATTGGTTAAACACTCAAAGCTGAAGACACAATATGTGGTCATTTTTGAAGACACTATTCTTTCAGACGCTCAAATGAACTCCATGCCGATTGGGTTCTGCGAGCATATTATGAGTTACATAACGATACACCAGTTCAATAGGGGAACAACTCAAAATTTAAAGGTTTTGAGTTAAGAATGCCATTTGATGTAGAAAGTTCTTTTCTTTATAATTCAGCAAAAAAAATAATTAAAAATTTCTTCAATGTGTCATAAAATCGAATAATCCTTTCTAAGATTAATCAGTAATTCCATTATATAATCAAATTTATTTGTTAATTCGTTATTAAAATGTACAATTTCATTGTGCATTGATGAATTCCACTAAATCAAATACAAAAAAACATACACTTTCATCGGAATCAAGGCTTTAAAATTAAAATAAGAATTACTGCAAAAAATTCAAACGCCATTATCTCGGAACAAGGTTTTATGAGTTGTTCCCCTATTGAACTGGTGTATCGATAATTATGTAAATATAAATATTGTAAAGTAAACGAATTTCGTTTTTATGGCTTTGATTTATTCTGTTAACATAATATCCACTTTACTGTGCGATGTATTATTTTATCTCATAAGTTAATGGTCGCTGCTGATTGTTGGGTAAAGCGACGGACTAGTGTTCAAGTACCTACCTAACTCTACCCGTATCCTACCGGAAACAAAACCAAAAGCTATGGCCACATGTGTGTTTTTTCAATATTCGGCATTTTTATCAACACATTGGCACTTACATACCTACGTCTATATTTAGTTGAGATTTTTTTTTCTCATCCCCTGCGAATGAATAACAACAAACTTTATAATAATATATTGCTGTATGTTGTGATAGTTTCATAGTGTGATATATTTTATGTTTAGCGTAAAAAAGTCATCTAAAAATAATCAAAATACCTATTTTGATCCGAGTTAGTTTTAATTTTATTATGTAAGGTAAGGCATCTATTTTATTCCTAATACCTAGGTATAAATCATGATTTTGCACTGTAATATTTTTTTTATTTAATAAGTACATATTTTTGTTGCCATACAATTAACAAAAAGTACATAGGTACCAGTAACTAGGCAATAAAGCATTTTCTATTATTTAATAGGTACGACTATTATTGCACAATCTATCATTCGGCATTTACTTTTTTAGTAGATAGTTGGTATACTATGTAAAATGGAATGGAAGTACATAACTATAAAACGCCAGACATCCTTCAAGAATAAAATACAAATTCCTGCGTGGATAACGTGGAAGATATATCTCCGCCGATGTACCTATGAACGAACTGTAAACATAATATATTTGGCGGATTGCGAACTGTTCACATCGGGTCAGTGCATTAAATGAAGATGTGAATAATTATATCACCATTAAATTATTAATACTATCGACTGAGGGTACTTGATGGAGTTAGAATTTAAATTCTAATGGAATTAATTTTTGTTTTATTTTTGTATTGTAAAAATTAATCAAAGTGAGCAGTGGATAAAATACACGATAAAGCAACATAGTGAAAACATTATTAAATATAATTCAACGCATTGTTATGCACTCCACCCCTGTTTTCTGATTGGCCTCTATTCATTTTTTTACTCCATAGGATTGATACATTACTTCGTAGGTGGATCCATTATTTATCCTCTGGATCTTGGGGTCCTTTTTTATGTTTTTTTGGACCCTAAAGCGAATTGAGTTGTACCTCACGTTGAGTTGGGCGGGGCTGGTCTATTCTTCCTAGCGCTCTTAAAATGTTTATCCTATAAGAATGTGAAATGAAGTTATTTAGAGGGATGATTATTTTATAGGATTAAGGGGTTGTGAACATTTGTAATACTTATATGCAATTCTTGAAAACTGTAATATACAACACTAAAATTAAGATTCATATTATGTGTACTGGGACGTAAAGGCGGGTTACGCATGTCTGAATTCCCCCTTTTTAATGTGGTAATGGCCAACAATTACTGTTAAAACCTGGTATGTTGCCTCCAAGCTATTGAGCATATTATATTCTTTCAACAGTTTGGCATGGTGTGAAAATAGCATAACGGATATCATGGATGGGTCTTTCATTTTTATGCTCACTAAGAATATTGATGTAAATGGGTAGTCAAGTATAAATAATTTTAATTGTATCAATTGTCAATTCTTGGTGGGAAGACACGTCAATTCAAATATAATACTTAATCGACAATTTATAATGAAAATGGGGACATGTTTTGTGCAATTAAGTAGACATTGCTAACTAATCAAAAAAAAAATTTTTCACTGCAACATATCACGAGATCAACTTCGAGAGTACTTCGTAGTAATGTATTGTAAGTTGTGGCCTCACCGGGTCGAACCCAGACTCTCCGGTAGGAAAAAACACTAGGTCACCAGTATGGACGTGGGATGATAAAATATAACACCCATTGTCTGTCAAGATTAGTGTATTAAAATTTATGTCGTAGTTAAGATTTAATTATCATTAAGTTTAGTTATAAAAATGATTATTACTTGTAACCTAAATCCAAATAGTTACATATCGTAACCTTCTTCCATCCGATTAACTTCCAATGTACACCGGGCGAGAATTTAACAAGACGTTGGGTTAATTTAATAACAAAAAAATATTTTCATGTCTTGGCCAACCTCAAATAGTTACACGCATAAAACAATTATAACATTGTACAACATATTAATTACAACTTGACGCGGTGCATGTCTATGTCTTTTGCCCCGGAAACATGACAAGAATTAATTCACCTGTCAAGAAGGCACAAAACACGTTGATCGCAAGAGAACGACACCGCGACATAGTCTTGTTCATGTTGTCAAAAAATCCTGACAATTCCATCAAGCGCAACTTCTATTAATGTAACAAATCCCAGCGGCGTCATAGCGCACTTTGTATCACTTCTATGCGTCCCATGGCAAATGCAATCTTTTAAAAACGGTTGTCGATGGCTCCCCAGGGGGTACACTTAATAATATGAGGGTTGGCCTGGAACCCTTCACGCAATCCCGCCGAAGGTGCCTTTGAAAACTTAATTAACCCAAAAACACCTGCTGTTCCTATTCGCCTCTCTACCTGGTGAAGTAAAAGCTTTCGCAGGTTGGGACAGGTCTCTCCCTTTCCCCTTTGAAGTGGCGCGACGTAACGAATGGATTTTCTTACAAAGTTGGACAATTTTGTTTATTTATTTAAATTCAAGCGACGTGCGTACATGATGGATTTTTTGGGAAACCTATTTCGGCCCTATGCAGGTTTATTGAACACTAAATTGGGACAATCGAAGGTCGCGGCTAGTTTGTACTGTATCGGACAAAAATTCAGAATATGTTAGATAGATACTTACCACTTCGTACCCGACAATTATTGACCGCCACATATTCACATGTGCGGATAGATTCACAGAATTAATAAAAAATATACCTTCTCGCCAAGATAATGAAGAGTAATAATTACTGTGACATTATAATATACAAAATAATGAATGTGTATTTAAATGAGCTACAAGGGGATTTTTATTTTTACCCAGTACTAAATAACTCAATACCAATCTTCTTCTTCCACCCTGTCACGACCCAGCATTGGGGCATAGGGCAAGCACAAGTTCGCGCCACTTCCCTCGGTCCATCGCCAACTCTTGCGCCTCCTGTCAGACCTGCAGCACATAGGTCGCTTTTGTAGCACCGCTGTTCTGTTCACGAACTCGGGTGTTTGTCGGTCGTATCTATCAATGTATAGGTAAATCGTTTTACAGTGGCACCATGGGTACGGCATATGCGGCTTGCAGTTGTAGTGGTATTGTTTGCTAGTTTTGAAACAGGCATTGTCGCAAGCAATTCAATACACGCGCGAATCGCCTATGGTGCCACTGTAGAATGATTTACCTATACCCCGAAGAACCTAAAAAAACCCTGTGAGTCATATATATTTTTAAAAGATTTTTTCTAATGTTTATATATTTCACACATGTATTTTCAAATTATGTATGTTCAACATACATTATGTTGTTATTGTGTTTATGGTATATGTTACATTCTTAAATCTTATGAATTATTCGTTTAATAAAAAGAAAATGGTTTATTAAAGTGTTTTACAATCCTAGTTTCATACTAGGTGAGATTTTCTCTATCTTTCTAGTAATCAGGCTATATGCTCCATTGTGTAAATTAGGTTGACATCACAAATCAAATAACTATGGCAGTATTTCAGTGTGAATGTATGCATATTTGTATTCATAACGTCATTCTGCCGAAAGATGAAAGCCTCCCCTAACTAAGATGTTCGCTATCATCTATTCCCGATAAAAACAATGAGTTTGATCGATTCATCATATGGAATCTTATTGATTGATTTTCGTATGAGAAAATTCTTTTCGAAAATAAATTGCTTAGATTGCATAGATGTGTGTTTGATGCATTGATATACTACTGGATGAATCATATGCTTCTTAAAATGACGCCCGATTTTCAGCGACTCGGCCATTGTTAAAACTAACTGTTTTAATATCAGCGGACTTAACTCGATATAAGCTCACTTAATATTTGTCTCGAAAACGACCTGTCAATAATTATGAGTAAGCCCGATCTAGCTTGCATCTTACTCTAGTCAGCGCATGACGAACTTGCTCTGTCCGCTCAGACATGAATTTTTGGTAGCTTGCAAGCTTTGGGTTGCAGCACCCTTAGGGTCACTATTCCAAGAACGCAAATTTAGTTTTACAGCCAAAGCAATACGGGTGAAATTCGGGAATCCATGTTAACGGTCTTAACGCATTATACCTACAAGGAAATAATAATACGATATTCGTAATATCTTCTTTTGTGATACATTTTTATAATGACACTTGTATGGGAACTCCTCATCTAGTAGTATATCAATGGTATCATGTAACGATTTCAGTGTCATGCTCAGTGTGTCATCAGCTAAAAAGCTTGAAAACCGATGAACTAAAAACACTTAACTAAATCTAACTATCTGGATTAGGTACGATACCACCGATGTACATCTCAATATAATATAGATAGACTATAATTATTGTAAAGTCTCACATCTTCCAAATTAAAATTTACGTATTCAGTGATGTCGTACAATTTTACAATCGACTATAAACCGATTCTTTGATACCTCGACGGGACATAACAGCCGTATAGGGGGAGATAAATTCGAAATAAACACATCATCTTTGTGGCCGATATTTTTTTTGTGTTATTTTATTCTTTACTTTGATAGCGAGTCTCAAAAGATATCCCTCCCACGGCGAAGGTGAGTTTGGGTCCGTCGGATTGTATCTCAGGTAGGTTAATATTTTTTAGGAGGTTTGGTATACCTACCTATTATAGTGGGATGTCGTATAACGTATAAATGAGATATCTAAATTTATTTATACTCACTTACCTTTGTGTTGTGGAATAGACAATTTTCTTGTTATGGTTTCTATAAATCTTCCCTGTAAACTATTCTGTCTTGTTATAGAATTTAGTAGATAGGTATAAGTACATACAGATAGTTCGATACTAAGGTGAATTATTTATTGGGATATTATACCTACCTACTCATCGACCGTTATTTTAAATATTAGGTCAGGATTCACACACATTTTTATAATCAACACTATTGATCTTTGATGGTAGATTCCTGTGCACATATAGCCATAGGTAATATACCTACATACTACTTTGGTTTATTTTTTGTAAAATAATAATGATAATTAAGTTGTTTCGAGATATGTAGGTATATATTCTTACTAATTGATTAATATTAATAAAACGCAATTTTTCTTTTGTACTTATTCGACATATAAAAAAGTGGAATAAGTAAAAAAATGCATATTATTAATATTAGTCAAAAGTCTATCAATTCGTCAATTTAAACCTTGAAATAATGATTAGTCTGATACAATATTTTCTTTTCTTAGTTTGTAGGAATAAAATAAGGCTTTTCTCTTATCGTAAATAAGTTAACCAATGGCCACATATGCACGTAGGTACATGCAGATTACTATGGAATAGTAGAAAACTCGCACCGCTTAATTAGAATTTCAATTTTCACTTTTTACATAAAATAGTCTTGCATGCTTTTGACAACACGAATATACTTCATTAGTTCATGACGATAATTTATGGCTGTTGTGATTGGAAACATTTATTATAATCTTTCACCCAGAATTGAAACAATGAAGATCTACACAAAGTCATTTGCTACACCATCAATTAATTACCAACGAACTTTACGCCCCATGTTGTTTTTAACAAAAATTGACAATATAATATAACCCGATTAATGTTTCTCTTTTTTTGACAAAGACCTTCCATCGCCAAAAGAATAAATACCCAAATAAGTTGTAATATATAAATCTACTTATTATTTCATTTTAACAACTGTTTTAAACTACGTGTCGTTGTATTGAATATCTCACACTTTGATTTGGATTGATTCCACTATTATTCAAGACACGTTAATATAATGCAATAAGCGTTAATGGGGGGCACTATGCTACCCCGGTCCTCTTAAAACCTACCCTTTGTTTCGTCACAAAGAGTCGTATCAATAAACCCTCAGGCGGACCGTGGACGCTATCTCAAACTGTAAATCAGTTTCTCCCGCAGTAGATGTTGCGATGATACAATACATGTCTGTTGTTTATAGCTGATTACTTAATACTGTGAATTGTACCTATCAATAGTAGGTAGAGACCATTCTTTGAAGGAAGGTCCATTGCTTATTGTTTTTTATCATTAAATACAGGTCCACCTATTGGACCATTCGTGTATGTATATGAAACATTCATCTATACTCTCTATGTATGTATAGTGAGTGACCTGTCTGAAGGTGGTGGAATAACTAGCTTATTAAATCTCGGAAAACGCAATAAAATGACGTTCTTATCATTTACTTCCGCAGTTACACAGTAAGTTTGCCAACTTGGCTCAAAAATATATTATTAAAATAAATTACGTTAATAGGTATTATAAAGAGTGATAGCGTTTTATTATGTGTACATGTACTCTATATAGCAATTAGTAACTATATTGCTTAACTGTTAACCAGCTAATTAATAGGCGGACACGTAAAGCAACAGTGAACGGTGACAGTTTACACTAGTGACGAACAACCTACGCCCCCCTCCCGGGGATGATTTTTAAAACAATATGTCGAAGAATGAAAACATTATTTTTATTGTATTCTAAAAATAATCGGTTTGGATAATTACGCTTTAAATATAATCTAAGTGGGTACTCAAGTATATAAATACGGCTCCCTAAAAAAAGATTTATATCTCGTTACGAGAAAGGTTGCCCACCACTGGTATACACAGTTACTCAATTTAACTATATAATATATAACTATATATATAGTTTCAAATAAACTTGTATTAAAGGAGGGAAGAGAACAAAATTATTCCTGTGTTATTTTATTACTTTGACCATGCAGAGACGAGTTACCGAACTTTGATAATATACTCGTACGAGATTATTTTGAATGTTGGGAAGTGAGAATATTGTAGTGGGCACTGTCTTGTGTATGTTAACTAGTTTTAGAGAAACAATATAATGCCAAATGGATACTCTAGGGATCTTGAAATTAATTTAACACAACTATATTATGTGGTTACTTAGGAGTTTCAATATAAAAAAAAACAATGTTAGAGAGAGTTGAACCTACGGGTTTCAAGTTTTGCTTTTAGGAAGATTTACTTGGAAAGTCGTAGTTGGGATTTCACGCTAGCCTACAAAGTCTACAGTACCAATTACAGTAAGTTGTAAGTTGTGAGTTACCGCATCATAGTTAAAGATAATAATTTTATTATTTTCCTAATTATTATCTATTTGATAAAAGTCGATTGATATTATGAAGAAAATGCGACACTTTTTTCTTTCATTCTAGACCGCGTCCTCAAAAATGTAGCATTTGGAACGTACGCATTTTTCACATGAAAGGAATTTGTACGTTGAACTTTCCATCTGCCAGTGTGTTCTTAAATTTATATATTTGTAACATCTTCTCTTCCTCGTTTCTTCATATGTAGGTATATCATCATTTTATGTTAATTGAATAAAAATACTCAACCGTCCCAAGAATTTTACTTTGAAAATGTAAAAAAGGTATTTATTTCTAATACATTAATATTAATCGATTCGGGATTCGCCTTACAGCATCCTCAAGCTGCTTGTATGTAGGTATCAGTAGAGTATATTGACTCTAATGTATACTCTTCTTTACCTTCTCGGCTACATGCAAGATCGGGATATGACTTCCTCCTCAAGGACCGCATTGATTCTTTATCTTCCACATTCCCGGCTAATCCGCCACACTCAAATCCTCCTCCGCATTGTCACTTCACCTTTTACATGGTCTGTCTCCATGTCGCTCCTATTGTGGTACCCACCTGCAATGAAACAAAGGCACTATCGAAGGCCAAAGTGATGACAACTTCGATACAAAATCAACCCAAACTGCTGTAGGCAAATCTAAAGAACTTTTTAAATTTCTCATACTATTCATTGTATTACATACTTAGCTAATTTCAGAAATCACAGTCCTTATGGCTGTTTTGTGTACTGTCCCCTGGCATTCTTTCAACATTGCAGTCGTAAATCTTGTAAATAAGTTAATTGATTATGATAAAACACAATATGTAGTAATTCTAAATTTATTTGTATTCATTATAATTAAATTACCACCAGGACCGGTTTCGTCTACTGCAATGGGACATTGTCAACTGAAACAAAATACAGAAAATTACAGCTACCTATTTAAGGGCGGACATGCTCAGCGTAGGTCAAAATGGAGCTTTTATTGTATTTTCATGTATGGCCAGGATCATGCTTTGAAAATGCAATAAAAGCTCCATTTTGACCTACGCTGAGCATGTCCCCCCTTAAACTGATACATTTTTAGAGACAACGTTATTTATTAAAGATTATGAACAATAAATTAAATTCAAAAAACTTGGTCTGCTCAACAATAAGGCAGTTAAATTTAAATAGCTTTTCAAAAAAAAAAAAACATTAATATTATGCGGTCTATTACTTTAACCTGCATAAATTGAATACAAATAATTTAATATTGAATGTTAGTTATGATGAATCCAATCAATTAATACGAATGCAAAGGTTTTTAAATGCCGGAAGGTGAATCCCGTATTGCGAAAATCTGTCAAATTGAATGCCAACCTACAGCAAAATCCAGGCAGATTTTAATTTTATTTATTTTTTATTTTCATAACAATATTTCCCTACTTTCCTAAAATTGAGTATGTAAGCGTTGAGTTTGTCTCTGTGATTCACTGAGGTATATTAAAAGCCGCACTAATCTAATAATATCCACCCTTAAGATACAAATAACTCCTCTCAGCTGCAAGTATACGTACATGAATCCCATTTCTCTCGGCATTCGGCTATTGTGTTACGCACGGACGCGCTCTCCCTGCATAAACTTTCAACAAATTACATAGCAGACGGAGGCTTTCGAGGACGTCGCGATGGAGGGTCTATCTTGAAACGACCGTATCACATCAATATACGCGATTCCAGTTTTTTTGGGCGAGTAAAATTTCGTATTCGCGAATGTTTCCTCTCACAAAATATGATCACATTATTAAAAGTTACTGACTTACATATTCTTCTTTCACTCTGAAAAGAATATTAATTTTAACATAATCCTATGGAATTTTTGATTTAAAAATATAGCAATAATTAAATTTGAACGCTGCTTAAAGTTTACCTGAACACAAAGGCTTTAATGCAAAAACATCACATATTAAAATGACGATTATAAAAAACAAAGAAATATTATACAATCCAAATTGTTTTGACTATTATTTATTAAATACTTTATGATATCCCATAGCAACTACAAGATACCAGTGTCTCACTTCACTGTGGCTATACAGTAGTAAAGTTGAGACTTGTTCCTATTTTACGAATAATGGTTTTCCATTTGCGTTGTTTCCTTGCTTAATCAACTACAACGATGAAAAACAACGTTTGAATTTCCCAGCCACATATTGTACCAAACACCAGCGACTTGTTTGATCCGGAGGCGGCCTTTGTGTTATTGCAGGCGTTTTTTATAGCATCAAAACAATTAATAATTAAATTATCTATTATTAAGTTATTTTTCGGCAAGTATTAGAAGTGAATGCAATATTTTAAATAACAACAAAATGTCACGTGCACGTACTTAAATCATATTCCTCGTAATAGTGGTCACTCTAGAAATACTGCCGAGATTTAGATCAGATTTTTCAATTCTTCCTGAACTGGTGTATGCCTTGTGACAGACGCATTTACACGTGTTAACTGGGTTACCCACCTGGCACACTACCCGAAAGACACTTGCCCACAGATGACAGTCTTTCACCGATACCCAGTTCCTTTAGTATCGAAGTATTAGTTAAATATAAGCGTAAATGTTTTGCATCAAACGGATTTATACGTGTTAACTGGGTTACCCACCTGGCTCACTACCAGAAAGACACTTGCCCACAGATGACAGTCTTTCACCGATACCCAGTTCCTTTAGTATCGAAGTATTAGTTAAATATAAGCGTAAATGTTTTGCATCAAACGGATTTATGCGTGTTAACTGGGTTACCCACCTGGCTCACCACCCGAAAGACACTTGCCCACAGATGACAGTCTTTCACCGATACCCAGTTCCTTTAGTATCGAAGTATTAGTTAAATATAAGCGTAAATGTTTTGCATCAAACGGACTGAACATAATGTTTAGATAGTATAGTTTTATTTATGTATCATCACAACAGGATAAAGATCATGATTATTACTAATATTCACAAGGCTGTTCGTTTCGTTGGACCCGGATTCCAATTACTAATATCGTATTGTAGCATACACACTTAGGCCCATTTCAGACGGGACACCGGTGTCGCGCTCGAATAAAGGGGGCTTTGTATTATGTTTATGGATGCCCCAGAGCTAATGAGTCAACGCATAAATTCGCGTTATAAATTAGAACATAAAACTCGCTGCGATAATAAAAACATGTGTATCGGCGGCTTGAGAATGTGGCAGCCGACGGAAAAGTGTACCGGACACCCGTTGACTCATTAGCTCTGCGGCGTTCATAAACATAATACAATGGCCCCTTTATTCGAATACAAGGGCCCCTTTATTCGAATACAAAGGCCTCCTATATTATATCGAGCGCGACACCTGTGTCCCGTCTGAAACGGGTCGTACAGTCGTGCAGAAACCGAAATCGGGTTTAGCTGTGTAATACGGGTGTAAAACGCTAGGGCGTCTCGACGGCGATCCGCAACAAAGCAGAGCCTTATCGCTAGTATCTACCTCGTACCGAGGAGATAATTTAATAATATATTATGTACACAGGAGGGCCAGGCTAGCATGCTTGGAAACCGAATAAATACGTGGAGAGTGTATTCTACGAGATTTACCTGATTTTAACGGGAACGGGTTGACAACGTATTGTTACCTCGGCACAATGGGCGACAAGCGGAATCATAGAGATTTCAAAATCTCGTTATATGAGAAATAATTTCAGCTGTCTACCTACTATACTATAGCCAGCGTAGGTACCTAATGCTATTCTCCATATTCTAACTAATGTGATAATGTTTATTTGATAACTGCCGACCTACAATAGTTACATACATGCCTACTGTTTAATAACAGCACGATATGTGTTACTTAAAATGAAATTTATAATATTATGTAATACTCACAATGAGTAATTATTTATGTATGAATTATTAACTTTTCTTCATAATTTAAGGGTAAGCTCTACAGAATTGCCCTTGAGAATTGAAAATATGATTTTTTTATATGTGGTCCGGAATTGCTGGTCTACTAGCAATATACAAAGGTCGCCGACAATGCTTGTGTCAAATGTAAATGGTCTCTAAATTAAATTTAAATCATAAACACGGTCGACATGAAGACAGAATGGGGTGACCAAAAAATAATATCTTCTAATATAGGTAGGTACGTAAATGTTACTAAATTCAATTTGTTAATCAACTGTTTGGGAGAAAGTATTGCAACCAATATGATGGTGACATTTTCAATTATGTGGTTACCACAACATAAACTTAATAACATATTAATAACTTTTTAACCTGAAATCGTCCGAGAATTAAACATACGAAGGATGTTGAAATGCATATCTACCTACATTTTTATTTCATGTGCTATCCAAAAAACATTAATAATGAATAGTATTTATTTTTAATGTTTAGGACCAACATATTAAAAATAATAGGTACTTATTGCGCAATTTTACTTTTATACAACTAGTGAAACAATAGGTAGGTAGTACCTACCATTATTTATGTAAAGCCAATGGACGAAATAATTTATATCATGAGTGCCTACAGTCACCACACACATTTATTTTTTATTCGCCAGTCGGACTGGCAGGCAAGAAATAACGTCAGGGCTGTCGAAGACATAATTATTTTGTACTTTTTAAGTTTTATTTATAATATTTATATTATTTAAGTTTTGTCCATCTAATATCCACTGCGGTTCACGTAGTGGCATGTACCTGTTTTTCTGGGGTCAACTAATTCAAAAAGTAAACACCCATAATAGAATTTTTCCAGTTTTGGTTGCATTATATTCCAACTCATTTCCGATTTTATTAATGGAAATTTCTCGGTGTACATAGTAAACAAACCTACGAATAAAAAACGACGGGAAGGAACACATTGATTCATCGCAGTAAAAACTGGCAACCAAATTCGCCATTTTGGAAAGCGACGATTTTGCGTAAACAAATATCACGTGGTCTGCACGTGTGCGGTAAACTTCGTATGTGTTTGTAATTTTGTGTATTTTATGTTTGTGTATCATGCATTGTCGGCCATATTTTCCGGCCTTTCTGATTGCCGTGATTTTTTATTCGTAGAAACAAACAGCATTTTTTATTAGTTATATAAAGTCAACTTTGAGCTTTGAGCCGTGCTCACTCATGAATGTAATTCTTCATTTAAGTAAGTCTATATAAATTTTGATGTTATCTTGCAGAGAAAACAGTTATCTGACCTTTTCACTATATTATATACATGCAAATATAATGTTTTCAAATAATTGATATGGATTATATAATATATTCCATCGTATTATTTTCTCGAAATCATAAAGATACTAAAATAGTATTTGAGTATCAACCTATGTTCAATTTGAATTGGGTTATAATAATAATATACCCGTAGATATATCAATAGTATGTTTGCCACGATATCCACCCAAGTTATCAGTATGTACTTGCACAGGTTTGATTAAAAACTATGATGAAATTAACATTTTACAAATATTATATTATTTTGACAGCCCTGTTTTCTGATCAGCGGACACGTGCAGCTGTTTATCAAGATTGTCTACAATAATAATAATGTAGAAGGTCGACAATAGTAATAATAATATATTATTTAAATAAAATCTCCGATGATTAGTGATTTTTGCCAAAAGATCGATTTAAATTAACGTGCGTACGACGCCGAGGTCCATTTCATACTAAATTATATTTGAATACCGAGCTCTTCAGCCGCCCCTTAAGAGGACGTTCTACAGAATTGGCCTTGAGAATTGAAAATATGATTTTTTAACATGTGGTCCATAATATCTGGTCTACTAGTTAATATAAAAAGGTCGTGTCAAAGTTGTTTGTGTTAATAAATTTGCTCTGTGACAGATCCGACTCATATTTCACATTTATTTCATCAGGGCTGTCGAAGACATAAATCATAATATATATTTATAATTTTAAATTTTTATTTATAATATATATTATTTAAGTTTTGTGCATCTAATGCCGGGTCCACACTGACAACAAGTTAATTTGCTGGCAACCTCGTTAGATTTTACGATAATTATTGTAAAATTTCTTAACGCTTTCGCTGCTGATTAGATAATGAGATTTTAATTGCCCCCTTTAAAATGCACGTTAATTACATCGATCGGCCGCCTGGTCATTACGCACTGTGTGCGTCTTCCGCGTCCAAAGTATTAAGCAATTATGGTAAGTATCGTAAAATTTAATGAGGTTGCCAGCAACTTGTTGCCAGTGTGGAAATGGCTTAATATCCACTGTGGTTCACGTAGTGGCATCCTGGGGTTAGCTAATTCAGGAAGTCAACACCCATGATAGAATTTTTTCCAGTTTTGGTTGCATTATATTCCAAAACTCTTCTGTAAAAATCGTTTCCGAGTTTATAAATGGAAATTTCTCGGTGTACATAGTAAACAAACCTACGAATAAAAAAAAACAAAAAGGAACATACTGATTCATCGCAGTAAAATCTGGTTATTCAAATTCGCCATTTTGAAAAGCGACGATTTTGCGTAAACAAATATCACGTGGTCTGTACGTGTGCGGCAAACTTCGAATGTGTTTGTAATTTTGTGCAAAGTGCGAATGTAATGTTTTCAAATAATTGATATGGATTAATTATACCATCGTATTATTTTCTCGAAATCATAAACATACTATAATAGTATTTGAGTATCAACCTGTGTTCAATTTGAATTGGGTTATAATAATAATATACCCGTATATATATCAATAGTATGTTTGCTAGAAAATCCACCCAAGTTATCAGTACGTACTTGCACAGGTTTGATTAAAAACCATGATGAAATTAACATTTAAAAAATATGAATGCTTAATATTATTTTGACAGCCCTGTTTTCTGATCGGCTTCATCTCGCAGGTGTTCATAAAATAATAATAATTCTCCGCGCGGCAGAAATTATCAGTAATAATAATAATATTTCTTGAAATAAAATCTCCGATGATTAGTGATTTTTGCGAAAAGATCGATTTAAATTGACGTAGTTACGACGCCGAGGTCCTTTTTATACTGAATTATATTTGAACGGCGGGCTCTTCAGCGGGCCCTTAAGTAGATAAATGTCTAGGTGGAAATATTACTTGGTTTAAAAAAAATGTTCTTGAGAGTCTGATTATGTACTTAATTATCCGTTGTTAGCCTCTTTAGTGTTTAGATATTTTATACGACAATGATATTAATAGGCATACCCGTAAAGAACTACACAATATGAAGAATATTTATAGTAACACATAATTTAGTTTTTCACACGAAAAAAACGCACTCGATTGGATTCGAACCACCGATTGTTCGGTTATCAGCCGAACGCACTACTTTTACGCCACAGTATGATACTGCATAGTGACGATTATACAGTATAATATTATAGCTTAGAATTGTTCCGTTGCCTTAGCAGCGAATTTATTATTGTCGGCAATTTGCAATTCCTTACGTAAACAAACGATTAAACGTCAGAGTGACAGTTGGTACCATTATATAATTTAGTAATATAAGTTAAAGTGTATAGAAATAAAGCAGCGTCGGTCCAATGAGCGGTTCTTTTTCTTGAGTGTGTAATTTAACAAGATAATTAAGAGCTAGTCAAAGAACTAGTTTATCACAAGTTTTGTTTTTGTTTTGTTACCCCAAAGAAGTATAACTTCTAACGCGCGTACATAAGTACACTCACCGAATGTAATCGTGATGTTATTGAACATAAAGCACACTGACGGAATCTGATGGGTGCAGGTTCGACTCCGCCTAGCACAATGTTTTTTTTTCAATTTTTTTTCCAATGGAAGTGAGAATTATTTAATGGATGTGAGAATTTTATTTATTGGAGAAAATTCTTTTGCAACATCAGACGAAAATGATAATGGTGTACTGTTTAATAACTGTTTATCATCATGATAAAATGACAATAAAGTAGTTTGACCAAAGCACAGACTCACTTTTCAGTTCGCAAATCACAATGAATAGGACAGAGATAAAATTTTTATCTCCGTCTTATAATACTCGTACTTATATAATGTTGGCCAACCTTCATTTAAAAAGAAAAACAGTCCGTAAAGTAAAACCATTAGATTACATACAAGAAACGATTATACATATTAATATTATTTAAACTTAGGAAGAACTTGTTTACTAGGTATAATATTAAATTCATATCACACAATAACTTCACATAGTAATGGATTAACTTGCAGTCGTTTTTCTCTGAGGACTCGAGTCTTGTTTTATTATCTTCCTCTTCCTACGCGATGTGTAAGTTAGGCCTTAAAAATAATGCACTTTCATGGTGATATCACCATGTGTGTGTGTGGCAGCTACCAAATCGTGATATCCAACAATTGGAGCGTCTTTTCACAACATAGGATTTTTTTTCAAAAGCATGCATTGTCCTCCTCTGGACACTCCCACGAACTCATTACTACAGCCGTTAATAATAGGTTAACAGCAGTTCAGTGTATTACGCATGGGGGAGATGGGGGATAAACAAAATGAGAAGATTGCATATTTTCATTTTGTTTCATTTTTCAGTTAGTAATTGTTTTTAAACACAACGATTACTAACAGTTGACCAATTACGGACATTAGAAAATTACATATTAATTTTATACTATTAATTGAGTTAGCATTTACTTGGTAGAATTCCATTTTACAAAAAATTAAAATATAATAAATATTAAATTTTACAGGTTTTTAAAAGGTTTGTCGATAGCTATTTCGGTTGTAACACCATTACCAAGACTTGTTCTAGTAGACTAGTCTTGATAATAGTGTTACAACCGAAATAGCTATCGACAAACCTTTTAAAAGCCTGTAAAATTTAATATTAATTATATTTTCATTTCTTGTAATTTTATACTAGTATGTTTCTATAAATTGGCTAAGGAAGGAAGACAATAATAATATTATACACATAACTAGGCAAACTAAATAAATATTGTTTGGTTTTAGACTTTGGTAATTTTTTTCGCTAACTTTTCTATAATTTTTGAGGCTTTCACGGTTGTTTTTTTATCGTAGCAGATTTTTGGGTTTCCACCGTGTGTCCTTCTTCCTTCTTTCCTCGACGTTTCGGGCTCGTCGCAGAGGCCATTACCAAAAAATGATGATAATGCCCTCTGCTATTGTCTCTCATCTCTTGATAATGGCCTCTGCAACGAGCCCAAAACGTCGAGGAAAGAAGGAAGAAGGACACACGGTGGAAATCCAAAAATCTACTACGGTACACACTTCTTCTTTTTATTTAAAATTGTTATTCTTCACTGGTAAGAGCTGTCAGCTTCAATAACTGGAACAGCTACATTACCCTCTTTCTCTGCCATTTTGGAATCGTAGATTATGAATGTCTTTTGTAAAAGGAATTGAGAAGTCCTTCATCTGGCCACCTCAACTATTCAGGACAAGTCTACGAATTCTTTTTATGTTAGTACCTAAGTGTTTCGATAATTTGGTTCCTTGTTCTCAATTTTAGCTGCAACAATTTTTGGTAGGCTTAATAATGGTCTATATGCATCTAAATACGTCAATGCAATTGATCTAAACGTGTTAGGCGTATGTACGACTTGCTTCATTGTGCACATAATTAAATGCCGATTAACGCTAATGACCGAAATCACCTTCAAATGGTCTGATCTAAATATAACGACTCAATATAATTTCATGCAATGCCTATTTGATATTTTACATATCGTGATTTTAAGACGAAATTTTATTGTTCTCATTTATTTTAACATCGCTAAATTAGAAAAATGGTATTATTTAAATTTAGATAGACGTGTCGACCTACTAATTTTTCATCCTAGTCAAATAGATCCTAGGACCTAGGTCCTAGACCTAGATTAAGAAATGGTATTATTGTTTGTAGGTAGGTACCTTATTTGTCATTTCAAAAGATTCAGCGTATGCTAACGGCATGATTTGGCATTCACCACAATATATACAAATTGTGTTATACGATATTTGTTTTGCCCACGTGGTATGTTTTATCAATTATCATCAACACATTTTATGTTTTAATTTGCACAATATTCTCTATTGTTGTCGATGGCTTTGGGTAGTTGTTTTATTGAAAAGGGGGCTATAAAGTACGAGACGGACGGTTGATTAAATTTCCAGTATGAAATTGCTGGAAATTTTTCACACAACTATTTTTTGGTGAACAACTACGTAGGTACTTATTCTTATTATGATTTCAATGTTTCTTGGTTACCAAAGTTTACCATACTTAGCATAAATAAAATTTAATAATTATGCTGCCCTTTTTACCCCTACGAAATAAAATCTCACGCACGCAACTGTCCGTGGGCGACCAATGCGCGTAGGAAGTCAGCCAACACTTTTTAACAAAATAAAAAGCTTGCGCCATGTTCTAGAAAAGTATTTTAATCTACCCCATCGAGTCAACCCGTTCATACGACCATGTTATCCTGGGTGGTCCTCCATTTTGTACCTACTGGCCTGGCCCACCCAGAATGGGAATTTTATCATGCCACAACATTAAATAATTAGTTTATATAAAACGCTTGGGCATTTTTGTTTCGGACCTATGTTACCTTACACTTTCAAAGTACTTATCTAGGTATCTACATTAATAGTCTTTTGTTTTTATAAAGGCTATTCAAATAATTGAAAGGCATCCTAATTTATAATGTGGCTCATCAAAGAGATATAGAATCTTTCCCCAGGGGGTTTCATCTCAATAAATTACCTGCCTAGAAGTAAGTATGTGTGATTATAAGTAATTCAAAAAGTTCAGTATAATATCCATTACTTATACTATAAGAATATATCGATCGATGATTTTTTTTATTTAGGTCAACCAACAGGATCAATCACAGAGAATAAGTATAATTATTATAATACCTATAGCTATAGTATAGACTAGTATAGAGTAAAATAATATGTGATGGTCCCAAGAACAGGCAGACACAAATAACATAATACGAAATCAAATTAAATTAGATCAAAAATATTAGTTAGTACAGCTGTAATGAATATATTTGGAGAGTTATAGAAAATAATTAAAAAAGAAAAACACATTAGTAGGTCCCAGGTATCTAATAATCATAAGAAAAATAGGGGAAAAAAAACAGAAAAACACTAAAAGTATATGTATAAGTAAATAGATAAGACAGGTAATATATGAAAAGAAAAATGCAATTTTTAAAAAATACAATTAAAAAAGCAGTCGTCCATGTACAATTAGTTAACAAAATACATCACTGTAAAAATTCATGGTTCTGCAGAGTAGAGCCACAGGACAATAATAACCTAGATTGGTTTTATTTTTGTATGAATGTATAGAAGTGAGAAAATGTGAGGACGAATATTGACTCTTGGTACATAACATTTTATGTTAGACAGTAATTGTGGGAAAACTGAATGGTTATTAAATAATTTGAATTAACAAAGAAATAACACAATTTAGTATAGATCGATTTAAAAAATCAATAAAGCGTTTGCCGATATTGACGAGCTGTAAGAACACCTCATATGGATAGGATTAAAATTGTACATTTTTGTAAGGTTGTTTCAAATTATGTTTGTAAAAGAAATGATCCATTTTTGTGGATAGGTCATCATACATATAAATAATATATATTTACTTATGTAAGAAGCCATCTACAATTAGGTAGATATCTTTTTTATTCTTCTTTTGATGACTATGGCCATTTTTATTTCTGCACATCCTGCCACTATACAAGGTCGATTTATAAGTACAGTAAAAACAAAACAATGATTCGGTTGGTCGATGGTGTGCGTGCGAATGTTTACCCCTACTAGTGTTACTAATTACCTGGCAGCCGATGTAGGTACTCGTAGCGCTGACGACGGTATACGTATTAGTACGCATTCAATCCACGAACTGAATCATTGTTTTGTTTTTACCGTAGGTACCTCTTATATAGTTTAATACTCTTCCACGACCGCTAACATTACCAGTTGACATTAGATTTTCCGAGCAGTATCTCCGCAGGTGAACGCACAGTTTTCACAATATGTCCGTTCCCGCAATTCTGAACAGTCTCATCTAGGTAGGTATAGTTTTTTCTGTCTTTCTAGGCATAATATACTATTGTGATTACTACGCTGTATCTACCTTGTTGTTTCCGGATGTACGTGAACAGAAAACCTGAATTAATAATGACAGCGCCGCAGGATTTTTTTTACCTTACAACTACTTAATTAATTAGATCGGGCAGCACAAAAGGGAAATATTACATTTAATGGATAAGTGTCATATCATGTCAGATGTCATTATTGATTAATTGCAATCTAGAATCAAAATCGTTTAAGTACACTATAATATACTTGTCAAATTTATAATGTTTTGACACCATTCAATCATAATATTATTATTATAAATTATATTATTATTACATTATTATCACTCAGATAGCGCGAGTATGTACCTGATAGTTAATTGTTATGCTGTTATATCATACTATGTATGTACTGATTTTGTTATCTTTTAATTGGATTATGAAATAGACACACGAGTGTTTGATGACTAGTAAGTATACTCGTGATTAATTATTGTCAAATGAACACGCTTCTTTCTCCTATCACGACTCGAGTGTAAAATTATTGTTTTGTTTGATTAGTGATCCAATGTTTATTTTACTTACTGACATAATTCTCTCAATAGCTACCGCACCATTGTTAAGTGGCATTACATTATAAAAAAATATGCTATGTAACTAGTGTTTATCTATCCATCATTACTGATAAAAGTTATCATCACCAATGATGCCCCTATTTATTATCTTTACTCCTAAATAAAGTTCATGGAACTAGTTAGCTAGTAAACCAAGTAATTTGATGACAATATTTATGTGGCCTTTTTTGTTAGGTGATTGGCAATTGTTATAATATGTCTAGGTTTACCAAATCATTACAAACTATTATATTTGAAATTTTTGAAAGTTCATTCTTAACCCCACTTTTTAGCGTAGGTACCTTAAATAAATGTCGAGCTCTCTTAGAGCCCGGGAGTTTTATAATAATTTAATAATTGTCTGCACGAATAAAATCATGTTAATAATAGCTCATTACCCACCTGGATTTTAATCACAAAGCTGGTCACTTTAAGTTGATGCGCATATGACTGCATACATATTCCTACCTTTCACTACTATTAATCATCTTGTACGGAAAGGCAAGAGCATGATGTGTAATGGATTAATTAAAAAACATGAATTAAAGGTACCTACCTACTAATGAAACCCATTTAGGTAAATGCGTTGTTTTTATTTTTATTTTACGTGCTAAAAGCGCCATGACTGAAACATAATATAATTTTATTCATTACGTATCAATTTTTACCCCTTTTGAGGAACCTGAAGCTTGCTATTTGCGTACCAGTGCCCTTCGAGCGCCTCCTAGCACCGACATCACCTTTGTAGATGGACATTTCCAACTGATCATCGTTGATTTACATAATATAATGTACTTACATTGTATGTATTATTTAAATACCTTCCTACCAATCTACCGTAATAACATCAATTTTAATTTTTACTGTTGTAATCACTTCTCGTTCGTTTTCTCAATGAAAGTGTTATGTTAAATAATATAAAACGTGAGAGTAAGTAGACCAATAAGATTCGTTTTATTACTTGTGGTATTCTTCCAATTAAAGCTTTCGAACGCCAAGTAGATGAAACTCTGATAGCCGTAAGTGGAAAATTGACCTTTGGGTGATGTTGATAAAATCTTTGTCAATTTAGGTGTTGCCACATAAATGTAATAGGACGACTAATAAACATATGTAATTCAGTTTATAAAAGGAGAGCTCTACTTCAGCGAGTAGATACCTACACCTGCCAATCAATTAATTGATTACAAAGGTACTTCCTTAATTATTGCATAGTATAAGTGAGTATCTGTTGAAATGGACTCTCAATTATAATCCAGAATCTATATAACATTTTCCCTATTGCCTTATAAATAAAATAAAAAAGTAAATTATCCGTTTTAAATGTAAATTATGATTCTCTTTTTTACAAAGGGTGATCGTTAGTCGATCGTCAACCAGTTGGGTTTTTGCGCTTTTGAATTATTGAGTTGATATTACCTTAGTTACTATATCGACTGTGAAAAGGAAAAAGAGCGTAATCCACACAAATCAAATTTTACAGGAGGCACAAAAACGTTTCTGTTTTAAGTTAATATAAAAAATAGACATCTTAAAATGCATGATATATTATAATAATTTGGTTTTTATATCCCTAATCAGATATTAATTATTCAGTTAATTAAACAAAAAACCAACAAAAGTGATGTTCTTGGGAAAAGTGAAGTCTTTTTTCGCATGTTACTTCCATCTTCTTTTTTTTAATTGTTAGCTAAATTTATATAATAAATTGGCATTCGCAGCTTACATCCTTTGAACACAACGTGTAATTAGTTGTCTACGATGATATTATGCAAAAGCACCTATTTTGAAAAAACTGAGAGTTACGCCCATTGTCTAAGGTTACGCCCTTCTTCCTTTCTATAGTCGATATGCAATTGCATAGCATTAGAGCAGGGGCACTTAACCTTTTTGCGGTAGTGGGCGTATTTGGAATTTGGGATAATAGTGGCGGACGCACATCGGATTTCTAAAAATTCGGTAAAACATTGTCAACAAACATGTCATTTTGAATATCTAAAATTTCTTCTTCAATTTTTGGTGTGTCTTCTTGAAGAATTTCTGCTTTGGAATTAGCAATTTTAGTGTTGTCTATTCCTGTATTGAAAGGGTTTTAAAAAAATGTAGCCATCGGTTCGATAATGGAAAATTGCTGGAATCTATTTTTAAATTGTTCTCTCAAGATGGGTAATAAATAATTTTTCACTAATTTTTTTTTTTGAATTTAATTCACTTTTTTCAACCTTGGAAAAATACCAGTCAATTCATCCAATGATGGTTATCTAATAGTTCAAATATTTTTCCTTTTGAAATGAAAAAAAATTTAATCCCGCAAATATGGTAATTTTGTTGCTATTTCAATAAATAATTTTATTAAAAAAAATTTTTTTTCGTTATTTAATACTTTACCGGGGGCGCACGAACATGGCTCCGCGGGCACGCGGTGAAGAACCCCTGCCTTAGAGTAACTAAGGTACTCAATACTCCCGTCGCGATACATTCCACTCGCGGTAGGTGCAGCGGAATAAAGGCGCAGGGCGCCCATGTTAGTCAGATGTTTTCAGTGCTTTGGTTGAACTGTTGAATATGCTTGTCTCATGAATTTAGCCAGTGGAACTATTGGTCCTAACTCTCATTACGTTGAATCTTGGATTAATGACTGCTTTTTTTATCATCCTCATAATTTTATTCTCGAGGAACTCAAATACAGCGCAACGGTTCCAATAAGTAACGCGCCCTGCAATAAAATATCTCGCATACGTTTTAAAATCAATTATTATAAAATAACCTTATCCTTATTGTAATAAGTACCTAGTTATTAAGTACATAATGATGACAATTATAATAGTGCATGACGTGAAACAACTATTCACTCGCTCCAATTTTGTTACTCATACTAGAATTTCTTCAACTAAATATTCCGGATGTAATACTGTCATAGAGTGACAGGTAATTTTTGCTTCAGGTGTTAATTGTTTTAAAATCCACCGTTACTGGGCGTAGGTACACATCTTATCAGAGTTATTCTACTATTCTGTCGGTATTTTGTTTGGTGTTTTGTATTCACGAAACACTTCAACTAAAAATTCCAAATATTTTGTGTACAGGTAGGTAAGTTGGTGCCTCTTCACTTTATATAATTTATATTTCAATATTATTATATTATGGTCTTTCCTTTTCCGTTCGGATTAAAACATAATCATTTTAATATGTTATCAATATTACCTAAGTATATTATAAATTTTAATGCCAAATACCTACTATAATACATCTACCACATATTGCTTTCTCTTGTCCTGTCTAAGTCCTATTACAGTTTAGGTACCAATACAATACCTACTATAAATAGTAATCAACATTGTAGTATTTTTGCAACCGCGTCTTTTTATCAATTTGAATCGAAGAATCCCGCTATGGTTGCGGTGAGGTGGCTCATGGCTTCTTTTTACCCGACAACGTTGGCCGAATGAATGATGCCAACCACTTGACAATGCACATAAACTGAGTCGCCTATTGTCAAAACTAACTATGTAAAGTTTTTTATATACTATATGTATGTATTCGCTTTATTTATTGTCCTTTATATGATATTCATAAAAATACAATCAAAATATAAATTATTCAAAAATCACTGTCTGAACTGAACTCACTTATTAAGAGCATACATAAGTGAAACGGCAAATAATTTTCAACAGTAGGTGGAACGAAATTTCGCAGTCGTCGCCAATCGGAGACTGACAGTCGAGGTGTGAGCACGTCAATTTGTTTTGTGATGGCGTCGGAGGAATATATTCTTAAATCGTGTAAAGATGACTAAAAAGCGTTCCGTATGTACTTGAAAAAGAAAACATGTCAATGAACATACTATTATTATTACGAATATAACATTAAAAGGACGCATGTTGAATTTTTATGACAAATTATATTTCGTTCAGCTCGCGTCATTTGCACAATCCGCAATGAAGTATAACCTTAAGCTGATTGTTAATGTATATGTTACACCGAATGTGCAAAATTGACTATTACATGAAATGGGCAAAATTTTGGCTAATTAAGGAAAACAAACAGTTACATATTGATTACAGAAATTTATAATATAATAATAAAAAGTTAATGCAACCAGCAATGAGTGCAACCAGTAATAGTCAAGCCTGTTGCCTTATTCTTGAATTAGGTAATTTTTCTGCTGAGTACATGAATTCGCCACGGTATAGAATTCTTGAACTGTCAACATGACAGAAGAAAAAGTTAATTTAATACGGATAGTTTTATTAGTTATAATTGGACATAATATAATATTATTATTATTAGGTTAGGTTAGGTTAGGTTAGGTTAGGTAAATTATTCAACTGAATGTCCATTTTGAGGTTAGCTATCAAGTGTTAACAAACTATCACAAACATTCAATCGACCATTGCACAATTGATACCCAAGCATGAATCAAATCGCGAAAATACTTTTCAATAAAATTCTTCCGTTATCATATTATAGTTCTAGAATTTTTTTGCGCATAGTAAATGGATATGAACGTCATTCAAATCAATGACATTTGACACATTTGTTTAGTTGTAAAAAACACCACGGAGCGCGATCATCTATTTTGACCATAGATAATATAAATGTACATTTTGACCTATCCATGAGCATTTGATACATTTAGTTTAGTTGCAAAAAATACCACCGTAGCGCTACTATCTAATTTGTCCAAGACATGAAGTAGGCAGAAAAATTACTGCCGATTTCACGCACTCTCCAGATATTTTGTCTAATTCATGAATAAGGTAACGGGCTTGCATTTTTCATGATTTAGGCAAAATTTTGCCCATTTCATGTAATATTCAATTTCGCACATTCGGCGTAACATATACAAATAGTCATAAAATACTCTGTAAAAACAAGAGTTTAATGAAGTTGTTTAATAAAACATATTATACTTACTTAGGTATTAATTTATAAACAATGTAAGTAAGTTTAGTTTTAATATAATAAACGTTTAAGTACTTTTTTTTACTTTTTATATAAGTACATTAGTTAACACGTTAAAATGTAAATTGCATGCTTCGTATTATGTAAAAGAGATAGATGCCCCTCTAGTATCATTAATAGCCCTCTTACATCTTAAAACAAAATACTTAGATACTCAAATAATTAAGTTCAACTGAATTTTATTTTCATATTAATTTTTCATTTAATTAAGTAGCTACAATTATACCTAATATGACAGTGTTATACTTTGCGTTTATTGTAATAGGTATCAATAATTGTATATTTTATTAACGTTTTCCAAGTAGGTATCTTCTGATTTCATATACGTACCTACTTAATCATAATCGGATACAATAATTTTATAGCCAATTTTCAAAAATGACGAAAATATATTATGTCTTACAATGTTACATAAAGTTCAGTGTAGCGTGCGTACCTATTGAAAAATCGTGATTCATGTTTCGGCGCGAATGCCTGTGGACCTGACGGATTCGCGATCGGCGAGAGACGCACTCGTCCCGCATGCAAACCACGTGCCATTGCGATTCGCTCATAAAAGGGAACCATCTGCGAGGGTATGAATTTCGGTATTCCCCGCGCGGCGGCTAGAAATCATAAAATATCGGAATATCATACGATGGCGTTTGTAATAAACTGCTTTTCTCGACGGGATACATTTTCTAATCTCGGGGATCTGGCAACATTAAACGCGTAAAAATAATATTGTTTTTTTTAATGTCGTAAATAAAAGTCACAAGCTGTTATCATGTTTGGGAAATATCATTACAATTTGATATGACAGATTCCACAATATGTAATTTTGTGTTATACCTATATATTTATAACGTAATAGGTAGTTTTTCGAAATCATGCAACAAATAGTTGATCAGTTTTGATCAACGAATCAGTTTTGCGGTCATTCTGTTAGAAGTGTCGTATTTAGGCAGTTAATTATCCGTGATATTTTTTTACACGTCCGCCCATAATTCGTATGAGTCGTATTGGAGATTCTAATCGGATGCATTTGGAATCAAGTACGACGCGGTGCCGGTGTTTTAACAATTATTGTATATACCCGCCTTCTTCATGAATTGCTCCGAGTGATGTCCGTGTTATTTTGGAACAATAAAGATAACGGAAACGTGTTACTAAGTGATGAAATCTGTGATATTCTTCATTTGGTCCATCCATCTGGAGCTTGTCTTCTCTGACCTTTCACTTGACCCAATATCCGATTTCAGGATTCTAGGTCGTCGCCTCCTCTGCGGGCTATGTGACCAAAAGAGTCCGACGAAGGTAGTGCGAAAATAGTCTTTTGAGTTCGCTGATTATGGCGTCGTTGGCACGTTTGGCCATCCATACGATTTTCATCCGCCTTCAGCACATTTTTTAGCCTTTACTTTTTAGGCATAAATACCTTACAGGTTTTACAGGTAGAGAAGACAAAAGATCTTACTAAGGCACATTTTAGTCGTTTTGGTAATATTTTTGCTCTTCCAGCTTTATTGCAGTTTCGAAATAGCATTTTCGCATCCACCGTAAATTAATCTTGCTCGTTGCCCGAAACTGTGCGTCTACCATTCATATTGATAGTAGCCATGTAAACAGGTAGGCACCTACCGCATTTTCTTGATGAGGGACCGAGATTTTTTGGAAAGAGTGTTTAAGTAGGAAGTTATTAGGTATTAACCAACCACCCTTTGTTGTTAACCTGAGATATCTATTGCCAAATAATAACTATTTGTTCGAACTTAATAGTTATCGTGATAAAATAGCCACACATTCACCGTCCTCGGATACCTAATAATAATAATAGATTCTCTTGTTTTTAAATATAAGTTTATAAGAAAATAAATACAAATGGCATCTTCTTATCGTGGCCAGTGTACCATATGTCCCGATTCATGGTAACCGCAAAAATGTGCATTCGATAATATTGAAATATGCAGCGAGCATGCGAGAGCCGGCTTGCGAGATTCCGTACAACATCGTACAGCGGAATACAAATTGCGAATCAGAATAAATATTATTCGGAGGATTTGAATATATTCACTGCTTGCATATTTCATATTATAAATACCGAGAGCATTGTGAAAATATTGTGAGATACACTATTCTGCTATGCGAATGGGGAATATTGTTGAACTCGGGAATAGATTGTAACCCATTCGGTTCTGAATGCGATATCTTTAAGAAATACCTACCTAATTACGTTTTTTTACTTTATATTACACACACTTGGGCACTATATTATATACCTAGGTATATATGTACCTATTAACACAGGTTAAAATACATTATTGATTATACAAATTTGGGAGCGGTCCAATGTTATAATCATGGGAACAGTGACGTCACGTCGTGGTAAGTAGGTTATGCATTGTTTAGGGGTTGCACATTATAAAGGGTGGTAAATGAAGGACCATTACAATTTTCGATGGCCGATGATTGATGGCGATCGCTTCGTTTGAACGTACCGACATCATTGTCTTAAAAAATCAAAACCCCCGCTGTTCGAGAGCAGGTTCAGTGGAAAGTGTGCTTAACCCTTAGGGCTTGCGCAGACAGAGCGCGGTCAGGCGGTCTGCGTTCCGCGTTCGGAGTTCGGCGTTCTTTGTACTGTATGGACTTCATACTGTATGGGTACACAGCCGGTGGTCAGACCGCGCCGGTCAATTGGAACGCTGGAGTTCTGGAGTTCTATGCCCGGAATTACAAAGAACGCCGTACCTCCGCTGAGCAGTCACACAACATAGAGCGAAACCACACGGGGGAGTGAGTACGCAACAGCGGTGCTTTCTCACTTCCACTCGCAGTCGGAATATAGCGGTCAAGCATTATGCAGCGCTTGTGTCAGTACAACGTTTGTAAACAAATGGAACGCTTATTGTTGACCGCCACCTGTCTGCTGTCCCTGAACGTTAGCGGTCAACGGTCGGTTGAACGCAGAACTCCGACCGCTCTCTGTCTGCGCAAGCCCTTAGTAGATGGTGACATTACGTGTATGACAATTTTTTAAAGATTTTTGTTGCATTAGCCTACCTCAATAGCCGAAATAAATGGGTATGTGTTTACTTAACATTAACAACTTCGCATACAATTTAAACTAAAAAATGGCACGGAATTCTAATTCTGCTTAAGGGCGGCATTTTCACTGCATGGGGTCCCCATAAAAACGAATGTTATCGATCTGATTTAAATGCAACGTTATAAGTTTTATACTAGGCGACACTGATGCAATGAGTAAAGAAAACTCCTCTTCTAAGCGTTTACGTAATATTTTACAGTGCGTTTACTTGCATTTGTAAAATGTAGAAGTATCTCAATTTTGATTTAACCTATTCTGAGATCGTCATTATAGGTACCTATCGATTTAATGAGCAAATATATCTATTTGTGTTAGATTCTGATTTCTTGGTCAACATAATATTATAAAATAGGTAGATTAGGTAGTTACTTGGGTTTTTAAAACATGTTTTTATTTTCTTATGTGGTACCTATGTTGATAAGAGTTTTGTTTTATCTTTCACAAATCTTGGAAGGAGTCTACGGAAATGCCCCGTACTTGCTCTCTATACTATAATATCCCATGAAAAGGCACCCCTGCTTTGATAGGTAGGATGGACTGTAGGTAGCCTAATTCAAATACCTACGATTTTTTCTACGCACGCGGTCAGCGGTGAAAAGACGGGCCGTCGCGGAATAACAAATCTATAGGTTGTGATTAAGGCCATGCATTAGTTGAGGCACGGTCTAAAAAGATCGTTGCTAGGCGATGCGCGGACTGCGGGTCGCGGGTGCAAATGACACCTGTCAAACGAAATATTATTTTTCATATAAATCCAACATACGTTCATTTTATGTTCTGTTTATTGTTCTATTAGTAACAATAATAATATATTCATTGACATGTTTTCTTTTTAAAGTAAATGGGTAACGTTTTTAGTCATCTTTACACGATTTTAGAATTAATTGACCCGTCGCCATCACGCAGCAAAGTGACGTGCTTCTGGCTCGAGATTCTCTCAGTGAATGGCAGCGAGTCCAAAATTTCGTCGCGCCTACAGTTGGAAATTATTTGGCGTTTCACTGATGCGTCACCTTAACTAATTAACACTACTAATGATTACAATACAATTGATAAATAAATGACGCTATTATATTTACAACTTATTATAATATAAGGGTATAGGTTTAGCTTGTTAGTAAACGATACCGAAATACCGAGAAATCTGCGAATATTAGCGCAGCCTTAGCTGAGGACCTTAGGTTATCCCATATTTAATTCAAAACTAGGTTTGCAAAGTAAAAAGGTACACGTGTAACCATTGTTATATATCTCATGATATTCTATGGTTAAAATCATTATTGAATTTGACGTAGAAACAAAGGTATCGAATACCTAATTTATATTAATAACAAGTTGGTATCATAAATCTCATGCAAGCCTGTATGTGCGTACGAAGGGAACAAATAGTACCAATATAATATTTTACATCTGCTGAAAATCGGCTTTGACTCCTTCGCGTTACGTGACATTCCTGAAGTAACCCTCTATTGACACTCCGGATTGTTTGCAGTGGCGTTCGTGCCTACCTCCCTCTGGAAGAGATTACACTTCAATTGAAATATTTCAGCATTGTCCCCTGTTTACAATGTGAGGGATTTCGCATTCGGATATAAAGAACCGAAGATACGACTGTGTTTCTGTTACATGGCGGTGTCACAGTGATAATAATATTATCGGGAATATTCGAATATTCCTCTCGAATATTTAGGACCTTGTTCTTAGATGGATGTAGGTACATTTTAATTCTTTGAATGTAAATAATATATTATGAATTCGTGATCTATTATAATTACTTATATAATTTACCCAAATGTACCCATAACGAAATTCGATCGATTGTGTTTCATAAATATTATGTAGGTACCTACCTATAGTTGTGATGGTCCGCGCGGCTTAAGCGTCGGCATATAGCGTCGTGGGTGCCAGGTTCGAATCCTGGGTCTGGCAAGTACCTACACATTGTTTTGGATCTAATGGGTTGAGCAAGTGGCTTACATCCATTTCTCGTAAAAACAAAATCTGTTAATACAAACCTCCACTCTGTGGATGCCCATATGATCCTATTAGGATCGAATATAGTCGGATATGTTTCAGTGACGACGGGTGGAGGTAGGCTGTGGAGATACGACATAAAAATGTGTACCTACACACCACACTTTATCAGAGTGATACTTATTTATTTTCATTGAACTAAGAATACCAATTGCAGGTTGTGTTCGTTAGTTTTTTAAATTCAATGTTACCCTGCCTTAACCAAACCATAATTTATAAAAAAATATCTAAAATTATGTTCTTATGATTTTATGGCATACTTTTAGATATTGTAGATATAGTGTAGTAGATGGAAGAACATTTGTTTGTCATTTATCTATTATGGTTTGGTTAAGACAGGGATTCATTTAATTGAAAAAATAATCAACCACCTGCAACTAGCCACCTGCAACTTGTATTCTAATCCAATGAAAGTAGATAAGTAAGTCTGGCAAAGTTTAGTATGTCCTACTATTTATGTCGGATCTTCACAGCCTACTTCATTACTGGTACATATTATTATATACAGCCGTGTTACTCATGTTCCTTATGCAAATTTGATTACGAGATATACACATTGTTCCAACACTTCGACCTAAAACATGGAAATTTCAATTAGTAATTTACTGTATAATAAAATAGTGTTTAATGAGATCGGAGTACCTACCTACATACGACTCTATTTATGAAACGGAAACTTATCCTTCAACGTTCAACTTACAATGTAAGTGGGTACCTAATCGTAAATTTGTATACTTACAGTAAACCGGGGAATTTAATAAATAACATGAGATGTTATTAAATGTCTATTTTTAGACAGCTAAGCTCACCCTTAACGTCTTATCTCATAACAATGCCCATTCATTTGGGATTTCGCTTAGACATCACGCGCCGCCCTTGCCTCGTAAAAGCGTTATCTAAATGCGAACACATTTTAACTTTTCGCATTTTTAAACAAAAGCCGAGGATTTGGAAATTAGACGAATTGTTCCGAAGAATCCCGAACGTGGTCCTAACAACACGTCCGGATGTAATTTTATTAGTTGCCCCCTCACGACTTAGCTTAAAAGATTTTCTAAGTTTATTGTTGATTTGTATAGTGCGTGAGAGTTTGCTGTCGATGATAATTGTTACTTAATTGTTTTACAGCTTCTTTAACTACAAAGACAGGTGTCATATTGCTCATTTAATCGTCGAGAGAGAGAGAGAGAATGAGTAGATGGCTCAAAAATAGCGCAGGGTGCTAGGAGAGCGCTTCATCCAAAAGTTAATCTTATAACGACTCCTGCTGCTGATGATGGAAACATTGAAGATGTGATGATTTCAAAAATATATTGCATCGATAATCACATCAAACCAGCCAGTTTCAGAAGATACATACATACACAAACACGGATACCAGTACCGAGCAACCAGTAGACATGATCCCACGTATGTATTATAATAGATACCAAGTTATTCGCAAAATACGTAAAACAATGTATAAGGTGATAAATGTAGGTACATACGTCCCTAACCTTAAAATCAACAGTGTTGACTAGGTTTTAATGTTACCGACTTGAAAAATGTAGGTACTATGTGTTTACCAGTGGCGAAGGGTGGATGTAGGCTGTTAAGATCCGCCATATACAGTGCACATTAAACTTTTTCAGACATACATATTTGTTTTCATTGAAATAAGACTACAATTTACAGATAGTTTTTAAAATTCAATTAAACCCTGAGAAACCAAGCCATAATAGATAATAGTCAAAAAATACATGTCTATCTATAAAATATATAAAATTATGCAATTAAATCATACATATCTTTGAATATTTTATAAATAGAATACTATTTTTTATTAATTATAGTTTGGTTTAGTCAGGGCTTAATGAATTTAAAAAAATAACCAACAATATGTGTAATATGTATTTTTAATCCAAAGAAAACAAATAACTATGAATGAAAAAGTGTGCACAATTTTGTCGTTTTGTCCAAATTAGACCAAAACTATTATGGTTCCGTTGAGGCAGGGTTTAATTGATTTTCAAAAACTAACTAACACCATATGTAAATAAT
The DNA here is from genome assembly GCF_057557595.1 of Rhyacophila brunnea. NCBI lineage: Eukaryota > Metazoa > Arthropoda > Insecta > Trichoptera > Rhyacophilidae > Rhyacophila > Rhyacophila brunnea. The sequence goes on along the minus strand of NW_028232837.1, from coordinate 36,323,472 downwards.
TGTAGTCTTAGTTTAATAAAAACAAATGCATATGACTAAAAAAGTTTAGTGTGCACTATTAATAGCGAATCTTAACAGCCTACATCCACCCTTCGCCACTGGTGTTTACAGTTATTTAAGTATCAATTCATTAAATTAATAGTAGGAAACTCTCCATTCAAAATAAACATATTCAAATTCAACTAAATTATGAAAATTAAATATGCAGGTATGCAACTAATATACTTAGTAATGGTGAAGATACTGTTTGATCCACTGCTGGGTGAAGCCTTCTTCTAGCTACATTCACTCTACTAGTTGTTTTATCGATTTCGTCAATTCAGCAGGGGGGCGGTAGTGTGGTCATTTAATTGCCTTTGAGTACCACTGTATGACCGCTTTATCGGCCGGATAAAGTTTTGATAATTTCAGGAGCATCTTATCATAGTATCTTCCATGACATTTTTATTAACTTGGTAGGTACCTAATGAAGCTAAACTCAAGGCTATAATTATTTTAACAATTAACGCAAAGTTTAAACATTATACACACATATCCTCATAGGCTCATACAATGTTTAAAACTGAAATCGTCAAAGTTATGTAAATATTAAGGTGACGCATCAGTGAAACGCCAAATAATTTTCAACTGTACGCGCGACGAAATTTTGGACTCGCTGCCATTCACTGAGAGAATGTTGACCCGGGAACACGTCACTTTGCTGCGTGATGGCGACGGGTCAATTAATTCTAAAATCGTGTAAAGATGACTAAAAACGTTACCCATTTACTTTAAAAAGAAAACATGTCAATGAATATATTATTATTGTTACTAATAGAACAATAAACAGAACATAAAATGGACGTATGTTGGATTTATATGACAATTAATATTTCGTTTGACAGGCGTCATTTTCACCCGCCACCCGCAATCCGCGCATCGCCTAGCGACGATCTTTTTAGACCGTGCCTCAACTAATGCATGGCCTTAACGAATCCGCGCGACTCGCAGTAGGTAAATAAATAATGATAGGTACATCTTGAATGCTGATGATTCATCGTGGCATCAGCGAAATGTGTAGAGTCAAAAATTCCACTAGGTCTGCGGTTGCGGTGTAGGTTGCAAATCACTCGGCGAAATTCTTCGAGTTCGGGGAAACAAGAGAAACTGGTTTTCGATATCACAGATACTTTCAACCTAAGCTGTCCGATGTTCGCTCAATATATTTAATTACGGCTAGGTAATTACTGTATTATGAATCCACTAAGTGAAATACTACAAAACTCTTACTAAGTACTTAATTAGAATTTAATATTATCAAATTACAATTTGTTTGCAAATGGTGAATGCACCTTGTAGTAATATCTAGTAATATCTAGTAATAAAAAGTTTTATAAATTAGTTCGTATTTAACTACAGACAATTCGTGCTCATGGCCGACTGTACAGCCGTCTTGCAGACATGTGTATCCTGAGCTTCTTTGAGTCCCTCATGCCCCCCTATCTCCTTCGGGCCTAATCCAGTGCCTTCTGGGGTCCCTTCATAAACCTTATGGAGAGCTCTATCTTCATCGCATTCAATAACTTGACTAGTCCATTTGAGTCTCCGCGCCCTCAAGGCGTTAACTAACTATATTGGGCTTAAATTGTTCTTTGGTTTTCTTTACCACTTTGGAACTTAAAATACCTATTCTTTGGAGATTTTTATTTTCTAATAATTTGATAGCCTTCAGTAAACCCACGATATACTTTGTTATTAGTTAGTATTATTACTTAGTAATTAGTTAGTATATTTACCTACTGGCAGTTTGTTACCTAGTATAAAACTAGTGACGAAACTATTATAATAATAACTATTATAAAATATGATACCTACCTACAGTAAATACGAAACAATGACGGGGTTCGTCGATTGTATATGTACCATAGAACAAATAATAAATAGAATACCGATAGGCTATATTCAATACGCCGCATCTTGATGCAGGGTTTTGAATGTGTGAGTGTCATACGAAAATGAAGCACGCATTATGCACGTGCAATAGTGTGTGTAATACACCAACATTAAATGAGCGTAAATGCATAAACCGAGAACAGTTTTCAGTATTCGATGTAAAACGTATTCTTGACACGTGTGTAAGTTTAACCCGGATTCTTCCTTACGCTATCGCCTTACCCGTTATGTATTTCAGTTCCCATTATTTCGGAGTTCCCTGATATGTACGTATACGTACGAATACGTGCTGCCAGGCCTTTATCACGGCTCCCCATACGCACGCACACTATCGACCGACCGCATTAGTGTTTCGTTTTTACTGTACCTGGCGCAATGCTGGTTGGGCGGGGTATCTCGAATGTATTATATTGTTTTAGTTTAGGTTATATAGGTACAGAGGATACAGATAAAAAGTTAAAAATTGCAACTTTGGATGACTTACAGTAGTAACTTTATTGTATTATTTTGCCTGACATCATATCTAGATTTTAGAATCTGGACAATAAACAAGTAAAAAAAAAAGTATTTGTTTACTTAAAATGTTATTTTTACGCCAGATACATTCACAATATGTAAATATTTACTGCACAATTTCAAATAAAAGAAAATACTTGTTATACTTTGCTTCATTTTTTTGAATGAATGGAAAGAACACATTATCTTTGACTATCAACGAAAGTGACTGTAAATATTCGCATTTATACAATATTAGATTCTTTCAATGTTGTTAGTGATATGGTGATAACACTGATAACATTGACAGATTTAATAAACTGATCGTAAGTAGATAGATACCCACCAGTCGCGGTTGAAAATACGTTGCGGCCCCAGGGGTCGATTGATTTTGAACACTCCAATATTAGAAATTAAAGTAATAACCTTTTAGGACCTAGACCAGGGTTAGCGAACCTTTTTACGTACGCGTTCCAAAATTTCCCAAATATTATTTTACGGCTGTCTGACGTGCCGAGCAGTTTTTCGTGGAGAAAAAAATAGTTTTTCTGAATTCTGATGTAGATATCACTTACAGAACATTGTGCACGTATAGATTTTTTCCATTACGCCATATATTTCGGTCCACCAATTTTGAAACCATGCCAGAATTACTATTACAAGCTCCTCCAAGTTTTTGTTTCTTATTTGAAACACTCATTTTTTGGGTAGAAAGAAAATAATTTTCTGTTGAGTTGTTGTATTACTTATTTTGATTGTTTACGCACAAATCGACACCATAATTGCTCCGATCAGATGAAGCATTCTTTCGCTACAGTGGTCTCAAGCATTGTAGGTAAATCGATCAAAATCAGAAATTCGCGGCGCGGTATCTCCCGCCGCCTGATGTGGTCAGTGCGATAATATTATAATATATGACGCATAAAGCCTAAGGACCGACCTATGCAATTATATATTCACATTAAACGTATGTAATACTTGAAGATTATTTGCCTGCTTTTTTTATACAATGCGATCTGTCATTATGAAAAGAGGAATATTTTTTCTCGTCAAAATAAAACATTCGCGTGCCACTAGTGGCACGCTTGCCATAGATTCGTCACCGCTGATCTAGACAAAATAAAATCTTATATGGGTGGGTAGTTTTTTCCTTCTTCATATTTTCACATTTTTATAAGCCACCTTCAACAGTAATAGAGTTGTTCTGCATTTTTTTTTTGTACTGGAAAATTGAATAGGTTCTGTTGAGTTATAAGAGCATTCGACGATCACGAACACGATCCGATCTGAACATCCGAATCAGTGATCCGTGAAAATGTGGAGGCTGCCACATCGGACCGTCATCTCGGATCACGGATTCGGACGTTCGTATGAGACAACTGATACCATCGTTACTGAGGTTACTCAGTAACTATTCACTTTATTCCATGTACCTACATAATATATTATCGCGAAAATATATTAGTATATTAGTGTTAAATTTTACTTACCTATATTTATATGATATATTCAACTATATAAGTATGCATTAAAATTTTCTGTACAAATTGTATAACCCAAAATACTTACAATACGTAAATATATGTTAAACTTTCTTTAATGGTTTATCGACATCCCCGAATTTTGTGCAAGGATTCTCAAAACAGACGAAATTAATTCGCCTAAATCGCTTGCATTTGTAATTCAAGCCGGCATTACTTGCATTAGACCGCTGCGGTGTTTTTGGCACAAAGCAAGTAGAATTTATAGTAGTAACTCACTGTTTGTACTCGCCAAAGTCGATGATTTGTATTCAATCAACGTTCGCCTTTGTTGGCTATTCCTTTCCGTCTATTTTATCTTCGGTTGTATTACGCTGTTTCCCGTGGCGATTTATCTGCAACCCTCGGTGTACTTCGATTCGACGATCCTGCCCTGTGTAAGTGATGCACTTTGCAATAAAAAATACAAGGGAGCAAGTTACTGTTTCGTGTAAATGATCATCGTTATCATAGGAATGGAATCATTTTAATTTATTTGACACTAAACCTTAGATAGGGATGGCCTACTGGATTTTTTGCAGTAGAAATTTCACGATACATCCGTAAGATATTCTCACAAAAGAGATGTTGTATTGTCGAAAAATATTAGTTTTACTATGATTTGGTTTTCTGTACGTGCAGCTTTCTTTCCAGACGAATTCTTGCTCAATCCTCAAACTAAGTACCTAGGTATATATTCACATCGAGATTTAGATGTAAGTTTTAGCGGTAAAGTGTCAGCCTGTAATGTCGTGGGTTCCGGGATCGAATCTTGGTTCTGGCTCGTTAGGACCCAGAGTTTGAACCTAATTAGTTAAGCAAGTTCTCATAAAAACAAAAATGTGTTAATACAACGTTAATAAGTATAACCTCCACTGTGAATTCCCATTTCCCATTTGATCTCCTTAGGATCGAACATGGTTAAAAAAATGTTGAAAGGGTGTGTATACCATATTAGCGAAGGGTGGAGTTAGGCTGTTAAGATCCGACAAAAATAGTGCACATTAAACTTTATCAGTCAAACGTATTTGCTTTCATTGAACTACTACTAATGGCTTAATTTTTGATATTTTATAGACTATGACTATTTGACTACTATAGTAGGCTTGGTCGCGTGTTTGATCCCGCTCTTGTAAAAATACATATTCTTGTGTTTCTCTTTACATGGTTTTGATCCACTGCAAATACCCAATGCATTTAGTAGATTAGTTTTTTTATTAATATTTATTGTAATATTTATACGCAGTACCTGCCGATAATCACTTAATCTTAACGCAAGATGTCAAAACTATCAGGGCATTACGTCATTTTCATCTCTTGTTTTGGCCAGTTAATTAAACTTCTACTGTATCGGTGTGTTCCCATCTGAACCTCGTTCTGACTGTGTATTAATAAGACAACCGCTCCCTTATTACCTCACACCCTCGCGTCGTCTCACCCTCCACCCCGCTGTATTAATTGCCGGGAACAATAAGGCAATAAGAATTCCAGGCATGTTCGCCTAATTATTAGCAAATTGAATTCCCCTGACGCTGCTAAGAACAAGACGAGCTATGAAGAACGAATGCTAATTGTTATAAGAGTCTTGGTGCGTAGAATTTAAACCCCGATTGGACGGAATTCAATTAATATAATCTACATTGAAACAGTTTCGACTCTGATGATCAGAGCCCCTGGAAATAATTCGGTTTTTATAGTATCGATCGAATGAATCGATACATACTTTTATTGTATTAGCGGAATGTCGTAGTACAATATGTTGCGAATTCACTAATTTAATTTATCTAAATAATACCTACCTGTTTATACTAGGTATTTATCTAAATAGGTCAATTGGGAAGACAAAAGAATTTTTAATTTAAAAAAGTAATATAGAATATTTGGAATAAGTATATGTACTTCAGCATTTTTTAATTTTCCATGTTCACAATCAATGTATTCCCCTACCGAGTTTTTCTTTAACTGTGCCATTTACCCACATTCTTAAAAATGTATTGTATATTTAAGTACATATTATATCAAATTAATGTTTACATATTATGGTGGTCTCATATGAAAAAAACCTAACAATGCGATGTCATTATTTTTTTGACACTTGAACGCTGTCAATTCTCAGTGAAAACGTCTTTCGTTTTTACGCAGATAATGCATTTATAAGTCACTATATTCATACTTAAAAGAGATTATGCAATGTTTCTCAATCTTTTGGTACACTGTTTTATAAACCCATACATAAATGATGTTTTTTTTTTATAAAAAATATAAAGCACATAATTTTTATGATAGTTTTAATCATAATTAGATACCTAGGTAACCATTTAATCACCTAGAATTTTCTTTCACTTTAAAATAATACCAGTATTGTGTTAGTCCTCGTTCCGAAACTGCATAATTATAGAATATAGACTACAGTCTACTACAATATTCTAACAATCAGTTCGCAAAAAATACGCCTTCCTACAGGATTTTCATTCTCGCAACTCACAACATTATCAGAAATGTTAAATTAGATTTTTGTCTGATTGAACGTAGATTGTTCTTTCCGATCTTTTGTCCGATTACACTCAAAATAGTTATGCCGTGCTTAAAAAATAAAAATTGTAAAATGATTAATCCCTTTGTAAAAAATGATTTGTAAGTAGAATCGAAATGCTACCGCTATTCAATTAACGCTTCGCAATCAAGGGGATATTCTTACACCGATTCGCTCGAGCCGGATAAATAACACCACTGACTGTTCAGCATAAAATTGAAAACAAACACTTTGAGAATCACTTGGGCATTCCACAATGACCAGATTCGCTTGTAAATAAATAATTATACGCGACATTGTTCGCGGCCACAAAACGACAGTAATTAGATACAGTTATCTTGTACTAACTGACTCAGTTTCCGAACAAAAGAAACAGTTATTTTCACATCAGATCTGAGGCAAAATGTTACTTTTACAAACCGCTACCAACTACTAGGTAATGATATTTTAAATCAACACGTAAACTAATGTTTTCAGTGGGAAATAATAAAATAATGGTGAACATTCGGCTTAATTTAGAAAGTGCCGCCATTTTATGGAAGATTTTGTAGATGAAAAAAAGTCTTAAAACTTAAAAAGGTGCGTTAAATTTATTGTATTAATTATTGCACATTGCTCGTGGATCCCCATTTTACCATGTTTTTCTTAGCCCGTATTCTTGTTTGTCCGGTGGTTGTTTATCCAGTACAAATCTTGCAATCGATTTTAACTAACTTCCCGACTAGTTAGACATTTGAAAGTTTTAGAATATATCAGAACACGATGCCAATACATTCTTTTAATACTTTTAGCTACTCGTATCTTTAAGTAGAATTGAATTCATTTTCAGTTAATTCTATTTTGTATGGAAAGTTATTTCAGAAAAATCCTTAAAACGTAAAAGACTATTATTGGTTGCTAAGGGGGTGGTCCTAGCAACTAAATTATTAATATATACGTGCGTTACTATGGACATTAAAATGAAATGTCAAAATGACATTTCAGTATCCTATATATTTGTTTGTTTGTTTGTTTTTTTTATTTACTTCATATCAAGTAGGTACAAGTTTGAGCATATTGAATATCATAATTCAACAGAAAATTTAAAAACGTTGTATATAAAAAGTTCTTTTTACCTAGTAATTGTTTATTATAATATTAATATTGATAATCAATCTTCGTGAATGAATTACTATTTACGACGATAGTGAATAGTGCCATAATTATATAAATATCCATAGTGTAGTAATATTAAAATAACATTTCACACTCTTTTAGATGTAGTCCTGTAGTGTGTTGAACAGGTTGGTAGTAGGTTTGTTCTTACAGGAAAACAAATGAATTTATACTGTTCTACATTTTTGTGCGCATACGCTTATCCAAACATGTCATTTTATGGATTACTATTATTTTACGCAAAACATATTGTTGAGACATTAATTTGGCACTATATGATTGCTTTCGGTTATGTATGACTATTGGTTGGCAGGACTCTGTACACGAGCCAAAGTCTGATTGTTTTCAACCTTTGGTCCGGGGAGCCTATATTAAAAAAGAAATTGAAATGTAGTTTTTAAAATATTTAAGTAACATTCAAAAACCTAGCGACTTTGCCTTGCTGCTGGTTTACAAATTCATTACATACAGATTACACAATAATTCAACAAAGGCGATTTTAAAACCAAGGGTGAAACGGTTGCTAGGTTTTAATTTTGGATTGTAGCATTCTTTTATATAAAATTATGGTATCGGTTTTTTTATTTCCCCATGGACCTAGTTCTTTCGAAATCTCTTAAATAGTATATATTTACAATACAATTAAATATATTATTAATCACATCTACCTACTATAATTAACATTTTAATAATAGATACAAAGGTTTTGAACCAAATATGTGTACCTACAAACTCTGTTTCCAATTCGGGGATCTATCTATTAAGTCTTATGCATGTAGCATATAAATTGCATACCACATTGAAAATTAGTACCGGCCATACAACAGTGCTAACGTTGTATGTTTTTGATATATCGATAGGAAATAAAAAAAATATATATTAATTATATTATTTTATCGTAATTACATAATTATGATTAGATTATAATAACAATGACATTTATAAAAGTTCTTTATACGAGGGTGGGTCAATAAGTCCTTAGAAAAGCCGACAAGTGGCGCGACTAGTACTGTAAGCGGTTTGTTTTCATGCAGCGGCACTACCAATTCAGTATGCTGCGAAGTTTCAATCAGGTTGGTCGGGTTGTTGTGTGTTTTTCGTACATTTAAAAAAAAAATTTGCTTGTGGAAAATGGAAAAATGGAAAATGGAGAAAATTGAGTTTAGAGCTGTTATTAAACATTTAAATATAAAAGGTTTAACAGCAAAGGAAATAAAAAATGAGTTGGATTTAGTTCACGGCATATCTGCTCCTTCACTTGCAACTATTTATAACTGGTTAAATGAATTTAAACGTGGTCGTACATCAACAAAAGATGAACCACGCTCAGGACGTCCTGTAGAGGTGACTACACCAGAAATGATCAATAAAATCCACGATATGGTGTTAAGTGACCGAAGATTAAAGTTGAGTGAGACAATTGAGGTTACAGGGATCTCAAAAGGTAGCGTCATTTCTATTTTACATGACAAATTGGGCATGAAAAATATTTCTGCAAGATGGGTGCCGCGTTTGCTCACAGTCGACAATAAACGCAATAGGGTGGTGGCCTCTAAAGCCCTGTTGTCGCTCATGCAACGCAATCCGGATGAATTTTTTCGTCGCTTTGTGACTGTAGATGAAACATGGATACACCACTATACTCCCGAGACGAAAGAACAGTCAAAGCAGTGGATTGCGAAGACAAACCATGTCCAAAGAAGGCGAAAACCGTAAAATCAGCTGGTAAGGTTATGGCTACTGTATTTTGGGATGCACGTGAAATTATTTTCGTTGACTATTTGGAAAAAGGAAAAACAATAACAGGGGATTATTATGCATCTTTATTGGACCAGCTAAAAAACGAAATTGAAGAAAAATGGCCTCATTTAAACAGGAAAAAAATCCTCTTTCATCAGGACAATGCCCGTGTTCACACATGTTTACGATCAATGGCTAAAATTGAAGAATTGAAGTTCGAATTGGTCGACCACCCACCGTATTCGCCAGATTTAGCCCCCAGTGACTTTTTCCTTTTCCCAAACTTAAAAAAATGGCTAAGTGGACAACGTTTTTTTTCAAATGAAGAAGTCATCGATCGGACAAATGCTTATTTTGAGGACCTTCCGAAAACTTATTTTTCTGACGGTTTAAAAAAAATTGAGAAACGTCTAACCAAGTGTATTGAGCTCCAAGGAGATTATGTTGAGAAATAAAAAAAAAATACAAAAATAAAAACTGTTTTAATGCTTTTTTCTAAGGAATTATTGACCCACCCTCGTAAGTCCCTGCGCACACGCCAAATGTCAGCAAATCATTGAGTATGTTATTGGCTGGATGAAACTTGATAGATAAAACATAATCCTATTGGGAAAAATAATTATTCTTTTCAGACTCATTCTACAAAAGGGTGTTTGATATAAATTGTATTATTATTTATCATGTGCGAGAGCAATAATAATGACATTTTGGGAAGAAAATGAATACACATCGCTATATTTTTACCGAAGAGGAAGATCAGATAACAGAGTGCATGTGTGATATTTTTAAAATACAAAGAAAGGAATCCTAGTTTTGAAAATATACCGAAGTTCTTTACATGTTTTCAACATAAAAATCAATCGTTGGAATATTTTTTCATAACACAACTATTATTAGATGAAACAATAATATTTTGTTTCTCGTTTAAGATCAATCTAAGGCTGCAGACACACGGCATTGCAGTGGACGTACGTCGACGCAGGATCTTATTTGATTCCAATTGCATCTGATTACAATCACCAATTCGATTTGTTTTATCCAATTGGTGATTCTAATCGGATGCAATTGGAATCAAATAAGACCCTGCGTCTACGCACGTCCACTGCAATGTCGTGTGTCTGCGACCATATACAAAATTTATTACAGGGAAAAAGTACTGACCCATGCGAATTTACCATACATAATATTTATCATACATTCAGGCGTAATAAAATTATCCTGCTTTCCATACGACATATGTAAATACATACATGGAATTTCCAGTTATTCTTTATTAGGTATAGGTAAGCAATAAATTTGAGTACCTAGTTGAAAAAATGTTTGATTGTGGGAAATCTGGGTTAACTTTTTATCTGCCTAATCCGATTATATTGACGTAAAACCAGGCTTAGGTATGCATATGGCCAAGGAAGTGTTTAAGTCACACCCGAACCCAAATGGAAACCTTAAATAAGCGTTGGAATTAATCGCAGGATTTAAATATATCAATTTTATTCCGGTAATTTGCCTAAATCTATATGATATAGTATTTACAGGCCTTTTCGTAAATCCTCTAATTTTCGCTTAATACGTGAAATTATTTCACCTAAGAGGCTTGAATGTGGATTGAATGAAATCCAATATGGCAAGAATTCGATTAGGCCAGAAACCCTGTAAATGTGACGAAAATTCCCCGAATTTCATTTCACAGAATGGCTTTTGTTTTTAAAACCTCTAACCTTTCGTGGCAATTGAGAAGGGTTATACTTGGATATTTATAAACTGCTAAAATGGGTAGGTACTTCTATTTGTTGTTTTCTTTTTAAAGGATAGAGGATTTTAATTATGGACCCATGGCTAACATTGTTTTATATATATTTTTTTAAAACTAGTCATTTTATTTTAGAATTATAATGCATATTAAGTATGTAGCTTTATAATTTTATATCATCTCATCACCATTATTATATTATGTATGTACCCACTTTTGTTACGTTTATATGATTATTTTCTCTTTATCTTTTATATATAAAATTTAAGCTGTCAGTTGTAGGTACTAGATTTATGTTCTATATAATTTTTTTTTAAAACCAATGCTTACTTATGAATTACGAATCTCGACTATGCGCCCGAAATTACGTTTTCTGGTATAAAAAAATCGGTAGTGGCTGCTAGTTGGTTTGATAAAATAATTATCACTGCAATATGAAATTATTTGTAATGCTAATACAATTATATCTTAATTAATTGTATGGAAGTATATTATATCATATCAAAGTAATTGGTACAACACTTTTGGTTCACGTTTCTTTAAAATAATTTTGATTGGTACCCGTGCGGTGTTATTTATTTAACAAAAACTATTCTCTAGCACAGGGTTTCCCAAACTATGTTCCGCTGAACCTGAATAGGTGTTCCGCGATCATTTGGAAAGGTTTTATACACTGCAACACTTAAAAATCTTCTATTAAGTAGAAGTAAAATAAGTAAAACTAAAATAATTAAAGAATCTACTTCATATTGAAAGGCGAGTGATGATCAATCTCCACTGATGTTTATGACGTCAAGTATCTAGATAGGTCATGGCTCCCACATGGTAGGGGGCTGACAGGCCTCTAGCCTGGGGGCCTGGGCTTGTGGGGGCCCCGGCTCGAGAGGTCGACCATCTAAGTGAGATAAACACACATCACAAACATGCACTAATGGTAGAAATATGTCGCCTGCGGCGCTATTTAACTCCAAGCATACTAATATTTGATAATATGTGGTTGACAAGTCTTGTCAGTTTAACGACAGTTGCCAAAATTGGCAGAACGGATAGCTGCACTAATAAATAACCTACAAGTGTTCCGTTAATTTTCCGGGTTTGCAAAGTGTTTCATTGCAGAAAAAGTTTGGGAAACCCTGCTCTAGCAGGTAGACTAGTAGGCATCTATCATAAAATACCCAGTGCGTATGTTCGGCCCGATGTAACGTTTATGCCTCTCGGTTTGAATTTAAATATATCTCTTTTAATTTTGATGTTGTGCAGTGACTATTGTTTTTAGCATAATATAGCAAGTCAAGGTTCTTTTTATTTTCTAAAACTCTTTCTTTAAGCACTAAGGTGCATGGTTGCTACATCAGTCTCGTGCAGCATGTTTCGGGACAAGAAAGTGTGGCACTAAAATCTTTTCATTCTGACACGTTTATAGCGTCATGGAAGGCGGCCGTGCACAAACCGCGGCTGCATATACATGGCGGGTGGAGATGGGGCAACTCAAATCTTTGTTTAAAAAACAGAAAACGTGTCTGTGGCTACATTTGAATATATGATTTTATGATTCCCAGATTTGGAATCCAATGTTGCAATTAACCTAACTAAGTAAACATGAAATAGTCAAGTAGGTACCTTCTTCGGCAGAAAATCTAAGTTCTGCGGTTTCGTCATACATAAGTAGTGATAGCTTCTGTTATGCGACACTATTTATTAGATATTGTTTATAAGTATCGTTGTCGATATTTTGTTGTCGATATTAAGAATGTGTTAAGAGCGTACTACTTCAGTGAAACGGCAAATAATTTTCAACAGTAGGTGCGACGAAATTTCTCACTCGTCGCCGATCGGGGATCGATAATCGAGGTGTGCGCACGTCGATTTGTTTTGTCATGGCGTCGGATGAAAATATTCTTAAATCTTGTGAAGATGACTAAAAAACTTTACGTATGTACTTATTAGTAATATAACAATAAACATAACATTAAATGAACGCATGTTGGATTTTTATGACAAATTATATTTCGTTCGGCACGCGTCATTTGCACAATCCGCGCATCGCCTAGCCACGATCTTTTTAGACCATGCCTCAACTGATAAAGTATAGCCTTAATGCGCATGCTAATTTATGAAATATACCTCGGTTTTAGAAGCTATTAAATGAATACTTATCATTCTTATCAATCTGTTATCGCTAAACGTTGAAATTCGTTCTCATTTTATTATCGTATTTGCAATCTGATGTAAACTGGTTAGTAGGTACCTCTTGTAACAATATGCTTAGTTTGCTCTTCTTGCCAGTTATAAATTAGTAAGCCCCCAGGTGTGAGAATATTACTTTTTACTACCTTCAACTGTAGCAACTCTCAGTAATACGCCATGTACCTACTTTTTAATGAGCAAGGCATTATCGACATACGTGCGCGCTTAGTCAGGTAACCCTAATTTTAACTTTCTTATTATATTGGAGATAAGGTAAGAAAATAAACATTCCTGTGTTTGAATAAACGATCGTCACTTTTTGATAACAGTCTGATTCATTTACATATTTTGTATATTTTGGTTCTAAGAAAATAACAATGTACTAACATTTAAAAAGTTATTTTCAAATGTTTGTTTAAGTTTAAGACCTAACATATAAATATAACATTAGAAATTTTACATCAATCTCTTCTAAGCTCAATACCATTAAAATTATTTGATATATACCTACCTACCTACCACCAAAATGAATTAAGTATGTATTAAAAATAGTAGAAAGTTTATACTTAGATATTTTTTGTTTATTGTTTTATTTTTTTGGTCCCGTCATTCGCTCAGTCTAGCCTGAGATACAGTTGTAAACTTCCGCTATAATAGCTTATTGGAAATGGTAGAATCTAGATTTACACTCTAGAGCAGGGGAGGGCAAACTGCGGCCCGCCGGGTATTTTTTTGCGGCCCACCATCATTAATTGTACTTCTGATTACGAATACCTTTTTTATAATTTTTTAAAAAATATTGACATTAAAATTTGAAGAATTTGTTGTTTCGTAAATGTATTATCTCAGTACGTCTTCCTTGCGTCTCGTCTCACACTATATAACCACTATTTTCTACGTTGAACATCGATTTCAATAGATATTGATAGTGTGCCGACAGAGTACAACTTGAGATTATTGATCTGCAGTGTGACACTGATTTAAGAGAATTGCATCGTCGCGAAGAAATCTCCAAATTTTACAATGCCCTTAATTCAGACAAATTCGACCAACTTAAAGTTTATGCAAGAAAAATGTTCGTTATTTTTGGATCAACCTATATTTATGTGAACAAACATTTTCGATCATGAACCTCAATAAAAATTCTTTACGATCAAATATCTCCGATGCCCATTTACAAGCAGTTTTGAGAATATGAACTACAAAATTAATACTTGAATTTAAAAAAATGTTCAAAAATGTACAACAGTTTCATTCTTCTCATTATTTTTTTGTAATGTTTATTTTTCGTGATAATAAATAGTGTTGGTATATCTAAAAATGGTATTTTACTTGCGGCCCGCCGCTCATTTTGAATTCTTGAATTTGGCCCCCCATCCAAAAAGTTTGCCCGCCCCTGCTCTAGAGGGATAGGTACACTGTCCAAAATCTAATAAAGCATTTCTGTTTATTAAAAAAAAAGGATTATCTTTTGGTTTATATGTAAGAAAGCCAATTTTTATTGACATTATAACTGTGGGCGACTTGACCACGACGACGACACGAAAGACCTGTCGGCCCTGTGGCCACTGGAAAACCCACGGAAGTCATAATTTGGTGATAACAATCTGGGGCATCCAATGTTTGCTTTAATATTCCGATGTGACATAAATAAAATACAAAACAGCACAGATGACACAAACGGGCACTAACGATCCTAATTATTATTCTCACAATAATTCGTAATAATACCTTTAGTTATACCTGTAGGCCAGGTGTTTATAGCTAGATTTAAAGTGAGGATTGTCTGGGTATGGGGAATGTACCTGTAAAAGTTTGGTATTTCGTGATTGAATTGACAAGAACCAATACGTAGAGGGCGGAGTAAATGTGGAAGTCAGTGGCACTTGCTAGATTTTCTTAACCTCGCCCCTTCCACTGCCTTAAAAATCAATTAAAGAATATTATGGATATTTTTTTCAAAATTAATATTAATTAATATTAATTATTGTTTTATGAATAAGTGTTATTTTAAACTTTGTGCCAGATTCTAATCAGAATAGCTGATAATTATTGGAAAAGCGATGACTGTGTTAAAGATTAAGGCTATACCTCAGCTGAGGCATGGTCTAAAAAGACTTATTGAAATTGAGAAATATTACTCTGAAAAATAGGATAGCAAGTCTTTAATCCCCAAATTGGCTTAAATTTTCCTGGCAAACTATTTCTTAGTATTTCTGTATAGAAACATTAGAAACACACTAGTATCTATTTAACTTAATCTTAGCGCTGGCCCAAATATCTCCATTCCCTATTACTTATTCTTATTACTTAAGTGGTTTGTTTACTTTCATGTATTTGACTCAATGACATTAATGTCATTGATTTGACTAGACAGAAAATGGGATTTTCCCACAAATTTAATTCTTTTGATTGAAATAACGAAATAATTAATGTATGGTGTATTTGAGACTCTGATTTCTTATTTCAGTTGATAGATTATAGATTGTCGTATGCATATTATGCTATGAATATATTGGTAGACAGTAGCCGTAAGAATATAATAGATATGTATTGTTATTTTATATTGGTTCGTCATTTGCACCGTATGAATGATCATTGACAAGTCAAGTATTTCCAGCAATGCCATAGGAAAATGTAGGGCATTTTAAAAACATTTTACCCTCATGAATTTGAGAGCAAAGAAGAATGTTGGAAATGAAATCAGTTGAAATAATACTATGCCTTCCTCACACGCCCTAAAGGGCATAATTATTATACTCTTGGTAAGATTAGTAATTGTAAGTAACGATTATTTACAAATAACTGTCTTATTGGAAAAATAAACATGAAAGATAAATAATATTGTAACATAATAAATTTTAATATGATAGTTAGTAAGTATATTTTCGGAATATAAGTTTAAAACCACTCTGTATTTCGTGGAAATATTATGAGCTCATATTGAATATTTAGTTCCAATTTTAGAAGATATAATAGCACTGCGTAAACCAACTTTAACATAGAGTAGTTTAAAGCAAATCCAAAGTTTTGTACGTCGTATTGTATTTCTCGAGTCTGGCCGCCCTGAGACCGCGCTGCGGTCATTCGCAGTTTGCCCAGCCAAGCCTGACGTCTGAGTACGTCCCTGTGAATAAATTACACGCTATGGTTATGGCTGCAAAATCTGGAAGACTACAACAGAACAGGTAAAGCAACATGTTCGCGCATGACAACACGTAACAGCTGATGTGTGCATTCTATAACCACACGGTGTTCCAATGGATTCTTGTGGCAGCTAAAGATTTGTTATGAAAACTTTACTGTTCATTTCGGACTCATTGCAGTGGTCATTATCGAGAGTTAGCGAAACATACTTTGGTAAGTAATATTTATCTAAATAATAATATGTGGTGAACACTGAAAGCCGCCAAGTCACAAACTCATAAAAATAATAATTTAACAGTTGTTTTTCTTGAAAATAAATTCAATAATCAGAATGGTGCGTTCTTAAAATCATGTGATCTATTCGTCGAATAAAAGAAATAGTTAATCACAAGTTGTTTTTCTTCCTGTCTTTTTTTCTGATGCCCGATGATTCAATACCAATTGAATATTATCTTCTTATCGAAGTCCTCGGCTTTAACGGACAAGCGAGTTCTGAAGAACTTATGTAAATCAATTTGATTAAACTATTTTTTCACATCTCATTGGTTGAGGAGTATCTAACGCTAACGTGTTTTCTATATGAGTGCCAGGACTAAGCGTAGCTCCTCCAACTTGCTCAGCTTAGGAAATCCTCATTGGACGATACAGCCACATATCGAAAGCCTTCCATTACCTTTTTGATAGTCCATTACTTAAGGTCCAGCGTTCGTCTCCAAATACCAAAACGGATATAATATAAGAAGTGGTCATCTTTGTTGGTTGACTAGATTTATAGCTCGATTAAAAAAAATACATACCTACACATTCAACAGATTTAGAAATATGTAACGCAATGCATTTTCATTGATATAATATATGACTTGCAAAACACCATTCCTACTTATCAGGATTCTTTTAAAACTGAGTAGGTAGGTGCCTAAAGATGGTAGCCATGTTTTGACGGAAATTGAAGTCATCGTAAGTAGTATACCTAGATCGGTAGCAGAGTGGTTTAAGCATTCGCTTGTGTGTGTTTGACCACTTAGTCCAAGATTATTTTTTCGAGAGGTTTCCAAGTTATGCATTATAAGTATTATTGCTTAAAAATTGATTAAAAGTGCGGGAAAAAAACATTTCGTATGCAAGGAGTCGGAATTGTGTAGCATAAATAATAAATAGGTATCTACCCAGTTTTATGACAGAACCACACTCAGGTCTGGCGTCGCCCCGAATCGCGCGTTTAAAAAAGGGGCGTGAAAAAAATAAAATCCCTTATTCGTGCGGTATTCGTTTTACGACTGCAATAAGAAACGTAGTCACTTTCTTCGAATTCAATGAGTTTTTTTACGGTCCGACATATTGAATTTGACGTTTTCTGCCTCCGTAGGGCACATGTAAATGTGCTTTCTTCCTTATTTTACATTTGCATATGTCATCAACATACGTCAAAGTATTATTATTCAGCTGTGGATTTATTGTACATACAAACCAAATAAAGCAGCTCCAAAGACGAATGTAAACAATATATATTTGTAAACGTAAATAGAAAAAAAGCTCAATGTTATTATCAAAGGAAAGCGCTCCTTCACCTATTTATACGGAATGTGGCAATATTGATAGAAATTCACAACAATAACACGTTGACATGCTGACAAGCTTAAGAAGTCATAGGACTTGATTCTTTTTATATATTGATCCGACCATAATAAAAGTGTGATTGGGATGTTTTTATGGTTATCTTAAACACTGTGTTGTCAGGCTATTATTATAAATCTCAAGTCTTCAGTCTTCAGTCTGGTCTTTGTAAATTGCATGACATATTATCTAACATATACATATCTAACTACTCTAGATACAGGCTTCTCCTGGCTTCACCTTTTCTTACAGAGTAGTTAGGTATTTCAACTTAACTTCATTACCTATCGCAACTATACAACGAGTTGTTGGTTACCTGGCGATAATTTTGAGTGGACTGTATTTGAGGAAATTGGAGTTTGGCGGATAACAGTTGACGAAGGGATATAGTCCAGGAACTAAATTTTTGATGTCTGGAGCGCTACTAACAGCTGGTCCCTGGTTACTCACTCGCACACTTGGTTTTGATTATTGTTATGTGTAACACTCTTGCGACGAGTCATCCTGTACTTGTTTCTGCCAATTGTTTTATGATTGTATGATTGAGTTACGGTGGCATACGTGTTAGCCTGTTGTCGATCGAGTTGTAACTTAATAATTAGTAAAAGTGCCTGGGAAATATAAATTAGTTGGAAGATATGTGATGGAAAGTTTGGTGGGAGTTTGGAACAATATTAGCGCAAACAGTTACTCTTTATGTGTATTCATATATTTTGGGTTTGGATCAGATGATTCATCCAGCGATGAGCTGTTCTTCGAGCGGTGTGCACTGCCCACCTCCATTTCTATGTTTCGATACATTGTATACATACATAATAATCTTCTCCATTTATATTGTTTACCCTTTAACTTAAACACACGTTTAATACATCGGTCGTCTGGTATCTTTATAATATAGGTACATATTTCCACCTCAACTGAGCAATTTCTCTAGATAGCTTATATATAGTAGAATTATTATCGGTGCCTAAATTGTGTTTGTTGGTATGTCCAGTCATTGATTTTCTTACCCCTAAAAGTGACCGGAGAGAGCCATGGATGATGGCTCTTTGCATCGCTTGTAATACCTTTATAAAAAAGATAGCATAGTTGTGTCATGGTTTCCACCCAGACGCTTTCGTGCACTCACGGCGAAGGCGATTTACTTGGACTTAAAAATGAAGATACTATCTTAATGATAAGGTCCAGATCGTTGTCACGTACACCAGCCGAATTTTATGATTTCGTCTATCCATCAGGTTTTAGAGCTGCTGTGTGTTTAGTTAGTGCTCCTTGGGTGCCACATTATGACTGCATATTTTGTCTAGCGGTTATTCACTCGCCGAAGACGTGATCAGCCCGATATGCATGCATACGTGAGCACACACTGTCTGAAAACATTACGCTTTAGGCACAATGGAAGGTCAATTTTTATTTGAAGATAACATTCAGGCGCCCAAATGCACTCCATGTCAGTTTGGTTCTGCGAGCAATCTCGTCATACATCCTACCACCGTCAATAACTAACACTTGCTTCCGAAATAGTCGTAGTTGTTGGACCTACTCGATTTGAGTTCCATTGATGAGGATCGCGCTTGGTTCAGTAATTCAGTTCATTATTACTAATGACGTCACTCGCGAATAAAGTCGTAACTCACATATTCAAAATATCAAGTTTTGAGATAATCGCAGAAAACCATCAGAGCATTTTGTTTTGTAATTATATGAAAAGTTTTGAGCTCCCTTGAATATTAAAACGATACTTCAGTGAAACGGCAAATAATTTTCAACTATAGGCGCGACGAAATTTGGACTCGCTGGCATTCGGAGAGCGAACGTCGAGGTGTGGATACGTCAATTTGTTTCGTGATGGCGACGGGGGTATTAATTCTTAAATCGTGTAAAGATGACTAAAAACGTTACCCATTTACTTGAAAAAGAAAACATGTCAACGAATATATGACTATTGTTACTAATAGAAAAATAAACAGAACATTAAATGGACCCATGTTGGATTTATATGACAAATTATATTTCGTTCGGCATGCGTCATTTGCACCCGCGACCCGCAATCCGCGCATCGCCTAGCCACGATCTTTTTAGACCATGCCTCAACTGAGGCCTTAATGAGTGATTTACATTATTATTTTTTAAATATATATAATACTCCTAGCGCTGCAGACATACAACATGCAATTGGAAATAAAGCTCTCTGATTGGTAAGAAAGGCCTTGGTGACAAAACTCACATTATTCTTTGAAATATGTGAGTTTTAACAACAACAGTGAACTTTGTCAACGATTTTCACATGGTTTAACATGACTTTTGATAACCAACTATTTTTCTGTATAATGCATTTAGAATCACTTGGCATATTTAACTCAAAAATGTCAATATTGCAATATGTGAGTTTATGACACCAAGTGACTCTTGTTTATCTCTCATTACAGACATTACTTTACGGCTTTCATTTGCAAGCTCTCCTGCAATATTATAAATTTATTAAAAATGTATTTTGTAATGCTTTATGAAATACAAGCAATATTGAAGGCGTCAGTTGAAAATTTGATCTCTTGAAATAATACATACTACATTCATATTGTTTTGTCTCCCACGCAATCGTTACGTATTCATTATACGACAAACAATGAAATCTTCTTTCTATCCAGCCAAGTATACCTACAGTTTATTCATATCTATTATTTATTTTCTGTGTTGTTATAAGTGGGCAGATCTAGCGGAGAGATAAATAAATTAAAAATCGCACAAAAAGTGCCACGGTAGATGTCGTGAATTTCATAATGGACCAAAAGTTATCCACGAGTATTTTTATGACAGCAGACTAATGGACAATTTTTTTAGAATGGATCTGGCATTATACCGAATGGAATGAATAAAAAATGGATATTCCGTATTTATCTAGGTTGTGAGTGTAATGACTTTCGCTAACAATGTTATAATTGGCCATTGTTTATAAATACTATGTACACTTTTTTGCATTATGCAACCACAAAACGTGATGAAACGGCCCACGTCTTTTTTGTTAACCTTTTAGTTAAATTACGTTAGGGTTAAACAGTAATTTAATATTAGATAGTTAACAATGGTGATTATATTTAGATTCCATTAAATTTAATTAAACAACTGTATGCCATGACATGTTTTATTATTGTAAAACCCCATGAAATAGTATCTACGTCAGGTTTCGTTACAATAGGTTAGATAGAAATTTCTAACATTCCAATTCGTAGGTGAGGTATGCGTTCTGGCCGCACAGCTATATCACAAACCTTTTAGGATCGTCGCTCCGGTGTTGCATATGAAGACCGCGCACATCTACCTAGTGACAGTCACGCGTAATCTCTCTAAACGTATACCTACTTAAACATTTCGATGTTCGTACCAATTCGTAGGTGTGTGTATGTGTTCTGGCGTCTTCGACTAGCATCCCGAAACGCGTGCGATTTGTTGATAGCAGCACTAATGCTTTTTTTTAAATCTAAAAAGTCGACCAATCTGCGGAGCACCATTCGGCAAGGTGTGTTTTGTGAATAACGATGACGTCTCATGGACGTATTCGACACGTTGCAGATGAGACGAGTTTTGATGTGCGACCCTGCTTATCGTTGTCTACTTCAAAAGACAGGCATATTTTAAAATTCAATCCGTACTCGATGTGGTTAAACGCTGTCGATTTCGCGTAGGTACGCATTTTTAATACGAAAATCATCAGTTGGGGTTGATGCAGACCTCCTCATAACTCATTCTCTTCTCTCATTCCATTCACCCTTCCACATACATATGCCAAATGTGACGATTCTACCGAGATTAGGCTCGTTTATTGTTTATTGTACCACTGAAAGATTACACTTACCTACCTAATATCATATTGTTATACCAGCCCATTGTATTTTAAAAAAAATACATTGTACATATCAACATATCTGAATTATTTTGTTTAAATAAGAATGAAATAATAAATTACCATATGCGTTACAACCTTCTCGATCGAGTTGTTTGCCATTTGCTCAAAATATTGTCTCCATGGAATAGATCCAAACGTATGTAGGTACATTATTTATTTATAAAAAAAAATGTAAATTTTATATTGACACAGCCACATTGATCCACGGAACAAGAGGCCTTTACTTCATTGTGAATGTCACTCTATTATTATGTGTCAAAAATGCATGTGGTTTTTTTCGGATTGGCTGAAGGCTAACAACCACTCCTCATCAAAAATGTGTTAATGTAGGTATTGTGTCCAGTAATGAAACAGTAACTTTAAATAAATACATACTCATCACGAAAGTAGTGTCATTTTGTAATATATTTATTATATTATTTTCTGCTTATTTTCACTTGTTTTCAGTTTCAGTAGTATTCGATTTGTTTTGTAACAATTTTTTTCGGAGTAAATTTTCGATGGAATTATCAAAGAATATCCCCATTCTCTTTCTCTGTCTGCTGTCACAGGTCAGTCACCCCTCCCACATTCGGATATTTTATTTACTAGAAGCAGATTTACGGGGTCATAAAGGATCGGTAAATACAAATAAGTATAAAAACAGCAATAGGGGAGGAATAGGCAACTGATCGCAAGTGTGTTTATACCAGCATCATCATCATCACCGGCAGCTTGGATCAAACCACCACTGTATCGAAGTGTCTCCAGAGTGATTTATTTCTTTCTGCATTGCCTTATTACTTTTTCAACATATTTATTTTTGTATTCTTCTTCTTCGACCATATCCGCCCCTTAGTTGTAGCATATGGACACCACGAGGCGGCTCCAAGAATCCCAGTCGCTCGCCAGTCTTCTTGCATCGTTCCATGTCAAACCAGCATCCTGTAGCTCCGCCGTATACACTCTATAGATAGTATTTAGCGGCCTTCCAGGACGCCGGAATCCAGTTGGCTTGAAAAACAGGCAAGCCAGGTTGAGGTTCTCTTCTGGCATCCGTAGCACCTGGCCGAGCCAGGTCCAACGTCGCCTCTTTACTCTCAGCATGATGAGAGGCTGCTTCGTGCGTTATTTTATCTCTTCATTGCTTCTAAAGTCATATCACCGCACACCCAGTATCCGTCGCAAACATCTGTTTTCGAACCTCAGTAGGTATACGGTTGCTCTGAGCCTTCGTAAGGTGCCTTGATTCGCTACCGTAAAGCAACACGGTCAGAATGCAATCGTCGAATAGGCGGCATTTGGTTATGACCAAGTACAATCGTTAGTCCCAGACACTCTGCATTGAGTTGAATGCTGCTCCAGCCATTCCCATTCGATTTTTATATTACCGAATTTTATTTCTCAAATTACATATTATATTGTTTTTCTTATTATTACTTAATTCTTACTGACCTACAATCATTCATGTATGTATTAGGTACTTATGTGAACAAAGAATCTAAAAAATAACAGCGACCTCGTAAACGACCTTATTTATCTAACTTGAGACCATGCTCATACAAATTGAATACAGATCAACAATAAATCCCCCCAATGGCTAAGACGCACTACAACGCACATGCCGTTGCGTCAAAGCAGGTCTTACTTGATTCCAAATGTATTCAATTACCATCAAGCAAGCCATTCCTATTGAATTGAATAATTCCAATTGAATACATTTGGCATCAAGTAAGATTTACTTTGACGCAACGGCATCTGCGTTGTCGTATGTATTAGCCCTTTTATTTATCCCTATAGTAGGATACACTTAATGAGTAGGCATTTTACTGCCTCTCCATTCATATTGATATTAATTTTCTCAATTCGCATTGCTAATTACGTCAATTCAAATGAAAAATCACTGTGTAAGCCGTATTTTTTCTTTTCTTTTCATTTTCCGTTCTTTTCTCCAGATCCACGAACAAGGGCCATGAGATTTTTGTCAATGAGTATAATATATTAGTAGGTACCTACTAGATGTCGAGGATAAAATACCGTTTTTTGACTTCGGTGCCTCAAACTATTCTTACAGAATTAATTGAATAATGGTATATTTAATTTACTAGTAAAATTAACTAAATAATATATATTGCAATAATAAGGAAGGGTGTTGGGTGCATATTGCGAATTCGCATTCGTGCATGATATGATCTATTGATGTTTTGAATGCAATGCTGTATCCAAGTATATGTCAATCCAATGTCTACAATCTTATGTTGGAGCTTTCTATCACACGTAGCGTCTCAATTATATCATACACGTTATCTTATTACTTACCTATAATTATTGTTGACCGATCGTATAAAAGATTGCCTTTTCCTTCTTTGGGGGGGTTCACGCAGGGTCGAATAACAAATGGAAAATATATGGTGATAGAGTTGCTGGATTTTGTCCCGTGTTCGTTAATTCTTAAACAATTTATGGGGGCCGGCGATACAGGGGAGAAGACGATATAATTAAGAATTGTTTTCTCAAGGAAAGCAGAAAAGTAAAAGAATTTTCTCTATACCAGACTTTCCCAAGTAAAAACGGCGTTAAACATACTTGTACAGTTTTATTCGCTTCTTTTAACTGGGTATATCTATAAACAATCCGTTAAATTAATCTGTTATATTATTCTTGGGAACATTTAATGGTTTTTAGATCTTTTTGTGTTTTATTGTTCAATCTTTCTTATTTTATTTACCTTATAGTAATATTTATTTTATATGTAGATTAGGTGAGGTATTAATTTTCTTTATAGCGAAACGAGGTTTAGTAGCTAGGTACTCACTGTTACACAAATAATATTGTAGGTATGCGTAATGGATGCAATTACTGTGGTGAGGAATTCAGTTTTTAATTTATCAAGTTCTGTAAACAAATCCAAAATGGCCGTCTTCTCTCATCCGCCCAAGCCTGAACTAGTTGCTCCAAAAAATCTATTTTTATTAAGTCTAATCTACGGAAAGTCATTTTGCTATTTTTTCGGGGCAATGAAAACTCCTTAAGTACCTACGTATCTACATTTAATTGTACGTGATAATAGGTTTGACGCCCACGATGGCTGAGCGGTATCGTATCAGCTTTTAATCCCAGGTCTGGTAAATTCATGTGCTTTTTCAATGTGTGTTTGGACCTAGAGTATGTAGCTAATATGTTGAGCAAGTAGCTGAGATCAACTTCCCGTAAAAACAAAAAAAATCTTGATAAATTATCCACTATGTGGAGGCACCTACCTAGTAAGTTACCAAATATTATATTTCTTTCTTTTGCAATTATTAAACCATCACTGTATAAATAAATATCATATGTGGCTTCGCTGGAATTCTTGCTGTTATTACATGCACTCAATCTCAAATTGGAATCTTGCTAGATGGCTCTCTACCCTGTGGAAGGTAATGAGAGAGGAGTAGGTTATACCCTTAGACTATAGATACATCTAGACGCCACCCGTTGCATTGCTAAATGAAGCTGCGTGCCTTGCGTTTGGTTTGTGGGCGAGCGAACGCATTCGTCTACAAATGTTCGAGACCATAGACCATTTCGCTAGTGCTCGCCCAAAGTGCTCGCACTAGACGCTCAGAATTAAAATATAATTTTCTATTTTTTTTACGTTATATAGTATTTTTAAGCGGTCAAAATGCAACCATTAGATAAAGATATCCATAATTTAAGTTATTTTAAAGAAACACTAGGTCACAGATATTAAAATATACCTATAATAAAATACAAATTAATTATCACGAACATGTATCAACTTACATATGAAACGTAATACCATCTTCTTGCTTATCAGTACGGCTACCACATTTTAAGACAACACACAGAACCATCTTTCCTACTTAATTAACTAAAAATATTTACCATTGACTTTATGTTTAACACAACAAATATCAATTTTAGCAACTCGAGCTCGCAAGTTATCGACGCTATGTGAAGCGTTTCGCCCCGATTTGATGGCGATACTTTTGGAAACTAGCTCACAGATATGTAGACCTTTTATCTTACTCTAGCGCGTGTCGCAGAGATTGTAAAGGTGCCGAATACTTTCTCACTCGCACTCATGCATCGTTTTTGTTCAGGCCTTGGTTATACCACATATTGATAATCTAGGTTAAGTACTTGTAGCATTGTAAGTAAGTTTTTCCATTACTTGGTCATGGAACTTCTACAAGAACTCAGAATTGAAACATTAACTGGAACCCTTGTTTTTTAATATTTGAATCGATTTTAGTAGGTCCCCGTGTAAAATATGAAATGGGTATTATGATATTATGAAATATGTATTTTATTGATGAAAATGGAAATGAAAAAAAAAACTTGAAATCTTGAAAAACCTGCGTGGGGTAAGTAATTCATGTGGATTAATGTTGAACCCGCCTGATCGCATCTAAAAATAAACGATACGAAATTTCTTTTCCTCGACCCGACAGTTTTTCCACCTCCGCATAAACAAGAGACAAAGTAATTATGAATGAATGAAAGTGGAATTAGCTTTCAACTTTAGGAAATATTTATTCAGCATCGTGGCAATATTGCGACTGCTTTAATATATCAGAAAACATGGCAGATTTCCCGTCATCTATTTGCGTATAATATTTGATTTTCTTATTGTAGTAATTTTCTTCGCGAAGTTATTATAATACTTCTAAATTATTCATAATTTTCACGGTTTTACCTGACATTTTGTTTGCTATTTAGTAGTCATATTACGTTTGTGAGGTTTTCCCTTTATTATCTGCTATTAAACATGCTGAATTACGTAAATGATAAGTAAGTGATCGCGGAATAATTATCAAATTAATTGGATCACTAATAGTCCAATAATCGTAAAAATTACATCCATTCCTACCGTGATAGGCTTATGATACAATTATGAACATATTTTCTCGTTCGATGGAGAGCAAATGGACAATGAAATCAAATTTACATTCACATGTACCACTGAAAATCACTTAGCTTATCGTCAGTCATTTTTCCGACTGCTGCTAAGCCTGCTTATTAGTTTGTCATATTGATTTTTAGAGAAGTATCTTGAATTAAACTGTTCAGTAGTGTTAGTTAAATTTCATACGAGTGACGTAAAAATTGTAGTAAAATTAACGTGTATATTCCTTTCAAATTATGAAGCATTGTTTGATATGAATGGGTCTTCCAAGAAAATACTCTTGAATAACTATAAAAAAAGTGTTGTAACTTTGAGTTTAATCGAGTTTGTACCATCCTTCAATCGATTATATATATTATTTGGGTATGTTGGATAATAATCATTTCATTTATAGGCGTTGTGGGTTGCCAACATTCTACCACTGAAAATCACTTAGCTTATCGTCAGTCATTTTTCCGACTGCTGCTAAGCCTGCTTATTAGTTTGTCATATTGATTTTTAGAGAAGTATCTTGCAATAAACTGTTCAGTAGTGTTAGTTAAATTTCATACGAGTGACGTAAAAATTGTAGTAAAATTAACGTGTATATTCCTTTCAAATTATGAAGCATTGTTTGATATGAATGGGTCTTCCAAGAAAATACTCTTGAATAACTATAAAAAAAGTGTTGTAACTTTGATTTTAATCGAGTTTGTACCATCTTTCAATCGATTATATATATTATTTGGGTATGTTGGATAATAATCATTTCATTTATAGGCGTTGTGGGTTGCCAACATTCTACCACTGAAAATCACTTAGCTTATCGTCAGTCATTTTTCCGACTGCTGCTAAGCCTGCTTATTAGTTTGTCATATTGATTTTTAGAGAAGTATCTTGCAATAAACTGTTCAGTAGTGTTAGTTAAATTTCATACGAGTGACGTAAAAATTGTAGTAAAATTAACGTGTATATTCCTTTCAAATTATGAAGCATTGTTTGATATGAATGGGTCTTCTAAGAAAATACTCTTGAATAACTATAAAAAAAGTGTTGTAACTTTGATTTTAATCGAGTTTGTACCATCCTTCAATCGATTATATATATTATTTGGGTATGTTGGATAATAATCATTTCATTTATAGGCGTTGTGGGTTGCCAACATTCTACCACTGAAAATCACTTAGCTTATCGTCAGTCATTTTTCCGACTGCTGCTAAGCCTGCTTATTAGTTTGTCATATTGATTTTTAGAGAAGTATCTTGCAATAAACTGTTCAGTAGTGTTAGTTAAATTTCATACGAGTGACGTAAAAATTGTAGTAAAATTAACGTGTATATTCCTTTCAAATTATGAAGCATTGTTTGATATGAATGGGTCTTCCAAGAAAATACTCTTGAATAACTATAAAAAAAAGTGTTGTAACTTTGATTTTAATCGAGTTTGTACCATCCTTCAATCGATTGTATATATTATTTGGGTATGTTGGATAATAATCATTTCATTTATAGGCGTTGTGGGTTGCCAACATTCTCTTTCAATCTGGACTGATCCTACTCTCATTAAAATAGGATCTATCAAGCTCATTTGGTGTACCTACTACCATGCATCTAGTTTATATTTTTTTGTATTTACTCTATACTGTTTTTATGATACTAATCATTTTTGTTTTTTAAACTGTATCAATACTATTTTTTTTGTTTTAAAATGTCATGTTATGAACGTCTTAAATTTGTAATTTGTTAAGTTCACTTTAAGTACCTGAAATAAAAAAAATTGAATTTGAATTGAATTGAATCTGATTGTATCGGCCATTTCTTAAGTCAGTCGCTTTCCTCATGGTGTGGCTCCGACTTTCTTTTTTAGACGTCAGCACTAATCACCCTCCTCTCCAGGTTGCTCAGATCTCTCATAACAATGTGTCCGAATAATTGAAGAACGCGTCTCTTTCAGGTAGACGGGAGACGTTCTTTGGTGCCAAGCTTTTCCAATTTGTGCATATTAGAATTTCTGATTTATCGAGAACTCGAGATCTTTTTTTTTATTTCTCGAGAATTCTGGAAACTCTCGGGTAATAAATATTATATTCTCTTGCCGAATTATTTCTATTTTTTTAGATCCTGCAATTATCTTGCCATATTTTTTTTTCAGATTGACAAGTTGACCGTTTTTAGCTCGTATCGTCGAAAAAAAAAATGACAGGAAATTTATGAAATTCCATTCAGAATGAACGTCGAGGGTCATTTTTTTTTACATATACCTAAATCTAATTTTCTTAAGAAATTCCATTCGTTTTCTTTAAAATTCATCGCGGTTGCGGTCAGTAGCTTAGCCTAGTGACTATTTCTCGATTTCTCAAGATATGGGAAGATTAATTTCTCGAAATTCAAAATTGACATATTCTGATTATTTTTCGATCACAACTTCTAGTGTGCATGGTTGTTAGCGAGTCGAAGTATTTTCCTTCATATCTAGAACGCGCTGATTCTCTTCCTATCCCATTCACTTTCCTATATTCTATAGTCTGGTGGTCCAGATTTCATCACGGTATAGGAAGCTTGAAAATATCATTGGTTTCCTTTTTATTCATAACAATAATGCTGGCGTAATTTTGAAATGGGGTTGATACAATATTTAAACTATAAGAACTAGTCACAATGAAATCTGCTGAAATAGGTACATAGCTAAAACCTGGCATGTGTACAAACTATTTTCTATGTAATGAAAAACACAACATTATTTAATATCTGTTTATACGCTCTACATCGTACACCCATGTTCTAAAAGCTTAATATAATTTTAATATAAAAGGCCGGATGCCTGCCTATTTTCATATAGGAGTTTATTGAAAGTTTACCGGTAAATTGTTTTCTCTTGCATCTTGTGGAAAATAAAAACTGTAAAACAATATCTGTTTTGCTGGCGTTATTACAAGAAGACCCAATATTATTAAAAGATACTTCGCTCCACTA
Source organism: Rhyacophila brunnea (assembly GCF_057557595.1). NCBI lineage: Eukaryota > Metazoa > Arthropoda > Insecta > Trichoptera > Rhyacophilidae > Rhyacophila > Rhyacophila brunnea. The sequence continues at coordinate 36,293,653 of NW_028232837.1, read as the reverse complement.
AAGAATTTGTGGGAACTCTACTAGGTACTTATATTGTCTGTAATGTTAAAACATGGTATAACCACAATATGTGAATGTAGGTACGCAGTAGCGTTTTAAATTGTTCAATTTATCAAATAGTTGACTTTTAAGAACATGATTTAATATTTATATTTTTTGGCTTTTGGAAAGTTGTTAACGCATATGTTATATTTTAACTCGAAAATCTTAAATTTGTATAATGTATTTCCCAATTTTGAAATTGCTATATTGTTATTCAGATTATAACCACTATGACTAGAGTCATTATTTCAATTGGTTGTAAAAGTATAATTCAAAATTATAAAGGAGACCATTCAATTCGTGGTAGGTAGATACCTATCTACGTACTAACATATTGAACGGTTTTGTGGTAAAACAATCAATGTACGGAATTATTTAAAGTAGTTTATGGGGAAGCCAGCGGCAAACACAATTTGAAAATAGCCGATATTTTGGATTATTTGTTGGGTTGGGTTAGGTAAGGTTAGGTTAGGTTTTCATTATTGAAATTCATGAATTTTGCCAAAATCGGCTATGACAATAAAATAATTAGCTCGGGTACCGCCTGGCTTCCCCATAACCGACTTGTACCGAATTATTTTTTGTCTATCTCTATATAATCTATATCTCTATATAGTCTATCAGTCACAGACGTTCAATACATTTTCTGGTGTCCCTCAGGGCTCAAACTTGGGGCCATTGTTGTTTACGATTTTTATAAATGACATAGCAATGGTCATTAAAAATGCTATGTTTTTGTTGTTCGCTGATGACCTGAAACTCTTCATGAAAGTTGTCACCTTGGACGATTGTCGTCAACTCCAACTTGATATAGATAATATATTAGATTGGGGCAGACGTAACAAACTGGACTTCAATATTGAAAAATGCAATATTTTATCGTTTACCAGAGCCTCGCGAGTATTATTTTTCTAATATTCGATGCATGGCAAAGTTTTTTCGCGAAAACCTTCTGTAAGGGATCTTGGCATTACGTTTGACAGTAAGCTGTCATTTAGTGGTCATATTGCTATCATTTGTAAAAAAGCGCTACAAATGTTGGGCTTCGTCTTGCGTACTTCCCGGTCTTTTCAGATGTTACTGTATTAAAAATTCTTTATAATTCCTTAGTGAGACGCCGGCTTGAGAGTGGGTCGATTGTTTGGGCCCCGCATCAGTTGAAATATGACCTTATGGTGGAGCGAGTTCAAAAGAAATTTTTGAGACTCCTTTATTTGAGGTTATATGGATACTATCCGTGGCTTTATCCAACTGACTTTCTCTTAGGTATGCTTACATACTGTAGTTTAAGTGCTAGAAGATATCAATATTTGGCCACGTATTTTTTTCGACTTATACGTGGTGTGAATGAGAACTCTGCCATTCTTGGTAGTATTGACTTTTGTGTCCCTGATAACTATATTAGAAATCGGGAGCATCAGTTGTTTGTTCTCCCGAGGAGCAGAACTAACCTGCCATTGGTGATGCCAATTGGGAGGGCAATAACTCTGTTCAACCAAATCGCTTCGGATGTTGATATATTCCATCTACGTGAGGATGAGTATAGGTGGACGTTATTTTATAAATTCTTAAAGTAGGTTCTGCTTAACTCATCCGGTGTACTTCCTTGTACCTATATAATTTTTTGTATGTACACATTTATGCTGTAGAATCTATCTCTTTTATTATGTACCTAATATTGTTTGAATAATATTTCGTTTTTTCTAAATGTCATGTTGTGAACGTCTTAAACTTATAATTTGTAATGTCCACAATATGTAAAATAAAATGAATTGAATTGAATAATAAGGGATACTATTGTTTATTTTTAATTTGTTTGAATATCCATGGAAACTGTGTGAACGTACAATTCTGGGCACAGTGTTAATATTTTTTTATATTGTGTATTTTCATTTCCAATTTCCAATTTTAATTACCGAAAAATTGGGGTTGGTGTTTTTCAATAAGTATAATATTATGATGAAACTATTACTAAACAATATATAAAAAGTATACGGTCACAGCTTTCACGTCTTTTAAAGGCCCAAACTGGGATTTTTTTTTAATCTCAATAATTTTGAAGAATAATCAAAGTGCGAAAAATACATATTTAAAATGTAAATACACTTCGGTCTTTTGATCGCATTAATATGTTTTTATTCTAGGTGTGAAGTGCTGTAATTTTGGCCATTTTTAGATACCTATTCATGGTGGGATTAGTGTTTTCTATGCCAATTTCGAATGAGTAAAAATTATATTATTTGAAAAAAAAACTGTAAAGGCACATCTTTTATCTTAAATTCTTCAAAATTATAGTTTTTCGCATATTAAAACACAATGAAACTATATTAGTAGGTACCTACTATATTTTTAATGTGATTGCGTATACAGTGTGAATATAATCATTCTGTCATTACATTACTTCAAACGAAAATTAATGGCACCTTCTTACTTGTGCCGTAATCCAATTTTAATTTTACTTTATCCTTCTAATAAAGTTCCTAACAAGGTTATATTAAACCACACCCCTGATGTTTTTCCTACCATACTCTAGTTATCTAGTACCTGCTAAAGAAAAGCTTTCACGATATTAAACGTGCTTTATCAATTTTCAGTGAAGGCAGTGTTTTGCGGAGGCACTTATGCGAACAACTACTCGTCTATCGACAGGGTGCCACATCATATTCTGCTAAGGGTACGTAACAATGTTATTCACTTATGAAACATGACTAGGTACTTATACTTCTTGTTTTACGGAAGTCGTTGATTCTATCGATGAGTATCATCAACGTTACAGTGGTGGATATTGATGAGGATTTTGATTTTGAGGTCTGGAGGCCCCCTTGCGAAAATGTCTTATTTTATGCGACAAATCACAGTTTATTGGTGTTCAAAATAAAATGATAACTATGTAGCGTGCTTGTGTATGCTAGGTGTATCGATACCCAAGTAACAAACTATTGGGGGAAAAGTATCGAATACCCACCTCACCCAGCTAATAGTAGACCGATTTACGGCAGTGTTTTTATTTGTATTTTTGTGCGCTTGCGCGAATAAAAAATGGTCTACTAATAGTTACAATACTCACTGTAACACGTCATTTGCCCAAAAACATACCCGTTAATTTGACGGTAACCGGACAAAGCAGAACGTGATAAAACAGAACAGTGACAAAATTAAACAGTGACAGAACGGAACAGCCAGGGGAAAAATAAAACATTCATTTTTGTAGAATATATTAAAAAAAATAATCAATTTTAAATTGAAATCATCAACTGTTTATTAGGTATATATATATATTATATATTTTTTACAAAATCCTTATCTACTATAATATATAGTATAAGTATTAAATTTTGCATGTCACGGGAGCTGATGACCCAGACAGAATATTGGCAATTGGGAACGGTGATCTGCTCTCAGAATTAAACAAAGATGTCATTTGACAATATTATTGTTATCTGTTGTTGCTACATTCATAGTTATTTGAAAACCTTGGCCTATGAACCGTTCGGTGATTATTTTTTCAATGTTTTGTGGCTTATAAGTACAGCTTATCCTGTGAATATCAGTATACGTCGAAATGCGTCGTGAATGTCTGCAAACTATCGCAATGGTGGAACAAAACCTATACAACTCCGCTGATAAGTAAAGAAGGTTCCAGAACCCGTCTGCTTTGATACGCATTGGTGGACGGAGCCAGTTGGCGTTGATGCAGAGACCGTTTCACATTATTTTGTGATATCTATCGAATAACATATAATGTATGAACAACCAGCTATAAAAATTGATAAAAATAAAATTATTTTAGTTATAGGTAGATACTCGTACAATGCGTATTATGCGAATTCGTCTTCTTTATTTTGGTAGTCTTGCCCCCCTTTGTTCTTCAGTCTCGTGTAGGGAATCCAATCCCGAGCCAAAATTCTGATCCCGGGATTTCGGGATTACAATTTGACAATCCCGGGATTGGCATTTTTTTCCGTTGTTAATATAAAATTTTTATATTTACAAATAACATTGATAAAATCGGTCAAAAATAAATCTAGTATAATTTATACTATTTAAGACATTTATTGTTAATATTGTATACGTTCAATCTTGGAAATACACAAGTTTAATGGAGTAAATAATATTGTAATATAAATGATAATGTGAATTTAATATGAGATTGCTGTTTCTGATAGTAAAGACATAATGAATGGATTAGCGAGATTTAAAATAGTAAAGCAAATAATCATGGCGTACTTATGGCCTTTCCGCTTCATAAATCTAATTAGTCAGCCAAATATGAAACTGCCGTAAAACGTATGATATCATGGTGATCACTTTGTTAAAAGTGCGAAGTATTGTTTTTTTTCCAATCTTTCTCATTTTTAATAATTTATGTGAAAAAATAAAATGAATCGGCAACCTACACATGGGTATAAATCAAACTTCATTCAAACTTAGTTTATTTCTAATGTAGTTATTTTTTATTGAAAGTATTTTTTCTGTTATATTTTCGCTTTTATTTTATTTTCCATAAAAATTGATAAAAAATCAATCCCGAAATCCCCGGATTATGTTTATCAATCCCGGGATTCATAGGTATCGAAAATAGCTCGAGATCCCGGGATCCCGGGATTGGAATCCCTAGTCTCGTGGATTCTAGCGAACCTTCTTTACCTAGCGGTCGATCTATCTATACCTAATACAAATACGAAATTAATTCCTGCGATATTACGCATTTACTTGGTTATTACTTAGCAACGCCGTGAATTACGTCGTTAACGTTTTAGTGGAACACAAAATAATTAGTAGATACCTAATATTATTTATTACGTACTTTAAGGCCATGCATTAGTTGAGGCACGGTCTAAAAAGATCGTTGCCAGGCGATGTGCGGATTGCGGGTCGCGGGTGCAAAAGACGCCTGTCAAACGAAATATTATTTCTCATATAAATCCAACATACGTCCATTTTATGTTCTGTTTATTATTCTATTAGTAACAATAATAATATATTCATTGACATGTTTTCTTTTTAAAGTAAATGGGTAACGTTTTTAGTCATCTTTACACGATTTTAGAATTAATTGGCCCGTCGCTATCACGCAGCAAAGTGACGTATGTCTGACTCGACGTTCCCTCCATGAATGCGAAGCGAGTACAAAATTTCGTCGCGCGTACAGTTGAATATTATTTGGCGTTTCACTGATGCGTCACCTTAAGAAATAATGTTTCAACCAAAGAGAGGCAAATAATTTTGTAATATTATCCTTACTACATTTTCAATAGAGACATAGAGTATTGTGATAAACATAATATATCTTCTGAATGTGTATTTAAATTACTCGTCGATATCGAATGGCAATTCGATGGATGGCAATGGATGAGGGTATTGTAAAGGTTTCCTAACTCTTAAGAATGGCAGAATCGGGCTCTATGCGCACCCACCAATTAAATGCTAAATATGCACTGACAACGAATGCAGTTAATTCTCGCTTATTTAATAAATTAATACAATAAAAGTACGTAAACACCATATTACCTACCTACTAAGTAAAGGATCAAGTGTCAAGTACCTACCGTCGATCAATAGTGTTAATATTATTAAAAATATATTTATTTTATCAGCTCTGCTATGCCACTTTACTGAATTGGGTCTTTTTCCTTTTTTTAGCAAACGTTGCATTCGATGTTATGCAAAGTGGGTACGCCGGGGTAAAAGTTGCGCGAGTGTTTCAGACTCTTTGGATACTTTTTGGACAAGGGGGTAGTTTCGTATAAAAAATCGAGCTAAGGAAGCGGGGTGAAGTGCAGTCTAGCGAAGCCTTATCCGGGCCCCCTTTATTTTACCAGAGATTTTCAATGCTACACAATATAACAACTATTGCCTTATTTTGATGTATAGAAAACAGGAGAGATTTACTTCTGAATTGAGGTTTGAGTGAAAATTGCCTCATTCTAAAAAACCTTTTTAAATCTATACCATGCTAAATATAATTGGCACCTTTGAATTTTCTTCGTCTTTGTAATCTTCCTCACGTCTCAAGGGTAGTATAGCCAATTTGACATAGACGACACAGTGCACTGAATCTTTTTTCTCTATTTTTGCCGGCATAGATGCGGAGACTAGAACGTTTCAAGATTTATTTCATCTAATCGATCCACCTAATTAGCATAAATTCTTTGCATATTTTCTATGCTATAGCATAATACTCAGAACTACGACTTTCAAGCCGTCAAGGTAAAATTTTAATTAAAAAATACTAAAAGTCTCGGGCAGACTTTTCATGATATGCATTATCGAGACTACATACTGAAAAGTATAAGATGGTTATGTTAAAAATATGTATCTACTTTGTAAAATTTGTCTTTTCGTCTAGCAAACATTTGTTAGTGGATTATCCATTTCTAGGCTCTAAGAAAAATAATGTTTAATTGTATTGTTATGATGCCTTTATAACGTTTTTATACTTAATTGTAAAGTTTTATCATGTTGAATTATTCTAATAATATAATATTTATTTGAGTATTGTAATGTTGAAGACGCTTGTAACTTTTTGATAAAAAATGCATTAGGAATGATTGAATGCAGGCAATCGTTCACCGGAGTAGATAGGGCTAATGCAAGGGGGATCAACTTATTCAGAGGCGCGAGGTTCGCCTTTGATCCAGCGATGTGGTGAAAAGTGAAAAACTTTGGTGCGATACGTTTTGCCCCATGGCGTTAAATAGCCGCACTTCCCTCTTAATATGCCTCAGTGCATTTAAGTTTAAATTCTCGATATAGTTATTATTACTTTTCAGCCTGCCTTGATTAATTATAAGCATATAAAATAAGTATTAAAAATCATGCACCTACGTACCAATGGAATATCGTCAATGTCTTCTTTAATTATTTATCGGCTAGACCAGTGGTATTCAAACTATTTCGTTTTTTACGGCACCTAAAAAAATCATCAATTTCTGGAATGGATTGGATCTGGTGTTCGCCCAAACCCAAGCCTAATTACACTATGTCGCCGGTGTAAGGTTGTCTTGCTTGATGCCACTTGAGCATCTAACTTTGACCATGCATTTGGCCATTGGATCCTTATGATCATCAACTCCTCATTAGTTAATTATTTATTTTAAATCGCCATATATCTTAAATAATATTCGTATTCGTATGAGTCTCGTACATACAATACCCACATTGGCTGCGCGGCTTAAGCATCGGCCTATGTCCTATAGCATCGTGGGTCCCAGGTTCGAATCCTGGGTCTTACAAGTACTTATATTGTTTTTCAATTTGTGGATGAGTCAGAATATGAACCTAATCGCTTGAGCAAGCGGCTGATATCCATTTCTCGTAAAAAAAATGTGTTAATACTAACCTCCACTATGTGGAGGTTCATATGATCCTATTAGAATCGAACATATTCGAAGAAGAGCATACATTGCCCTCGTTCTTAAGGGCGGAACGTGCTCAGCGTGGGTCAAAATGGAGCTTTTTTTCTATTTTCAAAGCATGTTCCTGGACATACCTTAAACGTTGTAGATAATCTATTTGTATAATTTTGAAGCCTTATTATCCTTTATATTTATTTTAAACATTTGATGACTGTATAAAGTATTTTTATTACATAAAATAGTATTCTTTTAAACCTCTCGCTCTAATGTTTTAGAATATAGTCATATTTCGGTACATAACTGTGCAGTGGTATTAAGATTTTTTACATTTATTAATTTTTAAACGCATTTATAAAACCATTAGTATAATTTATGACGAGATAATTTTAGTAAAGTCCCAAATAATGCATTTTCAATATTGTAACAATTTATTGTAAACACTTCAGTTGAGATGTGCCTATTCATTATTTTACTCGCCTTATAATGTATTATTAAATTCTTAACAAAACAACATGTTATATTCATTAGGTAGGTACCTACTTGACTTTATCATTATAGAAATATTTTCACGAAGAGATAATATAACATTTGCTTTTGTTTGTTGTAGTCGATTCTTAATTCACATTATTACAAAGATTTACTTTGCCAATTATCTGAAAGTATTAGTTTGTTAGTAAGAAAACTGTTCTAGATTCTGTTGCTATAAAAATACATTATTATTACTATGCAGCTTTAACAGTTTAAACAGCTATAACTTTTTAATACCAACAATAAAAGATCAGTGAAGCCTGAATCGTTGTGATCTAAATTATAGGCTCTACTTCCGGTAACGACTGTATTAGAGGTTGCCCGCCAAATTTACATCAACTGGTTCGCACAAGATATATTAGTACCAACTCAACGGGTTATAGGTATACCTATTAATATTATGATCTCTGATCAATTTATGATAAGTCCAAAATATTGTATTTTTTAATTAATAACATTTTTATTCAACGAATAGTTTACAAGATTTAAGAATGTAACATTCTAATTATTGAACATACATAATTTTGAAAACACTTCTGAGAAAATATACATTAAGAAAGCACTTAAGAGAGTATTAATTATAAGATCCATTAGTTAAAAATTATCGTAATTAAGTATGGTACCTTTAGCATAGTGGTCTATTTGCGTGGGCGCGAAACCTGAGAGATGCAGGTTCGATTCCTGCGGAGTGTCTTACTTTTTTCAACTATTGGTTATAATATATTTTCTCATAAGTGTTTGCAAAATTATGTATGTTCAATTGTATTTTTTATTTGAAAAATTATTAGCCTTTCATTTATCCGTTAAACTGTCATAGTACCATAAAATACCATCATTATTTCAATAATTCGGACTAACGAAGTTAATAAAAATATAGCCGCTTTTGGGTACCTACATATTATTTTAAAAGGCAGGTTAAATTTGATTAGTACTATTACATTAGCATCATTTAAGTAGGCATATTATCACTTTTCTTTTGGTATATTGAAATTGCCTTAATGATCACACTCAAGTCAACGTTTAATTTATCTCGTATTATAGAATAATCTAGTGTTGATAGATTGATAGTAAATCGATTTATCAACTGGTTCTCTGGTGATGCGGCAATCCGGTATGGGGACATCACTACCGATAGTTTTCTTACCGTTGCGCGAATTCGTTTGGTACCTCCCCAAAGATAGCTATGTGTTTCGAACGGTTGTAAACATAGGAATTATAAGCAATTGCGAAAATGTATTAATACATAAATAACGCGATATTCTGGAAATGGCATGTTTATTGTTGATTGCTCAGGTAGTACCTATCTATTCGTTGATACCTATTTAATGCTACATACTTTGGTATTTCATCGTGTTTTCTTTTCTATAATAATTAGGTACTGACCCACAATACACTTATTCGTCTCTATTAACTTAGGTACACAATAATTTATAATTCATGTTATTTAGTATGTAAATATATAGCCAATATGTATTTCGAAGAAAATTTCCCTTTATAAGTGCGAGTAACCACATTGTTTGATACAACGCTATGGTATAATAGTCGTGAACTATTCATTCGAATAATTGTAAATGTGCACTTTAGTATACGTACACACAGTAAACTGAAGCATTTCAATTGTATTGCTGGCTCCATAACAATATATTGTTAAGCCAAAAGGGCTATTCTTCAAATTTACATAAGAACAAATTTACTTAACAGATATATTTGTATCGAAAATCAATATTGTCTACTGACATTACTTAATGGAATTTGAATCGATTTGATAAATAAATTTGAATGTATTTATTTCGTCGATATATTTTTCCCTCTAGATTTCCTACAATAGTTAAAACTTTGTTGCGGAATAAGTCATGCTGACAGGACTTTTGTGGCGCTGAAAATTACATTTCCCCCAAAATATAACTCCAGATAAAAATCATTGGATGCATTTTTTACGGACAATCGAACACAACTTTATTTGATTGATCAATAATCACCTAAAATTAATAATTTTTCGTTAATTCATATGTAAATTTACTATACTTATTTATATTGTGAAGAAAATTATCATATTGTGTATTTTTGTTTAACGATAAAATATCTTTTCATTATTTTTAATGTACCTACCTTCATGCGGTATAGTTACCTTACAGTGCATGTGTATGTACAATTTCCCCCCATTTATCAAATTTCTATCCATTCCCCAGGCCGGAAACGACAAAGGACAAAAAAGAAGAAAAGGCGGAAAACAAAAATGGTTCAGTAAACTTGCGTTGTTTTGTTTCCACACAAACTCGAAAGTTGTTCCTGTGGGAATCCCTTATGTTTTTATGAAGTGTTGTCATATGAATGGCTCAAGTGACGTAGTTTCGAGTGAATTTTGTCATTTGGTATTATTCTTTCATGAGTTTTTTTTATTCTCTTTATGGCAACACTTTATGAAAAAGTGTCAAGTTATTTTATCGTGGTTTCTTTCATTATGCTTTATTTTTTTTATTCTCATTCAGATAATACTTGTAATATTTCATAAATAAATTATGTAGTTCTATGTTATCCTTATCAGTATCACTCTTCTTATCAGCTTTATCGTAATATAATATTCTGTCTACTCGTTACTATCTGTGTACCAATTTGATTGATATTATTCTTAATTAGCGAATTGGAATACAGCATTATCAATGTTCGAGATATCTGTATAAGATCTTTAATTATCATGGAAGGTCAAAAATGTACTAATTACTATGTAGACACCAGCGATTCCCAAATTATATTAAACGAAAAACTAGTATTTTCCTATTTTTTTTTTGTATATTATGTAGGATGTAAGTCGGAAATGAAAATTTCTTTTTACAAGCGAATTACGAATTAGTGAAAGTTAACAATTTATATTTTGCTTATTATTTAGCCGTCCATGAGACTTAATATTCCCTTTCGGAATGATATGGAAAATGCGTCCAATCTCTGTCGTCTGTACCGTCCAATTCATGTACAAACTTCGAATACAATTTTTTCGCTTTGATGATGTTTTTGCTGTGCTAATTTGATTATTCTTACTTATATATATGCAAAATGATAACAGAGTGAATGTCACGCAAAATTTAATGGATGACTATACTAAGAAGTGATAATGATATGCCTACACATAAATTGTTTAATGTGCAATATTTATATTATCACAATTAATTAATTATTGTGTTATATTAACGTTAATTGTGATAAAAAGAACCTCGTGACTTAGTTCAACCAGCGGGTCTATTCTATACAATTCAAATAATGAATGACCGGGGTCTCGTGAACAATTAATTGTGAATAAAAAAAATGTACCTAAGCGATTTTAATTTTCCCCAACCTAATAGAATACATTAGGGTAGTAGGAACTAAACAGTAAGTAGGTACCGTAAGTAGTAAGTCCGTACTAATAGTTTCTTGAATACATCTCTATGGTATATTTTTAATCAATTTATATAATGTAAGTATTCTGTTTTTTTATTTGGCCTATTATGACGAGAAAACGCAATTGCTTATTAATAATCATATATACCAGTGGTTGTCAATAGGTGTAACGCCATTATGCCTTAAGTTTTACCAATAGAAAGCTGTTGTAGCCCCATACCCATATATACGATTGTATAATATGTAAGAACTAGCTAGTCGCAATTAAATTATCGCTGTTTGATAGCACATACATACGTATTATTGCAATTTTTGTGAGTTGATAAAGGTTGAAAAACACTGATCTAGCCCTGCATCTTTTATACATTAATTCTAGAAGCAGGCAGAATTATTAGTTCTATAATTGGGTGGTTCAAAATAACTATGGATCAAGTCCATCAAAATGGATCCTGATTGGGTTTTCACTGTATATACTTACCACATTTTGATAGTACATGGATAGCAATTTTAAAATACATAGTCGAAATATAAAGTATAATTCACGCTTTATTAATATTAGCAAATTAATGTTAGCAAATACGTCTTTATACTGCTGAAGGAACTGTCAAAATGGACATGATTCACATTCAATTAGATGTCTCATCAATACATACTAGTATTGCCAATTATGCGGAAAATTGTAGAGCTACGATTGTGATATTAACACACAATATAGAAATCTGTTTTATCTAGCCACTGAAAAGAAAAATCGAATTAAGTATATGAAAATTTGACTTTATCCATAATTATTGTGAATCATCCAATTCAACAATAATTATTAACATACAAGCAAGCCGTCATTTTAAAGCCAATAAAAATATCAAATATTTAGCCACTAATGTGGATGTTCGCTATTCTTGTTATTTTTGAAAGAGTTTAAACATCTATAACATAGAAACTCTGAAGACATACGTTGTCAGAATATATTATTATGTGAATATCTTCCGAAATAGAGAAATCAGAATTTATATATGCTCTTGAAACCAAATATTTTTGTTTATTCAGATAAGTGCTCAGTATGCGAGGTCGAAATTTCTTTTGTTTGTTTGACGACGAACAATGCATACACCACTTTTGTACGTAGCGCCTCCCGCCTACATATTATATCGAAGTAGGGGTTTGGGATTTGATACACTACCCGTATTTGCACTGTTTCAGACTCTTAGTAAATACACGGAATTTTGTTTGAAGATTCAAACCAAGAATATTTGCGGAACTACTAACTTATAAGACGCGCATAGATGCGGCGTAATCTCAAATTCCAGACCTTTACAGAGTATTTATTTGATTAATATTGCCGTCTCGAGATCTAGGATATTTATTCGTAAAATTTATAATTCAAGTCGTATTAACTTTGAACTTCATGCTGTTCAAATATTTGATTCTGTTATATACCTACACATAAAAATGCTCACTTTCATGAATGGTAATATTATGTATTATTAATTCTTATTAACTATTAACTATTATGTATTATAAACTCTAAAAAGAGACCCTCATCAATGGCACTCAGCTCGAACAGGTGAAAAACTACATCTATCTGGGACAACAGGTGTATATTTGATGAAATTGTTCGCAGAGTAAAGCTAGGCTGGAGTGCTTTTGGCTGCCTGTATGTCTTCAACAGTGACCTTCCTCTGTGCCTAAAGCGCAAAGTGTTCAACCAGTGTGTGCTTCCCGTAATCACATATGCGTGTGAAACATGGTCCCTAAGTAAAAGAGAGATCCAGAAACTTTGAGTAGCACAACGTGGTATGGAGGGGTGCATTCTGGGCATAACGCGAAATGACAAAAAGAGGAATGAGTGGATAAGGAGCAGACAAGGGTTTGCGATGTGATAGAGTTCATTAAAAGCCTCAAATGGAGATGGGCTGGACACGTAGCTCGAAGAAGAGACAATCGTTAGACAAATTTACTCATCCAGTGGTATCCCAGAGATACAAAACATCCGCAAGGTAGACCTAGAGGCCGCTGGATCGATGAAATTATAAAGTTCTGCGGAAGTAGGTACGTGGCAACGCAACGCACAGGACCAAGAGAAGTGGAAGCAGCTTGAAGAGGTCTTCATTCAGCAGTGGATAGATTCAGGCTGATGATGATGATGATGATGACTCTAAATTAATATTTTTTTTCTGATACTGAAAATGTCATGTCGCTGGCATTCATCGTAAGTGCTCAAAAATCTGAAGCATCTATCATATTACGGAAAACAAATTTATTTTTTCAGAACACACAAATTTTAAGATTTAATTTGCCCATCTAGATCACTATATTATCTGCAGAGAATTTATTAGCAGAAGAATAATCCAAAAATAAGTTATGTAGGTACCTACGAGTATCTACAGGTGATGAAACACCACATTTTCGCGTCATAATATGCAATGAATGATTTCTGCATCCAATTTTTTGGCATTCCATTTAATTTGTATTTTATATCTAGTCTATTAATTATTATTATTATATTTTTAAAGATAAGATTAGTCTCTCGTTACCATAAATAACGGACGGTTTGGAAATGTAGATATCATTGGGGATAATGCTCGGGTTACACTCGCCGCCAGTCCGGAGGAGAATGCACACGGAGATCGGAAGGTGTGTGGGTAGGTAGGCGTGAACACGCTGTATCTACGCTGCAGTAGGTACTTACCGTTTTAAATTTATGTGCGTCTAAATTTAACATTGTAGATCTTATTAAAATGTTATGCCTAGTACAGACCGAGATACGTCTGTTCGTTGAACATATTATTATCATTGTGTCAAAAGTTTCTTTCAAGCATTTACGAACTTTAATTAATATGTTCTGATACAAATGTCCATAATATGATGAAATACATTGTTTGCTTACACTCATAGCTAATGGTCTTGCTATGGATTAGGTCTGTCTCTATCAAAGATATATAATAAACACGTGGTTTCCATATAAAAATCGGTGAAGCAAATTTCAGTTAGTTAACTTGAATAATAAAAATATATTTTTTACAATTATAAATAGGTATGCATTGTTTAACTAAAAACAAATGACCTTGAATCATTGTTTAAAAAATACAAAAAATATTTTTGTAGATATTTAGGTAAGGTAAATCATTCTACAGTGGCACTATCAACGATTCGCGCATGATTTGGATTGCGTGCGACAATGTATACTTTAATGCTAGAAAACAATATCATTTCAACTCAAAGCCGCGTTTGTCCTACCCATGGTGCCACTGCATAATGATTTACCTTTATACTTACCTACCCTGCTACTCAACCACCAATCACCATCGTTACGTCACAGATCTCGACTTGCGTAGAAATTCGTAACGAACGGGTAACGACTGTCGCAGGCAGTGTAACGGCCGCCGAGACAAACGACCGACGACCGGAAAAACACTTTTCTTTTTGGGAAAAACCATTAGCGCCGCGCGAATTTCCCCGCCGCCTCGCCGCTGCGCCGCGCCGGCAGTCGGCTCGCGTGTCACCCTTCGCAGCATGCCGTTTTTGTAACACTTTTCTCTAATGCGAGAAACGAGTTCTATTATCATTTATGATGTACCTGCCTCTGCCCGTGTAACGACTTTTCGTTTAAAAAATCTCACCACCCCGTAACACAGAATGAGTAGACACCTACTTTTACCTACACATCAATAATTCGTAGAATCATCACACTTTAATGAAAAAGTTGCCATACTTTCGACTGATGGTAGTTATAACCGTTTACTGTTGATTATTTTCTGACCTGAATTTAATATACTGTATAGGTACCACGGGTGACATCCTTTATTCATATTATTGTATACAAGAGCATTTTTAATAGGGTGAAGATACCACGTTAAAAGTAATCATACAATTTTATTATGCTTGTGGGTCGTCACATTTTCAATCATTTCACAATTGCGGAACAATTTTACCTTGAACATGCTAAGATGAAATAATTTGGCAGGGTGAATGTGATTATTGTTATGGTTGATATTTCTAAACTGCACTTGCGTCGAGATAATTTCATTTGAAATTGCTGTTTTTCTTTCGTTCGACACCGCTCTCGTTTTCTGTCAAAACTATCAAGCCCCTAGCGCTAATGTGGTATGTTTATACATAGTCTCTGATTGAATGCTGTCAAACATTACACATTTTCTTATTGTATTTGCTTTTACTTTTAAATTAACAAACATTACATTTGTTTTAACTTAAGTACTAGTCGTCGTTTGTTTACAGTTTACATTTACACTTTTTGCACTGGTTTTGCTTCTACGTCTCGAATTACGGCTTCCCAAGGTCGTGGCAAAAATTCTTTTCTATTATATTTTTAAAAACTAGACCGATTGTAGGTACCGTAATATATGAAAATAAACGGTATTGCCTTGTGAATATCTCGTAAATCCAACGTGTCCAACTCGGAATAATTGGATGCAATTTATTAATTAAATTCTATTTTGTATTTATTTATTCAAAATTATCAGCGTTTTCAATCTGGGAATTTCGTGATCAACAAATCCAGACTAAACCTGTTATCTAAGTAGGTATGGTTAACTTGTGTATCAACCTTACCTATAACTTGTAACACTGGTTCAATATTCTCGACTTGTTTTCTTCTGACATGGTATCTATTAGGGAATCGAATCCCGGACAATGTTCGATATCTACGAATCCCGGGATTAGTAATCCCGTAATTTTCGGGATTGATTTTTTTTATCAATCTGAGTCAATTGATATGTGTAAAAAATCATTATGTTTGTGACGTGTAATTGTACCTGCATATTATGTTACATGGGGGGAGAGCGCAATCGTAACAACATCAGAAAAATAATAAATCCGTTTATTATAATGAATTTAGGACGAAAAATTAATATTTAAACGCATTTACAAAACCATTAGTAATATTAATGTTAACATTATATAGTGACATATTTACGATAACAAATTATATTTAATAATCTTTGTGATCCCAAATTTGACAAGAATTAGGCATTTTATTATTCAAAAAACTGGCAAGATTAACACATTTGAAGATAATTCTAAATAAATAATTTATATAAACTATCGAAAAAATGCCAATCCCGGGATCAAAATTTTAGCTCGGTATTGGATTCTTTAGTATGTAGGATCCAATAGTATTTCGGTTGTGCACTAATGCTAACCTACATTTACTAGCTTCCCATTCACATACCTGTATAATTTAACAATGTCGTACGTCACGGCAGAGATGGAGCCACTTGACAGCCGGATACTGTGTCTGTCACATGATTGGTGCGCGATGCGCCGGAAGTGGATTTTGACAAGCGGGTGGGGGTGAAAGGTGGGGGTTGATGAGGGTTCATGGCGTCGTTAGCGTCATGACGTCACAACCGGACATGCCTTGATACTGCCTCCCCGGCTACCTCACAGTAATACTTGTGTGTCAGAGGGCTGTCATCCTGGTAATTCGTATAACATGATCATCGCATACGTTTGATGTGAAAGTTATCAATAATGCAGTTAACGGCAGAATTTCTGAAACTTGACTGGCATGGCCTTTATAAAAACCAGACATTCACATTTGTATGATATTATTATTAATTAATTAAACTAATGTTGTTATTCATTTTTAATACACAACATTTTAAAATATGGCAGTCTTTATTGAACAAACGCCAATATTTATCCAAAATATTTTTTTTATGTTTAGGGGTGTTCCGAATTATGTATCTTAATATTCGTTTATTTTTTATTCATCATCATCAACCTGAATCTATCCACTGCTGGATGAAAGCCTCTTCAAGCTGCTTCCCCTTCTCTCGGTCTTGTGCGTTGCGCTGCCACGTACTTCCGCAGAACTTTATCATTTCATCGATCCAGCGGCCTCTGGGTCTACCTTGCGGACGTTTTGTACCTCTAGGATACCACTGGATGACTGAATTTGTCCAACGATTGTGTCTTCTTCGAACTATGTGTCCAGCCCATCTCCATTTGAGACTTTCGCGTTAATTCAGTGCTGAATAATTATGCGAATGGAGATCTTCGCAGCCGCAATTTTTTTAATAGCAATAAAGTCTTTTTGGCGAGCATTCGGATTGCCCGATGGATCCAACAGGCGGTTGTACTAACTTGAACATCTCTTCCCATTTTGTGAGTTTTCACTTGCGATTCGCAAGTCTACCTAATATTTAATTGCGTCGCTAGTTACTCACCCGCCGACTTCGGTCGGTTAACATACGTTAAGCGGCAGCATCTGGCCCTAAGTATTTTTCCAATTTACCATTATTAGATACTATAATATGTTAGTTTGGGCCTTAATTGAAGCAGTAAATCTATATTTTTTTATTGTAATGTGTATTGTAATATATTGACTCTATTTTCGTGAAATTTTTTTCGTCGAATGTGACTGCAATCGTTTTGCTTTGTTTCGACTCTGCAACATTAAATTTATATTTACATAGTCATATAGATTATTCTTTCTCAAAGTGGGCGCTGGAGGCTTTCAGGGGGGCAGTAGAAGGCTCAAAGAAAATTAGGGGGCGTTAAGGAAATCTAGAGGGGCGACGGCAGACAAATTCTATCTATAAAAATCCGACGGAATCTAAACACGACACCACTTGAGATGCGATTTACTACTAAATATACTAATAAATATATAAACTAAATAAAATTGTCTGTGATTCTCTGTCTTGGAGACCCGTATAGACGAAAAAACTAGAGTCGCTTGCGCATGCACTAGTCTCGTTCCCGCTTTTTATTTCATGAATCTAGCATCTCCGGAAGTTGACCAAAATGGCGTTTTGATCTGTCAAAAGGTAAGTTAAAAAATATGGGGGGCACTAAATTTTTTTTGAATCGCAAAGTGGGCGGTGGTCGATATAAGTTTGAGAACCTGTGATATAAATAGTTATCAAAGGCGCGACCTTATGATGATCTTATATGGAAGTAATTGTATGTATGTACTATTCTGATTTTGCGGCATATTTCTGTTACCGCAGTAGGTACACTATACAATATTAATAACATAAGGATTGCCTACACATTTTTATTGAGACATAGAAATAATTATTGCGCTGTTAATAATATTTTCGATAACATCATTTTATCGCAAATTATTAAAGTTTTGGTATAAATACATATTGTTGTGGATCAATCAACGAAAACTCCACTTTATGTAGGTATATTAACAAAAAAAATATTCTTTTCGAAATTACTGTAAGAAGACATGTTAACAACCTCTTTTGTGTTCTGATTGTGCTAGGGTTGCCAACTATGTTTGAGACAAAACCGGAACATTACATACATTTTACGAAAACTGTTTTTTTTTAAATGCCCTAGAGCTAATTATCTTAGAGCTTTTCATCTGTCAACTATTTCGTCTAGTCTACGATATTTGAGTGATTTATATGTCTATTCAATTCATTTAGTGCGTAAATTTTCCGTACAAAATCTGTTTTGAGATAGCGTTTTTCAGCCTTTCTTACCTACTCAAATAAACAAATAGCCAAAAATAACCAAATAGGTACGTGTCCAAAGAGGCTTTTTATGTTAATACTATTTTATGTATTACGTATTTAAAAAAAAATGTATATTTAATATTACTAAGTGATTTTGGTCGGTGGCTTTCTATAAACTTCCAGGGTGTACATCCCAGGTATGATTCCACCGGGTTCCTGGACATAGACTTTCACTATGGAACAGTCCCGTCTACACTGACACGTTTGATTCCTTTACACATTATTTACTGTTAAATACGATATTTTAAATCTTGAATGTGGGATTCCGTGGAGTAATAATTATACAGGACGTTATTATTTAAATGCGTAGTACATTTTTATATGCTTATGCATATTATTGAAATAAGCTGATAACACAAATATTGTGTTGATGAGTTAGTTGTTGTTATCATGTTTATTTATGTTTAACGCAATATGTGATGCGTTGTTCTTTATATTATAATAATCATAAATAATTAATTTGTGGAGATAACGGTTAATTTATAACTTAATTGTGCATTTTGATATCAGAACATGAATTAAAATGCATTATTACTTATATGAAGCATTAGTTCAACAGTTAATTGGAGAGACCTACAATAATGTATGGAACACTAGTTCAACAGTTAATTGGAGAGACCTACAATAATGTATGGAACACTTTTTTTTAAATATTTGAAAATATAATCCGTATTTGATATCCAAATTCCCAGCAGGGGTGTCGGTTGGTTATCTTATCACTCTTGCGTTTTATAAATAATAAACAAGCAAATATGCAATATGTTAAAAAAAAAAAACAAAATTGGCAACTGATATTACTGTAATAATTTATTTTCTTTTATTTTGTTAACTGTCAATAATTCATGGTGGAACTGCATTGTATTGTTTAATTTAATAAAACGCATTTTTTTGTAGTACTTATTCCACTTTTAATCAATAAATTAGTACCGGTTTCGTCCGCCTCAGAGGGACATTTTCAACCAACTAACAATAATTTATGAGATGCAGGATAAATTTACATTTAGAGGATAGTAGTATGTATGGTATAATTTGTTCGAATGTTGCATTGAAGATAATTAAATTATACAGAAAGCGGTAATCATAAAAAGTAAAATTATTTTCATGAAAAGTCTATAATATAAAATATCACATAGGCACTTACTTACATGGGTTAAATAAAACGAATTTTTTCGACTTCTGAAATTTTCAACTAATTAGAATATTTATAAAACGACAAGCTATATATAAATATAGGTATCCCATGTTTTCAATGACCACATCCGTTAATAATGTCTCCCTCCCTGCGCCACGAGTATTTGTCAATAAACTGTCCACGCTTTCAAATATTGATGATTGTCAATACTATACTCTGTACTACACCTGCCCGATAGTGATCAATGATCATTGATCATAGTGGTTGTTTGACTACCCACAACTACAAATTCTATGATATAATAATCGTGTGAAATGGTCTGATCTAATAGTTTGGACAGCTGTTTAATACAATCGGCGCGTTGATTTTTAATTGTACAAGACGTTCTGCATTCAGAGGAGCTGTACGTTTGATATTTACTTATTCGCTTATGTATTCGAGTGCGTGTGACGCGGTTGTACCATATTAAAAGAAAGTACCTACTGATAGTAATATTGCTGTTGAATGAAAAGTATGAATACCACAATATCAAAATATCGGTCGAAAAGTATTGATGCCTGTACGGTGTGTCGGTACAAGGTATGGCCCTAGTCGCAGCCATATAGAGGAGACCAGGTAGCATGCACGAGTTGAACAACCGTCATTTGGTCCCAGGGAACTCAGAAATAATGGGAACTGAAATACCTAATGGGTAAGGAGAAGTAGGCAACCAATCTCGAGTAAAGAAAAATACGGGATAAATTTAAACACGCGTCAAAAATATGTCATACGTCGAATACTGACAACTGCTCTCGGTTTATGTACTGACGCTCATTTAATATTGGTGTATTGAAGGGTTCAACACACACAAATGCATGTCTATAATGCGTGGTTTATTTTCGTATGACACTCATACATTCAAAACCCTGCGTCAAAATTTACTGTATTTGTATAATAGCCTATTGGAATTCTATTTACTATCTGTTCTGTGTTTGGTCCTCATCGGACACAGCTACGACCTACAGGCGAATCAAGGACCACCATCATCTTTCGGTGACATCTACATTTAAACTATTGTAGTTTAATTTAATAATTTTTTTTTGTAGTACTTCTTCCACTTTTAATAAATAAAATAAAAGCAGAACGAGTATCTACTACAAAAAATTGCGTTTTATTAAATTAAACAACAATACAATCCAGTTCCACCATGAATTGACAGTTAACAAAATAAAAGAAATTACATAGGCAAACTGGAAATAATTATCAGTGGACTGTCTGCGTGCGTCGGTGGTGCATGCAGCTTGTATGGGATTTGAAAAATATTTAAAATACTTATATTTTTTTAACCATGATGTAGTAAAATAACTATACCATCTGAAATCAGTTGTCATAGTATGTATTGCAAAATAGGCAACAAAGCATTGCTTTTTCTGCGGTAAATAACGCCGCAATAAAAAGAGATAAGGTTAGTGTTAGTATTTATTATACATCATATCAACTTAATATAAAGTTATAATTATAAATAACGATATTTGTACATTATATACAGTGGTTAGGTACTTACATCGACATATTATTGTTTTTTTTTTATTATTTCTGCACACTTCGTCATTTTGTGGTAGGAACGAACACTGATAGCAATAACATGACATCCTATGCCCTCGCTTCAAAACATTGCAAATACTTTGATATGCCTAATAGAAATAAATGAATATTCATAATTATTTTATATGTACCCACCTACATATATAATCATTTATCAATTATCATGAAATATGACTATATTATTTACAGGTAATTACCAAGTAATCAGTGAACTTGTATGGTTATGCTAGAATACATTGTGAATCATTTTAGCTGATTATGTTTCTGTTTATTAGCTACCTTCTTATAATATCATGCTTTATAATGTTATTAAGAAAATAAGCTTTTCTTCCTGCTGTATATTCTGTTACCAAAGCTCTCTGTTATGCCAAAGCCTTGAGATCATAGAGTGTTTTAGGATGACTATGCATCTGGTGGATTTTCTCAGAGTGCATTCAATAATGCACACCGAAATTGTGCGCAGTCGACCGCTGTACTCTCTCACTAGAAGTGAGCGATACATTTTACAGATTCTCGTATGTATTACTTGAAACGTACCTACTTGTAATATTTGCACTCATAATTCATACATGTATGTATGTCTACCTTCCTACGATCCACCATTGTTGAACACTTTAATACGAGTATTTGCGTTACTACTACTAAACTTGAGTCGTTGAGATTACTAGTTTAATGATAGGTACCGGGTGTCGTAATTTTCTTTTTGGTGAATTCTTTCCTTCAGAATGTGTTAATATAGTTAATATTCCTATCCATCTAAAACACACTATTACAGTACCTAATAATATATATGCAATAGGTACATATTTCGTAAAATGCAGTTTATTCTTATCTGACTTGATATTGTTTTACTTTTGTTTTCACGAAATTCAAAACATTTTGGAAACCTACGACACTTAAACATGATTTATTATTAATATATTGTATTTTCAGATATTTGTTTATAGGCAATTAACATTACATCTCCAATATAGACAGCGGCGATTATCTTCGACGCAGACGACACAATCGATTCGTGAGACGATTTAAAAGGGGGCCTCGTAACAGTTCAAATCTGTGACATAATTAATATGTTATACGAAGATGTGCGTATTTATTACGAATTGAGTATAAAATGTTAACCAAGTCATAAAAAAATCCCCTGTGCTTATCACATAATAATATATTATGTCATCACTGTTATCATCGAAATATTTAGATTTGATTTATGTTCTTTTATATTTTATCGGAGGGGCGTCAATATCAGTCGATGCGTCGGGCCTCCACGTCTCTAAACCCGCCACTGAATATGTATATGGGTTTCAATTTTATACAGTTATCCCACGATAAAAGAGGATTCGTTGCTATTCAATACCATGCTTAGATTGTAAAGACAAAATTTTTATCAATTATTGGGATTGGAACCCGCTATTTGTGGATGGATATAAAAGCGAACCTTCTGTCCACTACCCCATTGCAGACGGATGTATTTTATTATCTATCTAGTATAAAAAAAGAGAATTCTTTTTCTTGACCACCTAATGAGTAATATGTTCAGGTAACATCTGTTTTAGTGGTTGTGTTATCGGTGCCTTTGATATTAGTTGTAGATTATGCTATGGGTAATATTTTATATATCTACTCAATTTATGAGAAAAACATATAAGTGTATTTTTAAGATTTTAATATTGAGTAATTGTATGGATTGTTTAACTTGATTCGAAACCACCATTTAATTTTTGACGAATCGATTGCATCATATGCGTCAAAGAAAATTGAATTAACCTACACCCCGCACTCGCAGCTAACCTGATCAACTGTGGGTAGATTACGTATACAGTGGACGTTAAATTCCCCAATAAATACACCTAATGTGGGTATTTTTAGTACTGTGTAGTGTAATGTGCAAGATCAATGTTATTTAGAACTTTTACACTTGGTCATCGTTCACTTTTTATAACTTGAAAGTCGTAGCGCAAAGAGAGTAACCATTTGCATTTTCCACAAAGTGCGCGGCCGTTATGTGTGGTGCGGTCGACGCTCGAGAAGAGTTACGTCTGACTCGTGATGGGAAGGAAGAATTTCTATTCACTGTGCATGCATCCTTTCTTGCACTCAGACAATGGCTTTTGCAATTTTTCTCAGTGATTGTTCCACTTTTTCTCAATAATGGTACGCGATTTATTTACTCAGAGTAATAATTATCTATTCTAACGTTGTTCTGTCTACGTCAGTCGTCTGTTTACTAGCAAGTAGCAACTGCCTTAACATGAAAATACGATAAAAATAACAATTGGGAAGTAAATGCCTATTTACAGATAATATTACTCAATCGAAAACCGTCGTTTATTAGTCGATGTGGCATTTTCCACAGTTAGAAGTATGTGTTATTACAACTCTTAATACCGAGAAAGGTAGGTAGAGGAAAACCTTCGCTACATAATTAAGAAAAAATAATAAACTAGTGCAGAATTTTGTTTTTTCGACTCGAATAATAAATTTGTAGATATGTAGGTAGGTATATACAATAATAAAATTGCCGATTGGGACCACTTGTGATACTAGCGAAATATTTTTTTCTCACTTTGTCAAGATAACCTCCGCGCAATTCATACAAATTGCAATACCCTTATGTTTTATTTATACACTTAAGAGCGTACATAAGTGGAACGGCAAATAATTTTCGACACTATGTGGAACGAAAATTCGGCCGCGTTGCCATTCGGAGAGGATAGTCGAACTGTTCGCACGTCAATTTCTTTTGTGATGGAGTCGGATGAAGATATTCTTAAATCGCGTAAAGATTACTAAAAAACGTTCCGCATGTACTTGAAAAGAAAACATGTCAATGAATATACTATTAATATTACGAATATAATAATAAACATAACATAAAAAGGACGCATGTTGAATTTTTATGACAAATTATATTTCGTTCGGCTCGCGTCATTTACACCTGCGACCCGCAATCCGCGCATCGCCTAGTCACGATCTTTTTAGACCATGCCTCAACTGATGTATAGCCTTAAGCAATGAATAAGTTATGTTTTGTTTCTTAGTTGTCAGAGCTTTATATAGACATAATTCACAAGACCTAAGTAAAATTATTTACCCCGAAAACGGTTTTGTACTTGGAAAGTTATTATCCGTAATACACGAGTTATTGACATAAATACACCGGCAGGAAACTTCGCGCTTTTGTTAGTTAGGGCGGCCTTACATGCCCTTCAAAGATCCCCAACTTCATGACGTTAAGTTTTGGAATAGGCAAAATACAACACAACATACAAGTCATGAAGCCTAATATCACCTCAGGCTGATAACTTAATCTAGAATACATGTTTGATAGAAGTGTAAGGATATTCGGTATACGAGTAAGCTTTTTATGAATAAGCTTTGGAAATAAGTGGTTGGTTGAGTATAAAATCAAATAATACTACGATAATCTAATATTGCAAACCTTCCAGTTCATTCAATTGAAGAAAATGCCTGATATATTATAAACGTGTTTATTCTGTATACACGAACTTATAATAATATGCCGCTAAAATACTAATATTACATAACCATTTATTTTATTATGATCAGTGACATAAAGATGATGTAACATATAAGAGTGAAAGTGAGGCATTGTTATAATGAAATTGAATATTTTCTTTTAAATAATATGCTAGTATTGCTAATCATGGGGTTCACTGCAAAAATAATAATTTGTGATTAACCGAAGTTAAATTACGGCGGGCGTACTGACACATTTCAAATTTATCACACATTCAACATCAAACACCATACTTTATCTTTACTTACCATACATTCATGTAAGTAACCCTCTCTAGATCGATAGGTAGATACATTTTTACTGCTAGATTATAAATATTTTGATTTTTCTAAACACGAAATTCCTATTTAATTTGTTCGAATGTCATATAAGTACATGATTAAACTTAATAGTATTTCTTAGCTTAGATACTTAGTTATTATCATAATTATTGATACTAGTATCAATATTCTACTAATATAACATAGAATTCTACCAAAACGATATCAAAATGTTCCAGTATACCTACTTAGTTAGGCCATATCCAACATTGTTATATAAGTGATTCAATACAAGTTCAAGATCAACAAAAATCTGAGAGGCAGTTATACTTCAAAGCAAAACAATATGTGGAGGTTTTTTTTAACTTCCGTAGACTTTGCTCGAAATATTACGTGTTTGGAATTTCGAAAGCTTGCCGCTGAAAACGTATGCCAAAACCCCACTGTTGCTTAGATGAAAAATAATATTAAATTCATATTATCTTTATGGATATACCTCCTTTGCTTGCCAATGTAATATACGCTTTTTGAAAATCTCTTTCTTATTAACTACTGTAAAAACACAAATTTTCGACAGGTCCACACAATTGGCTGTCGTGGTGTTGATCAAGGTTATTGAATACTTACCAAAAGTATTTATCAGTGGCGAAGGGTGACTTTTGGAAATATGTAGGCTGTGGAGTAACCACGCTTGTCAGATATATTTACGGGAAATAAGAAGATAACCTAATATTACTGATGAATGGGTACACTAAATCGATGAAATTTCAAAAGCTCAACTAGTTTGATATAATTATTTTATTAATAAGCAATTAGTTTTAATTATGTATTGTAAAAACACAGATTTTCGACAGGTCCACACAATTGGCTGTCGTGGTGTTGATCAAGGTTATTGAATACTTACCAAAAGTATTTATCAGTGGCGAAGGGTGACTTTTGGAAATATGTAGGCTGTGGAGTAACCACGCTTGTCAGATATATTTACGGGAAATAAGAAGATAACCTAATATTACTGATGAATAGGTACACTAAATCGATGAAATTTCAAAAGCTCAATTAGTTTGAAATAATTATTTTATGAATAAGCAATTAGTTTTAATTATGTATTTTCCTAAAAATTTATAAACGTGACATACCTACGCTCAAAATATATTACCTATCATCTTTGAAAATATCCGTTGTTGTGTATAATATGTTACATAACAATTTATAATTTAACCCGTAAAACTAGGCATTTTAAAATACTTCTATATTTAAACCACAGACTTTGGTATAAATAACCTATAAATAAAAATCGCTAGATAAATTATTTTATATTTTTTAATCAATATTCATATGTGATTGAATCCCATAGAAATTATCTTTTAAATTATCTTATTAATAATTATTTTGAATACATGTTCCCTAGTGATCTAAGCGCATACTAAACAGCTTATGATTTCGGAACAAAAAGCCAGACAGTGGTTGGCGCCATGAGACTGAAGTCATACAAAACAGATCTGGAAAAGCGGTCACATTAATTCATAATATAGTTGGAATCCAGGCGGCGCTAGTATGAGTATATGGTTACAAACTTTATTAAATAAAATAAAACGTCTAAATTTTGACGATAGATGACTCTGAATTGGATCAATTTTTCTGTGTTTATTTATTTTTTTAAATTAAGTTAGTTACTTGAAGATCTATTTTTCTTAGAATGTAGGCTTTAAATAATCGCCTACTATGGAGCCTTCGCCACTGGTAAATATAGACACTTATGTAACAATATACGATGGCGTAGCTATATTTTTTATACATAAATCATCCTTGGCTCTACAAACATTGGCGGGTATTGATATCCTACCTACAGAGACTTTCTGCATCCCGGATAATCCGGTGAAATTCGCTTTCCAATAATATTTTGGCTGCCATCTTAGTATCGTACAGATATGTATGCACTCATTCTATGTACGTGGCCAAACCAGCACAGTATTCATTGTAATGTGCTACATGATTGTTTTGCCCTCAGAGAGCGTGTACAGCTGCTCATTGATTGTATCATGGCCTCAAAAAGCAAAATGTCTTTAACACCCCTAAAGATAAAGATTCTTCTCACAATAAATTTATGGATTTAACTTTATTACGAAATTTTACATATTAACGTCAGCCACCGGTAAATAACTCCAAGTAAAACATAATAGCGTTATATAATTACTTAAGTTAACGCTAACCCACCCGAGAGCAAGTATTTTCTACATCCAATCTATTGACCACACCGTTTAGTCTTGACTGCGAGCATTAACCAAGTATGCCGGGGGCTGCTTGTGGCTGATCGATTCGTTCCTCATAGTTTTGTTGCCTTCTCACTTTGATGGTTAAACTAACTAACTCCAATAACTGATCCTGGCACTAAGGTTTCGACCCATTTGAATAATATATTTAGTTTCTCAAACTAACTTCGCGACGTGGGTGATGCATAATATATTAAAAGGTTAGTTACGGATGTGTTCGATAGTTTGGCGGACGCTATTAGTTAGTCAGTTTCCACGGCTAACTAATATAATATTAGCGTCAATTTTATTATACGTACCTACTCCATCAATATAAGTTTTACCAAACTGAATTAAGTAAGTTAATGTAGGTATCTACACAGCATCAAAGTAATGTACTATATAAGTATATCAAGAAACTTAGTTATCAATATAATATTTACCAGTGGCGAAGGGTGGAGATAGGCTATTAAGATTTGCCATAAATAGTGTATACTAAACTTTGTCAGTCATACGTATTTGTTTTCATCGAAATAAGACATAATTTACAGGCGGTGTTGGTTAGTTTTTAAAATTCAATTATACCCTGCGATCACAATAATAATAATAGTCATGAAATACTCGTCTATCTATAAAATATCCAAAGTTATGTATGATTTAATTGCGGGATAATATTTTTATCTTAAGACATAATGGTAGGTCACTCAAGAGTTATCAATATAATATTTACTAATAAAGTCACTAGAAAGTCAAAAAATAAAACAATATCATTACGCATTACATCAATATTCATGTACGGAAATGATTACAGAACACGCTGAAAAATCAATAATATACATCTCGAATATAGACAAATATTTACCAGTGATATAAACTGATAATAGTAAATATGTACATCATCATCATATTTTATACCTATGAAGGTTTTTCTTTGCACAAACACAATACGACGATATGACATCGGATTTATCATAAATACCTTACGAATATTAGGTAATATATTTGGTATTAATTATAAGTTATATAAATACCTAAAAAAATAATATCACTACAAATTTAACTGTGTATAAGTACTGTATGCGCACATCTGTACGTAGCTTATGGATTGTATTCCCGGTTTGATGGAAGTTTTTATACAACAAAGTTCACGCAATCTTGCCAATAGATAAATAAATATAATTAATGTTAAGTTGAAATTATAATAATAAAAAAATGGTGGCTTCCGTGCAGTCAGAATTAGGGCTTTGAAAAAAAATGTAGTTGTTTTACTTTAACTTTTTTTAACTTTACTGTCTGAATACGATGCAGCGTATTTATCATTTTTTATTGAGTTTGGATATGTTAGATTAGAATAGTCTGTATTGCACTTCTCAGCTTATATGTTAAATAGTGTCAAACTTTCTCATTTTTGACTGTTAATGACTGATTCAATGGAAATTAAACTAATGCAAAAATACCTACATGTTAATTATTACGATAGGTTTTGCTTGGTAGAATTATTAATAACGTAGGTACTATTGTTAAATAATTTGACGTATAGGTAGGTTCCTTATTCCTCAAGGCTTTATTGCTGATGATTTAACTGCCGGGCAGCCTTCTCCGCGTCTACGTTTGTTTCTCTCAACTTTGATGTAAATTATATTGATAAAATACAATCCACCATCCAATAGCTTGGGATAGCCCGATGTGATATGCCATATTTGTTATATAACACAATAATAATTTTGGTTGTTTTTCTATACTGTTTTTCCTCTCCCTGTTTAGAAACAGTAATTTATGTTGCGCTCTGTTGAACAAATTGCTCAGTGGCCAGTGGTCGGATTTTGTACACATCGAAGATTATCAAAAATAACAATCTATTATTGTTTTCGTTGGAAAATTCTTTCATTTGATTGTATATGAATATCGGAGATATCAAAATCAAAAGCAGCATTTACATTACGAGTTCCATAAAGTAATTTTATAGGTTTGATTAGTATCGTTCGTAGTACCTACCTAAGGTTATTGCACCTTTAGTACTGAAACTGCTCTTAAAATACCTAAAAAGATTTCAGAATTTATTGTGCCTAAACTGAAATGTAAACACTAATAGTTTACTTAGTTATTCTAATAAATATTTTTTTTACTGATATAAAAAAGTTATTGGCGAAACACGACTGGCGAGTGACGTGGCGATAAAATGGTTCGCCCGTACCCCGGTACCACCGAGTCACGACCAGTATGCTTTGCGCAAGGCGCACTACTATATAGGCCGTGGCGCGAACTGTGAATTTCGAACCAGTATGCTTTGCGCAAGGCGCACTACTATATAGGCCGTGGCGCGAACTGTGAATTTCGATCATGGCGATGGTATATATATATATATAATATATACCTACGTTAATTAATATGAACGAAATATGCAATTGAAAATCTTCATTTACTGCGAACAGGTTCCCACATTGTATTCGAAGTTACGCAATAACTAGAACTACCATCGAAATTCGCCATTTAGTGCCGCGACTTGAGTATGGACGGCCTTGGCTATGCGCTATAAGTTTACTTAACATTTTGTTTGGGTCGTTCTATATGACAAACTAACGCCCGTGCCGTAGAACCGCCACATGCTGTGGGGTTTGCGTCTTATGTTGCAACTTTTTATCGAAATGCACTTATTGTAAATATACTGGTTTATTAGTTTATTCTTTTGTAATTAGGACTATGTTGATTAATACTGTCGTACAGTAGGCCGATTGAACAAATGCATTATGAATTTCTACTTTAAATTCCCTCTTAAGGGCCCACATGCCCCATGTAGGTCAAAATGAAGCTTTTATAGTATTTTCAGAGTATAAGCCTGGACATTCCTTAAACGTTGTAGATAATCTATTTATATAATTTTGAAGCCTTATTATCCTTTTTATATTTATTTTAAACATTTGATGACTGCATAAAGTATTTTTATTACATAAAATAGTATTGTTTTAAACCTCTCGATCTAATGTTTTAGAATATAGTCATATTTCAGTACATCCAAGTGCAGTGGTCTTAAGATTTTTTAGATTCATTAATTTTTAAACACATTTATAAAGCCATTAGTAAAATTAATGTTAATATTAGATTTCTTATAGTGAAATATTTACCATAAAAATATATTTATAATCTCTGTGATCCCAAATTTGACAAGAATTAGGCATTTTATTATTCAAAAAATGTGCACGATTATCCCGTTTGAAGATAATTCTAATGATACTGGTTATAAGCTATGTCTTTGACCATTCAAATTTGATAAAACATTGTTTGATTGTTTTATAATAATTATTGACCTAAGAATAAGGTAATATTTTTTTGAAATACGCCATTTCTATTGGCATTTCCCAGTGGTTAAGCTACAACATACGGCCATAGCCATAAATTATCGACAAACGATAAATGAAGTACGGAGTAAGATCATGTTAACGCGATATTTTAAAATACACACTATTGGCGCAAGTAAATGCATACACGTACAGGTGCTATAATGCTAAATATGTAGGTACCTACCTAAGGAATGAGCTTTTTCTGTTCCTAGCTTTGTTCCTTACCTCAAAAGATTACTGACTTACGTAGTGTACTTAACCTACGTAGGTATTAATACTGCTTTAATCGCATTGTTTACCCGTAAAGGGATCACTTCGTCTAGACAACTTGTAAAGAGCTTACTATACTTATAAGTTCACTAAGCTTTGAAATATTAAATTTACGTAAGTCATTTCATAGAGGGATAGATATTATAATAATATGATTTTTTGTTTACCCGACTTGCATTGGTAGCACACCGACATTATTTTTAAATACTTATTAGGTTTGCTAAACAAATTTTTCGGTGTTGTAGCGGCAGAACGCCCTACATATGCGGATAGCGGAGTTAAACATTAACATGTTCTTTGACGTTAATCCGTTTTCAATTGGCAGTGCAATATATTTCCTAGTTGTATAACACATTATAGGTACTTATTTTTTATAAAATTAATACATTTTTTAAATGTCTATAGACTCAGTTGGGCAAATGGCTAAGAACTGTTTATCGTTGACAATTTCTCTTAAAATCTCTTGTCAAGAGGCGGCTAATATCGAAACTAGTTAGTAGAGTCAATGGAAAGTAAAGTCAAAATACTTACCAATAAATATATAATTTACCTTTTCGACTTCTCTCGTCTCTAAGCTCAAGGTCGTGCCACTTAATTATGTCCAGTTATTTCTCCTGTGGATAACTTTCTTGTCTACCTGTCAGCATCTAGAAAAAAAATATAGTGCTACCACTATATAGGTATTATAACTGCGGACGTCTTAGTGGTGATCGGCGAAACTACAAATCCCCGCGTTCATTCAGCGAAATGAAATCGCAAAAATGTCATGATGGTTTTTAAATATGTAAGTATTTTATGAGGGCCCATGGTCAAAATGTGTCTCATATTGTGGATAAAAGTAAATGTTTTCTATAGCTAGTGAGAAAACAACCAACTGTAAACAAATGACTCAATAAACAGTAACGTGCGAGAGTGGTGGTGCGAGTGAGTGACACCAGACCTCCCCCCAGCATCCGAATCATTCCATCTAATACAGTCCACTGAAAAACGCCACCAATAACTTTACAATTGGTATGCTACATGACATGACATGCGCATGGATGAACAAGTAGCTACAAAGCACTTCACGTGTAACGATCTAGAGGGGTAGTGGAGTGCGGAAAGAGCACGCTTTCGGTGGTTTGATGCCCCTAAAAAGAAATTTGTGAAAGCTTGAGTGAAGGAATCTGCTTGAGGCAGCCTAGGTGCACTTCGGGCTATAGTGGTAGAGAAGACGGCGAAGCCTGGTTTTTGTATTACTGCAAGTTTGTAAAATTCAGATACAGTTAAAATGATCAGTAGGTAGATATCCCCCCACCCATCGGAATAATAATATACATTACCGATTAAATTGGCGTAAAAACATTTTGATTTTCTATGCTTTCACGAAAATCAGTCCATTAATGTGATTGGATTTTTTCGCCTCTTGTAAAACGAGAGAAATGTGTATTATAGATGAACAATTAAATTAAACCGAAACTAGCGATTTCTTTGCGAGGCACGTAAGGTACGGCGGCGACGTGAAAGAAGAAAACATGTTTTTTGTTCACTTTTTTGCGAATTGTTATTAAATAATAACAATGTTAAAATATTTTCAAATCACGTAGCAAATACAATCGACGCACGAGCGAGTGGTGGATCAAGAACGATCGACCGTGACCTCCAGACTAGTGCGTCAGTTGCAAATAATTGAATTGGACCGAAAAAGAAAAATAGTTTTATATTGGAACCGAAACGCGTTACAAATTACTAACTACATGCTTAAGTGACAATCGATTTCAGAATTTGGCTGAGATATTTATTTCGTTGTATTTTTTTTTTTACTATTTCGTCGATCCAGTAGTCTCTACCTGCCATTGAATGACTAAATTTGTTTAGCGGTTGCCTCTTCGAGCCATAATCTATTACAATTACATATCCTTATCTCTTCCCTTATATAATTATTAAGTTTTATACCCAGTATATTATAGTTCATATCATGCTCTGCTATCCTAATTTAATGGGTCTCTTTTTATTGATTAGGAGCTTAATTTCGTATGCATTATTTAGATGACCAATCACGTGACAATGCAATGCGAATAAGCTTAGAGAGGTCTTCATCCAGTAGTTGTCTGATGATCATTGTGACGATGATATTTTTTATGTATTAAACAAAAAATATATTCATTATGTTTCTATGTCTTTCTCAATTTATGACATTTTACATTAAGTTTTTTTCACATGTACCTAATACTCGATGGAATGACTCAAAATCTCATATTATTCTGATTAACATTATCATAGGTAGCTAGTTAATTTATTTAAATATTGTTGCATCATGACTGTTACTCTAAACCCAATTAATTTCTGGCAAACCGTTTGTTTTTATAGAAAATTTATTTTTATACGTAATCTTGCTACTTAGCACCTAGGGCGGTGGGTATTTTGATGGGTCTGATGTCGTTATAATGACTTCATATAATAATTGACATCTTACAGAAGCCAAGCAAGCGACATAATTTTCTTTTATAAGCGAAATTTATTCAAAGAATTGTTGGCGTAAATATTCGAAATTAAGGCTCGGAAAATTCTGAGAAAATCTTTACCGCATCATAAATTTTCACTAAACGATGACTGAAAAGTGAAGCGAACAACATAGCGGGCGACGCTGTCAAGCGTCTTATAATATTAAAAAGCTAACAGCGAGCTTTTTGTAATGACCTGCCAACTGACCTGTCATCTGCTTTCAAAGTAATTGCGAATCAAAGGTGATACCGGAGCCTTAAAAGCCTTAATTAACTGATGCGACAGTTAACCCTTTGAGGTAGATTTTCCTGTCTTGAAAAGTGTGGGGTGAAGTCAGCCGCGGGCGAAATTAATATTTTGCGAGAGGCAGGCCAAAGAAAATATTAATTATTATTGTATAATATCTCTTTTGAATCGTTTACTCGCCTTTGAGGGAGGCTTTTCAGCATCGGGGCGCTGCGCTTAATGTTGTATTTACATAATTTTGATCGCGAGCGCCATTTATGAATTCGTAAATAAAGGATGAGTTAGGATGTAATATTCCAGAACACAGAATATTTTGCCGCGAGTTGCTAGATTACATTTTGCATAAGTAGGCGTTGGTGTTGTGTATTTCCAGTCGCTGAAACTAAAAAAAGCCGCATAGTAAAAAAGCTCTTACCTACGTATTGAATAATGTAATATTTTTTTATTGTTTATTTTTTCGTAGTTCGTAGAAAGTGGATATATTATACTAGTCAGTATATATATTTTTGTTAAATTATAATTAACTTTGAACGTATATAATTTCGAAAAACACTTCTGAGAAAATATATTATAACCAATAGAAAAAATCTTTTTTGAAAAAAGTAAGCCACCCCGGCAGGGATCGAACTCTGCGTCTCTTGGGTTCACGCCCCGTCTGCACATTTATCCTTTATGCTATAAGGCGACGTACTAATTGGGACAAATTTTAACTATTGGCCTTTTTAATACCTGCTCATCAGCGCTCCTCAAAATCAACCTACTTTGGCTGTATGTATGTTCAATAATTAGAATGGTACATTCGTAATTCTTGTGAATTATTAGTTGAATAAAAGAAATAGTTAATTATAATTAACTATTTAGTAGGCTCTCCCTATATTATATCTTTATCTAGACATACCATATTATTATGCTTCGTCTCGATCGGAAGTAATAAAAATATCTCAATAAATTAATGAACCCAATTATTGTGTTGTCAAAATATAATCAAAAACTGTAAAGCAAAGCGTTCCATTATTACCTATCAACGAAAGATGTAACAATTAATTTACATATCAGTAGGTTTGTGAACTTGCCCTACATTCATATGGATTTAGTCAGTAATACTTATGCAACCCTGTCCGAACTATAGTCCGGAGTTTTAGTTCCCAGATTGAGAATTTAGGTTATGTTAGGTATAACACTGAATAATATGTAGACTTTGTAGGAAAGATATCTACGTCATTAGCATGCTATATCTTATCTTATCACATAATATACAAATTGAATAGGTTTTATCTATATTTATACATAACTATCTGAAGGTCTTTTCTTTCCCATTCAATAAATTATAGCATCGCTACAGAAAGTTAATAAATACTAAATTTAAAATTATCAGCAAGAATATTTTGTTAGTAACAGTGAAACGTCTCAATTAAGGCTATTGTATCAGCTGTCTAATTATTGTGTCAATGTACATTTTTGGTAAACACTCGCTAAATAGTAAAAAGTAAAATGCGATTAAAGTATAGGTAATAACGTATTATAAGTCTTAGTAAATTAAATTTATAAGAAACTTTTTAAGAGAAGTAATACTGAACACATATTATATGCCTACATAATAAGTATCACGTAGCATATTATAATAATGATATATGTTCTTTCTTTAGAATATGTAAGTGAGTACTTCTATAACAAACTTCTCACAGTGTTACAAGTTACAACTCAAGTAAGTGCTTATATTTCAAATCGCATTAACTCGCTTCTTTTTACCTGTCAGTGTCACTCCCTCTCTGCTTACTTCGGGAAACCCTACACTCTCTCCTGCGATCTCACAGGCTAAAGTTTCGATCGTGAGAATGATAACTTATGCGTGAGTGTGGACTCGAACCCGTGTTTTCGCATAGAAAGGGGTATTATTTTTACAGTGAAGAGGGTTGTCAGATTGTTAGTCGGTTCTGAAATGTGCCGGCATGATTTGCAGTGGCAGATTCGCGTCAGTTTTGATTTCGATCTCTTTATCATTTTATGGTTGGATTCGGTTTGGTTTTACAAAAAAATGTTATAGTAAATCCATTATTAAGAAAAGAAAGTGATTTTTAGTTTATTTTAAATTTTTCAAATAGTTTCATTTTATTATTTTTTATTTGGAACACCTCAGAAACATACATATTCGAAAAAATATCGGTACTAGTCAGTACTCTAACCTGCATTCGCGCAACGTGCTTTACCAACCAACTAACCTGCACCATACCTATACCTTACATAAGCATGACGAAATTAATTGACAACATTCGTCCGACCTGTCGGATATATATTTATATTTCGTCATATTGGTGACCATTTTTCGGGATTTTGAATCAAGGTAGGTATCAATAATAGGTACCTTGATTCAATAAAAAAATGTATTGCAATATTCAGTATCGTTAGGAAATTAATATCGACTATTTTAAGCAAGCCTTCGAATGGGTCAATTGTTTGGGCATTAAAGTAGGTACAGTCTTATGGTGGAGAGGGTTTAGCTTAGAAGAAGACTTACTTAATTGAGACTGCATGGATAGTATCTATGTATTTACTATCTATTTATTTACTATCTATTTTTTTCTTGTGTATGCTTACATACTAGGTATAGTAAGAATTTAATTAATGACATATTAGGTAGTTACTATATGAATGAAAATAATAAAATGTTCAAGACAACGAGTTCATTGTGGAATTCATGAAACGAAAGTCGGTTTATTCTTACGGATAAGACCGGAAATTTCATAGATAAATTCGCCGTTTCACTATCACCGCCAACCCTGGTTTCTTTAATGTCCCAAAAATGTCGGTAAAATTGCCTCATACACCTTAAACATTTCGAAAGAAATTTTAAACGACGCCACGTTTTTGAAATTTCTTACGTCCCGCGATAATAAAAGCTCATATCTCGTTCGCGAACAATATTTCAAAAGCTCCCATCGCCGAACTCTGGCGCGCCATGAAAGCTCGGCACACAGGTACAGGAGGCTGTATGTAATTTCACCCCCGACGCAAGTGTAATAAAATCCTCCGCTAGGTGTCTCGGCGCGCAATCAAAGCCTGCTTTAAAGCTCCTCCGGGTCGAAAGAGCTACTTTATGGTGGATGCCCACCTGCCTGTCCTTTTCGAAAGCTCGCTGGTGAAATTGCGAAAAGGTAGTTGTCTCGAATTTGAAAAAAAACTGACGTACGTAGGTACAGTTTTCCTTAGGTATAACGAGAAACAGTTACGTTTACACGGTATCAGCATTTATTACACATTAGAACTATTCAGTTTATTTATATATTCTATAAGGGAAGCTTACACTTTTCTACTTCTAAAATGTAGTAAAGTATTACTTATTCAATTTTAAAAACCTACGTACGTTCGCCAGTTAGGAATTAAGGTCGGTTGGTATATTGTTTCAAAAGTACTAAAGATGATCGCCGAAATTTTGAATAACACCTCAGTTGCAAATTGTTAGAAAAATACGTTTTGATTAGTGAATGTTCCGGTAGCTTAAACGCACAGAATGCGATCTTTATGACTTCAAGTCCTATTTAGCAAAAGTATTTTTAAATGGTTTTGTTATAGTACGAGTACCTATGTAGGTATGTCTCTAGTGAGTCTAGTGTGTTACGAAAAATTATGTAGGTATGTCAAAACGATTCCAAGAAACAAGTTAGTTGACTAGTAATGATCTATAATCTATTCCAATTATTATTATCTATATATACTATAATAATATAGGCAAGATGAAATAGTTTTCTTATTAAATGTTTACTCAAATGTCTGCAAGCTAATTCGTATAATTAATTCTGAGTAGTACGACAAAGTTTCTTGAGTATAAACCACACCAACCTTGCGTGAGACTAAGATTGTAATAAAAGTAATATAATACAATCCGTGAGACAAAGAGTAAAATAATTGCGCTATGAAAACCGTGGTAGGGAGTGGAACTAACACTGTAACAGTACGTAATAAAGCACTAAAAAGCATTGGAATAATTTCTCTAAGGTCTCCTTTTCTCTACTCCACTGAATCATGTTTCATATCACGAAGCAAAAGAAAAATACTAGCGGAAGAAAATCTCGAAACGAAAGATGAATTTTCCCTCGGAGTCCGAATAATAACACGGGTGGTGTAATGGGAAATAATAATTTGAACTACGAGGCATTACGTAGTAAAGCACGTTTTCATAATAAATAAATATTTATTTATTGAACTAGCGTTTTTGTGATAGAACTACGTTCTTATCGGAAAGAAAACTCTATTTGACACTTTAAGGTTTTAGTTATAGGTTTGTAGATAGAATCACATTTCGTTTTTATGTTGACTTATGACATTAATAGAGGGTAGACTACGATTTTTTTCCTTATTAGTTATTGTCTGCCATCGGCTGGGTTCAATTCAATTCTAGACTAGAGTTACTTCTATTCTTAGAATTTATATGTTACGTACAGTGACGTCCCTAGATAAAATGCCGCCTGTAAGCAGCGCCAAAATGAAGCCTCATTTTTTTCATACATTACTTTTATCATCCTTTCATGACTCCAATATCTAAGAAATGTGTTTTATGGATACATTATTAACAAAATAACAGACTAATAAGGACGTCGAAGGGCAACGGAAGTAAACTAGATATCGTGAACCCGACAAAACCAGTGAGCTGAATTTTTAAATGGAAAGATATTTTCGTTATTGCTAAGTTTATGTAGATATTTCTATATATTCCAAATGATTTTCCTCGATTTGCCGCCCCCAAGCGAAGCTCAATCTGCCTACCCCCACGGGACGTCACTGGTTACGTATTTTCCCCAAAGGTAATTGATCCTTCAATAGCGCTGATTTTCTGTGATCTCGATTTGTCATTTGTTTGTTGTTTTTTTATATGCGTGTGAAACGCATAACGAAACATAAGTAAAAGAGAGATCCAGAAACTTAGAGAAGCACATCGTGGTATGGAGAGGTGCATGCTGGGCATAACGCGAAAGGACAAAAAAGAGGAATAAGTGAATAAGAAGACAGACAAGGGTTTGCGATGTAATAGAGTTCATTAAAAGCCTCAAATGAAGATGGACTGGATACATAGCTCGAAGAAGAGACAATCGTTGGACAAATTTAGTCATCCAGTGGTATCCTAGAGGTACAAAACGTCCGCAAAGTAAACCTAGAGGCCGCTAGATCAATGACATGATAAAGTTCTGCGGAAGTACGTGGCAGCGCAACGCACAGGACCGAGAGAAGTGGAAGCAGATTGAAGAGGCCTTCATCCAGCAGTGGATAAATTCAGGCTGATGATGATGATTTAGAAAATACTGTCATTGTCCATTATCTTCAGTTTTTCAACACCTATCATTCAATTTTGAAATTTTCATTTTATTTATATATATCTAGTAGTGAACATTACAAATTATTAATTTAAGACGTTCACAGCATACCATTTGGAAACAAAGAAACATTATTAAAATTGTATTATATAAAAGTTATTAAACAGTAGAAAAGTGTACATAAATACAAAAAATATAAATCAGGTATTAAGTACACCGAATGAGCTAAGCAGACCATATTTTATGAATTTATAAAACAATGGCATAGAATATGTCAATATCCGAAATTGTTTGGTTGAACAAAGTTATTGCGCTCCCAATTGGCACTAATTACTATTAGTACTTATTCTCGTTTATCGAATTGTATATCTGTGGAATCTTCATGTTATGTGCAATGTACTTTTTCATGCCATATTTGATCACGACTTCACTAACATCTTAAAAATATTATTTCTTTATCTACCTGCCATAAATTGATATAGATGAACATTTTTTTTTGTGTTTTTTATCGTCAATTTTGTAATTAAATAGTTATGTTTTATAATTCATCATAATTACTTATTATTTTATTCACGGTTTGGCAGACGCAACCAACCCCAAATGAAATATGAAATAGTTGGAAATGGTACTTTAAATTTAGCAGTGTTGTTGTGTACAGTATAAAGTGTTAATAATTAATTAAATTACCCAAATTAATTAATAATTCTAATAGGTACCTATAACTAATGTCAAACAACGTAAAGACCAACAATATCAAACTGCGAATTCTCGGTTAATGAGAAAATTAAACATTGAACGCTATTTCATTTTTTGCCACATCAATACATTATGTGGGGAAAAAACGAGGGGGTGGCTATTTAATAAGCAAGTACCTACCGACTTTGATTTTGGCGTACACTTTCCCAGAACACAATATGTGTGTGTATTTTTTTTATTTTCCTGAACAAATGAGACGAGCGTGAAGTTCATTGTTATATTAATTAGCATCAGAAAGAGGTGCCGCGGCGTTTGACGTTCAGCGAAAGAAAAACGGGTAGTGTTTACCTTCGCTGGGAAATCCGACACCTGTTCGCCTCCCTTGTTATACTACAAAAGACGTTTTCTCGAATATTTACACCGAAGTAACGTGGCATAGCGGTTGACGAACTTTTTGCAGTTGCTCACCGCTTACTAAATAACTTTTTTCTATAATTTCAGCGAGCTACTATTGTTCATTCTATTGTAAAATTATTAAAGGTTATATTTATTTAGGGCTAAGTGAAGTACTACTTCGACATCTAGCGACAGCATACAAGACGTGCAATTTAGTACAATTAACTGATACTTAATTTCCTACATTAATTTTAACCTATGTAGATACATAAAAGTTTAAAAAGAAAAGCTTTAGTATTGTGACTGTACTGAACCTTCATTCGATATAAATAAAAATAATTTCAGGTCCGTCGCTTTTATTTTATAAAAAATAATACTATCGACCGTGTACTTATTTGATGGAACTAGAATATAAGTTCTAATTGATTTTAAGTATTATAGTATTCTATAAAATATGGACTACATAATATATGTAGGTACTAATACTGTATACCTGACATGTTGTGTATTTTTTTTAATAACAATTTGTAGAATATACTTAGCATGACATTATTTGAAGCGCCTAGTTTCAAAAACCCCTAAAACGGTTATTGAAAATTTTTTAGTTAGGTATGTATTTAGATGAATATTTTTGTTACCTATATGATGGCCAAAGATTGAATTTTAAAAAACGCCAAGAACCGTCAATACGTATGATCAAACATTGGGGTAATTTTCAAAACCTGCTAAAATGGTTAGGTGTGCTTTTCAAATACCCATAAAATGGAAAGCCAAAATAAGTATTCTTTAGAATGTAACGAATTAAAAAATAAATATAAAGTTCACAGATTTAATGAAATGAGTTTTTCTCAAAATTTCCTAAAATCGTTTTTCTCATTTTTCTCAGAACTACCTGAAATCGTTTGAGGGCTTTTGAAACTAGGCGCTTCATTTATTTGTTTTGTATTTAATATCATATTGTTGAAATGTCTCATTGCCTAGTTAAATTGCTTACTAAAGATCTACCATCGTAAGTTGGCAGCCGGTCGAATTTGAAACTAAAATTGTCTATCGAGGATAAATTTGTTATAAATGCCATTTAATTTTACAACATGTTTCTCGAATTATGGATTGCATAATATTTGTACAGAAATCTACTACCAATAAAAAATTATAAATTACCATTTTTTTGTTAGTTATGGTAATATTCTCAATGTCATACTAGCGCCCTCGCTGAAATGCCAATTTATGATGGTAGATCTATAGTACTGGACTTTTGATAGGGTTGATTTAGTGGGTAGGTATATGTAACGCAATAAAATGGTATACTTATGCCAGAACCAACTATATTCTGTCAATGTGCATTTGCCATTGGTCGAAAGGCGAAACCCCCATGTCGCAAAGGAACGCAAATGGAATATGTACTTACTACGCATTTTAAATCAATTAGAATTTACATTTTTACTTTCTCGAAAACTATTGACCATCTTAAGAGGAAAGTTTGTGTGTCTGCTATTCTATTTGTCTGCCACATCCGTTTATGATTTCGTACTTTTGCAGTAGTTGAGAACTTGTGGCACCGGGCATTATTAGAAATCGTCTGTCAAAGCGACAAAAGATCCCCTTAAGCGTAGAACATAAATATTATTTTTGGCAATCGAAAAAGGCGTTTTGTAACATTGTAAGTAAGAATTAAGTCATTGATACTTACATACCATACCTACGATGAATATTGTAAAAACATTTTTGTAAAGATTTTTTTGCGAAAATCTTCTCTTATTTATTTAACATACGTATATAGACATAGTTTAACATTTTACACTATAAGCATTAATAAATAATAATATTTTAAATTGTTGTGTGTATTATTTGAGAACCAGACTTCTTGTAGAATTTATTATTCATTCATTCAACTAATATTCTAACAAGTAGTATTCCACTATTCAAGTGACGGTAATAAACAAGTTAAAATGTAAGACACAATATTATTATTTATAGTGAACTACTATGGATACCTACTGCAATCAGTGTTGCCAACCGTACTATAATTATAGTACAATACTTTAATTTTGCGCTAAATATGCCAAAATACTATAATATTAAAGGATTCGAGACGGAAAATGTTCCTGTACTATATTTTATACAGAAATACTATAATTTTTACGCCGTTGTCCTATAATCAGCACAGAAAAAGATGGCAACGCTGACTGCAATACATCTGAAGTGAATAAACGGATTTTGTTGTTTTTATCATGTCGTTTATCTATGTTAGACGAAAAGTGACACAAAAGTAAATAAAATATGGAATGCTTTCATCGGCGATTACATTCGATTCGAAAAAATTAAATGGGGACTTCCAATGCAGTTCAAACTAGCTATACAATTATTAAATTAACTATCTGAAAACATACGTATTTCTTACAAATTGGTGTTTAATATTATCTACTAGATTTCACAGAACAAACGTGATGATGTTAAAATCAGGGAGTAGGCAGATCATGTGTTGCTAAGAGATATGATTTTACGTTCCCCATCTCCACCAATCGTAAGATTTGAGATTCAATTTCGTACGCTGCCTAATTTGATATCATAGATTAAATGTATACATGCTACTTTCTACGGTACCTCATGAATAGTCTTATCAATTTTTATGTACATATACTATCAATCAGTTTTATTTTTCGATATTATTAACTAGTAGCTACTTAAGCTTTGTGAATGTTAATAGTCTTCCAGCATGATATATTATTTCGCGTCAAAAATGTGTCAAAGAACGCTTGTGTGTTCATAAATTTTCATAATGCAAAGACTTCGTAAGTGTCTGTCGGAGTATGTTAAGACTTTGGCTCATAAATGCGCGGCAAAATGTGCTTTCAGAATTGAGAACATTGACCGTGTTCGCAAAAGCTATCACACTAGAGCCA
This sequence comes from Rhyacophila brunnea, assembly GCF_057557595.1. Lineage (NCBI taxonomy): Eukaryota > Metazoa > Arthropoda > Insecta > Trichoptera > Rhyacophilidae > Rhyacophila > Rhyacophila brunnea. The sequence goes on along the minus strand of NW_028232837.1, from coordinate 36,250,458 downwards.
CTATCCCGGCGGATGAAGCTTCGTATAATATTTATGAACACAGATTAAAAAGCCGGTCTACCATAGATAGGAAAGATGCATAGGTTGTCAATAGCTTCCACTTATACGCGCGGATAATATAAAATTTACTGCCCATACTGCAGCGAATTTGTACAACTAAATTTCACACAGTACCTGATATTATATGTACTTAAAAATGTTATCGGTAGGAATGAAAATTACTAATATTTAGTATCGGGTGAATATACGAGGGCGGCTAACTTGTATAGGTATTTACGTATTTTATTGTAATCTCATCGTATAATATGTCATATATCAATGAATATCTTTAATAAGTTTAAAAGGGTAGATTTAAAAAATCAAGTACTTATATTATTATTTCACCATTATCTTTTAAAATTATTTCAAGAATAAAAATTAATTTACCCTTTGTTGTTACTAATAAAGTTTAAGTTCTTTTTCTAATAAATATCATATGTACGTTAATGATTGTCAATTTATATTTTCATTTATTTTTCTACGCAGGGGTCGGAAAAAGAGCACAGTTACCTCATTTGGGGCGAACGTGAAAATTATGGGGAAATGAAGAATCAAAGGTATATTTTGTCTGTATCTGATACAGTATATGTTATCTGTACAGTGTATGTTAATTCCGAAAACAATGCTTTTGACATACCTAACGCAATTCAAGATTTTTCATTAACAAGTGATTTTATGGATTAAGAATTTTGGGTTTTTGTCATGAATAAACTCAAAAGGTGAATCGGCTCTGACATATATGACAATTGAATGTGCACGTACACACCCCTCTGATCTGCAGATATTAAAACACAAAATAATTGATGGGGTTTCAAAAATGCTGAAACCACAAAAATGCTGCTGCATTTATCCACAACCTACTTTTGTGAATGAGAGTTAATATTACTAGTAATAATATTACAAGTCGATTTTGAGTAATTCGCGACCTCTGCTATAAGCGGACGAAACTGACCGTAATCGTTTTTAAATTATGTGTATTATTTACTATATACCTACTTATTGTGTCTTTCTGCAAAGAATTGAAAGTAAATCATATTAACTCGCTAAAATGTTACTCTAAACGGAAAGCACGAACACATCAAACTATGGACTTAACCCGGCTAAAGTCGTTAATGTATGACAATGTTATTGTTAGGGATAGGATGCATTAGTGCCATAGGAAGCTTTTGAATTATTGATCACAATAGACAAAGTAGATACCTACGCTCGCATATAGCTTTTTGCGAGCTTTTTAGCCTTTGCCACGTTTATTAATTGATTGCAGGTTTGCACAATTATGTAGATTTTTTTTAAAATTGGTGTTCGTGTTTCACAGCACGAATTTCGATTCGCGTAAAACATAGGTGTAAAGTGTAAAATTTATTAAATGATTAATATTGATGCGTTTTTAACTGATTGAAAAAATAATAATTTTGTTGATCGTAAATTATTCATGTTGCGTAAATAATGTACATTTTGAGGCTTTTGAAATTCTATTTAATATTTATTAGGTTTCCACCATTTTACAATAAATTATTGTCGACTCAATTATTTGGACGACTACATGATCATCATAATATATCAAGACTATTCAAGACTGGATATATAGAAGATTTAAAAATGTAGCATTCTTCATCGCTAATTAGAAATAGCCTATACAAAATCGTCGACTGTGATTCGAACTCGTGTTCTTCGTTTTGTTTTCCACTCAAGTCTTGAGTCAGTTGCTTAGTTGGCTGAAGCATTCGCCCGGCAATTGAAAGACGTGTGTCGAATCCTTTTAAGTAAAACTATTCTAATACATATCTACCGGCCTAAGTGTGTTTTTGAGGATTTTCTAATTTATATAATATTTTCTATGTATAAAGTCGCCTGAATAGACTTGACGTTGTTATCAATTTATTAAAATTACTTTATTTACAACACGTTTACATATTTTCATATTTTTTTTCGACGCAGCAGACAGACATTAAAAACTCGATATTACACTCGATAGTGTTGGCTATGCAGACGAAACCGTAAAAATATTTTCTCGGTATAATATAATTACTACGTTGTATTTAATTTAAACTTTATATCGGCTATTCTTATTAGTTACTCAGTAGCCGCCACTCCTCATTGCTGTGGACCGTAAAGTCCGTTTTAGACGGGACACTGGTGTTGCGCTCGATATAATATAAGAGGATTTTGTATTAGAATAAAGGGACCTTTGTATTATGTTTATGAACGCCCAGAGCTAATGAGTTAACGCATAGTTTCACGTTATAAATTAGAACATAAAACTGGCTGCAGTAATAAAACAAGTGTATCGGCGGCTTGAGAATGTAGCGGCCGACGGAAAAGTGTACCGATACGCGTTGACTCATTAGATCTGGGGCGTTCATAAGCATAATACAAAAGGCCCATTTATTCGAATACAAAGGTCTCCTATAGTATATCGAGCGGACACCGGTGTCCCGTCTGAACGGGCCTTAAACGTCACTACCCAAGTGCAAAGACGTCGAAGTCTTCGACCCCATGTGAGCTTTCATTCCGCAGCCATGAATGAGAACGGTATATAGATAAATTACTTATTTTATTATATAAAAAATCCTAGTAGGTACCTACCTACCTACGTGAAGCCTCTGAAAATAGCCCGTTATCAATAAAATTCTTAACTGCTGTAGTTAACATATCACCTATATATAAATGAATCTTCAGTAGGATATTAAATTTTAAGCAATGTCAAATGAAATATCATCAAAGCTTTGCGTCGTTTAATTGTGCTTTTTTATTCTATATTACAACGTTTTTATTAGGTCGTATTCTTATTTGTCCGGTGGTTGTTTATCCAGTACAAATCTTGCAATCAATTTTTAACTTACTTTCCGACTAGCTATACATTTGAAACTTTTAGAATATATCAGAACACGATGCCAATGCATTATTTTAATAATTTTAGCCATCTTTAAGTAGAATTGAATTCATTTTCAGTTAATTCTGTTTTGTATGAGAAGTTATTTCGAAAGAAATCCGTAATCCAATCCACTATTATTGGTTGCTTGGGGTCTGGGGTCCTAGCAACTAAATTATTAATATATACGTGCGTTACTACGGAAATCAATATGAAATGTCAAAATGATTTTTCAGTATTATTTCTATCAAATACAATTTTTTTTGATCATTTAAGCTAGTCAAGTCAAGTTTATATGATTCAACAGAAAATTTAGAAACGTTGTATATAAAAAGTTCTTTTTATCTTGTAATTATTTTCATTATAATATTAGTTAACTATTTGGAGAGAAGCGACATATCAGATACGTTAATTAGTATTTTTTTTATTTACTTAGATTAATTCGGTGATAAATAAAATATTAAAATTTTCCGCCTAAAAAATCAATGCTTAATCTCAAAAAGAAACACATTATAGTTAATATTAGGTATGTATGTATTTTTACATTCATACATTTGCGACACAGGCGGATTACGATTTTTTTCGCGACTAGTGCACAGTCTTAATTATGTAATAGTGCGCATATTGAGTGGGTTATTTACGGTCTAATACCCACTTTAGAGTGCATAGATTTACTTCTGGCAGTACGTATAACGCGGCCATAACAAGAAAATGTACTTGTAAACATGTATTATCCTGCAGTTGCAAAATTGCATGCTTGAATCTAAAAAGTTCGGAAGCTTCTGAATTTTTATGCGAGAGTTGGGATTTGTGCACAGTATAACGATAATGGCGAACCTGTCGGCAAAAAAATTAACTACACTATTTGAGGTCATTTTGAAGTTAACCGATGTTTACGACCTGTTAAATAAGTACCATAAAATTACTCTTAAATAATGAGATTGGAGAGGCAGTCAGCACTTTTACGTGTAAACAGTTATTTTCACGATAGTTTAAAATACACACCATTGCTGCCAGTAAATCGATGCACGTGTACATGCGCTATAATTCTACAATTCAAATTGAAAACAAATTGATTTTTGACAGCTGTGTATGTAGGTACCTACTTTAAACACGACCCAAGAAAATCCTTCCAGTGATTAATTATAACGTTAGTGCTTAATTTGATTTTGGGGAAACGTTCCATTTGCCAAAGCATAATCATAGGTAAATGGATACATACCTAATGAAATAATGGCCTATCTTCCGTCAATGTTTATCCCTCGTAACTTCTTCCACTAAACCCTTGTCATATGACGGTGAAGCTTCATCCATCTCGCGGAGATAGATCTGTAAACAAACAGCCAGTGGTATTGCTACACAAATCTCTTATGGACAGCTTGCGGGGTTTTCGACGACGACATTGATGTATTGAAATTATCGGGACTGGTTTGATTTTGACTGTGTCAGTCTTAGATATTTATAGAAAATTGCTCTCCCGATCACCACCGTTATCCCGATATTCAAAATATTCAGTTATTAAAATATGGAAATAGACTATAGGTAGGTACTTACTATAAATTTTTCTGGAGGCTGAATATAAAATAAAATTGTAATTTTGTTAGTTATATAATAATTATTGATAAATAATAATAAAGATAAATGTCTCAAAGACAAAAGTGATGAGGAACTGTTTTTCGGACCCTGCGATTATCTGTATTTCTGGCACCCAACCCGCGCAAGTCAGCAGCTACGTCTATCTCGGACAGCAGGTGTCCATAGACGGAAGCATGCACGATGAAATTGCTCGAAGAACAAAGCTGGGATGGAGTGCTTTCGGACGTCTGAATAGTATCTTCAAGAGTGACCTACCATTATGTCTTAAGCGTAGGGTGTTCAACCAATGTGTGCTACCCGTGCTCACGTATGGCTGCGAGACGTGGACCCTCAACACGAGAGATGTCCAAAGGCTACGAGTCACACAGCGAGGCATGGAGAGATGCATGTTGGGCATCACGCGAAAGGACCGTAAGAGAAACGAATGGGTTAGGAAGCAGACAAGAGTACGCGATGTAATAGACGTTGCCAAACAGCTGAAATGGAGATGGGCGGGGCACATTGCTCAGTCGAAAGGACGGCCGCTGGACAAATGCCGTCATCAAATGGTACCCAAGGGGTACGAAGCGGCCACAGGGTCGCCCTAAAAGCCGCTGGATTGACGAACTGGTAAAGTTCGGCGGAAATACGTGGCAGCGAACGACACAGGACCGAGAGAGTTGGAGAAAGCTTGGGGAGGCCTTCATCCAGCAGTGGATTGACCCCGGCTGATGATGATGCTATAATAATTATTAACTTTTTGTAGTCTGTCACGTTTTGTTGTACCTAGTTACTTAATAGACATTCAATGTTATCAACTGTCATGATTGATCCATCTCTGGACGAAGACATCCAGCTACCTAACCATATGCTGCCCAATTATTACCAGTTTTACAACGTATCACCATCGCGTAATTTTGGTTCCTCGCACATTGATTTCCTTTGCGGTTCTTTCACCTTACGCCCAATATGCCCGTTTATGTGTTACTCAATTTAACGGGTTCCGATTTAGCATCCCTATAATAATATTATGTTTTTTTTTAAAGTTATTATAGGTTGAACAGCATTTTCTTTTATACCTAACGGATTTACTACATCGGGTATTATTATGTTATCTATGCCTATGGTTAAATAAAAAGTCATCCCTCAGAATCTAAATGCGTATTAGATAATTGGACATTGATAATAATGACAAAGTGTATTTACTTACCTTTTCCGAATTCTGAATACTTCTGATAATTAATATGAATATCTTTATTAGAAGTAGTTACAATATGAAAAGAATTTTTTATATACAACGTTTTTAAATTTTCTGTTGAATTATATAAACTTGACTTGACTAGCTTAGACGATCAAAAAAAATTGTACTTGATAGAAATACTGAATAATGAAATGTCATTTCATATTGATTTCCATAGTAACGCACGTATATATTATTTAATAATTTAGTTGCGAGGACCCCCTAGCAACCAATAATGGTATCGAAATAACTTTTCATACAAAACTAAATTAACTGAAAATGAATTCAATTCTACTTAAAGATAATAGCTAAAAGTATTAAAAAATGCATTGTCATCGCGTTCTGATATATTCTAAAAGTTTCTAATATCTAGCTAGTCGGGAAGTTAGTTAAAAATCGATTGCAAGATTTGTACCGGACAAACAACCACCGGACAAATAATAAGAATTCGACCTAAGAAAAATGTTGTAAAATACAATTAACATTAATTTATAATTACTGAAAGCTATTTTTATTGACATATATATTTTGAATTCATTTTTAATCTTATAAATTAACCTAAGCGGAGCACCGTTTTTCTGACACAATAATTTTTAGGTCTCAAATGATAATGTATTTTTTTTTAATTCGTACAGAGTTTTTGTCACTTGAATCATTCCGATAGTTTCGCCTAATTTTTCTTCGCATAAATTACTACATGTAACTAACTGTCTAGATGGCGTATATCATTCAAATAAGTAAAAATGGATGATTTATCAAAAGTCGAATTTACGTATGCGGATAAATTAGTCAAGCTTAATCGTTTCTTTACCTGTAATATACCTGCCTACAAAAGTTTTTGTAGTATGCATGCATCTCAGTTTGTTCCAGAAACTAATGCCGTTTTCCTGCGCTTGTGAAACTCGATTTCCCTCTTTAAAACGAGAGCTCGTTGAACGCTTGCGAATTCGGATGACAGAGTTGAAATATTTCATTGGTGACGCGAGAAACAATGAATATTCATGTCTGTTATAATGCCTTGTTTCGCCGCTGGCGTTTCATTCCCTCGGTACGCCCCCTGTCATTTCGCAGAGCCTATTTTGCGACTCTGTATTATTAAAGTAATTGCTTTTAAAATTAAATTATAGAAAAGGTCTGTTTCTAATATTACTGTACTTATCAAGGTTTTCCATGGCTGATAAACAACGCGATAGGTACACATTAGGAAACCCTTTTCATTGTTTTTTTTTAATTTTTAGGTAACTCTTTTACTTAAATTTTATTATGAGTTCTGATGTCGACAATTAGTTGTAGAACCAGGGAACTCAGAAATAATGGGAACTGAAATACACAACGGGTAAGGCGATAGCAGGTAACCGACTCGAGTAAGGAAGAATCCGGGTTAAACTTACACAGTGTTAAGAATACGTTTTACGTCGAATACTAAAAACTGCTCTCGGTTTATGCATTTACGCTCATTTATTGTTGGTGTATTACACACACTATTGCACGTGCATAATGCGTGCTTCATTTTCGTAGGACACTCACACATTCAAAAGCCTGCTTCACCATGCGGCGTATTGAATATTGCCTATCGGTATTCTATTTATTATCTTTTCTGTGTGTAGAACAGACATTAATTATAATTAATTAAAATGGTAATTTCACAATATAGATTTTAATAAAGAAATCATTCTACAACTAGGTATTTGTGATTGCTCATTCTTACCTCTTAGAATCTTTATGAATGAATATAATCACCGTACTATAAATACACAATGTTGTTGCATAAATCGACCAAAGTAACGTGACGTTGCAAATGTAACGAGTTTAATTAATATGTATGGGTGTAACCGAAGAAGAAACACGATAAATTTTAAACATTTGTATACATATAAGTATGATGTCCGCTAAATATATATATATATATATATATATATATATATTTTATACTTTCTAAAATATAAATATGTACATACTTATATATTTATTTATATGTTGTTTTATAAATCTTAGTCATTAATTATTTATGTGTAACAAAAAATATAGACTTACCTAAGCTATATTGTGTAATAGTTACACATTCACGATTCACACAATACTGTATGTGTATAATATGACTACAAACTCTTGTTAAAAGTGGGCTACTCCTGCTTAATCTATATCTCAGTAACCAAATAAATACTCCGATTACAACGGATGTCGTTTCGATGCATGTAGGTTTCTATGCATCTTTTGGTATTTTAATTGTAGATAATATTAAAAAAAAAGTCACGATGCTTGCTGAAACGCGACGTGTTGTGGGTTTATTCGAAACGCGTCCGTTCGAAAGGCAATCTTTCCAATAATTGTTTGTAGTCGATCGGAAAAGCCGTCATAATATCTACAGCTCTTATCAAAAGTTTTTTGTTGTTCGTTCATATAATTTTCATCAAATGTAATAAATTCATTAAATCTTTGCAATCTATTCAATACACTTCATTCTTCAGAAGCGCTTAATTTTACTACTAGATTATCCACAACAACTGACGATCAAGACAATGATGTATCACTTGAGACTTAACACGGTCATTAAATTTTCAATCGTATCGAATCACAGTGTGAAACATTGTGTGTACCTACTTTCGTCTCTATTTTTCTCGATTTTTCCTATTTCAATACACAACCAGAACAACCTTCTATACACAACATAATGGTAGGCGAGGAAGTGGTTGGTCACCAACACGGTTGTCCAACAGCTTAAAGAACATTATGGGTAACTATGTGGACGGTTGACTGCAAGGTTCACTGGAGAGACGTATAAAAAATCACACAAAACGAGCAACAGATAAAAAACTGCCAATGAAAATTTAAAGCTAAAACATTTTAAACATACCAAAACTAAAACCACTATTATCAGAGCTAGTACAGAACCAAAAGAAAGTTGAGATTTGGATAACTTTTTTACGTCTTGTAAGAAATGTCTATGTTTATGTTTGTAATTATTTACAAATGTACTGGTGCTGTTTGGGCTTGGATAAAGATGATGGCAAATTTGGCATAATATTCAACTAACTAAAAAAAAAATCCTTCTCCCTTTTTCTTTTGTACACATAAATAATTTTACTTGCATATGTAAAATATTTCGTTTTTATATTATCTGATTCGTGATCACTGTTAGCGAGAGTTGGTCAACTTTTCTTAAAGGTTTTCTTATCTCCGAACACCCCTGACAGTTATCAACTCTTCATTAATCAATAATGGATGTAAGCCGATGAAAATATATGGCCAGGTTTCTCATCCACTTGTTCCAAGATGTTTGATCTTATCAACTTGTGTAAGAAATTTAATTTATCACATAAACCATTATTGTTTTCAGTTATTTAATAAGTCTGGTATTAGATTATTTAATTATATGTACCGAACCTCCCGAGCTGTTAAAGTGCGGCCACACCGGCAACAAGTCGCGCGACAACTCGTTAAATTTTACGATAATTATCATAATTGCTTAAGAAATTTTACGATAATTATCATGCGTATCGTAAAATTTAACGAGTTGTCGCGCGACTTGTTTTCGGTGTGGACCCGGCATAATGTTGAACACTGTGGATCACTGTCCAGTGTCTAGGTATTATCGGTAGAGGAAAGGAGCGGTTACACTTCATATCTACATACTTAAGGGGAGAACTTGTGATCAATTCATCGATCCAGTGACATTGTGACCGTCGCGGAACTGTTGGACACTACTGAATCACGGAACGCGATAATATACTAACCGGGTTGAGTCACTGATTAATGAAAATCAATATTGGATATCCATAACTGAAACAAATCTAATGAAAGCTACAATATATTGTTTCAATATATACCTATTTGTTTTGATGGCTTATTATTAAGTGATTAAAAGATATAGCCTGACTTTCTACGCCATGCTGTGTATTGGTTTTGGGTCAGCATTATCGCTGTTAATTGATGAGACGAGAAAGCGAGGAAATGCGATCAATGACGGAAACAACCGGAGCGGATCAAAGCGATCTCTGCAGCTGGGGGTTAATAATAAAATGATTGCCATTTACTGCTCACCCGGCGTGATTTCAAATCGGTTCTGCATTATGATATCAAATTTCGCCGAATGTTTCTACTGTATTGGACTATACTAAACTTATCGTTTCTTTGCTCGGAAATCGAAATGTCGTGATACGTAGTAAAATGGAACCAATCAAAAAGAATTGACTGTTTGTATTGGATATTAGATAATGTTGGTCCGATATTATTGAGTGTGTTTATTTGGTGTAGATAATGTCAGATACGATTACATTCTACAGACGCATTGTCGTATATTTATAACTAAACTTTTTTTCTTTTATTGTGTTAACAGTGTCAATTCTAAAATGAATTTTTGTAATTAGTGGAACTATTTAGTAGTTCCTATATACGCATTGTCTTATATCTTAATTGATGCATGGATACTCAACGGTCACTAGAAATGATTAGAAGAAAGTACTCAGGGAATAATCTAGGCGACGTAATTATTTACATTATAAATGATCAAATTTCATTGTTCATGAGGTTTCCTCCACGAAAATTGTTCATACTGTCTCTTGCGTGGTGTAATAAATTGTAGAATACCATATAGTTTATACCGGAATTGTTCCAGGACCAAGTTACCTAGAACTGATTCGGAGTGCATGATTGTTAATACGATGTATCAATGGTCGACATCTGTAAATAAATATGGTTTATTTAAACGTTTTGCTTGCTGCTCGTCGCATCTACCTATAATACATCATAGCTTTTGATTGATTACGGACGCTAACAGTGATAACTGAAATTCAAGGTGTTATCTATAATCTCATTCCACCTGGAAAGATCCCGCGTTGACTTGTTGCTTCAGTAATTGATGTTCTCTGTTTGGAAGGCGTGTGCCCTCGTGGCCTCCTTCCTTCGACGCTACCATTGATTTCAGGCTGCTCGAATTTCTTTCGACAGTATGATCAAAACATTAAAGACAGAACTCGCGTATTGTAGGTATAGGTATACAAGAAGGAGAAAGGTTCTTTGATGCCAGACTCTTCCAATATTGATAACATGTTCATCCATTGAATGCAGAGCATCCTTTGGTAGCACTACATCAGCAGCGACGATTTTTTTCCTATCGTATTCATTGGGGGTCAAAGTCTCAGAAACGTATAAAAATGAAAATTTCAGTGTTTTTCATTTGGTGATTTTTTCATACCTTAGCGAGACTACTCGTTGAACATTGCAATTATTCGCAAATTTCCTTCTCGTAACTATCAAAATCATTGAGACTTAAACCAATGTACCTATATGAAATCGCTTCTATAAGAAATTATCTTCCCAGACGATTTAGTCCCCGTCAGGACAAGCTTCTCTGGTCTTCAATTTTTTATTGATTCGTTTAAGAATGGCTAGATATATTGATATATTTATATTAATACGTCCAAAGAGATCGCTCAAATCCGTATAACTGAATTGACAAATTTCACTTAGCAGGGAGATGCATGGATCAATGTACTCGTTCGAGATACAATGTCAAAACACCGAAAGTATTCGAGACAACGTAAATGTGTAAAAAGTTTACGAGGTTTCACTTTTGTTTCGTTAAATAATAATATTGAATATTATAGTAATAAAAGCACTTAAGTAATCATTTTAATTAAAAATGAAAACAATGAACCGTTTTGTAGAATGCAATTACTTTTTAATTTAATATTTGAGCGATTTGGAAGCGACTGACTCTGAAAGCCGTCGAGTAAAAAAAAATAATTCCATTCACGATTCCCGGACGTCAGTATTTTTCTCGTATAGTTTTTTTTGACGGGAACGAAACAGATGGCAGGCAGACAGACGAGTGGCGATTTTTCCGTAGAAGAGGCTGTGTCACGCGGCGCCCTCTGGGGATGCAGCGACACCGCCGACGCCCGTTCGGATTCGAATCCGACGCCGTATTTAATTTGACGCTCTAGCGGAGGAATATTTTCAATTATCGCCGTCTGTCGGATATGCGTTCGGAGGGAATTTTGCACACACGACTGAAAGAAATCTGTTTTTTCTACTGGAAAAGCTTATTTGTTTCAGTATTGAAATGTATTAAGATGATTAATTTATAGTTTTAGTGCAAATTTGTTTTGATATCCGTAATAACAAACTGTAACCAAATCGGCTCATACAATAAATAATCTATGAAAATTGTAGCTTCAATTTTATTCTAAATTGTATTCTCATCTTGGTCGACTCATAGTTGAGGATCGTTACCACTTTTAAATTTTGCCATCCTTTGAGCGACCAAGACTTTCCATCCTTCTCGATCTTCCGCTTCTCTCAGGCCAGAATGAATGGTGCCCCCAGTCAGCTCTTTCACTTGGTCGCTCCAGCGCGCAGACGCTCTTTCTCTGCTTCGCCTTTCCTGGAAGCCACCCAAAACCACCAGTCTCTGCAGGTTGTCAGGTCCGCGCCGGACCAAAAAACTGCAGAACTCATCGATTCTGCGACATATTGTCGAGAGCCGTTCCTTTATCTGCAGTCTCTGGATGATTGAGTAGTTCGTCCTGTGCTGCGTCCAAGAAATACGAATCTTTCGGCGCCAACACAACATCTCAAAGGCATCAATTGCTTTCGCTCCCTTGCCTTCAGGGTCCATGACTCGACTGTATTATAGGACAGTTAATAATAACATTTTTTTTCTTTTTATGTAGAATGTTATACACAATAATTATTATCATCACTATCAGCATTAATTATCACTGTAGATTAAAACCGTATTCTATTCTATTATATTTTCTTAATTATTATGAAAGTGAGAAAATTGGTATAAATTCTGAAAAAAGCTTAATTTCCGGAATCGGGGTTGAAAGTCCTAAACTTGATATCCAGGAATTAACAATTCTATTTGCAATTAGATTCTTTAGTTTCCACACAAGTTTAATAGCGTAACGCGACATCGTTACTAATTTGACAGACGATACATTTTTTTTTTGTCAGCGTACACAAACACAAATTTTAGACTTTCGCTTGGTTTTATCTTACAATGTTCAGTTCATGCGGCAGTATTTTAAATATATTTTGGCTTATCTCATATTATTATTGTCTTTTTTTATTTCGCATGAGAACGATAATAAATTATCTATTATGATTGCAAAGCACAACTTTTTCCTTTAGAATATTGCTAATATTAAAATAAATCAAATATTTACAATGAAATAAACCTTTGCGCTCTCTTTATTTGTTTCCACGCAATTTCACATTGCTCAATAGTGATGATATTAATTGCTTTTTTTGTTTTATTTTTTTCCGCCCGGCGGGCAGTGCAAACAAAAACCGAAACGTGTTGTTTTGATTGAATAATTCTTGTAGACAATGCTATTTATATTATTTTCGTTCTTAATTTGAAAAAAAGAATAGTGGGAGAGATAACCGTTCATTAGACGCCATTTTATTATTAATTTCAGCTTAATTGGAAATTGATTGAAAACGGATACGTATCATTAATATTCTTTTCAATCACAAAATAAACATTTTGTTATAAACTGGCTATATACATTTATTATGTACTTATATTTCTTTCATCAAATAATCGTAGGTATATAGAAAATGCAGTATCTAGATTCTAGAATACGTCATAAATTAACAATATGTAGGAAGACTACAAACAATCTTATACATATTATCTTTTCACGAAACATCCCTGAAAACTTGTGCGGGAATATATCGACTCTGTTTAGGAAAAAGTGCGTAACCCTCGATTTTTCGAAAAGTGATATTATTACAATGCATACCTACAGCTAAAACACGTTCTGTAAAAAGGAAGTAAGCCGCAAATGCCGAATTATTATCTAAATTCAGGTTTTAATTGAGCTTTAATTAAGTTTTAATTTAAGGGAAAAAAAAACATTAATTTACCCTAAATTTTAGTGATTTTACTGTAATAACTTATTTAATTATTATTAGATCAAAAAGATATTACACCAAATCATCAATCATCATGTACCCAATGTCTGTGCCTATTTTTTTTTTTATATAGAACCAAAATCATTCAAAAAACTTTTTTTCCCCCTCCTGTAAAATTTGTTCTGTGAGGGTTACGCCCATTTTCCTAAACACGGTCGATATTATTAATGACACTTTTATGTGCCTTCGACGTTTAAGGAAGACTAGATCCCGACTTGACTTGCGGTGGTTCGGTGAACCGGAGCTGTCCGCACATGATGATGATGATGACCACGCACCTCAGCCACTATTCCCCTTCTGTACACCGCGCCACGCACACTCCACCGCATGGTTCCTACTCTCGCTACGGTGGAAAGGTGGACAGGCGTGCGGGGGTCGAACGTACTGATTCTGAGTAATTATGAGTAATCGTTGCTGCGACACATGGTTGTCATTGGCGGACAGCCTAATAGCTCGCAATACATCTCGGTACTAGGCGCCGTCGTTCTCTTGAATGACATACAGAATTCACCAACAAGTTGAAGGTGACCAACCGATGTAATCGGTCAATGAACTATCATGAGTTCACACTTCACAGTAGGTACACACCGTAGCTAGAAACGTAGGTAGTATCTGACAATGTGAATGTATCTGATAATCGGTACTGACATCGCCTTTCTATGACGAACCCTCGGATGCATTTCAATTAACTACGGTTCTCCGTAGGAAATCAACATAAATTTCATTCCCCTCTAAATAAACATTTAAAAAAAGTATATTAATATATGCGTTTCTGCCGAAGAATAAAGACGCCTCATTAATACTTCGATACTCTCTTACCGTAAGGGAAGGTTGTGTAAAAAAGAATTACATAATTTATTAATACGATTATTGCATTTTGTTAACCATTGTAATACTTTTTATTTTGTGCCTACAACCTTAATAAAACATTTTCTCCAAAACGAGAGATTTCTAATTCCTACTGATAGCATCCCTTTAAAAAAACATTAAACACGTTCAGTTTAACAATTCTCCCGAAAGCGGTTTGTTAGTACCTACCTAAATAAATTTTTGATAATAAAATCAATAAAATAATTCAAAACCTGAGTAGAGTATTATGAGATCGAGTATATAATATAATATATATATTATATACATATATGTTTTTAAACTTTGAAAACTTTTTTTAATTCATTTACAATTTCATTCGGATTGAAACATTAAATTTGATTTTGCAAGGCGATGCAGTCGATAACATCGTTAAGTTTTTCTTTAATTTTCAGCGTATCGTGTGCAAGAGGCTTTCCGCCGGACGTGTTCCCTATTAAATTTTACAGCCTATAAAAGCTCAACATAAACTTTTAATATTTTCAAGTCAAACGGATTTTAGTGCCCACTTTGGATTACATTCACAAAAAATATCTTCTGAATATTTTGAAAAGTTTATTAATCTTATAATATCCTACTTACTTGTAATGTATAAATATTTCTATAATATATATATTATATAAAATCGTAAAATATAATCAATTAATAAATCGATGTTTAAGTATTTGTTTTTCATCCCGTATGTACTATGTTAAGTAAACATGTCAGCATTCTCCTGATCATTGTTTATTGGGAAGGAATGCTGATTTAAACGTTACATTATTTTACTAAAATTTCAATGTATACACGGTTAATTGATTTACAATAAAAAAACATTATTTTGAGATTTTTGGCTTTCATCTAATTCTTGCTCGTCGAACTTTTCCCGTGTATCCATTAGCGATGCAAACAGATATATTTATCATAGGCATCGTTGAAGTATGTACCTACCTCCATACAATATGTTACATAACTATATTATAATCACCCGTTATGTCTCATATGTATTAAAACCATCTTGGGATTGTGGTTTTTTGAATCGGAGTTTTATGCCTTTCAGCAGCTGCGTATCAAGTGTCTTTTTAGTAAATTACTTGACGATATATTTACGTTATTATTGATTTAAGTTTTGTACTTTTCCATTTCAGTCGTTTTTGCGACCCGGGTTTCGCCACCTCTCACATCTTCAGACACTCTGCACTAGGGAATCCAATCCCGAGCCAAAATCTTGATCCCGGGATTGGCTTTTTTTTCAATAGTTAATATAAAATTTTTATATACACAAATAACGTTGATAGTATCTGTCAGAAATAAATCTAGTATTATTTATACTATTTAAGACATTTATTGTCAATATTGTGTAAGTTCAATCTATGTTTACTTGCCAGACCCAGGATTCGAACCTGGGACCCACGGCGTTATGGTCGAAGTGGCTGACATCCATTTCTCGTAAAACACAAAATCTGTCAATACAAACCTCTACTCTGTGGAGGGGAGGCTCATTATGATCCTATTAGGATCGGACATGGTCGAAAGAAGAAAAGAAGTTCACTATTGGAAATACGTAGGTTTAATGGAGTAAATAATATTGTTATATAAATAATAATGTGAAAGTAAAATAGTTTTATTAATTTATGAAAAGATAATATAATAAGATTATTTCTAATGTGTTTATAATATCTTATTGAAACTAATTTTCTGTTATGTTTTCATTTTTATTTTATTTTCCATAATAATTGATAAAAAAAATCAATCCCGGGATTCATAGGTATCGAAAATAGTTCGGGATCCCGGGAATGGAATCCCTACTCTGCACACTTACCAAAGGTACATACAACGATATGGACCAACATTCTTAAGAGTTTTGCTGTTTCTTTTATTTCTCTGAATTGTAAAGTAATCAAGATGAACTACAAAACGATGGGAGGGAACTATAATATGTCCAAAACAAAAGTCACTGTTCAAATTTTTTATATCTGATCGAATGATAAATGTGTATTTTATTCACTGAAATAGTGAAATTTATTGGAACTCTTGTTTCCATCATATAATTCACATTTTCTACAATACTACTAGAATATTAATGCAATCCACATAGCTATTGTCTATTGACTCTAGTGAGTACTCTAGTAATTTGGTATGTGGGCACATACTCCATGTTTTTAATTATTGAAGAAAGTCTGTAAGAAAACCCTATTATAATAAAGAAATAATTGCTCCCTTGGACTTAACAGCATAAACGGTAGCGAATCGCCTCATTTTCTTTATGTAGCTAAGTTGGTAGCTAAGAAGTAGTTAGGTGCCAGGTAATGTAAGGTAAGAAATATCGCGTGACGCAAGATTTATCGGCCGGGAATGGAAAACGGTTGTCAGGCTCAAAGAAAAAAGAAAAAAAAATCGCCCGCCCTCACAGCCAACCGGCAGTCGTATTAACATTTAATACAGATAAATCCTTATGATTTATTAATCCACAACAAAAATTTTCACGTGGAAAATGAAAGGTGTACATACCTGTTTGGGCAAACGCGAGGTAAAATTATAATTGCCGAGTAGGCGTTTGCTAATTTTCATACTTTTTCGGTCTGGTTTTTATTCTATTAATAATTTCGTATAGGTAAATAACAGGTGAATCAATGGCGCTCATGGAATATAATTTACGATTTATAACCGTGTGTGTGTATAGTGCAGGTATTATTTAGCATAATAAAATTATATAATTATCAACTCCCATTAGATTCAGTAAGATTACTCAATATAAAAAATATACTATTTTATAACTAGATCTTTCTTTAATATAAATACCAATTTATCGTCTGTTGCCCTGGGAATTGTTAAATAGAATCATTGCTTAATAATTTAATATAGGTATCTGTGTTAAACAAAAATTACATAAAGCGACACATCATACAGAAGACGGTATTAACAATTAATGTACATACGTAAAATACGGATTTTTCTTTATTACTTTTACCTTTTTGACATAAATCAATCCTTTGGATTAATGTTATACTATATCCTAAAAATATTGTGGCTTATTCATTGTTTTTTTTTTCAATTACCTATATATTATTACTAGGTACATTTATTAAAATAATTACAAGTGCTTAATGTAACCATTGAGCAGGTATGGAATATAATATCTAATATTTTGAATTCTTTTGTTACAGATTGGTGCTCATATAAACAGTGAAATGTAAGTTTATTATCAATTATGTTTTTTAAGCCGCTTTAAGTGCTTTTATTTAAATTTACACAAGAATTTCCACATTTTCCACGAGAGTTTTGGTTTTCGCTTCGGTAAATTTTCAAAGGTCACTTCTCCATTGTCGGACCAAATTTTCCTTTTTCCTCTTCCGTACATTTGACATTTGTGCTCATAATGTTTCCACAATGAATGGTATGACCTTTACTCTATGTACCTACCTATATCCGTATAATTAGGGACATTTTCAAACGGCTTCAAGATGCTCCATATCACCGCAGTATGTACGCTTAAATTGAACAATTACATAAAAGAATACGTAGATAATTTATAGTTTATGTTTTAGGTGTTATCAATTTTTACAATAGGTCATTCCATTTGTTTTTTGTAACGCTGAATTTGCATAAATCCCCGTCCAATAACATTAGAATTTGTTTTCATGAGATTCAACGTTTACTCAGTGGTAGTTGTACTCATTGTAATTCTTTAATCGTTATGTATTCACCACAATGAAAAAATATTTTTTATGTAGTGAATACCGAGTGATAGACACATTTTATAAATTGTCATTCTGACTCGATATCCAACGGTATATAGCAGTGGTTCTCACGTGCACAATTAACATTGACAGTTCTATGGAAACGTCTGGTGGCCGCAACAAATTTCACTTTTTGTTATGATTGAAAAAAAATTAAAGCTTAATTTTATTCACTAAAAGAATGGATCAATTTATTTATAGACAAGTCAATTTAATAAAAGACATTTGAACATTTTAGTACATGCATATTTAAAAATAATGCAAATGGAAATTCCTCAATACTCATTTTTTCCAATGCGAGCCGCATGGCTGTTTCTAAGTATACACCTGTAAACTGGCTTCGATATTTGTTTTTTATGAAGTGCATTACACTGAATGATCTTTCACAGTATACAGTAGTAAGAAAAATCGACAATATTAATGAAGCAATTGTTCCCAATTCTTTGAATTTACTCGATTCTTGGTCAACGTATAACTTCGACCAAATTTTTTCATCTGTGGTATTATTAAAATGGTTTTGACGTACTTTGCCATGGCTCATTTCCAATAACGCATATTTAACGTTAGCCCAGTTAATTAAATTAAATACTGAAAATGATGTTAATCTCGTTTGTAGTAGTATGACATTTTCATTTTTCATCATCTAAAAAGGTGAAGTTACGAATGAAAGAGTTAAAAAAAATCAATTCTTTGAACCTTTTATCAAGTTCCAGATTAAGAGATTGAAGGTACTCTATTATTTTAAGCTTTAATTTAAATTTAGAAGTTTTTTCGTTATGTTATCTCTGAAATCGCTAAAAGAGGATAAAATAGAACAATTGTCATTTTCAACTTCTGACACGAAACTTTTCACTGTGTTTTTGAATTTGTCTATGATGAACACGGTATCTATTATTCTTGGGCCCACCAGGGCCGCACATGAGAACCACTGGTATAGTGTAGACGCTCATTGGCTAAAACTATATATACCTAATTATGAATAGTAGTTGAGTCAAAAACTCTAGCTCATCTAGGGATTGTAATACCGAATGAATATATGAATACCGGTATTTCTTATTGAATACCGGTTTTTTGTCAAAACTTATCATAGAAAAAAGAAGTACCTATCAATAAATATAACTATTAAAATCTATTTGAAATACTAGTTTTTTTGCAATCTACCTACATTTATTATGTTGACCTTTATAAATATGTATCTAGATGATAATATTTTAGAACTGTTAATTTTTATAAAATACTAGTCCGTGTCCGGGTATAGGAAAATCTTTCTGAAATACAACGTTTGTTGGATGTACTATCAACGTTGGATCAATAGTTATAGAATAATTGGAGACATTTGCCACAAATGTCTTCTTTTTCGAAATATGTTAATTCATCGCGACAATTCTATAAGTATATTTGAGTGATTTTGTTTTAATATTATGTAACTTTTGGTAGTTTCAGTCAATATATTTGCGTTTTGGCGGCACAAAATTTATACACTATATATTTATACATTATAGTAGTAAATAATGAATAAATAAAATTAATTCATTTTCGAAATACCGAAAATACCGTTATTTCGGATTTTTGAAACCGGTATTTCGGTATCGATAAATAATTGAATACCGGTTTTGAAATACCGGTATTGCAATCCCAAAGCTCATCGTATCGCAAATTGTATAATCATTATTATTAAAGGGTTATAGTTTTCTCATGTTTAATTTCTTCCAAATATCCGAATCTTCCAAATTTTCGACTTATACGAGGTATAAATGAGAACTCTGCCATTTTGGGCAGTGTTGACCTGTATGTCCCTGATAACTATCTTAGAAATAGAGAACATCAGTTGTTTATTCTCCCAAGGTGCAGAACCAACCTGCCACTGGTAATGCCAATTGGGAGGGCGATAACTATGTTGAACGAAATTGCTTCGGGTGTTGATATATTCCACCTACGTGAGGATGAGTATAGGTGGACGTTATTTTATAATTTTTTTAAATAGGGTCTGCTTAACTCATCCGGTGTATTTCCATGTACCTATATAATTAATATTTTTGTATGTACTTATTAGTTTAATAACATATTATCTATCTCTTTTTTATGTCATGTTGTGAACGTCTTAAACTTATAATTTGTAATGTCCACAATATGTAAAAATAAATAAATTGAAATTGAAATTGAATTGAAAATGTATTTTATTCATTTATATTTTGTATTATTATATTGCGCCATTTGCTTTTATCGGTGTGTCGTTTATGCACAACGTTGTTTGCAATAGCGTCCTTCCAATAGCGATAGGGAAACGCTATCATATATTATGTTTCAATGGGACTGGAAGGAAAGAGAAGTATATGTAAATATCACTAGTAGAACGTATTATTATTAAATGCACACGAGAGCAACCTCGTAGAAAACCACAGTAAAGTATGGATGGAAATTGAATGCACTTTTTTAACTATGCTTCAAAGCTGATATACCTATCCGTTTGGTCTTCCAAGTGTTGCTGGTATCACAGTAGAGGTTTATTTCTCGCCAGGGATATTAAGGCTATAATACTTCAGCTGAGGCATGGTCTAAAAAGATCGTGACTAGGCGATGCGCGGATTGTGCAAATGACGCGAGCCGAACGAAATATAATTTGTCATAAAAATTCAATATGCGTCCTTTTAATGTTATGTTTATTATTATTTTCGTAATAATAATAGTATATTCATTTACATGTTTTCTTTTTCAAGTACATGCGGAACGTTTTTTAGTCATCTTTACACGATTTAAGAATATACTCCTCCGACGCCATAACAAAACAAATTGACGTGCTCACACCTCGACTGTCAGTCTCCGATTGGTGACGACTGCGAAATTTCGTTCCAACTACTGTTGAAAATTATTTGCCGTTTCACTTATGTATGCTCTTAAAGAAGTGGTGAAATTCTGAAGGAGCCATGTCAAGTGAACAAGGCGGCGGATGGCTTATGAATTGGACGTCAGTGGCATGCAGCGGCGGTTTTAATTTAATGTACATATTAATTCCGTTGTATATAACTATTTAATTATTTACTTTTTATTCAAATAATTCACAAGTTTTGAGAATGTAACATACTAATTATTGAACATACATAATTTTGAGAACACTTTTGAGAAAATATATTTCTTATAACCAATAGAAAAAATCTTTTTGAAAAAGGTATGATACCCCGCAGGAATCGAACCTGCATCTCTCGGGTTTCGCGCCCACTATGCTAAAGGTAACATGCTTAATTATGACAAATTTTAACTAATGGCTCTTATAATTTCAAAGCTCAATTTAGAAAGCGCTTCAGAGTATTAATCATAAGAGCCATTATGCGTATCTTTAGCTTAGTGGTCTATGTGCGTAGGCGCGAAACCCGCCTACGCACGAGATGCAGGTTCGATCCTGCGGGATGTCTTACTTTTTTCAAAAAGATTTATCGATTATAATAATTATATTTTTGTGGTTAAGTGTTTTCAAAATGATGTATGTATATAATATGTAACATGTCAAGTGAATGGTATAAAGCTTACCTTTGCCACCGTACCGGTATAAGTTATGTATAATCGACATGTCTTTATTATATTTTTTTACACTATTTCGCTACTCCAACATCGTGTTCAACCCCATTCAAAATTAGTCTCAGCGGACAGTCTAAACCTCGAAACATTTGCGAAGGTTCTTTATTATTTACGTCCACGGGCAGTTTCAGAGTGCTCAGACGCCGAGCACTGACGTTCTAAAACCGGGCTTATGTACAACGTGCGGTCCAGCCGTACTGCCCGCAACAGTAATGCATCCCTCGGTCCCACCAAGTTAAAATTTGCGACACTACAATTAATCTCTACCTACACATCGTAATATTTAGTAATACAATTTTTGTGTTTGGAAAATAGTCACTATAAATTTTACTAAAGATTTTTCACGTGTTATGACATTTTCGGTTACATGTAAATTGTACCTACGTAAAACATTTCACCGTGGCACAGTTCACCGTGAGCTTTCTTATCGGAAAGAGATGACCGTATAGGTACTATAAAAAAGTGCAACGGTATAAAACGTATACTCTACCTACCTACGGAATTGAAAACTAAAGAGAAAGGTGATTTTTTAAAAAAAAAATTTGCCCTAAATTAAATGATTGCTCAATTCCACGTCATAAGTTTTACATCAGTATATATTTTTATTTAGATGATTCTTCAAACGAATATTTCTAACAATATTTCTTTTAGGCTTATATATACTTCAGTTGAGGCATGGTCTAAAAAGATCGTGGCTAGGCGATGCGCGGATTGTGCAAATGACGCGTGCCGAACGAAATATAATTTGTCATATAAATCCAACATGCGTCCATTTAATGTTCTGTTTATTGTTCTATTAGTAACAATAATAATATATTCATTGTCATGTTTTCTTTTTCAAGTAAATGGATAACGTTTTTTAGTCATCTTTACACGACTTAAGAATTAATACCCCCGTCGCCACCATGAAACAAATTGACGTGTTCACAGCTCAACTTTCGCTCTCCGGTTGCCAGCGAGTCTTTCTTCGAATTTCGTCGCACCTATAGTTGAAAATTATTTTGCCGTTTCACTGAAGTATGCTCTTAATGCTTGCTGATTTTTGTTGCCTATTCTAACGAAGCATTTCCACCTGCCAGATTTATGATACACCGATGACAATGACTGCGAGGCAATGCTCTAGCAACTAGGCAACTAGGCAACGGATACACACAGAAAATGTAGTGTATATTCTTTTCTTTTATTGTATTATATTTTTTTCAATGACTAATGATTTATTTGTATTTATATTAGAATTGGAGCTTTTTCTTTTAAAAAAAGTATATGTTGTGTAAGGTCTAGGGGCGATTCGGCGCCGGGACAACTGGGCGCCTCGCAATCGAATGAAATTCGAAAATAAATAGACGTTCGTGAATTATAGGTTTCTACTTTAAAAATATATATTTAATATTATTATTTATATTATACCTACCTGGTGAAAATTTAAATATGTACACGTTAATAATGATTTAATTGTGCATAAGTTTATGTTCCAACGGGAAGAGAGTTCTTTTATTTTACAACGTTTTTATTAGCTCGTATTCTTATTTGTCCGGTGGTTGTTTATCCGGTACAAATCTTCCAATCGATTTTTAACTAACTTTCCGACTAGCTAGACATTTGAAACCTTTAGAATATATCGGAACACGATGCCAATGCATTTTTAAAATACTTTTAGCCATCTTTAAGTAGAATTGAATTCATTTTTAGTTAATTCAGTTTTGTATGAAAAGTTATTTCGTTACCATTATTGGTTGCTAGGGGGTCCTAGCAACTAAATTATTAATATATACGCGCGTTACTATGGAAATCAAAATGACATTTCAGTATTATTTGTATCAAGTACATTTTTTTTTGATCGTTTAAGCTAGCAGATCAAGTTTATATGATTCAACAGAAAATTTAAAAACGTTGTATATAAAAAGTTCTTTTTATCTTGTAATTTTTTATTATTTATATAAAGCCTCTGGCACGATAATTATTCTCAATCCGCGATAAAAAAAAAACATGTCAAGAGCAAAATGAATTAATACCATAAAATAGTAGAATGAAACTGATTAAAATTCCTCGTCTTCTTTCTGTATAAAATCGTAAAGAACGTATATTTATTTTATTCGACAGTGCGGCGCCCAGATGTTCCATTCCCGTTGTTACATTATTTTGTTATATCCATTTTTTTTTAATTTGAATACATACTTACACAACATAATAAAGGATGCGTGGTTACCATATGGTTATAATACAAGAAATGTAGAACAATATGGAATTAATCTAATCATTTTGTTCATGCTTTAAATGCTACCATAACTTCCACAACGCTGTAGATTTAATAAGTATTCTCTTCTTAACGACTCACTGTAGGACGTAGGTAGAGTGTTGTAGAAAATAGCGATCGCGCGAATTTCGTCTGACAGGATCACAAATCGAATTGTGAACCTGTCGCGCGGGTGAAACAGATCTGAGTTTAATTTCTCCCGAGATTCGACGCCGGGCTATTTTCCGACTTCATTAACTACGGTATCAGAGGTTGCCTGTAATCACTGCAACTAGTAAGTGCTGGGAAGCGAGAATATTCTTTGATAGACTATTATTCGAGAATATTCTCAAAAACATTCGTCCTGTAATCCGAATCTTGTTCTAGACTTTCAACATGTTCATATTGAAAATGAATAGGTACTATCGATTAAGGGTATTTGAGTGTTTTTTGCCGCTCAAGTTTCGTCTTTCAGCATCTTCAGCCACTATATACACTCGCCAATAGTAGTAGTAGTAGAGTATTGACCAATCGTAAATACAGTCAGTGTGCATTTACCATTGGGTATTACGCATAAGTAGTGCATGAAGATGCCGAAAGGCGAAACTTGGTTCAAAGAAATAACTCAAATGGATTAGTACTAAATTGAAATCAATATTTTCATATTGTTTTAAACTTACTAGAAAAACTATAACCAAAAGTATTTTAGTGCTTTCATATAATGACTATCACTGGATATTCACCGCATATTTGCTTTACGACACGTGTTTCGCTCACATGATGAGCTCTATCAGATTGATTATCGAAATTTACGTGGCTTATGTTGTGGTGTGGGAAAGGGATAGTTGTTAAAATTCAAGATATAATAAAGTAGAAGGCATACATAACATTAAATTTAATCCATTAAAAATTCTCACCCCCTTAACTCAATTATGAATTGGAATTAAAAAAAAAAACTCAACGTGATTTGAAGGGGAAGACATATTTTAATATTCATACGATATACCTACATACCAAGTACTTATAGTAAGTACCCATAGAAAAAATACGACTATGTTTATAAAATAACCTCTGAATATTTGATACTTTAACTAAAGTTTGGTTATAAAAAAAATATTATTTCGAAAATCATAATCGGCCTCGACAGAATAGATTTTTGTTTTGACTAGAAATCTATGTTGGCCACTTGCTCAACCTACTCTGGGTCCAAACACACATTGAAAAACAAAATGTAATTTTCTTCTGAACCGGGTTTCGATCTTGGGATATACGAAATTATAAGCCGTCGCGGTAACCGCGCGCCCATCGTAGGCTTATCAAAAATATATAATATATCTAAATTATGAATCGATTGTTTTATTCATGAGACGTTTACAACAGAAAAAGAGGCTCGAAACTCTGCAATATTTTTACGTTTATTCCCCACTTAATGTACCCATATATATTATAGTCCCGAGGTGCATTAAAGCAGTGCTCCGCAACCGGTGTGCCGCGGTGCAATAGCCAAATTTTCGCACATGGCTGGTAATATATTTGAGCACCTGCATGAACTTAATAAAACAATGCAAGGCCAGAATGAAAATATATTGACGTGCTCTGATAAATTAGAAGAAGTCAAAAATAAAATGGAACTTTGGCAGAAGGAGTTAAGACAACGATCTCTACAAATGTTCCAAAGGAACTACCAAACCACCATTAAAAACAAGCAATTAATTTTGGATCCGTCTGAAAAAAAAATTTAATTTTCCTGCAAAAGAAATTTCATCAGTATTTTCATACAATAAATGCGACAGAATACAAAACCCTTTTGCAACCAATGCCGAAAATTCTATAGAAGCGCTTTTCCTATAAATTCGAGAGGAATTTGTTGAATTGATAAACGACGGGACGCTAAAACTGAAGTTCGCCGATGTTCCATTGGCTATTTTCTGGATTTCGGTTAATAAAAAATATCCTCGGATTTCTTCAACGCTATCGCAGTTCAGCTCCCATTTTCGAGTCAAAAAAGGCGCTATTTTGCTACACTATTAAGTATTGATATTTTAAAACATGTGATTGTAGGACACAATTTATTACTATTATATCAATAATGGGTTAGGAAGCAGACAAGAGTACGCGATGTAATGGACGTTGCCAAACAGCTGAAATGGAGATGGGCGGGGCACATTGCTCGCCGAAAGGACGGCCGCTGGACAAATGCCGTCATCCAATGGTACCCAAGGGGTACGAAACGGTCACAGGGTCGCCCTAAAAGCCGCTGGATTGACGAACTGGTAAAGTTCGGCGGAAATACGTGGCAGCGAACGACACAGGACCGAGAGAGTTGGAGAAAGCTTGGGGAGGTCTTCATCCAGCAGTGGATTGACCCCGGCTGATGATGATATCAATATTCGACAAATAATTATTCCTAACCCGACAACTGACCATAGTTATATTAAAATAATATAACCATTCAATAACATAACAAACATAAAAGCAATACCATTAATTTGACTTCGAACACTATTTGAAAAACGCTATTTTAGAGTATCACACTGTCTTTAACCTTAGCGAAAGGTAGGGGGGCCCGCCAAAGATCTTGGGCTGGGGTCTCTCTTCAGGATGTGAAGTCCATGTTTTGGTGTATAAATAAAATTGTTTTACGTGTGGTGAGCCGCGGAATTCTGTGAAGACCTTTGGTGTGCCATGGGTTGGAAAAGGTTGCGGAGCACTGCATTAAAGGACCACAATGAAGCCTTAAAACCCGTTGGATAGACTAACTCTGTGGATGTTCGTGGCAGCAGTGAAGGAATAGGGACAGAGAAGAGTGGGAGGAACTAGGCGAGGCCTTCATATAGTAATGGATCGACCCTAACTGATATATTGTAATCAAAATATCGTCTATAAATCTGACAGTTGATTTTGTGTTTGAAAATTTATTGTACCTGCATCACGCTTTTAACATAAATAGAAAATTAACTATTTTTTTATTCAACGAGAATAATTCATTACTAACCGACGTCACGGATCACTCCAAGATTTTTTGTTGTAACTTACTTGATCTAACTAATAATTTTTAATTAACCATTTTTTTATTCAACGAATAATTCACAAGATTTAAGAATGTAACAGTGCTTATTCTTCGTAGATTAATACAGAGAATATTCTTTGTAGATACTTTTAGATATTTGTGTAGTTACTGTGACGTAGACGGCTTCATCCTATTGGATGATCGGATGGTTACCTACGAGACTATTTGTCAGTGCCACTTTATTTGTGTACTTAGTGTTTAGTACATTTAACGTGGCTATGTTTTCGAGATAATTACATCTGAGTTTCTTGAGTGCAGTTAGTAAAGTATTCATAATAGATAGGTATCTACGTGAAGTTTAACGGCATTTTCATTAGGAAACAAACCATAATAACGTAGTGTTTTAATATAATATTTTTTTACAACTGTACTTACCCACCCCGCGCAAGGTTTAGGAATTTTACATTCTTATATTTGAAAATTAATAATTTTGAAAAACTTCAAAAACGTGAATAAGAAAAAATCCTATAATGGAATTCGAACTTACGTATAATACGATATTCCAGTGAGTCGTGAGTGCTCTTATATAAGCAATCGATCCGTCTATGCCCCATGCGTACTCTCTTGTATTTATATAATATGTATATTTTTGTATTTTTTTGACGCTACATTTTAATAGTTAAGTATATGAAATTTTACTGTTTTCATTGTGTCACCTATTTGTATTAATATGTCATATTATGAACGTCTAAAATGTATGATTTCGTTTCGTATATATTATACATAAATACATTTCTCTTGATATCACTTTTGTCTGCAATGGCGGGTAAATATGTGGAACTAACAGTAGAAATAAATCTCTTCATTAAAATTGCAACGAAATACCCTTTTAACATGAATTACTATTAAAATATTTTATACACTTGACAAAAAATATTTGTTACATGTCAAGAATAAATTTACCGTGGAAGCAATTTTTTTTTAATAATTGCGTACTTTTACATAAAATGTCAAATTAAATATATATTTTCCCGCGCGTAAAAAGTGTCATAATTTTTAGCGAGGAACATTACAAAATTATATAGACTACCCTTTGAAGCTATTATGTTTTGGCGCGGGTCCATTTTCCTTTTATTTTTCGACAATACGTGTCCAATCTGTATGAACAGAATGAGAGTTAATGATGGACTTAGCGCCTTTTTGCCTTTTAATGATCCTCATTAACGCACAATTCGGCTTTTCTCCCTCTCTCCGCGATAATAATTTGACCTGTTCAAGTCCTAAGTAAACTCGGATAAATGATGGTAAATCCTCGGCAAGTCAAACACTCGCCACTTGTTTAAAAATGTATTTTTATTTTTATCAATGTAAGCACTACAGAACATAATTTGAATAACAAGGCGATACTCACCCCTCATTACGAGGGAGAAAGAATAAATTAATAATGACGAGATTGCTAAGCCAAGTGGACATAAGAGAAAATATTATGTAACGATGTGAAATAATACTTTTATTGGTTTTGTCGTATATTTTTAACTAATTACCAATAGTTTTAACTTCTCGAGTGCTACGTACGAGGGTGGGTCAATAATTCCTTAGAAAAAAGCATTAAAACAGTTTTTTTTTTTGTATTTTTTTTTATTTCTCAACATAATCTCCTTGGAGCTCAATACACTTGGTTAGACGTTTCTCAATTTTTTTTAAGCCGTCAGAAAAATAAGTTTTCGGAAGGTCCTCAAAATAAGCATTTGTCCGATCGATGACTTCTTCATTTGAAAAAAAACGTTGTCCACTTAGCCATTTTTTTAAGTTTGGGAAAAGGAAAAAGTCACTGGGGGGCTAAATCTGGCGAATACGGTGGGTGGTCGACCAATTCGAACTTCGATTCTTCAATTTTAGCCATTGATCGTAAACATGTGTGAACACGGGCATTGTCCTGATGAAAGAGGATTTTTTTCCTGTTTAAATGAGGCCGTTTTTCTTCAATTTTGTTTTTTAGCTGGTCCAATAAAGATGCATAATAATCCCCTGTTATTGTTTTTCCTTTTTCCAAATAGTCAACGAAAATAATTCCACGTGCATCCCAAAATACAGTAGCCATAACCTTACCAGCTGGTTTTACGGTTTTCGCCTTCTTTGGACATGGTTCGCCTTTCGCAATCCACTGCTTTGACTGTTCTTTTGTCTCAGGAGTATAGTGGTGTATCCATGTTTCATCTACAGTCACAAAGCGACGAAAAAATTCATCCGGATTGCGTTGCATGAGCGACAACAGGGCTTTAGAGGCCACCACCCTATTGCGTTTATTGTCGACTGTGAGCAAACGCGGCACCCATCTTGCAGAAATTTTTTTCATGCCCAATTTGTCATGTAAAATAGAAATGACGCTACCTTTTGAGATCCCTGTAACCTCAATTACCTCACTCAACTTTAATCTTCGGTCACTTAACACCATATCGTGGATTTTATTGATCATTTCTGGTGTAGTCACCTCTACAGGACGTCCTGAGCGTGGTTCATCCTTTGTTAATGTACGACCACGTTTAAATTCATTTAACCAGTTATAAATAGTTGCAAGTGAAGGAGCAGATATGCCGTGAACTAAATCCAACTCATTTTTTATTTCCTTTGCTGTTAACCCTTTTATATTAAAATGTTTAATAACAGCTCTAAACTCAATTTTCTCCATTTTCCATTTTTCCATTTTCCACAAGCAAATTTTTTTTTAAATGTACGAGAAACACACACCAACCCGACCAATCTGATTGAAACTTCGCAGCATACTGAATCGGTAGTGCCGCTGCATGAAAACAAACCGCTTACAGTACTAGTCGCGCACCTGTCGGCTTTTCTAAGGACTTATTGACCCACCCTCGTACATTATACGTATCATTTGTATTGAGTATTCTTGAATATGCCAGCATTATTTGGAGTTCCAATAGGTCCATCAACAGAATTAAGTTGGATCGAGTCCACAATAGATTTCTTAGATTTCTCTACTTAAGAACATACGGTTTCTTTCCATATGATAAAAAAATGAATTTCCCGACTCGTTTTCTTCTGGGTATGCTATCAATGCAATCCCTGTCCACCCGAAGAGTGATCGCTCTTTTAAAGCATTTCTTTTTACTTATTCGTGGGTTCATTTACAATCCGTATATACTGGCAAATATTAATTTTCATGTTCCCACCAATATCACTCGTAACTCTACGGTCTTCAAGATACCTCGTCGCAGGACAGATGTTATGTTTGATGATGCTGTGTATCGTGCGATTAACTTATTTGATGGCACCATAAAGGTTGATTTATTTTTTATTAACTATATAATGTTTGTGGATGTGTTAAATAGGTTAAGTTTATAATTGTATGTATCATGTTTCTTTAATAATTACATAAACACATGCTGTCTTTTCTACTTTTTTGTTATATTAGTTGTTATTTGTAATTAAGACATTTTTATATTTTTTTATTTATTATATATTATGGCGCATTGGGCAATCGCTGTAATGCCGTAAGCCTTAATACTCTTTTTCTAAATAGGTAAATAACTCTTGGCGAAGACCCATAATTTAATATTTTTATTAATATGTCGTGCTTGTTTGATTTGTGTCGTTATAAAAGATTTTGGCAAATTAATTTCAGACAGGATAGCAAGTTCATTTCAAACGCTAAATTGTTGTTATATAATAAGAGGACAGAGTAGATAATTTTATTAATTGAATTGATGACCACGTGGTAGGTTTCGGTTGAGAAATTAAAATTGTTTGCCTAGATTAAGTCATTGTCGTATTGACGAGTATCATCGGTCACCGTAACATATTATTATGTTTCTGTGTTTTCGATTCTTTTCAAAAAATGACGATAATAATGCTTAATTAACTATTTATTTAATATTCAATGAATAATTATTCACAAGAATTAAGAATAGGTATTGAACATCCATAATTTTGAAAACACTTAAAATGTATTACAATTTATCATTACATTCTTAAATCTTGTGAATTATTCGTTGAATATAAAAAAAATAATCAATTAAAAATTATTACATAGTAAGTTCAAATCAACATACAATATCTTGGAGTAATCCTTGACATCGGTTAGTAATCAAAGTAATACCTACTTTGATTTAAAGTACAAAAGCCGACAGCCAATGTAGCTCAATTTTGAAAATCGCTTCAGAGAGTATTATAAGAGCCATCAGTTAAAATTTGTCGCAATTAAATACGGCGCCTTTAGCATTGTGGTCAATGTGCATGGGCGCGAAACCCAAAAGATGCAGGTTCGATTCTTGCGAGGTGTCTTACTTTTTTTAAAAAGATTTTTTCTATTGGTTGTAATACATTTTCTCAGAAGTGTTTTCAAAATTATGTATGTTCTATAATAATGCTGTAATTACAACGGTATGCAGATGAAATAATACTGTATAGAAAATCAATAACGTTGATTCTATACCTATTGCCAAGATCAGTGGGTACTAGTTTGATGTACCTAGTAGCGAGTAAGTACGTCGTCTCAAATACTGAGTACCTAAACTAACCATTCAAGATAATATTAACGACATCCGAATCGGTTAACCGATTTGTAGGGCGCTCGCCTAGTAGCTATACAAACAGGGCCGCCTCCAGGATTGCTAATTTACATTACTGCCAGGGGCGGCTGTAATGGTCTTGTTAATTTATGTTGATTTAGGTTTTCTGCCTTGGTACGGAAAGTAAAGTTTTTCGTGGAAATAGTTATATCCGATTCGTCGGATGAATCCAATAAACATCTCAACTTGCCCACTCAGTCGAAAAGCGAAGGGTTAACTTACTTCTCCAAGTTACTCTATCTAAATTTAATTATAGTTCATTTATTTCATGATTAAGTTAGAATAATTGTACAATGTAATTCACTATTTTATTAAAATAATCATGTTTATAACACTTCAATAAGAAAGCAACTCAAAAATTCAAGGTTTTGAGTTAATAATGTCATTCGCTATCCATTCCTTCCAGCTATTCGATGTAGAAAGGTATTCTCTTTACAATTTAGCAAAAAAAAAGACAAAAATTTTGAAACATGTATATCAAATAAAATCGAAAAACCCTTTCTGAGATTAATCATTCATTCAGTTATATTCTGGAATTTCTGGGTTAATTCCTTTTTAACCGGTTAAGTGCCCAAAGCGTCTTTGGACGCCCTAATTACACCAATTCTTATGTTAATTACTATCAATTAACTAATTGCGGCATAGAAAGGATTAAATTGTAAAATTGCATTGTTCATTGCTGAATTCCACTAAACTATATTTAAAAAAAAACATATTTTCCTTAAAATCAAGGCTTTAAAATTAATATGAGAATTTCTGCAAAAAATTGAAACGCAACAAGGTTCTTTGAGTTGTTTCCTTATTGAAATATGGAATCGATTTGACAAGCGTTTCGATATCAAATAATAATTTGATTTTTTTTGTAACTGTTGCTGTAAGCTGTAACTTGGTGTACATACATACAGCAAAATCCATGAATCAATTACATTTGTTATTCATTAAGACGTTTACTTAGTATAATTCTATTTTACAAAATGACATTATAAATTATATTAAAACGCCTTTTTTAAGTTGATTGCTATTTCGGACCCAACCTTCTTAATATTTGAATATAAAACAATTTTTCCATGCGTCTTCAGTCGATAGTATCTATTTTTGCCTACTTCATCTACATCAGTGATTCCCAAGTAATTTCGTAGAACCCTCCCCTGCCATGGATATGGCTGCATATATAATATGTTCATCTAATATTACAGAAAAATAATATTATAATGTAGTAGATAAGGAATTTAGATAGGTACAATTCGAGGTACAAGTAGTAAGAGCCGATAGCTTTATTGCTACCTACTGTTGAAATGTCAGTCTTAATGTACCTTTTCTCTGCAAGGCAGGGGTTCCGTGAGATTAAAAAAAATATTTCAAGGGTTTTGCCCAACAAAAAACGCTTGGGAATCACTAATGTCCACGCATGATTAATTAATGAGAATTTTAATTTTTAATTAAATATGGGATAGGTACCTACCTCGTTTTTAGTTGTTTTTATATATCGGTACGAGTAATAATATGTATCTTTATTCTAATCGGGATTTGTTCTTAAGGATGACACTGCTAAAAATTACCTATTCGTATGTTTAGAAATATCTTATCGCATTATGAGGTACCTATAGATTTAATAATTATTTATGACAGAAATCCACAGTTTACGGAATAAACTAGCTATTTTATTGCCATTCGTAAATAAAACACACCTTAGTACAAAAGCTTGATATTACTAAATATTGAATTATTTCTCGATTCAAAATAAAACATTTTTATACAGTGGTTTCAAGAAAATTATTAAGTATTCCAAAATCGGTGTCATGTAAATGAAATCTGTTACATTACTGCCAACATAATCTAGCATGCTTGACGCTTGTAATTCCTCGATCAAATCCTCCCTTAATCCGCCGGAAGGGTATTTTGTTAAATGAGGTCTGAGCGCGCCTATCAATAAAAAATCCTTAATCCGCGCCTGGAATTAAACCCTCGGCCAATATTGACCGTCGTAATGAAACGACAACAAGATGTACCAGCCGCGGATTAAAATTCACAAAGCCTGCGGGCATCATTTGCATTCGACCCCCATTCCAAGCGTCTCGCCTAACCGAGAGTCAATACATTAGGCTGATTAGAATGTTGGCGTTTGATCAATGCAGACGTGTGCTAGTTACGGGAACGCGATTCAAAGAAGCGGCATTAGCTGCGTCGTGCTTTAATTGAAGCAATAATGAATCCTGAGAGCGAATAAAATTTATTCCTATTCTATGCATTTCATCAAGTTGTACAGAATCAATGTCGGCAATCTTGTGTGAAACTGGTATAGTTAGTTCAATTTTTTAATTTTCGTCTGATGATTAACCTAACGTATTTGCAATTTTGTGTGCATTCAGTTAAATAATATTTAACTGATATTTATCATAGTCTCAGATAATAACAATAACATTAGTTAGTACCTACTAAATATGTTGAAGAAAACTTTCTTCTAGAAAAGGTGTCTAAACATGTTAAACAGAAAAGGCACCTTCGATACCTTTAATTTTCATACTCACTCTCAGATATTTTGATTAAGATTTATTTCTTCCATTCAAAAATGACCGTCAAACTGACGCTTGTTTCGATGATGTTTATAGGAACACGGCAAAAAGCTCCACTTAGAAGAGCTTTCAATATTTCTGGCAGGCACACAATTTAATATGTAAGTGGCTATTGCAGCCGTATGTGACATCGACTTACTTTTACAGTAATTGATTAATTCAGAACCAGATCGGCCAAACGGCAATAATTTTCCGAAGGTCGCACACGTTGGTGGCATGCGACATCCATGTGAAGTTTTCCGTTAAGCGAAGCTCTGGCTGAGGAGGAACCTCATACGCATCTATTATATATACCCAAGACTGCTTTCGGCCGCTATCTAGGGTAGGAAAGTATCCAAGTATTAGCACTTATTGTAACAATTACAATAAGTTAGTTGTAATTATTACAATAAGTGCTATGTTTCAATAACAGCACCTCTCTTGGCTGTGATAAATTTTAGAGTGAGATAGACAGTTTTGACAGTTTCAGCACTCTACCCGTTGATGGCAGCGACAGATGGGTAAAGTTAACAAGAATCACTTATAGCGGATACGGTACGAAATGAAGAAGACATTGTAACTGCCAGATACTTGGTTATAATTTTATTGTAATCAACAAACCTACGCCGGCGATTTGATTTCTTTTCCATAGGGATATAGCTAATATCGCAGGAGAGGATAGCTCCATTCTTCGGCCTTCTTCTATTTTAATTAAGCAATGAGGATTATAATAGTAGATATCAGCAGACGCATAAGTAAATGGATATACCCTTGACTATGCAACCTCTCTATGTGGCTCAATGTCCAAGCTGTTGCGATCCGATACGACTGACTCTGGATAGGAAGGTGTACCCTACTGCAAGTTGGTCGCCGCCATCCTTAGATAGAAAACGGTGCCAAAAATAGATACATTTATTATATTATAGGTCAATATTATAGTTCAACGCACACGGGTAAATACTTATCTGCCCAATGCCAGTTAATCCAATCAAAAAATCTTCATGCTCTATTAAACCATCAAATCATTTGAGTGATTTTCTAATATTCCGAAATTCTAATATCGTTTGAAAATTTAGAACTTGTGCGGCCAAGTGAACCAGAAAATGATTTCGTTTAATGTCATGTTTGTATAGAATAGTTCACAAAATGTGAGAAATGCTACGTAAGGGACATCTACTATGAAGGAGCTATGAATTTGTCTACCGAAACAACTTTTAATCCAGTTATTTGGTTCTGGATTATCAGATCAGACTACTACTAACGGCTGTTTATAACTGGTAATTATAGTACCTAAACCTATTTAATAATATGTTACTATTAGTGTTATCACTCATCTTCTGTATTTTTGGACATCGATGTTAACAAAATGTAGTTCAGAGAAATTATGGAATCTATTGAACCTTACAAATTTAATTTTGGAACATATTATAAAGGGCGAATGGATATTTTAGCAGAAATGTTTGAAATCGAAATCGTTTAAATTAATTTCAATAAATTTATTTTACCTGGAATTATTGTATTATGAAATTGAATGGCAATGCTGCATTCAACTTGCCACTACTGGTATGATGATTGAATTGAAAATTGATTGTGAAATGAACAAGATGGACGGACGCAATGACATTATTAATGGACAACGCACTCAGTACAGTAGCTAGCAAGTAAATTCGCGCATAGCGACATTCGCACATGTATAGGTAGACGTCACGCAATTTCCATTATGCGATATCACGCATCGGGAATTTATAGCAATATCACCTTTATTGTAATGGCGTTAGAACAGTGTTTCTAGTGTCAATGTTAATTTGAGCGAAGCCGTTCGAACCGAACCATTCGGCAGACCCGACAAAAAGCATCAGGAATTTGTAGGAATATCACCTTTATTGTAATGGCGTTAGAACAGATTATGCCATTCGGCAGACCCGACAAAAAAGTGAGTTTCATTTTTTTTCCAGATGCTTCGTCCACATTAATGTCATTGGACGGACGTCATAAAAAATATGTATGCTGTAGACAAGGATCACAGTAGCGCATGACCGGGTTATGTGGATGAGACAGTTAAAGGCGTATGTAGGCATATCCTGCAGTAAATGAAGGCTTTCAACTGATGGTGGGTACCTACTCAATAAAAAATTAATTTAAATCCAAATCGATGACATTTTTGTTGGTAGGTCCATACTATTCCATATGAATCGGATATAATGTCGAATAGTTAGAACATATTATTTAGCCATGTGGCGTCTGCAAGAATTAAATAATAAAAGATACCCTGCCCAAATGTCTGGGTTCTTCCTAGCATTATTTTGAGTCGCTGACAGCTTTGGAGCCCACCCTGCGAATATTTGCCTATGCCATCAATCGTTATTGTTGCCCGGATCGTTTTCCGCTAGATGTGATTGATTGTATTGTTTTTTAACTACATATTATTTTTTTACACTTGGATTGAAATAAATAACTATATTTTTGAATTGTGTTTAATTTTTGATGAGGCGACCGCTTCTTGGACCTCCTTAATGGAACGGAACATCTCAACAGTTTCCTCGATACACACAACACGTTGACGTATTAAAATACAACTACCTTCGTTGTGTCGAGAATTATTTTATACCCCTGGAATACATACATCTTACTAAAATTTACAAGTGACAACTAATCACCTAAAGTTATACCTATAATATAATCTATAAGGTAATTAACCATGTCAAGACCTATACCTATGTTAATTTAAAAAAATATATTTTAGTATTTTTTGTTTGTGTAGTTTTGTTTTTAAATATTTATTAGAACACGTATAGATAAAAAATGATTTGACGTTTGACATTATCACAGTGAGTTCAAATGTACATTTTATATGAACATGTTATGTCAAAATCAAAATTAAACATGCCACGAGATCAAAGTATAAAATAAACAGTTGACATTTTTAATAATTGCCAGTGTATTTTTTGTTCGTGGTGGCGGGCGTATCTGTGCATTTTTTCCACCCCGTCAAATTCGCAAACGCCGATCTGCGGCTGTCACAAATCAACCGCCATTTGCATTTTTCATTCGCTTTTCAAAATGTCGTCCGGCGTTAAATATTCAGATACGCGCCAAAAATACACAAAATGTCCCCCCCGCGCG
The DNA here is from genome assembly GCF_057557595.1 of Rhyacophila brunnea. NCBI lineage: Eukaryota > Metazoa > Arthropoda > Insecta > Trichoptera > Rhyacophilidae > Rhyacophila > Rhyacophila brunnea. Next base: position 36,213,140 of record NW_028232837.1, on the reverse strand, counting down.
GCAAAAAGCGATAACGTCATTTGGACAAAATAAATAATATGCATGGCGAACGAGATACGTCTGGCCCGTTAAACGAATTTTCATTTTTTCAACATAATATATGGCGGAGCCGTATCGAAAATGTTTGATTTAACTATTTTGAATTTTGCTATGAATTGGAATTTCGTGTAACGTAAATACTGGCTTTTGAAATTTAAATTGATTTAAGTGACTAACAAAAACGTATTTTATTTCACGAAAGCAAATGCAAAAATATTTTATTAAAAGCGAATTTACGTTGACAATGTTAATACTATATTTGGCCATTTTATCACGTGGGTAGGTCACCATAATTGGCTTTAGAATCCTGTTTAGATATTGCCTGTTGGAAGATATTTCTCCACGCCTGCCTATCCTCAGCTGTGTTTCTCCAGTTTTCTAGACCCAGTGTGCTGTCCTCTGTTAACGTAGTCATACCATGCCAACTGGTCCTTCCCTCCCGGTTTGTTTTATTATAATTTTTGGGAGCTACGTTTCCTCGCTATTTGATCTGGCCATTGAAAACGTCCCTCCTTAATAAAGTATGTATATTATTCTTGGATTTGCAAACAAGCGATAAACCTCAGAATTATGCGTCGTTCGCCCGACTCCATTTTATTCTATGGCTCTTATAATTCTTTGCAGGATCTTCATGTCGGTATGCAGGTAACTACTTAAATTGGCACTTGCTTTATATATATTATGTGTAGAGTAATCTCATTATGTGCTTATTATTTTGTCTATCATGTACAATCTGCCGCTATATAAGCAAGTGAATTGTGATACTGATTATGATCAGGTATTGTGGACAGTTAACATTTTAATCTCAGAAAAAACGTCTATTCGATGTCCCGAAAAATGTGCAGTTTTTTGGACATTGCAATATTTCTCCTCGAATCGATTAAATCTCGATATATCAATCTGTTACGCTACCGCTCCATTTGTACTGAATTGGGATTTTTCCGTAAACAATATCGCCAGATATTCCCTCGCCAAGTCCGTCGGAAGGGGGACACGGGGCAGTTGTGGGTAGTTGGGGGCGATCATATCGAACTGAATTATTGGCGACCGCTCCGCTTTGTTTGCTCGCCGATATTAGCCCGATATGAGTGTTTGCACTTTCAGCCACCCTTCCCGTTTACGGTTCCTCTATAGTCTATATCTATAATAATATAAATAGCTACACACTTCCCTACGATTCTCAATGTATGAACACGTCTTGACGGACATCTTCTGCAATGCATATATTTATAGTTAATCACTAATTAATTATTGTGCCGTCTTAAAGTATATATTCATTAATATATTCAGAATGATTATGATCTAGCATAATGCCGCCTGTAAGTCCTAGCAGAACAGCTGGTTGTTCATACTAGTAAACGTCATAATATAATGTCGATGTACCTATTAATTAATTGGGCTTTAGATTCGCCTAACGGTTGCATAGTATTCTAGACCTCTGTTTTTCATATTTATGTTTTATCCAAAGGCCAATAGATTCGGTGAGTGGTTAGCGGCCATTCCTTATTGAAAATATCTTTCAATATAAGCCTACATCCTCTGGAGGCCCGTAACTTCATGAATGAAAGAATAATTTTAATTTACATAAAAAGGCACTAAAATATAAATATATTTTCACAATAAGAAAGTAATTGTGCTGCATAACAAACCACAGGCCGTGTTAATTTTAGACCAATTAGACAGATCTTAGTATCTACTTTCGATATTTCTGCTGGGATTGATCAATGATGAAGATTATTCTCGGGAATAGTTGCCTGAACACAAAACCTGTCCTGATTGTTGTTAAATTGTAAGGATTAAGTAGGTACTGTAGAATATTATATTTATTCTGAAACGATCGCAGTAATATTTCTGATTTACGAGTAGCTATTCTATGTTTTACATTTTTTTTAAATTAAATGTAGGTATTATATTTTCTGATATTGTCTTTCAAATTATTAGTGTCTTTTGATATAATCCTACCTACTACTTATTTGACAAATACAATTTCGTGGCATTTTATAGCTGCCTATTATCTTAATATAATTTTGTAAACACCAATTAAATTATTAGGTATATCTTGTAATTTCTAAATAGTATGCATACTTATCGGCAACCAAAGTTCACTGTTTATTTACATATAATATTATCATTTTACTTTACGGATTTGTGGTTGGTGTACAGCGGTTAGATAGGCAGCCATTTTGTCTGTTATCAATTTTATTTAAGTAGACTTTTAATCCGTCCATAAAGGAAGGTCAATGTGTTATGTTGTATTTAATATTTTAAAAATTCTTTATGCATACTGGGTACTTAGTATCAGTGGCGCACTGTAGGCCTCCGAATCCTCGGCTAGCTCCGGGCCTGGAGTGGAGGTACATTCAAATTGTAGGAAGAACAGGTAGGCACTATGTCTAGTCCAATAAAAGAACTTTACACTATATTAAACAATTTTATTAGGTCTCACGATCACCAAAGGTTCAAAGTTCAAATTATATAAGTCCGAAACCACAAAAATTATTTAAAAAAAAAGAAGTCTTATTTATTATACAATATTAATTGTATAAACTAACACATTTATTATTTAATTATTTAAGAATTAATTTATCTTTATCTGTAATCGAGATTGCGCGAACACGGGGCACCGCGACAAAAGGTTGGGGACCGGTCCGGTAATGAACGATAAAACTCGCGAATAAAACGACTAAGTCGCTGGTTGACACTTCACCACTATCTGTCGAAGTGACAGTAGGTATGGAGGTAGGTATCTGCCAGTAGGTATCGGGACCTGGGCGAGTACCTCCTCACAAGTCCTGGCGACTTGTATATGAAAAGTGTGAACAAAATTCCGCCGCTGACCTTCGCAGGTTCAGGGTCGTGAATGTGAGCGAAGACTGATTGATGAAATTAAAAGTAGGGGGTTTATAAGCAAATCTGGCCGATTTCATCCCTTAGCTCAACGTTTTTCGGGTGACAAAATTAATTAACGGTTTCCTTACGAGAGTGGCGGAAATTGTGCAATGACTAATTACCCGCGACATCTACGTAAGGGCCGACTAAGAAAAATTATGGGCGTGAGCGACGCCGCCCGACGATGTAGGCCTCCGAATCCTCGGCTAGCTCCGGGCCTGGAGTGGAGGTACATTCAAATTGTAGGAAGAACAGGTAGGCACTATGTCTAGTCCAATAAAAGAACTTATTACGATATTAAAACAATTTATTAGGTTCCGCGTCCACAAAGGTCACAAAGTTCAAATTGTCTAAGTCCGAAACCACAAAATTATTAAAAAGTCTTATTTAAGATACGACACTAATTACATAACTAACACAATTATTATTCAGTTATTTGAGAATTAATCTATTTTTATCCGTAAGCGAGATTGCGCGAACACGGGGCACCGCGATAAAAGGTTGGGGACCGGGTCCGGTAATGAAAAGATAAACTCGCGAATAAAACGACTAAGTCGCTGGGTGACACTTCACTCCTATCTGTCAAAGTGACAGTAGGTAGAGAGGTAGGTATCTGCCTGTAGGTATCAGGACCTGGGCGAGTACCTCCTCACAAGTCCTGGCGACTTGTATGTGAAAATGTAGAGAAAATTACGCCGCTGACCTTCGCAGGTTCAGGGTCGTAAATGCGGGCGTCGACTGATTGATGAAATTAAAAGTAGGGGGTTTATAAGCAAATCTGGCCGATTTCATCCCTTAGCTCAACGTTTTTCGGGTGACAAAATTAATTAACGGTTTCCTTACGAGAGTGGCGGAAATTGTACAATGACTAATTACCCGCGACATCTACGTAAGGGCCGACTAAGAAAAATTATGGGTGCGAGTCGACGCTCGCCGGCGGGCGGCGTCGCTCACTCGTCACGTACGTCCTTCGAGTACCTAGGAGTACTGAGATCGTGTAATTGATGAAGCAGTACCGCAGTGTTTCTGGGCCAGCCCCACGAAAAACGCACCTACGAAGGCGTGCGAGGCATCGACGGATTCGTGGTTGAATTACCTATCGATACAGCACACCCCCCGCGTGGTGGCGCTCTTCATGGCTGAGGGAGGGGCGTTCCCGCGGCGGCCGGCTTTGTGGGCCCTAGCGGCGCGAAGGTACCTCTCACCCAGAAACAAGGGTACTACAAAGTTAGCCTGGATGATAAGGCGTCATATGCCAGTGGTTAACTCGGCATATTTGAGGCACCAGGCCTCCGACAGCGCATATCAATCCTTCGGCCAACTACCGTTGGGGGGCTCAACTTTGAGGCGCCCCGACGGCCTGAATACCTACTTGACGTTGGTCTAAGAATATGAACTCGGTAGATTGGTAATTTAACTACAAAATAAAAGCTTAATATAAACCCATATTACGCGGGGAAGTTACTCGATTCTAATATATAAACGTATTGGTCGCGCAATCTTTCTCACGTTAACAACTAATATAGCTCGGTGTCGCCACAGGCACATACTTACGACTAGTTGACGGATGTCATTCCGTCAACCAAACATATAGGCAGTAATAATTGCTTAGTACATACTCATACCTAGCCGATCAAAGATTTCCCGCACTTTATTCCAGTACGTGGTCTCCTTGATCGACCAAAATCATTGATCCGATTCTCCCGTCGCGCGTGAGCGTGATGCCGTCATACACGCGAGCGAGAGGGGCTCTGTCACTGCAAAGCGAGCAAATTCGTATCTCGAAATCGGTTTCTACACATACGACAGAGACGCCGTCGTATGTGCGAGCAGGAAAGCTGCCAGAATACCGATTCGGAAACGCCGCGCGCGGAATGACCGCGAATATTAATGATCGAAATTGAAATGAAAATTAATTACGCGGGATCGTGATTATAATCGGATCGATGATTGCCTAAGTGTTGCTACGCTTTGTGATTGCACATACGTGCAAAAGGGAGCCTTCGCAACAGGCCTATGAGCATATATTAACAATTACTGTGCCGTGTACGTGCGACGCGCAGCGACATCGATCTATATGCACTTATCACTACGTACATCTTAACTATCTAATTACATACCCTCAACGCCCATCCATAAGTCCCCCTTTATTACTATTTAATCCTTTGCCTTACATATAATATTTTACAATTTACACTATACATTATTATAAACAAATCATATTTAATTTAATTACCCTTTACCATATTTGACAACAAAACAAAAATTTAATCTTAAACTATATTACCTATTACCTATTATTTACATGGTCTGTGGCGACCGACTTAACCATCCACAGTTCACTCTGAGAAGCCGTGGGGCCTGTCAGAGCAAACTGCGGGACTTAACATGTGAAATATTTTGTTCAGCTTTGCCAAGGGTCATCATCATTTCATCGGTGGCGCATTGACTACCAGGGTCAGACCGAGCGGTTGGGTGGCATTACTCCTTATGGGAGCGCCCCCCACAGGGGCGGAAAAACCTGTCGGTGACAGCACCCAGGATTTAATATTGGGGGGGGGCCCAAGGAGGAGAATGTAAATTAATCTCATAGGCTCTTTTTCTTCTTCAGAGCCTAATTTCTCGTTTATCGGTCTTTTGTCTACCACTCCACTCGGTGTACCTACACCATGGTCCCCACATCCTGAAACGGGCCCTCAGGCTAGGATATTTGGCGGGCCCCCTACCTACCGCTAAAATTGAAGGCGGTGTGAAACACTACATCAACGTTTTTCAAATTGTGTTTTAGTTCAAATTAAGGGTACTTATACAGTGAATTATTGGCGATTTTTAATACATCTACTTTAATAAAGGAGCTGTCGAGTATCGACACATAATAATCAAAAAAATATTGCACAATTATATAAGTAATTGAAAATGGTCATGACCATGAAGTATAATAGCGCCGCAGGCGACTTTTTTTTACTATTAAAGCTAATTTATGATGTGTGTTTATCTCACTTATCTGCTCAACCCGACACGCCGGGCCCCCCACAGCCCGGGCCCCCAGGCTAGAGCCCTGTCAGCCCTCCCCAGCCATGACCTACACCACTCCGGAATTTGGGTGGACACCGAGAATTTTTTGACAGTTCCATTAAGGATTAGGTTTCTAAAAAACCTGACATTAGTGTTGTGTTAAATTAAAATCTAAGAAATTTTTCTAAAAGGGGTGCTGGAGAATTACAAATCATTTTTTTGCCGTGTTTTTATTTGTCTAAACCCAAAGGTATAGTTTATTGGCTTTCAATTTCAATGTTTAAAATCATTGAGATAATTTTCATGTTTGGGGGGTGCCAGGGCCCCTTGGCCCACCCCCTGGGTGCGCCACTGCTTAGTATAAATTATTTAATACGGCGCTGATGGTGATCCTGGAATCCGTTGTACATTTCTTAACCTTTCAATATTCTTAGTAATAAATTTTCCCCAGTCTTATGCGTCAATTACATTGAGCTACTTTACGAGATGTCTGTTGGCGAATTTAAAAGCGGGCGATTCAGCTACTGTGATTGTGATGATTACACACAAAACTCTCCATTCGCTGAGAAGCCAGCAAGCTAGCGACTATTTTGACAGAACGTAGTTCTTTTTTTACCGGGAGGTAGCTACTACGCTCTACTGCGCGGACGCAGTAGGCACACACGCTGGCGTGTAGCGTGTAAAGTTGACCGGCTTTCAACTTTTCTCGGTAGACTGTTTACAATCTGCTTGCTAGCTTTTTCGATGATGACACTGGGTGACTTTACAGACAGATTGTAAATTCGCCAACAAGCAGCTCGTAAAGTAGCTCAATGTAATTGACGCTTTACTTATGTAGGTAGCTATATATCAGATTCTTATTGAAAAATGAGAGTAATTGTAAAACAATTTTGTTAATAAAAGTAAATAAAGTGGTTAAATATATGCAAAAGATGGTCAGGTAAGCAGAGAAGACCCACTTTATAATAATAAAAAAATCAAATCTGTATCGTTTGACTGACACGCTGTCATGTCACTCTTAATTGAAATTGGTACGCATGTGTTATTGTGGTATCAATACATTATTTTAAAAACATGCGGTCTCTGTACAACGTTGTTTACAAATACTATATTTTTGTTATTCTATCGATGTGATGCCATTAGTAATAGATTTTGGCTTCCATATGTGGAAGATACGTGAATCTATTGAAGCATAATATGTTATCAAGAAGTAGTTTTCAAATTTGGTCAAATCATCTTTTTGATAAAGTGAGAAAATACGATAGTTTCATTCTTCTTTCCTAAAACAATGTTTATTATCAATATAACAAACGCGTCATCACCTCTATAATGTACATATGGCATTCAGCAATATGGTATTTGTCTTTACAAATAAGTACTTGGTTGACATGGGTTTGATGCTTTTGAAAAAAACTGCAGGATTTGTCTGCAATAGAGAATTAGTCCCATGTTTGGTTGGCTTTTTAAACGATTTGATGTTGAATTTGACGAGGTCTGTAAATTTCATAATACATATATTGTCAAAGCGCACTCTCATTAGATAGTGAGCTAGTCAGTTTTTTGTTTGGAGTTGACCTCTTTTGAAAATTACTTTCTGTCCTGATGTATATCTCAAATTTGTTAGTGAAAAATGTGCTTAAAAATAGCGCTAAAGATCAAAATCTTGACGAAACCGTAGGTAGGTGGGTACATACCAAAAGTATAACTATTGCAAAGTCTGACATACTTAGCTTATAGTTTGAGAACAGTTGTTGTTATTCAGGGGATACCAATTAGTATCTGGTAACCATTTGGCAGTTCAACGAATAATATTATCAATCGGATTCCTTCTCTCAGGCTTCGTTTACTAGCAATAGGAGAGTAGGTACGTTCCAATGTGTTTTTGGGCATAGCCGAAATTTCAATTAAAACTTCTTACTTTTACAGATTGTTTACTTGCTTTTACGAGTCTTGATTAGAAATTTTGTTTATTTTAATTATCACTGACCTTTTACTTGCTCAACTTGAGTTAAAATTCGTAACTGTGCAAGAAGTATGTACATAGTACGTGACTTAACAAATTAGTAATTTTTCCTTCCGAAAGAAGTGTTAGGTTATATCTCAACATTGATTTTTACTACTTAATTTCAACATAGAAAAATTTCAAAGTCAAGATTTTCTACGTTAGAGAATTTGAATTGAACGTTTGTTTACGTCTGTCGCGCATGTAGGTACATATTTATAATATTAATAACACCTTTCTGTTACTAATCGCTGATATACGCATACATTGTCAGATTATATCATACTCCATTCTTGACCAGAATAAACGAAAACAAAACAATGGGTTAGACTTATACTTTCAATGGATTTCAGCACATTTTGGAATGAGGGTAATGTCAAGGGCGGATGGTCTGAAAAAAAAGTTTGCCAATCATGGAGTCTCCGTATCGAGTGTTTGGACTGAAATGAGCTCATAAAAAGTTGCCAAAGCATGTTTATAATATCGACTACAGGACACCCCCGCATAAATTAACTATTTTTTTCTATCTTCCCCATGCGTTGTGCCAAATGCAGACACTCTATTGGCGAGCCAAAAGTCCGAGGAAATCGAATTTGTCTATGCTCTTTTACTGACCAACGGACAATCAACGAACTAGTAAAAAAGTTGAACTGTCAAAAGTTGTGATTATCGTAATGTCTTCCAATAATCCTGAATGTTGTATTATTTACATGTATATTTGCACAACATAATGTAGCAGTGAAAACAATACAAGTTATACGGTTTCTTTCAATAAATTCAAATAAAAAATAATTGCTAAATCTCTTATTTTCTTATATGTAAATTACTGAACAAATTAATGAATAGAAAAAATTAGGAGAATTACAGACTTTTTCGATCCGAATGATTGCGTATTGATGTCAAATTGAACTTACGTAGTGGTTAACGTACGAATTTATTAGTCAAAATATCAAAACAAATTGCCATGTTATTTGTAACCCCAAATTTGCTAATCAATTTATTCATCCCCACTATAACGCTTTGGAATCGCCATCGAATATTGTAGATAATATAAATATTTTATAGGAATCATTCAATGTGTCCACTATCATTGGATATCACTATTTATTTATTAGCATGTCTTTTTAAATGTTAGCAGCCAAATATGTACCTACCTATGTATTTAAATTAAATTTATATAATTCTATGGACATCGTTTGTTTAGGAAGATGAACGATTTCACGCGGGCCATAAATACCAAACTTCTGAAGCGGCGGGTCACACCGTCCAGCGGTCTCCAAAGAGGTGGGGGTGTCGCTGTTTGCGGCGGGGGTCAGCTTTGGCGGGAAATATAATTCAGGCAGGCGAAGAGGGCCGGCTCTCCCCCGGCGGCCGATGAGAGGACGCCAAGTGTTATTAGCGCTCCCTTATACATTGTGCCAGATTCGAGCAAACATTGCACGCGGATGACGGGGAATTTTCTCCTTTAATTAAAAGTCGGCCGTGTTGCTTTGATAGCGCAGTCGTCACATTTTAACTACGTTGATTGATGCATTTTTGTACCCTCGCTGCATCGGTCGGTACGCCACTGCGATTTTTATAGTTTGATAGACAAAGGCCTTTCAAATACAAACAAATTTCAATATGACCATTGTGCACTTGTGTATTGACAGTTTACTCACACGTATCTACTAGACCTGGCCTGCGCCTCTTTGGCATGCGATCCCGTCAGCTCGTGAATTACGAATGGAGGACAAATGACTCCGATTGATGGCGACCACCTAGCCGATCTTTACCCTATCCTCTGCTATCAGAAATAATTAAATGGAACTGCACTCGTACCAATCAAAGGTTTTTAAACCACAGTGCGGTGTCATAAAATGCTTTGTGTACCGTTGATCTTTCCTTGGTTGATGATTTGGAAAATGCTGTACGTTTGTTTTCTCATAATTACTTAATTATGTAGTTGTCTGGTGTGATACTATGGAGAAGTTCTCGATCCTTTCCCATTCGTTTGGGGTCTTCTTCTTCTTCTTCCACCCTGTCACGTCCCAATATGGGCATAGGGCAAGCACAAGTAGGCGCCACTTCCCTCGGTCCATCGCCAACTCCTGCGCCTCCCGCCATGTCAGACCTGCAGCACATTGGTCGCTTTTGTAGCACCGCTGCAGGGTGAGGGAGGGCCAGCCACGGCGACGGAACCCTTGAGGCTGTGCCACAAGGGTACGAAGTGCCGCACTCTTTGGCGGCATCCGGAATACGTGTCCCAGCCACGTAAATCGTCTCTTCGTGATAACTTCAATCACCGAAGGCTGTTGTGTCAGATCACGAACTCAGGTGTTTGTAACGCGGTCGTACCAATGTACCCCTAAGATTCGGCGGAGACATCGATTCTCAAACCTCAAAAGCCGAGACTCTTGAAGCTTAGTAAGATGCCATGTCTCACAGCCATACATGAGCACAGGTAGCACGCACGCGTTAAACAAACGACATTTGGTCCTCACAGAATACAGCATTGACCTCCATGCGACTCCAAGCTGGTTGAACGTAGAGCCCGCCACACCCATGCGGATTCCAAGCTCACCAGAAATACCAGAAATATCGTTTGGGGTAATCAACATGTTTTGTCTCCCCGCCAGTCCAAGGAATTTAATACGGCCACATCTCGAAATCTTCAACTCACCGTGATACATTTCTTGGTTTAGCGTCCATACCTCTATGAGTCTATTCTATCCAAAAGGGTTTGGAGCGAGCCATAATTATGTAGTTCATGCATATGAATATGAAAATATGCCTGCATGTCTATATAGAAACGGAAGATATATGAAGACAATTTCGAAAATAGATGGACGACATTATTTGTATGTCATGTATGCCACTTGGTAGCCATACGCGTAATTCGCTCTTGTAACATCACTACGTAGGGTCGGTCACCAGTGGGCTTTAAATATACCTAGTAGTAATTTACTATATTATATATCGTGATACACATAATAAATAATTACTTCAAGTATCTAACCGTTATTTTATAGTGGATTTAATGTAATACGTGCGAACGAAATTAAAACTATGATAGGTCAATACTCTTTTGTTATTTTAATTTGATAAATTAAATAAATGGCAACAAATTAGAAAATTGTACAAGTGTAGTAAATATTTCACATTTCCCGCTGTTTACAATAATTAATTTTATGCGTCATGCATTATCTGTTTTAGTCCAGATACCCGTCGTCTATTGATATTCATGAGTCGACTTCCTACGTCCTTTTGTTCTATGTGGGTTGGCGTTGGTACATATTTGCAATAACAAATGTGCGACGACTGATATGATAGATAAGTCCCATTTATTTGACCGTTCAGGATTGCACGTCTTTTACAGTCTGAATAATATGGTTAATATGGGTTGTTCAAACAAAGATATGGCTGAGTATGCACTGTATTAGGTTTAGGTATCATCTGCATGACAAAGTTTGTTTATACATAGTTAGGTATCCCAGGAATCGTTACTTGTTATGAAAGGCGCAATAGATTTTTTTATGATTTTACCGAGGCTTCGACTGCGACTCGCTGTCATATCGCTTCTTCTCACCTGGAAAAGCATCCGCCGATCAGGCCCTCCCTCCTAATCTGTTATAGAACTTTACAATTCTACCGAACTCTTCTGTTCTGCCCACCGCCAGGGCTTCTTTCAATTCATCGACATTCTCAAAGATATCCGCAGTTCGCAGCTGTCGCATGAAGACATCAAATCTTTTACCCATTGTGTCTCTTCCGTATCAATTTACGCTCATTTCTCTTCAAAGGAGACTACACAAACTAGGGCACCGAACGTGGCGAAGGTAGAGTGGACGTTTTAAAATGTTCCATTAAGTACTTTTATGTAAACAACAAAATATCATGATACCCAATGGCAGTAATGTAGAAGTTGTGAATAAGGAGTGATTAAGAAAAGTATTAGTATTATGGTCTCACCGGAATCGAACCCGGAGAGCCCCCGGATGATAAGTGCCTTATAAGGGCTGCCACGCGCTAATAATATATATGTATATTTTATGACTGCTATATATTATTATTAACCATCGTGGTTAACAGTTGTTTAAATGTAATATTATTATTAAGACGTTCTGTGATTTTTAGAGTTTATTGTCTTTGTCGATATTTCAGCTCCTCTGTTGATACAATAATCGTGACGAGTGTCTTGATATTTTTTGTTGATTGTGTCGTTAGGAACTATAATTTGAATTAATCTTATTACTTTATTAAGTACGTATAAAATTATTTAAATACCTCTGTCACTGTTATCATGTTAAACATTTTTGTTCATAATATTATTATCTGCCCAAGAGTTTACCACCAAATTCAATAAGAACGATGTACCTAATTCCTTTAAATTAGATAGATACATGCATTCTAACTGTTATATAAGTTAATAATATTCTCTCTAGAACGTTCACCTAATACTTATCGTATTATTGCATAATATCTCATTTGCATTGTTACCAATTTTTATAGAATATGCTTTATGCACTCAACATTTTAACACACTCACTAATTGCACTTGAAATTAGGGATGCCACCACCAATGTATCTAGAATAATGACACGTAGCCAAATATTTAATTTGTACTATAAACGAAGTTTTTCTACGACTCACTTCACTCTACCCCGCTTCATAACTTAAGTTCATACTGTCTAACTATAGTACCTAAGTTCTCCGTTAGATAGGTATCGTGAATGCCTTCATCTTTATTCAAGACCGTACCTACTCTAAATATGAATCAGATATTATATCAAATAACAGTTCTTCATACTTGCAAGGTAGATCTAAAATTTAAACAGGAACTTGATAGTACATGATAATTAATATACATTCCTTCGTCACATTACTTAGCGTTGGTTTTTGATCCTTTCTTACATCAGAATTGGATTCATAAGAGAAGAATTAACTACTTTCATATTTTGATGCACAAAAAGACAATCCAAGCCAACCCAACACAAGAGCGCGGTAAACTCTCATTCTCACGTGCTCTAATAGTCTACTCCTACTCTAATATATTAAACTGGCAGCCTCTCTGCATGACAGACCATACTGGTATCAGAAGCGAAACATCAAACTTATACTGTGAATTCGTCTCTTAATAATAATATGTGGTATCAACTAAGTTGAATGCAAGAGCCATAACCTGTCTATAACTGTGTCAAATATAATATTTATATTATCGACCGAAGGTACTTGATGTAATTAGTGTCAAATATCCTTGAAAACTTAAAAATATGCAGTTTGCCACCCACTTGGTTTACTAATAGCATCTCCTACGTCGATACCTCATCACCATGGCCCCCACAAGGGGGGGCTGACAGGGCTCTAGCCTAGGGGCCCGGCGTGATGAGTCGACCAGATGAGTGAGATAAACACAGACCACAAATTTGCTCTAATTGTAAAAAAGTCGCCTGCGGCGCTATTTTAATTAAATTATTATTAATAATTAAAATATTTGATTGTACGATGCAATTTTTAACTGTGTGCAGATACTCGAAAACTCCATAATTCAAATAGATGTACATATTAAAAATACAAAAAGTCGCTTAAAATACACCTTAATTTTACCGCGTACACCATGGAAAACGCTACTGTAGTGCGTCACACTGCCTTTACCTTTAGCGATAGGTAAGGGGGCCCGCCAAACATACTAGCCTGGGGGCCCGGTTCAGGGTGTAGGGGCCATGCTCATCACCTTACCCATCTCGGCATTCAGCTACACGAAGTCATTCGAATGTCAGTGCAAAACCCGTGGTATTCATGTTTAGTCTGTACATCTGGACTCTGGAAGAAGCCCTTCTTCGACAATCCAAATACTACTAGTTTTTCCCCTTTTACTGTGGATTATATTTATAATAAAAGTCTTGGGGGAAATAGGGGTAGTGATGGGTATAATGATGTGGTACCTAAGTATTAATGTAAGTAATAAAATAATATGTTGTTACTTACCCAATAGTGTGATTCATAGCGGACCAGATTGAAACTGTACTAATTGTAAATTGCAGCTAAATGCTCACGATCATATCACTTATTCAAAAAATATATAAAAAAAACAGTAGACCAATTATAACTTTTTATTTCATTTTCAAATAATTTGATAGTCATGCTCCTAAAGCATTTCAATTAAGCCAATCAACTCCGTCTTCCCATTAGCAGTTGATACAGCGTGCTTCAAAACGCACAAGACACTATCAAATCACATCCAAGCAATTTAAAACGAATTAACTCCAAAATTATCCCACGCTCAGAGTAATGTACATTCTCTATGCCTAATATAGAATGCACCACTTCTAAATAAGGTTCAACCGGAACAATTTTTAGATGGTATTATTTCTTCAACACCTAGTGGCTAGTCAGATACGGAATTTAATTCGTTTATTTTTAAATGACAGTTACCATAGAGAATTGAATGATATTAAACGTATGCGTTTCAAGAAACCATACCTATATTAATAATTTTAATAAAAACATTTTTCATACTGCATCTAGTATTTTGAATTCCATTATACTCGTACAATGCGAAATACAATGCATTTCCAACATGAATTGATTACCATGAATTGACAATTAAAGACGTAAGTACCATGTATAATTTTGAAAAACACTTTCTGAGAGAATATATTATAACCAATAGAAAAAATCTTTTTTTAAAAAAAGTAAGCCAACCCGACGGGGAATCGAACCCCGTATCTCCCAGGTTTACGCCCTATCCGTTGCATTACCACTATGCTACGAGGTGACGAAATCAACATTTGGAAGAGCACTGATGAGTAGGTATTAAAATTGACCAATAGTTACACTATGCTAAAGGAGTCATCCTTGATTGCCACAAATTTTAACTATTGGTTTTTAATACTCACTGAAGCGCTTTCCAAATTTAGCTACTAGAAGTGTTATCAAAATTATGTATGTTCAATAATTAGAATATTACATTCTTAAATCTTGTTAATTATCGTGTGAATCGTATTTGTTGTATTGCGTTATATACCAATACAACACCATAATGGAGTTCCTACATAACATTGTAAGATGGATGCCACAGAATAGAGTTTCATGATGGATGCTATGCTATATTCCACTGCTGACCATAGTATATACACACAGACAGACTTTTTTGACAGATTATTTCATTTGTTCAGTTGAGTGACACCCGCGGAAGTGTAAAGCATTAAGCGTCACGGAAAACGAACTACTTACTACATTTTACCAAATAATGCGACTCGTCACTATTGAACCTCGCAAACTTATTTACAGTAAAATCAACCGCACAACGATTGAATGAGTATTGCAAAAGATAACGTGCGAATGCATATACAAGGGTGAGAATTTTTTTTTTATTTGATACCTACTGAATATACACAATATTTAAGAATGTTAGATTGAAATTACACCATTCTGAAAATTATATTGAACCTCACATATTTCACTATCTGGGTGAATGCTCTCATCATTTGAGCTATCGGTCAGCCTATGAATCACGCGAATTAAATCTAATATTTGAAACCTACATAGAATGACTGATGTGAGGTTCCTGTTCCACTTGGTTTATCTTTTTTCCAAGGTTTTTTTCTAATTCCTAGGTATGTTCTCTGACGTTTTACAAAATTATGTATGTTCTATAAAAAATCTTCCAACATACCAACAAACAAATTCACCCTTTTCACATATACAATATTATTATTGTACTATGTTATTATCTATGTAATATTATATAGCTAGTATATTCTGGCGATTTCTTCATATCAAATTAAAAATCTTTAAAAAATATATTTAGCAATCAACATTTTTGTTTTTATGTGAAATAATAAAACAATAAGTCAAACTAATAAAAGGGGAGACTTTATTTTTATTGCATCCTTATAAAAATTTTGTTTATTAAAAGTCACTGTATACATTTGACATGCTCAGAGAAATTTCAGAGTATTTTAATTGGTGGCGAACCCTATCTGAAATATTTATGGAATTGATAATGCCTACCTATGCTCCGAGGGTGAAATAAAAAATAAATAAATCTCGTAATTAAATTTATACCGAACTACATTGTAATTGCACAAGACAAAAATTCTAAAATTCTATTCATTATAATAGTGAATAGGAACTTATGAATCTATTTCGTCTGTCATAAAAAAAAATATTTCGTTAGTGACGTTCTGAATTATTTTAAGTATTTCCCCTTTGTTTTTCTGATGTCTAAATATGTTACCTTAATTATTTTTTTTATCTTTTCGGCTTCTTCCTTAAATTGTCTTATTTTATAATAAAGCTATTATTATAAAATGATGTTTTGTGAATTTCTTTAATTAAAGTCGAAAGTACTAACCACACCACTGGTTTTAGAGTTACGATATTTAACATTGAAATTATGTAGATTTTATTATTCTTAGCGAGCTGCATATTTTAGTAGGTACCTAGCGGAAATATCTACAATTAACAGAGATATATAAGTAGGTACATGTGAAACTATTAAATTGAATTCTCCTCTTTGGTCGGGATAGCTATTTTTTTATTTAACCGTCCTTTTTATATTCGTATTGTAGTATTTAAGATGTAAGAATGAAGTCCATTATAACATAATTGAAAATAAATAATGATTCTTATCCCATTTCAAAAACAGTAAATGGCATTTGCAATGTTTTATTTTGTATGTGTTTATATGTAATTATAATTTTGTTTAGGTAGCAATGGAAGTTATCACTTAATCCAATAAATGGCATAAATAAGAAGTAGGTACTTATTTTAGCTTACTATCTACAACTAATCTTATTCGGGTACGTATGTTGTGTTGTAAATTAAAAAATCTGCTTTTAGTGGTGACCATATTCAATTAAAAAAAAAATGAAAACTAGGTACCTACCTACCTACAATAAATTAATACCAAAATGAAATTCCTTTTATGAAGGTTACCATGTTCAGCTTATATTTTATTCTTGTCAGAAAAATAACTTATTTTAATTTAATGATTATGCATTTTAAATGCTAAAATCACATTGTAATATAATACACAATGATATGTTATAAGTTATAATTAATAATTTAATTGTTCACTGACTAAAACAATCTCTTTTTTTAATGATGTTTATCACAGGCATCACTGGTTTAACAGTGTTACTTGATAATAATTCAATATGATATGCACCTTTTTAAAATATCTTTTTATGATAGGTATAAGTTAAAATTGGATTTCTTTTTAATGAATAGAAATCGTATTTGAATATAGGTAGCCAAAACAATAAATACACTTTAAAAATATGTGTATTAGAACTGATCCGATACAGCGAAAAAGATAGTTATGATAGGTAAATAATTCGAATGTTAAAAAATATCTTTCATAATATTATTATGAAGATAATATTTAATAATTTATTAGTGGGTATTATTTATTCAGTACATCCGCATCATTTAATTTGATTGGTTAGTTATGTTATTTGTAAAATAATTGCGTTCATTAAAATGACAAATTTAATTCACTCATACATCATTCCATTCATACCTACCTGATAAAGTGATATGATAACAATTAGTTGATAAAGCAATATAATAATTTGACATAATAATATGTAGGTATTTCATATTATGTTATCCTATTAGTATAGAAAAGTAATTAATTACTATACGCAACATTGGAATGTAGCCGGTTATAAATCATATGGTATTACAGTTGTATTCAAACTGTGCACCGCGGCGCCACAAGTTATTTAAAATGTTAAATTTAAGTTATAACAATGCGGATGATGCATGATTGGTCACAATTATAAGTGTATAGGTATACCATCGGCAGTTGTACCAGTTTGTGACCTCAAATGCTTCGTTTCATGATATACAAAAAATTAACAGCACCCATCTCATCTTAGCATGAATTTTGAAAATAAGGTAAGCTTCAGCGACATACCGCATGGTTGTACTATCATGCGTTGCTTGGGGCGGCCAATTAAGGAACGAATGCGAATAAAACATTTTTTTTAACAACCTGTAATCTGGAGGGAATATTTTTTAGTTTTTTTAGGGGCAAACCTGTTCCGACCATTGAGTACCTACATCAATGGTTTGGACGGAAAAAATCATAACATAACATTAAGATCTCGAGAAATACATAAACCAATCTCGAATTCTTAAGCATCAAATATTTCTCAAACCTCGAAAATTAAATAACGTCGAAAAATCACAAGCTCTAGTTATGTAGGTTGTATCGTTTGTTTTAAGTTTAAGTTTTGTGCATTTTGTACTTAATATGTTATTAGGTAAGTACCAAATATGACTCATTGAAATAATGGCACAGTAACTCATTGTACTATAGTAATATAGAATGTCATTGTATTGATTTACATATTATAAAAGCTTATGTGTCCAACTATTATTATTTTCGATTTTACGTCCCCTTCTGTATAATAAATTTGAATAACTGCCGCGGACAAAACACCCCAATTTTTAAAAGTCACTTTATTATATTAGGTAAGTAGGTACGTAAGTGCCACGAAATGTCATCTTTTTTAATGGACTTACCTTTGAAAAGTCCCATTCATTCGGCACATTAGTGGCATTAGATAGGCAGGTGAGGTTTTAGAGCTTTTAGGCTCCCGTTAAAGTGGGGTGTACACAATAATTAAATAGTGATTTTGACATTAAATAAATCCATTTGAACATATATAAAATGTTATAAGTAGGTACACCTATCTCTGATTTAAAATAAATAATCTTTTGCATTTTATTTCTCAATGTATGCCATAGAAATTTATAAGTAAGTAGATACATATACAATTTTCAATTATATCTAGGTACTGGTCGTTTTAAACATATCGATATCCTAATATGTATGCAATTGTAAAACAATTTTAATTACAATCAGGGCCAGTTTTATCTTTGTCTTTTGTTTGCATTAGTTGTTAGTGTCCGTCTTTACGGACGCAACCATTCCTGATCGTGGTGTATTTATTAAAAGTACTTTTTATTATAATAAAATAACTTTTTCCAAGAATCTCCAGTAGTCACGATTAAAGATATTACTTAATTGATTCAGTAAATGAGTAGATGTAGTATCACATTAAACATTAATATTGTAATAATTTAACTAGAATAAGTATGTTATAATAACGTTGACATATCAATACCTAGATCAGATAATAACTAATGTTGAAATCGTTGGTAGTAGGTAGTATTTATTTTATAAAACAATATTATCAATGCCTACTTGAAGTGTTTGTAGTCTTATTGGTCTGATATTTTTCCTTCACGACTATTTTTTTTACGATTAATTAACAAGAATTAATTTATGCGGGACCCTAAAACAGCCTCTTCTCATTATCAGTTCAGGAATCATATTATAACGTGTAGCGGAGAATAGTGTTTATTCAAATAAAAGGATAATCATAATTACATTGTGCAAGTTTAACATTATTGCTGGGAAGGTGTCGCCAGATCGGAAATCAGAGTCCTAGTATCCCGGCAACAGGCCGGATCGCGTCTTGTCAAGCCCTACTTACTGTACTGCAATGTACCTAATTGATGACACTCACAATTTACTTATATATGTCAAGATGTACGTACGATAACCACATAGCTTAAAAAGCTGTTGTGATCATTCCATAAAGTAAAAGCTCATATTACTACTTATTATAAGTATATGCAAAATATGCATCTACATTATTTTAATGTTATAACATAATTTTATTAGAATTCATCACGAATTCGTGTGTTAATCTACCTTAGCGTGTTATAAATCAGATTTTTTTACTCCTACCGGCAATCTATTTACGTGCAAGCATATTGTGTCACGCCTCTGACAGTCATGCAATTATCTAAGTAAGAACTTACTCACTATAAAGGCGTAGTACCTACGTATTTGTAGAAGATGCACCGATGTTTTATTTTGTCTTGTCATATTTAAAGTATTAGTGGGTAGACATTTATTATCATGTAAGTATTTTCGTTTCTTACTGGATGACCAGATTTGTGCAACGATTATCTCTTCGTCAAGCAGTATATTCTGACAATGAGTAGTAAATCGTTTCATGTAATTTATTCTTATGTATGTATATTATTATAACGATGTGATAGAGGTCTCTATACAGATGGACTGACAATGGACTGCACATGTAGCTCGGCGAGTGGACAACTGTTGTACAAACACTGTACCTAATACAGTGGTACCCAAGGGGCACTAAACGACATACAGGGATGCCCTAAAACCAGCTATATAAACGAACTCATAAAGATTGGTGGATATATATGGCAGCGAAGAACTAAGGGCCAAGATTAGTGAATGGAGCTAGGGGAGGCCTCAATCTATAAGTGTATTGACACCGGCTGATGATGATGATGATTATAACTAAATATTGGCTGAATATCTAACACTTAGCTAATATTAACAAAGTTGAAGTTTAATTTCTGGTATTTTTTATTTAATAAAACGCAATTTTTTTTATAGTACTTATTCCACTTTTAATTAATATATTAGGACCGGTTTCGTCCGCTTCAGTGGGACATTTTCGACTGAATACATTTTTTTTTTATAAAACAATATTTATCAAACAAAATTCAAAGCGATAGAAATAATATAACAATAGGTACATATATTATTTCTATCGCTTTGAATTTTGTTTGATAAATATTGTTTTATAAAAAAAAATGTATTCAGTCGAAAATGTCCCACTGAAGCGGACGAAACCGGTCCTAATATATTAATTAAAAGTGGAATAAGTACTATAAAAAAAATTGCGTTTTATTAAATAAAAACAACAATACAATGCAGTTCCACCATGAATTGACAGTTAACAAAATAAAGGAAATTTAATTTCTGGTGTCAGTTTAGTTTTAGGTAATGTACGTACATAGATCGCTTCTTATTGTGATCTAATTGGATGTGCTAAGACTGGATTAAACCAGTAGTAGAAGCTCAATACATCCTTCCAGCAGGGGCTTAAAACTTAAAGCGAGTACGATTTGTTTCCGTTAATCTTGTTACGTTAACAATTTAATATTGGAAAATGCATTGTAACAGGTGCTTATTGCAGTATTATCTTAGTACGTGTAATATTAGTGTACTAGTACTTAATACTATTAGTTTCAATTGGAAGATCTTTTTATTTATTGGTGTTATCGACTAAAGGTAATTGATGATGAAATTTGAATTAAAATACAAATTGATTTAGTTTTCCTTTTGGGAGGTTTTTATTGACCTATTTCACCTATGTTAAAATAATATAAAACTGACTCAGATTGTAGTAACATGGATACTTCAGTAAACTGAGGATCACTAAAAATGATTCAAATTATATGCTTTATCAATTATAAGGTAAGACATAGTATAAGAATTTAATTTATTGAGATTATTCAATCAATTTGACTCGAAGCGATTAGCATTTTTTTCTGAACAGTATTGAAAAATTTAAACAGGTAATAATCTGTTCATTAACGAATTGAAGATAAAGTAGGTATTCTTCAATATATTATTTTATTATTATGTTAAAAGGTACCTAACGGTAAAGGTAAATCTTTAAATACAAATATTATTCTGTTTTTTTGGAGTTCACATTTTTTTAATGTCATGTCCATTCCTGCGAAGATCATAATATCGGTCTCCACCGAGTAGAGGTTGTATTGACATATTTAACGAGAAATGTAAGTTAACCACTTGCTCAACCTCCAAACTGGGACAAACACACATTGATAAACAACGTGGGAATTTTTCCTGACCGGGGATTTGAACCCGGGACCCTCGACGTTATAAGCTGACGTGATAAGCGCTCGGTCATCGTGGGTGCGCATTTACTCGGTAGTGTTCCATTTTCTTATAAATATGTAAACGTGGCGACAGCCATTTGCGTAATTTGTTGAATTATCATAATTGCAAACAGGTAATTATTTCACAAGTATTATATTTGAGGGCTTTCAACAAAAACAGCGGTTTTCATTTATGAAAAATGTCCATTCTCTTTTATAGGTATAATTTCTAGAATAAATAGTATACAGTGTTATATATTAGTTATTAGGTTATAAACAACATTTAAAAATAGTTTTTCAAAAAATATACACATAAGAAAGATATAAGACATGTTTAATGACTCACCAACATTTAATGAACATGGAAACTGCCGTTTTTGTTTCCAAGTCCATTATTTTGTAACAGCCAAGGTTAATTAGAATGTTGTTTAGTAATTTATGAGTACACACAGTACCTATGTATGTATGTTATTGCATTCTGTTTTTTGCGATATCACCATATTATATTCTTCATTTATATCCGTTCCTTGGAGCAGCGTTTGTATTCATACATGAACGAGTAGCTACATACATTTCCCACATTATCTCTGATAACGGTCTCTACAACTAGCCGAAACGCCGAGGAAAAAAGAATGAGGAATTTACGATGACAGACAGCCCAAAAACGAAATACTATATAACAAATTTTAATAAGGATCAAACAATATTTATATACGTGGGTTTCTGTTTGTTATTATAATTGAGAACAATTCAAAATATATTTTTTTACTAAATAAGGTTCTGTTTCAAATAATATATTATGGTATTTTATTATTTATATGCTCCGTAATGAAATAACATAATTACGAGTATGTACCTTTCGTAGCGTATTATTCCCAACAGGATAAGATTAGGTATATTGTGATATATTATTAACGCGATACGGGCCTTTTGTGCGGAATCCCTGGGGATGCGAACCCGTTTCCTTAGAGATAGCAGGAATGGCTTATTAGGCGCATTACTCCTTGCGGGATGTCTAGGATTACACAAAGCGCTACCGAATTAAAGGATTAAGCCGTGAAAAGAGTAATCCGGAGCTTTCGGGTTCTTTTCCCGGTTAAGTTTTGATAGCGGAGCTTTTAAAGAAGCGTTGGTATTGCCACTGTAAAATTTGCTGTTTTAAGAAATATAGGTAGGTAGATAGTTATAGTGCTCATTCACTTCACGTTATTTTATTTCAAATTCAAATTGCATTATTGACAAGTTTTTCAATTTTTTTTGTTTGTTTCACATGTTCTCATTAAATGTGAAAATGTGAAAAAATGTAAATGTCAAAATGTGAATAAATATTATTCACGCCCGCGAGATATTTTGACAGATAAGTCGACAGTCGCGTATATCGCATTTTATTAACTAACTTTTCCATAATATTTACCTCTATCATAAATCATATTAAATACGCTTATGACGTTTCAATGGGTACATCATATTCAAAACTATCAACTGAGTACCAATCGGCGATATTTTATTGCTGACGAGTAACCTAAAAATACACATTAGGTGGGTAGGTACTATTTATTAATAAATAAATAATTTTAAATGACACTTCATTGGATTACGTATATCAGGGTTGGCGAACCTTTTTATGTAGGTGTGCCAAAATTTCCCAAATATTATTTTTCAACTGTCTGACGTGCCGAGCAGTTTTTCATGAGGAAAAAATAGTTTTTAAAAATCCTATTAAAAAACTGATAATATTTTAGACAGGTACCACTCACAGAACCTAGCACACGTATAGCTTTATCACTTTTTTCAATTACGCCATACATTTTGGTCCACCAACTTTGAAACCGTCAGCCAGAATTACTGCTACTAGCTTCACCAAGTTTTTGTTTCTTATTTGGTGCAGTAATTTTTTGTCGGTAGAAATGAAATTGTTTGTTAATGTATTAATTAGTTTGGTTCTTATCGCACAAATTGACACGAGAATTGGTCCAGTGGTCTCAAGCATCGTAAATCGATCAAAATTAGAGGTTCGTGGCGCGGCATCCTCCGCTGCCTGATGAGGTTAGTGTGTAATATTATATATGACGCAATCAGTCGCCAAAGGACAGACCTATGCAATTATATTATCATCATCATCATCATCATCATCAGCCTGAATCTATCCACTGCTGGATGAAGGCCTCTTCAAGTTGCTTCCACTTCTCTCGGTCCTGTGCATTGCGTTGCCACGTACTTCCGCAGAACTTTATCATTTCATCGATCCAGCGGCCTCGAGGTCTACCTTGTGGACGTTTTGTACTTCTTGGATACCACTGGATGACTAGATTTGTCCAACGATTGTCTCTTCTTCGAGCTATGTGTCCAGCCCATCTCCATTTAAGGCTTTTAATAAACTCTATTACATCGCAAACCCTTGTCTGCTTCCTTATCCACTCATTCCTCTTTTTGTCCTTTCGCGTTATGCCCAGCATGCACCTCTCCATACCACGTTGTGCTACTCTAAGTTTCTGGATCTCTCTTTTACTTAGGGTCCATGTTTCACACGCATATGTCATCAATAGTTACATTAAATGTAATGCTTATTCTTGAAGAGTATTTGCCTGCTATTTGTATACAATTCGATCTGTCTTTTATTATCATTATATGTATTTTTTTTCTCTTCAAACGCGTGTCATGCAAAATCATCTCGCGTGCCACCAGTGGCACGTGTGCCATATGTTCGCCACCCCTGACGTATATTATATAAATCATACAAGCTGTATACTTTCTTCTGTTTCACTGTCAATACCTATTAAATTTCATATCTCTAATACTTTATTTCATTACTTCAATACGATTATAATATTTACTATTGCCATTTGCACAAGTCTGTAGATCATTTTAAAAGTAAGAACCTAATATTGGTTTGATTACATAATTTAGAAGTAATCGTTGTATACCTAACTGTCAGATGCAATGTTATACATTAAATAAACAAATATGAAATTGTAATAACATTTTCTATTATTTAGTAGATATCTAAATGTCTCTATCTACTATAACTTTTGATTCTAATTAATTAAAAATGTACTTCTACATCTTCATTTTTTTATTTAGCTACAAAATCTCAGTTGAGGCTTATTTAGCTTTACATTAATACACTGTTATTAAATTGGCGATTACATAATATTGTTTAGAATGGTAGGTACGTAATATTACAATTAATCATTGCAGGGGTTACATTCTCAGAAACATTTGGATACACAAAAACGCTTTGATGTTTGGCTGAGCTATGAACGTCTCAAGATTAAGTGGTCTTAAATTTGCAAGGAGCCTTCGTAGCCATCATATTATTATAACGGGCATTGCCAAGCAACGTGATTAATATCTTAATTTTCATTTCAGCATATCTATTTAAGAACACTTGTTGATCATATGTTGATATATATATCATAGGTTGATTGCAATGAATAGAAGGATTGTGCGTGATAAAGTAAGACCCAATTTATTTCCCTTAATCATAAATGATACAATTTTAATACAGAGACGTACTATGATATTTAAGTGATTTTTACAGTTAATAATTACAGAGATGCGACGTGAGAAAATTACTAATCGTTAGATCGTGGACTCGACTGAATGTTAGAATGACTTGATTACTTGTGTTATTATATTATTTTGCTAAATTAGCTTTATATTGAAATTTGATTGACTCAAATAAATCGCTTGTTTTGCAATTTTAGCAATATTATGTTGCAAGATACATTGTAGTTATAAATTAATGGTTTCCTGCCAAGTCATGCTGGATGGTAGGGTATGGGTATTCACCCTACAGATTATACCACTATATACTATAATTAAATTATGAATATTAGCAGTGATATAGGTACCGACTACTACCATGAACTTATGCATATACCTACCAGTTATAATATAAATAAAATAAAATACTCTTAAATTATACATTTCAGACGTTAATATAAGTTTCTGTTATAAAACAATTTCGTATAATTCGGTGAATATCATCAATACGTAGTCAATTATACGTATATGTATTAAGCTTACTCAGAAATGTCTAATATTAAACAATCCCCTTTACCGGAGCACACGTAATATTCGAAGTAGGTATCATTCCCGAAGCAATGATTTGTTTTATTCAAATCGTTTGTAAACTAATGAATAATTCAGGTGACACGACAAACTTCAGCCAAGTTTGTTCTTTGAAATGTTATCTGCTGCTTATATGCCGCGCGGGATTACATTCTGATATATTATAAACCTACCAGTCAATATTATTCCAAGTTATATCATCTAATGCTAATGTAATATTCTCCTCACTGGTTAGATTTATGCAAAGTATTTCATGACATGATCGGGGAAACAAACAGTGCTATATGCGTATCATATAATGTAGGTATGTAGAGCGTAATAGTCATACAACATTCGCTAACTAATTATTATTGTATGAACAAACAATAATTAGAATTTTTATTATTCATTAGAATTACGCTTTTATATCACCTCACATCCGAAGGCTACTTACCCAAAATCTTCAGTCATTCTGGGTTCTCTGATCCACAAATACCAAGGTGAGGAAGAGAGTTATTGCGTTGGTGTGACTATGTGTAAGAGCTTACTGGGGGTGGTCTTCAGCCTTATTTGAGAGAAGCATATGACAGTGAGTTGTGGGTATTCTTGTTCGCCCAGGATATAATTGCTGCATTTCGAAGTGTTCACAACCTAGCTACAAAGGAACGACTGAAAAGAAGAAGTGAATTCTGATATAATTGCGTAACTCCTGACATCACATCAGTCATTGTAGCAAACACTTGCGAATCGCCTATGATGCCACTTGGTTGAGCATTAATTGAATTGTGAACGCAATTTTACTTACCCCAATTAGTTGGGATAGTATATACTTTCGTAATTCGCACTATTATTAATTATATTATGTCTGACATTTTCCACCCTTTTGCTTTCATCGGACAACTCATTCTTATAAACTACTCTGGTTCGAGTTTATTAAAATGAGTATTCTCACTTGCCAAAAATATTTTTTCCCGAATATTTATGAATATATATTATTATTTAACTCTTCGTATTAACTTAACAGATGTTCTGATCGGTTGACACCATCCAACTTAATGAAAGTTTTTGGTGTTTATGAATGATTACTATCTGCCTCATTCTTAACTAATTAGGTAACTATCACTGTTTGGGCCATTTAGGTACCCATTCCACTCATTATTTCCTCACCCACCTCCTAATCCCCAGCGTTATTGTTACCAGACAATCAATAAGCAATTACGGGTGATGAGAGACGGTGTTACAAAGAACATTCAGTTGCATCTCGACAGCGGACGTGTGCGGGCTTCTAATAGCTTTCCATCGCTTAAGTGATTGACTCAATAGACTCATTTATACACCATCACATATAATCCATAAAACTGTGTCACAAAGTGCGGGAGTATACGAACCGGGTGACCCAAAACAACTATACCGCGCGAGCGAAAGTTGAAACCATACCACGGAGCCATCATACATCATCACAAAGGTCAGTGCCTGACACTCTGTTCCATCGCCCCCACCCCTAGACCCGACCTCCTCATCTTCCGACAATATAATTACAGTCCACTTAAAAAACTCAACCAATCACTTTATTACGATATACATTTTAGATAATAATACGCATGCCAGGATTATTTTCTGATTAAAATATGCTATGTGTACAACAATCATTGGCAGAACTTTTAAACACGTATTTTCTACATAAGTAAAATACCTATTCTCAATAATGGATAGTTATTAATAAAAACTATACCTATTATGCATATTACAAATACTTTCTCCTAGCATCGCTTTGATTCTAATGAATGTTATGTCTTAATATTGAAAATAGAATAGCGACAAAATACTTGGCGCGCTTTTATCTTGATAATTATATTTAAAATGGCCGTATCCGCCGGAAAGTAAATGAGTAAAAAGAAGATAGAAAAAGAGATTACGTCTCGATAATAGTAATGTATATATTGCGATACTCCACGGGTAGATAATACCTATTACGATGGTCGGCAGGTAAAGTTGCTACCTGTAATAAATTCTGATGCAAAAAGTGAAACGTCAAAGCGTGCCTATATTTCCAGCGTTTGTTCAACACTGCAGTTCACATTGCCTCGATGTATTATTGTTTGTATATTAATATGATTTGTGCAAATGAAAGACTATTTGCCGTTACTGTATGTAGGTACGTACGCTACTTAATTACCATGTGCACTTCAAACCAAACCAATAACATGTGCCTTCAGAGAGTGAAGAGTATCTTCTTTTTTTTATATTTTATGGAATAGTTTAACGTTTGCTACTTCCCTTTGAATGTATAGTAACAACAGGTGAATGAATCAGCCACGGCGTTTATTTTGTACCCGTGACCTACGAATATGTGCGGCTGTTTTTCCCACTGCTCCACTGCGGGCACCTAGTAACTAGTAGTTAAATACGTTAATAAATAAATAAGTTCGTATTTACGTGGCATAAAGTTTTAAATTCATAAAAATACTCGGTAAACTATTTCTTTTATTCACGAGATTTGAGAATATAACATTCTTTATATTACACATACATAATTTGATAATACCTCAGATATATACGTAAGCACTAGAAATTATCCTTGATTTAAAGCACAAAAATCGATAGCCAAACATAACGCAATTTGATAAGCATTTCACGTAAAACTACAATTAATTTAATCGTAATTAGATAGGATGTCCGTAGCTTAATTGGTATTGCACGCTGGCATGAATCCAGTGGTTACAGGTACTATTGGGCGTCGTCTTAAAAAACATTTTTAGTACCTATAAGTATATATTTATATATATCTGAGGTATTTTTAAATTTTGTATGTTAGTAGTAATAGTTTGAAATTTTATTATTTAAAGAATTTAAGAAGATTTTCAGAAGTGGGAATGAAAAATGGTACGTACCTACCTCCCTAAATTTTCAATCAGATATTAATATTCGCGAATCAGGTAATGCCTCTGGCATCGATACATACATAACATTACTTCAAGCGAATCATAGTAAACAATATCATTGACAGAGATGGAAGACATGTTACTTTTCTGCACTTCATAATGAATGCTATTATGTTTTACCAATGTGTATACAGAGGCATTGTCAGCAAACGTCAGCACGTTACGTAAACTTTAACAATATGTATAATGTAGTTAGATTTACGCGGAACACAGTTTGAGAAGCACACACTAGCCTAGATACTTATTTACTGGTGTTGTGCAATCGTTATGGACCGGTTAGCGAATTGCGGATTTATATGGAGTGACCGGAACACTGTAATATTATAACAACACACTGTCACTTGATAGTTATCTGTGCAAAAGTAACCAAATATGCGCTGCCTTTGTACTCAATTCTGTTTTTATGGAACTGTATAATTAAATAAATAATAAAACAGTTTGCACTACATTGAATGAGTTTTGCGAAATTCTGCCAACGTAACTTGGTTAACGAGAATATAGGTACCAATGATAATAATGTAATAATGATAAGATTTTTCATATCAAAATTATTTTCATTTTGTGATCCAGGATAAATGGCTATCAAATTTCCGTCAAGTACTAAATATTGTATCGATAATCGGTGTTTGCTACCCGAAATTCTACTCTTATAGTAGATACCTATACCAACATCGAATTTTATTGTTAGTATTCTATTTTCAAACTACATGAACTCAGAACTAATAAATCGCTGACATCGATTTAGAACTGGAGTGGTAATTTGAAGGTATTTGAAACTGCTGTATGATAATAATTGATAATATTGTACATATAAATTTCAGTATGATTGAATGCAGGTAGAGTAAATAATGTTCTACATATTAAAATTCTCATTATGCAAGGAGTAATTTATGCCAAATCATAAATGCATAATACACCTGCATAGCGCATTGTACTGTAATCTGCATTATGGTGGTTTATTTATTGTAGCAGTTAGAATTATACTAAACAAAAACAACCCTTATTATTTCGGATTTTTTTTTGCCTTAAATTATACATACATAGGACCCTAATTAGATAATGTCGTGAATTAGAATTGTGAGCTGAATGATTTGACCATTGCGAAGCCTTCTTCATGGCTTTATTTGCTCCCCCCTCTCGACATATTGTATCAGTGGATAACTCGTGGCAGTCTTAATTCAGTCCCTCCTCCGCACATCTGGACGTAGCTCTTCTTCGTTCTCTCAACTCTTGTAGAATTTATATGTATCAATGTAATTATGAAACTATTATAAAATGGAAGGGAATGCTTACATAGGTAATTAAATTATACATAATGTTCATTAATGTGGACGAAACACGCAAAATAAACATCGAAAAATATATAACATGTGAAATTATAATTTAATCAATTGTTTTACACTTTTTTGTATTATTGCCATCTACGCAAAGTAACTCGGATGTAAAACCTGCTATATTATTCCTCCGCATACTTGCTTGATCGCTGCGTAACGACATAAAACAGCTCCGTATCCTGACATCCAATTTCAGAGCACGTTCCACTAAATGACAGTTCCTGTAAGTGTACTTACTCGGGATCATTCCACAATGCCGCGTCACAGCTTTTAGCCGTTTACGACATTTAGATCCGAGCTTTTTCTGACATTGTATCTGTGACTGACGTCTACATCCTCTTTGCAGCTGGTGCGAAAGCTCCTTTGATGAATAGGTATACCTACTACGTATTACAAATTCTTGGATAGCTATTTCAACTATTACATATTATTATATACTAATTTAAGAACAATCATATTATAAATTCGTTCTTCCAAGCACGATTTGAACTAATACGTGCTAGTCACTTTTTAAAAAAAATATTATAACTGTCATTCTTCGTCGCCTATTTTTACTAATTAAAATTTATTGTATTTTATTGGTCATGGTTAAAATGCTACGACTTTCTTTCATTACATATATACCCCTAAAAACCCACTAAGTAATCCCGAAATCAGTTTTGACTCTTGACCGTACATATATTGGAAAGTGTCAATTACCTACTTAAATGCTAAAAATAAGCGTGAAAAGTACGTATCAGTTCATTTTAATTATAATTGAAAGGTATACGTAATCGACACGACAGTGAACAAACGAGAACAATCCCGTTCAATGCTAATTTATGAGAGTTTTGTCATATTGCATAGGAATTGACTTTACAAACGGATTCTACATGTTTTTTTTACAATCCAGTTCAAAACCTATTTTCTATCAATTGGAATTTTAACTCAATTTTCACAAAGTGCCCTCGGGCAATAGTTTTAATTTTCTGAACATTACTTATTTTTTTAACATTTGCCAACTACTGGCGTCTCTTCTTAAAATACAAAGGATCTAGGTTTGGACGATGTGTAGGTATTACTATTCAATTAATACGTTTGTGTCTTTGAATATTAATTGTCCGTGAATTTTGTAATGTATTTTTGTCTTTTACTAGATTTAATTTGATATAGTACAATGAGTACAATCGAAGATTTTGAGACCTCTCTCGATGTTAGATATATACCCACATAGCTATACCTATACAACATATGTATTATACTCTTGATAATGGTGTGAAATATTGAACCATTATTCACTTTCTTATTTTCTTAAGCTGGCGCTAGAGATCATTTAGGTCTATGGCCGACTGCACAACTGTCCTCCAGGTATCTTTATCTCGGGCTCTCTCTCTTCAGTCGGTTACACTCAGCCTCGCTGCGTCTCTCTTTTTCCTTCGCAACTAACAACGTGACCGGCCCATCTGAATCTTTGCGCCTTCAAGATATTGCCTATAGGTTTAAATAGTTCGCGGAACTCAGTGTTTGTACGGAAGCACCTCCTATGGTTATCTTTGGTACTTGTTCTTATCAGTGTTAACCTTTACGTTTATTCATTTCGCTGCATCGTCCAGAGGAGTGGCAATACTCGTGGATGTGCTTTCTTTCCCCGAGCACTACCAGTGACCAGATCATCCACATAAGCTGATTAATAATTTGTGGGATCCGTTTAGGACGGTTCCGCCTTCTGCTTTGAAAGCTTCTTTATAGAGCAATAATAAAAAGAATATGCGATAAGGAGTCGCAATGCTTCAACCCAGCGATCACCTCGTAAGATTTCGTTTATTACATTCTCATTTCTACGTATCCTGCTTCCTGATTCCTCCGTGCACAGCCTCACCATACGGATCAGATTTCTCAGGATTTGGAATTCTTTCAATACTCCACAGAGCTTCTGTATGCACAAAGTCATATGCAAATTTGAACTCCACGAAGAGACTGTGAACATTTTATGACTATTGGACAATTTTAGAGCATTTTTCAATGGCTGTTTGATCCAGAATGAAGTTTATATGGCGCATGTGCGTCTTCAGCGTCCAAAGTATTAAGTGTCTACGTATACGTATTTTTACATGAAATCACTACTTTTGCAACAATTTAACTCATAACAATGTTTTTTTCTTTTCAGATTCCTAACTACACACTAGCCTGACAAATACAGCCAACTGACTGGTAAGTGATACCTAAAAAATATATTCTACTATTTTTATGCAAACATTGGATTCTATGATATTTGATAATGATATTATGTTGTGTTTTAACGCACCTAAACAAGTAGAAACGTTCTAAAAATCTAAAATGTTGAGTAATATTCATTTTTTATGGAGATTTCCCGAATCTGTAATATAATGCTTGACTCACCTCGAATCCGTCATGGACCAGCAAAGGATTTTCACTCAACAAGTGAATTTTCGACTAAAACTGAAAAAAATATTTTAATAACACAACTTGGTTCTTTTACTATGTATTTATGCTCCACGAACCGCTGTAAAAGAGACCGCTCTAAAATTCATTCATGCACTTAAAATAACATGGTGTTTCGATGAACGAATTGTTTTTTTCATAAACTTTTTTTTATATGTATAAATATGTGGCTTCTACGTCGTTTCCCTTATCTTTACCAGTTCGGGTATTTTTTCAATAGGTGTAAAAAATATATGTATGAAAAACTAACCAGCTCAAAGCAGAAGAGATAATAATTATAGTAATGTGAATAATAATTCTAAACTAGCAGAGCCAGCTGGCGATCGCCAGTCTGTCTCGCTAGTAATTCTAAATTCTATAGTGAAATATTTAAAGTAACTCACTAATTGTCGCTTCTAAGTAAAGCGAATTTCACGAGTATTAGTATCTTCAAGCTGGCTTCAAATCCAGCAATTTAATTAATTAAAAAATATAATACTTTAGCATATTTAGCTACTCCAAAAGTTTTTATCGTTTATCAAAAACAATAATGTGAGACTATGGTACATTTACTCTTAATGGCTTCATGTAACCATATTAAAAAATGTAATTGCCCTTTTTTTAAACCTTTAAATTATTATAATACTTATACGTTGGTTTTAGTAATAATAAATTTCTTAACTCATCAAAATGATGTTCTGAAAGTATCTATACATTTTTCCCATTGGTGGGTATATTTTGAACATGTGTATTTATTTAGTATGAATAATAGTTATTTAAGATTACAAACTTAATTGTAATAATATGCGGACATGTAATAAGTAGTTAAGCGCCTAAAGTTTGGCGTTAAGTGTGTTATTTGCACATTACACAGGTACTTCTTGCGAAACTCCCTGTGTTATGTGTATCCACTGTGCCACTGCATTGCGGGAATTTGCACATAAACCCGCAGATTCGTTCAAAAGTTTGGTCTCCCTACATGTATTATATGCTCTGTGGCTTAAATTATTTAACACGTTCACGATTGCAGTACATAGCCTACCAGTAATGCGCAAATTAAATACGGGCCCTGTCCTATTTCGCTCGGGTGACCACAAATAAATTTACGATTTATAAAAGCATCATAATATTTCTCTATTTTTTCTATTCTATTTTTTAGTCTATTAGATTAAAATCTTCAGAACGATTCGATTCTAATCTCGTCGATCCAGCGGTCTCTACGTCTACTTTCCGGACGTGTTCTACTTATTGGGTACTGTAGCGCTGTATGACTAGATTTTTCAGCGATCGTCTCCTTCGACATAATATGTTTTCTACCCATTTCCATTTTTACAGATTTTTAAGAAAGTTTATCTCACACCAGCCTAGCTTTAAGGTACTGCGAACAATTTCATCAAAACTATATCTAGCTATATACATTATTTGTTGTTTCAAAAGTAGAATATTATATAAATTATCTGGGTGCAGCTTGTTCAGATTTTGGGGCGTGTTGTTTTTTTCTTTAGCTCTAGTGCATATACCTACTGCTACAAACGACTGTGTAACAATCTGTGAAGATACTTACATAGTCCATATTATGCTTTATTTTGGAGCGTAAATGGTGATCTATATTTTTTGATCTCATAATAATTAAAGTTCGACCATAACCGGTTCGTCAGCGGATCGGACCGGTTGACAGTGTTAACATCTGAAGATAAATCCATATCGTTGGTTAAGTAGGTATATACCTAGGTACAACCCATTTTTTTTTAAATTATTTTATTTGAAATTTCAATCTATTGAACTCACATAATGCCTACTATACGTAAGTACATGGTAGAATTTATTTTATAAGAATTGTTATATTTCCCATTTTGACAGTATGTACGACAATGTCGTAAAACACTAAATAATATATACCATGACTAATTCATACAAATTTAATTTCGTAGTTTATTTCGCCTGTACACGTGCATAGATTTACTGGCACCAATAGAGTGTAAATGCAACTACCGCGATAATAACTGTTTCTGCCTCGCCGATCACATTCTTGTATGGTGCTATTTGACAGGTTTCGAAAATTGGTAAACGTCAAAAATGTTTTGCACGGTGTAGTTCATATTTATTCCGGCAGGTTCGCCACTATCGTTCTACTGCTCAGGTGCATATATCTCATCAGTTCCAACTGTCGTGTGAAAATACAGAAGCTACTGATTTTTTTTGATCCATGCATGCAATCTTTTTCAATTTCAATTTATTTATTTATTTTACATATTGTGGACATTACAAATTATAAGTTTAAGACGTTCACAACATGACGTTTAGAAACAAAGACATATTATTAAAACAGTATTATGTACATAACAAAAGAGATATTTCATTATTAAGTTATTCTACAGTATAGATGTGTAAATACAAAAAATATTAAGTATATAGGTACAAGGAAGTACACCGGATGAGTTAAGCAGACCCTATTGCAACTTCCACGATACTACTTTCTAACAAGAAGATTGTGGCAAAAGCCGGAAGGCGCTGTTGTCGACTAAATGGGAGGAGCTTGTTAGTTTCTAATGGAATTGCGGTTAAAAATGGGAGGATCTTCTTAGTTCGCAGTTTTAACACGTAGCCAAAAAGATGTTGTTCGAGTATACGTGTATATACTTGAATTTTCTTGTTATGGCCGCGATAATACGTACTGCCAGCAGTAAATCCATGCACGTGTAAACGGGGTATTATTGTAATTTATTATTATAAATACGTCGTCCCCAAAATGCACGGAGACCAAAACTTACTGCTTAAAATTACTTGAACTTTGTATTTAAAAGTTGCCCTTCAAATTGTTTTCAATGATCTCAAAAACTACAGTAACACCATACTGTGCCGCGCGTCGTATATAAATTATAACGATTCGCGAAGTGAATGCGAAGATTCCGCACCGAAAAGTAAATTGAATTAAACTTCGCAAGTTCGGCGGAAGTTGGCCGCAGTCGCCCGCCGGATGGAGGCTCCGCGGGCAAAGTTCAAAAGAGTGAAGAGGCTTTGTCCCGCCGACGCCCGCTTAATTAAGACGCTTTTTTTTTGTTTTCCCCGGCCCGTAGGAAAACAGCGGACCGAATTACTTCATTTGCATGCATTATGTATGCGCCGTGGAGGAAAGCTTCTTGCTACAGCGCGAGATACGAGCTTTTCGCTTTCTAAACTTTTCCCAAACTTTCTCGTCTCTCCAAATTAAGTTGCAACCTATGGAAGACATTTTAAATATTTAAATGAACTTTTGTGAAATTTTAACAACGAATTAACACCACAGAACATTTTTCTTTAATTTACCACAGATATATAACTTAGAGTAGCAGAACGTGGTATGGAGAGTCGCATGATGGGCATAACGCGAAAGGACGAAAAGAGGAATGAGTGGATAATGAGACAGACAAGGGTTTGCGATGTAATAGAGTTTGCAAAAAACCTTAAATGGAAATGGGCTGGACACATAGCTCGAAGGAGTGACAATCGTTCGACAAATCAAACCATGAGGTACAAAACGTCCGCCTAAAGCGCTTTCATCGCTGAATCGATGAAATGATAAAGTTCTGCGGAAGTAGGTACGTGGATAGATTCAGGCTGATAATGATGATATAACTTATTGGCTTATAATGTATCTTCTTCATTTAAATATCTGGATAATATAGCAACAAAACAGTGCTTTTGGAGAATGACGGAGGTTTTTTTTTAATAAATATTTGTGAGCTTATCCTGGTTTACAATAAATAGGTATCAGTTCGTAACTGCGTTGGTAGTGTCCACAATAATTTATAATACCTCTCCGAATCTCAGGTTGAACCGTTTAGTCATTATGACTTGCTATTTCAAGATAAATTTTCTCAAATTTAAAAATGTTTTGGCCAGTGACAGTGTTTCTTCTCACCAAGGTTTGACCATAATATTTAAAAAGGATGCCCAACGTTCGTTACACGAAAAACGCAAGAAAAGAATTCGTGCGAATGTTCTATATTTTTATTCTATAAGATGTCTTCTTTTCAGAGATCGTCTTGTAATCTTTGTTTGGTGGCATTATTTCTATAATACGAGTAATTATGCTTCCTGTACATTTCCTGCTTTGGGTGTACCCACTTCTGGTAAAGATTCTTCAGCTATGCAACAATTCTTCCAGGTTTTCTTTCATATGTCTCTTCTATGACTACCTAATTGACTATATAAGATATACTAGACTATATAGACCATGGCCCACACAAGGGGGGGCTAACAGGGCTCTAGTCTGGGGGCCCGGCGTGTCGAGGCTCGACCAGATAAGTGGGATGAACACACATCACAATGCTTTAATAGTAAAAAAAGTTGCCTGCGGCGCTATTTTCCTTCAATATTATTATTTAAAATTGTGTGGTTGTACGACACAATTTTTAATTGTGCATCGATACTCGACATCTCCATAATTCAAATGGATGTATTAAAATATACTACAAAACACTAAATATACCTACACATTAATTTTACCGTGTACACCATGTGGAAAACGGTACTGTAGAGCGTCACACTGCCTTTATTATTAGTGATAAGCAGGGGGGACCGCCGAAGATCCTAGCCTGGGGGCCCGCTTTAGGATGTGGGGGCCATGATATAGACCAAATATCCGACAGATCGCATTTGTATTAGGCGTTACTAAACTATAACTAAAATATGTTATATTATGTTGAAGTAAATAGATAATTAAATACTTGTAAAAAAATATAAAAAATTGAAATAGGTAATATGGAATTTCGTTAAAGTAAATGTGACACCGCGCACACCTAAAATTCTTTTGTTCAATTTCTTAGCGAACAGTTAGTTTCTCAATGAAACAAGAGAAGTGAAATGAAAGCTACATACATTATTTTGAGCAAAACTTAAATACTTGTTACGAGAGAATCGTCTAATTAGCGCTTCCTAGAAAATGTATCATAAATGTCAAGTGCAGTGTTATTCAATTCTTTCGAATCGCGGACTTCCGGTACATTAAATTTTTAATTTGATTTAATTACTTTTATGATTTTTTGCTGAATTGATCAAGGGTTTTTACTATATACTTATACAAATTAGTATTTTTTTTTTGATGCGTTAGTTAACTATATTTTTTACTGTTCGCTGTTTTTATTAGACTTTCATTCATCAGTTGCATGCCACTGTATATTAGATTATAACTAAGTTAATTTATTTATATCAACCTTTTGCTTCGAACATTTTTTTATTTTTATGTTTTATGTTATTCGACTGTTTTAACATTTGGTTATGTTATAGTGCATATATAATATTCTTAATGTTAACGGTTGTGTGATTTTTCGTCTAAATATTTCAAATAATGATGAACTATTTATTGTATACAAAACTTGTTTTACGCATGTGATACTATTGAGTTTTAATCTCAGCAAATAAATAGACACCCACGGTGGCTGCGCGGCTTAAGCGTTGGACTATAAAGCCGTGGGTCCCAGGTTCGAATCCTGGGTCTGGCAAGTACCTACACATATTGTTTTTCAATTTGTGTGTATCAGGGTATGGACCTAATAGGTTGAGTAAGTGGCTGACATCCATTTCTCGTAAAAAACAAAATCTGTCAATACAAACCCATATGATCCTATCAGGATCGGACATGGTCGAAATAAATATCAGATCACAAAAGTATTATGTTGCAAATTTTATCATTTGCCTCAGTGACCCTTCTTCACCCTTTCTTATTGCATTTAATATTTAAACACCCTCTGTATTATATAAGGTTTTCTTATTCGGTTAATATGTATTTTGGTTTGAATTTCTAATTCTGCAAATTTTCTAGATAAGTATATTATATATAAACCTTATTTTCACGTCATTTTCTGTAACACGGCGACAGCGAATTACTGAGATGATTACTGCCATAAAAACATATTTTAATTCAAGGGAAATCCCTGAAGATTCGATATTAAAAATGGACTAGATTCACGTACCTAGAGATTAATGCATTATATTATAGGTATTTTCTTCAGTTGCATTATTATTATGTCGATACCTCGTTACGTTATTAACGTTATCGCTATATTTAATCTACGGTCGATACAAACAGAATCTATTCTCACAGAGATGAGGAAGTGAGATGGAATAAGGTAACAGGCAGGGTAGGTTGATTTGACTCCAATAATAAGAAGATTGATGCGTGAATGAAATGAACCCTGGTTTTATTATCTCCTTCCAAATAAATATTAATTTAATTATTACAGGTACGTTTACAGATTATAATTTAGATGTGTGAAATCACGGTTATGCGTTCTGACGAATTGCGAAGTCGATCGGGCGGAGTGGAACAATAACCTTACGGTTATATCTTTGATAACTGACTGACATATTGTTTTCATGTACTTAGTGTTTTTATGGTGATTCGATACATTAGAAAATGCTGCTATCACTACTTGAATATTTTGATAATCATGCTTTGTTGTGTGATGCATGGCTCGTTTATAAATAATTGATTTTAATTTGAACAATTAAGCAGTTTTAATAATTAGCAAGATTGATTTTCATATAAAAAAATTTTGTGCATATCATGATAAATCGTTGAATTATTTTGCTAAATTAGCTTTCTGTTAAAAATTGATTGATTCACATAAATCGCTTATTTTGCTATTTCAACAATATTATGTTGCAAGATACATTGTAATTATAAATTAATGGTTCCCTGCCGAGTCATGTGGATGGTAGGGTATTGACCTCCCTACAGAGATAATATTTGACATCAAGTATGGGTGAATATGTTGTAAAAAAATCTTAACGGATAATTCGTATTAAACCCCTGGACGTAAACAAAATTTCGATCATATAAGCTCGAGAGTCATGCTTGTATATCAGTACCTACTACTATCTACGTAACTGTAAAAAGCTCGTGCTTTGTGTCTTTAATATCAATTAAATTTTCTGACATCTGAATTTTAAAATTAATAACCTTCCATCGGAGTATTGGCCTATAAATAATATTAAGTATCTTCTTTTATGTCAAAGGACGTATTTATGTCAAAGTCGGTAGGTATACAATATTTTAATTTTCTGTGTTAAAAATCCCTGAGCGGCCCTTCTAGATGGCGGCAAAAGTTATAACAAGTATCCGTGTTTATTGAATAGGATATAATTTAGGCATCTTATTTTGCAAGGTACGGCACACTTTCCCTTTTGCCTAAAAGTGTTTGAGCATAAAATATCGGATTAAGCTTAAATAAGCAAGCGCAAAGTTGGCTCGCAAATTTCGCGAAATAATAATGTAAAGTTTCATATTTAAATGCAAATATTCGCCTCTAGGTGGGAGCCTTGTGTGTATATATATGTGTGTATTGGTTAATTTGGTTTCCACGTCAAAATAAATTTTCCTCCCTGTACTTACTTTTCGGAGAGGTGTGTTTGAAATATTAACTCTTAAAGTATTTTCGAGCGCTCAATTTTAGCTAAACAAATGCGCAATCGAATAGGTGAACGAGCATCGCTTTTTGTTATTTTGTAAACAGTTTTCAGCGGCATTATGAATACCTGTTATACCGTCAACATAGAGGTATTACCTTTATTTACTTAGATAATAATTTATTTATACAATCAAAATGTATTTTGGAGATGTTAATATTCGAAATCTGGTAATGATGACGGCTGTTGACATTAAATTAATTAATTAAAAATAATATTAAATTGATATCTTTATAGATTTGCTTAGTCCCTTTGTTTGACAGTTACATGTGAGTTGTATGTATACAGTTCATCGTGGGACACTTCTTCGTGAGCCGCAGTACGTGAAACATGTGTTCGTATAAGATTTAATCAAATGACGAGTTCTTTGTTGAACATTTCACCGCGGAGTATATTCGTACGTATGGTATTACTTAAGAAATTATAAATATAATATTATTTATTTACATTATTTAAATAAATATTGCTGTTTCGGTTATCCTATAATATTCATGTCTAAATAAAACACT
The DNA here is from genome assembly GCF_057557595.1 of Rhyacophila brunnea. NCBI lineage: Eukaryota > Metazoa > Arthropoda > Insecta > Trichoptera > Rhyacophilidae > Rhyacophila > Rhyacophila brunnea. The sequence continues at coordinate 36,172,753 of NW_028232837.1, read as the reverse complement.
TGAAAATACGTAATAAAGCTGCCATCATAAATACAAGGGACACACAGAAGAAAATATGTAGTTAAGTAGATTGTAAATACAATCATATCGTATAGGTATATTATTTTTGTAGTTTCAACATTAAATTATTTTAAACCAATAAAGACATCTCATAAAATTCGTATAAAATCTAATTGGAACATTACTCTTTGCAAACTAGCACCGCAGTTTGTAACACACTCGTAGGTACACATATACTCCACGGTAAAATGTTCAACGAAGAACTCGTCATTTGATTAAATGTTATACGAACACATGTTTCACGTACTGCGGCTCACGAAGAAGTGTCCTGCGGTAAACTGTATACGTACAAATTTCCGGCCACGTTGTTTGACAATGTAATATCAGTTTTTAGAAAATCCACATACTTGGGTATGATAAAATATCTCGACCAAGGGTATTGTTGAATGCAACAATGTGGTCAACCTCTGTTGAAATTTGAAAGCATGTATTTAATTCTTAATACTCGTGGCGACATAAATTCTAATTATCTGTGAAAGCAATTTACCTAGGTAGGTTATTTTTTTACATTGTGTTATAAATTGATATTAGAAAATGTTTAAGTATACCTATCACCTAGGTCCTAGAGCCTAAAATCATTATTAGTTTTTTTTTTGTATGATCAGTGAAAGGTACGACCACAATAAAGACCACAATAAAGTAAAGAATCGTGAAAAATTAGAACGATACGTATAGTGTCTTAAAATGCCGTTAGACGCGTCCTGGATACAGCACCGAACCAATGCCTGGAGAGACTATCCTCTATACTCAGTTATCATAACGAATCTGCGTTCAATCCCGTCTAGCTTGTAAACCATCTGGATCCACGTTGTGGATGTGGACATTTGTAATGTTTTACCTTCATATCTACACATGCATGCCTCTGATAAGGGTTGGTATTTTCAAAATTCGACTTTATTAATTCTTTGTTTTATAAAGACGCCTCACTTCACTTCAATTTACGTCATTATAATTCGTTACCGTGCAGAAAATTATTCTAAATTTGACTGCGGTACTAGGGTTGAATCTACCCTTTATGGGTTCATAATATTATATTATTACATCGGACGCCTGAATAGTACCTATCTTCAAAAGTGACCTCCCACTGTGTCTTAATCGTACGCATGCGAGTGAAACACTGACTCTTAATGTAAGAGAAATTAAAAAAAATATAAGTAGCGCAACGTGGCATGGAAATGTACATGTTGGGCATAACGCTGAAAGATCACAAAATAAACAAATGGATAAGGGAGCAGGCTCTTAGAATGATTAGCAGATAATACTCATAGATGAGTCAGCAATGTGTTTTAAGTAGTTCCGGTTCATGGTTAAGGTGTTGATTCATCTTCTTGGATGTTTCAATTCTTAATTTTAAAAATACTCATTTTTACGCAAACACAATCATACATAATCTATTAGAAAAATCCTTGAATTTTTTTACGCCAAATTTGCAAAAGGTAGATTTTCCTTAGTTTTTTTTCCATGATTTATTCTTAATTTTGTGTATTCTTAGTCTTCAATAAAAAGATAATTAAATTGATATACGAGTAGGTACACCTCGTTGTTAATTAGTATCTACGTTTACTTCTGTACGTGTTAATTAATCAAGTTTCTGAAATGTTTCATTCCGGTACCGCTTTAATTAAATTAATGTATCTTTACATAACTACTTAGCAAAAAGAATATTTTAATATAGTATGAATACAGTCATAATATTATGTTTCTTACTCTAGAGTTCTTAGTTTGAGAGAAGTTTTAATTTAAGAGCCAAGTTGTGTGCTTCAGAAATTCAGTTGGTTAAGGAAATTGCTAGTTTTATGAGTCAGGCATTTTCATGCAGACACATTTATGACAAGTTGCTTAAATTTGCTGTAATTAATTTACCACTCATACTACAATCGAATGTATATGAGCATTATTTATTGGAATAAGATATATATACCTATAATGAATTGAAGCGTAATCAACTTTTTTCTCAATCTGTTGTACTTTCCTGCCATATATTATATCGTGAGAGGCAATAGTCGTATTCGTAGAAATTGGTTCGGATATTGATAGAATATCAATTTCTAATACGAGATCGATTCAATTGCGCACTGTTATCATCGCTCACTGTATTTTATAGTTTTTTTTATTATATGCGTACCTACTTTGAATATCTATTTTTTTTAAATACCGTCTAAAAGTATGTAAGTACGAAAACCATAATTTTACAACACAGATTATTATGAAGGTATTTTATGTTGTTGTAGATAAAAGTTTTATAACCAAAGTACTTAGGTATGTTAAAAAAAACAGTAGAGTAAAGTATGTATGTTTAAGAGTGTGGACATATATTATACTAACGAAAATGTAGTGCTTTAGTGTGAAAGTGTCACATGATAAATCATTTTAGACACATACAAATTTTACGAAAATATTATCCGCTTGATACCTACTATAAAGACGCGAATTTTTATGCGCATCAAATTACTGCCCTCAGTATCTAAATGCGAATAAAATTTTTTGAAGCTTTTTAGTTTCTGTTTGAAACAATTCGTGCATTTTTATCCTTTCATGTTCTAATCCTAATAATAAGATTGAAATGAAATAACTCTAATTAGTATCTATTCTGTGTACTACTATATTGAAGCTGAATTTAACTAGATTAGTAAATTGCTAATGTGAAATATTATGTAGGTACCTACTTATTGGATTATGGGGTAAACTGAAATATTTCGCAAAATTTTTCATCGGGTATTTATTTACTTATTTAATTCCTACCTTTCGTACCTTCTCGTTCAGAAACTTTCTCCACTCTGGACGATCCATTAGCGCTGCATATCAAGTTAATGTTTTGATCGGGAATCGTCAAATCTTTTGCAGCTGCGTCCTGCTACGTCAGTCCCGGCAGTCTCAAGTTCCCATTGCCTCCGTCGATGCGTGAATAGCTCCTTACTATGGTTACTACGGCAGTTATTGAATTTATTGACCACGTACGCTTACTGATTCATTTCACTCGACGCCGTTCTAGTCATGATAAGCACAACGTCTCGTTATCTTCTTTGGTCTAGTGCCACGTCCTGCGTCTCTTGACGTAACAGCTTACAGTACCCATATACAGCTTAATTCAACGGATAATTTTTGTAGTTCATGGATTGTACCACCTTATGTTATGTATAGGTAAATATCACAATACATCGTATATACTTGGATATTAGGGTGAGGCATTTTTGGGGTGTAATATAAAAAAAATATAAGTTATTTAATATATTTTGTTTTATTTTAAGTTTGATACAGTAATATTAATATACCTACGTGTGTGCCTTCATACAACAACTTTACTTACTTATATGGTATTTTATATGTTGTGTGCACGGACATGTTTAGGGGCATGTTTACAGCTGAAAAATATTTTAATAGCGTCGAAGGAAGTGCGTTATTACAGTTGAAAAGTTGTTGGAGCGAGTTTCTTCTATTGAGGATGCCCTCGCGAGTCCCGGAAAGCTCAAAGCTCGCAAATTGTTGCAAATGTCCCGTGAAGAGTTAGCCTCCCACTAAGAAAAGTTCGAGCAGTCGGTAGGTACTTAGTGTGCCGGAAATCGCGAAGGCTTTCATTCGTTTGGTACCCGTTTAATGCGGAGGTTTGCCATTTAATGTGACAGCGAGTTGGATGACTGATGTAGACCGTAGACATTTTGCGTAGAATCGTAGACGACTTTATTTAATATTATTATGTTGTAGGTATCGTAAGGTATATTGCATATTATTACTTTTTACTGTATACAGTATACACATACATATATGTAGGTATACACATATTGATTATATTTTATTATTTTAATCAAGACTGAAAATATTAGAAAATGTAACGTTTTTCTTACTGAAAATTCATACGAATATGAAAAACCACAGAAACATACTATTGTTACACAGAGCGTGCGTAATCCCACACTGCCCAAATTTATTTCTAGGATGATTCAAATTGGTGTGTTTCTAAGGTTTTTCAAATTGACCATTGTATCCTCAGTATATTTTTAACAGATCAGCGTTTATTTCGTAGTAATTCACAATAATTCATTTTATCACCCGGTATTCATCACGTCATATAAAGTTGCTTTACGATGTTGGCTCACGTGGTGAATTTTATGAAGTATGCATGAGTACCATGCATACTTCATCATCAGCAGCCGGGGTCAATCCACTGCTGGATGAAGGCCTCCCCAAGCTTTCTCCAACTCTCTCGGTCCTGTGTCGTTCGCTGCCGCGTATTTCCGCCGAACTTTACCAGTTCGTCAATCCAGCGGCATTTAGGGCGACCCTGTGGCCGTTTCGTACCCCTTGGGTACCATTGGATGACGGCATTTGTCCAGCGTCCGTCCTTTCGCCGAGCAATGTGCTCCGCCCATCTCCATTTCAGCTGTTTGGCAACGTCTATTACATCGCGTACTCTTGTCTGCTTCCTAACCCATTCGTTTCGCTTACGGTCCTTTCGCGTGATGCCCAACATGCACCTCTCCATGCCTCGCTGTGTGACTCTTAGCCTTTGGACATCTCTCATGTTGAGGGTCCACGTCTCGCAGCCATACGTGAGCACGGGTAGCACACATTGGTTGAACACCCTACGCTTAAGAAATAATGGTAGGTCACTCTTGAAGATACTATTCAGACGTCCGATGCATACTTACACAGTACTAAATAATGTCCCACTATTTAAAAAAAATCCTAACCACCGGTCATATCGAAATTCTTGACTTTGCCTATTTATGTTGAACGAGTCAGGTGGACAGTTAATTACCTAACGATGATTATTGAAGATCAGTCAATTGCTTGCTATTGCATATTCAGGCTTCGCATAGAGCAGGGGGGGGCAAACTTTTTGGATGGAGGGCCAAATTCAAGAATTCAAAATGAGCGGCGGGCCGCAAGTAAAATACCATTTTTAGATATACACTATTTATTATCACGAAAAATAAACATTTCAAAAAAAATAATGGGAAGAATGAAACTGTTGTACATTTTTTTAAATTCAATTGTTAATTTTGTAGTTGATATTCTCAAAACTGCTTGTAAATGGGCATCGGAGATATTTGATCGTAAAGAATTTTTATTGAGGTTCATGACCGAAAATAGTTGTTCACATATATAAATTGATCCAAAAAACGAACATTTTTATTGTATAATCTTTAAGTTGGTCGAATTTGTCTGAATTAAGGGCATTGTAAAATTTGGAGATTTCTTCACGACGATGCAATGCTCTTAAATCAGTGTCACACTGCAGATCAATAATCTCAAGTTGTAGCTCTGTCGGTACACTATCAATATCTATTGGAGTCGATGTTCAACGTAGAAAATAGTGGTTACTTAGTGTGAGACGAGATGCAAGGAAGACGTACTGAGATAATACATTTACGAAACAACAAATTCTTCAAATTTTAATCTATTGTCAATATTTTTTAAAAAATTATAAAAAAAAGTTATTCGTAATCAGAAGTACAATTAATGATGGCGGGCCGCAAAAAAATACCCGGCGGGCCACATGCGGCCCGCGGGCCGCAGTTTGCCCTCCCCTGGCATAGAGGATTAAATTAAAGAAAAGCGAACACCTATATAATATAGGATTAATTAATAATTCTTACTTGAGTTTAGATTCATGATATTTTATACTGAAATGTTTCATTCCGTATTCGTCAAGTTATTGACAGCACCTACTGACAGTTTTAGAATGTTTCAATGTTATACCTATATAATATGTAGATTGATTCTGAAGAACAACTTTACGTGGAGGATTCTTCACTCTCTCAAAGTACGAGTAAATGCGTATAAGTTTGATAGTGACGTTACAATAAACCCCTTAGTCAATGTAAGGGTTAACGATCTGTCTCGAACGAACTAACAAAAGCTCTAACTACGCGTACACTTTGGAGTTACGACGTTATAGACGAGAAATCGTTTTGTGTAGTGTGAGAAAGAGTTATCTCATTTTACACTGTTTCACAAAGTCACATTTTCATTGTGTCTCATTCACAATAGATTGATGGCTCGTGTATTTTATGATAAAAGTACTAAAGATATAAAAAGTAGGCACCTAAATAATGAAACATGCCAAACAGATTATTTGTAGCATTTCCCCCCCAAGTTAAAGTCTAAAGCTTTTTTAGAGAAATACTTAGTCTCAAATTTCACATTCAGTGATCTTTTTTATATTGTATTGGAATATAATAATACTATTAGTAATAATATTAAAAATAATTATGTAACTAGGTACCTATTTTTCCCCACAGTGGATTAGTGATAGAGTGCTCGTTTCTAAAGTGACAGATGTAAGTGCGAACCCCACCCTGCCTAAATGTTTTCTAAGATTCTTTACTGTGTTTCGGAGGTTTTTCAAATGAAAAAAATGTACCTACATCGCTATCTTTATTCTTATGTAAGTATATGCATAATAAAAATAAAATATCTATTATAAAAAAAAGAATCATTTAATAACGTAATAACCCCAGTCTAATCGGTCCATCTATGTAGGTACCTATATCATTTTGTTTTGTTTTGGAAAGTTGCATTAAAACTCCACATGGTAGAGTTACAGAAAAAGCAACTCAGTTATACTTCGATGTATTTTTGTTATAAGTATTGACCCCTCACTTTATGCCCTTTCAAGGAAATCGAAAGCCCCCTATTCCGTGAAAGCCTTCGTTATTATTGCGAAGGAAACGCCAAGTCACTTGCGATTTTCGATCAAAATAAAAAAGAACCGAATATCGACTGATTTTGTATTTTCTTTATACAACAATTTGTTCAAGCCTGTTCACGCTAGGGTGAAATTATATTTTTAATAATTTTATTTAATTTGCTATAATATTTACACATATAAAAAACGCATTATCTGGGCGCCGCCAAATAGACGTCAAATTTTAAAAGATTTTGATTTAATCCATGGCAAAAAAGTGAAAGCAAAAAACTACATTTAGGTCTGTATCACTATGACCAGCAGGGCATATTATCATCGCCATCTGCACTACAACCAAATATGGGTCTTGGTCTAATTTTACACATTACAGCCACCAGTCTCGGTCTGCTGACCCTCATTTTTCAATCTTGTGTGGTGAAGAAGGCCCTGTGTTTTCCATCGTTGAGATATTATGGCTTGCCCAGTGGAGTCGTCCCATTTTCACATATGCGATTTTCAGGGATCATAGAACAACCGGCAGTTCGTAGTTATACCACCCTCGCCACGCTGATTCTTGCCTTATCCTTGAAGGGTGAGGGGAGGGGTCATTCTAGTGGTTGTCAATTAAATAGAGATTTGATAGTCTGTAGTGAATAATAAGATATCCCGTATGATACGGCGAGACAGTAGGTCACTGAAAAAAAATGTAAATGCTTTCTATACCACAGTGTACCAATGTTAACCCGTCAAATACTGATAATATTATTTAATAAATAGATCGTCTCTATTGAACAATATGATAGCGGTGGTACTATATTGGTTTATTGTTCTGTTTCGTTCACCTTTTATATTGCGAACTATCAAACATCATTATGTTTGCTACATAAACCTTTCGGCGAGCAATATTGACCCGTGAGTCGACTGCCCAATTATTACACGCTAGAGTCGGCAAGGGGTTAGAGACAATTGGTTCAATTCAAACGATAATAACATGTAGTGTCTTACATTTTGAACGTTTCCATTTTTTTTTTATATTTCTCTTCCTTTTGTCACGCGTGCGTACAAACATATCGCTTTGTTGATATCGTCGATTGATTTGGCTGCAAAAACGCGGAAGGAATATCAAACAATAAGGCGGCATTGTTTACTTTAAATGCAATCGACCGTTTTTATGACTTTCATATTGTGGAATCATTTTTGTATCAATATCAAACCATTTTGTAAAAATTCATTTTTTTTTTAATAGTGAACATTACAAATTATTAATATAAGACGTGCACAACTTGACATTTAGAAACAAATAAATATTATTAAAACAGTATTATATAAAAAAAAACAAATATACTTAGAAGTATTAAGTTATTCAACAGTAGAAAAGTGTAAATACAAAAAATATATATTAGATAGGTACAAGGAAGTACACCGAAAGAGTTACGCAGACCTTATTTTAAGAATTTATAAAACAACGTCCACCTATAGGTACTTACTCATTCTCACGTAGATGAAACATATCAATATCCGAAGTGAAACAGTGTTTGCCCTCGCATTTGGCATCACCAACGGCAGGTTAGTTATGCTCCTTGAGTGAACAAATAACTGATGCTCCCAATTTCTTACTTAGTTATCAGGGATATACAAGTCAATACTACCAATAATGGCAGAGTTCTCATTTATACCACGTATAAGTCGAAAAAAATACGTGGCCAAATATTGATATCTTCTAGCATTCAAACTACAGTATGTAAGCATACCTATAAGAGAAAGCCAGTTGGATAAAGCCATGGATAGTATCCATATAACCTCAAATAAAGGAGTCTTAAAAATTTCTATCACCATATTTCAACTAGTGCGGGGCCCAAATAATCGACCCACTCTCAAGCCGGCTTGTAATATCGGTAACATCCGAAAAGACCCGGGAAGTACGTAAGATGAACCCAACATTATTTTGTAACGCCTTTTCACAAATGATAGCTATATGACCACCAAATGACAGCTTATTAAAAGCTTAAAATCAAGCACAAATGCAAAACAGCCCTAAACAGATTTTTAGTTTCCTAGACTGTGTAGAAAAGAAGAATACTGGTCAAAACGCTAAATGTACCAAACCTGTAATTAACTCACTTGCCCCATTGCAAATGGTCCTTATAGGTAGATACCTACTAAGGAAGGGGAGACAAACTAGTGATACGCTAGAAAAAAATAATATTCATTCGTGGATTACACAAAAAAATCTTTAAGTAATGTAGCTTAACCCTATGAGCCTAATGACGTATTAAAATAATGCAATCATCATATTGCTTATCACTAACCCATTTATAAATAAATGAGTGTAACTTATACCTAAGCACCTCTCAGAACTGTGTTGATACCGAAATACCAGATGTTGAATATTAATTTTATCACTTTCAGCAATTGAAATGTATTACAGCGTTTGCGTATAACAGTTATGCACAACTTTTTTATCATAAAGATCAGTATATACTTTTTTATATTTTTTCGCGGGATATAGGTACTTATTTCGTTTTAAAATATTATTTACAATTGAATATGTACATACTAATCACTTTGACTATCTTCTCTGTGTTACGAAGAGGAGAAAGGAACTCAGTGTCTCCAGTCACCACTATAATATATTTTCTGTGTGTCAACATTCCTAATTATCTACCCCTTCCAATGACGCCGCTACGATTGATTTACGCTTTCAAATCTTCACGTCTCTAATTAATGATATAAATTTGTTTAATATTCCGCGTTTCCAAGCTAATATTTTTTACAAACTATTCAAAGTGACGTATGGTATATTATTTTTGAGGTATTGTGATATTCAACACATACATAAATGAGAGTCGATTCAGAGTGTAGTTCTTGTAGTTTCTTGAATTGAATTAAGAAATGCACATTACAATAAAGCTGATAATAAAAATATTACTTTTTAAATGATTATTGCATTGGATTTTTTTTCTTATTCTGACAACATTATACAATGACAATATGTACTTCATACTCGACTGTACCTAATTCTAGAAAAATACACGATACGATGGTGAGACAAAAGAGGACAGTACAAACCGCTGGCATTGTATGATGGCAGAAAGTGTCTTGAAGTCGAAATTATTGCTTGTATGTAGTTGATACCCCCAATATGTATTTCACTGATATTATCAATATTCAAGTGGTTTCTACCCTGAGACTCGTTTAGCGCCATTTAAGACAACTATTTTCACATGCCCATTACCATGTTATACTGAACACTTAGCGTAGGCAATAAATTATTAGTATTTCGATAAAGGGTGTTTTTTTTAGAGGTGTAGAACTTTAAGGTGAAATAAAACACATAAAAATTGTAGTAATGGACATGTTATTGGCTTTACTCGAAAGATAATTTTATGCCATTAGTGTTTAAATATGATTTCGGGCATATGGGCGCCGCGGCGCAATCTGGAAGTCCAATAATTTTCGACCACTTTTTCGAGCAGCTGGAGCCGTATATCGGCAATAACGCGGCGCACGATATTATGTTTCGCGAACTGAACCACGATTTTCGAAATAGATTTGCACGATTTGCACAATTTGCACCCGTAGTTCTGGTGTTAGTCTATTCATGGTAAAATGGCAAACCAAATTGACCACAAACCAGCTGTCAAATTGGCTGTCGCTGGGAAAAGTGTTGCCAATTTGAAAAACAAACCTAAAAAAAAACCGTTAGTTATGATAGGCCGCTGGTACTGCTTCACTGTCGTATGGAAACCGGCCTAGTATTAAAACGAATATAACAAGTCAAATAAAACAGTCTAATTACGGCGTCGGAAATTTTAGCGCGCGTCGGAAAATGAAGTTTTCACACACGGGCCGAAGCCTCCGTCGCGGTGCTCTTTTCGCAGTTCTGCTCATCAAAAATCGCGCCACGTTTCCGCTCGGAATAATCCATTTCCGCTTTCATTCGCGCATATTAAAACTCGGCGGTGAGAATCTCTGCTCCGCCTTTCGTTTTCCTCCATTTTCCTTAGTTTAGTTTTACCCGCGATATGAATGCAACGCTAGTGAGCCTGAATGGAATTCTAGGCTTTTGTACAATTTCCACTACAGCATCCCACAGGCTGACTTCTACGAGGCTCCCGTGTTTTAATTTTTTTATAGTCAGTGAACGCCCGCCTTTTTTTACTGACAAATTAATGAATTTTACTACTTAGACTCTTTAGACTTTAGAGCATAGTTGTATACATTTAATACAAGAACAAGATTTTAAAATTAATCACATCTGTTATATTTGGGAATTATTTTTCATTTTTAAAATTTCTATGGGAATTATGCCCATATTGACAAATATAAGTAATATATTATTCTAAATATCTAAAATAATAAGAAACACGTGACAATGACATTAAATTTCAATATTAAAGTGCAAGACGCGTTGGCAGAATAGGTTAAAGATATGAGCGCTAATTTTCCCTTTTTGCAATGTGGGTAAAGATCATTTTACATGCTTCCACGTACAGCATGCAATGTGAATATTTATATGTGATATTATTTAAGAGAACTCTCGCGGACACGTACAATATACGAAATGAATATTATAAGGACATGAACTCGAATGTGCAATATGCATCCTTATTTTAATGTAGATTGATTTTTTACCACTTTCTGCAAAATAAAAAAAATATGTACCTGTATGAGAAGACACAGATGTCTATAAACCAATCTATAAACACAGTCGTTTATGGCGGAACCGTTTATTTATCACACACTAAATGAGTAGTGAAATGGCTTTGAGTGACTTAAATATTAATAAAAATTAACCATATTAACCACATTTACAGTTATATACTAATCTACTCCTTTAGACTCCGCTCAAAATAAGGATGTTATATTGAAACAAAATCCATATGTTAATACCTACTGAGCATATAGATACATATCCACGTAAGACATATAACGAATTCGTGAAATGTGGCCTTGTTAATTTCATACTATGTAAATGTTTTTGCTTTTGCATACGACGCAGAAGTAAAATTCCCAACTGCGTTTTACGAGTGCGTTGAACGCATCTGCGAAATTGGGACATCTGATCGCAATAGCGAATTGGGCCATTTACATTCATAAAGGCAATGCACACATACATCAAGATAAGTGATTTATTGTCATAGTATGTAAATTGTAAGTGCATAGATTTGCTAATCATTACTCCAGTTTGAATGACGTACGTTGTGTATTATGGTATTGTTTTGCGAGAGAAAGTTGACAATCGACCTTAAAACGCTACACCATTGTGTCTATTGGGCTGCCTATGAATAAAACATCACCTGCATCAGTGATGACGAACCATCATCATCCGAGTAAAATAGTAGTGGAAGCAACCGTGCTAGTTAACTGGTTCGAAAATACTTGCAATATTATAAATAATTATTATTGGCTGGAACTGGAACCACTCGTAGGATTCACAGCGAGGCCGAAAAGCAATTGAAAAAAAATGCTTTCTATACTATTAACATTTTGTCAAAGCCGAAATTTGTAAACATTTAAAAATAAATAGTCGCCTTAGAAATAATAAGTAAAGTCTTCATCTTCTTCATGTGCCTTTTGAGACATCACTGCAGGACATTTGCCTCTCCTGTCTCTTAATTACATCTGGTACTGTGCCTCCCGCATTCTCATGTCGGTATCTCATCTTCAGCCTATATTCTAGAACCTTTATTCCCCACTTGTCAACCCTTCTACTGTCGTGGTCGGCCCATTGCCACTTAGATCTTGCCTTGTGATGGACGATGTGAGTGTTGTTCCCCGACGAATATCTTAATTTCTAATCCATTTTAATAACTGTTCGTTCGGTCGGTCGCTGTTATCGTTCGTCATTTATGTATAGTCCATGTGTCTGCCCCTTATGTCGTCACGGACAGCGTACATTGATCGACGACCCCAGTTTTGATGCGTTACGATAGATTGGCGTACATTACATCTTTCACATTACTGAAAGCAACCCAACCAAGCCGAATACCTCAGGCCCTGATAAATCCTAGTTACCTACAAATTATATTATTCTTTGTATGTACAGGTCATGGTGTAATATTATATGAATTTTGTTATTTTGGCAATCTGAAGTTATTACTACATTGTTTGTCTACACTGGCAAGGCGTTTTTTTTAATAATTATGTAATAATATGATTAATGTTAGCATACTATTTTGAATTGAAAATTGCCTTTAAATTGTAGTGCCATTTTTTTATTTCAAGATGAATCAAGAAAGATTTATTGTAGTGTTTCAAAATTGAATTTTAATACATTATTAAATTCTAATTGAAGAATGTTTTATACTTTTCATATGAATCGGTTTTAACGACTCAGATCTCGCATTTTTTAACGTAAAGTAATTCTAATATTTGTCAGTTAGGTATATACATAGTACTTACAAAATGATAATATAAATTATATTAAATTATAGGTACAGGTGGTTTTCAACACAATGACTACGGGCACTTTTAATTAATTTTGTAATTAACGTGTTCTTTGCATTTGAAAATCGATTAGCAAAAACACAAATTTGTGCATGCCTTATTATCGAGACTACTAAGTACCTACTATATAAAAAAACACCTTTTCAAATTTTAAGTAATTTATATTATCATTTTGTAAAATGGAATTGTATCTACCGAGTAAACGCTGACTCAATTAATATACCTATACATTGTACCTGAAGAGTGAAGATGCTGAAATGGGAATCCCTGGCTGATAAAACCGATTTCCATGAAAGCTTTCTCATGATTTGAATTTAAATTCGAATTCCTTCAAGTGCCTACCCTTCAAATATATTATACAATACTATGGTATTAATTTATTAACAAACATAATTAGTATTTACGCTTTTTTTTTAAATTACACTTGCTTTTAAGAAATTATTGATGATATTGAACATAATAATATATTATATACTGCTGCGGCAGGTATACGGCTGCGAGGCGTGGACCCTCAACACGAGAGATGTCCAAAGGCTAAGAGTCACACAGCGAGGCATGGATAGGTGCATGTTGGGCATCACGCGAAAGGACCGTAAGAGAAACGAATGGGTTAGGAAGCAGACAAGAGTACGCGATGTAATAGACGTTGCCAAACAGCTGAAATGGAGATGGGCGGGGCACATTGCTCGCCGAAAGGACGACCGCTGGACAAATGCCGTCATCCAATGGTACCCAAGGGGTACGAAACGGCCACATGGTCGCCCTAAAAGCCGCTGTATTGACGAACTGGTAAAGTTCGGCGGAAATACGTGGCAGCGAACGACACAGGACCGAGAGAGTTGGAGAAAGCTTGGGGAGGCCTTCATCCAGCAGTGGATTGACCCCGGCTGATGATGATATTATATTAAAAATAGTTTATATACATCTCACGTATCTAGGGATGTACCTACCTCCAGCTATAGTTACAGATGATAGTGTTAGTGATTTTTCATGCATATTCTTCCACCGAGTATATAAATGAAAAAGTGAAGCAATTTATGTTAGGTATATGGATAGTTCCATTTTGAAGCCACCCCATTTTTCTTAGCTATGTTTCGAAGAGAGTGCCCCGTCCTCCCTTACCAATGTTGTATTCGTATGGAATAATAATGTTGTAGCTATGTATCATTCATACAATGGATAGAACAGTGCAAATTATAAACATCAGTATAACAAATTAAAACATTGAAGGTTTTGCACAGTTTACGCATTTTTTTTTTAAATGTTACTTACTATATTGAATTTTTTTCATAATTCCTTAGTTCGAAGCAGACTTTTAGGAGTGAGTCGAGTTTTTGTGCCCGGTAGAAAGGATTCAAACGAAACCGCGGGACTGCGATGATAGATTATATCAAATTGACTTTCTTTTAGAAATGCTTACATACTGTAATTTATGAGACGAGAATTTCATTAGGTTCGTTTTTTTAAGATTCATACGCGATGTAAATGAGAATTCTATCGGTCTCACTAGTATTAATAAAACGACTTCTAAATCGGGAGCACCAGTTGTGTGTTCTTCCAAGGTGCAAGAACTAACCTCTTATTGGTAATACTAATTGGAATGGAAATAACTGTACTGAACCAAATATCTTCGGGTATAATATATTCTACTTGTGTGGGTTTAGATCGGCGTTGTTTTATAACTTCTTAGGATAGGTCCCTTATTATTATTATTATTTTTCTTACTATCTACGCGATTTTTGTCTGAAATATTGTTTTATTTTCTTGTCCGTAATCTTTTTCTATATAGTAGCTTTTTATTTCACGTCATGATATGGTAGTCAATAATTGTCAGACCTGATAAGGAGTATAGTTTCTTAACCGGTGGTCCGCAAAGATTTTTGAGTGGCCGCAAAAATTTTCTGCAGTTCAAAAATAGTTACCTAGAAACCCTGACCTAAATAGTTACCTGAAGTTGGGTTGTATTATAATTCGACAATTGTTTCAAAAATAGTGTAAATATAAATATTTATTATTTTATTCCAATGTTAATGGTCCGCAAAACATTTTTTGTTGTCCGCGGATGTAAAAAGGTTAAGAAACATAGATTTAAAGCATTAATCACAATATACTCTCTCCTCTCTCTCCGTGGTGATATGATATCTTAGTTATCGTCCAATCGAATCAATTCTTCATTACCACTACTTTTTTCCGATTTCTATAAGTGAACCAATACCGTAATGTCTAAATTATACCGCTTGAAACTAGCTCGGGCCAAGTTGATGGCTGAAATTCTCTGACAGAGTATTTATTATAAGTTATAAGACAGATGTACCTACCTACTGAACGTTTGTTAACGGCGCCCATCTTTAATTTGACACACCAGAATAATTCACAATTGCCACTCTTAAGACATCAATATTTATCTTTCAATTCCCGTTGTTTTTTTTTTTTTAATTTATTATTAAAACTTCCGTTTTGACTTACACATTTATTTCCCGGCGCTTCAAATATGATGCACAGAGCCTGAGTTGCATCGCGTATGCATTTCTTCGCAAAACCGCAGTAATGTAAAAGAACATCACTGCTAGCTCAATCCTGCAAGTGCACCATAAAACTTTACAACCTAGATGATGAGACCAGAATGCACGTAAAGCCTTTATGAAAAGAGAAAAAAGGCAGACGTTGTATAATGGGCTTACCTCTATGATAAGATCTAATCTGATTCTATGCCAGAGAAAACAGGAAGTGCTTTTAGTGTGTGGTGAGCTTGCTTTATACGACACAGAATATGTCTGGTATTTTGCTTTGTTAAAATTGTATGGAAAACTATAATGTTTGCCACTATAAATTAATTAAATATTTAGAAGGAATAATTATCTGTATTAAGTTTTATATATCATGTTGTTTTATTTTTGTTGGTTGATTATAATATTTCAGATAAAAAAAAACGGCTGTAAATTGAAACCTATGTGTACATACGTTCTAGTAGGTACCGAACGTTCAGCTTAAGTTTAAGGTTAGGTTAGTTGTTTGAAGTTCACTGATAATATTTTTAAAGACATTATATTATATTCAACGATACCCAAGCAGCAAATGGCGGTTAGTTACATTACACAATGATGATGGAAGTGTTTAATTTTATGCATTTTATAAATGCCTAACTGTACAATCATTTTCTATCCAAGAGATTTCTCAACAGCCTACATTGATCGAAAAAAAATATTTTACCCGTCGCGACATTCAATCCAATACTTTAATACGTGTTCGATCACAGCACCTGGGCTAATTCTTTTAATATGTATGTATTAATATGAGTGAACATTGCAGATTGGAACATTTAAAAAAATGAATGTTAATTTGAAAAAAACAGTAAATTTGATAAAAAAAAATTATATATAACATTAAACAAATAAGTACTTGAACCCAGAACGATTTGGTTAAACACGTTTATTGCCCTCTGAATTGGCATGCACAATGTGCAGGTTGGTTTTGCATCTATGGGAAACAAAATAATGATGCTCGCATTAAGATGTAGGTAGATAGGTAGGTACTTAATATCTTTTCAACAAAGAAGCAATACAAACAATATTTTCTCAACTACCTACTCTACTTTAATTAAATTCTGCGTTGTTTCTCTATAACTATCTATACGAACACTGTAAACAATTTAGACTAACATTGTTTTTTACGCAAACATACTTGCACGTAAAAATAAATGTAATAAAAGTAAATATGCTTCATATTGTTCAATTATGAAGCAACTCACCGTGATGTGGTTTGCGGCTGGCTTCTATGTTTTTATATTACCAACTAGTTTAAAATAACTTTAAAAATCGTTTTATTACCTTACCATATAATAATGTTCTAATAATGTATTAACGAGATGAAGTTTACTATGCTGCGATCATATAACCATGCATTTATTACTAATACATAAAATAACTCCACCATGAAAATTCACGCTTGTTTTCGTACTTGATCGTATTTGATTGAATTATTTTTTTTTTAAATAATATACGATACGTAAGTAAATAGTACTTTCTCCCCTGGTTGTTCCCATAATGTATTATAATAAAACTGAATATAATAAAATACTTTAACCACATAATTTAATGAGGACAGGGATTGTTTCATTTGATTTGAAGGATATTTTAAAGTAAAATCTTGTAATTAAAATAATAGCATTAATATTTTTCGTCTTCCAATACATTTTAAACTGGTAATAAGATTTATTTATATGTACATCAGAACCAGACTTGTCCAACCCACAAAAACCAAAAAACTGAGCTAGCAATCTTGCAATTTGCAATTCTTGCAATCACATACAATAATTCATTATGAGTGCCATATTTGTGTATTCCACATAAAAATGTCGGACAAGTCTGACATTCGTAAAATACTGGAGGAAACAGATTAAGATTTTTCAACAGATAACAGTGAATGCAAGCCTTCAAGTGATTCATCTGATAAATTATCATGTATTTTGCTGAAACAATTTGATTTTTTTTACTCTAATTATCTCAGAACTGAATAATTATGAATTGGATAAGTCTTGTTCAGGTCCACGCATACCTATATAGTAAGTAGGTATATATTTTTTCTCAATATATACCTATACGTCTTTCATGAGTTCAACAGGATAGTATTGTACATGCAGCGGTAGTTGCAGATTGGATAACGGCATCCTAATTATTCATACTCAACTAAAAATAAATGCTATTAAAAATGGGCACGAAGATTAGGTAAATTATAAATAAACTAACCAAAGTGTGAGTATTGTAGTATTGTGTAGTATTTCTATGTTTTACGATTTACGTCGTTGACAAGCTGCAGCCATAGGAATATAAGTAGGTAGGTACATCATTTGATAAGCTTTTTAATTAATTAATACATTTTAATTAAATAATGCAATTAAGTACCTACCTACTACAATACAGATATATTTTAATAAACTATTTTTGTTATTAACAGAATAATTCACAAGATTTGAAAATCAAACATTCTTTATTAAACATACACAATGATCCTGACACCGGTTTGTACCTAATTATGGTTATAATTTATACTTTGATTTAAAATACAAAGGCCGACTGCCAAAATTAACGTAATTTTTGTAACGCTTCAAAAATGGATTTCGTCGTAATTAGATAGGACGCACATGGCTTGGTAGAGTACATTAGATCGAATCCTGTGCACGTAAGTTCGAGTACCGCTGGACGTCGTATTTCTTTCAAAAAGATTTACTCTAGTAGTTATGTATTTCTCTCAAGTGTTTTCAAATTATGAATGTATATTTTGTTTAATTGTATTTTATACTAAACAATTTAGTTTGTTACTACTTTCCTATCCTTTTTTTATAACACTAGTCGCTATCAAGCTAACTAAATCTATTTTTTGGCGTAATTTCTGTAAATTTATTAACTAGACTTAGTGATTCGTTACTGTGATCTTTGGCCAAATTAAGAGACGTATTATTTTTGTAACTTCAATATGCTTGTATACTATAGTTTAATTAGAGATTATGATAAAAAAAATAGTATCATTGCTTTCTTTTCGGTGTAGGGTGAAGTTTAAAACTATTCAAATAACAAATAAATGTTTTGTATTTATTATTATTAAAGACTGCAGTGATGTTATCGTACCAAAACAAGTCATTGTTTACGTTGAACTTTTTGCTTGCTATAATGCGTAAAACTTGATTGATTGAATATGGTTTTCGTCAGTGTGTAGAAATAATCCTTTACTTTATATGTATGTTCGAGGCACGTTCGGATCGACTGTATGTCAGTCCCTCAACGTCTAAAAACATTGTTCATCCATTATATTGTCAAGTGCACGTGGTGATGTAAGGGTGGGGGAGGGGAGAATCGCCAAAAAATGCAGAAAGCAATTAACGGAACTATTCCCTTGAACATGTGTAGCATGTATCGTGCATTGTGCAACACGTTCCTACATACATAATATACATATTATCTCTTTGTGTACGGAGTAACGCGAAAATGAAACAATTAAATTTTCAGCAATGGAGTTTGAAACAGACGATGCGAATGGGGATTACAATTATTTCAGTCGTTTTCATATATTATACAATATATATCTGTGTTACGGTATTCATACAGGAGGCACTGTTTTGCTGCATCATTATTATGTAATCATCAGAGACTGATCACGCTAATGACATTAATATGGACGAAGCATCTGGGAAAAAAATCACACTCACTTTTTTGTCGGGTCTGCCGAATTGCATAATGTGTTCTAACGCCATTACAATAAAGGTGATATTGCTATAAATTCCCGATGCTTTTTGTCATTCTGCCAAATGGTTCGGTTCGAACGGGTTCGCTCAAATGAACATTGACACTAGAAACACTATTCTAACGCCATTACAATAAAGGTCATATTGCTATAAACTATCTAGCTATTGCTAGCTACTGTATTGAGTGCATTGTCCATTAATAAAGTCATTGCATCACGCACGTATGTAATTTTTTTCTTTTTCTGCAATATTGTTGATGAAAAAACTAAATGGGGGAACTGTATTGCGAGTAAACATTATACGCCGAAAGAAGAATCCGTTCAAGTACACATTATTATATTGATGAAGATGAGATAAACGAGGTCAGTCGTAAGGTTAAAGCCGAGAGGATTGCAAGGATCTATGGGAGTCCTTCATTTAGCATGTAATAGCTGTACATTAAAAAAATATTCGAAGCCTCTTGTTATCATGATTAACACAATTTCTTCGCTCTTTATTAGCGAAAAAATGTATAGGTACCTATTACAATTATGCTTGAAATGAACTGATACATATTATTAATTATTCCCGAAACACTTACATTTTTTTGTTCAAAGATTTCGTGGAGACAGCGATTTATCTGAAAGGAATGTGCAACACTTTAAAATTTATATAAAATATTATGTAAGTACGTTGATAAAATGAGAAGCAAACAGTTGTGATAATATTATGATGCTAACTTTTCACTCAAAATATGCTAAATTTGTATCATGAAAACAAATTAAATATAAATGTCCCCGAAAACATTCATGGCGCCAAAAGGCTGTTAAATTTTCGAATGAACCTCAAATATACATTTTCATTTGATTCAAATTTACTTTTCGGTAATTTACTTAAGCCAGTAACGTGCAAATAATTGCTCTAGTAAAATGCCAAAACATATTTTTATAGCGGCCCTAGTTGCCTTGTTTAGTATTTATCTCAGCACTAACTAGAGTTTTATGCTAATGTCCGAATTAACATACGCCACCCCCGGGATTTCTTCCAAATAACTCTGTAATTATCGTATCTTGCTCATTTTGATCCCATTTGAATAAATTAATTTATGTAAAAGGACCACTTTTCGACGAAGCAATTTGAATAATCACCCGGAATACAAATGGTTTTTATAGAACATGCATAATAGATACATATAATCAGGACGTTGGGATTTTTCGGGTATTAAAAATACATTTTATGGATTCGATCCCTAGATACCAAAATAAGAGATAGATTAATATTAAGCGTACTTTATGACGTGGTGAGTATTCATTTATAGTATGTACCTACATTTATTTTATCTTTGATGACTTAAATGCGAACCACATTCTACGTGAGGGTCGACTACTTAAATCTTTGACAACGATGCACACGTTTACTATCTGTCACAAGTTTCTTACAGAACCAAACTAACGTAGAATGCATGTCTGACGAGTTGTTATACCAGCGCTCCATTGGCGAGCCAAAAGTCCGTGGACAATAAATCGTCCGATTTGTCTATGATCTGCTACTGATCAACGAACGAATAAAAAAGTCGAGCTGTCAAAATTCAAAAGTTGCGATTATCGTAATGTCTTCCGATAATCCTATAATTTTGTGTTATTTATATATAGACTTGCATAAAACAATATAGCAGTGAAAACAATACAAGTTTTACGTTTTCTTTTATGAATTTCATAAATACAAATAAATAAATAATTTATAAATCTCTCATTTTCTAATGTGTAAATTAACAAAAATAATCAATGAAAATGTTTAAAACAATTACAGATTTTTTTCGGTCCGAATGATCGCGTATTAATGTCAATCGAATACGCATAGTGATCGACGGACGAAGTCTGGCAACTCAGGTAGTAACATATCAAACATGTTTGAAATCCAACCTGGTCTGCGGATTAAAAAATCCGCAGATCTGGGGTGGTCCACGCGATAAAATAGTCCGAAGACTGTAAATCGTCTGATTTGCTTGCCAATGGAGCGCCGGCATTAGGAAGCAGACTTGCAAGATTTTAAATTTGCAATGGGCTGGACATATCGCTGTCAGACAGACCCGTGATCATTAAACTTAACGAATTCAAGGTTATTAAATCGCACTTAAATTCAGTTGAAACTGGTCTGGCGATATTTAGTTTATTCTAATTTATTAAATTATAGCGTTATCATATCCATAAACCTCCTCGCGTTGGTCCTGCTATACTTATTTAAATTATTACTCAAGTACGCGTCAGCAAATACCTATTATCGTTGGCAGTGTTCATTTTACACTAAATTTACTTCATATTCCTTTACTCCACATCCACATACATGATAAATCCTAAACATGGCCGCCAGGCTCTAAATGAGTTACTCCAATTTATCGGACATACATGCAAAATAACCACGGCGTATTCCAGTAAAGCGTAACTTCCTCCCTCGCAATAATAGGACATAACTCAATATTTCTCATTTCCATGGACCTTAATAGCACACAAAGTGCATTATTTGTTCCGTACGTTTAGCTCAGTTAGCGTGGCAGCGAAACTGGAGCACAATGGTACAGTTAGGTTCACGTAGTCTGGTGTAGCATTTAACTGCGGCCGTGACTGCTAGGTAACTAAACTACGTTACTTATTAGTGGAGTTACGGTGATAATTCTACTGATTCGTGTACTTTTTTAAACGTTTTGACGTGGCGCGCTTGTTAGCAAAATAAATTGTTATTGATTGTCGATATTTGTTTTATTTATCCACTGCTCTACACACCAATTGTGTGGACTGTTATTAAAAAATATTTAGAGTTAACCTTGATAAAAAAATGTAAGTAAGTAAATCTAAATATCAGTGCAGATTGTTAATTCTATACAATATGTATATTAAGTATAGGTATAGAAATAGTATATACCTACTTACTTCCAATCACCTCGATAACAGCAACATCTATATCTACATTATAATACCTAATATAATGTTAGGTATTATAGTGAAAACAACGTATTTTTGATGAAATTATTTTAACGAAGACATTTGATTTTTTTTATTCTTTGAAACAAGTTTCTGAAATAAATTATTATTTTTATGGATAACTGTACCTACCTATGCATCATAATTTAGTAAGATTATTTATGAAAAAAAATGGCCAATAGACTTGTTTATATAAATAATAAATAACTGAATAGGCTGTTTCAAAAAACTCTTCTGCAAAATATTTCAAATGTGAGTTAGAATAGTTCTGCATTCAGCTGACTGGTGACCAACTTCAGTAAATATTCGATTGTAGATACTACAGAGCTATTTTCAATATTTTGTATGTGAGATCCTGAGTATTTTTTATTGTTTTTAGTATTTGAAAGATTCAATAAATACGTTGAAATTGTATAAAATATATATGAAATTCATAGTGCTATCTAATCTACCGGGAAACTATCAAATGACCGTTTCCGAGTGAATATTAGAGGAACATTTTACAACTTGTCAATGAAAAGTTAAATAATTATCAGGCAGTTAAAATAAGTATAAATATATAATTTCGATTGTTTTTAACACTGCATAATACACCAGTGTTGAAAATAAGCATACTTTCATAGATACATTAGGGAATGGGACGACTGGCCTCCGGACAATTGGACGCCGCACTGTCGTAGACACGTGTAGACGAGGTATTTTAATCAGTTTCTATCTACTACATAGTAGTTTGAATTCATTTTACTCTTAACATAATGTATTCTTTATCCCGGATTGAGAATTACCATGCCTAAGGCTCTTTTTTCGTTGGAACTTAAACATATGCACGATTAAATCATTGTTTACGTCTGCATATTTACATTCTCACCAACTATTAAATCATAATATAATCATTGAAATATAAATAATTTTTATAAGTACCTGACGTCTATTTATTTTCGAATTCCGTGGCGTCCAGTTGTCCGGTGCCAAATCGTCCTAGACCCATACATTATATGTATTTGCATTCCAACTAGCGGGTTAAGCAAAGGCCAACGACAGAGTTTGTGGTTGGCGAAATTATGATGCGTGCATGGATTAACCCGTTTGTGCCACGAAGTGATAATGAAATATGCAACGGGCTTAAGTAATTGTATTAGTACTATTCTGTCAAACAAATTATTTCGTGTTAATTAATTCAATTGCCCAAGTCATTTTTGATAATTAAACAGACCGTAAAGAATTTTCATTTAATGTTCTATTAAATAAAGTGACATTCATTGATTGTCGATCACCTTTTAAATCTTTATGTAAATACATTACGTCTAACACATAAAATTACGAATACATGAATCTATAAATGTATAATTGTATTTTCACTGCTTTTGTATGTTTATAATATTACGTTCTCTTTTTATATTTTCATTTTTATCCCTTTTATTACTTTTGTTTTTCTTTCTTCTTTATAATAATGTTTTATGTCATGTTGTGAACGTTTTGAACTTATAATTCCTAATGTCCACAATATGTAAAAAATAAATAAATTGAATTGAATTGAACACATAAAATTATTAAGTACTTACGAGTACATGAAGCTAAAATTTTATTTTAAATTTCACAATGACATTATGTACGGTATAGCTTTAATTAAAATAATAAAGACAGGAGAAATGTTGGGCCTATACGATTTTGAAATATGTATCTGAAGCGAATGTTGAGAGTCTCGTGGATGTCCAAACCGCCAAACGTACCATCAGACAATCGTCAGTTTGTACCTATAAAATAGGAAAAATGTCGATCTGTTTTTTTTTCTAATATGTATTTGCACACGTCGAAGTTCAGAGAAGACGAAGAAGAGCCCCCTCCAGGTGGACTGACTAAATCAAAAATGCCACAGGTTTCCCACTAACACAGGTGCCGCCGAGTGACGAGAAGGATGGAGCCAAGCCGTAGAGAAGCTGTCGTTCAAATTATCCGGATCACGATCCTCTGTTATGAGGTCTCGACGAAGAAGAAGCTTTACTATATTGCTTATCACCGCGGTACATTTTTCTCTGATACATAAACAACACCAAACATTAATTTAGTTAGCATTAACTTGCATTTCATTTAGTTTTTATTGAATTATACCAACTGTTTTTTTAAGTAAATAGCTTTGTCCCTCTAATTTTAGCAATTAAGCTGGAGGACAATGCGATCTTAAATCATTATATTATGTAAAAATTGTCCTATTCTATGATTCAATAATTTGTATAACCAAGAAAGAGAAAAACTAACTTTGATTTGAATTTGGTAGAATTTGATTTGCCGTGTTATTGTATTATAACATTTTGGTCATTACATCGCAATGAAGGGTAGGTATGAATAAGGCTTACTTCGTAATACCTACTGGTGGGGTTATATCATGGTTACCTTTACCTATACTCAACCAAAGTTATTCGTTAAAGTGTACGATGTGTGATGCTCCGCTAACTTTCAATGGCGATTTCGGCTGTGGGCGAACCTACCGGAAATGCATTCATATTAAGCAATTCACACGAGAAGAACGCTTTCTCAATACATTTTTATTAAATTACATTATCTGACAGAAGTGGGTACGATAACTATATTATAATGTGTCAGACTTTCACGGTTATTTGTTATCGTATTTATAGATTTCTAGGTTTTTACATTGTGTACTTCTACATTCTTTCCTCGACATTTCGGGCTCGTTGCAGAAATCAACCAATCTCGATTTATCGAGAATAAAATATTCCTTACTTATCGAATTGCTGATTGTAGAGAGTCGAAAAAGTCGATAAACTGCAAGCTCTATTCCAGACTTAGTGAAAAGTATATGAGTTAACAAAGCTCAGTGAGTAAAATCATATAATAATATATAAGTATCTAAATACATAATTTATAAAATATATTCTCAACGTACAAACAATATTAAATATTTGTTCTTGGTACAAGAGCCTTACTGTCGTGTGTGGTAAATTAACTTTATTATCTGGTAAAGTAATAAATACCTTAGAAAAGTACATTAGGTAATTACCTCCAAGGGCTCCAAGTAAATGCCGAATCTCTTAAAATGATAATATGTTTTTATTATTTGAAAGACCTTCACCACTCACGTGCTGACCGGAAATGCATTATACTAATGCAGTGCACCGCCGGCCGTGCCAAGAGATAAGCCCACCATCCCATACATACAATTTCAGCTAGTGTACTCCACAGAATGAGTATAATAATATATGCTCGCAACTCTCTCCATTCCGCCTCGGATAGAATAAGCGAATCATCATCTCAGCGGTCGTACAGGGTCGGCGTAGATATTGCCTTCTACGAGTATAACAAACTGGCATAAGAAATCCTCATGCACACTTTATCTACTTTTATCGTACTATTTAACTTACGAGTAGTTCTACCAATCATGAAACTGTTTCAGATTGTATTTTTTTAAAAATAATTTTCTATTAAATGTCTTTTTTAATCAACTATTCGATCTGGCATCGATCCACTGCTGGATGAAAGCTTTCCTTATCTCATCCTTCTCGGTCATTATTTCTTCGCTGTCACCCAAATCCACAGACTTTTGAGTATACTCCATCGGGTTGTAGGGCCTCTCTGTAGGTCGTTTAGTGCACCTTCGCTACCACTGTATGACGTCATTTGTCCAGCAGTTCTCCACTCGCCGAGCGACATGTCCAGCACAAGAAAAAAAAATGTTTATATACCTGCTTAATTAATTTTAAAGCAATTCCAGGTCGATTGATCAAGAAGATTACAAGTACGAGCACTATTATATATTACGTAGTCTTATATAATTTAATAATCCTCAGAACCGGTTGTGTTTATTTCAATGAGCATTCTCACCCGATACAAAATATACAATCTAACATGTGTTTTTACGGAGAAGTTTTAAGATAAAGTTATTTATTGAATATTACTAACGCACAGGACTGAGAGAAGTGGAATCAGCTTGGAGAGTTCTTCATCCAGCAGTGTACAGATTCAGGCTGATGATGATGATGACTAAGGAGAAACTTATCTGTTTAAAAAATAGTCGACAGATTTAAACAGAATGTTAATTTCACATCGAATGACGAAACTGGTCTTGATCATAATTAAATGTGTGGAATAAATACTACAAATTGTATTTAATTTTAATTAGTACAGTGTCCTTCCATCAAAAATTGACAGTTCAAACCATCAAAATGAATAACCAGAAGCTTGAAATATACCTATATTTTTAGACATCAATTGGATATTAGTTTTAAAATAAAAAGTAATGCGTAACGATATCTCCTCATTTTTAATGCTTTTGTCATCATTTTAATATGCCCACCCACTGCTCGAGGAATGCTTCTTTCTTTTATCTCCACTACTGTCCAGTCTTCGCTGCAATCATTATGTTCTCCGCGGAAACGCGATGTTGACGTCAACGTAACGGTAACGTGACCAACAATATCACACGTCGTGACAAAAAACTTGATAAATGAAAAATTATTCGGGCTGTTCATTTATTAACTTCCCTTTCTGTAATGTAAGACGTCTGCGTACCTGAAATAACACTTGAATTGCGTTTCACTCTAGATATCATCAAGTTGGCTTTTGCAAATTTGCATGACCTACATAAACAAGATAATATTATGTAATAGACTCCAACTGTAATTCTGAGAAAAAAGTCAACGATTCCAATCAAAATATCGTTATTTTCCTCCATCCTCAGCCAATCATGTCGTTTGTTGGAAATTGGAACGGATTTAAAAATGACGTCACTATTCGCGGATAACTCTACGCTTGTCTTAGCATTAGCGGAGCTTAATTTCCCCGGAGGCGATATAAGGGTGGTGGCGTCTCTCTCGCCCACACCGCATACCCGTGTCGTCGACTGCGACGCGAAGAGTGGATCTTCATGACGTCTGAGTCCATTAAAGTTTATGTCAGCGGGAAAATCGCAATCGAAATTTAAACATTCTATGATTACATGCATATTATTATCTGCTGTTGATATTAGGGTTTGCAATCACGAGATACCGCTACATTTCTCGATCCAAAAATCCCGGAATTATTTGTTGTTTGTTTTCTAAAAAATTAAACTAACATTGTCAGTTGGCAAAATCTGCCGAAATTAAGGACAACAAAGAGGTCACCTC
The DNA here is from genome assembly GCF_057557595.1 of Rhyacophila brunnea. Taxonomy (NCBI): domain Eukaryota; kingdom Metazoa; phylum Arthropoda; class Insecta; order Trichoptera; family Rhyacophilidae; genus Rhyacophila; species Rhyacophila brunnea. The sequence goes on along the minus strand of NW_028232837.1, from coordinate 36,145,300 downwards.
ACGTTTAACTGCACTGCATCGACACCTGCATGACTCAATGAACGTTTTTATCATCTTCTACATGCCTACCTACACCTTTCGACTGTCATTTCAATATCACTTTTTTTTTGTTTTTAGCGCGGTTGGCACTATGTATTTTCTATAAGAATGTTGTCTATTATCTTATGGTCTGCAGGTTAGATTCTGTTCAAAATATTATTTTAAAATGTCTTGTCGCAAGTAATTTTAACGTACGCACACGTAGAAACTGTTAAAATTAATTGAAATTAACATGAATTATTAATAATAATTCAAATTAGTATTATGTGCATTATAGTTGGCACTCTTCATCAGTGTCATTCTTCAGTGAATTTACAGAGATGATCATCGTTCAAAATATTATGCAAAATGACGAAACCATAGACTAAATTTGTCGCCGTGACAGCTTGACAGTGACGTGACATGGACCTCAATTTGATCAGAACTTAAGTGACAATTTCTAAATGAAATATATTAATTACGTATCTAATGATAGCGCATAGGTAGGTACCACGTAAAAGTTGCACATTTACGTATTCCCAAAGCCGTGTAAAGTAAAGCATTAAGATGATACAATGTGGTTTAAGAGTGACATTCGAGCGCGTTAAAAAGTTAGCGCGGGCGATAGAATGCAGCGATAATCCGCAGACTTTTGTCGCCATAAAACGGAATAGAAATCGCGTTGCATAAATTTTCGCGCCTTACCTGGGCGACATTGCATCCGAAGAGATTTAGAAAACTTCCACCACCTCAGTCTATAAACAGCCATCTTTATTTTATACATTGTTGAGTATCGATTTTCGAAGTACGCGCAGCTTTTTTTGTTTGCTAATAAAATATAACTAAAATACTACAACCTATTCAAAGAATCCACGATAATAATAATAATTATATTCTTACGCCAAGAGAATATCTAATATTATTATTTATTCAAAGTCTTTGTATTCTGCCCTCATTGAATAGTTTCGGTCACGTTTCTATTAAAATACTTATAATTAAGACTTGCACTTACATTACGACGTTTGAATTTGTTCGGCCTTTCAGTTTTAACTAAACTTACACTTTGAAGCCAACCACGTGGCGCAACTTACAGCAAATTAAGTGAATTGCTAATAGGCCGACCAATTAACGACCTCTTTTGTATTGCGTAATGTCAAAAACTATGTACGCGCCAAGTTTATACGAATTTAGCTAACATATGATTTTAAGAATGTACGTAAGAATTTGGTGAGCACACAGTAGGTATTAAAAAGGCAGGTATTAAAAAGGCCAATAGTTAACATTTGTCACAATTAAGCATGGCAGTCGTAGCATAGTGGTAATGCACAGGGCGTGATACCCAAAAGACGCAGGTTCGATTCCTTGCCGGGTGTCTTACTTTTTTAAAAAAAGTTTTTTTCTATTGGCTATATTTTCTCATGAGCGTTTTCAGAATTATGTATGTTAAATATTTTATAAATAGCTGTTTGCAGTGTATTTAGTGGACTAAACTGGACCTCATCATAATTAAATTATACGTATTGACTATCTAGGTAAACATTGTTTTTTTTTTATTTAATAAATCATTGAATACTATCCTTTAAATTTTTCCAGAAGTCTATAACTCTTATTTGTGGAGTTACAATTTATTCATGTCAAAAGGTCAGTATAATCAGATTAGAATAATCCAGCATTACACATTTCGTTTGCCTTTGTTAACTTTTGAAGCAACATCATATAACTGAATAAAGAACCGATACGATGAAGAAGAAGTGTTGTTTCGTTTATTATTCATTCAATGCCTACATCAAAAACCTGGGAAAATAGCCGTCGAAAACAGTTACCTAATACCTTCCAATTTGTATAAGGTTTCAATATTGGAATGGTTTTAATCAATACTTAATTTTTTTGATGTGTATGTAATTATAGATGTCCTCTATTCTGATGAAATGCGTAATACAAATCGACTATACTTGACACTTGTTATATGGGTCACGATTCTTAATAAAACAACTTTCCGATAAATAAGTAGAACAACTCTTTTATTAGGTACCTACCGAGTTTTACACATTCGTTTCAATATTTCCAATTTCCAGAATTCAGAGTAACTGAATTGAAATACTAACATAGCAGTTACGAAATTTCCACTTGTTACGTTTACCACCAACGGCGCGATAACTCGATTGACGAATTTTCTTTCCTCGAAAGCCTTAGTCGAAGCTGCGGCCGTTTGATTACAATCCCACCTGATTATTCGATCGCTTTCCCTCCACCTGCCCAGTCAATTTTGCCGCACAGTGAACCGCGGGTGTTTCCCTTCGTTTCTTTACCAAAATAACCTACTTGTCGCGTTTTTCTTCAAGCATCTTATAAGAACAGGAGTTTTCAACCCCTCGGAATATTTGTTCATATTGATACAATAAAAAATCAATCGTGTTGAGATTGGGATGTTTTGTGTTCTTACGTACATCATCATAATCATCAGCCGTGATCGATCCTCTGCGATCCCTAACTCCTTCCATTCTTGACTTTCCCATATTCTTTGCTGCTTCGTCGTTCCATCAGGTTTAAGGACGGTCCTCTGGTCATGTAGTTTGTAGTATTTGCCACATAGTTAGTCTGCATTTGTTGGGCCCAATTGCCAATTATGATTATTTGCAAACTATATTCCGTTCTGTTTTCCAATCTGTTAATACAAACCTCCACTCTGTGGAGGATCATATAATCCTATTAGGATCGGACATGGTTTACATTAATTTGAGAATGCTCACCAATGTGCGCATTTTTTCAACGTTTTTATTAGGTTGTATTCTTATTTGTCCGGTGGTTGTTTATCCAGTACAAATCTTGCAATCGATTTTAACTAACTTCCCGACTAGCTAGACATTTGAAACTTTTATAATACATCAGAACACGAAGCCAATGCATTCTTTTAATACTTTTAGCCATCTTTAAGTAAAATTGAATTCATTTTCAGTTAATTCTGTTTTGCATGAAAAGTTATTTCGGAAGAAATCCATAATCCAATCCACTATTATTGGTTGCTAGGGGTCTGGGGTCCTAGCATTTCAGTATTATTTCTATCAAGTACAAATTTTCTTGATCGTTTAAGCTAGTCAAGTCAAGTTTATATGATTCAACTGAAAATTTAAAAACGTTGTAGGTATATAAAAAGTTCTTTTTATCTTGTAATTATTATAATGTAATAAAACCAAAGAATCTGTGTACATGCGTTTTTTACGAACATTAGATATATATTGTATCTCCAAAGTATATCTTTATTTTGGAAAATTAAACAATAAAATAAACATTTATTTTTGTATCGACTTTACAACCAATGCCTTGGGAGGGATCGGCGGAAAAATCCAATCTAGGGGAGGTATTTTTAAAACGTGTTTAGCTCAGGTTTAGGTTTACTTTTTTGAAGCGTTGAAAAAATAATGAAGGCTGTCAAATCGTATTTAAAAGCTTGAACAGGAAAATTGTACGTAATGATTTTTATGTTAAAGCTAAATAATGACGTTAAATAAATTGTTTTTTCCTCTTATTTTAAGACATCGTTAAATATTTGGCATATTAATAGGTAGGTGTATTAATACTATGTGTTTCGTTAAATTGTTGTGTTATGTTATTAGTAAGTACATAATTGAATTTGACACACGTTAGAAAAAATAACAAACGTATTTGTACTGAATGGCAGTTCAACCCACAATCGTAGCAATCCAATTAAGGGCCAAGACGCACGGGGCTGCAAATTGTCGCGTTCGCACCGCACTGACGCAGATACTTGGTCGGTCGTTCCATAGAAAATACAATGCACAATGTTTATCATTTTTTAAGATATTCCAAATTATGTCGGTAGGTATGCTCAATAAAGAATACTATATTCTTATATTTTTGTGTTTGTACCTACCTATTATTCGCCCCCACGATGGTCGAGCGGCTTGCGCGTCGGCCTATAATGTCGTGAGTCCCAGGATCGAATCCTGGGTCTAACGAATACGCATATTGTTTTTCAATTTGTGTTTGGAGTCAGAATATACTATCTAATAGATTTAGCGAGCGGCTAACATCCAGTTCTCGTGAAAAAATCTGTTAATACGTCTCCACACTGTGGAGGCGCATAATATGGTCCTTTTAAGATTGGACATAGACAAAAAAAAGATTTATGCAAAGAATAAAAAATGATTGTTACTAGGACCATAAGGTAGTTAATAAATAACAGTATTTGGCTAAAAGTATAATTACTTTAAAAACCAGTCTTCTTTCTTAGGTATTCACTGATAGTGTCTGTTTATTGTAGGTAATATTAACATGCTACCTATTTAGGCCATGACCATGTCCGATCCTAATAGCTAAAAGAAAGAACTATATAAGAGTAATTATAATATGATTATAACGTAATTTTGATAAAATCGTCGTTTCAAGTTATCAAGTTCTCAAAACTTAACTCTTATAAATTATAACTTTTACTAAACTGTAAACGTAATAAGCTCCTATGTTTACGGGTGTCAGATAAAGTGGTAAAATGTTTCTGTATACGACATATTAATATAATCGTATGTCACTGATGAATCTAAACATGTTACATACAACCTTTTGATACTGAAGGAATGAAAATATTATGTTAATATTTGTTATATAATAATAATAATATGAAAAGCGGTATGTATCTGCCAATTGGCTTTGCGTTAATTCCACATTCAGCAAAAGGTTATATGTGTGACTCAGGCATGAGATAAAATTATAACTTCAGTAAATAAATAATAATCTTCCTTTGTGTACATAAACTGTAAAACAAATTATCGTCGAGTTAATTTAATGCCTTGTTGGATTTTCGTACAAACTTATTTATCTTCTATTATTACATATGCAATTTCTTTCAGAATATATACGTTCGAGTTTGAACATTGTCAAGTACTTACAAATAAAGTGGAAAGTATTCCTCCTGACATCTGACAGTCTGTTTAAATATTTACGAAGACTAAAATTTATTGCGACATTAATTCTACTTACATTAGTATAGGTAAGTACAAAAATTTCCCTCATAAATGTTAGTCGACTACCTTATTATAATATACTAGTTAGTTTACAAAAAGTGTTCAATACATAAGAGATCGATGAAAAGCTACCCTTAAATCATTCTGCCCTTCTATCTACTCAGCCAATTCGTCGAAAATATATATTTTGGCTGCTGGCGGTATTTGTTGATTTATTTATCATTCACTCGTTGAGGAATAAAGTATTACATTCGGTACTATAAAAAAAATATTTATTCAGCTTCTGATCCTTTCACGCTATGTCCAACATGTACCAGCGAGTATAATTATTCGAGGTTGTTAAAATAAAACGTCGGAAGTGACATTTTGATAAAAAAAATAGTTATTGTCGGGCTAGATAAGTTGGAATGTCCTTATTAGGTCATGCATATTTTTACAATGCACGTAATTCTAATGTTAGCGCCTGTACACGTGAATATGTTCACTGGCAACAGTGGCAGAGTGTGAAAATTCAACTATAGCGATAATAACAGTTTACACGTAAAATTGCTGACTGTCTTGCCAATTTCATTCTTTAAATGTTGCTGTCATTGCATGGTGGGTGCTATTTAATAGGTTGTGAAAATTGATAAACGTCAAAATGCTCTGCACCGTGTAGTTCATATTTTTTCCCGGCAGATTCTGAACTTTTTTGATCGATGCATGCAATCTTGCAACTTGCACGATAGATAATACGTGTTTATACGTGTATTTTATTGTTATAGCCGCGATGCATGCAATACATGCACTTGTAAACGGGGAATTAATATCTTCTAATGTCTCATTAATATCAATTTAGCTCAGGTAAATTAATTTGGCAAAAGGACTGTTTATATAGTACCTACCTATTCTGAATTTAATTGTAGGTATCTACCTACTGAATTTATTATTAGTATCTTGTGAGATGTCCTCTATACCTATCTATGCCTTATTAATTTATGAATTCAATTCAAGATTCTCGTGTACCTATAATAAACTTGTATCAACATAATCTTGCTAATAACCTCAATCCTACGTTGGATTAAAGTTTTAACGCCGCCAATTGAGTTAGCGCTATCACATGTTATGTTATTCTCTTTACCGCGTTAATCCTGATTCGCGATTCTGTGCGCCGCGTTAATTCAATTATTCAGCGCGCGAGTGAAATCTGTCAAGGAATATGAATCGCTTTGCCGCATGCTCCGCGCGCAGTGGTTGGAATGACTAGGTTTAAGCGAAATAAACATGTGTTCATATTCGTGGGCCTACAACCACTCTATAAAACCTCGTATTATAGTGCCTGTTAAGTGTATTCAAACCTCTAGCAGGGGTATTAAATATATGGTTCAATTACCAGATTTTAACAGTCATCAATTTCATTATTTTATTAAATGAAAACATTACCAAACCGACTATAATACGCATTGTGGTTCTAGAGGCGGCAGTGGCGACGGGTGGAGGTAGACTGTTACGATCCGCCATAAATAGTGCACACTAAACTATGTCAGTCATACGTATTTGTTTTCATTAAAATAATACTACAATTTACAGATGGTGATGGTTAGTTCATAAAATTAAATTAAATCCTGCGAAGACCAAACCATAATAATATGTAATAATAAAAAAAAGTGTCGTCTATCTATAAAATAGCTAAAATTATGCCATTAAATCATACATAATTTTGGATATTTTATAGGTAGAATAATATTTTTGTTTAGGCAGGGCTTAATGAATTAAAAATATATAGGTAATATATTTCAACGAAAACAAATAAGCATGCATAAAAAAGTGTGCATAATTTTTTCGGATCGTCCAAAATATACCAAAACTATTATGGTTTAGTTTAGGCAGGGTTAAATTGATTTTTAAAAACTAACCAACTCCACCTGAAAATTGTAGTCTTCGTTCAATAAAAACACAAACGTAGGTATGACTTAAAAAGTTTAATGTGCAGTATTTATGCCAGAGCCTACCTCCACTGAGATGCGGATACTAATTGTCTCGTGGATGGCCAACTCAATAAATGAACAGCAACGAACGCCAAATTCGACTCACTTCAGTTTTCCTGCGCCAGGCTCAATTTTTTGGTCTTATATCCCGTAGGAATTATGCCAAGCTAGAAAAGAGGTTAGGACGATAAAGCTCTATCCAGATGTACTGACCAAATCAAGGGTATCATCAGGTTGTTTCGACTAATAGGTACATTTTCTGCATGTCGGTGAGTGCAGAGAGAGATGAAGCCAAGGAGTGGAGACGTCCGTCCGACGGTCAAATCATACCGGTCACGACGATCCTCAGTCATCAATTACCAACGAAGAAGCAAGATTAACTCTTATCAATAAGAAATAGATATCTTTCTTAAATTTATTAATTCGATTTATTCGTGTTTTACTTTATTATAATGACACTATAATCTGCAGTGTGATGCTATTATGATGTTTTCAGATGCCTTTTCCAGATGGCAAATGTCATTCGCTTTAAAATTTTCTTTCCCGCAGTACCTACTTCCTATGCTAATTCTTAATTTTTTTTATTATTGTGTATTTCTACGGAGTTGTTAAACAAATCTCTACTTGATACAATATTATAATGCTTAATAAATATTTACTATCGGGGCGGGGGTGGCTGTCGTACTCCAACGCGTAAAGCACTGGGTCCTCGTCCGGGGGCTCCGGGTTCGTTTCCAGATGAAGTCACAATACATTTATGTGATTTTCTCAAAGTCTGAGTGTTTGTTTATGTGATTGTTTTACGTTTTTTGTAGTGCTACAAAGAATAATGCAAATTTATTTATGTATTATTATTATGAAATATTCAAAAAACACACACGTCCTAGGAACCTGTAAATGTTTAAATGTTTAAATTCCCCACGCTGTAGAAGAATAGAGCATCCTTTTTTAAATATTGTTGGGATATTATTGTATTTTGATCATTATTTTTTCAATTAAATACTCGATTAAAAGTATAATTAATTGTATTATAGAAATGAATGTTTGTTATCCATGTGCATCGTCCAATTTAATGAATCAGCGACGCAGCCGCATTTTCGCGCCAATTAAGATAGTAAGGATTTGTCACCTTGTACTGTATATGGTATGCATAAGTATTTAAACCTCATAGACCCTTATTACCGTATCCAGCGCGAATAATAGATTCGAGTACATAACAATAGATGAAAATGTTGTTTTCGGCTTCGAGGAAATTCAATTTAGCCTCGCTGACACTTGTCAGAATCCAAGCAACGAATCAAATTTACGAGAAGAAACGGCAAAATGACAAGTACAAAAAATAAGTTCATTATATTTTATAAAGATCAAAAATATGCACCTATAACTTTTTAAAATAATTAATACCTACATTATGTAGTAAGTTATTTTAGAAAGGTATCTTATAAATTTTTGATCATTTTAAGCAATACGATAATGATGCAGTTATAAATATAACCCCGTCATTAGAATGCCATCATCAGGCTGAGGTACCATATGTGTTTGTTGTTTCATTTCCCTTTACATACATTGGTTTATGATATACGAAATAATACTGAGATTGAATTGAGACACAGATTGAATTTATTAAGGCTATACTTCAGCTGGGGCACGGTCTAAAACGATCGTGACTACGCGACGCGCAGATTGTGCAAATGACGCGTGCAGAACAAAACATAATTATTCATAAAAAGTCAACATGCGTCCATTTAATGTTATGTTTATTGTTCTATTACTAATAATTCTAATATATTCATTGACATGTTTTCTTTTTCAAGTAAATGGGTAACGTTTTTTAGTCATCTTTACACGATTTAAGAATTAATTCTCCCGTCGCCATCACAAATCAAATTGACGTGTTCACAGCTCGATTTTCGCTCTCTGATTGCCAGCCAGTCCAAAATTTCGTCGCACCTATAGTGGAAAATTATTTGCCGTTTCACTAAAGTATGCTCTTAATAAAGTGACGTTTTGGTCACGCATAGGTATCATTAATTAATTTTAAAGATTTGTCTGTTAATTATTTCGTTATATTGACCACAAACCATTTACTATATTCATCAATTTCATTATGTACGTTGTACATGCTAGTGTATCACATTATTATAATCATGACAAAGACCAATATTTCTAAATTATGTAAATTTACAAACAAACACGTATTGGAAATTAAAAACAATACAATTTATTTCAATAGTAGCAATTAATATTTTGAATACTTTCAATATTACAACTTATAACCGTGACCGTTACTATCTTTTGTGCCATCATACAATAATAATATTCTTTCTTTTCTCTTTCAGGTCTCCAGCTAATAGCAGTAATAGCCTATGTATACAAATGGAAGATTAATCACTGACATAAGGTAATCAATCTTTATATTTATCTCATCGTATCGCCGACTGTGTCTAGTAATTTATTGAAATATTACTTCAATTATCGGCACAGCTAATTCACGGGCTTTCATATACAGGCGTTTGGTAGATTGGTATAGTTTGAATGGTGTTAACGCTATAATTAATTACCGTAAGGGATATTAGACGATTAGTAAATATCATCGCCAGCTGTCCTCACTTCTGTAGTGACAATAATTTTACCTTTCAAGTAAATTATGATTAATTAAACATAAATTGGGCGCCGGAACGTACTTATCGGGGTGACCTGAGACTCGCTCGATAAATTTGCTAATCAATCCAAATGCGGTCGATATCCTATACATATTAATCTAAACTGCATAAAATATTCAAAATCCACACAATATCTCACCTTCATATAATTGTAATATATGAAGCTAGCTTTGTATCAATATTACCCTCTGAATCGACCATACCAATGTCACGTTAGTTCTACACCTCGAGAAAATGAAAAATTAACTTAATACGCTCCAGGTTTTAAAGTTAACTATTATTATGGACACCGCGTACCCTTGGCTGTTATTGGTACGTACAGTGCATTCATCGAATCGTTCATGAATCGCTCTGTAGATCAATTCCAATTCCAAATCATCAAATATTGTGATCAATGATTTGATATGGTATTCCGGTAGTTAAGTACATATCTCGGGGTTATGAAACGTCAAATATAACTTTTGTTGATAACATCGTCTCTGCCCGCGGCGTCATTTAGGTAAGCCCGTAATCTGTCATTACGGGCGGCTCTCGTGGTGCAGTGCGTAATGCGCTGGCCTTCCATCCGGGAGCTCTGGGTTCGATACCCTTTGAGGACACAATATTTATATGATTTTCTCAACGCCTGGGTGTTTGTTCAAAATTACTAACAACCACCTTGTATGGAAAAACGGACATGGTTATTAATAAAAATAAAAATAAAATGTTATTACGCAAAATATTTTCAACAACTTCGCACAAAGCAGGCGCGACCATGCACGAAGGGTCAAACATGGGTATCAATTATAGATTCCCTTAAAGCTGTGGTGTACAGTTAATCTAGCTAGATCACCGTATTTAACAAAAATTATATCCGTATTACAATGGGGTTATCTTAGATCCAGAAATATATCAAAAGGTGATATTGTATTATGCAGAATAGATCTGTCGATAGGAAATTTAACACTCAGGAGAGACTCACATAAAATCAACAGCTACTATCGCTAAATTGTCAAAAGAAGATACGTGTTTTATCCACAATAGCGGGAAACATTTGCAGCAGGCAGGTATTATTCTATTAGATCCTAATATCGGGGCAACTAACAGACATCCTGCGAGATAAGGAACGAGCGCCTGCAGGATTTCCTTTACACAGCGAACACTCGCGAAAACATGGGCGCGATAAACAGCACTCGCTCTCGGCTCAAATAGTTTTACAACTCTCGATGGAAGTGTCTGCGAAGTTTGCTTTCGACTCGCGCCATGTCTCGTGCTAAATGAGCTCAGTTGAAAACATCTTGAATAGTGTACATCCATATTGCTGATGTGTACCTATCATTTTGTGTTTTAATAAATGTGCTTCAACCGATTTACCCCGAGTGTCTTCCTAGTGTGCTGCCAAATTATTGAGCATAATAACATAACAATAAAACTTCTAAAAGGTTTGTAGAGGTCAATACCATACCATCCAGCATGACTTGGCATGAAACCATTAATTTATAACTACAATGTATCTTGCAACATAATATTGTTAAAATTGAAAAACAAGCAATTTATGTGAGTCAATCAAATTTCAACAGAAAACTAATTTAGCAAAATAATATATTAATTCTATTAATCAATAATATCGCAAATTAAGAAATAATGCTATGTGATATGCACAAAAGTTTTTTCTATAAAATCAATCTTGCTCAATTATTAAAAACTGAATAATTGTTCAAATTAAAATCAATTGTTTATAATTTATGAAACGAAATATGCATTGCATAATATAACTCATAAGCATGATTATCAAAAATATTCAAGTAGCGGATAGCAGCATTTTCTATTGTGTCGAATCACTATAAAACACTCAGTAGAAGAAAGCAACATGGTCATTCAGTCATCAAAGAGTTAGCCGTAAGGTTATCGTTGCGCTTCGCCCGGTCGACTTTCGTAATCCATCAGAACGCATAATCGTGATTTCACCCATCTAAATTATAATCTGTAAACTTATCTGTAATAATTAAATTAATATTCATTTGGAAGGAGATAATAAAACCAGGGTTCATTTCATTCACGCACCAAATTCTGAGTTATTCATTTAGGAGTCAAACTAACCTACCCTGCCTGTTCCTTATTCCATCTCATAACCTAAGCGATGGTGCCCACAGAACGCGTCAGGAGCCGCACTCGCGCAAAATTTCTACAAGTGGCGCATAAATCATTGAAAATACAACGTAATCAAATACGCCAGCGCCCACTGGATATGGCGACGCATTATACGCGCGCGCCGCATGAATCATCGTTTTTTCGCGAATCACCGCTTCTCGGCGATACGAATGAAATAAAATACAATGGAGTCCATTCATTAACCACAGTGAGTAAAAACACGCTGCGCGAGGCATTGTCGATCGACGGGCGGAAAGCAATTATTTAATTACAGAGAAGTCATTGTTTTATTTTATTGCGTGTTCAGTTTATCGCTGGTTGAAGAATGACGTCGTAAATTTTAATTACAAGCCCGAAATAATATAAAATTTTTATTGCTTTGTTATGAGAGGCGCTGTAATAATATTTATTTTGTGCTGCTTGGGCCACATATTACATAGGTGAAGGGTAATGCGCGGGAAGAGACGTGTGATTATGGTTATGAATAAACACTGCATTCGCCGACTTCGCGCGCCCGACGCGTCTGTGGGCACCATCGCTAAGGTCTACCAACTGACTCGCAGGTTCGACGACTCACATCAAATATTGTCGTGGCTGATGTTGTGTTGGTCGTGCTACCAATAAATTAAAAGTAAACCAAAAAATATCTATTAGGTGAGCTTGGTGAATACCGTAGATACTTTAAAAAATGGCAATGTAAATTATTACAGATTGCATTTGGCCAAGTAACAAAATGCCGGTTGTATGTATATATTTACATGCATACTAGTTTATTTTTTGTTTCATATTATTATTATCGAATTAATATAATCACGCGTTTTGCGAATTTTCTTTGATTATTTCGTTTTCACGCAACCGTGCCGTGTCTCGGTCGATCGATGCGATGATGCATTTTGTTTATAATGAGCGTCATGTCTAAATATTATTTCGATGCTACGTGTGCTATGAACATTTGACAGAAGGCAAGTGCGCTGCATTAGTGTGATAAATGCACACTATATCACTTGGTATTCGCCGCAATAAAATTATACTTATATTTTACAAGACACAATGGTAAATTCCTATGAAGAAAATATCTAAACTCGAGATTTGAGGATGAATCTAATTAAAAGTCCTTATTTGTTGTAATAATGATGATTACTGACGTATAATGTAATGTTGAAAATATTGACAGATAATATATATATGCCAAGACGTCATATAATATTGCTATAAATAATCATAAATTAAACCCTCATAAATATACACCAAATTCATGAATGTAATCCTTTTTTGTTGAAAATATATAATTTAAAATCGCAAGTGTATGCTTTATTTTATAACAATTATTTACAAAATGTGAAATAGCTCAGGAGCCTTTATACGGCCTGTATAATAATAACACAATATATTTATATTTTACTTATGCTGACTTTTAAACGTTTTTAAATCAAATTACTTATGTACACAGATAACATAACTTGCAGAAAAATCCGCTGGGAAATAAATTATTATTAAGCAAATAAAAACAAAACGTAAAAAACTCATCAGCGTTTTTCATTACACAAAAAAAAATGATTAAAAAGGGGATCGGAATGATTATCCTGTTCAATTGGATTGGAAGCTTTCGGAGTAGCTTTTTAATCGAATGTGAAAATCGAGCAAAAAATATTCTCCGCACAGATTTCAAATAAGAATCGGGAATGGTGAAAAGGGTATATAATATTTAAGGGTAGATACGTATGTACGTTATAAGTGTTATAATAACATTAGTTTCGCTATCAAAGCTTTAATAAAATTACGAAACATACCTAGGTAGGTACTAATTTATTATTTACCAATCTTTACAAACACAATATTATAATAACTTTTTCAAACATTACTTAATACATTATATATCTAATATATAACGGATAAGGGAATGTTTAAAAAGCGTATTGTTATCAAATTAAAACATAGCTTATAATGCAAACAGCCGTGTGTCCGGTGACCACAGGTAACCGATAAAAACTAACAAAATTTCACACATAATTTTGAAAAACACTTTCTGAGAAAATATATTATAACCAATAGAAAAAATCTTTTTGAAAAAAGTAAGCCACCCCGGCAGGGAATCGAACCATGCATCTCCTGGGTTTACGCCCCGTCCGTCGCATTTACCTCTATGCTACGCAGTCACGTACTAATTACGACAATTTTTAACTATTGGCCTTTTTAATACCTACTCATCAGCGTTCTTCTACATCAAGCTAGTATCAAGTAGCTTGTATCATGTTATTGTAATCAGTTAGCTTGATTTAGAAGAACGCTGATAAGTAGGTATTAAAAAGGCCAATAGTTAAAATTTGTCGCAATTAGTATGTGACTGCGTAGCATAGAGGTAAATGCGACGGACGGGGCGTAAACCCAGGAGATGCAGGGTTCGATTCCCTACCGGGGTGGCTTACTTTTTTCAAAAAGATTTTTTCTATTGGTTATAATATATTTTCTCAGAAAGTGTTTTTCAAAATTACGTATGTTCAATAATCAAAATGGTACATTCTTAAATCTTGTGAATTATTCGTTGAATAAAAGAAATAGTTAATGATAACAAAATTTCGTTTTGCGAATACTGGGTATTTGCATAGGTACTTTTTAAAACATAACGACGGGCAGGAGTAACATTAAATAATATTTACTTTCACAGAAATACTAGGTGCATCCAGTAACGATCATTATTTTTAATCATTATTCATTATTGAGTATCCAGTAATATATCATTATTGAGTGGCCACATGCTGTGAAATATTAAGACTACTTCAGAGTTTCCATACCATACTGCAGGGTTTACCAAACTTTTTCTGCAATGGAACACTTTGCAAACCTGGAAATTTTAACGGAACACAGCTTATTTTTTAGGTTGGGTAATTCCTACTAGTAAAAATTTAAAAAAAAATGTTATTAAAACACATTATTTATTTAGTAATTATTTTTAAATATAAAACTATGCGCACCGTGTGAGAAAAGATGGTCCTCCGCCTGTACCTAGATACTTGACGTCATAAACATCAGTGGAGATTGATTATCACTCGTCTATCAATATGAAGTAGATTCTTTATTTATTTTAATTTTACTTCTACTTAGTAGAATAGTAAATGTGTTGCAGTGTATAAAACCTTTCCAAATTGTCGCGGAACACTGGTGTTCCGCGGAACATAGTTTAGGTAACCCTGCTCTACTGTATCGATACGATACCGATAAAAACCCATATAGTTTTCTTTCGGTATGACATCCCCAATCATAGGTACCAAACTACTGAAGTGAAATCAGTCAACTTCATCAGAATAATTAGGCACTACGTTGGTAACTTATAATGAAAATATATTACAATAGACGTCGCTCGTCCGCACACTTGACGTTACTGCCTGTAACATTAATTGCATTACATTCCCTGCACAGTTTCCTCCGTGCATGTATGGCCGTTGATTGCGTTTTTTCCCTAATGGCACTGCAAGGCAACCTAATTAGCGGCGCACGGTTTTCCCGGAAAACTCTTCTCTAGTTTTTCTCTTGGGGAATAAATCTGTCGTACTTGATTTTCGTTGCCGCGTAGGTACTTGTCTATTCGTTCGATGTTTCTATCAAATTGCCTCATTACTGCTCTTGTGTGAGATACTCAATGGATAGGTATACTTTGAATACACTGTGTTTGCTACACGGCATTCACAATATCTTGTTTTTTATTTGTATACATATTGTATTTTAATGGTAGATACTGAAGCCAATACCTTCTTCTTCATCGTCGGCACCTCATACTTAGGCCGTCTGACAGTCTTCTCTACGGCTTGGCTCGCTCTTCTCCGTTCATCTGGAAAGTTCTTGTCTTTGCCGACTTTTGGGTTGACCAAATACCGCGAGTTATCCATTATGTATTTTATTTCATAGATATATGACCGAATAGTGGATAATCTGGCGCAGGGAATTGAGAAATAGAGAGTTAGTCTAGTCAAATATTTTATTAATTGAATTATTAGGATTAAAACATGATTAAATAATTAATTCTTGCTTATATCACATCGTAATACCACACATCGAAACTATTTCATCGGCCGTAGGCCAAGATTTAATTAATGGTTCTGAAACAAAGTTTTTTTTGTTTGGGTTGTTATGATGGAAAGCCAGTTCAATTAATACGATTTAATTAGTTAAAATATTTATCACTCGAACAAGATCCCCTTAGGCTTAGATAAACGTTACCGTATGCTACTGCTTTATCGATTTACTTTTATGGTGATTCGAAAACTGATCCTAACTTTTTTTTTTTTTTTTTAAATATTTTTCAATAACTAGTTATATTGATGCGTGTGGTTATACCTACATAATATACGGATGATTATTTAGTTTAAATCGAAATCGGCTTCACTATAGGTACACGCTCACTATACGGAAGTATACATTATTAACTAAAGACTCTCGGTTTACAAATTGATTGCAAATAACTTTTAACAAGGGTCAAACCGATACGTCGAATTTTCACTACCCTTAGTTTGAAGCGCTTTTAATTTGAAATCACTTTGAGGGCAAAAGCAACTTTTCGGCGTTCAAAACTGTAAGTTTCGTATCGTTTATATACACGAAAAGGCCAATTCGGTGTGGAAAATTGCTCCCTTTGACCGTTTGCTGCTCCGTAGCATTGCCCGAATGCCCTAAACAGTGCTTTTGCGGACTCGACTTATTGCTTTGTAAGTTAATTGACCATCGATTGCTACAATTCACTCGTTCCCTCCACCCCATACTCTTGTGTGCGATGTGCCTTGTCAGTGGTGTAGATAGTCTTCCCTGTGAATAATGACTGAAACATAGAATGTAATCAGAGTATTGGCGGTGTCTTTTATTGTTAACAATTATTTAATTATTTGTGATACTCGTAGTTCAACTTTATTGCTAAGGAAAGTTAAATATATAAACTTAGCTTCGCGCATGCTTGTATAGTTTATGTACATTGTTTATGTGTTTTGGTAATTAGTAAAACTATTACTAACCGGTCGCAAATATTCCTTCTGCCTTGTCTTTTTTTAATTTATTCTCGTATATTTTCTAATAAACATAATCGATTATGTGTATCAAAGACAGGTTGATTCCTTAAATTTAAGTATTAGAAGTGCATGTACAGTGTACACTGTACTGAACAAATATAACTAGGTATATTTAACGACAAGATAATAAAAAAAAAAAACTTTATTAGAGGAAAGAATACATTATTTTATAAGTGTGAAATGAAAATCTTGCGAAGTTGTCAATGTCACGTCACTGGTGCTTGTACCCAAAAGTTAGAATGTAATACTCTAAATCACCGAACCTATCCAATGGGGAAAACTTTAAAAACCGCAGCAAATTTTTGTTCGTTCCTGATTAAGAAATACTTTGTACTGGTAGCAATTTTCATTAATTTTGTTTGGTGAATGTGAGCGGGAACTCGACCCAGGTATATTAACGTTGATCAAAGTAAAACTGCACTGACAAGGGTGAGTACCTGCCTATAACATGAAAAAGGATATAAGTATGTATTTGAACCGTATGCTTATTTTTTATCAAGTATTTTGCCTCTTCACTAAAATTATCGGTTTTGCCAATAGTTTACTTCCATCTGATATAATTCTGTGTTGACATTGTTAAGTTAGCTACTTTCTTGACAATGTCGCTTTATTTGTAAAGCTTCTTGCCCTCGTGACCTCCACCTTTGGAAGTCATCAGTGATCACCATTATCTCCAGGTTTTTCCGATCTATTCTAAAAATATAGACCAAGATTTGAAATCGCGCGCCTAGTAGATAGGCAGTAAATGTTCATTGTTGCCAAGTCTTCACAGTTAAATTTGCGCGTAGCCGTCCATGACATTCTAAGTATTCTCCGCCTTTTATCTTCCTTCAACACTGTAGTTATATGGCGATTAAAAATATCAGCGTTCCAACGAACGTTTTTTAGTGGGGTTGATGACGTTATGGTTTTTCCATGTCTTTCGATGCTATTTATGTATGTCTGGTAAATATTCTTGATATGAATATTCTGAACTCTTAATAATATAAATACGTTATATCATCGATTCGAATCCTTCAAATTCAATTTACTCTGTGAACTTAACTCATTGAAATTGAAATGTTTAAAAGTATGTAGTACGAGGGTGGGTCAATAATTCCTTAGAAAAAAGCATTAAAACACTTTTTATTTTTGTATTTTTTTTTTATTTCTCAACATAATCTCCTTGGAGCTCAATACACTTGGTTAGACGTTTCTCAATATTTTTTAAACCGTCAGAAAAATAAGTTTTCGGAAGGTCCTCAAAATAAGCATTTGTCCGATCGATGACTTCTTCATTTGAAAAAAAACGTTGTCCACTTAGCCATTTTTTTAAGTTTGGGAAAAGGAAAAAGTCACTGGGGGCTAAATCTGGCGAATACGGTGGGTGGTCGACCAATTCGAACTTCAATTCTTCAATTTTAGCCATTGATCGTAAACATGTGTGAACACGGGCATTGTCCTGATGAAAGAGGATTTTTTTCCTGTTTAAATGAGGCCGTTTTTCTTCAATTTTGTTTTTTAGCTGGTCCAATAAAGATGCATAATAATTCCCTGTTTTTTTTTCCTTTTTCCAAATAGTCAACGAAAATAATTTCACGTGCATCCCAAAATACAGTAGCCATAACCTTACCAGCTAATTTTACGGTTTTCGCCTTCTTTGGACATGGTTTGCCTTCGCAATCCACTGCTTTGACTGTTCTTTCGTCTCGGGAGTATAGTGGTGTATCCATGTTTCATCTACAGTCACAAAGCGACGAAAAAATTCATCCGGATTGCGTTGCATGAGCGACAACAGGGCTTTAGAGGCCACCACCCTATTGCGTTTATTGTCGACTGTGAGCAAACGCGGCACCCATCTTGCAGAAATATTTTTCATGCCCAATTTGTCATGTAAAATAGAAATGACGCTACCTTTTGAGATCCCTGTAACCTCAATTATCTCACTCAACTTTAATCTTCGGTCACTTAACACCATATCGTGGATTTTATTGATCATTTCTGGTGTAGTCACCTCTACAGGACGTCCTGAGCGTGGTTCATCCTTTGTTGATGTACGACCACGTTTAAATTCATTTAACCAGTTATAAATAGTTGCAAGTGAAGGAGCAGATATGCCGTGAACTAAATCCAACTCATTTTTTATTTCCTTTGCTGTTAACCCTTTTATATTAAAATGTTTAATAACAGCTCTAAACCCAATTTTCTCCATTTTCCATTTTTCCATTTTCCACAAGCAATTTTTTTTTAAATGTACGAGAAACACACAACAACCCGACCAATCTGATTGAAACTTCGCAGCATACTGAATCGGTAGTGCCGCTGCATGAAAACAAACCGCTTACAGTACTAGTCGCGCCACCTGTCGGCTTTTCTAAGGACTTATTGACCCACCCTCGTACCTATATGTACCAAATGTATCACATCTGCGTTTTTGCTAGTTAGTTTAAAAAACTTTCACAGAAGTCCAAACTCATATGATATAATTCTTGTGTTGAGTTTCGAATTTTTATTTTCACGTTCGCGCATACAATAGAGCAGGAAAGGCTGTATTCTGTGTATAACCTTCCCAGAAGACGAACTAAAATTTTCAATTATCTTCCCGGCACTTGTTTACGATACGGCTGCAGCTTTCTTCGATTCGCTTGCAACGTAGTGTCGTTACGTTCGATACCGTATTTCACGTGGCACCTGAACTTACAGCCTCCGCGGGCTTTGTGTATCCCGAACGGCCGTTATACGTTTTACGGGACGTCGCCGGCGCCGTTGTGTGTCGTTATGCGGAGCTGCAAAATATCGTACGTCTTCTAGGATCATTGCTAGGGTTGACGGTAGACGCTAGTATTTCTTTTACAATGGCTATATAACCCTCATTGGTTTCAGCCTTCTAACTTCCAGTACACGGCTTGTGATAATGCTTCAAAATTCGATTGTAATAACCTCTGTATATTTGTACAGTGTTTGGGGTTAATGTTCAGTTTTCAAAAATTATCGACTTTCACTTCAATTGCCTATATTTATTCTGACATGAAATCTATGTTCTATGAAAACATCGTTTTTGTCTCACAGATAACCCTTTTGAATTATATTGATAACTAGTTTATTTTACTAATTGTTATTACAGAGCAAGATCTAGATCTCGTTTTCCAAAGGCAACACCATTTGCATCGGGTTGTAGCGTGTAGTCGTAATTACATTTCAGTTAGGATGTCTTGCATTTCATCATACATGCAGGCTTGCCATCAAAGATTCATGAATTCACCATATTATTTGTTGTGGTCTCTCCATATTCCATACTCGAAACTGGCTCGGACGCTCAAGAGTCTAGCTAGACTAACTAGCCTCACCACTGACGCCAACTAAGTTTGCTTCCCATGCGTAAAGTCGGTTCTCTTTATTTGAGACCGTCAGATTTGTAGCTATTGTCATACAGTATTTCTTGAATTTAACGATTATTTTTCGCATTTCGTATAGGTAAATCATTCTACAGTGGCACCATCGGCAATTCGCAAGTATATTCTCATTGTTTGCTACAATATTTGTTTCAATTATAGTAAAAAATACCACTACAACTGCAAATCGCTTTTGAGGTAGTAATGGTGCTGCTTTAGAATAATATAAAATTATAATATGTAAACCTTAATGCTGTTTTTTAATACTTAATTATTTCATCAAGACGTGTATTTTTTCAGAACAGCTATAGGTACATACTTGTATAAAATCAGAAATTTTCTAAAGCACAAAAGAGAAGCTTCTTAATAAATTTGTCATAACCGACTGATTTTGAATGCATTATGACGTAGTAAGCAAAATATTTCATGAGCAATTCTAGTAGGTAGGTATCATTTTTTTTGATAATTGAGTCATAGATCATCATTGAATGCCCCCTCTAAAGATTTTACATCATAAAATTTAAGTTACCCTCAAATTTTATTAAATCCACCCCGACCCGTATTTACGTTACAGCATCAGAGAGCTTCCTGTTATGCAATTTTCACGGTGCGACGTCTCGGCAAGGAAAAACGTTGCTCGGAAAATCAAGGAAAACATTTCCATCCAAAGAGCGGAGAGAGAGCATCGCATAATACGTCGATAAAAATGTATTAAAATCGAAATTCGCACATTTATGGGGCAATCTCGTTGCGAGCCCCCTAATGAAAGTTATGATGGTATTACGAAACCCGAATCACGTAGATTTTACTTTGTTTTTTTCCCGCTTTTTGTAGCCTTTTTGCGTCTTAAAGCTGATCAGAGTTGATGGTCGTTTATATTTTGTATGCGTAAAAATAAAGTCGGATGTTGTTTTTAGCCTTGTTAAAATGACAGGATTGGGACATCGGCTCTATCAACCATTATTAGAACTGAGGAAAAGGGAAGGAATATTTTTATAAATGTATTTTACATATGAGAGATTATTAAATTGTTAATATCTGTTAACTAAAGGTTGTGACTGAATTTCTTTCAATGATACAAATATTTTTTTCTTTTTACAAAAATTTTACATGTGATTTTAAAAATACCAAATTATACACGAATCTCCTCATGTGATATCTGGTCATGTTAAGTACTTACTCTCCTGCTTTCTCCGTCGGAACTCTACTAACATTCTAGTGCGTATCAGTTATTTGATACCAACACCAAGACACCGAATATGTGGTAGGTATATGCAATTTTTCTTCCTCCAGGTCTACCAATTTTGTGCTCGATCGACGATCGTGCATCTTTGCGGCCTAAATTTCAAAAATATGAATTTAGGATTTGAAAAGACGAGATAGTATAATGTCACATACGTTTAAAAACTAAGTAAGTTTACAGATTTTTCAGATTCAGCTCACAAAGATATCGCAAAATCGATTTCGACCGTTATTACATTACCTACGGAATTTTACCCTACAACGACTCGTAGTTGAGGATTCCCACCAATAGCCATTGGTGTATGCGTCTATGCGTGAGATTCACTTTAACGAGAATTATATTATACTGAACTTTACGAATCAAAGCTTTATACAGAGAATTAAATCATTATATATTTTTTTTATCGGGTTTTACAGAACTGACCTTTTTGCGGTGAGTTCCGCAACAGCGCCGTCGACTTCTACAAAGCCGCGGAATTCGATTTTAAATGTCTCGCTGAAAAGTCAGTTGACTTGTGGAACCGGAAAATGGCGAACGCTCTCATCTCTGCCCTTGTGATGTGGAACTTTTCTCATTTGCACCGCGGGGCGTGCCACTAACATCCCGTTTCCCGCCAGAAGACATGCCTTAACAAGACCTTTGTGGAAATTCCGGGCCGTTCATGTTTGACCGCATATTTTCTTGAGAAAGCTTTGTGACCAATAGAATGCGTCGGTTAGTTATACGAAATATTTATTTTGACAATACGTGTCCGTTGATTTTTGGTTTTAAATTCATAATTTGTGCAGTTTTTTGTTACCTAAGTAAAAGATTCATGAAATTCTCATAGATGTGAAACAAAGTAAAATGGCTGTAAGTTTCCGATAAATGACCCAGATTTTCTGCTCAGGTATATGACAACAATCTCTGAGCTTACAGTAACTTGTATAAGATAATATATATATTAAAATGCAAATTATCACGTAATATTTTGGGCGATTAAAAGAAACTATGACGTAGTCCTATTCTTTTTTAATCTATATTAATCTGATTTATGGATCCAGCGATGTAATATTGTACTTGTCTTGGTATCTGGCAAACGGTAAAATCTACGTGGAAATAAATACCTGTGTTACCTGCATGCCGACCTTTAAAAAAATTCTCAATTACACCTATTATTAAATTGATATTATCGTAAACCTCGTGTATTAGCCGGAATCTTTAAGTTATGCATGCTTTCTTCATACCTACAGCTTTCGCTTGGTGACCCGACTCTATTTTTTTCTATTTCGTCTCCATCAAACTATACGCAATACGTAATAAAACGTCATAGTATGTATGGTGATTCAATTAATATTAAACTACTGTTATTTCCATTAGTAATATTATAATCTGTATCGCTTTATAAATCATGAGAAGTCAAAATATCGAATGGAAATGAAACTAATTGGATCCGTACTGTTGTTATAATAATACGAAGAATAAATAATCATTATAAGTACGTTCGTAACTTAATTTTTTTTTACAAAATATAGGTAGACTATCTACGGATTTATCCATTTATGCCAAGTTTTATTAATGATTGGATATTCTAAGATGGATATAGTTTCATATTACTTTAACGTCCAATATATTTAATGATGTTAAATATTGAAAAGATTACCGTAGTCATATACCACATGTTATTTATCGTGCTAGAATAATTTTATTATAGCTTTTTTTAAGCTATAATTATATCATGACCAATGAAAAAATATATACAATTGCATGCTTAGATGAAAAAACTTATTGTTTAAAGCTTTCGCAGATCATTGCTATATTGTCCGGGAGATAAATCTCTTGAGAATCGATTTATTATAATCTTATTCGAATCGTCGTTTTAGGATTAACCGAGAATTGCTGAATGAAGACATACATTAGTTTTCATTAGTGTTTATTTAAATTAATCTTATATCAGTGTTTGAAGTGCTGTGCTAACAATATCTATTTATTTATTTATTTAAAAACAAAACATTGTGGAGATAAAAAAGTTAAGGACGTTCACAACATGAGACTTAAATTTAAACAGAACTGGTTCTAATTAAACAAAGACATATCTAATAGGTACATGCCAAAAATATTACATTCAGAAAAGAGAAGAAAAAATAAAACTAAAACCAGGAACCGTTTGCAAATGTGTGCATAACGGTAATGTTAAGTATGCTTGAAATTGTAATATAAATGCATTTCGAAATTAATCGGAAATTACACTGACTATAATTTGTAACATAAATACATCCAATTATTAAAAAGTTTCAAATATATTTTATGGGCAGTTATATTTTATTCAACCCTCAAGAGATTAAGTTTTCTTTCCCTTTTAAATATTCCTCACGATAAATCTTAGCTTTAGGCGAACCACGGTGATATATACTACCACGAAATCTTTTTAATCAACATTGTCTTATTTTTTCTGTTCTCTTCATTGGTTAATTTATATGTTGAGCTTTGCATTATTCAAAAGCTCAGCACCGGAAAAAAATATTTTATTATGCAATATTTGTATGCTGCATTAACACCTTATTTTCGAAAAGCTTTCCCAAATTTATCATTCGTTTTTAATAATGAGCTAAAATAAATTCTTTGAAAATTTTTAATTTGACTACTTAATTAGTTCATAACCAGTTCGCCATAATATGTTAGGTAGGTATCCAATATAGGAAAAAATGTATTTAGTAATAGAAAATAAATTATACAAAGAATATTCAATGTATTATATATTATATATTTATACATACATACTTATATTATATTATTATATACTACGCATCAATGCTACCCCTTTTTGAATAACCTTAGCTTTCAATAATTCATTTTAAGAGGGCAGAATATTGATATTAAGCCTAATGATTGCTTTTCGTTGTGTCAATATGTGTGTATACCCATCTGAAGAGCAATGCTGATATTTTTGCCGCATTATATATATTCCATGAGACTATTCTAACAGTAGGTAAGTGAAGCATTGCAAGATGTGGTCGTATTCTGCTCAGCCATCTAATTTATCTCAATTTCCGGAATATTCTATTTACATCATAATAATATAGCTTGCCTACATCGGCAGTGTAATTTTCCACTGAGTCTTGTCATGCTTGTGAACTTAAAGAAAACACATGGGATACGGCATTCGAGTATTTTTAATGCCTAAATGCAACTGATACAACCTGATCTGGGATGATAGGAATTTTATATTTTGAAGTTAAAAACTTTAAGTAATTTTAACCAAGCTCGAATTTTAGTAATGAACAAAGAAACCAATACATTATTAATATCGCATATTGACGAATGTAAGTTTCAATATTGAGAAAATCGCCATATGAAGTTGGACTGTGAATTTAAAAAATAATAATAATAAACGTTTAGGCCTTCTCCACATGGCGCGTGTTTCGCCGCGGGTGCATGTGGCCACATCATTGAGGTAACCGGTACCTCGACCGCGCGCGAAATTCGTCACGGCGTGAGTGCGTGTGGACGCCTCGATGAGGTCACATGTACCTGGAATATGCGCAAGTCAAAACGCGCCATGTGGACAAGCTCTTATGAAATGATTTTTCACTTGGCTATTTCTTTAAGTTCTCTAAGAAGGCGATCACGCCTCATTCAGACCAATCTAATCTATCAGACAAATTTCAAATGTGACACTATATTACTGTAAATCGTTGTTGCAATATTTATAATTTCATATAGAAAAAACCGTTTTTTATTGAAATATAAGTGATTTAGAGACCCGGTTAAGAGATCTGGTCTTAGCTATCAATTAATAATTATGAGTGACATTCCTAAAACCATGATGCAAAAAATATTGAAAACCAAAATTATTGCAGTTATGATCCTAGTCGTCAATGTGTGAGGTCACTATCAAATTTTAAAATATTAGTACCTACCTAATAACAAAATAATTACAAGATAAAAATTACTTTTTATATACAACGTTTTTAAATTTTCTGTTGAATCATATAAACTTGACTTGACTAGCTTCAGCGATCAAAAGAAAAATGTATTTGATAGAAATAATACTGAAATGTCATTTTGACACTCATTTTGATATCCATAGTAACGCACTTATAATATTAATAATTTAGTTGTTAGGACCCTAGCAACCAATAATCGTGGATTGAATTACGGATTTCTTCCGAAATAACTTTTCATACAAAACAGAATTAACTGAAAATGAATTTAATTCTACTTAAAAATGGCTAAAAATGCATTGGCATCGTGTTCTGATAAGTTTCAAATGTCTAGCTAGTCGGAAAGTTGGTTAAAAATCGATTGCAAGATTTGTACCGGATAAATAATTATACGACCTAATAAAAACGTTGTAATAAAAAACATTAGAGTGAAAATGAATTATTTATGCCGATAATACACCTTTATTCTTTTGCTTCTACCGCCTTATCTGCTCATATTATTATAATATGTATATCTATCTACATGCCTGCATTGTTTTCCCATATATGCGAACATGTCACGCAAAACCACTGTGGCAACCCTTCGTCGCTAATAATCTATAATTTGCCGCCGCAGCACCTGTGCCCGTTCCCGCATACATGAATACTGAGGATTCCAGTAGGTGCCAGATGATTATGACAATATTAGTTTTCCGGTATTAAAAGATACCGGTAGCTAGCAATGAATAAAACTCGGTCGATCATCCATTTTTTAATTTTATATTATTTGCTATGTCATACTCTCGGGTCCTTCAACCAAAAAAATATTGACTGCCATTAAAACAATATATACTAATTCCTACCTTTTCACCAGTTCTTATATTTTGAATTTGAATATTTTGAATGTACCTACCTATATGTTTCTGTCATCATTTCAAATTAAGTATGTTCAATGGAGATGTATTATCTTAAAGCAGCCCGATAAACTTATTAAAAATACATATAACTGTCGTTTATTAACCAAGTTTTATAAAACAAAACAGTTTTGATCACCCCTTATTTCTATCATTTATTAATGCGTATCCGGAAATTTGTACATAAACAGTTTACCGCAGGATACTTATTCGTGCGCCGCAGTACGTGAAACATGAGTTCGTGTAACATTTAATCAAATGACGAGTTCTTCGTTGAACATTTCACCGTGGAGTATATTTGTACGTATGCTACAACATGTTTCGAATTTTATGAGATGTCTTTACTAGGTTAGGTTATGTTAGGGTTAATCTAATTGGAACAGTACTATTTGCAAACTATCGCCGCATTTTGTAAGATACGTACAAATGTATTCCACGGTGAAATGTTCAACGAAGAACTCGTCATTTGATAAAATGTTATATGAACTCATGTTTCACCTACTGCGGCGCACGAATAAGTGTCCCACGATGAACTGCATACGTACAACTTACATGTAACCTTATTAATGATTAGTACACATTTCGGCCGTTGCTCAAACACGTTTTCCGATCAACTTAACATTTGTCTTCGTTAGTAGACGGTGTCAAATCTTGATGTTTATTAAAAAATCTATATTATAAGGGGCACTTGTGGTCTCTTTCGTAAAATTAAACATTTTTGGTGATGTAACTACTACAGTATACGTATGGTTATATAAAAGAGAGATACCTTAGATTTAGATCCTGCTTCATCTTGGTCTCAGAACCCAGTATCTTAGGGTCACGACCCACATCAATACGGTGACCCAGATGACCTTCCGCTCATTGAATCCAAGCATGGCACAAAATCCCGCGACACTCTTAATTTGATTCTTGTATTTTACAAAAACTACCACGTGGTCTAACAGCTATACAGTCGAACTTGGTTATTACGAGGAAGATGGGACCGACTGAATTTGCTCGTTATAAGCGTTACTCGTTATATCAGAGAATAGGTATTTTTAAATGATGTACATTTATGTATCATTTTAAATAAATATAAATCTCAATATTATTGTAATGATTGTAATCAAGCTATTGAAACCGTTTTACCGGTATAGATACTGAAAACCTACATCGCAGTCCCTACATTAATAATATACTATTAATGCGACGCAAGTTACATGCATATTCGCGCGTGCATTGTGTTACGTAGGGAATCCAATCCCGAGCCAAAATTCTGATCCCGGGATTTCGGGATTACAATTTGACAATCCCGGGATCCCGGGACTGGTCCCGGGATTGGCATTTTTTCCATTGTTTATATAAAATTTTTATATTTACAAATAACATTGATAAAATCGGACAAAAATAAATCTAGTATAATTTATATTATTTAAGACATTTATTGTTGATAATGTATACCTACGTTCAATCTTGTAAATACACAAGTTTAACGGAGTAAATAATATTGTAATATAAAAAATAATGTGAATTTAATAGGAGATTGCTGTTTCTGATAGTAAAGACTTAATGAATGGATTAGCGAGATTTAAAATAGAATAGCAAATAATCATGGCGTACTTATGGCTTTTCCGCTTCATAAATCTAATTAGTCAGCCAAATCTGAAACTGCCGTAAAACGTATGATATCATAGTGGAATAACTTTGTTAATAGTGCGAAGCATTGTTTTTTTTCCAATCTTTCAATTTTTAATAATTTATGTGAAAAAATGAAATGAATCGGCAACCTACACATGGGTATAAATCAAACTTCATTCAAACTTAGTTTATTTTTAATGTAGTTATTTTTTATTAAAAGTATTTTTTCTGTTATATTTTTGCTTTTACTTTATTTTCCATAAAAATGGATAAAAAAATCAATCCCGAAATCCCGGGATTATGTTTATCAATCCCGGGATTCATGGGTATCGAAAATAGCTCGGGATCCCGGGATTGGAATCCCTAGTGTTAGGTACCCCACATTGATATTATTCTTGGTATTACTAGAGACCCACGTACAAATAATAAGTATCTTTTAACGGTCAATGTACTTCTAATAATAACAAATAGCTTCATGAGCATTGTCTGGCTTCTTTTATGTACATCTGAATTAGTGGACTTTACTAGTGGAGTTAACTGGTAGAGTTAGTTCTATGCTACAGTGGTAGGTATAATGATAACATTCTATCCTGTATATTATTATGTATTTGTTTTTTAGATCTAGGATTCTAGAGGATAGTTTGTTAGTTGTTGCAGTAGGTACGCATTCATTATCAAGTCTAGGACTAATTGTCCTCACTCCGAAACAATTCTCAGCTAAAAATAATTATCCAGGAAATAATATTATATTCTTAAAGACTATTTAATAATTTAATTATATATATATATATATATATATATATATATATATATATATAACAATATATTACTGAAGTTTTATCACGTAGAGGCCAATTGAATCAAATTATTCTTCGTTTATTTGGGGTATTGGTCATAGCCATCTAATCATACCAATGAATACTTAAAAAATAACTTAATTATATTAGCTGTGTGAGTTTTTAAGAGCAGGGTTTCCCAAATTATGTTCCGCGTAGCGTAAATAGGGGTTCCGTGAAAATCTGGAATGGTTTTATAATATGCTGCAATGGCTGCAACAAATTCAAACATGTTTTACTTCATATTGACAGTCGAAGCAGGATTTTCTTGTTATACTGTAACGAAGTCAAAGACCAGGAACTGGCTCGACGCCACACCAAATATAAGAACTTTCTAATACTGTACCTGATATCAAGAATATTTGCAATTCAAGGACCCAAAATCAAAAATAATTACCTACCATATAAATAATTATTGTTTCTTCTCATTTTTTTCAATTGTGTTGATTAAGTATTATTTACCTACCTACCATACAAAACAAGCAAGGCGTTCCGTTAAAATTTGAGGATTTGTTCCATCGCAGGAAAAGTTTGGGAAACCAGTGAGTCTAGAGCAGTACTTCTCAAATTGGGGAGCGCGGCCCCCTAGGGGGGCCTGAAGATCCAGCCAGGGAGCCGCAAAATATTTTAGTAGTTGTAGATATTACAACAAATAGTTCCCAAACTTAAATGAAATACAAAAATACAATTGAATAAGAACACCATTCCCCCCAAGTCCTTAAAATATGATCATATTTCGTCTTCGAAGTCTTGCAGAATTTTGGATAACGCAACAACAAGAATATCCATCTATCACAAAAGCAGCATTGTTAATCATAACTCCTTTTGCGACAACATACCTATGCGAAACCAGATTTTTATAATTACTGGTAATGAAACAATAAGCCCAGGTCGTGTCTTTTAACAGAGACTTTAGAGTAAACCCTGCGAATTAGCATTTCAAACATTGTACCGGATATTGACTTAATATGTAAAATTATGCAATCACAGCCCTCTCATTAAATTGTTTTTGCAGACTGTAGCTGTAATAAATTTGAAGTTATTTTTTTTATAATTTTTGCGTTACAAGGAAGTAAATGAATGTTCTATTATGCATAATAATTAATGGTAAATAACGTACTGTTGGTCACTAAAGACTAAATTTTTTGGGAGCCTTGATTTTTTTCTGATTTCAAGGGCCGTGGTATGGAAAAGTTTGAGAAAAACTGGTCTAGAGAACTGGATTTCAGTGTAGGTGTGCGTTGGTATTTATAATTTATGCTTAGATTCTTTTATCGCAGATCTATGTCGCAGTCTCGCCAAGTTACTCGTCTGTACAAAAGGTGCATCACCTTTCAAAGTGGCTGATATTACATCGGCTTTAGGTTGCATCTACTCTGGCTAAAACTTGCTTTGTTGTTTGCTTCCCTGCTGCCTCTACAGCGGTGTTTAATTTCAATTACTCAACGTTACACTACTTTCTTTCCAGTTTCTTAGTTAAGTCTGCAGTGTTTTCATATTGTGTACTCTGATGGGAAGTGGGATATTTAATACTTCCAACGTTTTGTCTTATTAACATTGCCAAAGTAAACTTTAATTATACGTTACATGTAATCTAGCGAATCTCTTTGAATAAATAATTGTATTAATGTTAACAAGTAACAAACCTTTATTGAAATACTTGGTTACCAAAAAAAAAATTAACTACCATAATCAAGCAAGTGATGTTAAACTATCTATATTACAACACTAGCGCATCTATTCTATACACAAGACTGCTATCGAGGGTAGCTTATCATATTTTTATATTGAGGTATTATAATTGTTACAATAAGTTAGTCGTCTAAACTGTCAAATCGGTCTATCTCGCTTTAAAAGTTAGCACAGCTAAGAGAGGTGCTGTTAAAATAAATCATAGCACTCATTGTAACAATTGCAACGAACTTATTGTAAAAATTATAATACTTCAATACAAAATATGAAAAACTACCCTCGATAGCAGTGTTGTACTCTTGTGTATAGAATAGATGCGCTGATAGCGATTCCATGACCTTTGTTAGTTTAGTTGCATTGATAATTAGACGAAGTAACATTCATTGCCTTGTTGCTAAATAGCAAAGAAATATCGGCCATGTCTTTCCGTCATACGTTGGTGACGTATTTGTTTGGGTGCTATTATACGTGATTATTCGTTTTAAATAATGATTTTTTTTTTCTAAATCGGGCAAATAAATCTAAGAGTACATCTGTAATATTGTGTGCGAGATATTACGTATTATGTATTTTATTTAACAAAAATTAGACTGCGATAGGCAAGGCCAATTATTGGGATGGCAATAACTGCGTTAAATCTAATATATAAACTACTTGCGCAAGAATGGGTTTAGGACGTTCAGGTGAAGGTCGTTGTACAAAATACTATAATAAATATAATACTAATAGTCTATACTTAGCTCATGTGTTTTTCTATAAGTATATGTTTTTTTATTCAATATCGTTGCATTTTTTATGTTATCTTTTTAAAATCATTTTGATTTTATAAAGTTCACTAAGTATGTACAATAATTTAATTTGTTTTTGAATTTAAACAAATTAATAGCCTTAGTAACTTCTTCTCGGCTTCAGTTTCATATGTAAATGCACCACCTACATTGAAGCTTTTTTTAAATATACCAGTAGGTACCTATATAAGCAGAATATATATGACATGTTTACTATTCGTTTATATTAAATAATGTTTAAAGCATGTACGTAATCAGAAAAATTACAAGTTAAAAAAATACTTGAGGTATTTTTTGACTGGAGTCACAATTGAATTGACCCACAAATTATCCGCAATCTCTTTGTATTAATGACATATGCCAGCATTCCAGCTTTATTAAATTAACCTTTGCATGCAACTGGAAAATTACCCGGCATACAATAATTGTAAAAACTTTATTTAGCTCGGGAAATTATTTTCATATATCACGGAAATGGAGAAGCGCCCACGCGACATTATAGTAAGGACGACATCTTTTGTGAGGAAAAGTTTTTTTACTACTTACTTATTTGAAAGAGAAAAAAGTTGGAACATGCAACCAATAAATTTCGTACTGTAGGAATAGTTACTTAAAATATGTAGAAAGAGTAAAGTTTTCTTTATATTATAGGGTGAGGCATATAAAACTTCCTACTTGGAAGATTATTGAATAATTTGGTAAGTAAAAAGTAAACTGCCATATGTCGAAAATAGTATTTTATATTCGATTGAAACGATGGCATATTACCGTATATTTATGTCATAAAAATATGAGGAATGTTATTTTTTTGTGGGATACGCACTATCTCGATCGAACATATTTATGTATATATATTATATTTACTTTACCTTTTCAGTTTTCACGTTTCAGCCTCGAAATATATAACAATCACAGAGGGGTGCTGGACGAAATCCTGAATAATTGTATTTATTTTTTTTAAATGTACCTACTATTTTTTTGCAATTCGGTAGGTACCTGGATAGTTATCGAAAATTATTATTTTTATTTTTCGGGATTTTGACTGTTTCGGTCTTCGATCCAAACCCGAGTTATGCCATTTCCCTTGGTCAGTACGATCCAAAACGCTTATCTCTTGCAGCTCGCTGTTGTGATACCATTTAATTACGAGAAAGGGGTAGGCCGCGGTATATTTTAAAGGTAGTATTTTTTACACTTATTTACTTCACCCTCCTGCTTTGGAGCAGAGGATATAAGCACAATATCGGCCAATTTCGTTCGTTCCAGTTCCACGTACTGAGTGTTATAGCCATATTATGCAAATAAATCTCTTCGTGATCACATCCGTCATCAAGAATCGATGCTCCGTTGCAAGAACTCGATATTACTAAGTATGTACTTCTAAGATATCTTAAATCGTAAACTATCCTTGGATGAAGACAATAATATCCAAACAATTCTTCTTCATTTACGCATCTAATTACACTCACATTATCTGTTAAGATCTGACATAAATAGTGCACACTAATCTTTGTTAGTCGTACTTATTTGTTTTCATTGAACTAAGAATACAATTTGAAAGATGGTGATGGTTAGTTTTAAAATTCTTTCAAGAGTCTTTAATACTTTGGACGCGGAAGACGCACACGGCGCGTAATGACCAGGCGGCCGATCGATGTAATTAACGTGCATTTTAAAGGGGGCAATTAAAATCTCATTATCTCTTCAGCAGCGAAAGCGTTAACGGTTGTTTGTTATCGTATTTATAGATTTTCGGGATTTTCACCGTGTGTACTTCTTCCTTGTTTCCTCGACGTTTTGTTTCATCTTTTGTGAATGGCCTCTGCAAAGAGCCCGAAACGTTGAAGAAAGAAGGAAGACATACACACTATGAAAACCCATAAATCTATAAATATGCACTATAATTCAAACAAAATGCTATTTAATTATTTAATATCGATGTATTAGAATTAGGTGAATGACTTACAACAGATATTCGAAAGAATACGATTGACACATGGTCTCCAAGTGACATTGCCTTTAGGTATATCTCAGATATAAAACTCGTATCTTAGCCAGTGAGCATCAAGTACCTCAACATCAGTCGAGTACTGATTTTCTGCATAAATTATCATTTTTGATCCATAACAATAATCTGAAATTCTAAAACCATAAAGACATAATTATTATAGTAACATTAAGGGCACGACAAATTTTACATTACGCTATTTTTAGACTTCAGATACACTGGCTTTCAGGTATAGACATAATAATGAAGTTAAAAAATTACGATCCTTCATAAAATTTAAATAATAATTACGTATTTGAGATGTTCAAAGTAGGTAATCTGTATACAAAAAGATGTGTAGATATATAACTGTGATAAGATTTTTATTGTATATTTCTACCCGTGCAAGAATTATGGGATACGGCTGCTAGGTACTAGAGCAACGTCATATTTTTTACATTTATGACAGTTTTATTTCGTATGCACACTACTTACTCTAGAACAAAATATGTAGAAATTTTATGGTCCATATAAAAGTCGCATTAAAGAAATATATAAAAAAACCCCCGCCACGAAAAGATGAAAAAACACGGCAGGGTTTTTCGTATTTCCCAGGTAGGTTTATTATGATACCCGCACTCCGCGTGCACCGTTTCATAAAAAGCAAACGCATTACACACACGAAGAGGCTTTTTGACAAAGGCCTCGCAGTAAATTTTCGCTCAAATCGGCCCCCCGATGTTCAAAACCTTTACCACCACTGCCCTGACACATGAATAACATCAGCTGTACGCAAGGTTACCTGAAATCGTCTTGTGTGGACGTTGCATTCATATCTTAACTAAATTACTTTGTATATAATATACATTCACTAAATAAATACGTAAATGTGCAGAATTTACTATTTGTATATTAATCGGTCACCCTTGGTCACATAACATAAAATCATCATAAACGGCCAGGTACCTAAAATTTTCTATAGACAGTAATATAATAATTAATTATGACGTTGGTGGGAAACTAAGTAATAAAAGAAAACATTACCTGCTAGTATCGTAGAATTGTAAATAAACCCACCAAGAATTAGAAAATAATAATGAAAATAACTAAAAAGTCGCTTTTCGATTATAAATGGTTGTATTAATCTATTTTAGGATTTTCTGAAACATTAATTCTTCTAAATAATTTAACAAAAGCTCACTCTGGCTTCATTCGCATAACAGGACATTCCCAACCAATAATTTGTTAATGATTGAAATGTTGTATTGATTGCACATTCGGAAGAAAAGTTTTGGTAAATATTATGTTGTATTCTTGCCGTGCGTCTTTTTGATTTTGATCGAACAACTCACAACGTGATCTTACTATAACATACTAAATCTTAATTTATTACAAGTATTTTTTAAAGTTACTACTTTTGTTTAATGTGTTATTTTAGTTATTTAAAAGATAAAATCTAACAATTGTAGAAATACAAGTATACCCATTCTCTGATTTCATATTCCTTCTTTGCGTACCTTCCGCCTGAATTGTGACTGATTTTCCGATTGCCCTGTACAACATCGTGACGTTTATTACGCCATTTCTTGATAATTTATTATTATTGACAGTAATGGCCGTACGCCATTTACAGGATGCCTACAAACTGGTGACTCGCGAATTCGGCATCCCGATTACATTATTTATTTATGCATTTATTTATTATGGCACTCGTGTGGGCCGAAACGCCTGTGTTTCCCCGCCGCGAAAGTGCCAGATTGGCACTCTTTTTTGTGCAAAAACGCGTCGTGTAAAATTGCCTACTTTAAAAGTGATCGGTGGGCACTGACATGGTTTTTATTGGCAGTTAATTTCGTATTCAAATGTTTGCCCATAGTCTTTTAGGAACTGTCTGTCGTTCGGGATTCCATTTCATAATCAAAAGATATGGACAAATAATCACATTAGCTTTAATGGTTGGCTGACTGCGCTGCAATATTAACATAATATTATTACATGATTTATACCTTTTCCATATATTATCTACACAAATAATATTGAAAAATACAGAAATATCGGACTTACAGATTATTATACAATATCTATATTTGCTAGAATACAAAAAATTGTTTTTGTTACTTACTTCTTAATTTATATAATATTTTATTAAAAATTATTTAAATTTAAATTATTGTATGATATTACAAAAAAAACTCTTGATCGTAATAGTAGAACAGAGCTTTTTTCATTTTCATAATTTCACTAATCTATTAGATAACATCAGACAGTTTGAGTAGACAGCACCAATAATATATAATATATCCTCACCTCAATACTACAGCTAGATAAGTCTGATTTGGTCATTGTTGGGAAAATGAAATTTAAACTTTACTTGATTAACATAAATCTAGGTTATAATAATTATTATTGTAAATAAACATGGAAAATTGTGCTCGTCTAATTTGAAAGAATTAAATAATGCTCAATTGTATGAAACAATATTGTAGATAATATAATATTTTATTTATTTAAACTATATGGTTTTAAAGTTATCTAATATTTATAAACACAAAATTAATACAGTTCCCAGTAACTTCAGACTTACCTAATTTTATCATTTTGGAGAGAAGGAAATGTTGAATCATATTCAATAGCTATCTCAAAAACAGTGAAAATCAGTACATAGATACTTAATCTAGTTGTAGTATTGAGGTGACGATATGTATATATTATATACCGTTTTTACAAGATGCTAACATTATGTTATCGTATATATTATAAAAAACAGTTTGAAAATTTGAAACTCCTTTCCTGAAAAGTTGCTTTTATTATATTCTCAGTTACGAAACATGATACTAACCTTTACTTGTTATTGTTTCAGCTATACGTTATGTATTCATTACACGTTTATCAATTTCAATAGTTAACAATATACACATGTGTGGGTAACTGCTTTATTGATTGTGTAGTTATTGTACGCATCTAGGAAAATACCGTTTTTAAAAATTACAACATTTAGTTTAAAATTTTCATGTTTGATAATATATCAAGTGCCATGTATCAGCGGGCAAAAAATAGTAATTTTTCTAAAAGGCTTTTTGTAAGTACACAGATCGCACAGTTTGATAATTCCCCATTTTACCGCGCATAGTACTTAACTATCGCACGCTTTGTATGCGAAATTTTCTTCTGAAAGGAAAAGTATAGTTCTAAACATGGCAACCGCGTCCGGCCGAGCCGACCACTCCCTCTACGTAACTGTAATTAAAAACGTCGCGCTACGCCGTAGACCCGTAGAGCATCCACTTGCCGCAATAAGTGATTTTAGTGCTACGCCATAACAGACAAATATATATTTTTTTCTTTTCTAAACACATTTTTAAACATCCGCGGTACTATTACAATTTGATTGATGAAATATTCATGAAAGTTATATTTTATTCCATATCACTTCTTTAAACTTTAATGAACGTCAATGCGCGTCGTACCAGTTCGTAATTTGTTCTCGGGAGTTTTATTAAATTTAACCTGGACCTACGTTGTGGTTTTATAAGAAACGTGATTATAATATATTATTACCTGTAGGAAAGTAAATTAATACTGTTTCCAAGTAAGTAGGTAGGTAATATTTTTGAATAGTTTTAGCGAAAGGATGAGAGATCATACCGTCTCATTTTGTTAATTATTACACATATGCGTAGACCGTAGACAATTTGTTTATTTTTGTAGTCTTCAAACTCTTTTATACTTATAATTTATCTTGGTACTACTAATTACGAAAAGTAGTATATTATAATACTATACTCTGTATATATCATAGTTTCTTAATCGGTGGTCCGCAAAAATTTTCTGCAGTTCAAAAATAGTTACCTAGAAACCCAACATTTGAAGTAGGGTTGTATTATATTTCGACAATTGTTTCAAAAATAGTGTAAATATAAATTTTTAGTATTTTATTCCAATGTTGATGGTCCGTAAAAAGGTTAAGAAACATTGCTCTATAGTGAATAGTTTATATTATAATTTACAAAATATACAGCTTGGATTTTAATAAAAATATTGAGCGCTTATTTAAGTAGAATTTTATTATCAATTGAGTTGGCATTTACATTGTAATTAATATTCTATAATAATATTATACTTATCATATATTTTTTTTAATTTCGTTAGATTTAAAATAATTATTAAACTATTGATGATAGGTAACTATTATGAAGGGCGAATATTAGTCGTCAGAATTTCCTCTGCCATCCAATTAGGTACAGGTACCCATGACTAAACCATAATATAACGCACACAGTATTATGTAATTTACTATATTATTAAATATGCAAATAACTTTAATTTGTTTCGTACGTGCTACAGTGGTTGGTGGGTGAGTGCCTAAGTATAATTAAAATTGTATGTAGTAATTTTTCATTTCGAATTCTAGCCCTCATTCGGATTTCCGTACTTACCCACGGCTCTTAAAACAAAATTACGGTACATACCTACTTACGCATATGCTGTTCACTCGTTTCCGGGGCAAAATGTTGTATCACATTAATGAACTCTCAAGTTTTTTCGAATTAAACAAAACTTCCATGGACCCCCCGCAGCCGCAGCCCACACCACACCCCGCGGTTTGAGCACACGCTTCGCTCAAGTCTCGTGGCAAGTGTTTAATTAGCGACGGCGACCGCTACAGTGGCCTGCCGAGGGACTATTCACTATAGCGTGTAGAGTGCACAGCTATACCGCGTGCGGTTTACGGAATACTGATTACTGTGCGTATACATACGGACATGGCACATTATATAGGCTTCGAATGTTAAATTCACCCAAAATTATCCATGTCCACTCATTACGTGATGCATCAGCTCACTACAAGGCAACCCTAAAGCTGTGATCAAATTGAGATGGATGTCACGCCACTGTCACGCTATATTTGCGATAAATTTAGTCAATGGTTTCGTCATTTTGCAGAACATTTTGAACGATCACCACCTCTCTAAATTCAATTATTGAGAGTGCCAACTCTAATGTATTAGTATTTTGAATTGTTATTAATTATTCATGATAATTAAAATTAATTGCGATATTATATCCATAGATAATATTTTGAACAGAACCCAACCTACAGACCATAGATAGATAATAGACAATATTCTTATAGAAAATAATATGATAAAAACGTTCAAAACGTCATGCAGGTGTCGATGCAGTGCGGTTCAACGTGAGGTGACTTCGTTCTTGTTTTGGTGATTTCGGCAGATTTTGCCAACTGACAGTGTTCGTTTAAAGGTTCAAAATATGCTACGGGATGGGGAGCATCAAAACGACATTACACACTTGTTTTTCCGTGGCGGCAGCTTACTGTCACGTCACGTGATAGTCCGCGACATGCACTATGATATATTTCGCGCTTAAGGATCCCTATTATTCTAAAACCGTTGTATGCCATCCCAGGTCATGCAAACATTCCAGAGCTCCTTCATCATGTGGATAGAATCTAGTAACTTTACAGTGTACCAGAATCCAATAAAATTGCAACCTTACAGAATAGATATTCCAGGTGGATACTCCTCTTGAGGTCCTTGGTTATATGATTACCTCAGGTGGGCCACATACCTAGCCCGATCTATTATCGTCTCGTTTATGGCAAAATCATACTACCGCTCATCCAGTATCCGCCGCAGCTGTTCTTCGTAGGGTGCCATGACTTGCTACCCTAAAGCAACCCGTCAAAATGTATACATTGTCTTTGTGTCTGTCAGTCATTCCCAATTGGATTGCGAGTTCTCTTTAAGAAATTCCCTGTGCGCCCCCAAATATCTAAACCTGTTGCCATTCTCGATGTAGGTATACGTATTATTCCTACCCACCAATTTTTTCGTGGGTTTATTTACAAACAATCAATCAAGTATGCATTTTCATATTTCCACCATCATCACTCATAATTCTGCTTCAAGATACCGTATCGCAGGATATACATACGGAGTTTTTCATGACGTTGTCTATCGTGCAGTTTTATTTTTATAAATAGCGTTTGTGTATTAATGAATGTTATCGTTTGTCTATGCTCTTTCTGCCCTTCTAAATCCTTTTAATATTTCCTAGTTCGTGTCATTACTACCTAAGTCAGCGATTTCCAAACTGGGAGGCGCGGAGTGTTGCAAAGGGAGGCGCTAAAAGTTTAACACAATTAATGTAGCCACAGGTTTGCAGTGTGCCAATGCATATTTTATAAAACGGCCGCTAGTTATAAACTACATAAAATACAGTCCTATAAAAGGTTGTTTGCAAAACTGTCTGAAAATATGGAGACTAATTTTATAATACCTCACTTCTCTACCACTGTGAAGCGCGCTGGCTATCTCGTAAAAAAATTAAATAGAAGGATCAAATAATAATGTTTAAATTTGAGGAAAATTTGTTTAGGAACGATAATTTTGTTGATAAATGATTTTTGCGCCAGATATATTGAAGCAAACAAAAATCTATTTTTATAACTGAGTTCTTGGTTAATAATATAACTGATAATTATATAACTGAGTTCTTGGTTAGTTTGCTAATGCACTTTTCACGTTATTTCATTAATAGTAAAAAAGTCGCCTGCGGAGCTGCTTTGTTTCAGGACTATTAAATATTTAAAATATGTAGTTGTCCATTGCAATTTGATGTGATTCCTATTATGATGATTGATATACATACGCCAAAGATCCTGGTCTGGGGGCTCGCTTCAGGATGTAGGGCCCATGATAGAATCCATTTGTCAATGAACGATGATGAATTTGGATTGACTACTATTGAAATTGATTGTGCTAATAAACAAGCACATTCATCGCATGAAAAACAAATTAATTTAATAATGAATATAAAGTAGGTGGTAAAACCTTGTTTATTTTTATATTTTTTTTTTTCATTTTTGTATTAGTAGGTACCTTGTTGACTATTTAAAAAGGTGTTTGTATTATTTAATGAAATAAAGGGGGGGGCGCCAAGATTAGATTTTTTTAAAGGGAGGCGTAGTAACATAAAGTTTGGAAACCACTGACCTAAGTACTGTTCTACTCCAAGTTGCGACTGCTCCACGGGTTGATAAGCATCAAAGCAATTGCGCTGGCCGAAACGTTGAGGTTATACGGCTATGCTTAGTCACTTACATTTTAATAATAGTATGATGATCCCAACAGGAAAGTTCTATATTGCTCTACTTCAATAGAAGTATTAATCATAAAGGACATCTCATGTCATGTGATTTATTTTATCCTTTACTTTTTCCCAGCTACTCTAATTATTATTATTATTAAACTGGCGCTAGGGGCCGTTCAGGTCCATGGCCGACTGCACAACGTTTCTCCAGGCATCTCTGTCCAGCGCTCTCTCTTCCCAGTTGACTATCCCCAGCCTTTCCGCATCCCTTTGAATGTTGTCCGCCCATCTCCGTCGAGGGCGGCCAAGAGGTCGAGTGCCAGCTGGTGTGCCTTTGTAAATCCTATAGAGAGTTCTAGATCGTTCAGATCGTACAACGTGGCCCGCCCATCTGAGCCTTCTTGACCTCAGAATATTAGTGATTCTAGGTTGGTATCGGTCGAAGAGCTCAGCGTTTGTGCGGATGCGCCACCGGTGGTTCTCATTGACGGGTCCAAGTATTCTCCGGAGGATTCTGTTTTCAAACACTTGGAGCGCCTTTTCTTGTTTTTCTGTTAAACCCCACGTTTCACATCCATACATGACGATTGGTTTGATGACCACGTTATACACCCGGAATTTCGTTTTGATGGACAGCATTTTGGACCTGAACAGACGACTCAGCGCGAAGTACGCTGCATTTCCACTTCTCAGTCGGTCAGAGAGCTCTAGGGACATTTCATTTTTAGAGGTAATGTTGGAGCCCAAGTACTTGAAGAGAGAGGTTCTCTCGAACGAGGAGTTTCTTATTCCAATGTTTCCAGTGGGTTCAATGCCTCTTGTCATTTTCAAATACTTGGTCTTTCCCACATTTACTCGTAGGTTCAACCTTTTCGCTGTGTCCTCCAGAGGAGTGAAAATATCTCTGACTTCTTCTTCAGATTCTCCGAGCACCACCAAATCATCTGCGTAGCCCAATATTTTATGGGACCCATTCAGGGTAACTCCACCTTCTGCTTTCAGAGCTTCTCTAACGGCTTTCTCTAAAGCTAAGTTGAACAGCATGGGTGATAAGGAGTCGCCTTGTTTTAGTCCTGCTGTCACCTCAAAAGATTCTGATATACTACCTTGCATATGAATTCTACTTCTGGATCCGTCCATGCATACTTTTATTATATTTATAAGTTTTGACGGTATTTCGAATTCTTTCAATATATTCCAGAGAGCTTCTCTATCAATAGAGTCATATGCGGTTTTAAAATCTACAAAGAGACAGTGTACATCTTGGGCGTATTCCCATTTCTTTTCAAAGATTTGGCGCAGTGTAAAGATTTGATCGGTAGTACTGCGGTTTCGTCTAAATCCGCATTGGTAGTCACCAAGAATGTTTTCGGCATATGGTAGAATTCTTTCGAGAATAATGTTCGACAGAACTTTGTATGCAGTAGGAAGAAGAGAGATGCCACGGTAGTTTGCACAGTTGAGTTTGTCCCCTTTCTTGAAGATAGGACAGACCAGTGATTCTTTCCATTCTTCAGGGATCTTTTCTTCCTCCCATATTTGTTGCAGTAGCTCAAGCATGGCACTAAGAAAGGTTTCTCCTCCATGCTTGAGAAGCTCCGATGGAATATTATCGTTTCCTGCCGATTTGTTATTCTTTAAATAACTCAGTGCTCTCTACTCTAGCTACTCTAATGCGTGCTGTAATATGCTGGTTCGATTGATAAGCCTGCTCGTTTTTCAAAAATACACACTGCCATTCCTCATACTGTCAGTAATAAAATTATTTCAGGTGGAAAATTCTCATTAAATTGTAATAATTTTGCATTTGAAATAAATTTTATCGTCTATTCTCATTCGCAATAATCTCACGGTTTTCACAGCCTTTTGTTATCGCGTTAATTATTATCGGAATGAAATTATTTCAATGGGAAGAATAGCATCGGCGATAAATTCTGCTTCTTCCGCCTTATTCTCACCAAGTTCAAGCGGAGAATTTTAATGCTGGCGTTTAGTTCGAATTTATTGTTACTCACAGGTGTATATTATTATTTTTCCTGGATAGGGTTGCCAACCGTCCCAGATTGTCTATCAGGTGTCTTGGTCGGATCTTGTCCCGGATTTTTTGGTAAAACGACATATTAATATCACCGATGTTATTATACTGAATTCATTAAGCAAAAAATACATTTATTTGTATTAGCGTCTCAAAAATGCGTCAGTAAAGGTAGTTCTTTCGTGTCGCAGTTACTAGTTTTTGATTGAGTTTCGGTGAAAAATAGAATATGATGAAATCAATTAAATAAGTTCGTATTTTAAATTGCGAAAATTTTTAAATCCTCTTGAGTGTTCTTTTATATAACTTTTCACATACCTTCTATTCGATTAGATTTGAAATAGACGTCAGCTTGGTAAAAAAGGAAATGTACAAGTATGTTAGATTTAGGTAATAATTTAGATACTTAATAATTAGGTAATAAATATGTAGAATTTACATTTCTCGACTAAACGACACTAATGTTTATTATCTGTGCATTTTGTTTTACAAATGTACGTTTATGTATAAATATCAATTATTGTTATTAATTATTATGTAGGTAGGTACATACATTTAATTTTTGTAAAATAATATTTTTGAAAATAAAAAGTTTTATCGGATACACAGCCCTGTAACCAATCACAGATAATATAACATTTTATGAGCAGTATTATTTTGTACCAAGTAATCATGCATACTACAAAGTTGTAAGTTAGATATATATCTTAAAGGAATTATTACCACTCTCTATATTGACGAATAAGACGTGTTTTTCCAAACACGATCAAACCAAACTGATTCCATTAACCAATTTATTTTTTATAGATTTTATAAATAGCATAACGTACCTTTTTTTCAATATACGACCAGCAGTAACGAAGTTGTTGTCGAATTTGGCTCCTGATAGTAGTGGTGTGTTTCTGACAGAAATTACCTGAATTAAATTTAATTCTTAACCTATTTAATTTCAATATTATTATAGGCACCTTCTAATCTTAAACCTTCTTTCATGTTTATCTTTGCTCAAATTTGATAATATCGAAAAAGCAGTATACCATACAGTAGGCACCACCTGTCATATACGGTTAACAAGAACGGTTTTAATGTGGCTGTAATGAATTTCTACTCTGTACGTAGTGTCCCACCTGCAAATACTCGTACCTGATTTTAAAAGTAAATTCGTTATATTTAAAAAGAACTTGTATGATTTAAATTTAGTATTTATATTCCAACATGGGTGTATATTAATGGGTAATTGTATTATTGGTCATATTATTATTTCAACTGGATATAATAATATTAGTATGTACATATATCTAATACCAGTAGGTACCTATATTCTGTGAACGTATTGATGCAAGTGTATTGTGATACAAATTTACACGATAGGTTAGAACTATGTAGAAGCATCAGGTGCGTCAGTCTACCGCTGAAATAACTCGTATCTGCCTAATATTATACCTTACACCAGAACTAAATTTTCTATTATTGTGTCCATATTATGTATATAGCAATCTTAATTAAAGAAGACCAGCTTGTCTTCAGATGTAACGCCTGGAGTTATTAACACGTTGATACTTTTATTTGAAGACGTTTCCGGTTGATTTTCTTCACGTTCCTCATGTTAACAGATACGGGGTATTTCTTTGTGGACCGCGATAATACAAAAGACCGCAAAGAAGTCATTCACCTGTTCAATCTACATTCTCGCCCGTTCGCGATAATTGGAGCGAAGTTGGCTTGCTTACCATGAACAATGCTTACAGAACACAATTTGTTACGTATATAGGTACATATATATTGCTCTCTTTCTGTAGTATGTTTTCCTATTCTAAATATGATGCATTTTACGGATTGAATATTAAGATTTTGTTCGAAATTTAAACAATATCAACTATTTACTATATCTAGGTACATGGTTGTAGAATGGTGCTCTGCTAGTCTTAAATATTTATTTACCCCATCGTTAATTTTAGATTTATTTTTCTCCCTTTTTTGTTATAAACACCTATATTCCTCAGTTATTTTTCTCCGTTATAAATATTACACTACTGACCACGTTATACAATTGTATAATATATATTTTAACGACAGATTACAGTTATCTAATTGAGACCTCAACGTATATTCAATAAAAATACATCGGCACAGTTTTTGGAACAGTAACAGGTGTTACGTAATACTTTCTACTGAGAGTTCTTAGTGAGAAATATACATTGAATTAAAAATAATCGAACTTTAACACTACGTCCAATATTTGAATATGCCAACAATATTGTCTATATAAACCCAAGGGGTGTTGGTTGAATGCAGTTGTCCCTACATTTCATACAATTATTTATTGTATCCAATAAACATTTAATTATCATGTGATATATTCTCATCATACAGAACGAAGACCTCTATAATTTT
The DNA here is from genome assembly GCF_057557595.1 of Rhyacophila brunnea. Lineage (NCBI taxonomy): Eukaryota > Metazoa > Arthropoda > Insecta > Trichoptera > Rhyacophilidae > Rhyacophila > Rhyacophila brunnea. The sequence goes on along the minus strand of NW_028232837.1, from coordinate 36,100,594 downwards.
TATTTATTTATTTCATGTTTCTTATAGCTCAATCAAGCCTTCAAGATGAAAACATTTTGGGGTCATGGTGTCTGTTGAATGCGATACATACAATGTTCGGTCACTCAAATTATGTATTAACCTGAAGTCGTAAACTCGGACGGTAGTAAAATCGCAAAGCCAATACTAAAACAACCTCCCTAATGCATCATGTAGCCTGTCTAATGGATCTATTTGATGTTTAGTAATTATTTTGGACCACAATGCCATTAACGAGTGGTCATACTGTAATATATTTACGACACAATGCATAGACACTATCAGTTCGCTACCGCCTGCTAAACACTGTGTAACAAATAAAAACTTAGTTACATTTCTACAGTTACTTGCACCCATTTAAAAAATATCATTTTATGCTATAATTTCAGAATATCTAATTTATTTATTCTTTTATTATAAATAATTTTAATACTATTCTGAATCGTCAAAAATTACATAAATTCTAGTCCATTTTCCATAAAAGAAACATACACTGAATAAAACATATTATTACTTATTAACCTTTTAAATTATTATAGACGCGTCATCGTATATGATTGCTGAACGTTAATTTCAAACTTTGATTTATAAGACCTACGTTATAATATACATACACTGTAGTCTATAAAGTACCTTTGGTGGTTTTGTATACTTTTAATATTATAATAATTGATACTAGACGTATTTTTAATACAAATCATCAAACGTGCTGTCAACGTACCTAAATACAACGTTGATCGTGACACGTATTGAAAATAGTTGTCCGTTAATTTATTAAAACTGTTGTTGATAAGATATTGTATATTATGCTCGTATTGTATTAAAACAAGAGAAGATAACACTAAAAAAACTTCATACAGTAAGTAGTTATTGATATGTTGTTCTATTAATTTTAAAATATTTTGTAGGTGATGATTTTATTTATGCAATCAGGCTTAGATATTGTCGTGGTTGACTTTCAGATACAAATTAAATAAATTAGGGTTGTCGGATCTGTTTTCAGAGATAGTCGACCAAGGCAAAGACTGGTATTGCGGTTTGCCCGAACATTTAAAGATAATGATTAGATACTATATTTTCAATATTGTGATTAGCCAAAAATCGGGTGAAATTTTGCTATTCTTTGTCTCTATCCATCTAATATGAATTGATACCAACGAAAAAGCATAAGTACAACAATTTTACATTCATTATTGGCACTTTACATGATTCAGTACGTATGTAAGATTATAGTTGCCAAACCCGTAATTCCATGAAAATGTATGATTTATAAACAAATGGTTTTCATCAGAACGCACTTCTGTTAAAGAATGTGGTATTTTAGAAATCTTATAAAATTTAATCCCGGGCTCCATATTTTCAATCCCGGAATTGCAAACCCTAATCTCAACTATAGGTATCAAGTAAAGATTATGGGATACCTGTAAAACTTGATCCTTTGATGGTTGACGTATATTTTAAGTGTACGCGACCTTTCTTTGTATTATTTTATTTTCCTGAAACAACTACATTTTACATTTTCTCCTGATTGGAAAGTTGAGCGGTCGATTATATTGTAGTGTGCATGCTTTGACTCGAGTCACAATTTTTTTATCACTTCACTCGCCATACGTAAGATATCGCTTTCGGTGATCCGCAATTCTCGGAGCTTTGTTTAGATCCTCGTCTCCCGAAGGCTCACCTTTTTTGCAAATTGCGGAGCTTCCTCTAAAGCCTGCCGGAAAATGATTCGGCTTTTCGAGATTGGAGCCCTAAACTACCTGCTGAAGAGAAAGGTTTCTATTGGTTTAGCATTTTCAAAATCTTACCGATACTGCCTTCCGAAGCATGATATTCCTTTTAGTCCCCGTATGATATCCATCCTGTTAGACATAAGACGTAGTATACTTTTTTGTCGTATATTCTTCCTATACTGCTATAATATTATGCTGATCCGTTTTATTTACGATAAGTATTCTACAATCATAAAATAATAATATGGTAGTTATATTAATTTTCAGTTTAAAAAATCTCTATTTTAATTTACAAAACAATAGGATAAAACATATTTCGTACACATTTTAGTACCTCCATAGCCCAGATGCTATTCACTGGGGCTTAGCACAAGGGTTCGGCTCTAGAGCTTGTTGACTAAGTGAAATTCATACCCAATATGTGATTATATATAATATTCTACCTTTCCTTTTTCACACCCCTAATTAGAACCTAATGGCCAATAACCAATCCTCATCCATTAATGATGCATTACATGCACTTGCATTTGGTGTGGCGATTTATCTTATATAAGATCATATTGATTGATTGTAATTCATTCTTGATTTTAGAATAATAGATAGATATTGGATTATACCTAATACAATATTTGCACATCGTTTATAGTAGTGTTTCCCAAACGTACAAAATGCTAACACTTCTTTAGAGATGTAGATTTTACCAGCGTATCCGTTGATGTAACTAATCAATATGGGTAACACACTTTTAACGACACATTATAACTCTTTTTTTTTTAGTTTTTCTTCTTGTGTTAAAATTTTCGCTGAAAACCTGACACTTATTAAAAAAAAAAAAAAAACATGGTGCAGATTTGCAAATCTGCGGTATTTTTGTTGCATGTACGAGGGTGGGTCAATAAGTCATTAGAAAAGCCGACAGGTGGCGCGACTAGTACTGTAAGCGGTTTGTTTTTATGCAGCGGCACTACCGATTCAGTATGCTGCGAAGTTTCAATCAGATTGGTCGGGTTGTTGTTTTTTATTTTCGTACATTTAAAAAAAAAATTTGCTTGTTTACAAAAATGGAGAAAATTGAGTTTAGAGCTGTTATTAAACATTTTAATATAAAAGGGTTAACAGCAAAGGAAATAAAAAATGAGTTGGATTTAGTTCACGGCATATCTGCTCCTTCACTTGCAACTATTTATAACTGGTTAAATGAATTTAAACGTGGTCGTACATCAACAAAGGATGAACCACGCTCAGGACGTCCTGTAGAGGTGACTACACCAGAAATGATCAATAAAATCCACGATATGGTGTTAAGTGACCGAAGATTAAAGTTGAGTGAGATAATTGAGGTTACAGGGATCTCAAAAGATAGCGTCATTTCTATTTTACATGACAAATTGGGCATGAAAAAAGTTTCTGCAAGATGGGTGCCGCGTTTGCTCACAGTCGACAATAAACGCAATAGGGTGGTGGCCTCTAAAGCCCTGTTGTCGCTCATGCAACGCAATCCGGATGAATTTTTTCGTCGCTTTGTGACTGTAGATGAAACATGGATACACCACTATACTCCCGAGACGAAAGAACAGTCAAAGCAGTGGATTGCGAAAGGCGAACCATGTCCAAAGAAGGCGAAAACCGTAAAATCAGCTGGTAAGGTTATGGCTACTGTATTTTGGGATGCACGTGGAATTATTTTCGTTGACTATTTGGAAAAAGGAAAAACAATAACAGGGAATTATTATGCATCTTTATTGGACCAGCTAAAAAACGAAATTGAAGAAAAACGGCCTCATTTAAACAGGAAAAAATCCTCTTTCATCAGGACAATGCCCGTGTTCACACATGTTTACGATCAATGGCTAAAATTGAAGAATTGAAGTTCGAATTGGTCGACCACCCACCGTATTCGCCAGATTTAGCCCCCAGTGACTTTTTCCTTTTCCCAAACTTAAAAAAATGGCTAAGTGGACAACGTTTTTTTTTCAAATGAAGAAGTCATCGATCGGACAAATGCTTATTTTGAGGACCTTCCGAAAACTTATTTTTCTGACGGTTTAAAAAAAATTGAGAAACGTCTAACCAAGTGTATTGAGCTCCAAGGAGATTATGTTGAGAAATAAAAAAAAAATACAAAAATAAAAACTGTTTTAATGCTTTTTTCTAAGGAATTATTGACCCACCCTCGTACTATCAGATCCACGGTGCCCTGGTTTATACAGCGTCTGTTTCTGAACCCGTTTGTTGTTTTATTTTCTTGATCCGGTGCAAGGCTCAATGGGTTGGGAAATTGTCTATAAAGAATCCTCATAAAAATAACGCTGCTGAGGAGCGAACATGATAATTTAATTTTTACTTCACTATAATAGGTTCATACTTTGTTTCGTACATATTAGGTACCTACACTGACAGAAATTATATTACACTAATATAACACTTTAATTCTAATATAAATACTATTAATATAATACGATTGTAATAATGTGCGAATCATTAATAAATCAAAGATGCGTACGAATATAAATTCAACCTCGTTACCTTGTTTGGTGAATCACGAAAGGCATGCGTACCTACCACAGTTTTTGTAGTTTATATTATGTTAGGTAAGTATCGAATTTTAATAAGTAATTAGATGTCAGTTGGACAATTTGGTTAACCTTATGTTTAATTATTTAACTGCTTCGTGCTTCGTCAAAGATAATTTAGGTACCTATCTTGAATATTGAAAGACTTATAATTCATTTATATTTATACCGCGGATTAAATCTGGACCCGAGCAATTATACTAATGTGGTAGATTAAATTTGAACGCGTTATTCGACCACCGAAAAAATAAGTGACGCCTTCCCGAGGGTTTCAATTTAATCCTGCCAATTATCCGACAAGTATCAGGGCGGCAGAACTGTGTCCAGATATAGATACGCGCTATCGCATGCGATGTATGACGAAGCACGTCCGTTCCAAAGTGAGCGTCCGCCCTCCAGAAATGAGATTAACTTAATTCGGGGAGACAGAAGTAATTAGCTGGCCTCCTAATGACCGCTGGAGATGTTCGCAATCGCTAATGGCCGGGATTTTCCCGTCATGGATAATACTATTATTATCCCTCTATATGCGACTCTAGGTTCGTTTGCCGATTGAATCGTTTGAGGCTTCTAGTTGTACAGTTTATTGATTTTGGTATATTACGAGGGTGGGTCAATAATTCCTTAGAAAAAAGCATTAAAACAGTTTTTATTTTTGTATTTTTTTTTTATTTCTCAACATAATTTCCTTGGAGCTCAATACACTTGGTAAGACGTTTCTCAATTTTTTTTAAACCGTCAGAAAAATAAGTTTTCGGAAGGTCCTCAAAATAAGCATTTGTCCGATCGATGACTTCTTCATTTGAAAAAAAACGTTGTCCACTTAGCCATTTTTTTAAGTTTGGGAAAAGGAAAAAGTCACTGGGGGCTAAATCTGGCGAATACGGTGGGTGGTCGACCAATTCGAACTTCAATTCTTCAATTTTAGCCATTGATCGTAAACATGTGTGAACACGGGCATTGTCCTGATGAAAGAGGATTTTTTTCCTGTTTAAATGAGGCCGTTTTTCTTCAATTTTGTTTTTTAGCTGGTCCAATAAAGATGCATAATAATCCCCTGTTATTGTTTTTCCTTTTTCCAAATAGTCAACGAAAATAATTTCACGTGCATCCCAAAATACAGTAGCCATAACCTTACCAGCTGATTTTACGGTTTTCGCCTTCTTTGGACATGGTTTGCCTTCGCAATCCACTGCTTTGACTGTTCTTTCGTCTCGGGAGTATAGTGGTGTATCCATGTTTCATCCACAGTCACAAAGCGACGAAAAAATTCATCCGGATTGCGTTGCATGAGCGACAACAGGGCTTTAGAGGCCACCACCCTATTGCGTTTATTGTCGACTGTGAGCAAACGCGGCACCCATCTTGCAGAAATATTTTTCATGCCCAATTTGTCATGTAAAATAGAAATGACGCTACCTTTTGAGATCCCTGGAACCTCAATTATCTCACTCAACTTTAATCTTCGGTCACTTAACACCATATCGTGGATTTTATTGATCATTTCTGGTGTAGTCACCTCTACAGGACGTCCTGAGCGTGGTTCATCCTTTGTTGATGTACGACCACGTTTAAATTCATTTAACCAGTTATAAATAGTTGCAAGTGAAGGAGCAGATATGCTGTGAACTAAATCCAACTCATTTTTTATTTCCTTTGCTGTTAACCCTTTTATATTAAAATGTTTAATAACAGATCTAAACTCAATTTTCTCCATTTTCCATTTTTCCATTTTCCACAAGCAAATTTTTTTTTTAAATGTACGAGAAACACACAACAACCCGACCAATCTGATTGAAACTTCGCAGCATACTGAATCGGTAGTGCCGCTGCATGAAAACAAACCGCTTACAGTACTAGTCGCGCCACCTGTTGGCTTTTCTAAGGACTTATTGACCCACCCTCGTAACATAGGCCCTCGTTTCAAAGCTGCTGTAATTAATATCCAACTACGATGGCTCGAATATTAACTTCAAAGTGATTACTTTAGGCAAGTAAGTACTGACACGCGGCATTGCAATTTGAATGAATATTAGTTAGAGTATTACAATCCTCTCTCAATTATTGTCGATTTAGGTACATATTCTACTTTATTTATTTGTATATTTCAATTAATATTTAATTTAGGTCTGATTCAACTACTTACATCGTATTATATAATAATATATATGCTTTGATATTAATTAATATACTTAATTAATATTTATTGATATCAATAATAAATGTTGATTTTTATAAATAGTTTAATGCTATGTATATTTGCAATTTGAACCACAAAATAAATTGCATCAGGTAAACTCAAAGTCTGTTATTAATTAGGTTATACATAATAGTAATTGGATTTCGCTTGTCGCCATTTTTACAACATTTTTCTTAGGTCGTATTCTTATTTGTCCGGTGGTTCTTTGTCCGGTACAAATCTTGCAATCGATTTTTAACTAACTTCCCAACTAGCTAGACATTTGAAACTTTTAGAATACATCAGAACACGATGCCAATCTGAGACATAGATAATGCCAATGCATTTTTTAAATACTTAGCCATCTTTAAGTAGAATTGAACTAATTTTCAGTTAATTCTGTTTTGTATGAAAAGTTATTTCGACACCATTATTGGTTGCTAGGGGTCTGGGGTCCTAGCAACTAAATTATTAATATATACGTGCGTTACTATGGAAATCAATATGACATGTCAAATTGACATTTCAGTATTATTTCTATCAAGTACAAAATTTTTCATCGTTTAAGCTAGTCAAGTCAAGTTTATATGATTCAACAGAAAATTTAAAAACGTTGTAGATAAAAAGTTCTTTTTATCTTGTAATTATTATTTCTTTATCTGCACTGTAGTTACTTCCATGATTAACTAACTATAATGCCGAAATGTCGATGCTAAAGTGTTGGGAAAATGTACGATCCGATACATTTGTACATATAAGTTATTATTTCATAGTATTTTATTGTATAAGTTCTATTAAATATGTAGTTAAACCATTTACCTACATACTTTCGGTTTGAACTTTTTATATAGTACCAACTTAGGTTAAAATATATTCATTGAACCTTATTTGTATACTGTTTCATTAATGCACAGCTTATCAAATGTTTTTATCTGTGCCCCCCATTGGAGAGATTATAAAGTTTAACTGCTAATTAAAAACAGTATATCTGTCGAAGTGTTCGCAAAAGCATCAATTTCACTTTATCGGGAACGTTCTCGCTTAATACCAATTTATCTCGTTAGATTAAAATGGCAATTTTGACTTTATTACCAAACAGTTTCATAGTAGCACTAAATTTCATTAGTTACGAGCAAGCGCTAATAAATTAAATTAATTCTAAAGATTAACAAATGCTGCTACATTTTCGGATACAATTTAATCTGGTTCTAACTTATTTTCATTTGTGCATTTTCGGAGAAGCAGTAGAGCTACTGCGTTTCCGTTAATAGTCAAATAAGTAAGTACTTACATTATCTATAAATACACACTTTGTGTACGATTTTTATTCCTTTTGGGTTGGTTAGATTACTCAGGATTCGACTTTTTTCATTGTCAGACTATATTTATCGACTTATGGTTTGTTTGATTAGAGTAAGTTTGTTGTGTGTGTTTATTTCACTTAACTGATCGATCTGCCATGCCGGTCCCTACTAAGCTCAGGTCCCCAGGCTAGAGTCCTGTCAGCATCTCCTTTGTGGGGGCCAAGCATACAAATATAAGTGAATGAAGTTTTTAATGACTTCGATGATTTTGAGTCTTTGAATTGCAAATCTTTTTGATATCAGGTACAGTATTAGAAAGTTGAATTATTCTTATATTAAGTATCTGGTGTGGCGTCGAACCCGTTCCTGGACTTTGACTTCGTTGCAGCATAATAAAAAAAATCCTGCTTCACCTGCCAAAATGAAGTCAAACATGTTTGAATTTTATTACAGCCGTTGTAGCTTATAAAACCATTCCAGGTTTCCGCGGAACACCTATTCACGTTCTACGGAAGACCAGTGTTCCGCGGAACATAGTTTGGGAAACCCTGCACTAGTAGACCGGAGATTTCAAGCTCCCAAATAAGAATATAATATTATGTATTTTTAAATATATTTTGCTTTCTTTCTTCGATTTTCCGCCAATATACGTTCATCATATTATATTTCAACATAACAATTGAGTGTAATATATATTTTAATACAAATATTATTGTTTTTAATAATTACTTTGATGCTTCCAAAATCCAACCCCCGGGTATTGTGAATCCTCAATACAATGCTCGATGTGGGCCCGAGTATGCTTATAATATTATGTTATATTGTTTTTATTAAAATACGTATGTCGGGTAGACTAACCATAATCGTAGTACCTTATTACATTTACCACATGCATTTTATTGATAATATATATTTAAAGAAAACACTATCACTAGGCTACAAAAGGATTAAGTAATTTGTAGCTACTTATAAAGCAGAGCAAAATGCCATTTTTCCAAATAAAGTTATTCAAAACCAAAAGCGTGGGCTGATAATATGATAAAAAAATATAATATGTTTGTTTAAAAATTAATCGCGAGTGTTTATCCAAGATTACAACTTGTTATACCCGCGATAAAATTGGGTCACGAAGTTCTATTAATTATTCACATCCCTGGGAAAATAAGCAAGTTTTAATGTGAAATAAAGTGAAAATTTTCAGTTCGAAAACAACTCAATTTATATGTAGGTAGGTGCTGAAAGTGGGTCAAAAACATCATGTTTTATTAATCAGTTCGTATTTTTAGTTTATCTATAATATCTATATAAATCAATATTTTATAATCATCATAGGTGAATTGATTCTGTTCACGGTAGGTATTGTATTTTCATGGATGTATAATAATATAATAATATGCAGTGTACTGTTTTATAAACAGTCTTACTTGCGAAATTTATTACCTATATATTATGGTGTCATATTTGGTTGATTTATTCCGGTGTGTTCCATTGCTTACCTACCAGCAATTACATAGAATACTATAATATAATTCATACATAACTTTTTAAAATCTAATATTCCTCTACCCATGGGATGTAAATTAACTAGAGATCTGAGGGAACTTTGTCCTCTTCAGAAGAATAGGGTTTGAGAAATGCAATGAAACCGCACTACGCATTAATTATTACTGGTCAAGCGAAGGTTAGATAATTAAAAGGAAGTAAATATTATGTATCAATGTAATAGAGCTTAATTGAAAACTCTAAAAATGACATGGATTTCGTATGTTTTTACCAATTTTATCTTAACTATTGCAACCTTTTTCCGTCAGAGTTACTTTCCACGGTGGGTTAGATACCTTCTACTGTGTTATTAATATGTGGTAATATTATTATATTTTTATGTAAACCGACAAGTTTTTCATTTAGGCCCGTTTCAGACGGGACACCGGTGTCGCGCTCGATATAATATAAGAGGCCTTTGTATTCGAATAAATGGGACTTTGTATTATGTTTATGAACGCCCCCCAGAGCTAATGAGTCAACGCATAATTTCGCGTTATAAATTAGAACATAAAACTGGCTGCGGTAATATAAGTGTATCGGCGGCTTGAGAATGTAGCGGCCGACGGAAAAGTGTACCGGACACGCGTTGACTCATTAGCTCTGGGGCGTTCATAAACATAATACAAAGGCCCATTTATTCGAATACAAAGGCCTCCTATATTATATCGAGCGCGACACCGGTGTCCCGTCTGAAACGGGCCTTATTCTCCGTGACATCCGATATCATGCTTGAAATTATGTAAGTACACAGATACTGACTACACATTCCGTTAAATTTTGGAATAATATACAAATGCAACATATTTGAGGTATTTCTTAGTTTGAAAACTTAATTTTCTAATTTATTAGTGCTTATGCCATGTATGATTTGAAAGTTTTTTGTATTGGATTTTATTATATTATTCTATCAGTTTTGAGAATTAACAGTGGACATATCGGTTGATCCATAACGCGGTCTAATATTGTACCGCTTAGTAAATTGTTGAATACTTCTTCTATATTATATTAGACTATTTGCGTAAAAATATTGTATTCTATCCACTGTGAATATCATTTGTTTATATTGTATAATTAATATACACCAATCAATCACATAACGTGTAATAAAATTCGTTACTATTTATTGTATTGGCTCTAAACAATTGAAGCTTTTGTATTTTCTAATAATTACTGTGTAGGTTCGGTTCTACTTACTTATATATACGTAACTAACTAGTTCCGTCTTATAGCAGATTGTATAGCTTTATAGCTAGCTGATGATTGATGAATATACAAAATGTAAACAGCTATATTGGTTTGAGTCTCCGCTAGCAAATACCAAAATGTGGCTTTGAAATTAACTTTTGTGCAATTTCCTGCCGGCAGCGACGCCACTGCGATAGACGGAAAACTTTCCAAGCATTCAAAGGTGACTAGTCCAGTGTCCAGAATCTTTGATAATATAAAGCTTTTGATGCTATAGTATGCTTACATTAAATTATAATAGGTGCTTCTGACAATACAATAGGTATGGCTTATTTCTTATTTTACCTTATACCTATCATGCAATGGTTTTATACATGCCGAGGTAGTATATTATCATGACAACAACTTTACATTGCTTACTTCTTTCGCCACAGTAAACACCAGCTTCGGGCCATAATATGGAACACAAAGTCTTGGTATTTCACGATCATGGACATATGGAGGATGGGTCGTGAACTTCTTCATAACTGGCCACTCAAAGAAATGACTTGTCACGTCTGCTAGCAAACGGGTCGTTCCAGCGTCCTCCTTAGATTCGGTGGAAACATCGATTTCAAATATCTGGTATTTGGTGCTCATAAGTCACATCAAAGTTTTTTTTTAATGTGTGCCATTTACTTCACCATCCATATTCAACATCGTTATGTGGACGTCATGGCCCCCACAAGGGGGGGGGGGGTGACAGGGCTTTAGCCTGGGGCCCGGGCTCAGGAAGGGCCCGGCGTGACGAGTCGACCAGATAAGTGAGATAAACATAGATCACAATTTTGCCCTAATAGTAAAAAAGACGCCTGCGGCGCTATTTTACTACAATTATATTAATAATTAAAAATAGTTGGTTGTACGATGCAATCTTTAACTGTATTTTAATGGATGTACAAACTGGAAACTGGATGGAAAAATCGCTAAAAATACACCTTAATTTTACCACGTACACCATTTGGAAAAAGTTACTGCAGCGCGTCACACTTCCTTTACCCTTAGCGATAGGTAGGGGGGCCCGCCAAACATCTTAGCCTGGGGGGCCATGGTGGACGTATACCGGGGATAACGACCGTTGGGCACCCTTCACTAGAATTTGCGACATTAATATTCTATTTATTTACTATTGATTTTGTAGGTATATCAAGAGACCTTTAAAACTTTTTTTTTAAATTAAGTGCGTCTTTGAGTTCTCTTCTTATTGTGTAATTAGTGTGCAATCTATTGCATAATTTGTTTGTTTTTATATCATTTGTCTAGTATACATACCTATTTACTATCTATAATAAAAATTACATTGTTTACAATTTCTGTACCTACTACTTAGATAGGATATTGTGTTCAAGTTAACGTCCCCACATCTAACTTTTTAATTGACTAACTCTTGTCATTGTTTACTTAACTTTCCACTAATTGGCATTTTCATAATGAGTGGTTATCAATTTAAAATTTATTCATTGAAATAAATTATTAATTATTATTGAGATTATTTCGCATATTATATACAAAACCTACTTATACCTACTATATATTAGAAAATGATTTTTGCTCGTTTTTTACACTAAAAAGCTTGTAGAGTGAACTCACTTCTTAAATAAAATATCTGAAGGTGATGAATATTTCCAATTTCGATATTAATTGACAATAAACGAAATAGTAAATAGGTACTTAGCATTTTATTAACCTCTTATTGCAAAATTATTATACTTTACTATATCTACACACGCACACTACCATTCGAGGTCGGAACCGCCCCCAATATTTTATAAAATATTTATTTAATAAAACATTTTAAACACAAATAAAATATTTTATAAAACATTATAAAAAATATACTTATAGATTATACGTTTGTTACTAATTCATCCACTATTTTTTTTTCTTGGCCGATCTAATAAGATCATATGGGCCTCCAGAGAGTGGAGGTTTGTATTTACAGATTTAGTATTTACGACAAATGGATGTCAGCCACTTGCTCAACCTATTCGGTTCATACTCTGATTCATACACAAATTGAAAACTGTGTACTTGCCAGACCCAGGATTCGAACCTGGGACCACGACGCTAAAGGTCGACGCTTAAGCTGCCATCGTGGGTTCATCCACTAATACGTAGATACTATCCTTCATTAAATATCTATACTTATACGTACCTATTTTTAATTAAATATGTACTATTCTCACTTCATGGCAGATCATTTATTTTGGCCCCCCTCAGAAGATAATTTTAAGCTCCCCTTTTAAACAAATAATTTACCTCAATCCATCGACATGCTCTTGAAAACAACATTGGAAACATAAAATGCGAAATAGTGCCAGACGTGTGATTCGAACCCGTAGTGTCCTGTCAACCACTTCACTGTTGCCTAAAACACCGGGCCACTATCGAGTTAAAATCAACGGGTATTCCTTGGTAGGTGTTATTATTAAACGTATCTACAAAGGAACGTGCTTAGATTAGTACAAACAAAACATAACTGTTCGCATATTTCTCTACAGGATAACAAGCAACATTGATAAGGGAATTTCGGCCAGAGGCTGTGCTGGTCACGGCGCGGCCTTTGTAGGCCTTATGTGGCAATAGATGTTGGGGTGATTGCTACCTAACCTATTCACTCAACCCTATTTCTGATAGTTGTACAGGTGTTCTCAACTAAGCGAAAACATTCCATATCACGAGAATATAATAATGTCGAAGATTTACTTATTGGAGTTATTTCTTCATGTAACCATCCCAAATTCAAAACGCAATATTTGGTCATTGTATGCAAGATTTCAAAAAAGACAAAAGAAGTTCACAAATACTGTCACTTGTATTCCATCCACTTGTTCTATAGATAATTAAAAAAAACAACGAATACTTATTACTGACAATTTACTCTCTAATGTCGGGAAGTGTCATTTTAAAACGTAATTTGTTTATTATCTAATAAAACTGTATGTGGAGTGGGCAAGGTAAACAAGCTTGTATTTTCTCTAGCGACTTATCATAAATATTCCACAATATTAAAACCAAACTTAAAATTTCCACTATACGAATTTATTTTTCATTAACAAATAGCAAAACTCACTCCACACCACATTTGCTCCATTAGGGAGTTGTTCCGGGAAGCTAGTACATTATTAAGGCCATTTATTTATTGCATATTTTCATTAATTGCTTCCGGTCTAGTAAATAAGCAATAAGTAAACAGTACCTAAGCCTTACTGCTAAGTTATGTGTTCCTATTTTGTGAGCTGATCACAATAATTAACCAATGAGGAGATTTAAAAAATAACTAACACGCATATAGAGATTATATTTAAAGCTACCATCAAATACAGAATAATACTATAGGTATACCTACTTCGGCCATTGTTTCCGCAATGAGAAATATGTTTTACTACAGCTCATAATGCATGAAAAGGTGAAAGGTGAACAGAAGCGAGGGTAGAAAGGTATTCCATTGACTACGCAACATCCAGTCATCATAAGCCTGGCATACACGGCGAGTTCGTCATGTAGGCTATGCATGCCATGGTCAAAAAATATACGTTAGTGTGCTCAACATGGCACGCACAAGGGGAGGACTAACAGGGCTCTAGCCTAGGGGCCCGGGCATAGTAGAGGCCTGGCGTGGCGGGTCGATCAGCTAAGTGCGATTAACACACATCGAAAATTTACTCTAATAGCAAAAAAAAACTCCTGCTACTGACTTCAGGACTATTAAGTATTTTAAATATGTGGCTTTGTGCCTTCCAATTTGATGTCATATGATGATAATAGCCCTCACATCCTGAAACGGGCCCCCAGGCTGAAATCATTGGCGCCCCTCCCTACCTATCGCTAAGGTTAAAGACAGTGTGACACTATACAAGCATTTTCCAAATGGTGTTCGAGATAAAATTATTTAGCGATTTTTTTCTAGGCGCTGTTGTCTACTAAATGGGAGGAGCTTGTTAGTTTATAATGGAAGTGCGGTTAAAAATGGGCGGAGCATGTTAGTTCACAGTTTTAACACGTAGCCAAGAAGGTGTTGCTGATGAGTACTTTAATTATGGAGTTGTCTAGTGTTGACACACGACTTTTTTTTAGTATTGGAGAGAATTTTTAATGTGCGCTTATCTCACTGATCCGGCCAACCCATCACGCCGGGCCCCTCCTAAGCTCGGGCCCCCAGGCCAGAGCCCTGGCAGCCTCCCCGTCGTGGGGGCCATGATGATGATTTATGTACTTAAATGATATTTCCCGTGTAGAATTTAAGACACTACTCTGGAGCATCACACTGTCAGCGATAGATAGGTGGGCTCGCCCTGGCCTGGGGCCCCGCTTTAGGATGTGGGGACCATGGTGCTCAATCAGTCAGTAAATGATCAATAAAATTACGTTTAACCGTACATATTATTATGTAAGAAATATGTTATTCTTTTCAATTGTGTAATGTCACAATCAGCTGTTTTCTTGTGTTTGTCCGCAAACCGTAGTTTTCAATTTCTTTTACTCTAGGACCTAGATAGAAAGGGAAACACAGTTATGTTGACCTTATCCGAATTCTCTAAGTTGAGGTCGGGCTTCACATGCAATATGACTGGGAGATATCGCGGTTTAATTAGCTTATAATTACGGAATTAAGGCGAGCTTTATCCTATGCACGATTCTAAGGCTTGAAATGCTGCTCGTAGTCACACGGAATTACCAAGGATTACACCTATAGCACCGTCAGTATTAGCCATAGTAAACTGAATTATATGTGCGATTCAGATTCAACATAAATCTTGTGTTGATGTGTTATTCAAATTTGGGGGACAAATCAAACGCCTTGATCATTGAATCATCTACAATAATGCTTCTAAAATGTATTGTAAGTAGTATTATAAGTAGTTAAATTGAAGTTGAAAATTATTTCAAGACTTCCCGAAAAAAATCTTGAATTAAACATTCTACTTACTTACGCAATCATTTTTTTTTGAGATCACTGTGTCACTGAAAATCTCTTCCATACTCAATCATAAAAGAACACATAAAGGTTATTATAGTAGTCAAATAATTACTACGGGACTATTGTCATTTTGCTCGGCGAGTAGTCAACCGATGGACAAATGCCGTCATACAGTGGTACACAAAGAGTACTAAACATTAACAAGGATGCCCTAAAACCCGCTGCATAAACTAACTCACAATCGTCTCGGTGTATGTACGTGGCAGCGAAGAACTAAGGACCGAGAAGAATCGAGGGAGCTAGGGAAGGCCTTCATACGGCAGTGGATCGACCCCCGCTGATAGAGATGATAATGAAATGCTATTTTACAACGTTTTTATTAGGCCGTATTCTTATTTGTCCGGTACAAATCTTGCAATCGATTTTTAGTTAACTTCCCGACTAGCTAGACATTTTGAAACTTTTAGAATATAATATCAGAACACGATGCCAATGCATTTTTTTTTACTTTTAGCCATCTTTAAGTAGAATTAAATTAATTTTCAGTTAATTCTGTTTTGTATGAAAAGTTATTTCGGAAGAAATTCGTAATCCAATCCACTATTATTGGTTGCTAGGAAATTATTTATATATACGTGCGTTACTATGGAAATCAATATGAGTGTCAAAATGACACTTCAGTATTATTTCTATCAAATACATTTATTTTTTATCGTTTAAGCTAGTCAGGTCAAGTTTATATGATTCAACAGAATATCTAAAAACGTTGTATATAAAAAGTTCTTTTTATCTTGTAATTATTTTCATGAACCTCGGCATTGGAATTCATAGTTTTAATCCGTGGATTGTAAATGGTATCCGGGATTGTAATCCCAATCACCTACAATTTACCGTCAATAAGATATAATAATATAAACTACAATGATTTATCACCGAATTACCGACATTATTATTTTCAGTCATAATACTAATGGATTCGTCATTTCATTATAGCCGTAATTGTTGCATAGTTGGGTATAAATTTTCCACGCTCCCTCATTAACTTGCTATGGCCACATATTATATCTGTAGAGTAGATTACTTGCTCACTTGAATACTACATGCGTACTTGTATTCGGAATATCGATTTCTGGGTTCACTTCATTAGTATGATTACTGGTAAGTGTTATTAGTTAGCTAATAAACCGAAGGTGAGGCCGCGCAGTATGTGATACATTTAAATAGTTACTTAATTACGTAATTGGCAAACAATCTATTAATTAATATAGATACCTACTTACAGTATTATTTTACGTATATTTACAATTTGTAAAATATAGCGATCACAATAATATATATTTTTTTTTCAATCGCGATCGAGTGTCGCTGCTTTCCAATTACTTTGGCCGATCATCCTCAAACTGAGGCACATTCCAGCTATCTCAGTTTTGACCGTCCAGGTTTTCTTTTGCACCAATGAAATTTCATTTGAAAATTTACAAAAAAATGTATAAGTACTACTTTTAATTGGCTGAATGTATCTCTCGTTTTAATTTGATCAGAAAAGTGATTGTTTATGTGTATAGTAATAATTGTTTCAAACTTATTTGCATATACTGCAAGATGTAGGCCTCTCTATTTGTCTCATTCTGCTTCCAATCCTGCCGCGCTATCAACCATGTATTCTACGCCAAATAAAATGCCAAGTTAAAAAAAGCGGGGCCTTTTCGATTTATTTTATTTTGAAAGAGATATTTTCTCCGGTAGTTTGTTTCACTAGCTCATGACTGAAGGTCGTGACCGTTCCGATATCCCGCTATCTTCTGAGAGACGTAAGACGTTCTGTCATTATAGTCTGTTTTTTTTGCAGGGCAGAAGGATGGCTGCCTCCAATAAGCTCCTTCACTAGGTTGCTCCACCTGATCTTCTTCCCAGAAGCCTGCTGATAACGACCAAAATTTCCATATTTTACCCGATTATCTGGTCCGTGACAAACAATATGTCAGGAAAACTGCGGAATACGTGTCATGTTTCATATTGTCGACAGCCGTTCCATTATTTAGAGTTTATCAATAAATTGTGCTTTTTTCAAGGAATTTTAAGCATTTGGCGCCAATACTACAATATATCAAAGGCATCAATTCTTTGCCCAACATACTTTGATCCATCCATATACAAATGGAAACACGTGTCATCTCATTTTTAGCAATCTGTGTCCTCTCTGTTATTTCTTCTTCACATTCGCCCTTTCCACTGATAGCAGATCCCAGTCCCGGGCAAATAAAGTCGTTCATTGTTTCTTGGAGTGTATTTTCTACGGCTAAAAATTAGCTCGATCAATAACAATTAACTTGTTCTTACGCATATTAAGAGCGTACATAAGTGAAACTATGACCGCGTTGCCATTCGGAGACCGACAATCGAGGTGTCTGCACGTCGATTTGTTTTGTCATGGCGTCGGATGAAAATATTTTTAAATCGTGTAAAGATGACTAAAAAACTTTACGTATGTACTTAAAAAAGAAAACATGTCAATTAATATAAGTACTATTAGTATTATTAGTAATATAACAATAAACATAATATTAAATGGACGCATGTTGGATTTTTATGACAAATTATATTTCGCTCGGCACGCGTCATTTGCACAATCCGCTCATCGCCTAGTCACGATCTTGTTAGACCATGCCTCAGCTGAGGTATAGTCTTAATAAGAAGGCGACATCAGCAATTTCGGTGTCGTGTTAATATATTGTAATTTGCTATATCAGCGCATACATTTTCCCACCCATAATCTATTCATACTTGATATCTTATTCCGTCAGTACCCCAAGACGATGTTTGAAACTCAATTTAACACTGTGGAAGATACTCTCCGTATATCATTTAATTATTCACCTTGCGATTAAAGCTATAGGCAGCCTTATCCTAAATCTCCAATTTTCTTGCTCCCAAGGGACCATATAGTTTCTTTTACATGCGTTCTCCCAGAGCGGATTGGCCGGTCAAAAGTCGTTGAATTTCAGGATGCGGCATGATAGTAATATAAATTGAGAAATTTTAATAAAGACTTCACATAGAAGAGAGATTACCTATATGTGTGAAAGACGTGTTATTCTTAGC
Source organism: Rhyacophila brunnea (assembly GCF_057557595.1). Taxonomy (NCBI): domain Eukaryota; kingdom Metazoa; phylum Arthropoda; class Insecta; order Trichoptera; family Rhyacophilidae; genus Rhyacophila; species Rhyacophila brunnea. The sequence goes on along the minus strand of NW_028232837.1, from coordinate 36,081,995 downwards.
ATAATCACGGTTGCATGGTGCGTAACCGACGTCGAAGCATGCGACTCTCTACGAAAGTCGAAAATTAGTGCAATTAACCTCTCTTACTCCGCATATTATCTTACCGTGCCTCGTTGCCCTTTCCTCGCTTACAGATTTGGTCCCTTTTTTGTTTCGCATACATATCTCATGTCCTGAAACTTCATGCTTTGATTCTAGCGCTGAACACTTGGCTTGGAGCTGTAACAACTGGTGGGTATGCTCACCTACCAGTGGTTACGTCCTATCGCACCCACAAGTAAGCGGCTTATGCCTCATAAACTAAATGTTGTGTTACAGTCATTTTAACGTACAATTACGACATGTCGTGCACACGGAATATACCTATAACTAAATTAGTACCTATATAACCGAGAAACGTTTGTTTTAATAGACTGTATTGTCGAAAAGTCAGTTTGTTTTTGTCGTTCCATTCTATGCACCAGTTCTGATTCATTATACTAATAGCAGTGGAGAAGACTCCATACTAGGCGATTATTTAAAGCCTACCTTCTGTAGAAAAATATTTTTTAATTGCATATTGACATATTTATATACTTAATCACTTCATTATTTTATGTTATATAAAAATAATTTATTTTGCCAACGAGAGATGTCGTATATGTAGGAATGTATTACAGTATTATAGTATTACACAGTTTACAAAACAACTGCAAAGGTATTAAAATATATACCACAGCGCGTCGTAAATAAATAATAAACGCCGCGACGTCTCGACGTAAATAAATCTCCGATTATGTGTGAAATAATTCTGAATTTTTTTCGTATGGACTTTACGTCTCGTAACCTCAGCAAGTCTGCTAATTTGTACGAAATAACGTAAGTTCCTATCGCAGAGCCTAAAACATTCGCGCATAATAATGTTGTCACGACTGCGCACTTTGTCCAAAATCATTAATAATAAGATAATTAAAAAAATAATTTCAACGGCGTTTAATCGAATATTAATAAATCAGTATAGATTGTTTTTATAAATAAAAATAAATTTTATCTAATGATTTTTGATGGGTATACATGTTTTGAAAAATACGTAATTTAAACACATCGCTCATTTTTATGTCGTCAATGAGTTTTTGAAGTTTCATTGAATTAGTGTGTCGTTTTCATTTACTAGTGTGTACCTATTCATTAGTAGTAAATATCGTACTATTCTCGTAAGTATACCTGACAAGTGTGCTCTTTTTATCAGATCTCCACAGCCTACCTCTTTCCAAAAGTCACCCTTCGCCACTGATTAATAGTAATAACTAAAAAAAGAAAACAAAAAAAAAATCGTTGGGTGTCACAGAAAAGGTAGATTAACTACGCATATTTGTAGAGAAGGGTGCATGTTTTCATTTCCTATTGGCTCCGAATGAAAATATCAATACCGGTTTTTCGGTATTTCTTATTGAATACAGGTATTCATTAAAACATAAGTATCAGTAAATATGGCTATTACAATCTCTTTAAAAAAATATTTTATAGAAAAAACCTACCTACTTATATATATTATGGTATGTAGACGTATGTATTAATCACAATATTATAGAATTGGTGATTTTTACAAATAATTTGAATATAGGTATTATTGATAATTTCAACTAAATGCCTCAAAAAGGCTGGTTCATTTAGCGTAAATAAGCACGTTACAGGAAAAGCTTATTAATTTCAACACTTGTACAATCATCAATAATGTTATTATAGAATAATTGAACATTTGTCACGGATGTTTTTTTATTTCGAAATAATATCATTAGGTATGTTAATTTACCGAGACAATTTTATAAATGGGTATATACTCGTATATTAATTTAATGAATTGTGTTTTATTGTTATTTCACCTATGTTGGATTCAGTCAATATTTTATATTTTATCAGCCCATAACTTATACACTCAATTGAGTAGGAAAAAAGGACAAACTAATGAAGAAATAACATTAAATGCATCGTCAAAAACGTAAACGAGTGTGGTTTCTAATACCGAAAATTTCAGTATTTTGGATTTTTAAAACCGGTATTTCGGTATTGAAATCCCTATGTTAGACATTGTAGATAAGTAGAAAAAAAACGCAAGTAAAAGTAAAGTAGGTAATAATTATTGTTGCTTTAGTTTCATAGGTAGGAACTATTTTCAGATTATTTTGTTAAATTTTCATTATACCCGAAAACTGGCCAATCCTTCGCCCCTTATCATTCAGGTTTGCGAGGTCAGTTGACCGCCGACGATAATTCGATCCATTTAATTACTTCGCATCGCAAACTTTGCGGTCCGGCTTCAACTGTATCCCGTCTCCTCTATCATTATTATTTAGCCAGCCCAAATTTTCTCTTTGCCCCATACTACTCCAACTAGTAATTACTCATTTAACACGGCTGGGAGTTGCTGGGAATATCATTTCTGAGTCTATCAAATTACTAATACATAATTGGTAGTTATATTATTTGTTTTAGTTATAGGTATAAGTTATTTGTGGTAATTTGTTAAATTCAATTAGACATTGCCACATTTAATAAAGTAAACGAATCACATATTGCGTGATTAATTTATATAATTCTGTATTTAATATTGACCTTTTAATTAAAATAATTATATATTATATTTAGACGTAGATACAATAATTTACCTGCAGATACTAAATAGTATAGGCAAACTAACAAATAAATAAAACTGCTACCTACTGAAATACAATATTACATTATAATATTGTTCACAAATTGATATTATATAATATTTGGACAATTCGAACGGATATACTCTTATATACACAAATAATTTATTATTATACTATGCTGCACGATGATAATATTTACCTTATTTAGTAGGTACTTGTCTCGTAAGTCGCAATATTATATTCTATAATACTACTTTTATATTGTGGCTTTTGTATACACTCAACACATATCATTTTATAGATATAGTCAGCTGAATGCAGAACTATTCTAACTCACATCTATTAGTATTCTCATAGAAATCTTTAATTATTAAACATGTATCTATGATTCTTTCTCAACATATTATGATATAGCAATAATTTATTAGTCTCCACCATAAAACCCTATTAGGTACCTACCTAAAAATTATTATGGAACATGTCTATCGATGTGTATTTTTCATATCTTTATAAAGGTCGTTAATTATATCTGTACTAATTCGAAAAATAAAATCGATACATCTTTAGTGTTTGGAAAAATCTATAGGTACGTGAGTACCTACTCCTTAGTGTGTCGTTAAAACTATATAATTTTAATAGTGTGATGCCGAAAAGGTTGGGAAACGTATATTTACGGAACTAACCCCCCCCCCCCTTTACACTAAGTTGATATAGTTAAGTAGTATACTCATTTTGTGTGTTATTTGTTTCAGGAATATGAATCTACCTTTAAGAACCTGACTATCCAAACGCCCTAAATGGTATGTTTCTCTATATTATATTCGAAAATAATAATTATTTATTTATTTAATGTGTAAAGTCGATAGATAGTATTAATTTTCTTTATTTTATTTAATATTTATTACCTAATTTCAAACCTATATGGTCTTAATAGGATCGGACGTGGTCAAAAAATATAAAAATATACACGAAGGTGTACGTCATAAGCAATCTTCTAAGTAATTCGAAATACACCATACTACTCAACTCAGTATTGTCAAAAATAGGCTTTCGCAACGATTAAATTTACCATGTCGAGTTTTGCTGCAACTTGCAATTAGGTACTTACCATTTTTTTAATGGGGAACAACAAGAAAACAAGTACCTCCTTGTGACCTTTTGATCACTAGCTTGGTATACTGTGCTGCTGGGGGAAATTATGTGCCACTCAGAAAATATAATACCTACTTACCTCTTCATAAAATACGAACCATTTTACATTTGAATTGTGTTACTTTTTACGGTTTGCATAAAATTAACACTTTGCATGAAGATACCATTTGAAAACGCAATTGCCATGTGTTATATTACATTATTATACTTTCCCGTTTAGTTTTACGCCAACAATTACCTTTTACGGCAAGAATTTCTGCTTCCCTAATTACTTAATCTCGTTTTATTGTGAATGGGGAGGCAGAACGTAATGTTCAGCCGAACTTTTGAGTGTAATTTTCTTTAGAATATGAAGTTTTTTCCCCATAATAAAAGCGATTAAGGCCTTAAACAGGTTGATACCGAATAATCCCTATATAAAAGGCAATTTAAAATTTTCTACAATCAAAGAAGCCATGTCGCTTTATACATTCCAGAAATCTCTCCTTTTCAAATAATAGAGAATTTTCAATATAAATAATTACGTAAGTGCTACTTAGAAATTTTCATATTATAAATATAGACACTTTTCTAATATAAAATTTCGGCAACCATTTCTGAATTTATTAAACAATTATAAAATTATTTATATTATCTTTTTTTACCCATTTGGGGATATGTAATTGCAGTTGCAGAGGCAATTATCAATGGGGAAAACATGAAACGCCTGGAAACGGGGTACATATTAGAAAGTAAAGTACACAAGGTGATGAACAAACATTTAATAATTATTTATTAATATTGAATCATCATTGTAATCATAATATCAAAACTCCACAGATGGTGCAGATTAATCTATTATCCACGTACCTACTTATCGATTTTTAAATTAGCGCTCTATAAAATTTTACTTATAATATGTATAATAATATATAATATATGAGGCGTCTAATTCCAAAAAGCGATAAGTCCACATTTGGTCATTCGAGAAAAAAATACCCACGTATTCTTCGTATAATTTTACACAATATGTATTGATCTATAAATTCCAAAACGCGACAAAACCCTACGAAAAAAAATATTTTAAGTCTCGATTTATGACAAAAAGCGCCAAGTCCGTGTTTCATATTATTTAAGGCTTGGTTGATTTCGCGCGTGTTTAAGTCGTCAGCCAATAAGGGAAGGTTCAATATTGGAAATGGCGTCTCCCATGCTGTAGCATCCGGTAAACTCATGACAGTGCCACGGAAATATGTACCTTATGCGGAATAAATTAAAAAGTGAGGTTCAAGTAGCGCTACGTCCAATTTTATTTTGCCTATATTTTTTACATTTAAGAGTTTATCGACTGAAACAAATTGCCATTTGGTTCTAATTTCGACATAGAATAAAACGGAAAAAATAATCTCACGTTAAAACAAATAATTGAAGCTTGAAACATAAAAACGTTGTTTCCTGCAAATATCGAATTTTGTAAAATTAGACGCCTCATATCAAGTATTTTCATTCGCTTGCTTTCACTAATGTTTTATGCTTTCGTTGTATGAAAATCTATGACACCGCCCGCCGGACAGTATTATCAAAGTTGATTTGATTAGCAATATGTTTATGAAACGTGTACGCTTGATTTAAACAGCTTTTGGTTATTATTGGGAGCCAGATTAATTACGAATAAGTAAATAGCCAGTCACTTGTCATACAAACAGACGACACTCAAATTCATCACTCAATTCTATATTGTCAATTTGCTTTTGAAATTTCTTCGATTTTTCATGTAGTTTGTCATCCGTCAATACTAAAATCATATTATCATTGACATATTTACCTACCTCAACTGTCGTATATAATATCGTATTGTTTCCATTTGACATTTTAAATAACTGATTGACACGTTTTGTCTGATAAATGGTATCCAATACAACAGTTAACGAATAATTTATGAGTGACTTATGACATGTATATCACCAAGAATATTATTCACATATTAAATAAAGACAAGCCACTCCCAACGTCATAATTCTAGAAGACAGAATTGATTTGATTTTATCAATACAAATAAACGTTGACAAATATAATGCCATCTATGACAGTTTCAAACGGCTATTGTTTCAATATTATCTGATACTTTATTAACATGTAGATAAGTATATCCATTTTCCACATACGAATAGTGTAATCTAATTTACACGACGTTCAGCAAATATATTATAGTTGTTACGGTTTTTATTTGTTAATATAACGATAAAAGTTTTCCCGTTGGAAAAGCGCGCCAGTGATTATGAAATCGAGACACAGGTGGTCTGAACAGTTCTGCCATACTAATTTTCCACACGCCTCTTCTGGCGCAGTTTTCTATTGTTTTCATTTCACTTTCCACGTACTGCAATTTTCCGTGAACGCCATATTTTATTGTATTCCCCACTACAATAACCAAAGGCCATTACATAAACTGGAATGACATATTAAAATATACGTTGCGTATTTAATATATAGTATAAGTATTGGTTTTAACTGTCAATTCATTCTGTATTTTTATTATAATATGAAACCGGTTGCGACTATCATTAAAGTAGGTATGTTAATTAAGTACCGAAGAGTTAGTTCTGTACCTGTATCTTATATACATTGGACGCCTAAAGACGCATCTAGCGCGTAACGATTCGGTGGCCATTCGATATCATTAGCATGATATTTAAATGTTGTAATTAAAAAGTAATTATCTAGTCAGCAGTCAATGTGTTTAATTTATAGCAATACTATACGATGTAAATAATATATACCTATTTTTATTTGCTTTATTTGTTGTTATACTCCTACAAGACTGTTTATTATATGCCTACCTAAATCTTATAGTAAATAATTTACTAAACAGAATATAAAATATAGATTCTTAGTATGTAGGTACTAGTTTTCATGTACATTTATTTCAATTACATTAATACTACATTCCTATTGTTTTCATTTATCCTGCCAGATTATGATTGTGTGCAGCCCGAAAAAACTAAAACGATTTAAATGTCATTACTCATTATAAAAATTGTAGATAATCTATTTATATAATTTGAAGCCTTATTATCCTTTATATTTATTTTAAACATTTGATGACTGCATAAAGTATTTTTATTACATAAAATAATATTCTTTTAAACCTCTCGCTCTAATGTTTTAGAATATAGTCATATTTCAGTACATAACTGTGCAGTGGTGTTAAGATTTTTTACATTTATTAATTTCTAAACGCATTTATAAAACCATTAGTATAATTTATGACGAGATAATTTTAGTAAAATATTTACGATAAAAAATTATATTGATAATCTCTGTGATCCCAAATTTGACAAGAATTAGGCATTTTATTATTCAAAAAATCGGCAAGATTAACACATTTGAAGATAATTCTAATGATACTATTTATAAGCTATGTCTTTGACCATTCAAGTGTGATAACCATCCTACGAATAATAATTGCTTTATAATAATTATTGACCTAAGAATAAGGTAGTGTTTTTTTGAAATACGCCATTTCTTTTGTCATCCCCCAGTGGTTAAGCTACAACATACGGCCGTAGCCATAAATTGACAAACTAAAATTGACGTAGGGAGTAAGATCATGTTAACGCGCGTGTTTGAACATGTACCTAACCGAAAAAAAAATCTTTTTTTTAAACGGTACATGTTCAAACACTAGATTATCTACAACGTTTAAGGTATGTCCAGGATCATGATTTGAAAATAGAAAAAAAAGCTCCATTTTGACCCACGCTGAGCACGTCCGCCCTTAATATTATCGAATATGTTAACCAAGAAAATAATATGGTCACCGTATATGTATACCAAAACCTTATTATATTAAGTATGTATACATACATTATAATAAAAGAATGCATTTTCCAGTTTGTAAGCGTAATAAAGGTCCTAAGAATACATGCATAACCTAATTCTTTCACTGTTTTACTTCTTTCACTGAAATTATTTGTCTTGTGCGAGAACGAATCCAATACATAAGAACAAATCCCGGCAATAATTTATAATCAGACGTCGCAAATTGAAACAAATGACGTAGAGCCTCCGCATAAAGCTTACCCATACTAGCAGCGAGCTTTCATAAACAACAGTTGCCCAGACTTTAAGTCTTAGTACACAGCACTAAATACCGCTTCGAAATGTAAAGCTGCTGCAAGCTTTCGAACTTACAACAGTATTAAGTGTTCAGTATTTACCGCAAAACTCTATCAGCGTAATACTCCAATGACTAAATAATATTGGCAGTTCTGTCTGGATTTAAAGTTTATTATACGTATTTACCTACGTAGGTATACATACATCAATTTATAACTACATAATTGAGATACATTTTATATTTATTTACATTCAGCAAACATCGATATTTATCCCGCTGCGGCTGAAAAAAGCTTTCGCTGACATGAATCGATAATTCTTTGCCGATAATAGAATTATTGTATTCAAATACTACGAAAGCCATGCACAGCACAGCGTCAAATGAATTTGGATCGTGAAAGGGAAAGAAAAATTTCTCCTCATGAACCGTTTTTGTGAGAAGCTCCATGGAAACCGAAACTTCGCTGGGGAGACTGTAGGGAGGGACGCTAAGTAGTTGTTCCAGGTGAACGACTGTATGCTGGCAGCATAGGAGATTGAGGATTGTGAAGAAGAATAAGATTATAACTACGTTAAGTCACTATTTACATTATTGTAAATTAATAATATCTATCGGCCAAATATTTTATTCGAGTCTATGTATGTTTTTCCATTAAGCAGTTCTCTCCACGGCTCGTTTCCACCCTTCTCGGAATATAGCCACGTGAAATTCTTGTTGTAGCATCTTGAGGGAGCTCTTCTTCGTCTTCTAATACTTTTTATCTGACTAAATTTTTTTAGTAAGTATTTCTACGTTGTTATTTTCCCTGCAGGGTATGTGACAAAAAAATAGAATGACCGTTGTAGGCAAACCCATTAGAGTCTATCTCGAATGGCAAGTTCAAGACTGGTCTGTGCATATCACCGTCTACGAGACTATTCTTCCGCATTCAGCAACATATTTCAATTTTGTCTTATCTTGTTTGTATTTCGAATATGACGTTATACGTTGATAATAATATAACTATTTTATTTGTTGGCAATTATGTAGCTGATATAGCTGGGTAAACGATACATTTAACATACTTTACACTTTTTACGCTGTTATTAGATACTTATTCGAAAATTTCATCCGCTTCATACGCGCGAACTTATGTTTAGACGTATTCAATTTCCTCACTCTTGCAGTAGTACCGAAGATAAATTCATTCAAAAAAGGTTTCTTGTTATCTAAAGCTCCCCCACGTAGCGAAAGCACAAAGCAACAACCTTCGCGGAATATTTCACGAGTTGAGTGTAACGTTACTCGCAGGGGCCGTATCGCAGCCGAGTCAATGCCTTCAGAGCTTTTCACCGCGCTCTTTCTTAAGGCGTAATGACTGTAATTATTGCCAAGATTTGTATGGAAAGCTCCCAATACAATGGACTGCAGCACAGCTCTAGTGGAGTTTAGAAGCCTAAATTACGATCTACACCTTTAACGATTTACGACTTTTGTATTGTCAGTGAAAGAAATGCAGCGCTGCAGGAAATTTATGTTTAAAAAAAGTTTTAATTGTTCCATTCTTATCCCAAAAGATTTTGACATTTTAATATTCTTAATAAACTATGTATTAATTTTATTCAAATGAATAATTCACAAGATTTTGAGAATGTAAAATTCCGAATATTGAACGTACATAACTCGAAAACACATCAGATATATCTTAATCTTGTGAATTATTCATTTGAATAAAAGAAATAGTTTATTAAAAATTGTTAGCAAGTTCAAGTAGACGTTATAACTAAAATATTGGCGAGAGCCGGACGTCGGTTAGTAGTTAAAGTAATTAATATTCCTTGGTTTAATACACAAAAACCGAGAGTTAATAATAACGCTATTTGATAAGCATTTCATGTATAACCTACTAGTTTGAATTATCGTTATTAGATAGCGAGTCTCGTAGCATAATTGGTTAATGCACAGATTGGCGTGACACCAATGGTTATACGGGTTCAAAACCCGTCGAGGTTCGTATTTTTTTTTTAATAAGATTTTTTCTAGTGGGACATCTGAAGTGTTTTCAAGTTATGTATTTAAATATTCATTTTTCATCATTTTGTCAAAAAACTCTTTTATATTTGGGAAAATCACACAGAATCCTTATTGTTCTTCTCTGACACTACGCCCCTTGGTGGACCGAGGACTCATCTACTCTTCCCAGCCCCCCGCTCTCCAGTAGTATACTCCTAGGCCATCAAACCAACGAAGTCGTGGTCTTCTCGCACTCCGTTTTTCTTCTAAACCCCTAAATGTACCTATCACATGGCGGACATATCGCACGACTGGATTTTAATAAATCTGACGACGTCTGGCTCATCATACGGCTAATTAACCTAATTATTATACCAACATCGCCAGATACCGTATTCGTAGACAATCCCAAAGATCTTTGCAAGATCCTACTCCACTACCACTGCCGTATAATGGCAATGAGCTGTAGCACAATACTGGTCCATATTAACAATGTTGTAATAGATATTCTATTTATTATTATTCTCCATTATCCTATGAGCAACGTTCTCATTTTATATTAAGTATTTATCATAGTTTTGTTTTCTTTTTACACGTAAACCTATATATTAATTATGTTGTATTTTTCTTTCAGTGATCTTTCTTGATATATAATTTGAAGGTACCTACCTACACAGTGAAATGATCTAAGTAACCTTGTAATATTATTTCCGTAAATAACATGAAAATGATTAATTATTAGGACGATATTATATTTGACCACTATGCTTACATCTCGTCCCTTCTTAGTATTTCGTGTAATGCAAACCACGTCTTTTGTGTTTTTATCTACCAAACATGAGACAACGTAATTATTTATGAGATATTTAATTTTTGATACTCCTCAATAAACGTATTGTAGTGGCCAGTGGCGGCTGATGGTTTTCAAAACTCTTCAGATTGGGAGTGCTACCATTAGGGAGATCATGACATCTTATTGTTAGCTTATGTACGTATAGTGTCGTACCTAATACAATGTCTCCCGTTCGGTAGGTCGCAGAAATATTGTTAAATAAATAATTATTACATATTAACGGCCCACGTGCTCGTCGCAGGTCAAAATTGAGTTTTTATTGTGTTTTCAAACCATGATCCTGGACACTCCTTAAACGTTGTAGATAATCTATTTATATAATTTTGAAGCCTTATTATCCTTTATAGTTATTTTAAACATTTGATAACTGCATAAAGTATTTTTGTTACATAAAATAGTATTCTTTTAAACCTCTCGCTCTAATGTTTTAGAATATAGTCATATTTCGGTACATAACTGTGCAGTGGTGTTAAAATTTTTTACATTTATTAATTTTTAAACGCATTTATAAAACCATTAGTATAATTTATTACGAGATAATTTTTGTAAAATATTCACGATAAAAAATTATATTGATAATCTCTGTTATCCCAAATTTGACAAGAATTAGGCATTTTATTATTCAAAAAATGGGCAAGATTAACACATTTGAAGATGATTCTAAAGATACTTATTATAAGCTATGTCTTTGACCATTCAAGTGTGATAAAGATCTTATGAATAATGATTGCTTTATAATAATTATTGACCTAAGAATAAGGTAGTGTTTTTTTGAAATACGCCATTTCTTTTGTCATTCCCCAGTGGTTAAGCTACAACACACGGCCGTAGCCATAAATTGACAAACTAGAATTGAAGTAGGGAGTATATTAAGGGGGGACATCCCCTTAATATTACAGAATTACATACAATATTACATATTAATAAATATTACAGAAGTACTGTATTACGGCAAAACGTACTGGAAATGTGAATTATCTCCCTAATAATTGATCTAAAATCAGTCCAACAATATTCTTATTGTGGCGCAGCTGAACTGACAAATTACGTGCGCGTAATGGTCATTATTTATAGTAACTCTTTTACACACCCTGGTTGTTATTAAATGATGTAAATTAAGTACCTATTATATATATATTTTTAACTATCTATTTTTTCTATTCAACGAATAATTTACAAGATTTACGAATGTTTCTTTCTAATTATTGATTAGAGTTCAATAATTAGAATGTTACAATCTTAAATCTTGTTAATCATTCGTTGAATAAAAAAATTGTTATTTAAAAATTATTATCAAGTTCAAGTAAGTTACAACAAAAATTCTTGGAGTGATCCGTGACGTCGGTTAGTAATTAAAGTAAAACCTACTTTGATTTAAAATACAAAATCCGATCGCCAATCTAGCTCAATTCAGGAAGCGCTTCAGTGAGTATTAAAAGCCGTTGGTTAAATTTTGTCGTAATTAAGTATGACTCATTTAGCATTGTGGTCAATGTGCGTGTGCGCGATACCCGAAAAATGCAGGTTCGATTCCTGCGGGGCAGGGTGTCTTACTTTTTTCAAAAAGATTTTTTTCTATTGGTTAGTAATAATTATGTTTTCTCATAGGTTTTTTTCTAAATTGTGTATGTTCTATATATATTTTGTTGTTTTATATTTAATGTGCTAAGGTTATGTGCGTATTTTGCTTTAATTCTATTTCTGGTACCTACCTACTCGAGTTAGGTATCAGTGTTATCACCGTGTGTTCAATTTTCTACCCTTCTTCTCTGATTGAGTCACAGAAACCAGGACACCACACAAAACAAACTACAATAAATAATTGATGTTTTAAGCTATGTATATAATATCGTATGTTAGAATATTGTTTTTGTATTGTAACATAAAGGTTAAACAAAGCGTTTATTCTAATGAGACATAGCATATTGTTTTTTAGATATTTATTTATATTAGATAAATAAAAAAAGCATCCTTGTAATCTTTCACCGTGTTCGTTTTTCCGTAAAAGTTTTCCGAGTAGGTGTACATAACATAAAAGGCGTTTTGAGAAGAGTTCTTTTGATATATCTTTCATAATAGAATTTTTATAGAATAGTAACATATTGGTTGTGAAATCAGCCTCATTTCCGTGAGTTTACATCTCTTGACAGAGTAGAACTGATTACTATATTCGACCTTTTTCGATTCTTTGGATATGATTTTTCATCGTCTATTTTTTGCAGCTTTTCAAAGCTCAAAATATATACATTTTTGAAGTCAATATGCTTTGTGTTACTTTGATAAATTGTATTTAAATTTTTCTTTACCCTTTCATGTGAAACATTAAATTTCTTTTACTTCAATAATCATCAATATAATAAAAAAATATATTATATAATAATAAAACGTCACATTGTATTGAAAAGAAAAGAAAAAACTTTGGGATTTTTTCCACATAGTTTTCCTAATAATAATGTGACATAAAAAATAATCGGCTATCGAACGAAGGAAACGTGGTATCATAAAAGCTGTCATAAACCAGTAACTATTTTATTTTATGCGGGGAAATAAATGAGCTCTTCAAAAATATATAAGGTTTATCATGTTCGTACATACTATCATGATACGACTCCGTGGCTAAATGAGCGGGAAATTGAAATTATATTTCATTATTTTTTCATTTACCTAAATTTTTATAATATTTCGTTTTAATTCAATTACTTAATTTATCAAAGTTTTATGGATAATATTACAAAATACGGCAAAGGGCGAACATGTCGGTTGGCGAGTGGGAAACCGCTTGACAAAATGCAGTTATACGATGGTACAATTCGGTTGCAGCGAACAACCTAGAAACCTACAAGAGTGGAGGGAGATAGAAGAAGCTTTCATTCAGCAGAGTGGAACGACCCCGACAGATAATTATTATCACAAAACAGATTACTAAGATAGAAATGTGAAAGCCAGTTGGCATGGACCGAGGTTTTGGAAGCAAGATTCACTTTATTAATTTGGGCCATAAAACCTAAGTGCGCCGACTATCCTCTATCCTCTGTACATACCTTGGTAAGAAATGATACGTAGGTACTTATTATTATAAGTATATGAGCTAGTTCAATACTTTACGAATAGCTGACTATTAATACAAAATATAACATTTGAGTAAACTAGATTTTTAGAGAAACAATTTGGGTTTATAATTAACTTCACGACCATCCACTGGGTAGCTCTATCACGTTTTAGACACAGTGATCACTTTTGAAGATGCTATTCAGGTGACTAAATGCCTTCCGTGCCATTTGAAATATGTAGTTAGGTATATTGATATTATTTTAATGTATATTAACTTCACATAAGTGATCCCATCATCTGTAAAATAGGATATTTTCTAAATAAATTTACCATATGGCTTGTCTCTGTGAGACTTAATTTTATATTTCCAATATAAATTGAGTGAACACATCATAATACGAGATTATCCATGTTCGAGTAACTCCATGTACGATCCCGTAATATCCAACTTTTCATTTTCTCTTATATCATCGTATCTTATACTTGATCTAATCGCATAATTCTCGTTACATTTTCCATTCGATAACGGCCGTTATCCTCAGTTAATAACGACGGAGGCTCGCAAAACCGTAACGATTCATTTCCGTTTCTCGAGTAGGTATTTTTATTTTCCACTCCTCTTCATTTTACTCGACTGATAGGTAGTGTTGTATATTTCTCGAGAATAATCTACCGAAGAATATTCTCTATAATATTCTTGAATAAAGTTGAAATTAAAGATTATCTTTTTTTCTGAATAATATTAAAAACCTCAGAAACACCTATTAAAAAAAATCATCGAAACACGTTGAACCGAGTGAAATGCTTTATTTACTGTCTGGGTGAGTGCTCTTATCCATTTAGTAGCTACATTTTGCGAATGCTAATAATTCATTATTAAATAGGAGCACTAATTCACACTAATTAATTGCGTCATATGGACATGGAGGTCGTAATAATTCCGATCCCTCCTTATATTCATCAATTTCAACTCCTGACTCTTGTTTCGGCAGAGTTTCAGTGCACGGGTACAGAGGACACTTCATGTCATTAAAGATAAATGACGGCAGAGCAAGTCAAGATTCTTTTTATTTCCTAAAAAACTCTTTCTTTAAGCATTAAGGTGCATGGTTTCTACGTCAGTCTCGTTGTAACGTTATTATCCACAAGGCTTGTGGATCATAGACGTTTAAACACTTGCAACATTCAATGAGGATTTTTTGAGACGTCGCTAGATTGGCGATACTGCGAACGGGAGAACATTTATGTTGGCAGCTAGGCGTACGCTTTACTCTGAAGATAGCGGACAGTTGATAGTGAGGCACGAGCAAGGAAAGACGTTTCTCGAGCAGGCTGCTCGGCGAGCCTGCCAATCAAGATGGCGACAAGATTCTACGGTATTTATAGTATCGAATTATGTTTAAAGGACTAGACTCCTATCTCTTAAATTGTATTAACCTTCCCCCGGTGTCTCTGGTAGTGTGGTTAGGGCTTTTGGCATTGGTTACGAACCTAATTTTGTAATTTTTGTAATGTGACATCGGCATGGCCGCGTGTTTTTTTACTAGTACCAATAAATAGCTTTGTGTCCATTTTGGACCATCCTCAAATGAGTTTATTATTTTTCTTGATCTGATTTGTCCCTTATATAGTAATATGCCAGGAGAGGAGTCAGGCCAAGTGGCGCCCCTATAATAATTTGTGATTAATTGATTATTTTCTCTTAATACTAAGTGCTGGACGCTGGAAGATTCATAACCAAAAGACTGCGTGGAAGCCCACGACCAACTGTTGGTAGGTATTAAAAGCCTACGGAGATGAGATCCTCATGTTTTTTTACCGCTGTTTTGCATAGAGCTAGATCCGGATGTGTTAAACGTACGATTAATATCTATTTTAGCCATGGTAGATGTAGGTGAATCGAAATTACGTTTCATCGTGTAGCATCGCTTCGGGACAAGGAAATGTGGCACTAAAATCTTTTCATTCTGACACGTTTATATCGGCCATAGAAAGTAGCTGTGCACAAACCGCGGCTGCATATGCATGGCGGGTGGAGATGGGGTAACTCAAATCATAATGAATGCCTCGATGTTTCATAAAAAAATGGTTAATACTGGTAATATTTATTAAATTGGAATATTTTCTTTAAGATAATGACTATGTTCGCTCCAAATCCGAGTACGTGGGCTTACACGGAATGAACTTCATATCAACTGGCTTTTTACGAAGAATATAATATGTTATCAATACTACCAACTCATCAGGTTCTTGCACTGGGTCAAATACATATTGAGAAATCGTTTTCAGTTTCACACACTATCGTGAGTGGATCTAAGAAATGTGGATTACTTAGCATTCTTAGAATATTTCCTAGCGTAGGATAATGCTTATTCTCATTTGAAGCAAGCACTATGAAAAGCTACAAAGTAATATAAAAATTGAATATAAACACCCGAGAATATTGTCAGAGTATTCTCGTTCTCAGATAATATTCTGAGATCACATCACTAGTGATAAGTACGTAGGAAGGTTCACTCAAGGATAATAAATTAGGATTTATGGTATATCGATAAATGAAGCCTCGTTGTATACATTATATAATCTTATGAAGGTATAATGTAATACTATAATATTTCTTTGGCCTTTTTTCCCTTTTTCATTGAAATAGCATTCGTTTATTTTGGGGTAAAACTTCGATATCACAGTGAAAATTTAGGAGATATAAATAGGTACATACAATGGTTGACTATAGAATTGCGTTTCTGTGATATACATTATCATAGTAGGTAGGTACATTAATTTGAAATAATAAGTCTAAAAATAGTATTTCAGATAAAACTGTACTGCAAGAACATGTGTTGTCTTTAAAATTATAGCAGTTTCGCGCATTTGTCGTAAAATTATAGAATTTTACCTTTTTTGCGGAATCAAGATATTATACTTATTATAATTGTTAGCAACACTGACCTCGTTAACTTTTAGTGTTAAAAATACAAACGTAATACGATGTAACTATTTATATGCATTGTAACTTTTACGGTGACAGAGATATTATTATGTACCTAAGTAAACTACAAAAGCTCAAGTGTGTTAGTTTACTTCATAAAATTACCAATATTACAGGATAGCCAAAAACTAATTTAATCATTTTATATTTATTTATTTATATTTATTTTTACAAATACTTTATATGAAACTAAAATTTATTATTAATTTTATTGCATTGAGTTTATAATATTATTGTTGTACTTTAAACTTATTTTTTTACCAATTTGCCTTTTAACTATAGGTACATTTAAAATGTGTGATTTTTTTCCGCAGTAATGACATTTTTTTTAATTTCTACCACTTGTAGATTGTAGAATACCTGGTCAATGTATTGAACTAATAAATTGATGTGTGACATTGATTCTGATGCATAACCGAACAGTACCCTGATGACTGATGAGTTACAATAAAAAATACTTACGACAAATTGTCACATTGCCCGCAATATAGTATTAGGACTGATAGAGGTACCCTACGTTTATTATAACCAATCAAACCTATGACCAATGCATTCATGTCGGCGGTACCTTTTTGTGTAGCTATGCTCTTACTCCTTCGTCCGCCATCATCCTATATCACGTTCAAGCATCGAAGCATAGGCCATGCACAAGGTCGCGCAACTTCCCACGCTTTATCGCCATGGCATACGCCTCCTTAACTAGAGGGCGCATATCACTTTTCAACGGTCTCTGTAGGGTGAGAGGGGTTGGCCACTTATAAAATAAAAACTATTTGATGGTACCTACCATACATGTTTATATATTTTTCTTAAGTTAAATATATGATTTTCGTGGACGTATTAAATATATTATTATTTTTATATTCAGCAGAACTTATGTTCTCTGTTTTTGTTGTACCTATTCAGTAAATATGTAGATATTTTTTTAATCTATTTCATTCCATGTGTACTTTTGATAATTATTATACACCTACTTTGTACTTCAGTGCATTGGCCGAAAGCTGTGTAATGCCAGAATACATACTATTTCGATGATGTTGATTTTACGATTTTGTATTATATGTATTCGGCAGTCGCGAAGGGTGGAGGTAGGCTGCAGTCGTAAATAGTGCACCATTCTTTATCAGTCTCACGTATTTTTTTTCATTGAAATGACTATAATTTACAGATGGTGTTGTTTAATTTTTAAAATTAAATTAAACCCTATGAATCCAACCCATAATAGATAAATAGTCAAAAAATACTAGTCTATCCATAAAATATCTAAAATTTTGCAATTAAATCATACATAACTTTTAATATTTTATAGATTGAATAATATTTTGTATCTATTATAGTTTGGTTTAGGCAGGGCTTAATGAATTTAAAAAATGAACCAACGATATGTGATATATAATATATTCTTAATCCAACGAAAACAAATAAGTATGAATGAAAAAGTGTGCACAATTTTGTCGTATCGCCCTAAATATACCAAAAGTATTGTATGGTTTGGTTTAGGAAGGGTTTAATTGATTTAAAAAAATGAACCAATACCATTTGTATAAAACAAATACACACGTATGACTAACAAAATTTAATATACACTATTTATGACGGATCTGAACAGCCTACCTTCACCCTTCGCTACTGGTATTCGGCCCAGTCGCTTATTTATATAAAATTGTAAATATTGAAAATAAATATAGAACTATGGCTATATTTAATTTCTTTCGTAGATAGGTATATCGACTCTTTTTTTGTTTTCGTAATACCTACACCATATCTCTAAAAAATACTCCCACACGCTTTCAGTACGAAAGAAAAGCGAAAAAATCTTTGAATTATAGTTTGGATTCCGCCCTATCATCATCACGGTGTGGCGAATCGCGAAGTCAGCGGTTTTCCCACTCGCCAAATTAAATACTGCCCGCCACACCCCCCTTATCGCCTTTCCCGCCAAATTACAGGGTCGTGTTACAGGATACGCTGCGCCCCTTTGATTTATCCATTTACTATCCTGACATAATAACGCTAGGTTTTAAAAATACAGTAGGTAATTCGGTTAATCCATAAAACCGTGTCAGTACAAATCACTACTTGCGGCCGACTACATAATATTATGCAAAGCATTAAGTTGGCTATTCATACAAAAATGTAATGATATCTTAAAAGCTAAAACTATTAATCTGCGTGTTTCAAGAATTAGTTTATATTATAATTTATTACCTACAATATATAATATTTTATGCCGGGGAATGTAGGAAAATATCGGTACATCAAATTACGTATCGATACTCGTACTTATTAGACGTTCATCGATCTAAATAGTTAAATTAATGTTAAACAGTTATAATTATTATTAGTACGTGTAAAAACTAACTAAGTGCATCATATTAAATTCTACTGCAATTGTACACCGTTTTCGTGGTGAGAGATCGCTTGAAGTGCTTTTGCGCTTACAGCGATATCCGAAAGCACTGAAAGCGGTCGAAAGCGAAGATATGGTTTTGGCGGGTAGACGCTTCTATGTATCGACATTGTAAACATACATTTCATCCTCCGCAAAAAATATTAAAATGTTATAAAATGTAACCAAAAGTAGTATAACTAAATAATAAATCGCCGTTTTCGACAATTCCGAGGTGTTATTTGTTCACTCCCAAGTCCCAAAATGACAGACGATGACCAGCAACCAGCATACTGAGCGAGAAGAGGAATGCATCTTCTCGCTCTCGACTTGACGGGAAACGACACTACCTGCGTTGGCATTTTATACTTATCATCATCATCATCAGCCTGAATCTATCCACTGCTGGATGAAGGCCTCTTCAAGCTGCTTCCACTTCTCTCGGTCCTGTGAATTGCGTTGCCACGTATTTCCGCAGAACTTTATCATTTCATCGATCCAGTGGCCTCTAGGTCCATCTTGCGGACGTTTTGTACTTATTGGATACCACTGGATGACTAGATTTGTCCAACGATTGTCTCTTCTTCGAGCTATGTGTCCAGCCCATCTCCATTTAAGGCTTTTAATAAACTCTATTACAACGCAAACCCTTGGCTGCTTCCTTATCCACTCATTCCTATTTTTGTCCTTTCGCGTTATGCCCAGCATGCACCTCTCCATACCACGTTGTGCTACTCTAAGTTTCTGGAACTCTCTTTTACTTAGGGTCCATGTTTCAGACGCATATGTGTTCACGGGAAGCACACACTGGTTGAACACTTAAGCAAAGTGGAAGGTCACTTATAGGAATATCATTATAAAAATATCGATTAAAATATTTCATGCGCCGGTCCTGTCTTAACCGACATCGATGAAGTGGGCGGAAGGCATTCCCACCTCACGTTGACCATTCGATAGATTTGTTTCCTGCAAAGATCTATTGTTGTAAAAATCAGCCTCCGCTGTAAAGTATCTCTCCACTTGGTGAATCACGTTCCAGGTATTGCAACCATCCTAAATATTGCATTCGAGTACGACGTGTGACAAACGGAGCATAATAAATCGCATTGATTGAAAGAGGTTACGTTGGATGTGTTAGTTACGCATGGATTTACACCTGAGGAACACGTCGCTAAAGTTTGCGTGCGTCAATGCCGTCCTTACTCGGTTCCATATCCATCCGATTAGATTTTTTTTATTCATGTAGCGATTCCGATCGTATGTATTTGGAATCAAGTGCGTCGACGCACGCAAACTGCAGTATCCTGTGATGGCGGTAGCTATCTTTGTAGTTCTTTCATATATTGCATGTCTTGACATAAATTGCATTTTCCAATTTAAAAAAATATTATACATTATATCATAATAATTTTAATGCAAAGGTGTCCAACAAGGCAACAAAATCACACCCAAATATTCAACGCTATTTTAAAATATCTCTTCAAGCGTTAACGAAAGTAGGTATAACAGGGGAATCTATGTACCTGTGATAATGGCAAATTCCTCATTCATCTGCGCTTTGCAGATGTTATATTTATATCTTTAAAAAGCTCAAAAGACCTCCATGACAGAATGCAAAAACTTGCAAATGACAAAATAAACTAATTGAAATTTCAATACAAGAATGCGCCATGTGATAAGGTCGTCCAACTTGATGAAATGGCAATAGACCCGACGTATCGCTCGGCAAGTGGACAACCACTGTACAAATCCAGTTACACGGTGACATCCAAGGGCACCAAACAACCACAGTGCCGCCCTCAAACCCCACTGTATGAGTAATCTCTTTATCTTCGTATGAAGTACGCGACACCGAAGAATCAGGTGCCGTGGAGAGTGGAAGAAGCTATGAGAGACCTTCATTCAGCACTGCATAGCCCCCGGCCGATGTTCATGATGAATTATTATACATAATGCGGCTTTCTTTCCATTGGGACCAACGGCCAAAGGTCAAGGGAAGAGGCAGGGTGCGCGAAAGACGCTTAACTCTGAAAGATCTCCAACCGTCTTTGCTATCGTGACATCGTTCTGATAACCGATAAGAAACATTCAGGGGTGAATCTGATTCTATTGTCAATTAAATTTATTAAACTAATATTAATTAATCGAATTAAGAATCAATACAAACAAGATTTAAGCATCTAACATTATATTAATTATAGAAAATACATTCTCGTAATAAAAAAAAACGTTTAGAAAAGTATATTAGAAAAATTGTACAATAAATTTAAGTGTGTACGAATCCCACTCGTTTTTTTTTTAATGTTTTGAAGTAAGTATTATTTATTATATTGAATTATGTGTTTAGGTGGGGATTTGTTTATATCGATGATCCATATAAAAGATATTATATTATCAACTCGGTAAATACTTGCCTATTTCGGGCACAAATAACGAGATTAAATATCTATTCTTGGTAAGTTCCGTTTCGAAAATAGTTCATTATATTATCTGTCGGTGTTAAGTGTACCGTAAATGATAGTACAAAATTGAAGAAGAACCTTATCAATATTATTTCTCTCACAGTGTCTTAATTGATAAAAAACCGTTACGATATGGCCAATGAAGCGTGAAAGCCTTCCCGCTTAAGCCTCCGTTAGAAGTTACGTCGTTACTTTTCGTTAATTATAAAAAAAGTGGATGATTCAGCGTTTCGCTTTATCTGGAATGTAATAGTTTATAATGAGCTTTAATGAAAATTTTAATTTAAAAGTTTGCCAAAGTAAAACACCAGTTTTATTTTTATTTTTTAACTAAACTGCGCTCTTTTTTAAATGAAATTAATGGATAAAGTTTACTTTTACGGCTACTCTCGCTGACACGTTTATACTTAAACTGATTATACATGATTCTTTGTATATAATTAAGCTGCAGAGAAGTCAGGAATATTATATCGATTGAAGACGCTGTAATTTATAGCATACAACTACAACGATTGTAGGATAGTGCGTACATTTAGTAATAAATAAAATATTAGGTACCTGAGTTTAGCATTATCGTTTCTTGGAATTGGCTTAAATTCCGGGACAAACTGTTTGTAATATTATCTGTATAGACATACTGCATCTGTTTATTTACGACATCTATGAATACGAATTTATTTTGATTTTAAATTCCGAACATTTTACAAATACCTTTTCATATTATGGTTCGGTGGAAATATCTTTATTAACATAATATCTACGCTACATAATTTTTCAGTATCTACTTCCAACATACAATGGTTCAATAAATTAAATTTTCGTTTAAATTATACATTATAGATACAAAATTGTACATAGTAATTGTTTCGTCAATATTATTATATTTAATTTAAGGTATTCATCTATCTGCATAATATTATGTATCCGTAATTTTCATTGTTCTATTATTTTCAACAGAATTTTCAGTTTAATTAAATCTCTTCTTCTTAATTAGCGCTATTTATCTTTCATAATGGTCCTATTTAACTGTTTAATCTGTCTTTTATGGGTTAGGTGCATTTTATGCTATCTTGAAAAATGTCTAGAATGAAGTAGCTAATCGATTTTTTAATAATATCGTCTCGTTAAGTAAAAAAATATTTAATCACTTGGTATTCATCACTCACTCACCAAAATTATCAAATGCAACACGAGTTTCCTTCGCGTAATTCACTTTATCATCCATCAATTTTGGGAATTTTGTATCTATTAAATTAATTTTAATGTCTTATTTAATTCTTCTTCTTCGATGGCGAAGTCGAGCCCTGACCTCCTCCACCGCCGTCCTCCAGCTGGTACGGTCCTCCGCACGTCTTTTCCAGTTCCTGATTTTTAGCAGCTGGTTGGCATCTTTTGTAAAGTTATTACCCCATCGTGTGCGTGGCTTTCCCACTGGCCTTTTCCCCCCTGGGTTTCCTTCGAGGATCTTCTTCGGTATCCGTGACTCAGGCATGCGCTGGACATGGCCTGCTCAGTTGACCCTCTGGAGTTTTATGAAGGTGGAGAGTTTTGAATCTTGGTATAAGCTTTATAGTTCTGTGTTGTACCTAATTCTCCACTCCCACCATCATTCATGGGTCCGTATATCCGCCTCAGGATCTTTCTCTCAAAGCAGTCTTACCATTTCAGCTGCTTTCATATTTAGCGTCCATGACTCGCACCCGTATGCAATGACTGTGCGTATGACGGTTTTATAGAGCCGGGTCTTAGTTTTTCTGTGGACATTTCTGGATTTGAATATGGGCAGCAATGAGAAGTGCGATTTATTTGCAGCGGTTATTCGGGTTTTTATTCCTTCCAGTTCCTCGTTCTGTTTTGTAATATTGGAACCCAGGTATATGAACCGGTTGACAACCTCAAATTGATGGTTTCCAAAACTGGAACTTTGGCCCAGCCTACTCTGATTTTGTTGGCTTTGTATCAACTGTCTTATTTAATACTTATAATATATTTATTTAACTTAATACAACTTAAAATATTGGATTTTTCATTCCTATATTTAAAATATATAGTTTAGTATTAAATATTACTATATTTTAATTAATATCTAAATTATAACTGGGAATATACGGCGAGCAATAAATCCAGTTCTCTTATAGCTCATATCGGAGATAAATAAAATGTACCACATGAGATTGGGAGAAATATTGCTCGTGATCTCGAGAATCAGAATTTATATGTAGTTTGTTGTTGACTGGCTGGGGAAATCTCCTGACAAAACTATAGATTTTTTCTATATTGAACATGTCTGATTATAAATAGAAATTGTTGTGTAGGTATCATCGCATGATATTATTTCCACAAATAATATTTCTTATAATCCGACCAATAGTAATATAATGTTATTATCACATTCTATAGCATGCTATGCAGGTCCGATCGTGTTAAGAAAATAGATAATCGAGGCCCATAAACAAGTACACCGGTCGCCATGGGAACGCAACCCTTTCCCCTGCTCCAAATTGGAATTGTGCGAGACCTTCTATTTATTCTCACCCCCGAACGAAAGCCTCTTTATGAGGATTAAGGTGAGATGTTCAGGGAGGAATTCGCAGAGTAATTTTTCTTTTTATTCTTAGAGTTCACCCTTACCTATTATGTAGCTGACCGTCATCTTTTTAAGCTACACGAGCCATGGCAAATATGGCGATGGTTAACAGAACCTTCTTTGTTTTCCCCCTTGTATTTTCCTTAGCCTTTGTTCTTATTGAAATTGTTGACGACACTTACAATGAATATCAACTATTTTTCGGTATAAATTTTTTCCCCCTGCTGCTTTCGTATGTAGGTATCTACGAGTACATCAGAGTCATTTTAAAAATGTCTCACGAATTATTTTTCGTATATTCGTCCAAAAATCTACTTGATATTTTAATGTAATAGAATTACTTAATTGAAGTGGTATTCGTTCGCATAGTAGAACTTCACGTGGTGGCGAACAATCCACTTCGTTACCTACTTGTATATTTGAAAGCTGAGTCATTATGTTGACACGTGGTATTAACTCGTCAAATAATATTTAATATAAAATTTTCTCATCAAGTAAAATAATTCAGATCTATTTTATTCAATTATTTTTATTATTAAAGCGTATAATTTTATTAATGGCTACAGCAGCTGTAGCGGATATTAGTTTAATTATTTCAATATTGAAGTTTGCATTGTGGAATCATGACATTGTAGCTAACAACATTATCGAAAGCACTTCCGTTCAAGTTTCAATTATCTACATGTTCCGTGACATTGATAATATATATATTATTATATCCAGCAAGTTAAGCCACTGTACAATAATAATTATCTGCGTAATCAAGACTGTTTCGTTAGCTTAGACTGGAATAGTACATTCACATTATTTTATCTGGTCACAGAAATAGTACACAGTTTATCCAATATATAAGGATTAAATTATCCTTTGTTATATTATATTATAACGGGAAGAAAAATTACGTTATAACTTCTGCTGTTTTATTATTGATATATGAGCTAACAGATATTGACGGATATACACTAGGTACCTACTTATTATATTATTTTTTCGGGCGTCTTTATTATAAACATACCACACCACATAGGCGTGTAGCTCGATGGTTTTGATGGAAAATATAACGTAGTTAGAGCTACGCCGAGCGAGTGAAAACGATGCAATAGTCATCATTCAACAGTCGGAAATAATAGCGCCTGTACACGTGCATGGATTTACTGGCAGCAATAGTGTGCATTTAAACTTAAACTATCATGACAATAACTGTTGACACATAAAACTCCTGACTGTCTCTCCAATCTTCAAGATTGAGCGAGACGCGATGTTATGCGATCTTTTTATGGTACAATTTTACAGGTAGTGAAAATCGGTTAACCTCATAATTCGTTCGTAGTTCGTTTTTTTGCCGGATGGTTCGCCACTATCGTTCTACGGCGTAGGCGTAGATCAAAAACTGTTGCATAAAATTTCAGAAGCTTTTGAACTTTTTTCATGAATGTAATCTTGCAACTCCAGTATAATACATGTTTACACATACATTTTCTTATAATGGCCGCGATAATACTTACTCTCAGCAGTAAATCCATGCACGTGTAAACGAGTATGGTATAATAATGGTACCTAAATCAAAAAATACTCTATGTAATTTCATGTGCAGTAGAAGTACCTAATCGCAATCTGCGCAGTTAATTTTTTTTGTTTTTCCACTACAGCAACAATATGTGGATTCACAAATCTTGATTTTGCACGTACAATTTTATAACCGTAGCCCCTGCTTCCGTTCTTTTCACTATGTACAGCGCTATGCAATCTCGTTTTAAGTAGCGTCCATTGATGTAAAATAGGTAGTGTCGGACTTTAATGTCAAAGAAATCTATCTACCAATCACCCATGTTATGACTACCAATTTTGAAAACAAATTCAGGCGATTTGCGTGCGAAAGTTAATCCATCCAAAATCGCGATTACGTATACGCGCGCATTGTTATTTTGATTTCTATTATACCAATATTAAATACGAAGTAATGATGATGAGGAATAGTTAATATAATCCTAAATTGCTTCAGATTTTTTTACTTTGATGATGTCTATCAGTACAGAAATGATCCAAGAAGTTGTCAGCGATCATATTTTTAAAACTGTAATTATATTCTTGTATTGAAAGACGACGCGTACCCACTCTGTGTGTTATCTTCTCTACGGACCGAGCTAAGACTTGTTGTCGAACAAGCGTGCCCATGATGTGCCCCGGGGGAGCTAAACTATCGCACTTTAATTCGTTTAGCGTCGTTACAACACATTGGGAGAGCCGCGCCCGAGTGCCAACGGTTATTGGCACTTACATTAGCGGGCGGTTTCCCCAAGTGTAGTGCCAAACCACCTGCCCAGTGCCCGGTTTCGGGTGCTCACCCATCGAAACTAATTTACCAACGTAATACCTATGTATCGCATTCGACTTGTTTTCGCTCCAGAGACTTGGTTTTTTTCTGTCACTGGTGCGGTGCATGATATTATAATATTATGTATAACATACCTACGCAGATTTTTATGTTTCATATAATCTAATTATAGTTAGGTGTCGTATTTGACGGCCATTCCATAATATATTATACATATTGATGTGGTCTTACATATATTTTATAATGGGAACGTTTTGGTTCCGGTGTAAGTCAAATGTGTTCTAAATGGTCATTAATAAAACCATTATATTAATTCGTAACACACGCAAGTTTAGCTGTTTAATTAATAATACCTGTTTGTGTCACATGTTATCAAATTAGCTACTAATGTCCTTCTAAAATTGTGTTGAAATTATTGCAATTTTATCAGTTGAGGGTTATAGTAACTAGCTACAACTTAATCTTCGAGTAGGGGAGACCGGGTACAATTGAAACACTTTGGGTTTTAGAATTTTTTCTCCTTACATATTTCAAACTTCAATAATTTTAAGTAATATATTGATGTCATATCTATTCTAGTTTCTGTGTTTATTTTGATATATGGTCTACAACCATGCATCAAAGAGATCCCCTTGTCTGGGACAATTGAAACACATACTGGGAACAATTGAAACAGTACTTAGATTCTATGACGTCTTTAATGCTAATAATAAGAAAACAGATTTATTTAATTAAATTTTATTGTAAATTAAAGTGACATGAATTTTTTTTTAAATATTGTAACAACACAACAAGTAATATTAAAGTAAGTAGGTAGTTGGTAAGTAATAGTAACGAGACTAAAAAGTAATAGTAAAATATAAGTAGTAGTAAAAATTGATTGCTTTATTGTGACATGTATAGTTAAATTTTTGTTGAGTGCATGACTCGTGTGACCAAACATTACAATCGATGCACTGGACTAACAGTCGAAATATGTTTCTAACATCCCCACCATTAATTATTTTCTAAACAACGATTAATTGCAATAATGTAAGCTATTCCACCCAAAGTTAATAGATAAATAAATATGTTAATATAATTGAAATCATCTAACTAACGTTTTTGTATCTTTAGTCACACTTTTTCGATAAACGCAAAATATTACTTTAATGGTGGGAATAACGTTTTTGCGAGGTATACAGGTCCGCTCTGGACTACGCTCGACGGACGACTGCTGAGCGGCAGAAGCTCCCAATGACACTTAGTTTGGCAAACTCTCACGTGATTCGGACATGTGAATCGGCTGCTATACCCGCTGTTTCTATCGTCCCTTGTTTCTATTGTCCCCGGTCTCCCCTAGGTACTGTTTTCAGTTTAAATTGCATAATAATATATTCATGCACCATCTAGTATAAAATCTTTACGCCAGCGTCTTTAATAATAGCCATTTTTGTTAAATAAATAATATTATCCAAAGTATGTTAAAAAAATTTGTCAGTTTGAGAATCCGTGGGTTGCACAACAACACTCAATCCCCCCGGGTGCTTTTAGCATTGAATTCAATAACAATTTAATATCACTTACGCTTGTTTTAATTGTGTTACCCACCTACTAACGGAGCCTGAGTGCTGAGGCATACCTATGCGAATTAACTTGTGCCACACAACTACTCAGAGCGTGATGTATGACTTAGTAGAACTATTATATGAGTAGCTTTATCTCGTACGGAAATATTTACAGACAAAATTGAATATTACCTTCTCTGTTTTATTATTATCAAATCGAGGCTAGGCGTCCTCAAATTTTCTCCTCCATTCACCATAGTCTCCAACCAATCCCACACGTCATGTAGCTAGCCTTTCCACATGAGTGTTTAGTATGCATACGTGTCTTTCCCACCTAAGTACTCTTATTATTCTTGGTGTAATATTGGATTTATTTAACAAAAATTAATAAACGTATTTATATTTAAGAAGCAGAGGAAATAAGTCAATAACAAATTACAGCGTCCTATATTTGTATTATTATTATTTATGTCAACAATCTAAAAAATGTAGTAAACTTCCATCCCATGGTCGGAACTATGTAGTAAGTTCTGCACATCCGTTACAACTTCCGGTAAGAGTCGACTAAACTCCATAAATGAAACGATTCTACCACGCGGAGCTTTTATACATAAAAAAGCTCTGAAGACGTAATGGGTGCTAACATGACGTACCTATAGCACGGTGTAATCTTATGTTAGATAATATTACACATAATATAATATGTACTGGCGGTGTTTGAGTGTTCGAGACAACGTACAATAATATTTGTAACAATCCTATTACAAAATATCATTATCAAATATTATTACTTACTTCACCCTTTCACGCTCCAGCTTTAGAGCATAGGGCATGATCGCGTCGTTGTATTCCATCCAGCGCCATATTATGTGTCTTTTACCACGATCTCCACTGTGTGGAATCTCTGCAGATTGAGGAAGGCCGTCACGACGACGTAACCCGTTCAAAACTGGGTCTGAAGGTCGTGAAGTGTCGCACTCTCAGATAGCCTACCCTGACAGCCTTCATATTAGGAATACTGTATTCTAATCTGAAGACGTTGGACTCAATTTCCGTTGATGACATAATATATTTACTGCCAATGGTTGATACGAAGGGGATATGTGCTTTAGCATCATAGGTACCCCATATAACTTACTCTCTACAGTTACTCTTCATAAGTTTTTGGGTGCTTAAATATAGTACCTGTTTGCGGGATTGATTCGGCGATTTATTTTATCTCGATTTTTAAAATATAAACCTATTATTAAGAGCGTACATAAGTGAAACGTCAAATAATTTTCAACACTATGTGGGACGTAATTTCGACCGCGTGCCATTCGGAGAGTAATAGTCGACTTGTGAGCACGTCAATTTGTTTTGTGATGGCGTCGGAGGAATATATTCTTAAATCGTGTAAAGATGACTAAAAAACGTTCCGCATGTACTTGAATAAGAAAACATGTCAATGAATATACTATTAATATTAGTAATATAACAATAAACATAACATTAAATGGACGCATGTTGGGTGTTTATGACAAATTATATTTCGTTAGGCTCGCGTCATTTGCACAATCCGCGCATCGCCTAGTCACGATCTTTTTATACCATGCCTCAGCTGAGGTATAGCCTTAAATATAATATTATACTGCTAGCAATCATACTCATTTTTTTTATTAAAGACGTTTACTTCGTGAGAATACGTTAAAATAACGTGTGAACTCATCATCTGTTATCACATAAAACATAAGTGAACTTTAGAAAACTCAAAACGTTTGTGTGAGAGATAAAACACGTCTCGGATGAGATTTCCCGTGTAATGACGGCCTCGAGAAATTTCCCGCGAATAAAACCTCTTCCCCTCACAAGTGAGCGCAAACGAAACAATTTTACAAGTACAATAACACACGGCAGGAGTGCCGGGAATGGTGTCTTTCGTCGTTTGCATTTCTCTGAAGGCGGTTGTCTCTCTGAAGATGTCCTCGGGCTGCCACTGTCGGAAAATTACGTTGCCGAATGTTTGCGCCGCGAGATTTCGTACCGGCATGGCAGTGGCGTTACATTTATAATTAATTGAAAAGCCGACGATTAAAGGAGTGCAAGTTATATATCGTCACTGTTCTGGCAGAAGACACTAATTCGAAAAAATGACATATTGAGTTAGTTATACCACAATGTTCCTTATGTCAAACTTTACCGGCTGGAAACCTTCTTAATAAATAAACAGTCTTTATTTTAAAGTCATCCTTTTTACGATTACTTAATAAACTCATATGATAGACCATTTCAATCATTTTAACAACTTCACAGTCAAATTACTCAAAACTAGTATTCTCCAGTTAGTGTGTTCTGCCAGAACAGAGACGATATTATAATTAAAAATGTGCTAAAAAAGCATTTTCTGGCGTCATGTTTATGCGTGAATAGTCATTCGAACATGTAGGTACGGTACCTAAATGCTTTGTATAAAAATTTCTAAGCATTTTATCCCTAAGTATTGCAGTCCTTTGAATTCTCTATACAGAATTTCATAACAACTTCTTTGATTTGATAGTAACATAATAAGTCTTTAATAAACATAAAGAAATACCAATATGTATTGTATATCAATATATTATATTAGCGCGTATGCTATTCTTTTGCCAGTCTTGTACGGCATGGTATCAGTTGCGATTAACAATACGTATTGTCGAACAAGAACTTCTTGTATACGTGTTAAAACTGTGAACTAACAAGCCCCTCCTATTTAGTTAAACGCACTTCGACTACAGCGACTTCCGATTATCGCCTAGATCTTTTTGTTGGACAGTACCGACTTTATTCAAATTATGTTTTCAATAAATATTTTTTATGTTTTAATAAGTATACCTAATTAGGTACCTACCTGTAAAAGTGTGATTTTTAATTGCGTTATTATAATGACCAAACAGTATAAATAAAGTAATTCACTTATCTATCTATTTGTGATAGCGTTCGAAAGGCATCGGAGTATTTTTCTCATTTCTATATCTTTATTGCATAATCTTTTCTTTCTCCAGATTTTTGAATATTTTTTGCCTTAGAATAAAAATATCCTGCTTATTTTTATGGCAATCCAATTATTGCATTGTCTCTACGTCACGTCGTTTTATATATTTTCCCTTTTTTATTTTTATCCTACGCAATAAGGATATCGGTGCTGGAAAGAATCTTTATTCGTATTATGCGTCCTTTGTTTCTGTTAAGGGATATACGAGCCGCCCCTGCTGTTGCATATTTTATTCGCCGGTATTTTATTAAATTTTCCTCCCCTCGAAATAGAGAAGTCGTAATAATATCATATTATTATTATGATATTCTACTCACAAATATAATAACATATTGAAATGACTTTATCGGCGACACTGTGTAACCTGTTATATATTATGAATATTTTTTACTCTTCGTGTACGTATTCTCTCTTTGGATTATTTTTCGGTATTCTTTTGTTTAGATGTATTATTTTTTACGATGGATTTTATTGTGGTTTCTTAGTTGATACAGCTTGCTATAATGAAGGGCTGAACATTAAAGGGATCCTTACGTGCAAGGAATAAGGAACGTAATTGAGTGAAGAGCTAATAATGCAATAAAATTAAGCTAAATTTTAAAAATATTATTGTAATAGGTTATAAGAAGCAATTTGTACTGCACCACAATAAATTGTTGTCAAACAATAGGAACCTGTTAGACTTCAGGACTTTCAGTTGTAACACCGTTATCAAGACTACAAAAATAAATTGCTTGTCTACGCTTGTAGTAAAACTCTTAGAATGAGACTAGATGATCTCTCTCTCTCACTCTGGGACTATTAAAGAAAAGTACATAGGTACGTATGCTACTGACTGAAATGCGACGAGATCAGATCCTCAATTAATAATGGAAGATGATGAAGCCTGCCTCGCTGAGATTATTACATCTAGCATGTAGTAGTATGTAGAGCATGATATAACAGACATGAAAAGTGAGAAAGCTAACAACTACTGACACTCTCAAGAGACCCGGTAAAACAGTGAAAATGAATTGCTTGCATGACTTCCAAAGTTCCAGAGGCGTGGAAAGATGCCACGATCATCATCCTCCATTAAAAGGGAGACCCTGAGGATCTGAAAAATTATCGACCGATCAGTCTGCTGTAAATTCTGTACAAAGCTTTCACAAA
Organism: Rhyacophila brunnea; assembly: GCF_057557595.1. Classification (NCBI taxonomy): domain Eukaryota; kingdom Metazoa; phylum Arthropoda; class Insecta; order Trichoptera; family Rhyacophilidae; genus Rhyacophila; species Rhyacophila brunnea. The sequence goes on along the minus strand of NW_028232837.1, from coordinate 36,049,744 downwards.
AGTACTCTCCAACCGTGTTTGACGATAATTAACCGATAGAGCAACAAGAATTCAGAAGAGACAGCACAGTGTATCATATACAGGCTATTGGGGAAGTTATAGAACGACATCAAGAGCGCTGAAGCGTTGTCGGAACGTGTTTTTATTAGATTTTATCGCCCTGTGAACCGAAACGTCCATTTTTCCACAATATAAAGTTATTCATTTTCATGTCAAAACTGTATGGGCCAAATTGACTAGACCTAAACATATCCCTAGTCGATCTCTGTTCGCCAGTCCGCCTCTCTATCGATGTATATTTGGGGGTGACAGTAGAGTTTTTGATAATGAAAATGCCGAATCGCCACATATAGTTATTGACACAACATCGATTAACGCTTATTTAGCTCCAGATAGTAGAAAACACAATTTAAATCCTCAATTTTATTACTTTCTGTAATTGCCATTATCATAAAATATTCAGTTTTCATTATAATATACCTAATTCTATTCTCCATCGGAAAACGAGAGTCGCCCGCTCAATAATTTACCTGAAATTTACTCTTACATGCTACACGAAAACCTTTTTTTCGCACAAAGAGAATCCCCATAAATAGTAAAACTCGCGTTGAACTTTTTTTTCTTTTTTTATACAAACTCGCCTCAAAAAGTTGTTGCCCGCGCGATCGATGTTTTTAATATATTTTACCCGTCCCACGGATCGTGTGTGTGTATCAGGCCTAAAGTAATTTATCTTTCGCACATTTCTATTTTATTTCTTGCGCACACAATGGACGCTCTCGCCTTTTTTTAATGTTTTATTTATTTCGTATTGTGTGTCGCGATCCCTTTTTCGATGTGGATATTTTACAGCCAATTTGACAGCGGCGGTTTATAGCGAAAAACCTGAAGCAACAAAGGTTTTTTTTGCCGCGATTCTGAAATTTCAATCAATTCATTTTGTCAAGCTATAATGGAACTACAATAAAACAGAACCATAATAAAAAATAAACACGAATACATTATTTTGTTAGCTATCGTTGAAAATAGTTCATAGAATAGATCCCTTTGCAATAAACTCACGTCACTTACGTCTAATTGATAGCGAATTTCGTACCACGTTACAATGTAAGTACGTAAACGTCGGTGGGTATTTATGTCGGAACTTTAAAGAATTATGTGATTTGATCACTTACAACAAATGAGATAATAGAACGTGGTGTCTAGTATCTAATAAGTTTACATTAATTTCACGTCTTAGAAGTCTGTAGCACTTTACATAGGGACTTCACTGATGATTATGCCATAAATAGACAATAATGTTTTTTGTTATGTTTTACAAACCTTATAATTAAAAATTACAGAATTGTATTGCTTCGATTTAGAGATTTAGACGCATTGCCGTGCTAATAGATACGAGGGTGGGTCAATAAGTCCTTAGAAAAGCCGACAGGTGGCGCGACTAGTACTGTAAGCGGTTTGTTTTCATGCAGCGGCACTACCGATTCAGTATGCTGCGAAGTTTCAATCAGATTGGTCGGGTTGTTGTTTTTTATTTTCGTACATTTAAAAAAAAAATTTGCTTGTTTACAAAAATGGAGAAAATTGAGTTTAGAGCTGTTATTAAACATTTTAATATAAAAGGGTTAACAGCAAAGGAAATAAAAAATGAGTTGGATTTAGTTCACGGCATATCTGCTCCTTCACTTGCAACTATTTATAACTGGTTAAATGAATTTAAACGTGGTCGTACATCAACAAAGGATGAACCACGCTCAGGACGTCCTGTAGAGGTGACTACACCAGAAATGATCAATAAAATCCACGATATGGTGTTAAGTGACCGAAGATTAAAGTTGAGTGAGATAATTGAGGTTACAGGGATCTCAAAAGGTAGCGTCATTTCTATTTTACATGACAAATTGGGCATGAAAAAAGTTTCTGCAAGATGGGTGCCGCGTTTGCTCACAGTCGACAATAAACGCAATAGGGTGGTGGCCTCTAAAGCCCTGTTGTCGCTCATGCAACGCAATCCGGATGAATTTTTTCGTCGCTTTGTGACTGTAGATGAAACATGGATACACCACTATACTTCCGAGACGAAAGAACAGTCAAAGCAGTGGATTGCGAAAGGCGAACCATGTCCAAAGAAGGCGAAAACCGTAAAATCAGCTGGTAAGGTTATGGCTACTGTATTTTGGGATGCACGTGGAATTATTTTCGTTGACTATTTGGAAAAAGGAAAAACAATAACAGGGGATTATTATGCATCTTTATTGGACCAGCTAAAAAACGAAATTGAAGAAAAACGGCCTCATTTAAACAGGAAAAAAATCCTCTTTCATCAGGACAATGCCCGTGTTCACACATGTTTACGATCAATGGCTAAAATTGAAGAATTGAAGTTCGAATTGGTCGACCACCCACCGTATTCGCCAGATTTAGCCCCCGTGACTTTTTCCTTTTCCCAAACTTAAAAAAATGGCTAAGTGGACAACGTTTTTTTTCAAATGAAGAAGTCATCGATCGGACAAATGCTTATTTTGAGGACCTTCCGAAAACTTATTTTTCTGACGGTTTAAAAAAAATTGAGAAACGTCTAACCAAGTGTATTGAGCTCCAAGGAGATTATGTTGAGAAATAAAAAAAAAAATACAAAAATAAAAACTGTTTTAATGCTTTTTTCTAAGGAATTATTGACCCACCCTCGTATTAAGATGCATATTAAAATTCTACTTTGACGAGTATTAACATTTTAATTAGTAAGTAACTAATTAGTTAACAGATGGCAATTCATATTGGTACGTATACCTACTATGTAAATTACCACGGCATTGTTTACACTAGCTTGTACATAGAAAATGTTAACATTGACATAATGAAAATGACTGAGAATATTGATTTAAATTACATATCGATTCCTATTAAACGGAGTTGCGTTATATTCTATTTCTTGAGAATCGGTTTTAATATTAAACCAAATATATTATTAAATTTATTGGTTCCGGTATTTGTATGACCTACGTTATCGGTTTAATAACACAGATGGATAATTAGTCAAACTTCACATTGCTTTTAAACCCGTTCGATGGCAGTATTACATTTACTTCAGACGAGGGTTCTAAGAAAATGGAATCGTCGAAATTTTCTTGATCTCTGAATATAATTGGAGAAAACGCTAAACATGATTTTCACATTTACAGAAAACCCACGTTTTCAGATCGTATTATGTGTGCAATGGCGCTTCAAATAATCAAAGTAGAAATAAATTAGCTTCCTTCAATTCAACTTCACATGGACATGTAACTCTACTCTTAAGTGAAACCAATTGTCAGTATGTTGTTAACAATTAAACAAAATACTACCAATACCAATATATGAAACATCTCTTATCACTTATCGGCATACCAAAATCAAAGTATATACCCGTAGCTAATTAATTAATGAAAACACAATATGTACCTATAATAAATATCAAGAACAGTTTCATTCGCCTAAAAATGCTTGTCACAACTGATATTCGATGTTTGTTAGTTGAAGTTTAAAAAGGAAAAATAATATCAAATCAGCATTTTATTACAATTACCTACTCAGTCGGAAGACTGCCAATAATTAACTACGTACTTAAAATACAAATCTAATATAATCCACAAATAATTCATCCATTTATATAAGAGGCTACTAGTTTAAATTTCATCACATTGGGGTTTCTATAATATATAAACATTATTATACCTGTGGTTATATTTTTTATTAAATAATTACTTGACTGATTAAGAAAGAAGGTCTAGTCTTTTTCTATAAGTACGAATTTGTATATATTTAAATCAGGTGCAAATCGTTAATTTTTGTAGTCTTTATTATGTTGATCAATAAAAGTACCTAATAATTAGTTAAATATGATAGAATGCCGAATTGGTTTTTCCAATGTCATATATTTATAAATGAAACATATATGTATCATCATCATCATCAGCCTGAATCTATCCACTGCTGGATGAAGGCCTCTTCAAGTTGCTTCCACTTCTCTCGGTCCTGTGCATTGCGTTGCCACGTACTTCCGCAGAACTTTATCATTTCATCGATCCAGTGGCCTCTAGGTCTACCTTGTGGACGTTTTGTACTTCTTGGATACCACTGGATGACTAGATTTCTCCAACGATTGTCTCTTCTTCGAGCTATGTGTCCAGCCCATCTCCATTTAAGGCTTTTAATAAACTCTATTCAATAATATATACAGTAGCGCAACAGCATCTGTAAATCTCCATAAACCATCGCGCAGATTTCCTATCAGCAAAGGAGTCCGACAAGGTGATACAATCTCACCTAAACTATTTACAGCTACCCTTGAAGACTTATTCAGGCAACTTGACTGGAATGACAAATGGATCCCCATAAATGGAGAATACCTGAGTCATCTGCGCTTTGCCGATGACATATATATGTATAATGAGGCATTATATAAAATATAACACTTCAATTATTTTTTATCCAGTTTTGATTGATGTTATAAATCCATTACTAGTACAGTTATTTCAACGTACAATGATATTGTGTTGTGCATTTTCTTCATAGACAATAAATCTATTTCTCTCTTGTTACAGCTGACAGGCGAGAGAGGGCGCAATCATCGTCGCCACTAAATCATTTGACCAAATGTCGCAGTAAGAAGACAACACAAAAACACGAGTGAAGAGAGAAAAAACCGCAGCATTTCCGTTCGCCATCCAAGACGGGAAACGCGCGGGAAAAATGCTACAACGCAGCAACAAAATGGCCGGTGTATTCCGGGTCGACAAGATGGCGGACGCGCTATGGATAGCGGCCGCTGTTCTGACGCTGCTGTCGCCGCTTCCGGTTTCCTGCAAGGACTACACAGACTTCCGCTGCCCGGATAGCTCCAACTGCTCCTGTACCATCGACGGTTTAGGATTCTACGAAGTCTTATGTCCCAGTACAGGTGTGTAATTAACAATTATTATTATATGTTAGATAGATACCTAGTAGATGAACCGTTACAACATCATAATACACCTATGGCCATATGGATATCATTTATAAAAAAGTGATACAATAATTGATGGGCTTCGTTTTGCGTACCTACTTCCCATGTCACCATATTAAAAATTCTATATACTTCCTTAGTTCGAAGCCAGCTTGAGAGTGGGTCTATTGTTTGGATCCCGCATCAGTTGAAGTACAAATTTATAGTGGAGCGGGTTTAAAAGAATGTATTGCGACTTGATTACTTGATGCCGTATGGATAATATCCATGGCTTTATCCATCTGACTATCTCTTAGGTATCCTTACTTACTTAATCAAAACGCTACAAGATATCTATATTATATTACTTATACGCGGTGTAAATGAGAACTCTGCCATTCTTGGTAATATTGACCAACGTGTCCCTGGTGACTATCTTAGAAATCGAAAACATCAGTTTTTTGTTCTCACAAGATGCAGAACTAACCTACCATTGGTGATGCCAATTGTGAGAGCAATAACTCTGTTCAACTAAATCCCTTCGGATATTGATATACTCCATCTACGGGAGTTTAGGTATGTTGGTAATATTATAGTGATAGTCTATCGTGTTTTCTTTTGCCTTCCGGTTTCCGGAATTTCAGTTGTCTGCTACTCAACCATCTTATGTGCACCTAAATTGGTGGACTGTAGATACCATGCTGGGACTTTCGCAGAAACTTTACAGATCGTTATATAGTATCTCCGTTTCCAACCCGACTGTTTCATTTTCCAGCCTGAGGATATCACGCTGCATGCTCCGTTCAAATCCAACGCTCTTTCCATGTTGCCCTGGTTGACGAGCCATACAATAGTCATAATATTTTTGGTCTTATTATTGATTCGTACGGAACGTATTTTAAGGCTCGGTTCTTTGTCTTGGATCGTAGCACTTTAGTTAAACTGATTGGACATATTTAATTTTATGATTATTATCACTACAAATATCATATATGTTAGTACTTATAAAAAAGCTTTGTAAACGTCAGTTGTATAAATTAATTATTTTCATTGCTAATAGAGATCAGTAGCGAAGGATAGAAGTATGCTGTTAAGATCCGCCATAAATACAAACTTTTTCATTCATACTTTTTGTTTTCGTTGGATTAAGAATACATATTGATATTCCACATATTCTTGGTAATTTTTTTTAAATTCATTACGCCCTGCCTAACCAAACTATAATAGATAAAAAATATTACTCCATCTATAAAACATCCAAAGTTATGTATGATTTAATTGCATAATTTTAGATATTTCATAGATAGACGAGTATTTATTGACTATTATCTATTATGGCATGGTGAAATTTCGCAAAGTTCAAATGAATTTTAAAAACTTACTAACACCATCAATGTAAATTGTAGTCGTAATTCGAAAACAAATACGTGTGACTGACAAAGTCTAATGTCCACCATTTATGGCGAATTTTAACAGCCTACCTCCACCTTTCGCCACTGATAGAGATTGAGAACCCTGTATACGCAATTGTAAACCTTCAAAAGCACTGTTGTGCACCCCAGTGGCGAAGGCTCCATAGTAGGCGATTATTTAAAGCCTACCTACGAAGAAAAATAGATCTTCAAGCAAATAATTTAAATTAAAAAAAATAAATACACTGAAAAATCCAAGATAATTGATAGTCATATATCGTCAAAATTCAGAAGTACATAGCTTTATTTTATAAATTAGTAAGGTATAACTACTGCCGCATGGATTCAACTATGTTATGTAATATTCGATGGGAATTTAAGATGTGGTTTATATGCGTTTTTAGTCACGTGACGCTACTGACGCCAGTCTCTGTCTGGCTTTTTATTCCGAAATCATAGGCTGTTTAGTTAGCGCATACATCCGCACATTTATTCAAAATAATTAATAAGATGATTTAAAAAAGAATTTCTATGGGATTCAATCACATATAAATATTGATTGTTGTTAAAAATATTGAAAAATTTATCTCGCGATTTTTATTTATCAGTTATTTATACCTAAGTCTGTCTTTTAAATATATAAGTATTTTAAAATGTCTAGTTTTACGGGTTAAATTATAAATTGTTATGGAACATATTATACACAACAACGGATATTTTCAAAGATGATAGATGATTTATATTTTGAGCGTATGTTACGTTTATAGGAAAATACATAATTCAATGTAATTGCTTATTTATAAACTAATTATATCAAACTAATAGAGATTTTGAAATTTCATCGATTTAGTGTAACTATTCATCAGTAGGGTTGGGTTATCTTCTTATTTCCCGTAAATATATCTGACAAGCTTGGTTACTCCACAGCCTACCTCTTTCCAAAAGTCACCCGTCGCCACTGGTGCACCCTGAAAGTATCTGATGTCCCGTCCTCTGGATACAACAATATTATTAATATTATAATATAAATGAATAACTTGAATATTGGATACATTCACAGGCAGTTACGGTTCTCTAATAATAAAAATCATATCTTCAATAAAGTTGTTTGCTGAAAAAGAAAACGTTTTTCCTTTGCTCGGAATATTAATATTTATCTCTGTATTATTTTAAACACCGTTTTAGCGCCGACGTCACAGATTTAAATCATCATTCGTGTTTATGGAGTTGGAAAAAATACAATTTTATTGAAATATGCAAAGTTCGCATGTTGCCAGCACTTACAATATAGGTATCATACTTTACAAAAGCGTAGCCCCCATTTCCCATAAAATATTAGCCAAGCTTTCTATAACATAAAGTCGCCAGAGTATTATTTACTATGTCTACATTTTATATAGGTACCCACATTTTTTAATTCGTATATTTTTACGTCGGTCATTGACTAATTATTAATTTATAAGTTAAATAATTAAGAAGAAACTCGCCGCACTGTTAATTAATTTTATGTAAGTAGATTTGGTCAGAACAGTTTAATATTTACCTACGTACCTAGATATATTGTAAAATATTTTAAAATAGTATTACTAGTAGGTATTACTGCTATTTCATGTATTTCGGAATCTTTCTAAGCGTTGTATTTTCTGCAAAAGAGCTGAAGGCTTTTTGGGCATATATAAATCAGTGGCGAAGGGTGGAGGTAGGCTGTTAAGATTTGACATAAATAGTGCACATTAAACTTTGTCAGTCATACATATTTATTTTTATTGAACTAAGACTACAATTTACAGATGGTGTTGGTTATTTTTTTAAATTCAATTATAACTTGCGAAAATAATATTATTATAATATAATTTTTCCGATGTTGTTACGATTGCGTATGACAACATAAAATGGTTAATATTAATACTATCCACCGAAGGTACTTGATGGAATTTGAATTTAAATTCTAGGATTAAGTTTTGTACTATTTCATTTAAGTCGTTTTTTGCGACATCGGCATCTTCAGGCGCCGTGTACACTCACCAAAGGCAAACACACACTGACACACTTAGAATATAATATTGTGATCATCCGGCGATCCCCCTGTGACATGTGCAGGTACATACACTTCACTAACATAATTTTGTACACATACTAATTGATTGTGATTGTTAAAAAAAGTCAATCCCGAAGTACCGATTTGTAACCCGGTATTCATAGGTATCTAAAATTGTCCGGGATCTTGGTATTGGATTCCCTAGTCAGGTCGACGGTCGGAGACAATCAGGAAGGGCTGTATGCAACAGGTTTTCCACTGATACAAGCTGTGGGTGCCGATGAACGTAAGCATGTCGTGAAGAATACTGTCAGTTGAATAAAACATCCTGGTCATGATTATCATTCCATTGTAATGAAGTCTCGACGAAAGAAAATATATGTACCTACATATTATAAGTATGATAAGATAACTGTCTCAAAGACAAAAGTGATGAGGAACTGCTTTTCGGACCCTGCGATTATCTGTATTAATGGCACCCAACTTGAGCAAGTCAGCAGCTACGTCTATCTCGGACAGCAGGTGCCCATAGACGGATGCATGCACGATGAAATTGCTCGCAAAACAAAGCTGGGATGGGGTGCTTTCGGACATCTGAATAGTATCTTCAAGAATGACCTACCATTATGTCTTAAGCGTAGGGTGTTCAACCAATGTGTGCTGCCCGTGCTCACGTATGGCTGCGAGAAGTGGACCCTCAACACGAGAGATGTCCAAAGGCTAAGAGTCGCACAGCGAGACATTGAGAGGTGTATGTTGGGCATCACGCGAAAGGACCGTAAGAGAAACACAAATTTGTGCATGCCTTATTATCGAGACTACTAAGTACCTACTATATAAAAAAACACCTGTTCAAATTTTAAGTAATTTATATTATCATTTTGTAAAATGGAATTGTATCTACCGAGTAAACGCTGACTCAGTTAATATACCTATACATTGTACCTGAAGAGTGAAGATGCTGAAATGGGAATCCCTGGCTGATAAAACCGATTTCCATGAAAGCTTTTTCATGATTTGAATTTAAATTCGAATTCCTACAAGTGCCTACCCTTCAAATATATTATACAATACTATGGTATTAATTTATTAACAAACATAATTAGTATTTACGCTTTTTTTTTAAATTACACTTGCTTTTAAGAAATTATTGATGATATTGAACATAATAATATATTATATACTGCTGCGGCAGGTATACGGCTGCGAGACGTGGACCCTCAACACGAGAGATGTCCAAAGGCTAAGAGTCACACAGCGAGGCATGGAGAGGTGCATGTTGGGCATCACGCGAAAGGACCGTAAGAGAAACGAATGGGTTAAGAAGCAGACAGGAGTACGCGATGTAATAGACGTTGCCAAACAGCTGAAATGGGGATGGGCGGGGCACATTGCTCGCCGAAAGGACGGCCGCTGGACAAATGCCGTCATCCAATGGTACCCAAGGGGCACGAAACGGCCACAAGTTCGCCCTAAAAGCCGCTGGATTGACGAACTGATAAAGTTCGGCGGAAATACGTGGCAGCGAACGACACAGAACCGAGAGAGTTGGAAGAAGCTTGGGGAGGCCTTCATCCAGCAGTGGATTGACCCCGGATGATGATGATGACATATTATAAGTAAATAAAAGCAAATCGAATTCAAACTTTAAGCGACTACATGAAAATCATTTCGTAATCGTAAATTGTTAATACGAGGGTGGGTCAATAATTCCTTAGAAAAAAGCATTAAAACAGTTTTTATTTTTGTATTTTTTTTTTATTTCTCAACATAATCTCCTTGGAGCTCAATACACTTGGTTAGACGTTTCTCAATTTTTTTTAAACCGTCAGAAAAATAAGTTTTCGGAAGGTCCTCAAAATAAGCATTTGTCCGATCGATGACTTCTTCATTTGAAAAAAAACGTTGTCCATTTAGCCATTTTTTTAAGTTTGGGAAAAGGAAAAAGTCACTGGGGGCTAAATCTGGCGAATACGGTGGGTGGTCGACCAATTCGAACTTCAATTCTTCAATTTTAGCCATTGATCGTAAACATGTGTGAACACGGGCATTGTCCTGATGAAAGAGGATTTTTTTCCTGTTTAAATGAGGCCGTTTTTCTTCAATTTGGTTTTTTAGCTGGTCCAATAAAGATGCATAATAATCCCCTGTTATTGTTTTTCCTTTTTCCAAATAGTCAACGAAAATAATTTCACGTGCATCCCAAAATACAGTAGCCATAACCTTACCAGCTGATTTTACGGTTTTCGCCTTCTTTGGACATGGTTTGTCTTCGCAATCCACTGCTTTGACTGTTCTTTCGTCTCGGGAGTATAGTGGTGTATCCATGTTTCATCTACAGTCACAAAGCGACGAAAAAATTCATCCGGATTGCGTTGCATGAGCGACAACAGGGCTTTAGAGGCCACCACCCTATTGCGTTTATTGTCGACTGTGAGCAAACGCGGCACCCATCTTGCAGAAATATTTTTCATGCCCAATTTGTCATGTAAAATAGAAATGATGCTACCTTTTGAGATCCCTGTAACCTCAATTATCTCACTCAACTTTAATCTTCGGTCACTTAACACCATATCGTGGATTTTATTGATCATTTCTGGTGTAGTCACCTCTACAGGACGTCCTGAGCGTGGTTCATCCTTTGTTGATGTACGACCACGTTTAAATTCATTTAACCAGTTATAAATAGTTGCAAGTGAAGGAGCAGATATGCCGTGAACTAAATCCAACTCATTTTTTATTTCCTTTGCTGTTAACCCTTTTATATTAAAATGTTTAATAACAGCTCTAAACTCAATTTTCTCCATTTTCCATTTTTCCATTTTCCACAAGCAAATTTTTTTTTTAAATGTACGAGAAACACACAACAACCCGACCAATCTGATTGAAACTTCGCAGCATACTGAATCGGTAGTGCCGCTGCATGAAAACAAACCGCTTACAGTACTAGTCGCGCCACCTGTCGGCTTTTCTAAGGACTTATTGACCCACCCTCGTAGGTTAAAGGCAATATGCAAATAAGCGGCTTAGAATTTTTTTTTGTTAAAGTATGCTTTGTTGGAAAGCTTCCCGTGTTGTATTTGTCGCAGTAGATATAGGTACCTACCGCTTCTGTGATGGGTCCGTACCAGCCGCGAACCCGGTACCCACGCTATTCGAGGCGAAAATAAACCGTCCATTATCGGGTGACGGGTCGGTACCCACTCATTTGGTATAAGTTTTTTTTGAGTGGTGAATATTGAAAACAAACTGTCAAATTGCCATTTTTATTTTCTTATAATTACGTTGCAGGACTGTGGAGGATTGACACCGATTACGGATTCTGTGGAATTCATTGACTATTGCTACTTTATGTTATTAATCGTGAATGAATATTAAAAAGAAAAATCTTCTTGTATAACAAATCATTTAATTGTTTATTAAAATGTGGCACACAATACACAATTATTAACCAAGCTAAACGCAGTATAATATAAACATGTAGATAGAAACACCTTACTAAGTTTAAAAAAACTCAATTTATTTTTGGTTTGAAAATTGGTTGTAAATGGCAAAGAAACATCATAAAAACACATAAAATATAGCATAAGTTTGTTAGGATTTAAAATTATTTTTACTAAATATAGTTACGGTGTACTGATCTTCCTCGTCTATCTCTATCAATATATATGGAGACAATATAATGCTGCGAGCCCTAGGACCTAGATAATTGGTGAACAGGAAACAAATAACTTTAAATTCGCCAATGATTCTACGCTAATCGCTGCTTATGAAAGGTGGAGAGTCTTGGTCTCTCAGAAGATAAATGAATTTCAGGGTGTATACGATCCACAGCCATGAGGGAATGACCAAGAAGGGAATAGATCTTCCTAGTTTTTAATTTTGATAACGTTCTGGATACACTTAGCGAAATGGGTGGAAAGCGAATGATATTATTGTGGGCTTGGTAACTATTTTTTTTTAATTGAGGGAAGATACACCATGGATAACGCGTTCAGTAATAATTACTTATGTGCTTGTAATTAATTACCAAATTATAAACAATTGTACTTTTTCATTATTATTGCTCCAATGAAATCATCTATCATTCAGAGAAATGTGAAACACAGCGATTGGTTTGACATTTATCCGCACGAATGGGGAGCAAAACAAAAAAAAACTGCCTTTATTAATGTCCGCTAGGGGGCAGAGCGTTCCTAAAGGGGGCAGTGTGGGCCATTAGGGGGTAACTTGGCCATCGGGGGGCGACCCTCCCCTTTTGATTGATCGTTCAGGTGTGTTGGATGCTTCAATCAAAATTATAATTCCGGATAAATGATGAACAATTTTTGTTCAGCCTTATATAACGTATTGTTATTATCATCTATGAAAATATGGACTCTGGTAATTTTTGATGGATGTTTTTTTAATAATGGTCAAACTAGTCTCATCTCTGTCTGTTTTTTTTATTTGACTGTCAATAACTTGGTCAATGTGATAGATGTTAATATAACGCTATTCGTAGCGATGGGCTAGAAATGTCTGTACTGTATGCGGGTGTATGACGTACTGGAAAAATTCTGCCACACATCAGGCAATAAACGCCCACATAAATCGACCACAATCCGCTATATCGAATTGAGTAAGGTCGCTGGAAATATTCAGTTACTACTAAGAGACGGTCATCTAACAGTGTACCTCATCAACTGATGTTAGCAGTGATAAATCGGTGAGAGCTGGTATGCTTATGCATATTATAAAACTCAATGTGGATATCCGAAAAGGGTACTAGCAATGAATGAATATAATGAAGAAAGTGAAAGTTTAAATTTGCATATGTATATGGTCTTTGATGATGCTTTGATCACCATTCGTGGGGAATCGCAGGATACTGAGCACGTCCTTTGGGAGTGTCTTATATCGGTTAAAAGTGAATAGCTACTCTTGTCTGTCCAAGCTTCAGTTGGGCTGATCGGCTATAGAGCCTTACGGTGCATACACTCGACTGAAGTAGTAATACTAAAAGTCAGAACAGGAGTGGTTGACCCTTTGTTGCACGTTGACAAGTTCGTACTAGGACAGTAAAGGACGACTCGTTACGCCACCGTTTACGCCTGAAATGGTGTGAAGACGGGTGCTGGTGGGAGAGCATAATATGGTTAGCGGTAAAATGGCCTAATAAAAATCTAGTAAAAATCTCTGACTATTATTTTTTATTATATTTGATAGTATGCAATGAAGAAGTTCATGATTCATTCTATACATTGGCAAAAATATTGTATACATACACAAATTGTTCGGGTTAAAAGTCTGTTTGTCGCTTCACCGTGGAACATTTAATTACTATTTAATCACCACATTTAAATAACATGATAATTATATCTAATGGCCACCTAATGAGGACACAACAGCTGTGCCGTCAGGCGGTAAGGATTAAATCGCATCCCTCTCTGTCTTCACATTACATTTTATCTGATTCCTCTTGATGTCTTTCCACGCCTTTCTACCAAGTCAAGTTTAGGTCCTGCTAATAAGTGCCACTTTTTAATAAAATTAATATTACTTCAGTAGTACAAAATATTTAAAAACATTATTGTAATCTTGTTTTATTTAACCGCCCATGTAAACCGTCACTACGTCTGTGACATTTCCAGCGTTGATTTTTTTTTGTATTTGTATTCCGTAAAAACCCGTGGAGTAATTAATTATCATTGATCATGATTTTTTTATAACAAACGCTCGGTCGACTGAGCCGCGGGCTTATATAAATAAGCTTTTTGATGTTCGCTCCGAAAAAGCTCGACAATTGAAACTTTTCGGTCACATGACTTGATAAAGCCGTAGCGGCAATAATAATTATTGTGACATTTCGATTCGTACAACTTGAGTAAAATAATAATCTACGCTCGCTTTTCACCGTTACAATAATTTCAATACTAAAATGAATTCAAAGAATGTGGCTTAGCTTTAATATTGTGGGTTACGGGTTATTGGGTTTATAAATTACGGATTTCGAAAGTTATTATTATAGTCACGGTTGTCTATCTACCCGAACTGTAACTTTACTCATGTATCAATAATCACAATATTCAAGTATTAATTTATGAGAACTGAACTGAAACGGCTAAAATCGATTTATGTGGAGTAGTATAAGTCTCATCAATTATTAGTATTACAATTGAATATATTTCGTTCATATACCTTACCTTCTTTGTAATGTCCACAATATGTTAAAAAAATAAATGAATTGAATTGAATTGAATAATATTTTTATATTATGTTATTAGATTTTTTTAAATTCGTTATTAATTGTTATTGACCTTCAACAAAGCAATGTGTATTTGTACATAACTGCGGGATTTGAACACGCGAACCACGTCTTTGGATACAAGCGTTCTACTCTAATGCCAACTGTACAATACATAGGTATTAACCATCCATGTCCGATCCTAATTAATAAGATCATATGGGCCTTCACAAAGCGGAGGTTTGTATTAACAGATTTTGTTTTTACGAGAAATGGATGTCAGTCACTTGCTCAACCTATTAGGTCCATACACAAATTGAAAAACAATATTGTGTGTACTTCTCAGATCCAGGATTCGTACCTGGGACCCACGACGCTATAGGCCGACGCTTAAGCCGCGTGGCCATCGTGGAATTGTAGATATGACAATATCTAGCAATTTAAATAATCTCATTCAATTACCTGTTGTTTAATTATAAATATTTCACCACCATGTTAACCGAGTTAAGCGAATGGGTCCCATTCGCTGCGGACCTATTATTTACTGTTTAATTACCGCATGTAAATAACATGCTAATTATATCTAATGTCCACCTGATGGGCAACGCACCAGTTGCGTTAGACGCAACGAACCAAAACAAGGTCCATCTAAATTCGCAGTCACATAAGTGAAGTCTATCGATAACCGAATCGAATCATTATTGGCCTCGCTGCCTATAGGCCATATGGTATAATATATAATATCAGGAATGGCGAACCTATGGCACGCGAGATGGTTTTGCATGGCACGCGAATGTTTCATTGTGAAAAGAAAAGAAATTCTATTTAAAAAAAAAGGTTTTACAAATAAATATATAGGTAGCTATTTACTTAAGTACTGATATATAATATTAAAATATAATGACGACATAGCCATGTGTATTTTCTTCGGTTCTTCATGTTATGTTTACCAATCGATGCGCAAACGGAAACGATGAAATTCATGCATAAATGACAAATCGCGCTGTATAAAAAAATAGCAGGCAGATCCTTTTCAAGATAACCATTACGTTTAATGTAAATATACAATTGTATAGGTCGGTTCTTAGGATCGGGCAATTCAAAATACAAATATTCAATCATCAAACCTTACGAATTTAATTGTCGGCAGTCATTCGAATATAATAACTGCTTATTATTTTTTCTCAACCATAATCTCTAAAAATGGAAAACCGCTCAGTGATGGAGAACATAATATGAAAGAAGAGTGGTTCAAATACTTCCACGATCTCTGAGAATTTTGAAAACAAGACAAAGAATAAAAGATATGCCTACGTCTAGAAATACGGTGAAAGGTAGAATATCAAGAACTCAATTGTAATTTTTAAACTTTTTAATCAAATTTTTACAACTACTAACTATTTTTTTAGAAAACTTGTAAAAACTTTTTTTCGACAGTCGAAAAATATTATTAGGGAATTTTTGCACGCGTTCGTAAAAAGGTTCGCCATCCATGATCTATATTGTACCTATATCTTGAAATTTTCATATATTTAAATACATAGGTATACGAAAGGTATGTAGCAGAAAACTATTAAAACATGTTTGCTGTAATGTAGGTAACTAGCATGATTTGTATTGATTTGTAATTTATGGTTCTATCTATTTTTGAAATTCGTTTTATTTTAAATATCTAACAAATTCGATATCATTTTCAGATAGCTCGACGCAAATGGTTTTTATGAGTTACACTGTCAATGATTGAAACATTAAATCATATTATTTCATCCCTTTGAAGCGCTGGAAACGAAACGATTGTCAAAAATTTGACAGTAGATACGGCTGTCAAAAATTTAACGTTTTAATCAAAAACTGTCAGATTCGTTGCACGGAGCACGAACATTTTTTGTTTGTATTTATTTTGTCGGCCAATTTTAAAGAATATTATTATGTTGTTCTTTATTTGAAATTGTGTAAAAAATATATTATTCAAAGCTTTCAAATGTAATGTTTTTTCTACATACCAAATTTTCTATAACTTTTTCTTTTCTCATCTTGGCATTTTCTTGGTAGCAGTGGTTTGTCAATGGAGTATTCCAAAAATACAATAGGTTCGAAAAATGACCTCTAGCTATTTCTATATTATCATAACTTACCATGGACCACGGTTTGAATCATACTGGCGCTTGTTTTGAAGTGACCTTCTGTATAAAACCGATTTACAAATGAAAAATAATTTCGCTACTATTTTTCAATTATGTCGAAATAAAAATGTAACAACTTAATAAATACAAAATATTGCTTTGTTTTATATACAAATTACTATTATTATATTATTGCGTGTACCTACTTTTTCGAAAAGCGATCTAAAGTACCTATGTTCGTCGTAAATCAGATAAAATTCTCTTTGTATGTTAAAAACTTTATGTCAAAACTACTTATGGTAAAAACGTGACCAATTTAGCTAACATTTAGGTTAATTTACATATTTCTAAAATGATTCAGTAATACATACAGAGGATTCGAACTCAGATCGTTCACTTTCCTGGCACTTGCGCAGCTTTATAGATTAAGCCATAATTTAATTGTAAAATGTATTCTGTATCAAGTTCCATTGTTGCTATTAAGGATTAGATATAATGATATAATGGCGATCTGAGAAAGACATTACCGACACGGAATAGGGTCATTTTAGATATCAGATAAAGTCTCATTAAATGTTCACACGCTGGCGGATTTTATTGCGGAATAAAGCCGGCCATTAATGTTAACTATGGTCTATGACACGTCATATGACATTCACATTATATAAGTTCCCACATACTTGTTTGTGGAACGAGATACTACGTCTCCTTTGACCCGGTTAGAGCAGTGAACGAGCTGTCAATAAGGTCACTGCCTTAATGCATTTACCTAACAATGTAAGTAATAAATACATCGATACTATCAATACATCGATACTATCAATACATCGATACTATCAATACATCGATACTATCAATACATCGATACTATCAATACATCGATACTATCAATACATCGATACTATCAATACATCGATACTATCAATACATCGATACTATCAATACATCGATACTATCAA
The DNA here is from genome assembly GCF_057557595.1 of Rhyacophila brunnea. Lineage (NCBI taxonomy): Eukaryota > Metazoa > Arthropoda > Insecta > Trichoptera > Rhyacophilidae > Rhyacophila > Rhyacophila brunnea. The sequence goes on along the minus strand of NW_028232837.1, from coordinate 36,032,023 downwards.
GCTGCTCTGCTAACACATACTCGTAATAAGATCAAGCTTGTATCGTACCTACTACATATTCAGTCGGAACAGTTACAATTGAGGCTATTAAGTTTCAAAGTAATTTACGTCCACTTTTGTTGTTGATATTTTTTATGATTCTGGTTCTGATTCTTGAGTTATTTCCTTCATTTTCTTTTCAAACCAGTTAATTTTGCAAAGAGGTGGGTAGACTAGAATTCAACTGGAGGTTTGGCTGCAAAATCTGTTATATTCATCACCCGTATTTTTTAATCTTCTTTAAACGTTGTATTCAGACAATTTGAATGTGGTTTAATTTATTCTTTTTCGCCATCTGCTTTTTTAAATATTTATTACAACTAGGTACTTGTATACTTAGAATGCGCATAAATTTGGCAGAGCAACTGATTATGGTTGATATTTCCTGACTACACTGCATCGCGTTGAGGCTGTCTTATTTTCTGTCTTCTTCGTCGTTACACTGCATCGCGTTGAGGCTGTCTTATTTTCTGTCTTCTTCGTCGTTACACTGCATCGCGTTGAGGCTGTCTTATTTTCTGTCTTCTTCGTCGTTACACTGCATCGCGTTGAGGCTGTCTTATTTTCTGTCTTCTTCGTCGTGTCGGGTCTTCAATAGCTACAATGTGTGGCTCCAGAAGTTAGCGAAGGCAACACCATTTTCCTCGGCTTGTACTTTGCTTGTGATTTTCTGTCAAAACCATGAAACTGAACGCTAATAATATTATGGTATGTTTAGTCATTTAGGTCAAAAGGCCGTTCCCGTTTTAAACGTAGAGTTTATAGGATATGATTATCGTATACCAGTGGCGACGATTTCTTAAGCGTTTATTGGCGTTTACTTTGTATATTGTTTAAATTACCTACTATTATAATATCATCATATCAATAATATCAAAATATTACTTAAGTATTTTATCGGCGTAGATATTTAAAAAATATATATTATATACAATAATATGTAGGTTGTACATAATCTGCATGAAATTGCTTTCTTTGTATTAAAATTAAAATTTAATATGAAAAACTGCCGGGCAACTATCAATTCAATGACTGTTTTTAAATAAAAAATAAGCTCTCATTCCACCGTTTGTCGTAGAGAAATTAAATAATTATCAGGAATTCAAAAAATATGACTTCCCATAATATAACGATACATATAAGTACCTACCTAAATTTCTGTCTTTTTCAAATCCGTTGTTATTTTTAAAATGCAATTTTACATTATCAGCGAGCTTTTGAAATGTGTATCATCTGTTTCGTATCCGGTGTCAATTGCCTAGGCATTCGTCAATAAACACATCACAGCTGTGATCTAAGCCGGCTCTCACATCAAAACCCGATTCGCCTTAAAACTTGTCTAATACGTCGATGTGACGTTATCGTTATTCAACACAAATAACTTAACACACGTTTAAATAGAGCTCCGCAGATTGGTCGAATTGTTTCGTTTGAGAAAAACATCTAGCTGTCGCAATCGACAAGTTGCATTCTTCTCGGGCTCCGAGTCGAAGGGTCGAATTCACATGCAAACACCTACGAGTTGGTCATTCCTATACCGGCTCGCCGATTACCGCATTCAAATAACTATACGTTTTGAAGGCTACGGGCGACTGTCGCTAGGTAGATGTGCGCGGTATTCACAAGCAACACTGGATCTCAGTTCTCGGTAGGTTTGTTCAGCACATGGACGATTTTTGATGTGAGAGCCGGCTAAGTCGCTTAAGTGACTATAGGTTATTTTCGGCTACCTATCGTTTATCTCACTCGCTGCCCACTGATTTAATATTATACAGATCGGATCCAAGTAAAGTTAACATTGTAATGTTAGTAAAAACCATTTCATATATTCGGCAGTGTGTGTCTCATTGCCACGGTGGCGGCTAGGGGCGTGTTGGCCCGCGTTATAAGTTCATTTTACAAATGCATGTATACTTAGAATAACCGGTATTTGCCCTAATGGCATAACGTGTGGTCTCGCCCGCGGCACGCTTTTCCTCCGGCGGCGCTCAAAGGAAAACGCGACCGTTAAATTTAATGAAACGTTGCTCGTATCCCATAATAACGTCGCTGAAAATTAACCGCGATTTTCAGCTACGAACGCCCACCCCACTCGACTCTGTTCGATATTTAGGACTGTGCTATTCTATCTTCGCCTTGACATAGAAGAGCGCTTGGGTTTCCGATCTTCAATTGGATACGATTCGATCAAGGTTCAAGCACAACTTTAATAGACGCGTATCATTCGTTAAACCATAGTATTCTACAGAAAGTATAGTGTTGGAGAGAACCGCATATAGACCGATTATTGTAAAAAAAATTAAACCACCGCTAAAATAAAAATCTCTGACGTTGTAATAGGTATTTCTATAATATAAAAAATCCTAGTATAAAAATACGTACTATAGAAACTGCATTTCTTGATATTATTACTTATATTTGTATTTCTTCATAGCTAGGGCTACTAATGTGTGGGTTTAAATTAGTAGTTAAAAAAAGGAGATTTTTTTTAAAGATTTGTCAATGAGCAAAGATAAGTTAAGTAGGTACTCACTTGAGTGCTTCAACGGAAGTATTGCACATGTCAATGGACGAACTATTAGAAAGAATATTTTCATTTATAAAACTGAATGTGAACTGTGACTCATATTTTTTTATTTGTCGAGTGGGGACACGAAACTGGATCATACGTACGAGTTCTGGTCAGTTTTAAGAATAACCATGTCAGAAATTTGACACCTTGATTATAGCGTGGGCAAACGTGTTATACCTATATATCTATTTATTGAGTAATATCTTGGATTGAGTTTTAATGCCAAATTTGAAGAATAAAACGTAGATATAGGTACACTTGAATTGGTTTATATGTGAAAATCATAAGAAGGGAACCAATCTAATTGTTACGATGTTTTTAAATTTACGTGAGATTATTAAAAACAGTTTAATTTGATTTTGAAGTAATCAAAGTTCACGTAAAGTAAATACATATTTCAATTCGCTCAGCGTAGATTGCGATATAATGATGTATAATGAAAATGCCTCCATCACTTGTGCGGCATCATCCTTTCTCTTTGAAGTGACGCCTAAGTAAATATTCTGCCTACTTTAAGGCTCTGCCTCCGTTACCACCATAATGTTTTCGGAACCCTGCTAGGCAGGGGTGGCAATAATCAAAATCATTTTTAATGACATAGCATACGATCCATTATGACTTTCAAGCAAGTGTCGAAACAATTCATTTATTATGTATCAGGGCTCTGGCAGCATAGTTAAATTAACTGGTATATTATAATTATTTTTTATTGCAGTTGATTTTCCATATAATGATCATGATTATCAGCCGGGGTCGATCCAATACTGGACGAAGGCCTCCCCTAGCTCCTTCCCTTATTCTCGTCCCCTAATATTTCGCTGCCGCGTGTTTCCACCAAACTTTGTGAGTACGTTTTGTCCCCTTGAGTACGATTATATCACTGTATGAGGACATTTGGTATTCCGATAAATAATAGGATACCATTGAACCCGAAATACTAGCCGGCCTTAATCGAGCGTATCACGAGGCACTACGTTTGATGTAAAGCATCTGTAGAGTTGTTTACGCCTAGTAATGTCCCAAGAGCGGTTACTCGAGACTGAGGTCGTCGCGCTCTCAAGTGAGCTTTAACTGAGTTTACTGATTTTACTCTAATGCAAAGTGCCGGGGAGAGAAAAGGCACAAGGAAATTAACAAAAAATAAAAGGAATTTAATAAATATAACAAAAAAAAAACAAAGCTACGGACAGGAAACGTTATGTGAAGAGATCTCCACGCCCGCAGTAAATAAATACAGGATAATTGGCCTTTGTGGGCGACCAGGTCCGACGGCTGGTTGGACCGACTCGAGTAACTCTTACCTCCGACGTGGGTCCGACAGTCGCTAGAATCAAAGTGCGGAGATTCGCGATGGAATACCCAGGGGAGGTAGGTTATGGCCTGTTCTCAGTCTAAATGCATATTGAAAATAAAATAGTGAATTTCATTCTACCGCGCGATTGGGTTTTTATAATATCAATAGAAACGGACGTGTTAAATGGGTTATTGCACGTTAGCAAATATATTTTGTTTGCCGTAACAGCTTACTCCAAAGCGCCAAACGTTTCAGAAAAAATAATATACTTACATTTAAGTTAATGGCGTCACCAAACCACACCCGCCCCTCACCGCACCACACCCGGTCTTAATCGGGCGTATCACGAAACCCTGCGTTTGGATGTGAAGCATCATTTTTATTTTTATGGCTGGGAATTTCTCAGGAGCAGTTACCCAAGACTAAGGTCGCCATGCGCTCAAATGTGATTTGATTGAATTTACATGACTTTAATTTAAGGTACATATGGGAGAGATGAGCACGTAGAGGCAATATTAAAAATCGTAGTAAGTAACAAATTAAAGCTAATACAAAACTGCCGAACATTCTAAGTGAAGGGATCTTTACGTTTGCAGTATGACGCCGCAAATTTTCTAAAAGCAATAAAATTGGCCTTTGAGGCGACCAGGTCGGACAGTCCGATAGGCCTTATACTTACAATACAATGCTGCGTATTAATTTAGTACGTACCTAGTACAACTTTGGAAAAATTAATTAAATAGAAAATAATTCGTACAAATTACCTCTCGCCGAAAACTGCATCTATTCTGCCATTTATAATATAAAATAATCATCGGGGTTGGTACTAAATACTTTCGGCGATGTACCTACTCGTGCAAGTGTTTTCGTAAAATTTACATGGAATCCTCGCTTACATGTAATATTAGTGTATCGTCGCCATCCCTATATCTATTGACGAATTTAATTTAATCCGCTTTGCATGCATGCATGCATGAACACCGAGGACGTTTGCTCCATTTACTTAAGTCAACGTTACTTGTGTGCCCCCGCAATTGACTGGCAGTTGTAAATTGCTTTCGGGGTCTACGTCGGTAGGTGGCGGCCACGCGACCGGATCAGCGACCATCAAACTTTCAATATTACAGGACGACCCCTGCATCTGACATTCGGCGCACATTCGACCCAAATACACTTGTAGTGGTCAATGACTTCGTGCCTTCTCAGCATTATTTTAACAGTGTAAGAATTAGCAAATCACTTAAACTATCGCACAATCGTCGCATCTACAGTCAGCATAATTATTCTACACGCGTGACATAGAAGTGCAATAATGCAGAGGCCAGCAGATTTCTCAATTGCAAACTTCGTCAGCAATTACTCGCAATTTACCGAATATTCATGCATATAATTAGCAGGTCATAGTTGATTAGTGGCTCAGTCTAAATACCTATTAGTATGAATCATAATCTCCGTCTGATAAGTAAGCTTCCTGTAAGTCGCTCCTGTCCCACGAGTTCGGACCTCGGGACAATAGGTATCATAAGTATTGTAACATAACGCTCTTGTACCAACTGTTTACGCTGCAAATAAAACTCGCTCCTGCATCCATCGGAACAACCTCCACCAAATGTCGACTTCTCGTCTCTCCTCCTGGCGACTCTCCATCAACACCTACTGGTCATTCCCAAACACAGCGGCCTCGTCACACTCAACCACGAGACCCGCAAAACACTAATACAATGAAAATTGTTGTGTATTTTCCAATTTGTAATGCCGTAAAGACTGACTGCAAAGGTGACTTAAATTAATTAATTTAAGTGTTAATTATTGGTGGAAAGATATGATAATCATTCCCCTTCATCCGTAAAGTGTAATAAAAAAGGACCAGTTTCGCCCGCTTACCAGGAGATTCTCAACTGGTTAATTTTATGCCGGTTTCTCTCATTTTTTCACTGCTTTGTATAATATAACGTATAGTTTCCATGCATATTTTCAATATAGGTTCTTGTATCTTTTATCGAACGTATGCTTATATTGTCTGTACACGTGCATTGTTTTACTGGCAGCAATAGTGTGTAAATTAAAGTATCGCGGTTATAACTATGTATACGTAATCATGCTGACTGTCTCACCAATTTCATTCTTAAAGCTTAAGCCAGACGCGTTGTTGTCATTGTATGGTGCTATTTGATAGGTCATAAAAATTGGTAAACGTCAAAATGCACCGCGCGGTGTAGTTCGTATTTTTTTCCGGCAGATCGCCACTATCGTTCTACTGCGTATACATCATGCAAGTTCCAACTGTGGCGTGAAAATTCAGAACCGTGTCAACTTTTTTGATGCATTCTTGCAACTTGCACGTGCATTTTCTCGTTACGGCCGCGATAATACGTACTGTCGTGCACATGTAAACGGGGTGTTAGTACCTACACATGTAAGTTATTTTTTACTGTTTATTATTTTAAACACGTGTAACATTTGCTGTTTTCGGATTTGGCCGAAAATATTTTTCTGTCAAATTTCAAATTTGCCGGTGAATTTGTGATGGTGTCAGTAGCCAATCGCCCGTTAAGTACATACTTATTTAATTACGACTACTACAGGTAGGTATATAACAATTTCACTGTGTCTGGATTTCACTGCGATCGTCCAATTAGTATACAAGTATTTTTTTTCGCGCAACCCATTACAGAAACCGCTGTCCTGGAGATTGTCTAAGCAATGGCACTTCAAAGAAGCGCTAATCACTTAGCCCTATTGAATGACACAGTAAACCTCGGGGAGATTTAAACATTCCGTATTATTGAAAATTGAGTTTCGATTATTTTTTAGACTATTGATCAATGTTCTCTTCCCTTACATATCTCTTTTCCATCTTTGGTGGGTGGTTGATTAAATGGATAACGGTCATTTCTCGGAAAAATGTTCTCAGTGTGTATTTAATTTATTTACAAAACAAATTCGGCATACTTAAATTATTGTTTCGCCAATGCGCCACAGTTAAAAGTAATCTATAATAGTTAAAGTGCTCAGTAGATTCTTCATTCGGCGCCATCCCCTATCAGTTGATCACCATCGAGGCGATCTTCGCTGGGAATGGGACAACTGGACGCCTGGACAATTGGACGCTGCACTGTCGTAGACACGTATACAGAACGTAGACGAGTAATTTTAATCAGTTTCTATCTACTACTTAGTAGTTTTAATTCATTTTACTCTTGACATAATGTTTTTTTATTGCAAATTGAGAATTACCATGCCTAAGGCTTTATATAAAAATAAAAAAACTCTTTTTTCGTTGGAACTTAAACATATGCTCGATTAAATCATTATTGACGTGTGCATATTTAAATTCTCACCAACTATTAAATCATAATATAATAATTTAAATACAAATAATAATATTAAATTTATATTTTTTAAAGTGCCTTACGTCTATATATTTTCGAATTGTCGTGCGTCCAGTTGTCCCGGCGCCAAATCGTCCTAGACCCTCTTCGCTCCATCGTCTGCTTTCCGGAACATTTCGGCGAAGCTGCATTCGTATAATACGGTGTCGTATCTATAGTCTATGGTGTCGTCCTCTGCTACGTGTATCGTTGACCTTTTCTTTGATAACGAGTTGGAGAATGCTGTACTGTTATCCTATCATAATGTGCCCGAGGTACTGTAGTTTTTTGGCTTAGAACGCAGAACTCGGTCCCCATTCATTTGAAAACGTTTTAACATTATGTGTCAGCTTGTCAAGCCAAGCAATTTTATGAATGATTGGTACAGCTAGGTACATATCGAAAACCTCAATTCTTCCCGACATCTCAAATGATTTGGATAACGTAACATATTGCATAACATCGAACTATTGAATAGCGCATGCACCTAACAATTATAAATAAAACTATATATAATGCAATATACCTCAAAATAGTCTTATTATATTAATGTCAGTAAATATAACACAATATTGTAATATAGTAAGTAGTGAGAAAAGGACCTTAAACAACAGACAATATAATTATTATTTAACTCTTTATGACCATTTTATATTAATTCATTACGAAAAATAGTAAAATCTGTACATTATGTTAACGACATCTCTGCCAACAGAATAGGAAACATAATTACCATATACGTAACTGCAAGGTTTGCAAGAGCTTTTAGTTTGGCCGCTAGATGAATTTCCGACTGACTACCACTCAAGAGAAATACCAATTATTATAAAATCGTTTCACTGTGAACCACGGGGTACACACGTATGTATACTTGCAGTATATATATGTATAGTAACGCCAATTAGTAGTTTTTTTATCATATTCAATTTAACGCGAAAATTTCACAATAAACTTAATGTGTTTAGTATTTTAAATATATGTTTGTATAGAGACGAATCATTCTTATTTCTCAAAACTGCAGTACTCATCGAAATAATGCCATACAAATACAACATCTATAATTTTAATTAGGCATACTCCTATTCAAACTACTGATTTGACGCATGATCAGTTCACAATATAATTGTATGAATAAGGGACATGGAATTTTCTTTTGTCACATCGGGTCTACAATGGCTACAGAATGTCTGTCGCTACAGACGTTAAAGGCAACATCATTTTCCTTACGAGTGATGTGAACACTCGGTGAGCAATATGCTTTGCATTTCCCCGCACTTGCAGACGGGGTGGGGTCATCAGAGACCCCAGAGAGCTTTCCTATTCAGTACTTGAGCGTTACCCCCGGGGGTAGACACTCTGCTGGCCTTATCCAGTCCTCAAGACCTCAGACGTAAAATTCACTTCCCATGCAGACAGTGATGGTTATTGCCATAAAGCTCATGCTTGAAGTAAGAACGAGATTATAATTTTTTACATAATAATAAAGTTTAAAAAATGCAAGAAGACCAAAACATACACTATTCTCAAAGGTGTAGGACATAAATTTTAAAAAGGGGTATAGAGTATACTCGTATTATAATATGAGACACTATAGAAACCTAAAAATAAATTAGGCGAGTAACCGACCGCTTCTTTGCGAACCAATTGATATATAAGAATAGATCACTAAAAGACGCATTGATCAGATAACAAAGAAAATAACCTTTTATGACCAAGAAGTATCTAAAGGGGCGAGAAATTGTAATTTGAGAGCAGTGTTGGAATACATTTGCAATATGCCTAATTTTTCTAATTTTAGTTGGATGAAAATAAATTAATGTTACGAGTATCTTTCCATCTAGCTAATCAGTTCCCCTTTGTACAAAACCATGTTAAGAGAGAGAGAGAACGGCCAGCATGTAATCACAACGGATTTGAAACTCAAGTCTTTAATATGTCAGTGAAGCTTCCATGTATAATGATTGATAGCTTTGTTTGTTTAAGAAAAGTGGCAATACCTCTTCTTGTGTGACCATTGAATTTTCCCAAGGCTTTTGTATGCAGTGTAACAATATACTTCACTAGTAAATAATTTAACAAATCTCTTTCGTACATTGAGTAAACATGGAGTGATTCTACGGATGTTAATTTAACAATGTAGGTACCTATCTATTTTTACATGTCATTGTTTAGTTTCCTCGTCATTATCTAACATTATTAATAAAATGGAAGGAAACTGGAAGGTTTGTTCGTAGGATGCCTTGATTACGGACTCGAAATGATGTCACTAGGATGATATTTTGACCCTCTGACTGATTTATTCATGGATTTAGACTATTTTATTCCGTCGTTGGAAAAATGGGAAGAGTCTGTCAAATCTGAAGTTCGCTGATTGATTATTTTGCCCGTTTGGCCATTCTTGAGCACCATATTTCTAATGCATCTAGCATCTATCTCTTACCTGAATCGTTTAAGTCTCCGATGTACATATACAAATTGGGAAGGTGCATTTCAGTCACTTTTTGTTTTTCCAAATTGATTGCAGTTTCGACGTAGCGTTTTTTTGCCATTGCGCCATTTTGCATTTTACCAATGTAAGGAGTAAGTACATGAAAATGTTGTCGAACATGGACAGTGCCTTTAAATTTGCTATTTAACAATCATTCATTTACTACTAATGCAAAGATATCGTGATTGTGATAAGAAAAAAAATATTGTATTAGGTAGGTACGTATTTTGAATCCTTCTGTATCTACCTATTCATCTGTCACTGAGTATTAAAGACATTTTTTCAATACTTCTTTTCTTTTTTGCAGGATCTCCATCGATTAAAGTAAAGGTGATCTCCGGAAAGTATGTGGGGCTGGACTGCATGAGCAGTGAACCCGACGCCTTCTCCATTCTTCCGCAACTCTCGTTCCCCGATACAGACGAGAACATCGAATCGTTCAGCTTCAACAAATGTCCGCTCCCAGACGTGCCTTTCGGAGAAATCATCAACCGGCTCGGATTCTCCAAAGTCCGAGCGGTCATGTTCCAGTCGTATGGAAAAAACTTGTCGAACACCCTCAAAAGACACCACCTCAAAGGACTGGAGGGCGTCACTCGACTCGTATTGACAACTATCGGAATGAGCGACCTCGCCGAAGATACATTCGATGACATGGCAAATCTCACCTGGCTCAATTTGCGTTCCAACAAAGTTCATTTACGACCCGGCTTATTCAGGTCCTTGACGCATCTGAATTTATTAGAATTAGGCCAAAACGAATTACCTAATTTACCTCCGGGACTTTTTAGACATTTGGGATCATTGAATCAATTGAATCTTTGGCAAAACAGTTTAACGAATCTCTCCAAAGAAACTTTCGAAGGTTTGAATACGTTAGAAGGTCTGGATTTGAGTTCGAATGGCATAGAAACTCTACCAGCGGACGTGTTTCATGATCTTCCCAGTTTAAAAGATATTAATTTATACGCAAACAATCTAAGTTCTCTGCCTGAAGATCTGTTTGCAAAAAATTCTCAATTACAGCAACTGAAACTTTCTAACAACAAGCAAGATCTGATGGAATTACCAAAAGGGTTGTTGAGTAATCTGCCTAAACTTAGCAGAGTCTGGCTGAACAGATGCAGGATTTCTGTTCTACCGGAGTCCTTGTTTTGGAATTCGACAGGCATTAAAAATATATCGCTCGAAGAAAACTCCCTGACAAGAATACCGCAGAACTTGTTCAGAGACCAGATTAACTTGACAATGCTAGATTTAAGCAACAATGAAATAATGTCGATTCCCGATGGAGCGTTTCAGTTCTTGATGAAACTCGAAGTCCTCAAGTTGAACAACAACAAGCTCACTAAAATCTCTGGGTAAGTGAACTGCCTATTAATTTATTATTTAATTATCATATGGACAGTGTTTTTACTGTTCTTTTGAAGCTGAAAAAATATGTCAGTCTTTAGATCTTTCAATCTTGTTGTATGCATGAAGAAATGTCAGGCAAAGACGGACAACGTGAATGGAGGGAATACTGGATAATGCCAGATACTGAATAATACATAGCCAGACATGTAAATTGTACGTAAAACATTTCACCGTGGCACAGTTCGCCGTGAGCTTTTCTTATCGGAACGAGATGACCGTATACTATACACCATACGGTCTCCAATTTTATTAGATTCAATATGAACTTTAATTCAATTCTCACAAAGCAGTTAATTGAAATTGTTTTAATTTTGTTAATTACGAGGTTTTAGTGATTAAATTTGATAATTTTAACGTAACTCATTCACAATGTGAATATGAAAAACAAATATAATAGTTAATGTGTATCAAGAACATATATTGACAAAATAGTTTCTATGATAAAATTCATAACATCTTAACTAATCGTAAAAGATAGCTCTTTTTGTTGGCAATACTGGATAGATGAAATTCACCGTTGTTCTATTAAATTAATATCAATCTGGATGGCATGGATGTGTGTAAAATTGTCCTTCTTCTGGATCGTGACCACATTTGAATTTCATCATCCTTTGAGCGACCAAGACTTTCCGTCCTTCTCGATCTTCCGCTTCTCTCGGGGCAGAATGGATGGTGCCTCCAGTCAGCTCTTTCACTTGGTCGCTCCAGCGCGCAGACGCTCTTCCAAATTCTCCAGTTATTCCTTATTTCCAGCGCCTAAATAAATTTTGTCGATGGCGAACAACCGATCTTTCATAGAAAAGTTTCTTAAGAAGCATGAACATTGGGATGGTCATGGTCCTTATTCTCCATCAGTAGCAGAATTGATGTTTGATTTGTAATGATTTTAATAAATTATTGTCATGTTTATTGCAGAAAAATCTTTGGATATTTGACGTCACTTAAGGAGTTGAGAATCCGAAATAACCATCTGAGAGAAATCGACAGCAACGCCTTCATGTCTCCGAGAAATATTGAGTTCATTGACCTCGCATACAACAACCTAACACTTATGGAGTCCAACCTTAACATCAAATTTGCTGAATCGTTTGATGTGATCGAACCCCGATCTCCGTTCCACATTCTCAAGAACTTGACGCATTTGAATCTTAGTCACAATTCAATCACTGAAGTCTTCAACGACTGGAAGACTGAGATACCGTCCTTAACTGACTTGGACCTTAGTTTTAATAAATTTTTCACTGTTAAGGTAAGTTTCCTTTTAAATGATCACATTATTTAATTCCACTTTTTATGTAGGTGTTGCTAGGTAGTTCCATTGTCTAGGAGTAATGATATTTTAATGCACTTAGGTACCTACTGAAAGCTTTCATAGTGTCTAAGGTTTACTACAGGTTTTTACAAACAATTTAAATATTCAAAAAAAAAAATATTAATACATGACCCTTTTCTCAGTAAATAATAGTAATAAGTTTTTTACCTTCTTTTATTGTATTACATTAATAAATCAATTAGAATACATAATAATATGTCATCTGCAAACTGTGGTAGGATTAAATATTTTCTGAAAGGCTACTTTTTCATTTTATTGCAATGTCTTGTCAAAATTTCTCTGATCTCTGAATGTGCTTTGTTTGATGCGAATATTATGACATTTTGCAATTGGGAAATGCATTTCACGATGTATTTTGTCTCAAACAGTACATGTTTTGACTAGCTATAGTAGGATAATATTTTATTCAGAAAAATATTATAAAACCTACCCAATATCAGCAACGAAGGGTGGAGGTAGGCTGTTAAGATCCAACAAATTGCATACTCTTAAAAACTAACAAACACACTCTGCACATTGCAGTCTTGGTTCAATGAAAACAAATAAGTATGACTGACAAAATTTAGTGTGCATTACTTATATCGAATCTTAACAGCATTATATTTGCATAGAAAATTGGACCCGCCCCCTGCTCTTTGGGGTTTTGCGTCGAGTAGTTCGGCCACCGGTGATACTTGATTAATCTTATTTTGTTTATTTCAGTTTGAAGATTTGAACTTCTTATCAAATAAAATCGATGTGGACTTGAGAAACAACAATATATCAGTGATTGACTTCAAGCTGGCGAATGCCGTATACGCGGCCAATACCATCCATGAGAAATCGAGATCAACCGACTCCGTGAAAGTATTCATCGATCAAAATCCAGTCAATTGCGACTGCATTTTGTATGGGTTCGTGCGCTACCTGCAGAATATGCTTCATCCTGTGGTTAGAGGTATTGTCACAGTCCACACAGGGAGAGCTGTCTGCGCCACTCCCAAAGAGCTGCAAGGAAGGTTATTGACCGAGGTGGAAGAACACGAATTGTTGTGCCCGTTGGACGATCCGTCAAGCACGTATGATAAGAAGTTGTGCCCGAATAATTGCACATGCTCTGTTCGAGTGTCCGATAGAGCAATAATAGTCAGATGCTCCGGCACTTACTCGCTCTCGACTATCAATCTGCCGAAACCCAAGTTGATCGGTCTCAACTACACCGAGGTGCACTTTGAGAACAACCGTCTGCAAGACTTGTCGATACTTTCGAGTAACAGTTTGACATTCAATGAGATCACTCAATTATACGTAGCCGGAAACAATATATCCCATTTGAGTGTAGAAGATATTCCAAACAACATAGAGGTGATTTTTGATTTATTTACATTTTATAATAATATTTCGATATCGTTTTATTCTCACTACTAAGTAACATTAAATAGCAAAATGCAATTTGGATATTTTGAAAGAAAGATATGTTTCTGTGATAAGTTATAACTTAAAAACTCATTACTTGCATTCGAGAAAGACAACATTCCGATGCATACTTGTTCTAGCATGAAAATAATAATTGAAAACCACTATAATTACAGTCGAACTCGGTTATTACGAGGAAGATGAGACCGACTGAATTTGCTCGTTATATCAGAGAATAGGTATTTTTAAATGAGCGGTTACATAACACAAAAAGTCGCTATTCAAACAAAAATAGAAGTAGAACATAAAAAATCTGAAAACCATTGTAAAAATCTACGAAACAAGCATGACATTCATAAACTACAACAAGTTGTTTATTGTAATGAACCTACTGACTTCAGCTTGGATTTTTTACATGAAATTTCATCCATATGCATATGCATGGATACTTTTTCAAGTTGTCGGCGAAAACACCAATTAGGTACTTTGACACAACTAGTGTAATAAAGGTAATCCGATCCCGGCTGCATCGATCGATGATCGCATTTTATTGCTTAGAGTCTAAAATGTTTTAAAACGATAGACACATTAACAGTTTTAATAAAGTTTTTGATGATATTTTTGCTTGGTATATCCGATAAGTAGCTTATTATAAAAGTGAATAAATGTATGGAGAAAATCATAAACTAAAATGTCGAAAAAAGTGTACATGCACAAGCGTACAGCCTTAAAATGTTTAAATGTTTGTTAATACAATTTATATTCTTTTTTCAGTATTTGGACCTAAGAAATAATTTGCTGAAGCACATTAACACGTCTGTGGCTGATCTATTGAGCAACTCGACGACTCTAAAGCAGGTCTTATTCTCTGGAAATCCTCTCATCTGCGACTGTGACAACCTCCCATTCCTTTCATTCTTGCAGACCAACTATGCAAAGGTATTACACCATTATATATTTTTCTAGAAAACTGTGTTTTTTAATATGACAATGGGTACTATTGAATAAAATAATATTTGTAAAAAATTGTAATGTGTGATATCTGCGTCTGCACTGTGTAACAATAGCGGCGAACCTACCGGTAAAAAGAACGAACTACACTGCATTTTGAGGTTAACTGATTTTCACCACCTGTCAAATAGTACCTTACAATGACAACATCGCGTCTCGCTTACTCTTGAAGAATGAGATTGACAAGACAGTCAGCACATCACTTATATATGTTATTATTGCGATAGTTATTATCACGATTAAAATAACTCCATGCACGTGTATAGGCGCTATTAGTATGAATGCCTTACTAATGCCGATTTAAGATCATAATTTGCATCATGTTTTAAATATTCCTAGTTTAATATTTAATTTACATGGACAGAAATTTAGTTGAAGCGCCTATGGCTTTTTTTCTTTTAATTTTATTTTCTTTGGTGAATCCTAAAAAACTGTGCAAGCTTTGTGAGAGTCCGGGGAACTGAGGAACAAATACTGAATGTCAGATTGCTATTTGAAAAAGTCCCCTATTAAGATAGTAAATGCGATTATAAACTCGATGCATTGTGAGAGTTCTAAAAAAGACACATACAGCTTGCTGCTGGGCACTTGTACTGTCTTCGTTTATAAAAGCTGTGCTGTCACTTACTTATATTAAATTTACTTTCAGGTAAAAGATTTCTCCAACATCACCTGCCCGGACGGTCAGATCATTCAGCGAGTGGCACTGGGGAAATTATGCGGAGCGACTCCTACCGTAATCGCCATCAGCGTCGTAATGGTGATAATCAGTCTCATTCTCGGGATTTCCGCTGCTCTTTTCTACAAATATAACCGAGAAATTGTAGTGTGGCTCTTCGCTAACAGACTGTGCCTCTGCTGCGTGTCGGAGAAGGAACTCGATAAAGACAAACTGTACGACGCGTTCATTTCCTTTTCTCACAAAGACGAGGAGTTCATCGTCAATAAACTGGTGCCCGAATTGGAAAAAGGGCCCAACCCTTTCAAGATATGCTTGCACTTCCGGGATTGGGTAGCCGGAGAATGGATACCGACGCAGATTGCGAACTCTGTCGAAGCGTCTCGGCGAACTCTGGTCGTGCTGTCTCCCAACTTTTTGGAATCCGTGTGGGGAAGGATGGAATTCAGGGCGGCGCACTGCCAAGCCATAAAAGAGGGAAGGGCCAGAGTTATCATAATACTGTATGGGGACATCGGCCCCACCGACAATCTGGAGCCGGAACTGCAAGCTTATCTGAGGATGAACACTTACTTGAAATGGGGAGATCCATGGTTCTGGGATAAGCTGCGGTACGCTCTGCCGCACCCCCAGATTGGCAAGAATCTCCTGCCGGCGCAGAACGTTATCAAGAAGAAAGGCTTCGACGATCGGCTGGAACTCATCCACCCCACGACTCCTAGCACCCCGCCCGGCCAGAACACCCCGCCCGCGCACCAAGCGCACTCTAACCCCCTCATGAACCACGTCAGCACTGTCCCCAACGGGATCAAACAGCCCTGCATGATGAACGGAACCATCACCATGAACGGCCTCAAAGTCAACGGCAACGCCAAACACAGCGACGTATGAATGTTAAATTATAATAAACGTAACCAACTCAAGACTGGTAGGGCGTACGACTAATGATAATTAGCCATTACAAATAAGACGTATGCGGGTACCGATTAAAAATGGACTCTGATCGCTATTGGCAAATTAAAATAAAGAAACTCGGTGCAAAGACATTATTTAATAACTATCGATAAGTGTCGGAGAGAATTTGGAAGAGGCATTTCTGTACAAAAGACTGATTAAAAAGATTATTACGTTAACCTAAAACAATGATTGAAATGAGTTTAATTATCTAATTGTACCGGTAATAGTATATTTCCGTTGTGTATTTAGATCCAACGATTACAATTATTTCAATCTGCATAATCACGTAGCTTAAAAATTGTATGTGTAACCATATCATAACTGTGTGAATCGACTATGACTATCTACATATTATTCTGTTTATAGTCGCATTATTTCCTATTCTGTTCTCGACTCACTACTGCTAGGATCATTATTGTTATAATGTAAACCAGGTATTCTATCAAAAATGCAGTACATTTTGTGTGATTTATTTTTCTATATATAAGTGTTTCACTTCACTGAGTTTTTTATATAAAGATTAATTTGTGATAAGTGAATAAATAAGTGATCTTATGTATCAATTACATTGAGCTACTTTACGAGCTGTTTGTTGACAAATTTAAAAGCGGGCAATTCAGCTACTGCGATTGTGATGATGACACACAAAACTTTCCATTCGCTGAGAAGCCAACAAGCTAGTGACTATTTTGACAGAACGTAGCTCGTTTTTTACCGGGAGGGGTTTACTGCGCAGACGCAGTAGGCCCACACGCCGGCGTGTAGCGTGTAAAGTTGACCGGCTTTCAACTTTTCTCGGTGGATTGTTTACAATCTGCTTGTTAGTTAGCTTGTCGATGATGACACTGGGCGACTTTGCAGGCAGATTGTAAATTCGCCAACAAACAACTCGTAAAGTAGCTCAATGTAATTGACGCATTAATAATAATTAAATTCAATTTTCGGATTTTCTTCATCATTTTTAACAATTTTAATTTATTTCATAATTGAAATAATACAATAGGAGAAAGCCAGGTTTATATTGTTGTTAATATTATTATTATGTAACAAAATATGATGATTATTGAAGCTGATACCTTTTTGAAATTAATATTGATAAAACTATTATTCATTTTTATATAATATATACCTAGGGCACTTATGCATAGTCATGCTTTCGAAATAAGTGGGCTTATGAGTTATGTGTTTCTTGGAATGGGAATGCATCTTTGTGTAATATATTGTCGCTATTACTTTGGCTCATTCCATGTAATGCGTAACACATAAAGCCACAGTATGACTATGCATAAGGCCCCTTCTCATTATCTTAAAAATTGACATTATTTTAATTATACCAGTGTTGTTTTTAATAGTCAAATGTCATCGCCTTATATAATTATAATGAATTAATCAACGATACCCGAATAATATTATATAGGGTCAATAGTCATAAACCCATATCTTTTAATGGCCAAAGACAATATGTAGCAATAATGCCACCGCGATGCCCGCAAATATTTCGGGTAACACAGACACGCACTAGGTCCTTTGATGGGTAATAAAACGGCATCGAATCATTTACGGAAAGATTCTTTGGTCGTTGGGACGAGAGAGAAAACTTTGGCCAAATGACTCAGTTCTCTGGTATTTATAGACAATCCAAGGTAACAAAAACATGCAAACGTAGATTTGAGTTCAAGCTGTTCTTAAATTATTATCTCTAAATTTTATTCCAGATTCAAAAAAAAAATGTAATGAAAAGGAAGCCACACTTTCAAGTAACAAACCAACTATAATATTATGTAGTAACATTATTTAATTTTTGTATTATTTAATGCTGCTTCGTAATAAAAAACTACCTACAAAATTATCTGTTTGTTGCTCGCAACTACCTAAATTGAAAACAATGTGATTTTTTTTTCACTGCCATAGATATCAATACTTTATATAAATTTAATCATTAAATCTTCTTATATCCATGTCCGCTCCTCAGTTTGAGCATATGAACTCCCATATGGAGGACCCGAAGTACACGAAATTGTAGACACACTAAAAAGTGCTATTGTATGCAAGTATCACAAATGTTGGCGTATTTTTTATTTTTTTCCACGTTAACAGTGAGTCCTGATGTGCTGACAATGTTATTTGAAAGTCCAGTAACCAGTTTTATTGTGAATTAAAGTGAAATTTTGGGTTAAATTATTTGGAAACAAAAATTATTATTATCGAGTGTTGAAAGATTCTATTTTAGTTTTTTGTACGAAATTTGCAGGACTCATTGTATCGCCGTCACAAATTATTTTCAATTTTTGAGTTGTAATTATATTATGCAATTTATAGGTGTAGTGATCCCGTATAGGCAACAAATGTTAACAATCATATTAAGTTTGCAGTAATTATTATTGTTATACAATTAAATTGCGTTATAATACCCCGTTTACACGTGCATGGATTTACTGCTGGCGATTTGGCACCGGACAACTGGACGCCACGCAATTCTAAAATAAATTGACGTTAGCTACATAATATAGGTACTTTAAAATAATATTTAATATTATTATTCATATTTTAATTATTATATTATGATTGAATAGTTGGTGAGAATTTGTATTTGCACACGTAAATAATGATTTAATCGTGCATATGTTTAAGTTCCAACCAAAAAAGAGTTTTATTTTATATAAAGCCTTAGGTATGGTAATTCTCAATCCGCGATAAAGAAGTAGTAGATAGAAACTACGTTCTATGTTCTACGTTCTGTATACGTGTCTACGACAGTGCGGCGTCCAATTGTCCGGAGGCCAGTCTTCCCATTCCCTGACAGTATGCTGCCTGATTTCCAGGTTGTTCTATATCACAGTTTTAAGCAAAATGACTTTTTAATGCCATTTTGTTCTATTTCCAGAACTCTGTTTAACCTATTAGTCAAAATACAAAAATTATGAACGGATTTGTTGATAATGTCGACAATAAGTTCTTCTTTTATATGCAGTAGAACACAGTTTTTAATAATATAATATATTGGTTGTGCAATTATTTCAATGTGAACTTACAAATTGCTCTCCTGAGAATTTTATTGAAAGTGACATAGAACAACCTGGAAATCAGCCAGCGAGTATGTATTATCGCGGCCATAACAAGAAAATGTATGTGTAAACACGTAAGTGCAAGTTGCAAGATTACATGCACGAATCAAAATAGTTCGGAAGCTTCTGAGTTTTCATGCGACAGTTGGGATTTTTTCTATCTGTGCCTCCGCAGTACAACGATAGTGGTGAACCTGCCGGCAAAAATATGAACTACACCGCACAGAGACTCATTTTGAGGTTAACCGATTTTTACGACCTGTCAAATAGTACCATTTCGCGAGTGGAGAACTACAAGGTTCTAAGTGTTTGTCCTCGATGAAACAAAAGTAGCAATGACGCATCTTAGAATACTACTTCATTGTTGAGTTTGTTTTCTCAAGGACGAATACTTAGAACCTTGTAGTTCTCCACTCGCGACAACATCGCGTTTTGCTCACTCTTGAAGAATGAGATGGGAGATGTCTCTCTCATCTCATTACGTGTAAACAGTTATTGTCACGATTATTTAAAATACTCACTATTGCTGCAAATAAATCCATGCACGTTTACAGTAACTTTATAACACTGTTAAATGCATCATAATATTCTTAAAATTTAAAAAAAACTGGTCAAGAACAGTTAAAAGCTTGAATTTCGTGAAAAATTACGATTTAATGTTTGATATAATAATACAATATACCTACTCAATACATATATACCTAAATATAATATATTAAATATTTTATTGCTTTGTGTGTGAATTTCTTCCTAGTGGGGATTATAACAAAATACATAATAATAATTATTACTATTCAAAGATTAGAAAATCAAATTTTGGGTGTTTTAATTTTGGACAGGCTTCATTCAATAATAGAAAATTATCTTGGATTGTATTGTTGTAAATTTATTTTAAGAAATGCGTTGTTTCGTTTAAGATTATGACATAAGTTTAATTTTTATATCCAATTTTAAGTTTCTCAAAAATTATTCATTTCTACAAACTTTATTAATTACCTAAATTAGTAAAATTATGTTCTCAGAAATTATTGTTATCGACGATAATTTATTAATTATTTACCTAAATTTGTACGCTATTAATAAGTTATAAGACATAGTTAATTATTTTAGACTATTTTAGTTGTCTTGATTTTTTTTAAATTGTATTTTAATTTTGTACCTCTTCTTTGTTTTGACGGTAATAATTATTTTGAATCCATTGTATTTTAAAAAATCGAATTTAGTATAGACAGACCTCGAGAACCTTCACAAATTTTGTATAAGATAATTTCAAGGTTCCATATCTCTCACTAAGTGTTCAGTCAAAGTCCTACTAACGCAAAAACACGGGCACTTCCTATTCTAGTGCATATAGATATAGCCCGCTTGTCTTTTTATTGGTTTATTAAGTCTTATTGGGCTTTGGCTTAATACTCAGTGTACGTAAATGTATGGGTATAATTTATTACAATAATCCTCTGTGAAAAATTTACCATGCACTATGGTTATCGTTTTCTTTTATTGCTACAACATTATAAGAAGATAATGATGTTTACGTACATTCTGGATTAAAAGATGCTTTTTATATGTGAAATATTACAATAGTTTCCATCTTTATATTAAGATTTTTATGCGGACATAAATAAATGTTCAATTTATTATTATCTCCAGGGTTACTGTGGTATGAAAATTGTGCAGTTAATCACTTTTACATGATACGTAGTAACACTTTCCAGTAATTGTGCTACGTTTGTATGATTGTGTCAAATTGACAAAAACAATTTTAACATTTTGTTTGAACACAAGGGAATTTTTCACAGTTGAAAATGAATTGTGTTAATTTCATTGTATTAGTAGAATAATAAAATTATTATGATTATAGTAATTTTGTATGTAAATATAAAGATTTATTTTTAAAAAATATTTTATTAAGAAATAAATGAGTAGCAAGCGAGCATTATTTTGGCATTCTAGAAAAAATAGGGCATAATTTGAAAAATGTTTTTGTTCATACTCGGCTTTTGTATAAAAAGCTATTGTGTTAAATTAAGATATAATCCATTAAGCTCATTTTTATCTATTTTCATCAAAAATAATATACATTTTCCCGATATTGATAAGTTTCATGTTTTAAGAATGAACAAGGCATTTTATCATGTAAAATAAAACACGATTTTTTTACTTGATGTTTTGATTCCCGTGACCCGTTTCCTCCCGGTCATGACCTACATAAAACGGCCAATGACAAAACCTCTCCTGCAACTTACCTTTTATTATACTATATAGTAATCTAATTAACATAGTTTTTGCCATCAGACATTGATTAACTAAGTATTTGACAAACATTTGCCTACAAAAGGTGGCTAAATACCTAAACGGCATAGTAAGTTCAGTTTACTTTAGAAGTAAATAGATATGCAGAATGTTTTTAATGTGTTCGGAATTATGTAGGTATACAACGAAGTGTCAACAGTCAATAGAATGTCAATGGTGGCGTGGTTTCAATCAGGAAATAGAGTTGAAAAGCATGCACCCATGTCAAGATGACCATCCAAATTTTACGACAACACGCTGAAATCGCCAAGGTTTCGGCCATATAGGCAGGTGCTTCGCTAGGTGATATATACTTGTCTACTAAAAACACTACTGCCACATTGCACACAACGTGCTTAGGTACAAATTCATTTGAGATTTAGGAGCGCTCAAGTCAACGATATGTCACTCTCAAAACTAACCAGAAAGCTTCTTCTCACAGAGAATTTAAGCTTAAAATTTCGAAATTTTTTTTAAAAGTCTCAAATTCGAACTTGTTGGGTGCATAATGTCAATTCATCCCATGCACCATTATTCATAACCTCAAAATATACGGTGTTTGTCATACTGAAGAAACATCCGCCATCTTGCAAAATCACTAGGTGACACTAGGTTTGCCGGGAGACTCCCTAGGTGACTAATTGTCAAGTAGCAAGGCGCGAAGCGTGCAGTGTGGCCATTGCGATAGTATAGTGTGCGTCCGTTCGATAGGAGATGTCACCTAGCACATAGCCACCAAGCAAGGCACCTGCCTATGTGGCCTTAGCCTAACTGAATCAGATCTCCAGCAAATATTTGGAAAATTATCACAAAAACTCATTATCTCCATATTCCTATGTGCAGGTACGAGGTAAGGGAGTTGTGGGCGCACAGCACCTGGTCCGTACGTTTCGGGGGGCAGCAAAATACCCAAAAAAACATAGTTGGTGTTTGAAACTTCTATTCTATGATGAATGCTTCACTGTTGTTTAGAAATACTGAGAAGAAATGAATACAATGGGTCAGAATTCATAAAATTTATTACTTAAATAAAAAAGTGGAATAAGCACAAAAAAAAATTGCGTTTCATTAATATAAAGCAATAATACAATGCAGTTCCACCATGTATTGACATAGAATAAAAGAAATTTTAATTGATTTAAGTTTTGTACTACATATTCCAAAAAACATTTAGCTGGTTAAAAATCCACATAGTTTGTGTGTAAGTAGGTAACAACAAGCGCGGCTTAAGCGTCGGCCTGTAGCGTAGTGGGTCCCAGGTTCGAATCCTGTGTCTAGCACAAGTACACATAATGTTTTTCAATTTGCGTATGAGTCAGAGTATGGACCTAATAGGTTGAGCAAGTGGCTGACATCCATTACTCATAAAAACAAAATCTTTTAATACAAACCTCCACCCGGTATGATCTTATTAGGATCGCACATGATCGAAAAAAAAGAAGGTAACATGTACATATCATATGCCGAGATGCATTAAATTTAAAGTCACCAATAATTATTATTAAGCAATAATAAATACACAGGGTGGATAACCTTCTATTCTGACAATAGACAAATTTTAACCAGAAATAAATTTGAAAATGAAATTGAATTTCTTGTTTCCTCCTGATTTATTAAATTCATTATGTTGAGCAAATAGCTGACGACCATTCCTTGTAAAAAGACTGATAGAACAACTGTCACTCTATGTGAGCTTCCTTTGCCTTTGAGAGGAAATGATACGTTTATCTCTATAACACATTGACAGATCTGTTGATGTAGACCGAGGAAGAAATAAGTCAGCCTAGATAGGCTAGGAAGATAAGTATTATACCTAAGAACTATTTGTAACACTATTCATAATAATTAATCGATACCCAAAATTGTCCAAACTGACTTGATACTCTGGAAGGATTAACAACCAATCAGGAAGCTGCAACAAGCCGTTAAATCAGCGATCTTTGCAGATCCCGTCTGGATATTTTAGAATATTCGTTTTTTAGTTGTGACCAGTCAAAATCCACGTCCCTTAGCGTGAGATAGCAAAATCAACCAATTTTGTCAACGACGTGACGTACCGAGCATGACATTGGTTGAAGCAATGTCACGTCCTGCCACTCACAATTTGCCACCCGGTAATACTATATACATACTAGGCAGCCAGCTAATACCGAAGATAGCCATCTTGGTCTGCCATTTTTGTTGTTTATAACAAACTGTCACTTTGAATCATCAGTGAGAAGTTTTTTTTTATTAAACGGTTTCCTAACGGAGGTTCAAGAGGGTGCTGGCCCTTTAGTACAATACTGAGTATAAATAATTTACTCTTTTTTCTTGTTCATTAATCTCCTGCACTCTTATATAAATTATTATTATTAGGTACCTAAGTAATAAATTTTTGTAATATTTTTTTTAAAACCTTTTCATAATTTAAATTTTGTGTAAACTTTGCTGATTGCAGTTGGGAAGTGACTGTAGGCATTGTGTCTAATTCACCATTGTAGAAGTTCACCTCGTCTTTTATTTCGTTTTTTTGACTTCTTTTTTGTGTTTGGACATCCACTGGTCTCCTACCAACTCCTTCACTTAATCCGAAAGTTTAGGCTCGAGATAACTGATAAACCTCTTAATATTACTTCATTTATTTTGGCTTTTATAGTAAGCATTAGCATTAATAATTTGTTTATATTGATGGTGCTTAGTGCAGTGATTCACAACCGATGTTCAGCGAAATCTATCAAGAGCTCCGTGAGAATTCGGGAAAGCTCACTCATAAGCTATGTAGGAAGGTAGGTACATCTTGAAAAACTTTATGGTATGTAATTGGCTAAAAGTAAAGCTTATCGTGAGACCTGCATTTAGTAATGGAGTGAGTAGGTATTTGGAATGTTAATCTTGTTTAAGTTTAAATATAGCATCATAGTTATTATTGAATTATAATAAAGCAAATTTCACTTGGGAAGAGAATTTGTATAATATAGCATAGCAAAGAACAGCTAGGTATGTATATGAAAAAGCAAAAATTGAATAATTCTTCTTTCGACCATGTCCGATCCTAATAGGATCATATGGGCCTCCACAGAGTAGAGGTTTGTATTGACAGATTTTGTTTTTTATGAGAAAATGGATGTCAGCCACTTGCTCAACCTACTAGGTCACAAATTGAAAAACAATATGTGTACTTGCCAGACCCAGGATTCTAACCTGGGACCCACAGCGTTATAGTCCAACTCTTAAGCCGGGCGGCCACAGTGGGCGTTAAATTCTATAAAAATATAAATTCTGATTAATTCAGTTGTACTAAATACGGTTAAAATATATTTTTTAATACAAACTACATAAAAACTGTTTACTAACCTTACTGGCAGTGACATATCGTGCCAATAGGCATGGTATGCTTTACTTAGAGCAAGACATTCTAGGAGATTAAGAAGAAATACGAATAATACAACTTTTGAAAGTAAATTACGTGAAGGATACAAATTTATCGCCTGCGGCACTAATATCCTGTGACTATCCACTCTCACCATTGCCGGGCAGCTTACGTGTTGGCTTATAATATTGTGGGTCCCACAAATAGACATATTCTTCTCGATTTGATACAACTAAATCTCAGAATGTTGACTGGGAAAGTTTATAATCGATTAGTGACGTCAATGCTGCAGTGAAGGTATTTTACCAATATTTATATAATATATTGTAATCTATTTGAGGCGCTGAGTCGCTAAAGTAGCTCCTGAGGGTTTTTGGAGTTTTGAGTAAATCACTAAAAACTATTATTTATTTATTTAATTTAATAAGGAAACAAACAGTTACATATTGATTACAAAAATTTCAAATATAATAATGAAAAGTTATTGCAACCAGCAAAGTTTCCATATATACATTAAAATATAGTTAAGCCTAACAAGATAGAGAGTAAGAATAACATAAATATAAAGAAATTACATGGGAAAATTGAGGAAGAATAATGAATAATTAAATTATACACAAAAAAAGTACTTAACAAAAAAAAATATATAAGTATATGACATATTTATACAAAATTTTGGAGTTTTGTGCATAATTAGAACCGATACGACTGATATGGAACAAAATTTGGTTTCGCGTAAATGTTGATGGACAATGGAAACCCACCCTTTCGAGTAGGTTTGGCGAGTCAACAAAACCATTGATAATTTTAAAAAGAAAACATTGATCAGATATAGAACATCTACTTTTCAAAGATGGTACCATAAAAGTTGCAGTGGTCGAAGTAGAATTAGATAAATCATAACGGAAAGCTTTAAAATTGATGTTCTTACGAAATCGCTTTTGTATCCCTTCGAGACGATTTATGTATGTAACGTACTGTGGATTCCACACGACAGGTCCAAACTCAACTATGGATCGAACATATGAGAAGTAAAGTACCTTCAGAACATCAGGTGATCTGAATGGTTTAGAGATTCGAAGAATAAAACCTAGTAATTTTAATGCTTTACTGATAGTTTCATTGATATGTGCGTTAAAATTCATCTTATTATCCATTATGACACCCAGGTCACGTATTTTTGAGCTGCGTTTCAAGGGTTCGACTCATAGTTAGTATTCTGTATTGATGGGGTTCACACTTTTGGAGAATGTAATTGACGAGCATTTGTTGACATTTAGATAAAGGTGATTCAATTGACAGTATCTATACAGTCTATTTAAGTCAGATTGTAACTCAATACAATCATCGACTGAAGAGATATTTTTATATATTTTTGTGTCATCTACATAGATAGAAAATTGTGAGTTAAGAAAACAGGCACTCATATCATTAATATTATATAAGATGATTAATAAGGAACCAAGGTGGGACCCCTGCGGTACTCCAGATGGAATGTGTATAAAACTGGAAACGAATCCTTTAATTGCAACAGCTTGCAACCGATTTAAGATGTATGAAGAAATCTATTATGTTGATAGATTTTTAATAGCACAGATTTTCAATTCGCCATAATACATCAAGTTATATACCTAATTTCTGCATTACTAATCGCTAGAAAGCCTCAAATAAACTTAACTCGGTGTTGCCGGCAAGCTTAGGATATCTCATCTTAATCAATATTTAGATCTTCCAGAATTTCAAAAAAGCAATATCTGGAATAATTTTATTCATTTAAATTAAATTCCAAATGATTGGGAGTCCTGATTGATTCGCCCGGTTGATCGCTCGATTACAAACATAGGTAGCATTGTGATACTGATAGGTTTTAGGTTAGGTATTGGTATCAAGTTACCATTCGTGTTTGGGATAGGTGATAAAATATTACATTATTTAAATGGCTTTTAGAAAAATTTTGGAAAATTTCAATATTAAATTTACATTTGTTCTGAAATGCCATAGTTATATTTATCGTTGTTCTGTTTTGTTGTTCTGTTTTGTCGTGTTCTGTTTATCCACTGTTCTGTTTTGTCATGGAACCAGATGAATAGGAGAAAAACAGCTTTTTGTTTTCTCAAATATGCAGTTCACAGGGTGAAAGTTTATATGATTTCGAGTATAGAATATTTAAAATTAATAAATTCCATATTTTGATAATGCAGAAATGTTAGAAAGCAGTAGTTCTTCAGCAATTCACAAAAAAGTAAAAAATACCTGAAGGTGGACTTGGCTGATTTTGAAATGTAACATAAAAATACAGCACTATGAAAAATAATGAATTTTATAAGCAGATAAAAAAAAAACACATTTTTTTTAGATATCCCACTACAGTTCTCAGGTGACGACAGGAAAACCAATATTGATGGGTAAGTGAAAATATTTTATTATTTATGTACTAGGTATTAAGGGGGGACATGTTCAGCGTAGGTGAAAATGGAGCTTTTATTGCATTTTCAAAGCACAACCCTGGACATTCCTTAAACGTTGTAGATAATCTATTTATATAATTTTGAAGCCTTAATATCCTTTATATTAATTTTAAACATTTGATGACTGCACAAAGTATTTTTATTACATAAAATAGTATTCTTTTAAACCTCTCGCTCTAATGTTTTAGAATATAGTCATATTTCAGTACATGAATGTGCAGTGGTGTTAAGATTTTTTACATTTATTAATTTTTAAACGCATTTATAAAACGTTAGTTTAATTTATGTCGACATTATTATAGTAAAATATTTACGATAAAAAAATATATTGATAATCTCTGTGATCCCAAATTTGACAAGAATTAGGCATTTAATTATTCA
Source organism: Rhyacophila brunnea (assembly GCF_057557595.1). Classification (NCBI taxonomy): domain Eukaryota; kingdom Metazoa; phylum Arthropoda; class Insecta; order Trichoptera; family Rhyacophilidae; genus Rhyacophila; species Rhyacophila brunnea. The sequence goes on along the minus strand of NW_028232837.1, from coordinate 36,003,910 downwards.
AAAAATGGGCAAGATTAAGACATTTGAAGATAATTATTCTAAAGATACTCGTAGATCACACTACAACAGGCTATGAGACCCAATGGCAGTAGTGTTGTAGTAAAAGTGGAACGATCATAGAAGCAATCACATTAATGTTTTCCAAATCTGGAGCTTTGGAAATTATAGGGGAAAAGTGTGATACAATCAGCTCACATAGGTTATTTACTGTCCGGGTGCTTTTTTCCATTACAACGAATACTTCATCTACCAGAAGTGCCTCGCGGTAAAAGACGATGACGAAATTTGAGATATTTACAGACATTACATTGTAAAGTGCTTAAATTAATAAATACGTAGATATCTAAAATCATCAAAAAGAAAAATGTTAAAAAGGTAAACTCACAATTAAAAAAAAAATTGAATTCGTTAAAGGATCCCATTATATTATAATATATTATTAATTATTTTATTACTCAATACGTACTTTAAAATCTCCCAGTTAATGACAGTCATTGTATAGTCAAAAATATTGAGTTTATCAAAACTCTCAAGGCAATCCCGTCTCAATACAATATCCTAAAAGTCCTCAGACCTTTCCTTATGTGTTTTTGTATAATATGTACGTATTTGAATTTGAGGCATTCTTTATTTATTTTATTATTTATTTGGTTCCAAGGCGACATATTTTCATTCCGTTTCTCATACGCCGGCAGGGTTCCTTTATCCAATTGTAATAATTATCTGAAAATTTACAAAAACAAGTCTTAAAAATGCCTGAATTACTTGGTGTAAAACACATTATACATTATTTTAAAAAAATGTTTGATAATTTAGAAAGAAAATAAAGTTAGCATTTAAACGCCGAATTTCGTGGACAACGCCTAAATACAATTATGTACATTCAATCTATAATATAATAGGTATGGATTTATTTATTTAAAAAAAGACACATTGAGCACACAACAAATTATTAATTCAAGACGTTCATAATATGACATTTAGAATAAAAAGTACAAGTAAGAGCGAAGCCACACGGGCGCTGCGTCCCAGTGTTGCAAACCGTACTATAAATATAGTATTTGTACCATAATTTTTATCCGCGTACTATGTACGATATAAAACAGGAATAGTACTCCCAAAATAATTTTTAATATCGGAAAAATATGTAAAAAGTACTAAAATTTAGATATTTCCATTCGATAATTTAGTGCAAAGTACTATAATTTCTCAATATAAGAAGATTTGGAGAACTTTGAAAAAAATCCCTTGATTTTGGTTTAAAATGAAATTTCTTGAATCCTTCGGTAAGCATTTTTGGTCGGAAGAGGTACCTAAATAAAAAGGGGTCTCGGAGTTACTCAAATTCTTCATTATTTTTTTTTCGGAGAAACAAAAAACCTATACATTTTCTACAGATCACAACGCGTACTATATTTTTTCACAAAATACTATAATTTTGGAGGCTCTGTACTATTATTCCAATTTGAAAATATGGCAACACTGCTGCGTCCTCACTTCCGCTCACAGTCGGAATACAGGGGTCTCGCGACGCAACGCCCGTGTGGCTTCGCTCTAAATCAAAGAAAAAACAAGGCGGAGAAAAAAAAGCAAAAAAAATCGGTGTGTGTGTACTTATGTACTCGCGTAAGAAGTTATACTTCTTTGGCGTAACAATACAAAAACAAAACTTGTAATAAACTAGATTCTTTGACTAGCTCTAAATTATCTTGTTAAATTACACACTCTAGAAAAAGGACCGCTTATTGGAACGCCGTTGGTTTATTTCTATAAACTTTAACTTATATCACTAAATTATATAATGGTTTATCGTTGTTTTCATTTTTAAAATACCAACTGTCACTCTGACATTTAATCGTTTATTTGCATAAGGAATAATTGCAAATGGCCGACAATAATGAATTCGCTGCCTAGGCAACGGAACAATTCTAAACTATAATATTATACTGTATAATCATCATGATTGCAGTACCATACCGTGGCGTAAAGGTAGTGCGTTCGGCTGATAACCGAAAAATCGGTGGTTCGAATCCAATCAAGTGCGTTTTTTTTCGTGTGAGAAAATAAATTATGTGTTACATGTCATACGCCAAAAATACATTCTGATCTGATTTCCCAACGAGCCAAAAGAAGGATAACTTCTAAAACAATTTTATAGAAAAGAAATAAAATAAAAAAACAAATAATTCAAAAAAAATACAAATTAAACAATAAAATAGAATTTAAAAAAAACAGAATACATAATGCATCGCTAAAAATGTATACATCTCTAGGGAGTGCATTGACCAGCCGCTCAGTCCTCGCTATTGGTGCCTGGTGAGCCTTACATTAGGAAACAGCTTTCACCCAAAATAGATCATGGCTGCGACCACGCATGCAGTAATTGACGTTAGCCACTTGCTCAATCCATTAGGTCCATGCTTTAGATCAGTGCTTCCCAACCGCCGGTCCATAGGTATTTTCTGCCGATCCGTAAATTATTAACCAAATTTTATATCTTAATATTATCAAGTAATTTAAAAGAAAAGTGACCTGAGACTACTCTCTTCCGTGCAGAGATCTGTCTTATTGTAATGGATTGTTATCTCTGCACAGGAATGTAAACCTACACATTTTTAAAATTATTTTATATACTTATGTTAAAACTGTTTATAATACTGTCATTTTATTGTAAATATAATATGGTAATGTTTTTATGTTTGGCATTCGTTTTGCGCATTTTGCGGCAGGTAGGTATGTCTCATAATTGAATGTTTGTTACTATTGTCACTAATTCACTAAACAAAATAGTAGTAGGTAGTCATTATATAAACATAATAATTAACTTAGCTATTTTTAGTGTTTTTAATTTATTAAATTATTTAAGAGCGTACATAAGTGAAACGGAAAATAATTTTCAACAGTATGTGGAACGAAATTTCGCAGTCGTCGCCAATCGGAGACTGATAGTCGAGGTGTGAGCACGTCAATTTGTTTTGTGGGCGTCGGAGCAATATATTCTGAAATCGTCTAAAGATGACTAAAAAACGTTCCGCATGTAGGTACTTGTAAAAGAAAACATGTCCAATGTATATACTTACTATTATTATTACGAATATAATAATAAACATAACATTAAAAGGACCCATGTTGAATTTGTATAACGAATTATATTTCGTTCGGCTCGCGTCATTTGCACAATCCGCGTATCGCCTAGTCACGATCTTTTTAGACAATGCCTCAACTGAAGTAATAATAATATTTCACCTTAATTTTACTTACCTAGATTAAGTCCGCGTATGTAACCTGCCTCATCTGGTAACGCCTTTGCATTAGAAGGATTAACTAGAAATAATAATAAAAAAGTCTCAAACTCATGACTATAGCAATAGGAGAAACTAATTATATTAATCAGTAAGGCCATCCGCTCATGTGAATACACAAAAGAGATGAGACTGAAACTCCAGTATTTAGCTAAAATATATTTCAATGGCGGCTCGCTGACGGGAAGACTGGAATCTCTCAGTTTCAAAATGTCCGCGACCGTAACCGAAGAGACGCAACATGCTAGTCTCCCAGTCTCTCAGTTTCCAGTCACCCATAAAACAGTGGTACCAATATCAGTAGATTCCATATTTTCTTACCAAAATTGGTAGCACTGCACTGAACTAAACAAGCAATAACCAGTCAATACGTCAAAAGTTAAAGATAGGCAAATTGATTTTTAATTTAAAATATGTGGCAGATGTTGAGAAATACTCCTGCCTGTATAATTTATTACAGGCCACCAGAATATTCCCGTAAATATATTACGGAAAAAGCTAAGAATGAAGTAGGAAAGACAAAGGGTTTGACAGTTTGAGGTTATGATATTATTAGGTTTCAGTACCTATCACCGTGTGCGAAGCATCAGTCACTGGCTAGTCTATGAGTTCCATCACCAACCAGTTCGTCAGATTTTAGTTTCTGCGTGGCCTAAGTGACATCACTATAAATTACTTTAACTAAGGCTCACCGAAGCAGCTGTACTTAAGCAATATTACTTACATTATTTTCTATGAAATAATTATGTAATAAAGAAGTGGCGTATGCCAGTATTATAATGCTGTTTTAGTCTCTATATGAGGCTGTAAAATAAAGATAGCCTCCTCAGTATGCCACTGATCAAACACTTGACTTGATCACAAAAGTCAAAATCCTTAGGTATGTAACTGATGGCAACTAAAATGAAATAATTACCCATGTCACTCCCTGAAGAAAGTTAAACAATGTAAAATAATAATAGTATCGAACGATTGATTAACACATTACATTTAGTCCTGACATTCGTGTATTTTCTTAGATCCTAGTTAATTGGATTCTGCAGGTGATACCTACCTAAATCAATTTTCAATATTTTTTTTCGTTTTTAAACCCTTTTCAATGAGTCGGAGTATTACTGAACACTACTGTGTTTTCGAAAATATAAGAGTGCCATGACTAATTAATGACAGTCTTGAATAAATGAAATTCACATTTTATTATTTAACTACGTTTATTTTTTATTATAATATTATATACATAGGTACCATATTAAAAAAACATTAGAAAAACATATTTTGTTTATTGATAGTATTCTTAAGGGGGGACATGCTCGTCGAAGGTCAAAATTGAGTTTTTATTGTATTTTCAAACCATGATCCTGGACACTCCTTAAACGTTGTAGATAATCTATTTATATAATTTTGAAGCCTTATTATTCTTTATTGTTATTTTAAACATTTGATGACTGTATGAAGTATTTTTGTTACATAAAATAGTATTCTTTTAAACCTCTCGCTCTAATATTTCAGAATATAGTCATATTTCGGTACATAACTGTGCAGTGGTGTTAAGATTTTTTACATTTATTAATTTTTAAATGCATTTATAAAACCATTAGTATAATTTATTACGAGATAATTTTTGTAAAATATTCACGATAAAAAATTATTTTGATAATCTCTGTGATCCCAAATTTGACAAGAATTAGGCATTTTATTATTCAAAAAATCGGCAAGATTAACACATTTGAAGATGATTCTAAAGATACTTATTATAAGCTATGTCTTTGACCATTCAAGTGTGATAAACATCTTATGAATAATGATCGCTTTATAATAATTATTGACCTAAGAATAAGGTAGTGTTTTTTTGAAATACGCCATTTCTTTTGTCATTCCCTAGTGGTTAAGCTACAATATACGGCCGTAGCCATAAAATGACAAACTATAATTAAAGTAGGGAGAAAAATTATGTTAACGCGTGTGTTTGAACATGTACCTAACCGAATTTTTTTTTATTTTTTTTTAAACGGTACATGTTCAAACACGCGCGTCAATATCATTTTACTCCCTACTTCAATTATAGTTTGTCAATTTATGGCTACGGCCGTATGTTGTAGCTTAACCACTGGGGAATGACAAAAGAAATGGCGTATTTCAAAAAAACACTACCTTATTCTTAGGTCAATAATTATTATAAAGCAATCATTATTCATAAGATGTTTATCACACTTGAATGGTCAAAAACATAGTTTATAATAAATATCTTTAGAATCATCTTCAAATGTGTTGATCTTGCCGATTTTTTGAATAATAAAATGCCTAATTCTTGTCAAATTTGGGATCACAGAGATTATCAATATAATTTTTTATCGTGAATATTTTACAAAAATTATCTCGTAATAAATTATGCTAATGGTTTTATAAATGCGTTTAAAAATTAATAAATGTAAAAAATCTTAACACCACTGCACAGTTATGTACCGAAATATGACTATATTCTAAAACATTAGAGCGAGAGGTTTAAAAGAATACTATTTTATGTAACAAAAATACTTCATGCAGTCATCAAATGTTTAAAATAACTATACAGGATAATAAGGCTTTAAAATTATATAAATAGATCATCTACAACGTTTAAGTAGTGTCCAGGATCATGGTTTGAAAATACAATAAAAACTCAATTTTGACCTTCGACGAGCATGTCCCCCCTTAACAGAATTTATAATATAATCCTATATTTAACCGGTTTTATTTTATGAAATTATCATATTGGTCAACAGCCGTTAATTAAATTAATAATATTACAATACAATTATTATTTATTAATGTAGTACTACCAAAGTCCTATGATAATTCGAGGGCTTAGTGTCAAACAACACTATCTACAAAAGTGCAACTTTACAGGAGAGCCAAAAATCGTTATTTTAGATTCTTGTAACTCAACAAGGGAAATGTTTATTTAAAACCTAATGTTAATATTTTATAATTTATTGTGTATTGTACATTTATCTTGCTTATGATGATGTTAAAATTTATAGGGATAGTTTTAAAAAAATATGAAAACAAGGGTAACTCATGTAGTTAGCGTTAAACTTTACTGACGATTTAATAAGAAATTAGAAAAAATTGACATAACGTTGTTTGACTATCATGTAGCCTCAAATGTAAAATAACGTTATCTGACTTTAAGCACTCGAATTATTAATAAGTAGTTACTGTGTATATTATAATGATATTATTAATTAAAAAAACTGATGTGATGACTTTGTGTTCATTCATAATAAATATAACAGTAGACGGCCATCATCCTGAGAATCAAAGCTCCATCAAATCAAAAGTCCAACTAAGCAGTCGCTCACATACAACCGCAAGGCAACTACACCTCGTTGGTTGTATTAACTTGTTATTACATATTTAATAATTAAAATCCACACCACACACACTATCACCTTAATGCCAAAGTATACATTTTCAAGACGTATTATTTTAATATGTCGGTTTGTTTCACGCAATCTCAACTAGAATGACGATAATTCTTATTTAATTTTTCAACTTGTACATAAATGGTTTACGCTAATGGCAAATCCAGTACTAGAAAGTAAATACTATTTAAATGACATAGTTATAGTAATCACTAATTAAATATCAATATTTCTGACAATAACAACATCATAAACAAACCACACTGTCGTGAAATTTGATAGTTTTGACAGTAAAATATAGATAGTCGGAGGTGCGGCACCAGAGGCGGATCAATTCAAGCGGAGGCCCTGAGAGGTAAAAATTTCGGGGCCCCCAAATTCAAGTTAGAAAAAAAGTTTTATACATAGAAATTCTCATTAATTTTTTAACATAAACTATATATATAACAAAGGAATTAGAAATAAAATTAAAAAAAACATATTTTTAAAATAAATTTTCGCCTTGCTTCTTTATTTCTTGCAAATTCGTCAATTATTTTGGCAGTGTCAATTCGGTTTAAAATTTCTTGCTCTATATACAAAATGGCCTTACTATTTAATCTTTCTTCTCCCATACCTCTCATATATGTCTGGTGTGGTTTTAATAGTGTCCTTGTTTTCTTTAAGAAATATTAAAAAATGGTCAAATTCGTCTACAAAAGTACAAATATCAATGTCCTTTTTGTAAATATGCATCAACTTTTTTATCACGTTCTTTTTTTCTTCTATTTATAGATTCCAATCAAAAAATATTCTAAAAGGCTGCTCTTTGGTCCTTGGTCTTTTCACAGATGACATAAAATGAATTTTATTTTCAAATCTTCTCTAGTTGTAAATTCATGTCCGACTTCTTTGTTTTCATCAAAAAACATTTTTCTTTTTTGTTGTCTGCGAGTTTGTCCATATTCATCATAGGATAATCCTGATAAATCAGTTGCCTCTTTTTCAACTTTTTTATATTCGTCTCGGAAATTATTGATGAAATTTTCTAATGACTTCAGTAGAATAAATCAATGATGCTCAACCTTTTTTTTCTTCGGGCCAAATACATATATTTGTAAAGTAACGCGGGCCGCATCACTACTGGTGGTACTACTAAAAAAATCATGAAACTCCCCTTTTTTACAAAAGATTTTTGAGATTTAAAAAATTATGCGTGTTTTTTTAAATTAATCGTGTGCAATAGCAACACTCTTATACCAGATCTGATGTGGACCATAATGACAATCCTCTTCGGGTGTTGAAAAAGTCGAAACGAATCTCAAGATATACGAAATTCCTGATAATAAATGTGTTTCGGGCCGCAGGTTGAGTATCGCTGGAATAGATCCTTTCAATAGTTCGCATTCCACTGTTTAATAGCGAGACCATAATAAAGTAAACGATGAACTGCACCCAATTACAGAAATTATCAAAAAAATATCAGAAATTATCAAAAAAATATCAGAAATTATCAAAATCCGTCTATAACACATCTCTTTAAAGACATTCCAAGATCACGGGCCCCTTAGTCCGCTTACCGCTAGACCCGCCTCTGGGTGGCACTGAGCTAGAAAAAATGATGCAATATTGATCTAAGTACTGTCCACAATAGCAATACATGAGGTGCATTTGCTATTAACATGCCGCGTGGTCAAATTGTTCTACTATAATAGAATAACACAAAATAACCAACGTGAATATACCGTTGTGCCGCGAGTGTTTTCTTAGTGTGCCGCCAAATATGGTTAAGTTTTACAAAGCCATTAGTGAAAATTTGTTGCATTTAAGTAGGACTCCTTTAGCATAGTGCTTATATGTACATGGGCGCGATACCCAAACGATGCAGGTTTGATTCCAGCGGGGTGTCTTAATTTTTTCAAAAAAATCTAGGTATTGGTTATAATATATATTTTTCTCAGAAGTGTTTTCAAAATTATGTACCTACTTATATTCAATAATTAGAATGTTACATTCTTAAATCTTGTGAACTATTAATTGAGTAAAAAAATAGTAATTGAAAACTACAATAGGTTGAATGCATTACTAGTATCATGTGTTTAGTGGATGTCAAATATGTTTTTTAGTAATCAGTTATCGTTGCCTTAATATGTGAGGCCGCTTATCGTTATTTTTATTAAACATAAATAATCAGATCACTACGGTCGACGACGCCTAGGAGGTAGTGCTTGATTATTTACTATCCAACCTCCAGGAATTGTTCTAGTTGCTGGCATCGCTGATGGCCTGGATCTTGTTTATTCTGGAAGCATCAAGCGTCAACATACTGGTGAGACAGGTGCGAACACAAAGGTATGGGAAGAGGGGGAGGAGAGGGTCCGGACCCCCTCAGAACCAAACGGAAAAGATACAAATTATTTAGGTGAATGGCATATAAAGTCCCGCTTGCATGATTCATTTTGACGATCATCGCGGAGGAATCATCCCCAGTGACCCGTATAAACGCACATTCATCAACGAATCATCGAAAGTGATCATCCGAAATCAAAAGTGAATGAAGTTCAACTGGTCCTATTTTTTGGTCATTTTGTGTTCACTGCGGTGATTCCAAAAGTACTGTGCATGTGCACTGCGCCCCTGAGTATCATATTCCCCATGGATATTACGTCGCATTACCCATGTATTTAGTTTATGGTTTTATCCACCAACGACTCTTTTTCCTATTCCTCTTTCTCTCGATGAAATTTCTGCACCCATATAACAAACAATCACAAATAATTGTTTGAATTCCAACCTGCAGCGTAATTTCACTTGACGCCATTTTGGATGAATTGTATATTTCACGTTCAGTGACATGTGTAAACAAAAAATTAACGCCTGTAATCAATTCACTGCGGATGATCATCCGCGGTGACTCATCTCAATAAGCATGTTGTTCTTATTCGTCAAGATATTATGGCCCGGATAATTTGACTGTCAAACAGCCTTCGCAACGGGTTTGCCTAACTCCTGTCAGTATTCTACGATATGCAGGGCCTGTAGCCAGTTGAAGACACTCATAAACTGTTGCAACTATCTGGGGCATCTAATGTTTGCTTTAATATTCCGATGCCACATGTCTAAAAGACAAGACAGCGGGTATGACACAAATGACGCTAACGATCCTAATAATTATGACTGTTAAGCGATGCGCATACGATAGCAACTTGTGGATGCGACAGCTCGCAATAACGCGTAGGTACCCTTAGATATATGTGGGTCAGGTGTTTATCACTAGACTCAAAGTGTGGAGTGTCTGGGTATGATGAATGTAACTGGAAAAGTGCCATATTCCGCGGTTGAAGCGACGAAAATCTTTAAGTAGTAAGCGGCGTAAATGTGTCACCTGTTTGATATTGTTAACCCCGCCCCCTCCCGGCGCCTTAAAAATCAATAAAAAAATATTATGGATAAATTTTCAAAATGTACCTACTTGAGGAACGAAAGTGATATGTAAATAATAATAATAGGTATATACTTTGAAAGTTTGTGCTAATCGCTAAAATCAATAATTTAGACAATGATTTAGGGAATTCTATTAGAATCCCAACGGCTTAACAACTTTTAGGTGCTAAATAAAACGAATTCATTTTTTTAAGAAAACGCACTTTTTGTGACCATGTACCCTTGCACCATAAACTAGCTAACATTATCATGGATATCGGTTGGTCAATATACGAATAGGCCAGCAAATATGTACGATATGATTGTATTTATAATTTACCTACCCCCCTATGTTATCTGTCTTAAGGCTCGATGACATTGAGCTACTTTACAAGCTACTTGTTGGCGAATTTACAATCTGCTTATAAACTCGCCCAGTGTCATCATCGAACAAGCTAACAAGCAGATTGTAAACAATCTATCGAGGAAAGTTGATAGCTGGGCTACTTTACACGCTACTCGCTGGCGTGTGGGCTACGTCTACGTCTGCGCAGTAGAGCGATGGTGGCGACCTCTCGGTAAAAAAACGAACTACGTCCAGTCAAAATAGTCGTTAGCTTGTGGCTTCTGAGCGAGTGGAAAGTTTTGTGTGTCATCATCACAATCGCATTAGCTGACTCGCCCGCTTTTAAATTCGCCAATAAGCAGCTTGGAAAGTAACTCAATGTCATCGACGCATTTCACTAATATATTATTTTGTTGTATATTCCATTATTTATATGTAGGTACAAGATTAATGATCCTATAAAAAAAAACATTATAATACGTAAATTATTCATAATACAACAATAATTTAGCTTCAGATATGTGATATTATAATAATTCATATTTGCAAGATATGGCTTGGCTGATCTATAAACATCTCAAGATTAAGTACATACTTAATTGATAATCTTGACTGCTTCAATAAAATTGTAAAGAAACCCTAATATTTAACCTGTAAAGCGTCAATTACATTGAGCTTCCTTACGAGCTGTTTGTTGGCGAATTTATAATCTGCCTGTAAAGTCGCCCAGTGTAATCATTGAACAAGCTAACATGTTCGATGATTACACTGGGCGACTTTACAGGCAGATTATAAATTCGCCAACAAACAGCTCGTAAAGAAGCTCAATGCAATTGACGCTTAATTGGTTTTTCATAAAAAATGTTGCTTACCCCATGGACGCGGCTGTCGGCATGGGGTTTGGCGGTCCACAGCATGGGGCGGCAAAATCTCTAGAAAAAATATTTTTTCATAATCAATAAATTTTTATTGATTATTATCTAATGATATATTATTATGGTTTGACGATTTATACGCCTATTGATTGTTTTATTAGTGATAGGGGTTTTTTACAATCACTTTAACTACTATTCATAATTTGTTGGTTATAATTGTATTGTGATCCTTGACATAATATGTCAGTGATAAAGTTTTTACCTACTTTATTGTATTAATTTATTATATAAGTTAGAATAAGTTTTATTCGTTTTCAGTGTGTATTTGCCTTTTGGTGTGTGCCATAGGTGAGTCCATGAAGTGGAGTAGTGGATGAAGATGCCGAAAGGCGAAACACGGGTCGCAAAAAAAACGTCTCAAATGGAATAGTACAAAACTTAAATCCATTAGATTTTAAATTCAAATTCCATTAAGTACCGTCGGTCGATAGTATTAATACCTAATATAATTTGATAGTAAACGAAGAATTTTGATTATATTTAGAAGTGGCATTGTCGGCCAGGTGTAATACTTTCTACGGGAATGGGACGATTTGGCACCGCGAACTGGCCTCCGTCGATTGGCCTCCGGTAATTGACCGCCGGTACAATCGGACGCCGGCCCAATTGGACACCGACCCAATTCGACGCCGACCCAATTGGCCTCCGGGAGGATTGGACGCCGCACAGTTGAATTAAATGCGCAAAGGAATAGACGTACGTTACGATTTGTTGGAGTAAATAAGCAAGTCAGCTTAATATGATTCTATCTTCTCAGTAGTTGTACCTTATACATTTCGCGCTTGACACATTTTTAATATAGATTGAGAATAATTATTACATATATTTAAAAATAGAATAATAATAACCGGTACTGTTCGGTTATCAGGAATACAGCGGAAAACACTTTTCGAAAATACCCGATTTATTGGATTATTTATTAATTTGGGTTAGTTTAGGTTAGGTTAGGTTTGGTTAGGTTAACCTAACAAATAATCCAGTTTATCGGCTATTTTAGAAATATGTTTACTGCTGTATTCCAGATAACCGAACAGTACCAAAGAACTTGTTATATACAACGTTTTTAAATTTTCTGTTGAATTATTATGCTCAATATGCTCAAACTTGTACTTGATATGAAGTAAATAAAAAACAAACAAATATAGAATACTGAAATGTCATTTTGACATTTTGATTTTCATTTCCATACTACCGCACGTTTATATTATTAATTTAGTTGCTATGACCACCCCCTTAGCAACCACCAGTCTTTCACTTTTTACGGATTTTTCTGAAATAACTTTCCATACAAAACAGAATTAACTGAAAATGAATTCAATTCTGCTTAAAAATGGCTAAAAGTATTAAAAGAATGCATTGGCATCGTGTTCTGATATATTCTAAAAGTTTCAAATTTCTAGCTAGTCGGGAAGTTAGTTAAAAATCGATTGCAAGATTTGTACTGGACAAAGAACCACCGGACAAACAAGCATACGATCTAATAAAAACGTTGTAAAAAAATACAAACTAATCTATTATTTAAGTAGCAGCGTTTTCTTTGGGAGGGGTCTTTGTGTCATAATTACTATGGCAAAACAATTTAGGAAATATTAATAAAAATTAACTTTACTTGAACAGAAATTTAGTTGAACAATACAACTTTTGAGAGCAGATTCCTGGGGTTACATGTAAATTGTACTTAAAACGTTTCACCGTGGCACAGCTTTCTATAGGAAATAGATAACCGTATAATATACGGTCTCCAATTTTATTAGATTCAATATGAACATTCATTCAATTTTCAAAGCTGATTTTGGCAAAATTCATGAATTCAACCTGACCTAACAAATAATCCAGTATATCGGCTATTTTCAAAATTTGTTTGCTGCTGGCGTCCTGTAAAGTGTAAACGGACAAGAACCGTGTTTTATTTAGATATTAATTTTATATCAGTACTATATGACTCAAAGAGGTTGGACGACCTTTAATATTCGGCCATATATTGCCGATACAACATTTCACGGTGAAGTGTGATACGGCGAACTGCATATGTACAATCGTAGTAGATTTTTGGGTTTCCTCCGTGTGTCCGGGCTCGTTGCAGAGGCCATTATCAAGAGATGATATTTTTATGATGAAAATGTAGTGTAGGTATATTGCTCTAAACATTTCTTTAAACGTCGAGTAAAGAAGAAAGAAGGACACACGGTGGAAAAATCTACTACGATAAAAAACAACCGTGAAAGCCTCAAACATGATATGCATATATGTACAAGTTTCCGGATACAGGTTCCTGGAGATACTATTTCTTTGCCTGTGGCGTCAACCGATTATAGGCATTTATGAATATGTGTATAGGATTTATAAAAAAAATATTTATACGTAAGTACTTGTCTTGTTTAAGACAGTGAACTCCCACTGTGCCTATAGCGCAACGTGTTCTACCAGTGTGTGTTCCAGAAACTTAGAGTAACACAACGTGACATGGAGAGGTGCATACTGGGCATAACGCGAAAGGACAAAAGGAGGAATGAGTGGATAAGGGAACAGACAAGGGTTTGCGATGTAATAAAGTTTGCTAAAAACCTTAAACGGAAATAAGCTGGACACATAGCTCGAAGAAGGGACAATCGATGGACAAATTTAGTCATCCATTGGTATTTAAGAGAGTAGATCTAGAGGCCGCTGGATCGATGAAATGATAAAGTTCTGCAGAAGTACGTCGTGGCAACGCAACGCACAGGACCAAGAGAAGTGGAATCAGCTTGGAAAGGCCTTCATCTAACAGTGGATAGATTCAGGCTGATGATGATGATCATGATGACTTGTTTAAGATAACCACGTAAAGTAAACATGTAGGTAATGATTTAACATAATACTTATAATTTGATAGTAAACGAAGCATTGTGATTATAATTATAAGTGGCATTATTGGTTAGGTGTGTCACTTTTTACTGATTTAGACGTAAATTTTGTAAGAAACACCTCTGGATCGACGTGTCAATGAGATAGGAATTCCATGAGTCTTTACTTCAACGACACCACCAAATAAAAAAGGTTGAAATAAACGTTTCTACAGCAAAATGTAATTACATTCGAACTCGGTTTTTACGAGGAAGATGGGACCGATTGAATTTGCTCGTTATAATAATTACTCGTTATATCGTTATATAACATTTTTCGCGCCAAATTCTATTTAAACATAGAACATAAAAAATGTGAAAACAATCGTAAAATTTCCCGAAACAAGCATGGCATTCATAAACTACAAAAGAAGTTGTTTATTGTAATGAAATGCTGAGCTGCCGGCGCTGGTAGGTACCTACCGATACCTACCATATCCGTGGATACTTTTTCAATGTTGTCGGCGAAAACACCAATTAGGTACCTACTTAGACACTTAACTAGTGTCATAAACGTAATCCGATCCCGGCGGCATCGGTCTAGTTAACTGCCCGGTCGGATTTTATTGCTTATGGTCGAAAATGTTGTTTTTCAACGATCGACACATTAACAGTTTTGCTTGGTATACCCGGGAAGTAGCTATAAAAGTTAATAAATGTATGGACAAAATCATAAACTAAAAATGTCAACGAATGTTTCCTCATTACATCCGAGATCTCGCTATTTCTGTGATCGTAATAACCAAGTTCGATTTGTACAGTAAGTGATGCAGTTTGAATATATTATTATATTTTATCCACTAAAAGTTTTACGGATCATAAAAAAGTCGTCTGCAGCATAGTCTTCATTTGAACATTTATTATACGAGATAATGTTTTTTTAAACTTGATATAATATACTTTTTGTGGATGAAAATAAAATAAGTACCCACCAAAGTATATATTTCATTTTTTTCACTTCTTTTATATTGATGTTTATAATATTATATTTACAATTTTAGGCGGGCGGCAACCACTCTTGGCATAGCCCTGGGTTTCTCATTGATATTTGGGATCATTTGTTATACCCAAACGAGCTAAGGATGTCACATCATGATTGTAATGAACAGTAATGCAGTGATTAATTACTGTTACAATTGTTTCCTTATCAGGCATTTTATTAGCGAATCAGGGGTTGGTTTTACTACTCTAATACGATTGAATGTAATTTTGACCTTCTGGCTTACCATGTCCTTTTAACGTTTTTTTTCTATTTTAGTTTAGGCTGTTTTCTTAAATAATTCAAAAAAATATATAGTATACGGCAGTAGGGAAGGGTGGATGTAGGCTGTTAATATCCGCCATAAATAGTGCACACTAAACTTTGTTAGGCATACGTATTTGTTTTTATTGAACTAAGACTACAATTTACAGATGATCTTGGTTAGTTTTTAAAAATCAATTAAACCCTGCTTAAGGGCGATATGACAAAATTGTGCATACTTTTTCATTCATACTAAATTTATTTGTTTTCGTCAGTTTAAGAATACATAATATCACACATTTTGTTGTTTCATTTTTTTAAATTCATTACGCTCTGCCTAAATCAAACTATAATAGATTAAAAATATTGTTTTATCTATAAAATATTCAAAGTTATGTATGATTTAATTGCATAAATTTAGATAGTTTATAGATAGACGAGTATTTTTTGACTATGGATTGGTTTCGCAGGGCTTAATTGAATTTTAAAAACTAACCAACACCATCTGTAATTGTAGTCTTATTTCAATGAAAACAAATACGTATGACTGACAAAGTTTAATGTGTACTATTTATGGTGAATCTTATCAGCCTACCTCCACTATTTGCCACTGGTATAAGGTATGGGTAGTTTATCTATGCTTCTCTCAACATTTGCTGTTTTTGATAAACTATCTGCTTATTCATTTCCTTTAAATCCCGATATAAGAAAGAATCTAGTAGAATATTGTTAATTTTTACTATTGTTTGAAGTTGTTTGTATTAATTTGATTTTTTTAAATCTCAAAAATATACCTACAAATTGGTTTTTACCTCAAATGTTGGAAAAAATAGGAGAGCACTGAGATCGTCGGTGGAAATGATTCCTTATAGTTTTATTAACGTAAAGTGCATCGTTTAAATCAATGCATTCTGCAGTAAAGACAAGAAAGAAAGTTTAACGGTTTTTAATATAATTCAAAACCTGTGGACAAGCCCGTATAATATAAATCGAAGATGATACATAGTGTCATGTTATTTGTGAATAGGTACATTAAGTAGTTTATAATAATATATTAAAGAGTATAATATAAACCTGTGCACTCATTAGTGCGCCGGCGCAATTCGACGCAATGGCACTGTTATGGGTTGGAATTATTAAAAGATATTATTATTGTATTTAATGTAATCCTTTTATTTCCGCTTTATAACACAACATCACATTACATATTTTTACTAGTTTACTAGTATACTAATATAAGGTTGAATATTACTATGTACAATATGTGTTTCTTGTGAGAAGTCCGACTGAAGAGTGTTTTATATACTGGAATACTACAAAAAAGGAACAATAAAGATGATGCAACGAACTTAAGAAATGAACAAGATTTAACATGTAAAAATAATAATGAACTCATTTCAGCCGGTCGAATCCACTGGCTGACTCACTAACAGTTACAGAATTTGAATGGCACATAACAGCACAATGGCACATCAACGGCTGGTCGGTTGATTCCTCTTACCTCCGCGCGTACCTTACCATGCCTTGTTCCTCCCACTTTACCCAGCTTCATCTCTCTCCATACCCAGACAATACACGATTTACACGTACTGCGTGTGGTTATGCTCCATCACCAGCCCAGTTGGCCGTCGTAATGGTCACGCAGGCCCAATGAGCCAGTCGAGAGTTGGGCCGAAAAGCCGTTTTTCTAATTTCTGCGCATAAAGTATGTAAAATAGATTGAATCAGAAAATAAAAAATATTGGGAAGTGTGTTACCTTCTGGGCATGGCTGTAAGAAGGCACAAATCTCAAGTGTGGAGAAATATGGAATAAGTTTAAACACGTGTTATAGAATATGTTATATTCAATATTTATGTACCTACGAGTATTATAATATTCATTAAAATTTCTAGCGTAAATAAAACGCGCATTCATTATGTATCTATTGATTAGGGGTTGCAATACCGGATGAATATATCAATACCTGTATTTCGGTGTTTCTTATTGAATACCGGTAGAAAAACCGTAGAAAAAAAGAAGTTCCTATCAATAATTATTTATATAACTAGTATTTAAAACACTATTTTATAGCAACCTATAGTACATATCTACATATTTTATTATGCTGACCTTTATAAATATGTATACTTAGATCATAATATTTTAGAGCTGCTAATTTTTACAAATAATACAAGTCTGTTTACTGGAAAATCTTTCTCAAATTGAACGTTGCATGTTCTGCCAATGATTATAGAATAATTAGAAATATTTGCCACGAATATTTTAAAATATTCTGTTAATTCATCGCGACAATTCTAAAAATTCTCAAAGTAGGTATATTTGAGGGATTTTGTTTTAATTTTATTTAACTTTTTTTGGTTTCAGTCAATATATTTGCGTGTTGGCAGTGTAAAACTTATACAATAAATTTAATATATAATATAAGTATACTAAGTAATGAAGAAATAACACTAAATTCATTTTCAAAAAACATGAACGTCTATACTTTCTTAATACTGAAAATATCGCTTTTTTGGATTTTTTAAACCAGTATTTCGGTATCGATGAATAATTGAATACCGGTTTTAAAATACCGGTATTGCAATCCATTGTATTGATGCTATTTGAGGATATTTCTTAAGTTTTATGGTTTGACTGTCATTAATTCATAAACTAAATTGCCATAAAACTGCTTGAAAGTCTTGGTCAATGACGACTGGGTTTCGCATTTATATCTGATTAATCTGTTCTATGAAAAGATTAGAATATTACTATAGTCAATATTATACTACTGTTATACGTGTCAGGAAAGATAGAGTACCTACATTCATTATTTTCAACAATTTTATGATATTATGTGGGAAAATTTATAAAAAAAAACTTCGGTTTATGTAACACAAAAAAGATCAAAGTTAGCCGAATAGTTATTTGATAATAAAATAAAATAATTGGCTGGGTATTGGTATCTTACTTTAATTAACATTTCTGTCATATTTTTAATAATTATCATAAAACAAGGATCTAATTAATATTAAATACATGTTAACTAGGTACATGTTTTCTATTATTGATAAGTCAAAATTTAAAAAAAATGTTGGTGGTTTTTATAGTATTAGAGTTTACGTCACTTTCAGTTTCGTCTGGAAGGTCGATGAAGTACCACCCGACCACCAGGAGACGGTCTAGCTTGTAGAGACCATCCGGATGCACGATGTCCTGGAATTATCAACAATTATTATATCTGGATTATCAGGCAAGGATAACTACAGTGGCGCAACTCATATATTTCATGGGTGCAGACTTCCACTTCAAGTATAATTTTGAATTTAAAAATGTTATTAAGAAACTTTTTCAATTAAACGAGTATGTAGGTATATCGTCACCTTCTACTAAGACCTCGTAAGTCCGATATTATGAAAAAATTAAGTTTGTTCGACAAAATTTTAACTAAAAAAAAAACATTTTAAATCATATCAAAACCTCGGTTCCCTAGCTGTTTATCTATCGACAAATTTTAAAAACTCATTGGTCAACCAGTGTTAGCAGATTCATTGATTAGAGAGATGTTTAAAATATTGTTTTTATTACGTTTTTTTCTTCCCGTCAACATTCTTCTCAAACATACTTACGAGGTTTAAATAGTAGGGTGACGATATACTATATTAATATATAAAATTTTTGTTTTAGAATTTTTGATCATAAATATCTTTTAATGCTCTGAAAATCCTTAAACTCCAACCACAATGTCAATAGGTTACGATTTTTGCTCAATTTACTCATTCCAAAATAGATATTAAAATATCAATTTATGCAAAATTCAAAAGGCACCTACACGAGTATGTAGGTACTGTATTATTCTACAGATACTCTGCTATAGTATTTATTTACAGAAATTCTTTAGTCAGTATTAGAGTATGTGATCGAAAAATACCGTCTCGAGAATTCTCGAGAAATAATCAGAAACGGCAAATATTGAATCTCTAAAAATTAATTTTCCAAAATTTCGAAAAAACGTGGTGACACACTCCTAAATATTCAAATATGAAGGCTTCCCAATTATGAATAAAATATATTTTTTTATTGAAGTGTGAAATTGACATTTGTAGCTAACAGTTTTCGTCGTGGTGTCTGACAAGGGTTTACACTATCACCATAACTATTTTTTTTTACTCTGAAGCTATTTTAAAGAAAACTAGATGCACGTATCATTAATATTCCTTGGACCGACAGGGTGCTTAATGTTGACGTCGACAATATATAAATGGGAAATGACCGAAATTTTCTACATAACATAACAACGAGGCAGTGGCGAAGGGTGGAAGTAGGCTGTTAAGATCCGAAAAAATAGTGCACACTAAACTTTGTCAGTCATACGTATTTGTTTTCATTGAAATAAAACTACAATTTACAGATGGTATTGGCGAGTTTTTAAAATTCAATTTACCCTGCGAAACCAAGCCATAATAGATAATAGTCGAACAATACTAAATTATGTGATTAAATGATACATAACTTTAGGTATTTTATAGATACAATAATATTTTTATCTGTTGTAGTTTGGTTTAGGCAGGGCTTAATGAATTAAAAAAATGAACCAACAATAAATGTGTAATATGAATTCATAATCTAACGAAAAGTGTGAATGAAAAAGTATGCAAAATTTTACCCAAAATTATTATGGTTTGGTTTAGGCAGGTTTTCATTGAATTTTACAAACTAACCAACACCATAATATGTTCATTGTAATCTCAGTTCAATAAAAACAAATACGCATGATTAACAAAGTTTAATGTGCACTATTTATGGCAGACCTTAACAGCCTACATACATCCTTCGCTACTGCAACGTTACCACGGCCACATTATGAGAGGACAAAGGTACAGCATTCACCAGCTCATGATACATAGAAATATCAACAGTCCACACAGCAACGGTAGAAAATATTATTTATATAGATGCTGGCCGACCTCAGATAGTGAATGGCACAAGGATAGCTAAGTGACAAAAATATTGAATATTATAATAGTATGATTAAGAGCAGTGCAACATAAATAATTTGTTTTTTATATTAAATAAACATGTAAAATATTACATTTAGGCTTAGGTACCTGAGCGATGTATTCATTTTTCCGCAAATAAAAGAATTTTTCACAATATATTGGTCTTATACTGTGACTTGTATGATAAAAAGTTCACATAGGTAGCTAAGTATGTATGTACATTGAAGTTAATGGCCCCATCAAACCACACCCACCCCGCACCACACCCGGAACGGAACCCTACGTTTGGTGTGAAGCATTTTATGGCTGGGAATATCTTAGGAGCAGTTACACAAGACTAAGGTCGCCATGCACTCAAATGTGCTTTGATTACATGACTTTAAGTTCAGGTACCCATGGGAGAGTTGAGCACGTTAAAAATTGTAGTAAGTAACAAATTAAAGCTAATACAAAACTGCCGAACATTCTAAGTGAAGAGATCTTCACGTTGGCAGTATGACGCCGCAAATTTTCTAAATGAAATTAAATTGGCCTTTGTGGCGACCAGGTCGGACAGTCAGATGGGCCCAACAGTTGGTTCAACCGACTTGAGCAGCTCTTCTCTGTCCGTACACGTTTTAGGACATTCCCAGAGGATGTGGTTTTCATCCTGTATTTTTCCGCCAGATGGACATGTTGAACGGGTAACAAGACCAAGCTCAAAGAGCCTGCCAGCGAAGGCATCATCACATCCTTTGTGTTCTTAGTGTTCAAAATGATAGAGCATAAACTACACGAGCAAACTCGTTGACCGACGACCAGCACAATCGTCAGGCATATTTATGTCAATTTCTATTCACAATGTTAGTTTGAATCATTTCGTCGAGTCGCGGATGGACGGCTTAGTCTCAACAAAAAACATCTGCATATTAACAATGTTTTCCATTCCTATTAAAAAACAAAAATACATGGGCAAACTGAACATGTTAAGTGTTCTGAACATACGTAAAAATAATTTTGATACAGCTTCCGAACAGTTTTTAATGTACACCATACTGATGTACTTAAGTTATTATCTTAGTTTGGTTTAGGCATGAATAAAATAGGTTAATTTCTTTTCTTCAGCACTGACCTGATGAAAAATGTCTCTAAGATTATCGAGAATATACGAAAACAACCGAAGTTGGCGTGAGCCTAACCACGAGTATGGCCAATCGCGTCTTTTGCACGCAACATGCTAATTATATCTCATGGCCATCTAATGCTGACACGGCAGCCGTGTCGTCAGCGCTGTATGAGTTAAAGTTAAATAAACAATAAGAATGCGAAACAAACATAATATTATATATACTGCTAAATACAATCAGCAACTTGTTGCTTGTCCAAATGTAATCTCCAACCAAGGTGACTAATAGATGGTCTGTCAGATTTTATTAGGTATCTACTCCAAATGTCACCTTAAACGCTTTACAGAGATTTGTACAAGTCAAAAGATTCTGATTGTATTTTGTAGCATATTATATTTCTAATTGATGCAAGTTTTGTACTATATTTTATGTAATTAATGAGTTTTATATAATGGCACTTATGATTCTCCAATTCTCAGAAAATTCTTTACAGACGACATTTTATGATATCTAATAAGGTAATTTAGTAATTATGTAACTTTCGTAGGTATGTGTCAGTTGTATATTTATGTACTATATGTGTGGTGGATGGAGACGTGGTTTGCTAAAAACGATTAAAATGGAATAGCAAACACTACGATCAAATAGAAATTAAAATCATGATTACTTAAGTACACACAAACGATATTATTAATATATTTAGTACGTATTGCTACTGTCTGTTTAAAGTATTGATAAAGTTTGGTGACTATTCTTATAAAGGCAATTTTAACATCAACATAACAGAGTGCACCGTGCTGGGTCTGGACCAGAATATAATGATTGTGGCAACGGGAAGAAGATATAACATTACTGTCGTATTCTATTTTGCTCACTTCTCGGCGAGACGATTCAAAGTACAATCCTACAAGCTAATCTAGAGAACGGTCGAAAATGGAACTACGAACTACCATATGGACGCCATTTTGAAAATGTCATTCGAATGTCAGATTCTGTCCAGTTGACAGTCTTAATTGGGTAGTTTTCGACAGTGGCTCCCCCATCCATTCTTTAGATAAGTTTGTAGGTCTGTAACAGACAAGCGATGAGAGTTGGCAAGTCAACTAATCTGATCATGTAATTTAGCCATTACATTCACTTACTCCTATGCCGGATACAGTTTTACCGCATCCCTTCGGGTGGTGGGCCACGGAAGCCATGGTGGTGACCATGTTGGCCGTGGTGGAATCTACGACGATGAAATGGTGGAGGCGGGTTTTGGTCTAGAAAGAATGATTCAGATTACATTCTATCACAATGTTCACTCGCATACGAAGCATAGCAATCATTCATTTTTATGATATGCTGCATTTAGACAATTCAAAATTTATTGCTTAAGTATGTCAACTAAAGATTAAGAAATATTTAATATAAAACATTATAATTATCTACGTTATCATCATAGACGATGGCTTTTCTTTACTCAATATAATATATAATATATTATATACATAGTATAATACAATAATAACCAACCGTGAAAGTCTCAAAGGATATATAAATTTTCTATTTGGCTCATCAAGAAATAATTCAAAATTACATCTATTGATCGTGCCAGACGGTCGTCGGTAACTAATAATTCGTTTCGTGTAATATAGCCATTACATTCACTTTCTTTTGTATCAGGTATTACAGTTTTACCACCTTTCCTCGAGTAGTGGTGGGCTTTAGACGATTCTACGAAGATGGAATGGCATAGACGGGTTTGGCTCTAGAAATAATGATTTGCATTACACTCGATCACCATGTCCACTTACGGACATAGTATAGGGATTCTTAAAATTTGAAATTTGCAGCATAAAGAGCTCAATATTGCTAAACTTCGTTTCATTATGAGGTTCCATGACTAAACAGAACAGTGACAAAACATAACATGACAAAACAGAACAACGATAAATATAACTATGACCGAAAGGTCCTAAATACTATAATTATTAATTTAATATTGAAATTCTCCTATCTCTATTATGTCTATAGATTTTTAATAGTATAGATTTTCAATACGCCATAATAAATCAAATTATATACTTAATTTTTGCATTCCTAATCGTTAGAAAGCCTCAAATAAACGGGACTGAACTCGGTGTTGCCGTCAAGCTTAGGATATCTCATCTTAATCAATATAATATGTTCAAGATCATTGGGTGACTAGGTACAACGAAATAATGACCTAACCTAAATAGATTCCACAAAAATTAATATTTCATTTTTCCCCTGGCTGTTCTGTTTTGTCATGTTCTGTTTTGTCATTTTCTATTTTATCATGTTCTATTTTGTCCGGTTATCATTTTATCAATATAGATTTTTAGACATGTCAATAATATTATCTCAATGAAATACTTTTCATACAAATGAAAAATATATTGAACATATCGGACCTAAACATCAACAAATCAAAAGATTTGCTGAATGAATCAACCGGCACGATGATGATCAAAGAATGTGTTGAATAAAACATTAAACATTATATAATTTAGAAAAACACTAACTGAGAGAGTATATCACAACCAATAGAAAAAACTTTTTTTTGAAAAAAGTAAGCCAACCGGTCGGGAATCGAACCCGGCATCTCCAACGGGTAAACACCCCAAACTCGTCGCATTCAGCCATTATGCTACGGAAGACATACTAATGACGACAATATTTAAGCTATTGGCTATTAAATACCTACCACTCAGCGCTCTTCGAAATCATGTTACTTCGGCAATCGATTTTTGTTTATTAAATCAAAGTAGGTAGTTATGTTACTATTACAACGATTACTAACCGACGTCTAGGAATTTCTCCAATATTTTTTAATATTTAATATTTTAATATTTAATAGCCAATAGCTTAAATATTGTCGTCATTAGTATGTCTTCCGTAGCATAATGGCTGAATGCGACGAGTTTGGGGCGTTTACCCGTTGGAGATGCCGGTTCGATTCCCGACCGGTTGGCTTACTTTTTTCAAAAAAAAGTTTTTTCTATTGGTTGTGATATACTCTCTCAGTTAGTGTTTTTCTAAATTATATAATGTTCAATAATCAGAATGATATATTCTTAAATCTTGTGAATTATTTGTTTGAATAAAAGAAATAGTTAAGGGGGGACATGCTCGTCGAAGGTCAAAATTGAGTTTTTATTGTATTTTCAAACCATGATCCTGGACACTCCTTAAACGTTGTAGATAATCTATTTATATAATTTTGAAGCCTTATTATCCTTCATAGTTATTTTAAACATTTGATGACTGCATGAAGTATTTTTGTTACATAAAATAGTATTCTTTTAAACCTCTCGCTCTAATGTTTTAGAATATAGTCATATTTCGGTACAGAACTGTGCAGTGGTGTTAAGATTTTTTACATTTATTAATTTTTAAATGCATTTATAAAACCATTAGTATAATTTATTACGAGATAATTTTTGTAAAATATTCACGATAAAAAATTATTTTGATAATCTCTGTGATCCCAAATTTGACAAGAATTAGGCATTTTATTATTCAAAAAATCGGCAAAATAACCACATTTGAAGATGATTCTAAAGATATTTATTATAAACTATGTCTTTGACCATTCAAGTGTGATAAAAATCTTATGAATAATGATTGCTTTATAATAAATATTGACCTAAGAATAAGGTAGTGTTTTTTTGAAATACGCCATTTCTTTTGTCATTCCCTAGTGGTTAAGCTACAACATACGGCCGTAGCCATAAAATGACAAACTGTAATTAAAGTAGGGAGTAAAATTATGTTAACGCGCGTGTTTGAACATGTACCTAACCGAATTTTTTTTTATTTTTTTTTAAACGGTACATGTTCAAACACGCGCGTCAATATCATTTTACTCTTTACTTCAATTTTAGTTTGTCAATTTACGGCTACGGCCGTATGTTGTAGCTTAACCACTGGGGAATGACAAAAGAAATGGCGTATTTCAAAAAAACACTACCTTGTTCTTAGGTCAATAATTATTATTAAGCAATCATTATTCATAAGATGTTTATCACACTTGAATGGTCAAAGACATAGTTTATAATAAATATCTTTAGAATCATCTTGAAATGTGTAAATCTTGCCGATTTTTTGAATAATAAAATGCCTAATTCTTGTCAAATTTGGGATCACAGAGATTATCAATATAATTTTTTATCGTGAATATTTTACAAAAATTATCTCGTAATAAATTATGCTAATGGTTTTATAAATGCGTTTAAAAATTAATAAATGTAAAAAATCTTAACACCACTGCACAGTTATGTACCGAAATATGACTATATTCTAAAACATTAGAGCGAGAGGTTTAAAAGAATACTATTTTATGTAACAAAAATACTTCATGCAGTCATCAAATGTTTAAAATAACTATAAAGGATAATAACGCTTCAAAAGTATATAAATAGATCATCTACAACGTTTAAGGAGTGTCCAGGATCATGGTTTGAATATACAATAAAAACTCAATTTTGACCTTCGACGAGCATGTCCCCCCTTAATTAAAAACATTAAACATTAATATGTAAAGTAAGTAAATACGCCATCGCATAGATAAGGGTTTACTTTACATAATGCAATATAATTATGTATATGTACTATTCTTAATATAAAAACAAATAAACGTGAAAGACTCAAACAATATATTAATTAAATTTGTTTCTATTTTGCTCAAGAAACGATTCAAAGCGACAGGTTATCTATCGGGCCAGACAATCGGCGAGACTGTTCATGTAATATAGCCATTTAATTTCACTCACTCTTGTGGCGGGAACAATAATTTTACTGCCATCTCTAGAATGGGGGGCCATGATTACCCCGATGGGCATGTCGGAGGAAAGGTGGATGCGGATGTAGGGCTAGAAAGAATAATTCACTCCATTCAATTGAATCCGTTCACCATAACCACTCACGTGTTCGGAAACTTGTACGTATGCAGTTCACCGTATCACACTTCACCGTGAAATGTTGTATCGGAAATTTATGGCCGTATATGAAAGACCGTCCAACCTCTTTGGGCCATATAGTACTGACATAAAATTCATGTCTAAATAAAACCCGGTTCTTTTCGGTTTACACTTTACAATAAGCCAGCAGCAAATAATTTTTGAAAAATAACCGATATACTGGATTGTTTATTACGTTTGGTTAGGTTGAATTCATGAATTTTGCCAAAATCAACCATGAAAATTAAATTAATGTTCATACAATTTACAAGTTTACGTACAATTTACATGTGCCCATCTACTCACAGACGTAGTATGTAGATTGCTAAGTTTTTATGTATAATAACAATAACATAAACTCATTCTCACGCAAGCGGAATATATCATTATTCAAAGTGATTTGGTGGAACAAAGTAATTAATTTCTCTTCTTGAATCTTAAAATCACACATTAGATAGCATAATATGAATTTTCGCATACGAAAAAACAGACCCACGTAGGTAGGTTTATGGATGTGTTTGTTTAATCATGTCAATAATGGTAACCCAATGAAGTGATTTTTAGGCAAATCAAAAACAACAAAAATAAATAAACGGGTTTTAAAACCCTTAGCTTATAAAGGATCCAACACTTTAGAAAACAGGAAGACTAAAGAGATTTAATTAAATAAAAACTCATTGTCAATACGTCATCGTTATCAATTAGAGTTTTTATTCATTGCATTAGTGAACATACTTAATTTTTAAAACACATCTGAGAATATATATATATTATAACTTATACAAAAAATCTTTTTGAAAAAAGTAAGACACCCCGCAGGAATCGAACCTGAATCTCTCGGGTATTGGGGCCCATGCACATTGACCGCAATGCTAAAGGAGTCATACTTAATTACGACAAATTTTAACTAATGGCTTTTAATACTCACTGCAGCGCTTTCTAAATTGAGCTACATTGGCGATCGGTTTTGCATTATTGTCCCTTAGTTTAATATAATTATATCGTAGCATTTTTAATACACAATTTATTAAGTCCACGAGGAATCTATTGATGAAGATCTTAGTGATAGCACAATTATTAACAATTGCATTTTTTTATTGGGATACCATGTTTGGAACACCAGACTTTAAATAGAATGTTTTGCCTCGTTTTAAAATGTACATGCATGTACCTAATTGAATTTTAAATACCTATCTACAAAACAGATTAATAAACATAAATTTAAAAACCATCGCCATGGACCAAAATTTTAAAGCAATGTGTTTTATAGCGGCCAGGCCGTAAATTTCAAGTAGAACAAGACGTACTGATGGCTCTCAAAATAGAATGCACGTTACATTCGAATTTTCTAGACAGAGTTTGAGTAGTTTCTTTTTTATATCTATTTTAGTCCCTGTTGTCATTTTATCGTGAAATATCTATAAAAAGGAAAAATAAACTATTCTTTGTTCAGTAAAATACTGAAGATGAACAGAATTCAAAATCATTTCCTGTAAATATGACTGTTCTAGGACTTTCTTTCGGTTATCTATCTATTACAGTCTACATACCTTATACAGGCACCAGTCGCCACTGACATACATTATGTATTATTACAATATATATAAATTACACCTGCAGATGGGTTAGCAAAATATAACAACAATACTGTAAAAAAAGAACCAGATTTGAAAAAATGGACTTTATTGCAATGTAAGTAGAGTAGAGTTAACAATTCAACCACATTTTAATTTTATCAGCATGCTAATAAAATAATTAAATTTTAATGAGTTGTATCGTTTATTTTTTATATACTACGTCCATTAGTAGGAAGTCAATGATTACAGCACTAGTGGGTAACGACATGATCTCGTATGCAATTGAATAGGTACACAGTATCTAATAAATGTCATTGCGAAAGGAACGAATACACTGAATTAACTGATGAACACAAACACAGCGTGTGGTTTATTGTTGTTTAGAATATGACACGCATTGCATGAACAACGAATTTGCATAAGCTTGGAATAGTATTTTGGAAAGTATTAACGATTTTTGGTAATTGTGCCGCAGTGGTGGACAAGAGCTTTTTTTTTTTTTTTTTTACGAAAATAGTTTATTCCATGCAGACAATTATAATAAATACCTATTTCTGTCGGCGCATCGGTTTTTCGATCCAATAATCGTTAATTGAAAAATTTAAATTTTCATACATTTTGAAACACCATTATCACAAACTAAGATTATATGAGGTAATATTAGGTTGGGGTAGGTTAGATTATGTTAGGTTAGGTTTGGTTTGGTCTAAAAAGAAAGTTATAAAATCTCGTGTCCATCTCTGCGGCACATTTACCTCATTTTTCGTGATTAATAATTATTTTATGTAGAATAGCGATATTATTGGCATTTTATTCTACAGATTTATACCATAAGTTGGTGACCAATTTTATTATTACGTTTCCTTATTCTGGACCAGTCTCAAATCGCAAATATCTTACATCGAGAATTCTTTCAATTCCATCGTCTACCTGGAGTACCTGGTCTACCATATCGCCCCACAGGAGGAAGAGGTTTGTAGGTTTTGGGTAGCGGCGGGCTGGATGGAGATAGAACCTGAGGAATGTCCACGGGGTGTACGTATTCTGGAAATAAATAATGTCATAAAATAGAACTCGAAGAATTAAAGAGTAAAGAGTTTGACTGTTCTCATATATAGCAGTACAACTCCCTAAGTTTGAGTGATAACTGAAATGTGCCCTGGCATCGGAGCAGACAGAAGAGCTCGGAAGAATGTTAGAGTTCTTTAAAGAATTGGAGAGAGGACTTGAACAATGGGTTCTGACTCAAAGGAGAAGAGTCAATATGACAGAGTAGTAGTCGAAGTTTATTAAAAAATAGCTTGGCTATAGATACCGACAACTATGACTTGAGGAGCGGCGTTTTGTAGATCTAAGCTAAGAGCTCGCAATGCATCGTGACACTAGTGCCACAGAAACGTCTCAAATAATATATCAGCTTATAAATTAAACTTTTTTAGTGTGTACCTAGTTGTAGTTGACGGATTAAAATTAAAACATTATTACGGCTTGTTTACAGATATTTTCGGCGATGCTTTGACTTTTCGGCTGAAATATGTGTTTGGCATAATATATGTGATTGTGCATCTAACTATACTTGCAACATTTGCATTGTTTTGTCAAATCCGTGAACTTGTCTGACACGTGAATAATTACGTCCCAATTCCATGTTCAGTTGTGAATTTCATCCGACCAAATCATTTCTTATAATTTTTATCTCGCTTTTATTTTTATATTATTCTTATAATTAATTACAATAATCAAGTATTAGTAATTATAGCCCGACCACTAAATCATTCCTACGGGCGTGTTAGCGGCAAACTGCGGAACTACGTTTTCCCCCGCAATTTCACGTGTATTTTTACGACCCCGATCCCCGCTGAAGTCTTAACAACTGCATACAGCGTCATACAATCGTGACGTAAGATATAAAGGATATGCTATATCTATAAGTAGTATTAGTAATAATATTGTTGTAAATTTGCGGAAGCATAAGTATTATATTTAATATTTCATTTTGGGGGACGGCCCCAAATAAATGTCAAATCCAATTTGTGTTCTTCTGCACGCATGGCATCACAAAATCACGTAAACTGGCGACACTCCAATTAAGTGCGTTTTCACATAGGTACCTATAAGTACAATATTTAATTAAATTTAAAAACTTTACACACTTACAGGTAAAATCCATTTAAATGCGATTTTTTTATAATTTATGCGAACAAAGGATTTGTCCATTCAAATAAACATACTGAGAATAGCACACAAATGCGAATTGAAAACCAAAAACATTAACTGGCGAAAAAACATTTAAACTGCTCGTTCTTAATAAATATAATGACCGTTCGGTAAAATACTTTCAACAAACGCAGTCAAGACAATATAGCATGCTCAATAATTAAGGTCAGTTGGATAAAGTCACGGATTGTATCCATACAGCTTCGATTAAGAAATCTCAGTATTTTCTTCTGAACTATCTCACCGAATAACCGTACTTCAAAAAATAATAATTATGAAAAACAAAACAGTGATAAAAGTTTAATAATTTATAATTCGAAACATGTGGTTGTTTTTTTAAAGAAACCATAAAATAGAATAATATTTCCAATTAAGTACACAATTTTATTAAATTAATATTTGAATTATATTGAAATGATGTAGGAATGTTATCCGTAAACCCACAGGACCACGCGCGAATCTCGTGAGACTCAATTCCGCGAATGCATACAGTGTGGTCCATACCTCAAACATTATTCAGCTTTCCAATCTGTAAGGTGAAAATGACAAAAATATTAAAAAAAAATGTATTACACACCAAATTCTCAGAATTAAAATATCACTTCATAATATTAACAAATTTTAATATGCCCTTCACAAGGATTAAACTCCCCATAAACTACTAATATACGTTAATGAAACCAAATCAATACTCGTATGAAAACCACCATACTATTCTAATATATCAATAAGAAAACTGAAAACGATGGCGTCATATTTTTAACACTGCAGCTCATGTCTGTGTTAACTGTATTAGAACGAGATTAAGTACGACAATTGCATATTGAGATTTGAGATGCAGCGATTTTGAAAAATTATCGCCAGCTGTCAAATGTCGTTGAGTAGTACCACAACATTTTTTTAAAGCGTCATACTTGATTCCAAATGCATCCGATTAGAATCAAGTAAGACGCAGTGACGTTTGTTACTAATTATTTTAGATAGCAGCCTTGTATACGGAATTGCCTCGAGTGATGTTCGTGTTTTTTTGGATCAGGAAAAATAACGGAGCCCTGTTACGGTGTTAACTAGTTAGGTTAGGTTAGGTTAATAACCTCGCAGCTTGCCCTGTTATTTTACTTTATTTTAAACATCAGAATCGCACTGAATTGAAACTATTCATTGATCACGTTGGGTAATACAGAATTAATGTGTTATGTGGATCACCTCGAGTTATGTCCCAATAATATGCACCGACGCGCATTTTTTCAAACTGAGGTAGGTAGACAAACAGTGACTATAATAACTTGTATAATAACTGGTTCAAGGGTATTTACTAACCTAAGTCATAATTCCTACACTGTGACAGGCTTCCATGGTCTCATCTTCCTCTTGTCCGCAGTCGTTATTGCCATCACAGATGAATATGTAATCGATATAACCGGTAAAACACCAGAAATCGGACGGAGACATCTTATTCTAAAACAAGAACACAATAATGTTTAACAATTAGTTCTTACATGAAGATATTTTATCATTATTTATAAATCATTGATTTCCACTATTCGGATAAAAATTCTTCTTTTAATAACTCTATGTCCCAATATCAGTAATGCATTAGGTTTAATTCGAGACTAGATTATTTGCCACACTTGTGGGAACAACATGTTGTCACTACTCACTGTACAGGGGGTCTAGGACGATTTGGCACCGCGAACTGGCCTCCGCCGATTGGCCTCCGGTAATTGGCCGCCGGTACAATCGGACGCCGGCCCAATTGGACGCCGACCCAATTCGACGCCAAACCAATTGTCCTCCGGGAGATTGGGCGCCGCACAGTTGAATTAAATGCGCAAAGGAATAGACGTACGTTACGATTTGTTGGAGTAAATAAGCAAGTTGGTTTAATATGCTTCTATCTTCTCAGTAGTTGTACCTTATACATTTCGCGCTTGACACATTGTTAATATAGATTGAGAATAATTATTATGCCTTATGATGTTTATTAAAAGAAAATAATTCTTCCCTAGATAAAACTTAAAGATGTGCATAATCAATTAATTTATTGTCTATACATGGGTACTTATTTATATTTACAAAAAATATTAAAAATAATGTTAGATGTTAGAATGAAAATAACGCAAAAATGGGATTTGTCTCTTGCAAAAATTGCGCAATCCACGATTGCGCAATTATTGATGTTTGTATTTTACATTTTTTTTATATATCCACAAAAAATGGGTTTTTGTGTCTCTTGCAAAAATTGCGCAATTATTGATATTTGTATTTTTTTTATTTTTCGGGATTTTGGCCTTCGGGATTTCAGCATTCGGGATTTCGGCCTTCGGGATTTCGGCCTTCGGGATTTCGGCCTTCGGGATTTCGTCCGGCACCCAGTACCTAAGTAGTTTATCAATCATACTATCTTAAAATACGCATTTATGCATAATAATATACATGTTTAAGCTTTATTATAATATTAAGTCGATAAAACGCTGAAATATAATGTAATTTTCATTCTAACATCTAACATTATTTTTAATATTTGTTGTAAATATAAATAAGTACCCATGTATAGACAATAAATTAATTGATTATGCACATCTTTAAGTTTTATCTAGGGAAGAATTATTTTCTTTTAATAAACATCATAAGGCATAATAATTATTCTCAATCTATATTAACAATGTGTCAAGCGCGAAATGTATAAGGTACAACTACTGAGAAGATAGAAGCATATTAAACTGACTTGCTTATTTACTCCAACAAATCGTAACGTACGTCTATTCCTTTGCGCATTTAATTCAACTGTGCGGCGTCCAATCTCCCGGAGGCCAATTGGGTCGGCGTCGAATCGGGTCGGCGTCCAATTGGGCCGGCGTCCGATTGTACCGGCGGCCAATTACCGGAGGCCAATCGGCGGAGGCCAGTTCGCGGTGCCAAATCGTCCCATTCCCCTGTACAGGCCAAGTAGCGTAACCCTAAAATATCAAATTATCTAAGTGAAAACTATAGTATAAATAAAGTATAAATTATTCAGGAAGTGAAAAAAACTGTGGGCATTGGATTTACTTAATATTTTATACGAGTATAATATTTATTAATTATTTTTTTACAGATTAAGTGGCTTAGTCTGTACGTATCCTGTGGCTTACGTTTAGAGAGGGTTACAGCATTTGGCTGGAATATTTTTTGTCAAGTTACAAATGGCTTTAAAAATAGTTTTGAATTATTCTGATATGAAATATTTTTTTTGGGATTTATGATACTTGGCCAGTTCGTGTAAGAGTATGCAATATGTCCATTACCATCAAAATATCAATTTGGTGAAACGTGAGGGTTACGGCAATTGGCCTGTACAGTGACGAATTATAGGTCAGGTCTTACTGCTGCGGAAGCAACGTAGCACGGTAAGGTAATCGTAGTATGGTTATTTTTTATAAACTAACCATATTTTTCCCTCGGAATTTGTTTTAAGTATAGTTATATTTATTCCAAATAAATGATTTCAATTATTCATAAAAATAGAAAATACCCATAATATTTTTTATAATACAATTATATTCTGTAAATGCCATGCACTACGTTTATGATAATAACTATGTTTTTTTCGTATGTGGCCTCGAAGTGCAATAATCCGTTATTGTCTTTATCGAGGAAAAATTAACCGAATTTCGAAATTATTGTTTTACTTATATTATTTATTTTTGCTGACACTGAAAGCTATCAATATCTCCAATAAGACTAACCGGATGCCTGTTGGGATATGGCGATGGTGCAATAGATCTGACGGCAGGTGGAGAAGATGGCGGAGGATTGACTGGAAGAAAAATTATAGAAAGATTATCGTAAGTATGTAAATTTCTAATATAGACAATTCGAAAAACCAAAAAAAGCACTTGTTTTATATATTTTTGCGGGCGGTTTCGGCAGATTTGTCCGGGATGTATTGACGAGCACTGATACGGGCGCATTTGGTTTGGCGGCAATGTCTGGGCGGTTTTGTCGTGATTCGTGAGATATGTGAGATAAACACACATCACGAATTTGCTCTAACAATAAAAAGTCGCCTGCGGCGCTATTACACGACATGACGTTGTGCGGTGCAATTTATGACTGTTTTATGTTGATACTCGACATCTCCATAATTCAAGTAAGCACTTAGATGTATCAAAACTACACAAAAATCTCTAAAATACACTGAAGGCCCCTACTTTTACCTCTAACACGATTTTGAAAACGCTTTTAAACTTGGCGATAGGTAGAGGGCCCGCCAAAGATCCTGGCCGGGGGGGGGGGGCGCTTGAGGATGTGGGGGCCATGCCGATAACCCATGGCGTACCTCTCTCCTCTTTGTAACTGAGAAGTGTTTAGGAGATTAGGGTTTTGATGCCGGCTTCAGTTTATTTCTTTATGAAGGTCAGAACAAAAAGCGCACCGTATTCTTAAACATTAGATTTGTTTATTTGACAAACTGTAATGCATATTATTAAGATACAAACGTAACTATATATTTAAAATAAAATATTCTTTAAAGTTAATCCCATACTTCGTCCACACTCGAGCTGTAACAGCCCCGCCCCATCCAGACCCACCCACCCACTTCCCATTATTTTGTGTTCCCTGAACGTGAAAGTTTTCGTCGCCGTGGACGGCCCTCCCTCACCCTGCAGCGGTGCTACAAAAGTGATCTACGCGATGTATGTCTGGCATGGTGGGCGACGCGTGAGTTGGCGATAGACCGAGGAAGTGGTGCGAGCTTGTGGTTAATTGGCAAACCAGATTGGCGCAAATCCAGTAGTTATAGGTTCAAGGTTCAAGTCTTGTCGGGCGTCGTATTTTTTCAAAAAAACGATGTTTTGTGGTAGGTGATCTGGGTGTTTTCAAATCATGTATGTTATATAAAAAAATCTCAGAAACATGTGATAATGTATATTATAGCGTGGGTGTAGGATGCAAATGAGACAGGAAGCTGACAAAACGTCATTTATTCACAACCGTTTACACGCCAAAGACGAAGATCGCCGAACGCGCGTAGAGTTCCAAAAATACCCAGATTGGCATCTGACTAGGGAATCCAATCCCGTAATCAAATTGTAATCCCGGGATCCCGGGACTGGTCCCGGGATTGGCATTTTTTCCATAGTTAATACATTTTTTTTTATATTTACAAATAACATTACAAACCGGTCAAAAATAAATCTAGTATAATTTATACTATTTAAGACATTTTTATACAACGTTTTCATTAGCTCGTATTCTTATTTGTCCGGTGGTTGTTTGTGCGGTACAAATCTTGCAATCGATTTTTAACTAACTTCCCGGCTAGATAGACATTTGAAACTTTTAGAATATATCAGAACACGATGCCAATGCATCGAATTCATTTTCTATTAATTCTGTTTTGTTTAGAAATTTATTTCAGAAAAATCCGTAAAAAATTAAAGACTATTATTGGTTACCAAGGCGGTGGTCCTAACAACTAAATTATTAATATATACGTGCGTTACTATGGAAATCAAAATGACATTTCAATATTTTATATTTGTTTGTTTGTTTGTTTTTTATTTAATTCATATCAAGTACAAGTTTGAGCATATTTAGTATAATAATTCAACAGAAAATTTAAAAACGTTGTATATAAAAAGTTATTTTTATCTTGTAATTATTATTGTTAATTATGTTAATTATTGTTCAATCTTGAAAATACTATAAATAATAATGTGAATTTAATATGAGATTGCTGTTTCTGGTAGTAAAGACTTAATTAATGGGTTAGCTAGATTTAAAATAGTAAAGCAAATCGTGGTGTATGGCCTTTCCGTTTCATAAATCTAATTAATCAACCAAATATGAAACTGCCGTAAAACTTATGAGATCATGGTGGAATTACTTTGTTAAAAGTGCGAAGAATTGTTTTTTTCCAATCTTTCTCATTTTTATTGATTTATGTGAAAAAATAGAATGAATCGGCAACTTACATATGGGTATAAATCAAACTTCATTCAAACTTAGTTTATTTCTAATTTAGTTATTTGTTATTAAAAGTATTTTTTCTGTTATATTTTCGTTTTTATTTTATTTTTCATAAAAATTGATAAAAAATCAATCCCGAAATCCCGGGATTATGTTTACCAATCCCGGGATTCATAGGTATCGAAAATAGCTCGGGATCCCGGGATTGGAATCCCTACATCTGACTAAATGAAGTTTCACTACCTAATTCGGTACCTGGGCACACACATATTTATTTTGTATTTGAAAATTCGAAATAACCGTTCGAAGTAGTAGCTTTAATTTTTTCTTTGCATTTTTCTTTGTTAATCATTTCTAGCGAGATATTGTGTTTTTATAATATAATATCTAGTAATTGTTATTAAACTATGGCGATATTACATATGACAAATCGAATTAATAGGCATTTCCATGTAGGTATCAAGTTATAGCTAACTTTGTAGATCAATGACCGCGACAATAATCTTTGTATATCTGTTCTCACTTAATTGGTTAATAGCCTAATTATTACATAATTATAAGTTGATAAAATAATAATCAGTACGTCATGATTGATAAAAAGAGAATTATTCGATTGTAAGTGTTCGACCGAAGTACATCGCTCTGTGCTGTGATTCACATTATTGTAACAATTGTACACCTGTACTTATGCAATTTAAATAAACTCACACCCTTCATAATCACGACCAGCGGCGGCTCCTCTAATACCATGCAAGTGCAACGCACTGCCTGCATTTTTGAAGACATCGCTCAACTTGTCATTGTTATTCATACGTGTATCACTCACTTCGCAAAGTAGAACATGTAGCAGTATTATTAACAATTCTCCGTTTATGAGCGCAAAGCAAAATAGATTTTCAGTTTGTACAGGATTACAATGAGATCATTGTATACTGCTTAAGGCCATGCATTAGTTGAGGCACGGTCTAAAAAGATCGTTGCTAGGCGATGCGCGGATTGCGGGTGGCGGGTGAAAATGACGCCTGTCAAACGAAATATTATTTGTCATATAAATCCAACATACGTCCATTTTATGTTCTGTTTATTGTTCTATTAGTAACAATAATAATATATTCATTGACATGTTTTCTTTTTAAAGTAAATGGGTAACGTTTTTAGTCATCTTTACACGATTTTAGAATTAATTGACCCGTCGCCATCACGCAGCAAAGTGACGTGTTCCTGGGTCAACATTCTCTCACTGAATGGCAGCGAGTCCAAAATTTCGTCGCGCGTACAGTTGAAAATTATTTGGCGTTTCACTGATGCGTCACCTTAAACGGTGGCCGAATGTTCCTGTAATGGCGTTTTGTTTAGAATTTTTTACACACTTTTAGATCGGCGCACGAAACGATGGACTCTAGAAACAAAAACGCCAGTTTCTGTTTTATAACAATGTTGGGGAGTTAATTTTTAATATTTTTACAGTTAACATATTTAATGAATCGCCAACATTTTACGAAAGTACAAACCTGCCGCGCTTATTTCTGAACTACTCAAATTCATTCAAAATAATAAAAAAACACATCAGCGGTTATTTATTTGGCTAACGCGCTAAAGCACTGTTCGCTCAGAGCGTAAGCCATAAACTGTGACATTTATATTTCTTTATTGATATTAAATCATTCTAGCTGTTCAAATCTTTTTTGAGAAATAGTATAAATAAACAAAGACATATTTAATTTACCTTCTGAGAAGTCGGTAAGAGAACACGGTAGCCTTCGGTGATTGAGGTAATCATGAAAAGACGCTTTACGACCTTACGTGGCTAGGACACGTGCTCCAGATGCCGCCAAAAAGTGTGACACGTCGTACCCTTATGGCACAGCCTCAAGGGTTCCATCGCCATGGCCGGCCCTCACTCACCCTGCAGCGGTGCCACAAAAGCGACCTACGTGATGCAGGTCTGACATGGCGGGAGGCGCAAGAGCTGGCGATGGGCCAGTGGTGCGAACTTGTGCTTGCCCTATGCCCCAATGCTGTGTAGTGACAGGGTGAAAGAAGAAGATCTTCTCTTTATAGAAGGTAAACCATTGCGCACTACCAGAAAATGCTATTCTGAAGACCACCGGCCGCCACTGATAACGACAACGACTTCTCATCTCTCCTCGTCACAACTCTATTGGCCCTCACATCGACAACCCCTACAAAACTAAAAATAATTATTGGACTACCGTTTAAACTGTTTAAAGTAAAAATATTTAAAAAAAATCACGTAATAAAAATGTGAGGGTACTTACCGTGTACAAACCATCTCCTTTTTTTCTTGGTTTAGATTAATGATGATCTGTGATTTTTTAAAAAATAGTTGATAAGAAATATGACTGCCATATTCTTGTAGATTATAATATAAGGCTGTATCAAAAATAGTTTAAATAACATTTCCTTTACAAGCAAAACTCGGTTTCCAACTGCATTAGCGAGGCAGTGGTAAAGTATGTAGATAGTATGTAGATGTAGGTACGTAAAATGGAAAATGAGAAAACAATGATAACACGTTTTGCATTCATCTCAAGAGCCCAAATAATGTGGTCTCTTATATTTTTCGAGACGGTGACGTTCATGACCAAAGTGCCGCCCTCAAGCAGACTTAGAATATAATTCTTTTGGTAACCGGACAAAACAGACCATGATATAACAGAACATGAATAAACAGTACATGATGTAACAGGACATGAATAAAAAGAACATGAAGAAACAGAACCGTAATAAAATAGAACAGCGATAAACAGAACTATGACAACTCAGAACTATAAAAATTCAGAACAGGGGAAAAATAAAACATTTCAATTCAAGCGTATTCAAGATTACTGAAAGAAAACTACCATTGGCGAAATAAATAAATATTATTATGATTTTACTAGATAGATTACAACACATCATCGGTGTTTTGTAAAAAGGGCGAATCAACCATTTTGGCGAAATTAAGATTTTAATGAAAAAACATTATGTACTTGACTAGCTTTGTTGTGTAAAAACGGCGAATTTGTATCTCCACAGGAAAGCACTTAAAAACGATAATCGTAAGGGCGAATATCCACTTAGTATTATGAATAAAAAGCGAATGTGGCATATAAGGCCTTTTAAAATATTATATTAGAATGCCTATTATAAGGACAGTATTCTTTCTAAGCTTTATTATAAACTTATTAGTCATTTATGATCATCCACTGGTAGGTAGTTAACAAATAACTGTTAAAAGTTAAAAATCCTCCTCTTGTAAAATAGCATTTTGGTTAATTCGCCCTTTTTACAAAACACCGACGACATATTATTCAAATAGATAAAATTCTATTTTTTATCTTCACAGAATTATTAAACTCATTCTTTCGTTGTAGTCACCAGTGACGTCCCTAGAAAAAATGCCGCCCTAGACAGCGCCAAAATGCCGCCACATTTTTTTTATACAGTACTTTATAATCATCCTTTCATGACTCCAATATCTAAGAAATGTGTTGTATAGATATATTACTAACAATACTTATATATACCACTAAATCTAATTTAAATGCCATCTCTGCTTCAATAGACAATATTGCGAGTCTTCAGTTTCAGATAAGTAGATACATTTAAAAATACACTAGACAACTTCCAAAACTCGCGAGTGACTGGCAAACATATTTAGATAAATTTTAAATTAGGTATGCACGTGTCATTGCTGTTCACCAAGACGGTGACGTCCAAGAACAACGGAAGTAAACTAGATATCGCGAACCCGACAAAAAATCGTGTTAAAACTTTTATAGTACATAATTAATATATTTTGTTCCAACCGAGCTAATTTTTTTAATGGAAAGATATTTCCGTTGTTACTAAGTTTAGGTAGCTATTTCTATAAATAACTAGTGATTCTCCTCAATTTTCCGCCCTTTGGGTAACTGCCGCCCCCAAGCGACGATCAATCTACCTACCCCCATGGGACGTCACTGAGTCACTCAAGCATTTTGAGCATATTAGATTGATTAAGACGAGATAATATAGCTTGCCGGCAACACCGACTTGAGTCACCTTTAATCGAGACTTTCCAAGTGATGCATGCACAAACGGTATAATTGAATTTTATACGGCGTATTAAAACCCTGTATTATTACAAATCTATACAACATAAAAGAGATATGACAGATTTTAATATTAAATGTGTTATTTTTCCTGTGTTCTAAAAATTCATGGTTTTGAATTGCTATATTTATATTTACTAGCTGAGCCAGCTGGCTCTCGCCAGTCTGTCTCGCTAGGTCTTGCAGACAGCTTTTCGTCATAGTGACTTGGTGTTGGATTTTAATATAATAATTGTAAAGTGTGTATAGACGGCGCCATAGTTTTCTCTTCGGGATGGATTTTCATTCACGTCAGACAGTTGAACATTTAGCTGATTTGTCAGTTTTACGATCTGCATGTCGCCACTGCCAATACAAATTTGGAGTCATGTGCGTGTTCTATTCTGGAGTCTGGCCTTCTCAATATCGTCTGACACCATTTCAGGCTGCTAGGTTTAGCAGAACAGCTGGCAATCGCCGATTGTTACCACTGTTATTTTAATTTTAATACAATATATGTGTAGGTATGTGCATTTAAATATGATAAATAATTATACATCTCAATTGTGATTATCATAAATAGCGATCCAATATAACGCGAATATTAATCTCTTACGGGTCCCATTTACATAATAGAAAAAGGTTAGCAGCATAAAAAATAAATTTAAACATTATTTTGTTTCATTGTCTATAAAAAATAAATGCTTGGAGTCATAGAATAGTATTTTAAAAATCATATTTTGATTTAAAAATTAACCTTAAACAATATAGTTTCCCGGTACGGGACATTCATATCGACACAAATGTTGATAAATAATGAAGCAATACATATTATATCTGATATGAATAGGAATTTATAAGACCTAAAGATGTGGAATCAGCTTAAAGAGGCCTTCATCCAGCAGTGGATTGATACAGGTTGATGACGATAATGACGATATAAATGGGTAGGTATATAAAATCACAAATTTTAAAAAATATTGCAGTTTATATGACCAAGAAGAGTAGAATTAGGTTGGGATAACCTTCATCCAGCAGTGGATTAATCTCGGTTGATGATGATAATGATGATATTATGAATGGGTAAATATAATATCAGCAATTTTGATTAATATAGCAATTCATATGACCGACAGAAATTCAAACAACTTAAGAGAGGCCTTCATCCACCGGTGGATTGATTCAGGGTCACAATGATAATGGAAATATAAATAGATATAATATAATATCACCGATTTTGATAAATACAGCAATTCAAATGACAGAAAGGAGTAGAATCAGGCATGGGAGGCCTTTATCCAGCAGTAGATGGGTTCAGGTCAATGATGATAAGGAAGATAGAAATAGGTATAATATAGTAGTAGAATCAGGTTGCGGAACCCTCCATCCAGCAGTGGATTGAATCTGGTTGATGATGATGACGATATGAATATGTAGATAAATGTAATATCACCGATTTTGATAAATACAGAAATTCATATCACAGAAAGGAGTAGAATTAGGCTAGCGAGGTCTTTATTAAGCAGTGGATTGGTTCAGGTCAATGATGATGATGATGACGATATGAATATGTAGATAAATATAATATCTCCGATTTTGATAAATACAGCAATTCATATGACAGAAAGGAGTAGAATCAAGCTAGGGAGGTCTTTATTAAGCAGTGGATTGGTTCAGGTCGATGATGATGATGATGACGATATGAATATGTAGATAA
Source organism: Rhyacophila brunnea (assembly GCF_057557595.1). NCBI lineage: Eukaryota > Metazoa > Arthropoda > Insecta > Trichoptera > Rhyacophilidae > Rhyacophila > Rhyacophila brunnea. The sequence continues at coordinate 35,961,803 of NW_028232837.1, read as the reverse complement.
ATATAATATCACCGATTTTGAGAAATACAGCAATTCATATGAGAGAAAGGAGTAAAATCAGGCTAAAGAGGTCTTTATTAAGCAGTGGATTGGTTCAGGTCGATGATGATAATAATGATAATGACGATATGAATATGTAGATAAATATAATATCACCGATTTTGATAAATACAGAAATTCATTTGACAGAAAGGAGTAGAATCAGGCTACGGAAGTCTTTATTAAGCAGTGGATTAATCCTGGTTGATGATGATGATGATGATGATGATATCAATATGCTGATAAATATAATATCACCGATTTTTATAAATACAGGGATTCATATGACAGAACGGAGTAAAATCAGGCTAGGGAGGTCTTTATTAAGCAGTGTATTGGTTCAGGTCGGTGTGATGATGATGACGATATGAATATGTAGATAAATATAATATAACCGATTTTAATAAATACAGAAATTCATATGACAAAAAGGAGTAGAATCAGTCTATGGAGGTCTTTATTAAGCAGAGGATTGATCCTGGTTGATGATGATGATGATAACAATATGAATTTGTAGATAAATATAGTATCACTGATTTTGATAAATATAGCAATTCATATGACAGAAAGGAGTAGATTCGGGCTAGGGAGGCCATTATCCAGCAGTGGATTGGTTCAAGTCGATGATGATAAGATGGATAGAAATATGTATAATATCACAAATTTGTTAAACCAATAGTAGTAGAATCAGGTTGCGGAACTCTTCATCCAGCAGTGGATTGATCCTGGTTGATGATGATGATGATTATGATGACGATATGAATATGTAGATAGATAGCATTAGAAATTCAATACTGTCAAGAATACAGTCAACGTAGAGAAGCCTTCATCTAGCAGTGGATTTATTGAGGCTCGTGATAATAATGGCATTATATATAGATAGGTAGATAATAATATAATATCACTGATTTTGATAAATATAACAATTCATGTGTAAGTAAGGAGTAGAATAAGGCTGAGGAGGCCTTCATCCAGCAGTGGATAGGTCAAGATTGATGATGATAGGACGATAAAAATAGGTAGATACTCGTATTATACAATATCACACATTTTGATGACTATAACAATTCGTATTAATTTCTTTTATTGTTTGCAATGGCAACTTTGTTTGTTTAATATGACCATCTGATCTATGGAAATTAGTAGCCTAGGTAATTATTCAATAAAAAAAATAGTGTGTGAACAGCCACAAAGAAGTATTTAAAAAAATCAAATTTGGAATATCACGTTATCTATGATATGGGGGACAGTAGCGGACGCGCCTGTCAGATTTTTATTTACGTAGTGAATTGTACCAAAATTATGGTTTTTTCACCGGAAAAAAGTGCGCCAATGCCTACATTACGATATTTGAATAAAAATAATCGAATTCGTTTGTCAATTAAAGGATTAGAAGGTCTTAAGCGACGAAGACGTCATTCTGCTGTACGTTAAATGAAATATGGCGAATCGTATATGGTATGTAAGAAAATATCGGATATAAACGTCACGTACCTGTAAAATCATTGAAAATTTCTGAAATGTGGTCAATTCAAACGGTAGATGAATCGGTAGCGCACATTTTGAAGTGAAGATGTAAAAATAACAATAAAATGTCGCTTAAATGAGCTGTTAGTGAATTTTCCAAAATCTCTTAGGATAATAATATATAGGAGATTGTTGTTCTGTTTTTTCACCGTTCTGTTTATTCACGGAACCCGTCGCTTCTATTTTACAACGTTTTTATTAGCTCGAATTCTTGTTTGTCCGGTAGTTGTTTGTCCAGTACAAATCTTGCAATCGATTTTCAACTAACTTCCCGACATTTGAAACATTTGGAATATATCAGAACTCGATGCCAATGAATTCTTTTAATAATTTTAGCCATATTTAAGCAGAATTGAATTCATTTGCAGTTAATTCTGTTTTGTATGAAAAGTTATTTCAGAAAAATCCGTAAAAAGTAAAAGACTATTATTGGTTGCTAAGGGGGTGGTCATAGCAACTAAATTATTAATATATACGTGTCTTACTATGGAAATCAAAATAATGTGTCAAGATGACATTTCAGTATTCTATATTTGTTTTTTATTTACTTCATATCAAGTACAAGCTTGAACATATTGTAACATCAGTACTAGATCTAGCAAAATGCTTGGTTTTGTTATGAGGGTTTCAAAATCATTCGAAAACGTCCGAGTGCTACGTACATTATACGTATCATTTGTGTTGAGTATTCTTGAATATGCCAGCATTATTTGGAGTCCTAATAGGTTCATGCACACAATTAAGCTGGATCGAGTCCACAATAGATTTCTTAGATTTCTCTACTTAAGAACATACGGGTTCTTTCCTTATGATAATGACAATAAAATGAATTTCCCGACTCGTTTTCTTCTGGGTATGCTATCAATGCAATCCCTGTCTACCCGAAGAGTGATTGTTCTTTTAAAGCATTTCTTTTTACTTCTTCGTGGGTTCATTTACAATCCGCATATACTGGCAAATATTAATTTTCATGTTCCCACCAATATCACTCGCAGCTCCACGGTCTTCAAGATACCTCGTCGCAGGACAGATGTTATGTTTCATGATGCTGTGTATCGTGCAATTAGCTTATTTGATGGCACCATAAAGGTTGATTTGTTTTTTATTAATTATATAATGTTTGTAGACGTTTTAAATAGGATAAATTTATAATTGTATATATTATCATATTTCTTTAATATTTACACATGCTGTCTTTTCCACTTTCTTGTCATATTAGTTGTTATTTGTAATTAAGATATTTTTATATATTTGTATGTATTATGGCGCATTGGCCAAAAGCTGTAATGCCGTAATACTCTTTTTTTTATAAATAAATAAAATAAATAAATAAATAAATAAATAAATAAATAATAATTCAACAGAAAATTTAAAAACGTTGTATATAAAAAGTTCTTTTTATCTTGTAATTATTTAGCTTCAAACCATTTGCAAATTCGTAAGGTAGTACCTTTTTAGTAATTACCTATTTTAATATTTATTTTCGGACACCTTAAATCGTCAAATACCAAAACCGAAAATCGACTTTGACGAATTGACACACACACCATCTCTCCTGAGAATAATTATAACATGTTCACGAAACCTAGTCTAGTGGTGTATTGAGACGTATCCGGTAATTTGTACGTAAACAGTTCACCGCAGGACACTTATTCGTGTTCGTATAACGTGTTCCACGATGAACTGCACACGTACAACTTACATGTAACCGTATTTGGATACGTGAAGGTCTGTGGCGCTGTATTATCTTTTTTGTGATTTAGAAGCACCCTAATGAAAATTTTTTCTCTGTGATAAATTGCCATTACGAAAAGTATTACAATAGTTATGTTTCGATTATTTTTTTAAACTAAGATGTCGATACTTTCTAATAAAGCGACTACATCTTCTGATTCGTACAAAATCACAGCTGCTCTCAAAAGTTGCACCCAGGCTTTATAGAAAATCACATAAATATATTATTTGATTGATGATGAACACGGAGCCCTCAGAGGAAAGGCCAGCGCCTTACGCACTGGACTACGAGATCCACCAATAAATAATTATAATTATGTAAAGCTGGCTCAAAAATGGTTGTGCGGTGCGTTCATACAAAATGTATAGGCTCGTTAAACCGTCCGTACAATGCTTACAAATAATTATCGCAGTAGTTAAGGAACTGGCCTAAAGATTTTAAATTCAGTGGAACAATGCATTTTATGGATTTCAGGTCAGTACTATAATGACGTGTAGGTAGGTAGGTACTATAGTTTCACTTATTGTTTTATTATATTGCTTGAGACTTTCATGGTTTTTTTGTTATCGTAATTGTATATAATATTGTATCAATAGATACATAAGATAAAGTGATAATATTTATCACAGCCGTCGATAGCTGTCTTGTATACAGAATAGCTTCGCAGAAGGAAAACCGTTCTTTAAAAAAAAAAGTGCAGGAAGACTACGACATTGGTGGTAACCGGACAAAACAGAACGTGGCAAAACAGAACAGTGACAAAACAGAACATGACAAAACAGAACAACCAGTGGAAAAATAAAACATTCATTTTTGTAGAATCGATTTCTTAATTAAATAAGAATAAAAAACTTAAATTTATAAACGAAATATATATAAATATTTAATATTTAAAAATTTTTCAATTTTTAAGTGAAATTATCAGCTGTTTATTAGGTATATACTATCACCAAATATACCATCCCGAAAGAATGTCTCTAATTCCGCCTCAAAAATTTAATTTAAAAAAAAATCACTATATGCAACCCCGCAGATTTACAAGCCATTGAAGTTAAGCCCTCTAATCCAAAACCCGCCACGCACCACACTCGGTCTTAATCGAGCGTATCACGTGGCCCTACTTTGGCGATGTGAAGCATCTAATTCAGTTTTAGGCCGGGAATGCCATAGGAGAAGATACCCAGGACTAAGGTTGCTATGCTCAAAGTGAGCTCTGACTGACTTTACTTTCTAATGCAAAGTGCCGGGGAAAGAAGAGCAAAAGGAAATTATAAAAATAAAAAATGATTCTAGTGTATAGGTATATAACAAAAATAATAAAGCTGATCATACGGACAGCAAAATTATGTGAAGGGATCTTCACGCTCGCAGTAACACGCCGCAATTTTTTAAAATGCAAGATAATTGGCCTTAGTATTAACCAAATCGGACGGCTCGATGGGCCCAACAGCTAGTTGGACCGACCTGAGCATCTCCTACCGTTCGGAGTACATTTTAAGACATTCCCAGAGGATGTGGTTGGCATCCTGAATTCCCCCTCCGCATGGACATGTCGGACGGCTTACAAGTCCAAGCTCAAAGAGCTTGCCAGCGAACTAACCATGTCCAGTCACAATTTGACTGGTGTGACTGTCAGGAGTTAGATATTTGGTTATCTCCAATCGTCATTTAATATTTGAAAAAAACATTTATGTGTGTCGGACCTTGGTTGATTCATCCCACCGTCGCTGCCAGGTCTTCCACGCCGCGTCATGCGTCATGAGACGTATTGTCCGCTTCAACAAGGCTATTTTTTCAGCAACAAGCCGAGGAGGTGGGGCAAGGTGAAAGTCACCAACAACGGCCTCCTCGTCTTTGAAGAGCATCGTTGACGCGTTGCTGACCTGTATGTGCAGATTTAGTGGGAAAATGCCAGCCAGTACCGGGAGCGCGTTTCTAGAAGCTGTTCAGTAGGCATTGGTAATGGAAAGCAGCGCGCTCCGCTATCCGCATAAAAGAGTGTTCTAAGTTTGACATTTTTGGGATACGAAAGCACCACGCACTAGCAGCGTAGGCGGCGATCCCCATAGAAATGGCGCCGTAGGCGATCTTAAGCGCCCTTACTTTTAAACCCCATCCATTTATACTCAGAGTTATTTCACGAATATTTAGAGTTATTTCACGAATATTTAGATTTATTTCACGATTAATTAGAGTTATTTCATCAATAGATCGATCGAGTTTCGTATTGGTTCTACCATAATAGAGAGGCGCACCAGCATGGGCTGCCCCTAGTGCCCTGCACTCGGGCCCCTCCTCTGGAACACAAAAAATGTAAGTGCAACCATCGTATGATGTCCACATGAAGAGAAAAGCAGAATGGTATACTGCTAAGACTATTGATAAACAAAGACTATCTAGTGATCACAAATTTAAATTTTTATTTTGATTTGCAGTCGGTTCTCCAAATTCCTTCATCAGACGTTAGCCTAATGTATTACACCCGAAAATTGTCTTCATATAACCTGGTAAATTTATGAATCCGCATCTCCTAATTCAGCATTTTGTTATTGCTGGACCGATTTTAACGGGAAAAGGAGAAGTTCTGTGATTGGATCATTTCTCTATAAATATTTGGTTAATTTGCCGCAGAATGTGACTGAAGTGTTACTATTTTCAGACACATGCGGAAGCCAAAATCACAACCAGCATGTTGCGGCCCTTCTCAGTACCTGTGTGGTTCAAACGAGTCGCATTCAAGTGATAGAAAATACATTTTTAGAGAGCGGTCATTCGTATATGGAGGTAGATACGACGCATAGTGCCATTGAAAATGCAAAAAAAATATATCCCAGTTTACACAATGCAAGATTTGATATCATTTTTTAAGCTAGCACGATCTTAGAAAAATGACAATCAAAGAAGTTCTGAATATAACGTAACAAAACTTAAATATGATAGTTTCTTTGATATACGTGAATTATTGTTCGATAAATATTATAAACGGTCAAAAAATACCGAAGGAGATACTGTGAATTGACTTCTCGTAAAAATTTTGAAGTATTTGAAGGATGAACCTGGAATATTAAGGCCAATATAAACAAATTTTATCGTATGGAAGGGGAAAGTACTCAAATCGACCAGCAGAAATTTAAAAAATTGTATACTAAAAATATACCAATCAGGTAAAAAAGAATGATTTACTAAAGTTTTGTCGCAAAGTTCCGTTCTATCATTCCGGAGGATTTTCATAGCAGATACAATAGTCTCTCAGCTTCAAAAACCATTCAGGGTTATACCAAAGCACCTGCAGTGGATGACAGCCAATCAGAACGTTCAGAAAATGAATGATAACATTAACTTTTTTATACAATTTAAAAATCCCACCAAAATTAAGCTGGATATCTATGTCACCACTAGGTAGGAATATTTTATTGGTATACCATGACAGAGTGATAGTCAACTAAGTACACTTTATGTGCACATAGTGGTTTTATTTGACTTCATTTATTATGTTGTATTTTTAATTAATTGTTATGAGTTTATGCCTACCCAAATAAATTGTTTGTTCAACAAATTGTTCAACTGAATAATCTTTATAGAATTATAATATTTTTACCTAATTCTAATATTTTGTTAAATGTTCAATTGAATTGTGTTCCATCTGTCATCTCCGTTATTGTATCCTTTACAATTTTATGGATTGCCTTGTTGATTTAACATAAATTTATAGATTGTACTCGTACATTATTTATTATGTTATATTATTTTTTTAATTATTTTATTTTTTACTCATATTTTCGTTCACATTCGTTTGTCCATCAAGTGCCTTATATTGTTAATTTTTTAATGTAAATTTTATAAATGAATTATTAATCAAAAAAAATTGTTTGGTGATATATTGAAATGTGTTATTGTAAGTACTTCAGTAGCTTCATATTTTGTTTTATCTTAATAATTTAGAAAAATTTTTTAATGTCTTTGTCTTGTATAGGTATGAAATATTATTATCCAATTTCATTAATTTTAATTTAATTGTTATTGACAAAGTATTATTGGATGGATAATTCAATGTATTGGCTGATTATTTGTGTCGCCTTTTGAATTTGTTTTGATAAATGTCTATTTTATAAAGAGTATTCAGTTGAAAATGTCTCTCTGAGGCGGACGAAAACGGTCCAGATTATTAAAAGTGGAATAAGTACAAAAAAAATCGCGTTTTTAGGGTTAACAAATCTATGTTCGTGTTAATCATTTGACACTTTTTGCTGACCTATAACATGTAACACAAACCCCTGAAATGTCTCCCTCTCATCACCAAAGTACAAGGAACGAAGCCGATCATCTCACGCGAGTTCTTCAGTAGGTATCAATACTTATACATTAGTTTAAAAAACCGTTATTTTGAAAATAATGCATTTTCTTTATATATAGTGTATAAAATTTCGCATGATACGGGAGTTGATGACCCAGAAAGCTCTCAGAATCAAGCTAAGATGTCGTTTATGGAGACGGAACATTTGATAAAGCACCCAGCATGTTTTATCAACTGTATACATGGCATGCCAAGATTGGAAATTCTCTATACCTACTAAATAAAAAAATGCATTATTTTAAAAATAACGGTTTTGTAAAAAATGTATATATTATACCTAATACAGTAAAGTTGATGATTTCACTTAAAAATTGAAAATATTTAAAATATTACTTGTTTATATAAGTATTTAATTATTAAATAGATTTCACAAAAATGAATGTTTTATTTTCCCCTGACTGTTCTGTTTTGTCACTGTTCTGTTTTGTCATGTTCTGTTTTGTCACCGTTCTGTTCTGTCATGTTCTGTTTTTGGTGAATTGATGCCCTACAGAAGGACTTGCGGGCGCTGTAAGTAATCAGCTGGAGAATAAAAGCAGATTGGAAGAGTCTGATTGAGGTGGCAAAGGACCACCCCGGGTTGTAGTGGCAGAAAAAAAGAACTTTGAACATTGAGTCATTGGGAATAGGACTGCACCTAGGAATACAAGAAATCGTCTTGTATGTCTTATGCAATATATTATTTTTATATATTATAGCGGAACATAATTTGCTGCATAATTAAATACACATTTGATTTCATTAGCTGTTAAGGTCTTTACGCAGCTGTATCATTAATATTAAAAACTGGGTTTTTTATTGCGTACGTAAACATAATAACACGTTTCTACAGTACGTACCATTCACTCCTGGTGGGCCGGCTGCTCCTGGAATTCCCTGGAAAATAAAACACAATAATTTGTAAAGATATCATGGTACCCTTTTTCCTGCTGAATCATGTCAATTATTTCAATTTTTATTCTTTCATTGATTTGTCACCTTTCGGATTGCGCTATTCTTACGCAATATCTTGCTGATATAGCTTTTTTATTTACATTATAGACTTCCTACATTTTAAGTTTTGTTAAATACAAAAAATATGTCATTTTAATATTTCACACTTCATAAAATCAGATGTCCTTTTTTGTCTTATATTATTAGTTTAACAATTAAGCTTCTTACTAAAATATTATTTTAAATTTTCTATTTCTCTCTAAGGGGGTAAGATAATGTAGGTACCTACGGGGTAAGAACGGAGACTTTTCAACTTCGGCACAGACTACGCAGAGTGTGTAAACATCCCATTCAAACAGTATGAGAAATACAGTCCGCAATCTACGGTTACCACCAGTCATAGTTACAAGCATTCGTATATGTGTGGTAGAATTTTGGTATTCTCGTTAGTTGTATTGACATTTACTTTTTATAAAAGTTATTACCTGTGGTCCGGGAGGTCCTTGCGCTCCCAGAGGCCCTGGTGGTCCCTGTCCTCCTTGCGGTCCAATTGCTCCGACAGGCCCTGGCGGTCCAGGTGGGCTTTGTGCTCCCTGAGGTCCTGGTGGTCCAGGAGGTCCTTGCGCTCCCAGAGGCCCTGGTGGTCCCTGTCCTCCTTGCGGTCCAATTGCTCCAACAGGCCCTGGCGGTCCAGGTGGCCCAGGTGGGCTTTGTGCTCCCTGAGGTCCTGGTGGTCCCTGTCCTCCCTGTGGTCCAGTTACTCCTACAGGCCCTGGTGGTCCAGGTGGTCCAGGTGCGCTTTGTGCTCCCTGAGGCCCTTGTGGTCCAGGGATTCCAGATGCCCCCTGAAGCCCTTGTAAACCTTGTTCACCCTTGAAAAATAATTCTTTACATTTAGTTCGGAATTTAATAAGTCGATAAATACATTGCAGTAAAAGCAAATGACATAAAGACATTAAGAATTTCAACTTGGTTGCTCTTAAAAAATTTTGATGTTTAGCGTGAACTAGGTATTTTTCCCTCACCCATACGATGCTCGACTATTTTTGCTTTTGTTATGATATTAATAAAGGGTATTTTAATATTGATTAATTTAATAAAACGCAAATTTTTTTAGTAGTTCTTCCAATTATAATAAATAAATTTGGACCGGTTTCGTCCGCCGTAGAGGGACATTTTCAACTGAATAATATTTATAAAACAGGTATTTACCAAACAAATTCAAAAGGCGACAAAAATAATCTACCAATACATTCCATTATCCCTCTAACAATATTAATTGAGTTAGCATTTACTTGGTAGAATTCAATTTTACAAGAAATGAAAATATAAATAATATTAATTTCTACAAGTTTTTTTATTTAAAAAAGAATATAATATTATTTATATTTTCATTCCAAATATAATTTTGCGTTTTATTAAATGAATTAATAATACAATGCAGTTCCACGATGAATTGACAGTTAGCACAATAAAAAAGGATGTTTGTATCAATATTACCTTCATGCCTAAAGGACCAGGTGATCCCATGGGTCCTACCATTCCCGAATCGCCTTTAACTCCCGCGACTCCAGTAAGTCCTGGAGGTCCGACTGGCCCTATTGGTCCAGGCAGACCTTGGATACCAATACCGGCATCACCCTGGAAAAACATTAAGATAAATAATTATTTCCTCTAGTCTATAACGACTGCTAGACAGTGTTTATCTCAGATGTAGAGTTGGGTTTTTCCGAGAAAATCTCAATCTCAAGATTCGGGATTTCCAGAAAAGAATTCTCTAGATATCGAGAGAATTAAAAAAATCTAGAAAAATCTTAAAATCAGCGTAAGACAAATTCCAAAAAATTATGACTTTTTTTATTTAAGTAGAAGACAAACAAAATAGAAGTAGGAAAACAAAAATAATTTAAACATTAAAAATAGAATTTCAAAAAACACAGACTGTCAATGACTGCGTCTGACAATCGCGTACGCTTTTGAGACAAAATTCCCTGATGTTGAAAAATTGCGCCCATTTTGAAAGGGCAGGCGTGCTCAGCGTGGGTCAAAATTGAGCTTTTTTTCTATTTTCAAAGCATGATTTTGGACATACCTTAAGCGTTGTATATAATCTATTTATATAATTTTGAAGCCTTATTATTCTTTATATTTATTTTAAACATTTGATGGCTGCATAAAGTATTTTTATTACATAAAATAGTATTCTTTTAAACCTCTCGCTCTAATGTTTTAGAATATAGTCATATTTCAGTACATAAAAAATGTGCAGTGGTGTTAAGATTTTTTACATTTATTAATTTTTAAACGCATTTATAAAACCATCAGTATAATTTATATCGTCATTATTATAGTGAAATATTTACGATAAAAAATTATATTGATAATCTCTGTGATCCCAAATTTGACGAAGCTCCATTTTGACCTACGCAGAGCATGTCCCCCCTTATCCCCCGTTCAGTCTTTGAACGTTTTGTATTTTTTGTCTACTTTTTTCATAGAGAATAATTGTTTTTTTCAATTAATATTAAATCTGATAATAAAGAAATCCCGAATCCCGAGAAAACATTCGCGGGATCTGGGATTTCCCGAAATGTTAAAAATTTCAATTCTCGAGATTTGGGATGGAGAATCTCAAAAATTTCTCAAGAATTTTCGTCGGGAAATTCCCGAAACATAACTCTTCTCAGATGTATTTTGTACTATTTATAGTCCGATATAGTCTAGTATTCAGACATCCAGTACCTATTGGCTTTACCTTCATACAAGCGAATATAAAATGCTCTCTTGCAAATAATATTATTGTTATTATTGTACAATGACTAGAATAAAATTATAAAATGCCACCACATCAACACCTCTGACCTTTCGCTTAGTCATTTTTTATTAATGCCTTAGAGTTCTGACTATCAATTAATATCTGATCTCAGAGTTACTTGACCAATTTTATTGATATTTTGATTTGCGGTTTTGCAGTGTCCTATTGAATTGTATTTCCCAACCTTTTTACACATGCGGACCTGTGAATATAGGGTAAATATTTCGCGGACCACTAAAGCAGAAATTAATAAATAGTATTTAATTTTTTAGCTTTTAAATCTTATCTTATAATAATATTATATAACGTACGCACTATGGATAGATGGAGGAGGTTGCAATTGAATTGCATAATTATAAAATGAGCGTAACTGCATTGCAGGAAATAAGATGGGAGGGCGCAGGTATCATAAACAAGAGAAACTACACTTTGTATTACAGTGGATCTGCAAGTACGCAGGGTCGCTATGGAACTGGGTTCTTAATCAGCTCTGATATGCGCAGGGCAGTACTAGGATTTGAGCCAATTAGTGAGAGATTATGTAAACTTAAACTGAAAGGTACACTTTTCAATATTACGTTCAACAACGTTTATGCCCCAGCTGACGATGCGACCGAGGAAATTAAAGATATATTCTATGAAGATCTGCAGAGAGCCTGCGAAAAAGTCTCCCCATATGATGCTCTAATTATCTTGGGAGACTTCAATGCAAAAATTGGAAAAGAGGAAGCATTTAAAAAAATTGCTGGGCAGCACAGTTTGCATGAAACGACAAGCGATAATGGTGAACGTCTATGCTTTTTAGCGGCTGCAAATAATTTAATAATTAGTGGTACATGGTTTAAACATAAAAATATCCACAAAAGAACCTGGAAAATACCTGGAAGTAATACATGCAACCAAATAGATCACATTCTTATATCGAAAAGAAGAGCGACAACAGTGGAGGATGTGCGCGTCTGCAGAGGAGCCAATTGCGATTCTGATCACTTCCTGGTGAGAGCAAAATTAAAACAAAAAATCTCCCTAATACTGAAAAAAGAAGGCCAGAGAAGAACTATATGGAAAGCTGAAAAATTGAAGGATGAAGAAATTTTGATAAATACCAGGAATCTATAGAAACAAACTTAAAAATGACTTTAATAACCGATGATGTGAATGTGGAATAGGAAAATACAAAAAACTGTATTATCACGAGTGCCACAGAAATTATGGGGAAAACAAAGCAAAAATAGATGCAGGATGGTTTGATGATGATTGCAGGCAAGCACTATTTGAAAAAAATTAAGCAAGGAAGAAATGCCTACAAAGGGAGATGCGCCAAAATTACGAAACTTATAAAGAAAAGAGAAAAACTGCAACAAAGCTCTGTCGAGAGAAAAAGCCAATGATGCTCAAAAGAATACTCCAAGACATGGAATGTCAAAGATCCCAGAAAATTTTACAAGACTCTTCGAAATCTAACGAAATCCTATCAACCCAGATTAAACTCCTGTAAGGATAGTGAAGAACAAATGCTGATCGAAAAGGAGGACATTATGGAAAGATGGAAAGGCTATTTCACAACACTTTTAAATCAGGCTTATAGTAATGGTCATGAGGAAACGGAAGAAGTATTGTACCATACTGCTGAGGAATTTATTGATGAGCCTACTCTACCTGAAGTAAGAAGAGCATAAGAACGCTGAAAAACAATAAAGCACCTGGAACCGACAGGATAACAGCCGAGCTGATAAAGAGTGGTGGCCCAACACTGGAAGCAAATATCCACAAGATAATTCTCAATATTTGCGAAAAAGAAATTCTACCTTAGGAATGGAAGATGGGTATAATCGTGCCTATTCTGAAAAAGGGAGACAAAACAATGTGCGATAACTACAGAGGGATCACAATTCTAAACACAGCTTATAAAGTTTTCTCATCTGTACTGTATAGCAGGTTAATGATCTATGGTGAGGAAATCCTGGGAGAATACCAATGCGGCTTCCGACCAAATAGATCCAGCATAGATCACATCCATCTCATGAGGCAAACTATGGAGAAAGCGCACGAACACAACCTTACACTCCACCACCTGTTTATTGATTTTAAACAAGCTTTCGACAGCATGAATAGGGATAAGATGCTGCAAAGCCTAAAAATACTGGGAATTCCCTTAAAACTAGTAAAGCTAATAAAAACCACACTGACGGATACTCAAGCAGTTGTCACTGTGCAAAATGAGCAAACTGAAAGCTTCAATTCAATCGAATCAGGTGTGAGACAAGGAGATGCGCTATCCACTATGGTATTTAACCTTGTGGTGGAATCCATAGCTCGTGAAACCAACATAAGAGGATGGGTAGACAACAGTACAACGCAGATGTGCGCTTATGCTGACGACATAGTAGTTACAAGCAGATTCAAACAGAGGATGATCGACCATGGTGGCACTATGAAAATAAAAGCAGAAAACGCTGGGCTGCAAATAAACCAGACAAAAACTAAGTATATGGTCAGCACACGCGATCAGGTACCGCTGCAGAATATAGACATAGGACAACATGCATATGAAGAGGTGGACAAGTTCACGTATCTCGGATCCAGCCTAAATACCCAAAATAAGACAGCAGAGGAGATAAAAATCCGCCTTATCTCCGGGAATAAATGCTGGCATGCCTGCAAGCGACTGGTGGGGTCGAAAATTCTAAGCCGAAGAAGTAAACTTCTAATTTATAAAACAATTATAAGGCCAATGGTCACTTATGGCTGTGAGACTTGGTGCTTAACTGAAAATGAGGAAAACAAATTAGCTGTCTTCGAGTGCAAAATACTCCGCAGGATATTTGGACCTACGTTGGAAAATGGGAACTACAGAATAAAAATGAGTTGGAAGAGCTGATTGAACAGCAAACAATCACTACTGTAAGTCCCAAAGACTACGATGGGCGGGACATGTGGAGAGAATGCCTGAAGTTAGAGTGCCAAAGATCATGACGAAGTGGCTACCCCAACGGAAGAGACCCAGAGGCCGTCCAAGAAGGAGATGGGCTGACGCCGTAGAAGTGGTCTGGCTTCATATAGGAAGACCCGGTAACTGGAGAAATGTGGCGAGAGACCGGAGTGAGTGGAGAGCGGTTGTGGAGGAGGCCAAATCCCACCCCGGAATGTAGCGCCGTGGAAGAAGATAACAGACATTTAGCAGTCTGATTGCGAGTAAAAACAATATATGTCATCAAAATTTTATTGTTAATTGAAATCGTCAAAAACTGGTCAGTAAATAAATTATTAATAATAGGCGTTCTGAAATTTAGGGAAGCATTATTTACTTTCAAAAAATTTGTGTCAAATTTGCTGCTGTATCTTTGTTAGAATGTGTACTTTCCGACAAGAAGATCTAGGCAATAGTCGGAAGTCGCTAGTGCGGTTAAAAGTATGAGGAGCTTGTTAGTTCACAGTTTTAACACGTCGCTAACCGGAAGGCACTATAATCGAAGTGCGATTAAAAATGGGAGGAGCTTGTTAGTTCACAGTTTTAACACGTAGCCAAGAAGACTTGTTGGACAGTGGTTGATAGTTTGAGTATTGTCCCTGAGAGATAAATCGTTGCATTGACATTAATTCAGTTTCTATGTTTCGTTTTTAAAAGTTTTCTCACATGAAAAGGAAATCAAAAATGCGGAAAATAGTTTAACGGATTTGTAACATAGAGATATATATTTTTCTTCTGATGATATACACAGGCACAGTTTGTATTTTATGGTTGGATATCAGAGATAATAACTCGGGTTTCCTTTTTTTAAATATTAAGTGCACATTAAATGACGTCTTTTATAAAGCGATTATTAATTATTAATAGATTGCTTTAACGAGGATTCTCATTTTCGGAATATTATCGATTAATGTTTAATGGCCGAGCAGCTTAGGCGTCGGCTTATAATGTCGTGGGTCTCAGGTTCGAATCATGGGTCTGGTAAATAGACTGTTTTAATATATTGTTTTTCAATGAGTCAGAGTATGGACCTAATAGGTTGAGTGGCTAACATCCATTTCTCGTAAAAACAAAAAATCTGTTAATACAAACCTCCACTCCTTGGAGGCCCTAATAATCATATTAGGATATGACATGGTCAAAAGAAAGAATGTTTAGAATAACGTCTTTAAATGTTGACTTATTATATTTATCACTTTTCGGTTGACGTCGAAAGCAATTAAAAATTCTTGTACTTAAAAGTGAAAAACATTTATATTTCTTCCTTATGTACTATCCCAAAGAAATATATTATTTTATACGCATCCATCTTACTTCTCAGTATAAAAAAATGTGGAAAATCCCTGAAGATATTAAGTTCGTAATAATTCTTGAAATTTTTGGCATAGACATCGACACAAAACCATATCACGGCCAGCCAAGTTTTACTAGGTGGACACTTGCAGGCCAGTTATTTTTTGAATAAAATAAATCCCTTAAAAACATGAAATAGGTACATAATGATAAATATTTGTGCAAAATTACCAAATCAACATGTTTCTCGAGTTTATCGTGAATATTTCCACACCAAAATGATAAATATTGTTTGCAATTGTACAATTAAAAAATCGGTGTGTATACTAATGCCCGCGCGTTAGAAGTTATACTTCTTTGGCGTAACAAAACAAAAACAAAACTTTTGATAAACTTGATTCTTTGACTAACTCTTAATTATCTTGTTAAATTACACACTCAAGAAAAGGTCCGCTCATTGGAACGCCATTGGTTTATTTCTATACACTTTAACTTATATTACTAAATTATATAATGTTTTCTCGTTGTTTTTATTTTAAAGTACCAAAAGTCACTCTGACGTTTAATCGTGTGTTTACGTAAAGAATTGGAAATGGCCTACAATAATAAATTCTCTGCCTAGGCAACGGAACAATTTTAAACTATACTATTATACTGTATAATCGTCACTTTTGCAGTATCATACTGTGGCGTAAAGGTAGTGCGTTCGGCTGATGGCCGAACAATCGGTGGTTCGAATCCAATCGAGTGCGTTTTTTTTCTGTGAAAAAATAAATTATGTGTTACATGTCACACGCCAAAAATATACTCTGATCGGATTTCCCAAACGCGCCAAAAAAAGTATAACTTCAAAAAGTAGAATATTAAGTTACCTTCATGCCTACAGGCCCGGGTGATCCCATAGCTCCTGCCATTCCCAAATCTCCTTTAATCCCAGCTACTCCAGTAAGTCCTGGAGGTCCAGCTGGCCCTGTTGGTCCTGGCACACCTTGGATACCGATACCGGAATCACCCTGAAAAACATTTTTCATTTCAAAAATCATTCTTATAGAATGAGAATGTTTTGTCATACCTACTAAGGTATATTTTATTCCTCTCTCGATACTGTGAATTGTGATTAATACTTTGGACGCTGAAGACGCACCTGGCGCGTAATGATCAGGCGGCCGATCGATGTAATTAACGTGAATTTTAAAGGTTGTAATTAAAAAATCATTATCTAGTCAGCAGTGAATGAGTTAAGGTACTCATAATTATTATTGGCGCCACATTTTTGGAGGTTAAAGGGACTATGTCAGTTAAAGAGAATTTTTCAACCTAGCAAAAAAACTATAGGGGACAGCACATGCTCACGACTTATGAAGTAACAGGAATATTAAATGATTCCATCTCACATATCAACGGAGAAAATGTCATAGGTGCTATGTTTTATCTTTTACTATAAATTGTATCTAATTCAAATTAATCTTTCTTCTGTTAATTAAATGTGGAGAATTAAAACATTGAGTTACTTTTATTCCTGCTGCTCCTATCATCCCTGTATCCCCTTTTATCCCTGCTGCTCCATTAAGTCCTGGAGATCCCGCAAGACCGGGTGGCCCGGGAATACCTGCAATACCTGCAATACCAGCATCACCCTAGAAAAAATAAATAATCAAACAATTCATAACTTGCATAGTTTTCATTATTCAATACTATTTGTTATTATTGAGGAGATCGACATATCTGGTGATGATTGCATATTTTTTACTAGACCGACATTAAGTTCCAATAATTATAGTTAACAACACAATATAGCTTTTAATAAATTTATTGACAGAAATTACGACACATTTCATAAAAGAACATCATTTATATTTATCATCATTCGTGGTGCGCACCCAACAACTTGTCGTCTTCATCGTGGTCTATCCTAGGATATCTTTCTATAATCTTCTCTGGATTCCAACCCACGATGTGGATTCCTCCCGCATTCTTAGCCATGTCATTCAATCACCGGGTCATCAATTGGGTCTCACAATGCTCCTCCGTCCAGATGAATTTAAATTAACCTTATTAAATCATAATTAATTATAAGTTATAATGAAAATAATTAAACTTACTTTCACTCCCATTTGACCAGGTATTCCTGTAAGTCCTGGTAATCCTGAATCTCCCTTTAATCCAACTACTCCTGGTAACCCTATAGCGCCAGGTAAACCTTCTGCACCAGTATCACCCTAGAAAAGCAAATTCCTACCTATCATTTTCAATATATATTAAATCATTTAACTTTTTTCCAATACGGAGCGATTAGTTAATTCATCCAAGGAGGAGTATTAATTTTTATTAATTGAATTAAAAAGTCTTGGAGATGAGGTGGTCGATTATAAAACGTTTTCCTAAAATATCGAATACCTACTTAATTAACCTACCTAGTTATGTTATTTAACCTTTTCACCGCGGAGCATTTAATAACTATTTAATTACTACATTTAAATAAAATTCCAATTATATCGAGACAATGATCCACCTTTAATCTATATACTCTACTCCTTGTTCCTAAACAAAAATTGTAATTAACCCAGAAAAAAAGAAGAAGACATATTACTTTGCCTCCTGGATGACCTGTTAATCCCATAGGTCCCATAATTCCCGGATCTCCTTTCAAACCGGTCAATCCTGTAAGTCCCTGTAGACCTATTGGGCCAAGAGAACCGGATACACCAGCATCTCCCTAAAAATCAACAATAGAGAAAAATATTAAAATATTTATAAAAATAATCTCATATACCTAAGTATTATAATAATCTCAATATAAAAAGAGAGAGAAAACATATGGGGCTGTTAAAGAAACTGGCATTGTGAAGATATAATGAGGAGCTTACACACTTTATAGGGGCGAAAAGATTACGTGGCATATGAAAAACAGAAACTGCGCTAGATCAGCCACGTGCATGGAATGCCGGAGGATACACCAGCAACGCGGGTTATGTACGCAACCCCCGAGGGCAATATAAGACCTGTACGGCCAAAATTGAGATAGCTACACTGCGCCACATGAGATTTAAGAATGCTCGGTCAAAGCAACTAGAGAGTGCGGCGCTGAATCGTCCAGGTTGGGGGAAGTTTTTGAAGGAGACCAAGACCCGCCAAGGGTTGTAGTACCGTATAATGATTTATTCTTATAGAAGATTGAAAAAAAAATAGTGGGGAAAATAGATTGCAGAATTACATATATTTTATATGGCATATATAATTTATACAGCCATCTAAGGCTGCGGGTATTCGCTGGTTGCTATATGTTAATGTTGAACCCATTTTGGCCACTGCCCAATGGAAATATGCTAATACGTCTGAAAGGTTAAATTTGAAAGAATATTAATCTGCTCGAAAGGAAAAGGAGGATAAGTCTAAGATTAATATTTTTCACAAGATCAAAAAGAAGATTGATACATTGGACTTTCGGATTTTATATCGGTGGAGAAATGCCGCCAAAAATTACCATCTACCGGATTACCGTAACTCGTAGCATGACAACTGAGAAGCGCCTTTTAACGTAGTATGAAACCAGGAGGCCGATAGAACTAGTATAATGGTTTAGAGTTAGATTGTTTAGTCAGTCTGATTATCTAGCTCCATGCACTACTCATTATTGAGGACAGGTTTCCAACCTTTTCCATGCCTAGCACCCCTAAGACTTGTTTGTTCAATGCTCACATCTTCTACAAAAACACCCCTCTAGAAGTGCATGAACATATTTCATAGGTAAAATTTATTTGACTCCTCTATGCAAAAGTACAAAATCAAATTTAATATCAGTTATTTTTTTCATTTACTTAGGTACTGGGAATATAAATTTTCTATATTCTATTCACAAAAAATATATAGGTATTACGGAAACCTAGATGTTTTTCGACTAAATCCTTTCCCTTTTCTAGCACCCCAGATTAGGAACCGTCGATGAAGTATAAAAAGATATCAATTATCTAAATATGTACCTAGGTATAAAGATCTGTCGTACGAAATATATTGACGTTCAAAATGTAACTACGAAATGTGAAGATTTGATTTGTAGGTATGTTAAATTATTGTAATGATATTATTACCTAACATATATTTTCAAATTGCATTCTTGGCTGCGACTCCAAATGCTGCATTTTTTTTAAATATATCCATGTAAATTGCATTACGAAAACCCTTTTCGATTGATATAGAATATAAATTTATGCCACGATAATAAAATATTATTAATTACTTTACTTCCTGCGAATCCTGCAGGTCCGGGAGAGCCTGGATCCCCCTTTAAACCCTGTGCTCCTTGTAGTCCGGAAAGTCCCCGCTCACCTGGTAGTCCTGGAGTACCCTAGGTATATAAAATGCGGTAGTATTATTGATTACGGCTCCTATTTTTTTGTGACAAAGAAATGCTTCACGTGCCTTCCGAATGTCACTAACCTCCCAATCTCATATAATATATATTATATATCGTCATTACTGAACATTCCTCATACTATAACGTTTCTTGAAGAGGGACCCACGTGCTGCATAGTTAATATAGAAAGAAGAGTTCAAAATTGTACTGTACCGAGGTAAATAGTGCCACCTTGGACTGTGCTATCAAACTCCTTGATCAACGACAATTTGATAATGTTACGTCGGCATTGATACAATGTGCAAATAAACAACTTTCATCTATAACGATACAATCATTATGCTTCAGAGCAAGATACATCTGCCCGTAAAGAAATTATAAAAATGTCTGTAAACATCTGCCCAAACACAAATGCGCAGTAAATGCACTATATATTTTTAATAAATGTTTGTCCTGCTCCATTAATATTAACAAGCATATGCCTACTAGAGGTGAGTTAGACATACTGTCACCAGTTTGTTTACTCAAGTATCGGATGCAACTACCCATAGATATTACGTGTGGCCCAATAAACTTGTTCCAAGATACTTGTTCGAACTCATACGACGAGTTAATCGCGACTCGCCTTTCAATACTAATGACATTAAATGCGCGCGAGCGTGATACTCGTAGCATATTACACGTATGTCGAGCAGTGATACACATAACCGTCATTGGCGTCATTTTTCTCCCCAGTTGTAAAGTTGTGAAAGTGAAGGACAGAAATGGTGACAAGTTCGTTTTATATGGTAAAAATTTGGAGTTAGTTTTAGTTCCAGTTGAGTATGACACTGATAAGTATTTGCGAGTTTATCTGGTTTCGTCACGTCGAGTTTCTCAATTTTTTGTGTTATAATTGGAACATATAAACTGAATTCAAATTTTATGCGTGATTGTGTAAATAGGTAATAATTATATAAAATAATTTGTGTAAAAATGGCTTCTAAAAAGCACTGATACAACTTTGTACGCCAAACGCTATATATAATATACCAAATACTAATAAGTATTTTGGAACAAGTTTCGATACTAAGTATTTTTTATACTGGGTAGTAAGTAAGCTTAGTTTTCAAAATCGATCAATTTTCCCACCTCTAATGCCTACACATAAATACGCAAACATTCTGTCGCTACTTCCATATTAGGATAGGTACCTAATATAGGTAAAATATTCACGAAGTCGCAATAATTACAAAGTATGTGAATACGTTATGTTTTACATCTATGGTGGAATACAAAAAAACATTGTCACTGTAAATATATTGATTACATATATAAATCTTAGTGAACAGTTTTCATATAAGTTTTTATTTTTTAGCGTAGTTGGTTGAGACTAGACATTAGATATTTATTATATTAGAAATAAGGTATAATTACAATTGGCCCCATAAGTCCTTGATCACCTTTGTTGCCTCTCATCCCGATTAATCCTGGAGGTCCACTTTCACCTGGTGGGCCAGGCGGACCGCGATCACCCTTAAAAGATATTAATTAATTAATATATACATTACAATAAAACATCATTTCAATACCCTACTTTCAATAAATTAATCTGATTCATTGAAGTAACAGTTTTAAAAGTCCAATAGACTTTATTTTAAGTTAATACGTATAACATACTTAGTAATTTTTAAGTAGTACACATTTATCTACATAGTCGTGGACTCACACCCCAGCACAACATATATTCAATATATGGGTTTAGCGGGGATACAGAACCTATTTAATGGTGTAATATATATTATACAGGTGTGTTTAAAAAGAGCAGGCTCGCTCGCTAGCTCTTAGGCAGTGCTCGAAATGGTCTGGAGCGGACTGGAACGCAGCTCCGGTTCGTGAAATCCTCGAGAATATCGCTCCGTTTTGTTGAAAATTTATACATAACTTTCTGGTTCGTAAATATTTAAATTTTGTATAAATATTTAAATACAAAACACATGGTAGGTGTATAACAGAAAAACAGACATTTTTTAATGTTTTTGAAAAATTATCAAACGCTCCGATTGGTAAAAAAAATCTTTTTCGAGCGCTGGACACTTAGACCCGCCGCCCATAATTGGCTCGTTAAGTCCAGGATTCCACCACATACATAAAAATAGAAAATACCAAAGCTATATATTTTTTATTTATTTAGATATGTGTTAGTCATAGAGGATTCGGTCGTTTTTATATTTTATTTTACAGAGTTATGATTATAGGAACCTATAATGGTAGGCCTTCCAAGCTTCTGATGCATCGTAGGCCTACGCTGCGGACGTAGCCGATATACGTATATTGTTGTGATCTGTGTCCTGTATTTATTTCCTGGGAAACTTTCTTCTTTTCGGATTGTCTGTCGGTGACAGTGGTTTTGTGGATATTGTGTGTTAACTTCGACCGTCTATAGTACACCCTCTCTCAAATAAATGAATATATTATACATAGTATATCTATAAAAATTAAGCTATATTTATTTACCTTAACATCCTTTAGAGCTTGAGCGACCATACCCAGCCCAGCTGCTTCCAAGTCCTAAAAAATACATAATAGATAAATTGTATAGAAGCAAATCAAGATTAATATAGTACAAACAAGTCCCAAAACTAACTTAAGTGTAGGTAGTGTGTCAACATAAAATTTATTTCAAGTACATACTTAATATCAAAGAGTAAGATTTCGATAATAAGAAAAAAAAATTATGTTTTTATCTCTTCCAAAATTATTAGGCAGGTACCCAAATTAAAAAAAAGTTAATCCATGATCGATGTGAACAAAATAAAAAAATAGTTATGAAGTATGTTTATCCAATGCTGAAAACATCAGTGCAATATACCCAGACCATGGGTAACAATAATTGAGACCGGTTTCGTCTAACTTGCGGGTACTATACTCGTAATGTTGTAGATACCAGACTCTTATCATAAATGAAACTTTCTCCCCTGAACTTCATAATATTTAGCCCATTTGGATCGTCCGTGTTAATGACGCATATTGGTCGCTGTTGGTTGAGAGAACGGGTGAGTATTATACAGTCGAGTACCTACCTCAAACACCATGTAAGTGTAGGAAATCATCAAAATGTATTCAATAGTAAAAACTATTACCTTTATAATATCGGCTATATCATCGCCTGATTTACTTTTCGTTCCACGAATGCGTCTTCTATGAACATTATTTTCCTGAAAATAACAAATAATATAAGTAGGCGTACAAAATATAATAATATGAAATAATATGTTAACTTGCTTACTAATATTATATTATTATTGCCTTATTCTGAAATTAAAAATCACACACAATTGGTTTGAATGTTAGCCATTTGCATAGTACGAGACGGTTCAAATCCTTAGAATTGGGTGTTGACATAATTTGAAACTAACGGTTGGAATATAAAATAAAGGTAATGATGAAACTTAGGCCACGTGACAAGTGAAATATTTTCTTGTCATTGTAGGTAATTGGTTAGAATGTAATTAACACCTTCCGTTTTAAACTCGTGGTGCTCGTCGTAGGCTGAACATGTCGCTTGGCGAGTGGATAACTGTTGGAGAAATGTAGTCTCAATGGTACCCCATGGGTATTAAAAGACTATAGGTCCATGCTGGCGTATGCATATAACAGCAAACTGCATTCAAGCTATGTAATGCAAATTTGCATGCATAAACCTAAATAGAGACCGTTGAATAGTGACGTCACGTTGCTGACGTAATACGCGTCATGCCGTGACTAATGTTACCAATTTTTAAATTTTTATTCCCCGATAATTAATTTAAAATTTTGAAATTGTGAATAGTTGTAAAAATGTGCAAACGGTACCATATAAATTTAATAATTATAAATGAATAATTAACATGAACTTTAAAAAAAATATTTGTTACAATATCATATTTATTTTATACTTCAATGCACAAAAGGATGAAGTATGCCCCGTAAACATTTCCATAATATGGCAATATAGCTTCGCGGGCTCATTGACAATATTGACATTTCCATCGATCCTCGATATCTGTATACATGTTTACAATTTTAGTATGTTTACCATCATGAATCCATCTCTAGCCCAACGACGACGGGCAGTTAACTTCAATCAAGACGAACTAAACCTACTAAACGCTTGTTGTGATGAACTCATTTTAGACATAATATATGTATTGGTGCGCATTCCTGTACGCATCTTCGTGACGTATGCATTTTTTATAGTTTCCTTATTCGGCCGATAAATGACTAACTGTGTTGAGCGCGGTTCGAAACTGTATGAATACGGCTGTAAACCCTGATGGATCAACGAACGTGGTAGCGCAGAACTAGAGAGCGAGGAGGTCTGAAAATCTGAGAGTAGATTGACTACGGTTGAAGGCTTTTATTTTTTATAATACAGTTTTTTGTTTTTATGTATATTTATTGTGAGTGAACGTATTTAACTTCAAATTTGTAATGTATTTTCATGCAAATAAATTAAATATAACATAATTTGGATGAACTTACCATGTACTCTCTTTTGTACCGTTTACTAGTATCATCACCAAACATATATGAATTTTCAATTATCGTATTCGCTCTGTTTTCTTCACTTTTCACATAAGGATTACTCTCCCCCTTTTCACCCTTTTCACCTAAAATCAGGATTTATTCACAGTAAATCGTCACTGGGCTGTTAAAACCCCAGATGTAACAAATTCCGGTGGGACAAAAATTGCTTTAAACCTTAACGTTTCTGAATAACTCGATTTATCTTGCTTCAACGTACATTGGAGGTTTTACGGTCTTATTAAAATTAGATAATCATATAAAACATTATAGACATATCATAGAAATGATAGATAATACCTACTTGGAATCAATATTGATATTTCCTTATGTTTATAAATATTTGTAGTGTTTGAAAGAGGATGTACATTATTGTAGTAGGTATATGACAGAACTGTTTTTATTTGTGTGTTTATATTCTAAAACATTAGAGCGAGAAGTATAAAAGAATACTATTTTATGTAATAAAAATACTTTATGCAGTTATCAAATGTTTAAAATAAATATAAAGGATAATAAGGCTTCAAAATTATGTAAATATATTATCTACAACGTTTAAGGAATGTCTAGGATCATGCTTTGAAAATAGCATAAAAGCTCCATTTTGACGTACGCTGAGCATGTCCCCCCTTATTGTAATGACACTATTATTATGTATACTAAAATCCATGTAGTCCGTCATACAACCTTTAGACTTCCCAAATAAATGTTGACATAACTGTGACTCAACATCTCAAAAATACGAAGAATCCATATTATATAAATATATCTGACTGGCTGACGGAAGATGTTCATGGATTGTAATACAATGTTAGTAAAAAATGGTTTTACATTCTTTTTGAAAAGATGTTTCCAACCACAGCCGACTCTATGATGATGGCGCTGTCCCAACTCATTTTGTGCGTATAATAATATACCTATCACTTTTATATGTGTTTGTAGAAAATTACCGACGTTATGCTTCTTCGAACGCGTATCTTAATTATTGCAATTGAATATGCAATGCAACTAAAAATGATAGAATAAGAATATTAAGCCATATTGTTTATAATTTTGATAACTTAGGTATATTTTTTGATATTTTTATAGCATTAAAATCAGTACGACCAAACCCGACATAATTCATATAAGCCTTAGTATAATAATTAATTTCCCACATAAATAATATTTATTATAAATTATGTTCCTTCTACTTTTTATATACAAATAATAGTTCTAACAAAAACTACGTAATATTTTGGTTACGTATTTATTATAATTCAATTAATTTAAATATTTTCTGGATAACCGTCTTTTGCCACAAGCATTTATAAATACGATTTGAATTATCTAATCTCCACAATGCGGACCGATCGCTGCTTAAGTGCAGTATCTTCTGTTGAATAAGTAGAAATTCTTCTGAATTAAATGAGTAATATTGCTGGATCAGTCTTTTAAAATATTCTAATATAATGCATATCTCGCTATTTGAAATAAATATATATGAAAAACCTTCTAGCATTGAAACAATATAAGGTATTGAACATTGTTTTTCGTCTCCTGAACATTTGACATATTGTCACTAATCTAACCAATCTGGCAACGGCATGTCGACATACAGAGTTCATACATTTCTGTGGGTGTTATAAAATACGATGTGTATTATAATTATTATGTTGTATTGAAAAACCTTAATTATAAACACAGATTGCATCAGATTAGTTTTTTTAGGTACTTATGTATATCCAATGTTAATTTATTATTCATGTATAAAAAAGTGAGTGTGCCACGACAATTTAATAATTTTAATTTTGTGCCCCTGAGCAATAAAAGTTGTGGAAACAGTGCTAGAGAAGATGACTGAAATAACCGGGCGCTATGTTAGAATCGGAAACTAGCAAATAAAATCTATTGTATAAATCGATAACTATTATTCAATAACATGTAGGTATTATACCTTTAGGACAGTTACAATTTTGCATTCTTCTAATATTCGGCATTAAATCGATCACTTCTTCTTTTGAAAAGCTCCGTTCCTGGGAAATACTTGCCGTTGTAGATGATTCATAGATTTCCGCCATCCTTTTATGAATTCTTTCATAGATTTCATTTTCAATCTGCTTCATTATTATATCACTAGGCATAAAACTGACATAACTTTGCATAGATTTGGTATCACTTAACTCACTTTGCAACATACCACACCTGACAATAGCGTAGAAACTTAGAAAAAAGGAAATAATCCACGCAATTTTATTGTTATTACCACTCTTACTTGGAATATCTTCTACAGTGAATACTTTGTTTTGTTTATGTGCTAAATCCATTTTTCCATATATTGCTGGATCATTTCTATTAGGAAACGGCTGGTTTTTGTACATTATTTAATGTTTTAAGTTTTAATGTTTAAATTACTTATTAATATAAAAACGTGTTGATCTTATTGTATTCCTTATGTATACTGAATATATTATTGACTTGCCTTATACATAATGTTATTTTATATCATGATTATTGCAATTTAACCTATCAGTCTGACCTTTTCTTTGAGTTATCTCTGTTATCAGTATTAGTTTGCCGGTACTTCCCTCAATCCAATTGCGAAATACTACATAAACAAATAATGCTTCTTGGAATTCTAGTAAATAATATTGATTATGGACTTCATAATTTATATGGGGTGTCTTAATTATTAAATTTATATACCTAATATTAAAATTATATAGAAAGATGTGTCATATAACTGATGAGAGTGATGATGAGTGACTGGCAACAAACACCTCGCGCAATAGGCTCATCGTTTATCGTAAACGCGAAAACGTATTGTCATATCAATATGGCAGTGTATCCAGTGACGTCTCTAGACAAAGTGCCGTTCTTAAGGGGGGCCGTGCGCCGCGTAGGTCAAAATGGAGGTTTTATGCTATTTTCAAAGCATGATCCTGGACATTCCTTAAACGTTATAGATAATCTATTTATATAATTTCGAAGCCGTATTATTCTTTATATTTATTTTAAACATTTGATGACCGCATTAAGTATTTTAATTACATAAAATAGTATTCTTTTAAACCTCTCGACCTAATGTTTTAGAATATAGTCATATTTCAGTACATCCATTCAATGTATGTGCTACGGCCGTATGTTGTAGCTTAACCACTGGGAAATGACAATAAAAATGGCGTATTTCAAAAAAATACTACCTTATCTTATGCTTAGGTCAATAATTATTATAAAGCAAACATTATTCGTAAAATGTTTATATCACATTTGAATGGTCAAAAACATAGCTTATAATCAGTATCTTTAGAATTATCTTTAAATGTGTAAATCTTGCTCATTTTTTGAATAATAAAATGCCTAATTATTGTCAAATTTGGATCACAGAGAATATCAATATAATTTTTTATCGTAAATATTTAACTTTAATAATGTCGACATAAATTTTACTTATGGTTTTATAAATGCTTTTAAAAATTAATAAATATAAATAAGGCTTCAAAATTATGTAAATAGATTATGTACAACGTTTAAAAAATGGCCAGGGTTACGCTCTGAAAATAACATAAAACCTCCATTTTGACCTACGCTGAGCATGTGGGCCGTTAAGGTGATACATCAGTGAAACGGCAAATAATTTTCAACTATAGGCGCGACAAAATTTTGGACTCGCTCACTACTCGCTGGCATTCCGAGAGATAACGTCGAGCTGGGCACACGTCAATTTGTTTCGTGATGGCGACGTGCGTATTAATTCTTTAATCGTGTAAAGATGACTAAATACGTTACCCATTTACTTTAAAAAGAAAACATGTCAATGAATATATTATTATTGTTAGTAATAGAACAATAAACAGAACATTAAATGGATGCATTGTTATGTTCAAATAACATAACCAACGAGTATACATAATGATATCTGTCGATACGATGGCAACACCATTTCGCCCGGCGACCTGTAAAAAAACATAGCGACGAGGCAGCCGAAACGTCACAACACTGAAGTTGCAAGTTGAACACAGGTTCCGCCGATTAAGGATGTTATAAAAAGATAATCCGGTGGGATTATGAGGTTTTTTTGATACCCAGCCGTCGTCGAGTCCAGTGTTAGCGTAAGCCCCCGGTGAACTTAGTAACCGGTGGGCTTACTTTAAATTCAGTGCACCGTTTAACCTAAAAGAACAATGTTGAAGAACTGTCATCATCCAGTTGAACCGCAAGTATTTTCTGTATCGTTCCTGTGATCTTTTGTATTTGGCATCCGGACATCGTGGCTAGTATTATGTTTCTATAGTTAGTTCACCATAGCTTCTTTCCAGTATATTTAAATTTGATTAAATTCTGGTGTTCATAGTATTACCATGTCAGATGTATACACCATGTTGCCTTTCAAGAAATTTATTTATTTATTATAACTACCGCCGTCTTTTATTTAACTGAACCTATTCTTTATTTTGTTACATCTGACATTATCCCCTCCGGGGGTTGCATTTCTAGTATTTCTTGTTTCAGAACCTCCTCGGCCATAAGTCTAAACCGTAAGTTATATTGTTGGAAGGCACGTGAGCGGCGTAAGGTACGGGGATCGAGACCCACTTCCTGAAACTAGCTTCTCCTCGCTCTATCCGAATTCCCTTTTCCGTATTTTATAATTCCAATTGCCCCTTATATATATATATATATATATAATATATATATATATATATATGATATCCCCTTGTAAATCCTATTTAAGTACCCTTAACCTCATATCATATTTAGATTTATATGACAAATTATATTTCGTTTGGCATGCGTCATTTGCACCCGCGACCCGCAATCCGCGCATCGCCTAGCCACGATCTTTTTAGACCGTGCCTCAACTGAGGTATAGCCTTAAGCAGACTTTAAATGTCACCCTCTTTCATTTTTAGTTTCAAAATGTCTGAAAATTTGTTAGGTTAAGTTAGGCGGTGTATCCGGTGACGTCTCTAGACAAAGTGCCGTTCTTAAGCGGACTTTGAATGCCACCCTCTTTCATTTTTAGTTTCAAAATGTCTGAAAAGTCGTTAGGTTAGGTTAGGTTAGGTTAAGCGGTGTATCCAGTGACATATCTAGACAAAGTATTCTTTGAATGCCACCCTTTTTCATTTTTTGTTTCAAAATTTCTACAAATTCGTTAGGTAGGGACCTACTTACCTATTTTATTATTTAATTTTGGCTACCTTAAGGCGACGTCTGTACCTACCAGAGGCACATAGTAGAAAAATACGAAGCTTGCAATTTGAGACTTTTTTTTTGATAATCTTTAATTTCAACTGTATTAATTAGTAAATATGTAGGTACCTAACTAAAATCATAAAAAATAAATTTATTTATTATTTAAGTCAAAGATAAACTTACAATTGTAAAGAAATGTTATAAAACGTAAATTTGTCAAATATTATTACATATATTTTATTGTCATGTTCATTATTAAATATTAGTTTATTTAGTTTTCTATGTTGTGCCCAAGAGATTTTTGACTAATTCATAGTTTTAATCTTTTTTAAATTTATTTTAAAAACATCTATTTTTATAAAAAATATAAATGTGAATAACTTCAAATTTTTTTAAAAGAATTTCAAGTTTTAAATCTCTTAAAACGGGGACTTCCTTTATAAATGCGTTTAATTGAGACACATTTAGAAAAGAAAAAGACATGTGAGTAGGACAGAAATAGCGTAAGAGTGTGGGATTGAATGTGACAGTTGACGATTGTGCGCTATTGATAATAATTGCGCTTGTTTTTTTTATGTGTTTTTCTAGTTGTTTGCATTTTTATGCAAAGTCGTAACTGCGGAAACTCGGATAACGAAAGCTCGTATAATGAGAACCCCCTTTATTTAAAATAATAAATACAAATACAAGTGAATTAAAATAAAAAATAACATATTGTGTTGACAATTAATAAGTACAATACGTAGAATAAAATTCACAAACATTCAGAGATTCTAACAATTGCTATTCATTCTTAGATCTGTTTGTATTAAATTGAATGAGAAAATTAAAACATACATGCATAAAATTTGGCGTAAAAACATGTGCGTGCCTGCACGGATATATTATTTTTCTGATGTTGTAACGATTGTTTATGGCA
This sequence comes from Rhyacophila brunnea, assembly GCF_057557595.1. Lineage (NCBI taxonomy): Eukaryota > Metazoa > Arthropoda > Insecta > Trichoptera > Rhyacophilidae > Rhyacophila > Rhyacophila brunnea. The sequence continues at coordinate 35,931,140 of NW_028232837.1, read as the reverse complement.
ACAAAAAATGGTTATTAAAATTTTATTATCAATGGATTACAGGCATTTATTGATAATATGGGTTTAGGATATATAAACAATTTATTTATACATAAATAGTTGTTGAGGATAACCACGTAAAATAATAAAGTATAGTGGGTCTCGATTTAACATAATATAATATGATAGTAAACGAAGCATTTTTATTATTCGAATTGGCATTTTTGGCCAGGTGTGTCACTATCTACCGATCTAGGCGTAAACTCTGGATCGACGTGTCAATCAGATAGGTTCCCCGAGATATTGCTTCAACGGCACCGCCAAATCAAAAAGGTTGAAATAAACGTTTGTCCAGCAAAATGTAATTATTTATACAATAAAGTGATCTGGAAGGTCGTTGAAGTATAACCCGACCACCATCAGACGGTTTAGCTTGTATGTACCATCGGGATGCATGATCTCCTGGAACTATCAATAGTTATATCTGGATTATCAGGCAAGGAGAACTACAGTGGCACAACTCATATTTTTCATGAGTGCAGACTTCCACTTTAATAAGTTTGAATGTAAAAATCACCTTAAGAAACTTTTTCAATTAAACGAATATAATATACTCTATTAGCGTACAATGCTGTTTTTTGATTTAGAACTCCTACCACAATGTCAATAGTTTACGATTTTTGCTCAATTTATTCATTTCAAAACAGATTTTAAAATATAAATTTAATATGCGGAATTCAGATTGTACCTATACGAGTAGTTAAGTACTGCAGTATTCTACAGATAATCTACTATAATATTTATTTGCAGATATTATTTAGTTCGCATTACATTATTTAACGTATTTAACGTTAACACAATGAAGGTTGCCTGATTTTTCGATTTTTACAAACCATTAGAATGCGAAACAAACATAATATTATGCTATATGCTACTAAATACAATCAGAAACTTGTTAAGTAAGGTGAGTCAGGGGTGAGTGTTACATAGAATCTAATGATATGAATTTTAACCTAGTTCATGATGAATAAGTGTGTTTTAAACAGTTGAAAACTTTACCGTAGATATACAAAAGCCAGGGCTCGAAATGGACCGGAACGCACCGGAGCGCCGTTCCGGTTCATAAATTCTCGTGGAAATATAAATTTGACCGTCTGAGCTAGACATGTCATATAATAAAAAGTCTAACAGACTTATTTTTATGAAATACATATACAATTAGATAACAACGTTAATATTTTCATAAAATTATCGAGCGTTCCGGTTCGTAAAATTTTCCATTTCGAGCGCTGACAAAAGCATTACAATACAGTCTAAGATTACATTATTAATATACACAGAAGGAATCCACTGTATATCTTACTATACTACGACATTTTAATATTTTTTGATTATTACACTTACCCCAATATTGGGGTAAGTGTAACTAAATTCATCTTTATTCCATAATTACTTCAAAACCATAAAGTATTACATGCATAGAAAGGTAATAAATATTTCATTTAATGGATATTGAGCCTTGAGTTAAAACTATAGTAAGTAAGCATAGAATTTCAACAAAAATGAACTACTTATAACATTTTTTGGGGTAAGTGTGTCATACTGATGTAATATGAAGAGCTAGTGATGTCCCGAAACCAAAACGACGTATTTTTTATTAGTCAACGTATTTACTTTTTGAAGGATCATGGGAAAAACTTCTTTTGTCAACATAATATAATACTATTATGCTTAGTGGACAATCTTTTAAATTCAGGTTTATGATTGTACTGTTTAATAAGACAAGTTCTAGTACCAATTGATTACAGAAAGATCGCAGGATAACAAAACGTGAAGCACGGTATCAAAACACATATACTCATCAATTTTTACAACTACAATGTGCAGATTTCCGTGTATTAAAAAATAGTTTAGTAACAGCTACCATCTCACTCGTCGACTTCAAAATGTCGCCTGGAGAATAATCCATGTAGTCACCTCAGAAAACATGGTATCGACACCATTTCTGATTATTTTTATAAATCAGTGACTTTGCATCACCTTTCTATTTATGGCATCATCCAATTTGTAGTAGATACTGAGAAATCTTAATAGATACACTTACCCCCAAGTTACACTTACCCCGATTCACCTTACTTGTTAAAATATAATATCCACTTGTTTGCTTTGTAGTTACTGTGTTGAAATTATGAACATATTATAACAGTTTGGTAACTATTCTTATAAAGGCAATTACAACATTAATAGATTGCACCGCGCTAGGTCTGGACCATAAAATAATGATTTTGTTCCATCATTGTGGCAGTCATGGAATTGAATTGGGGAAAAAATATAACTTATTCTATTTTGCTCACATCTCGGCGAGATGATTCAAAGTAACAGATAGGCGATGAGAGTTGGCAAGTCAACTAGTTTAATCATGTAATTTAGCCATTACATTCACTTACCCTGTGCCGGGTACAGTTTTACCGCCGCCATTCATGTGGTGGGCCATAGTTGATACCACTAGTATATTCTGGAGGAGGCGGGTTGACTAAAGATTAAGAAATATTTAATATTAAACATTGTAATAAATAATAATAATAAAAAATAAAAAAGTAGCATGTAAGAATATTATTGAATATTTGAACTACGAGTTGAAGAAATAATATCATTCACATATCTCATTAGTTGACTCCATTAAATTCCCAATAGGGTATGAGGTACAATCTGATGGTAGAATAGTGATGGGCCACTCAGCAGTAAAACACAAAAAATAGGTATTTAAAAACCAAAGTTATGGGTATTTGTTCCTATATGTGACTCACAACATCATATACTTTGGTTCTAGTACATTATTTCCTGTATAGGTAGCAGGACTGACCATATAAGTGACCATTTTGTATACCAAGTCACACGTTTTGCATTTTGTCTGACAATTACTTAACTTTTTGTTAAGGAAATAACATACTTTGGAAGGTAAGATCTCTTTAACTATATTACTAATTATACTTTTTATTTAATAGTCGTTATGCTGGATATTCAAACATATAATTATGTTAAACTATGACTATTTTAAAATTAAATGTCACATCTAGCTGGGTGGCCATTGGCAGCAGTTGTATGATGAGCCGGGCTGGCCCATGACTAAAAAAATGTTTTTTTTACTTTTAACTAACTTTTTTATGCTAAATACAATATTTATAATGCACTGTGGTACCTGCCGTTTTTATTTTTATGTTATTTTAATTTTAAACAGTCGTTGGCCACGCGGCCGATTACTGTATTTAGAAACATTTAACTTCCCATTTCTTTCAGAATATCAAATTATTGAATAATTTAAGTTTAAATATGATGTTAAAACTATAGATGATGCTGTTGCATACTTTTATAAAAATAGGGGATCACTATGTGAAATTGCAAAAAAAAAATATCGGAGTGCCACGATCGATATCAATACATTGGAAATATTTTCTATCCAAATCTGGTTACTGTGGGTATAGAGTTTCCTATATTATTTATCGAAAGGCATAAGTCACATCTCATCTACCAAGTTAGCTAGCTGTGTCTAAAATTTTATTTGAAATACATCTTATAGCACTATAATCCTAATGCACCTAAGATTCTTCAGCCTATAGATATAACTGGTTTCCCTCCAGTTAAAGCTGCAAAATACCGCAAATGCTATTTTGATCCTTAAAGATTTTACGATTTAGTAGGCAATTAAATAGAAGAAAATCTTAAAAAATATTCAAAATACTAGTGGAGGTAAGCAGAAAAAACATTTTTTATACCATACCTACCGATTGCGGAAAAACTAAGTCATTATCTGACAACAGCTAGAGCATATAAAATATAACCCAATTAAATGTGTCTAAAGTGTCAGTGCCGAGAGAGAATGTAACATGGCAATAGATACTGGACGCATGGAAGAAATAAATAAAAATATGGTAACTATAATATCTACAGTTCTAATTCAAACATTATCATGGCCTCAGAGACCGAAAATAAACGATAAACGTTTTTTACAAAGAGTTCCATTCGCCATTACTTTGCAAAAATATAGAGATAGGTATTTAAGACCAAAAAATGGAAAACAAGAAAAGTGCAGAGGAAGATAAAAAAATAAAGGCAAAAACAGCACATTTCAATGAGGCAATTGAAAGTTGAGGCAATCAAAAATAATAAAGTTTAAGAAATGGCGGCCAAAATCGTTGTGCGATTTGTGAAATAATAATAAAACATCTTTATAAATTATAATTTTCAGCGTATAAAGATAGCTTCCATTCAAATTGCGTTCCAAAATCTCAGCAAGTTCATGTCCCAATTGAGATTGATGTTTTATTTAGTGACTCAGGTGATGAAGTATTCAACAGACAGGTCAATAATTTTCTAAGACCTTAGAATCCACTCTCTGTCACTCTATCCTCTTTTATTACATCAACGGTGAGATAAAGGAGTATGTTTGTTGATTATATCATAAGATTAGACACTTTGATTCAATATTTTATTGAAAAGTAAGCCTTAGTTGTTTAATTTATGCAGAAAAAGACGGGTGGCCCATCACTGTCTGGAAAGTGGCCGATCACTATCTGAGTGTGGCCAATCACTGTACTTTTTGTGATTTCTTTTCTTTTATATTTTTTGTAATAACCATGTTTGGTATTATAAAATATGTACACATATATATCAATATACATGCTTTGTTAACACGAAAAAAAATTGCATTTCAACAAAACCGCATTAATAAGTTTGTTCTGACCGATCAAAGCAAGCAATTCGCTTAACTGGCCCATCATTGTACCTCTTACCCTACGTTGATATGGTTCCCAGAATAGACAATTTTACACCTCTTGAGTGTAGAAAGTATTTCTATTGATTATAATAAATTATTAATGATCTATTATTAGGATTTGTCGATTTATACGCTTATCGAGTGAATTATTATTTATTAGTAATGAGGTAGGGTTTTTCAGAAACACTTCAACTATTCATAATTGGTTTGTTGTATTTTTTATTGTGATCCTTGACTTAATAGGTAGGTGATAAAGTTTTTCCTACTTTATTGTTTTAATTTATTATATAAGTTAGAATAATTATCGGTACATATTCGTTGTCAGTGTGTATACCTTTAAGTTCTAATAAACAGTTGATGATTTCACTTAAAAATTGTTCTTTTTTAAATATTAACTATTTATATATACATATTTTGTTTATAAAATTAAGTTTTATCAGTATTTAATTAAGATTTAGATTTTACAAAAAAAAATGTTCTATTTTTCCCCTGGTTATTCTGTTTTGTCACCTAGGTTGCTGCTGTTAAAATTTAGCACTTATTGAAACAATTAAAAACATCTTATTGTAATTGTTACAATAAGTGCTAATACTTTAATACAAACGAACCCTAAGTTTGATAATATTTATAACTTTATCACTTTAGCGGTCGATAAGTATAGAATAGACCCACAGAATGAAAACCGAGTGCGGGAAGACCACGACATTGGTGGCTTGATACCCTACAGAAGGACTTGCAGGCGTTTTAAGTGGAGAATAAAAGCAGATTGGAAGAGTATGGTTCAAGACGGCAAAGGGTCACCCCAGGTTGTATTGGCAGGAAATAAGAACTTTGAACATTGAGTCATTAGGAATAAGACTGTACCTAGGAATACATGAAATTTAATCTTCTTGTATGTCTAATGCAATATATTATTTTTAGATACCTCTTATAGCAGAACATATTTTTTTAGATCTATATATACATCATCATTAAATGCATATTTGATTTTATTAAGTTGTTCGCCTCACGTCTATACGCATGTCTATACCACAATATATAAAATAAATGAATTGAATTGAAATGAATTGAATCATTAATATTCAAAATTGTTTTTTTTTATTTCCTATGTAAACATAATAATACGTTTCTACAGTACGTACCATGCATTGCTGGTGGGCCAACTGCTCCTGGAAATCCCTGGAAAATAAAACACAATGATTTGTGAAAATATCACGGTACCAAGGCCTGCACAAAAACGATGCATAAGTGCGAGTGAGAAAGTATTTGGCACCCTTATAATCTCTGCGACACGCGCTAGAGTAAGATAAAAAGTTTACAGATGTGGGAGATGGTTTGCTACGGTGTCGCCGCCAAATCTTACTTTATTGCTTAACTAAGCGTCAAAACCGTGTTGCTAAAATTGCTAGTTTTTGTAAAAGTCAGTGTATGTATAAAGTCAGTGGTAAATATTTTTAGTTAATTAAGTAGAAAAGATGGTTCTGTGTGTTGTATTAAAATATGGTAGCCGTACTGTTAAGCAAGAAGATGGTATTATGTTTCACAGGTAAGTAGATACATGTTCGTGACAAATTATTTGTAAGTGTATTATTATGTATTTTAACATCAAGTGACCTAGTGTTTCTTTAAAATAACATAATTAATGGATATCTTTACCTAATGGTTGCATTTTGACCACTTAAAAATACTATATAACATAAAAAAATAGAAAAAAATATTTTAATGCTGAGCGTCTAGTGCGAGCACTTTGGGCGAGCACTAGCAAAATAATGGTCTATGGTCTCAAACATTTGTATACGAATGCGTTCGCTCGCCCACAAACCAAACGCACGGCACACACCTTCATTTAGCAATGCAATGGGTGGCGTCTAGATGTATTTATAGTCTAAGCATGGTACCTCTTTTCCTGCTGAATCCATGTCAAATATTTCATTCAAGGATTCTTTTTATTCTTTCATTGATTTGTCACCTTTCAGATTGCGCTATTCTTACTCAATATCTTTCTAACATAACTTTTTTACTTACATTATAAACTTCCTATATTTTAAGTATTGTTAAATTTATAAATTATCTCATGTTAATAGATCACACTATCTATATCAAAATCAAATTACTTCTTTTGTCTTATATTATTAGTTTAACAATTTAGCTTCTTACTAAAATGTTAATTTAAAATTTTCTCTTTCTTTGTAAGGTACCTACGGGGTAAGAACGGAGATTTTTCAACGTCGGCACAGACTACGCAGCGTGTGTAAACATTCCATTTAAACAGTATGAGAAATACAGTCCGCAACCTACGGTTACCACCATTCATAGTCACAAGCAGTCGTATAATATATGTGCGGTAGAATTTTGGTAATCCCGTTAGTTGTATTGACGTTTAGATTTATTGAAGTTATTACCTGTGGTCCTGGTGGTCCAGGAGGTCCTTGTGCTCCCCAAGGTCCTGGTGGCCCTTGTCCTCCTTGCGGTCCAGTTGCTCCGACAGGCCCTGGAGGTCCAGGTGGCCCAGGTGGGCTTTGTGCTCCCTGAGGTCCTGGTGGTCCCTGTCCTCCTTGTGGTCCAGTTACTCCTACAGGCCCTGGTGGTCCAGGTAGCCCAGGTAGGCTTTGTGCTCCCTGAGGCCCTTGTGGTCCAGGGATTCCAGTTGCCCCCTGAAGCCCTTGTAGACCTTGTTCACCCTTGAAATTTTCTTTACATTTAGTACGGAACTTAATAAGTCAATAAATACATTATTGTAAAAGAAAATAGCATAAAGACAGTAACAATTATTTCAACTTGGTTGCTCTTAAAAATTCTGATGTTCAGCGTGAACTTGGTATTTTTCCCTCATCCATACGATGTTCTAGTATTTTTGCTTTTGTTATGATATTATTAAGGATATTTTTATCAATATTACCTTCATGCCTAGAGGCCCAGGCGATCCCACGGGTCCTACCATTCCCGAATCGCCTTTAACTCCCGCGACTCCACTAAGTCCTGGAAGTCCGACTGGACCTATTGGTCCAGGCAGACCTTGGATCCCAATACCGGCGTCGCCCTGGAAAAATATTAAGATAAATAATTATTTCCTCTATAACGACTGCTGGACATAGTTTATCTCAGATGTATTTTGTACTCTCCTATTGAGTCTAGTATTCACACATTCAGTATTGGCTCTACCTTCATACAAGCGAATATAAATGCTTTCTTCTAAATAATATTATTGATTATTTTGTGCATGGGTATATAGGCTTAATTACATTGGCAGACGCGCAGACCCAACCCGATCCAATAACCATCGTGGCCAACATTTTAACGCTATTTTGCAATTACATGCAACGATTCAATCGCGTTGATCATTGCCTTTGATTGGTTTAAAATTAACAAAGTGTTGCTATTATTAAAATATAGGTTGACCGAAAACTAGCTATTTCTTAGATTGGTGGCTACACTAAACGTATTTCCGCGCAATTTTACTTCAAAAAAACTGAACTATCAAACCTAGCGAGCATCAGCTGTTGAAATTTGCGCGGCCGTTTGACATTTTTCGACGAGGACTGTGTCTTCAGCGCTAGTCCATACATATTTTTCAGATTTCGCCATCTTGTAGTTATTGAAATCGAGCAGTAGAATGAACGACCATTTGCATGGCTCACGAGCGGGCGCGTTTTCGGCAATTTTCGCTTGCTAATGAATGGATTGCACGACGGAATAATAGAAAACTTTCCACTTTTGTCCCGATCGCTCACGATCCTTGAAATCCATAGAGAATAGAGTTTGACAGTCGTGGCAGACGATCGGGCCAGACGCAATTTGCCAATGTAATTTGAGCTTATGACTTGAATAAAATTATAACACCTCTGACCCTTTGCTTAGTGATATTTTATTAATGTCTTCTGACGGTCAATCATTATCTGATCTCAGGGTTACTTGACCAATTTTATTGATATTTTGATTTGCAGTTTTGCAGTGGTATATTGTAAGTATATTGAACCTTTTTACACAATATGCCGACCGGTGAATATAGGAAAAATAGTTCGCGGACCGCTAAAGAAGAAATTATTTAAATAGTATTTTAATTTTTAGTTTTTAAATCATATATTATAATGTATAACAGACATTTTAACAGTCTGATTGTGAGTACAAAAAATATATGCCATCAACATTTTATCGTTAATTGAAATAGTCAAAACCCGATCAATAAATAAATTGTTAATTATCGAACTTCTGAAATTTAGGGAAGCATTATTTATGGATATACGCAAAAAAAGGAAGTATCTTAATAAAAGTGGATTATTAAATGTTGGAATGTGGAATAATTTAATATCAACAACAAGTAAAAAAATGCTAAATGGTAAGTATTCAAATAATATATTATAGAAAGTATTTAAATAAGCACAGGGAGTTATTATTAAAATGCTTAATGGCAAGTATAATAATATTTGTGTGTTAGACTAGATTAAAATTTGAACAGAAATAATTTAGTTGACCGCTTTTAAAAATTTAGTAGGATACCTAGTATTCTTCTCTGGCACTCCAGCCAGAGTTATACCATAGACTAATAAACAAGTTAATTGTACCATAGGCTAATTAACTTAGTTGCACCATATTTTTCGTCTATGGTTATGTTGTACCTTGACAGATGAGAGTTGACTTCCTCGCCACTAGAAATCTAGAATAGTATTTTTTATAATTATAATGAATGTATCCAAAAAATGGCTCCACGATGCAATATGATCTTCTGGGCAGATTTCTCAAGAAATTCCTTTTAGCCGTTAGCTGTAACTGTTAGTTATATGCTCTATATATATGCTATTTAAAAAATATTCATATTTTATGAAAATATCCCTACATAATTAAGCGTGTGCTCCATTGGCACGCAAATCAGACGATTTACAGTCTTCGGACTTTTTTTCCACGTAGAACACCTCAGGTCTGTGGACTTATAAATCCGCACTCCAGGCTCGTTGGATTTCAAACAATTTGATATTTTACTCTCCGAGTTGCCATATATTGCTATATTGTTTTATGCAAGTCTACATATACATAACATAAAATTGTAGGATTATCGGAAGACATTACGATAATCGCAACTTTTGACAGCTCGCCTTTTTTATTCGTTCGTTGGTTAGTAGCAGAGCATAGACAAATCGGACGATTTATTGTTCTCGGACTTTAGGCTCGCGAATGGAGTGCCAGTATTATGTACTTAATATAATTAATGATATTATGCCCTTAGATGTCTTTATGAATAATCTCATAATATCCATAAGCGAGTAGGTACATAATTGTGTATTACATTCAATTTATTTAAAAACCTATGATTGAAACGATACCTACCTAGTAGTTGCAATGAATAATATTAATTTATTATTAAGTATATTTAAAACAATTTAAAATTATTAAATGAGTAATTGTAAAATATGCTGCTGTATCTTTGCTTGAATAGGTAGTTGATAGTTTTAGTGTTGTTTCGGAGAGATAAATCGCTGCATTGCGGTTGACGTCGGAAGCAATTAAAAATTCTTGCAAAGGTGAAAACATTTTATTTCTTCCTATTGTACGGGGTTATCCCAAAGAAACATATTATTTTTATACCCATCCATCTTATTTCTCAGCATAAAAATATTTGTGGAAAATCCCTGACGAAAAATATTAAGTTCGTAATTCTTGGAATTTTTGGCATAAACATCACTGGCAGCTAATTTTTACTAGGTGTACACTAAGACTTGTAGGACAGTTGTTTTTGGAATAAAATAAATCCATTACGCAAACATAATTATGAAATAGGCACAGAGTGATAAATATTTGTCAACTCAACATGTTTTTCGAGTTATATTTCGTGAATATTTTCACGCCGAAATGATAAATATTGTTTAGAAAATATACACAAACAGGGTTGTCACAACTTCAGTGTCTTAGTCACTTTACCGAGTTAACTTATCCATGGCCTGACATACATGCTTTGATGACCTAACTCAGCTCTGGCAGTGATCAAGTTAAAATGACCATAACTATTTGCGCACCGGTAGTGGTCGGCGGACGGGCGTTTGGGAAACACTTGTCTATTCATATCAAGTTATCAATGACAAGTTTTATATAATATCGCTGGCTCACCCTAGATAGTAACGGCGGAGCTCCATGATTTCTGATAGATAGTGAAAGTCGATATGCGTGAAGAAGAGTTACAGGTTGCTAGCAAGCAGGCGTATTATTTCCGCATAGATGCGTCTATTTTTCTACCATCTCATCATCATCAGTTCACTATCGACATAATTTATTAAAATAATGCGAACGGAATAGGGATCTATCTCAGATGCTTTACAATAATATTAAAGCAATTACAGGAGTAAAAAAGTAGAATATTAAGTTACCTTCATGCCTACAGGCCCAGGTGATCCCACAGCTCCTGGCATTCCCAAATCTCCTTTAACCCCAGCTATTCCATTAAGTCTTGGAGGTCCAGCTGGCCCTATTGGTCCCGGAACTCCTTGAATACCGATTCCGGAATGACCCTGAAAAACATTTTTCATTAAAAAAATCATTCTTATAGAAACAGACTGTTTTGTCATACCTACTAAGGTCTATTTTATTCCTCTCTCGATACTGTGATTATAGCGCTCATAATTTATATCATCCTGCAACTTGAACATTGATTGCGGCATCGTCTTTGGTACTATACTATATACGCGACACTCTTGATTTGACACGCCATCTCTCATTTTGTGTCTTTTTTCTGAAGCCAGCTTCATCCATCAAAGCAATATCATCGAAATTGATAAATTTTCTTCTCTACTGCGAAAATAGTTATTTACTTGATATTTTTTGTATGGCTCTAAAATTTACCTACACATTATTGGGGATTTCAAATTAAGTCCAATATCAGATGTTGTCTACCTACGGAGACATTACTAAAGGGACTATGTCAGTTAAAGGGAACTTTTCAACCTAGTAAAAAAGGTGCTATAAAATGTATCTAATCCAAATTAATCTTTCTTCTGTTAATTAAATGTGGAGAATTAAAATATTGAGTTACTTTTATTCCTGCTGGTCCTAAATACAAAAAAAATAATCAAACATTTCATAACTTACATAGTTTTCATTAATCAATGATACTTGTTATTTTTGAGGAGATCCACGAATTAGCTGATGATTGCATATTTTTTACTACACAGACATTAGGTTTCAATTGTTAACAACGCAATATAGCCTTTAATAAATTTATTGACAGATTTCATAAAAGAACATCATATTTATCATCATTCGTGGTGCGCACCCAACAACTTGTCGTCGTCATCGTGGTCTATCCTAGGATAGCTTTCTACAATCATTCTGAGCCACGTCATCCCATCATCGTAATTTGGGTCTTGCAATGCTCCCAAGACCAGATAGATTTAAATCAAACCTATTAAATCATAATTATAAGTTATGATAAAAATAATTAAACTTACTTTCTCTCCCATTTGACCAGGTATTCCTGTAAGTCCTCGTAATCCTGAATCTCCCTTTAATCCAACTTTTCCTGGTAACCCTATGGCGCCAGGTAAACCTTCTGCACCAGTATCACCCTAGAAAACCAAATACATACCTATAAAAAAGATATTTAACCTTTTTCCATCACGGATAGATTATTTATTTGATCAAAGAAGAGTAATAATTTTTATTATTTAAATTAAAAAATCTTGGGGATGAGGTTGTGAATTATAAATCCTTGTCCTAAAATATCGATGACTTAATTAGCCTACAAAGTAATGTTATTTAAAATGACAATAATCCACCCTTAACCTATAGGTATACTCTACTCTACTAGGAGCAAAACTGGCAATTAAAACTAAAAAAAAAAAGAAAAAATGGTACAGTTCGGTTATGAGGAATACAGCGGAAAACACATTTTGAAAATAGCCGATATACTGGATTATTTGTTAGTTTTTCGAATTTGGAAAACCAGCATTCAGAGATTTAGTAGGTAGAAAATCAGATATTTGCCAGCCAACACGCTAAAGCATGTTCCACGTTTAATAATTTTGGGCGTCAGGGCTTAATTTGTTTTGTATATTATTTCAGCTGAGAGTCATTACTAGATTATGAGAGAACTTCTCTCTTACTAAATAGTTAATAATAATTATCCCTTGTGGAAACCAGATCACCCGTGAAACGCCCGCACAATGAATTATTAACTTATAAAGGTATAATTACAATTGGCCCCATAAGTCCTTGATCACCTTTGTCGCCTCTCATCCCGATTATTCCTGGAGGCCCACTCACACCTGGTGGGCCAGGCGGACCGCGATCACCCTTCAAAAGTTATAAGTAGTTAATTAATATAAACATTATATTAAAACGTCATTTAATATCATACTTTCGATAAATTAATCTGATTAATGGCAATAAAATTTTTAAAGGTTCAATAAACTTTATTTTAAGTCAATACTTATGATATACTTTTAGTAATTTTTAAGTAGTGTACATTTATCTACCTACATAGTCATGGACCCACACCCAAGCACAATTACGAATACATTCAATATATGGGCTTAGCGGGGATACAGAGCCTATTTAATGGTGTAATATTATATACAGAGGTGTGTTTAAAAAGATTACGTCTTAGGCAGTGCTCAAAATGGTCTGGAGCGGACTGGAACGCAACTTCGGTTCGTGAAGTCCTCGAGAATATCGACCCGTTTCTTGGAAAATTTATACATAGCTTTCTGGTTCGTAAATATTTCAATTTTAAATTAATATTTAGAAAAGAATATTAAATTATTATTCTTAAAGTTGAATACAAAACACATGGTAGGTGTATAACAGAACAGTCGGGTCATAGAGGATTCGGTCGTTTTTATACTTTATATTACATAGTTATGATTATAGATGTAATGGTAGCCTTTCCAAGCACTTGATGCATCGTAGGCCTACGCTGCGGACATACCCGATGTACGTATTGTCACCGATTGCGGGATGTTCTCTGGGGGTCTAGAGAGGGCAGGACCATTTTTGAGATGACTTAAAGTAATGGCCGATTATGAAAAAAAACGGTGTGTGTACTTATGTACGCGTGTTAGAAGTTATACTTCTTTGGCGTAATAAAACAAAAACAAAACTTGTGATTACCTAGATTCTTCGACTAGCTCTTAATTATCTTGTTAAATTACACACGTAAGAAAATGGGCCGCTTATTGGAACGCCGTTGGTTTATTTATATACATTTTAACTTACACCACTAAATTATATACTGGTTTCTCGTTGTTTTTATTTTTAAAGTACCAAATGTCACTCTGACGTTCAATAGTTTGTTTACGTAAGGAATAATTGCAAATGTCCGACATTAATAAATTCGCTGCCTAGGCAACGGAACAATTCTAAACTATAATATTATAATGTATAATCGTCACGATTGCAGTATCATACTGTGGCGTAAAGGTAGTGCGTTCGGCTGATAACCGAACAATCGGTGATTTAAATAAATTATGTGTTACATGTCACACGCAAAAAAAAACACTCTGATCTGATTTCCAAAACGCGCCAAAAGAAGTATAACTTAAAATATCCGGCAACGTTGTAAGTCGCGGCCATTAAAAAATATCTGCAACGCTGGAATTGTACACCGCTGTTGTGGGAGACTGCTTGCATTGGAAGAGGTAATGCTTCAAGCGCTAAAGCGCTTTTTCGCTGACAGCGCTATAAATAAAGCGAAATGGAAAACATGATTTTTGGCTGGCAGACGCTCCTAGACATCCAAATCGTAAATAGATACATTTCGTCCTCCGCAAAAATTATATAAAATATAGTTACTAAATAGTATAAACAACCGATGAAGATCCTCGAAGGAAACCCAGGGGGGGAAAGGCCAGTGGGAAAACCACGCACACGATGGGGTGACAACATTACAAAAGATGCCAACCAGCCGCTAAAAATCATGAACTGGAAAAGACGTGCGGAGGACCGTTCCGGCTGGAGGACGGGGGTGGAGTAGGCCAGGGCTCGATTTGAGCTGTAGCGCCATCAAAGAAGAAGAAGAAGAATAAACAAAAAAAATCGCCATTTTCAACCATTCTGAAGTGTAATTTGTTCACTTCCAAGTCCCAAATGACAGACGATAACCAGCAACCAGTAAACTGAGCGAAAAGAGAATGCATCTTCTCACTCACGACTTGACGGGAGATGACAGTATGTTGTTGTGTTCTGTGCCATGTGTGCCTTTCCTGGGAGACTTTCTTCCTTTCAGATTGTCTGTCAGTGACTGTGTTTTTGTGGATATTGTGTGTTATCGTCTACCATCTACACCAGTATTTCTCAACTTTATTTGAGCCATGCCCCACTTCTATGCTTCAAAAACCTCCATGTCCCTTATCAAAATTTTATAGTTTCCTAACAAGAGAATGTACTGTTGATCTTTTCTCATATTGATCAGTAAAAAATAATAAGGAAAAGTACACATATTACAGTGCTGCCATCTATTTCTCGGAAAGTCAGGGTTGCAATATCAAAGAAAATGTAACAAATATTATCGATTTGCACATTGCCATCCAAAACAGTCATATTGCCCGCCAGTGGGGCGTGCGCTCACGTTGGGAAACACTGGTCTTCGCCCTCTTTCGAATAAATGAATATATTATAAATATTAAATCTATAAAAATTAAGCTATATTTATGTACCTTAACATCCTTTAGAGCTTGAGCGATCGAACCCAGTCCAGCAGCTTCTAAGTCCTAAAAAACAATACCTTGTTAGATAATTATTTGTATAGAAGCTAATCAAGATTAATATAATACAAACAAACAAGCCCCAAAATAACTTAACTGTAGTGTGTAATCATACAATTTAATTAAAATACATAATATAAGAGATTTAGTGGTTTGATAATTAGAAAAAGTTTTTGTCTCATCCAAAGTTATTAGGTAGGTACCCAAATTTAAAAAAAAGTTTGTCCACGATCAATATGAACAAAAAAAAAATATGAAGTTATTAGTATGTTTATACAATACCGCCAAACATCAGTGTAATGTTCCCAGATCATGGGTAACATTTGAGACCGGTTTCGTCTATCTCGATGTTATTATAATTTTGTAGATACCAGATTCCTATGATAAATAAAACTTTCTCTCTTGAACTTCATACTATTTAGCCCATTTGGATCGACTGCGTTAATGACACATATTGGTCGCTGTTGGTTGCGAGAACGGTTGAGTATTGTACAGTCGAGTACCCACCCCAAACCCCATGTAAATGTATTCAATAGTAAAAACTGTTACCTTTATAATATCAGCTATATCATCGCCTGATTTACTTTTTGTTCCACGAATGCGTCTTCGATGAACATTATTTTCCTGGAAATAATAAATAATGTAAGTACATAAGCATTCAAAATAGAATAATATGAAACATTAAAATAAATTATTCACAAACAAATTATTAACATGCTAACTAATAGATAAAATTAAAAATCACACACAATGAGTCCTATGGTTTCAGTGTTAGGCAAGTTACATTAATTTTGCATAGTACGAGACCGTTCAAATCCTTCGAATTGGTAGTTGACATAATTCGAAACTAACGGTTGGAATATCAAATGAGGGTAATAAGTAAACTTAAGCCACGTGAAAAGTGAAATATTTTCTTGACATTGTAGGTAATTGGTTAGAATGTAATTAGCACCTTCTGTTTTAAACTCGTAGTTGGAGTTGACAATATTAGAAAATAACTAACATTTGTCCATGAATTTTCAAATACACAATATGATAGAGATCGTCCATCTGGTAAAATGGGAATAAGCTGAACAATTCGCTCGGCGAGTAAACAACTGTTTTAGAAAATGTAGTCTAAGGGCTCATACGCACCAGCGGCAGGCCGCATTGCGGTTAACCGCGGGTTGCCGTTATATTCGCGGTTGTCCGCAAGACGGCTGATCGCGGGGACGAAGTTACGTTAGCAGCTAGGCGTAGCTAGTTTCAAAATGAACAGATTTGTTTAAGTAATAAAAAATCTATGTTTTTCTTTTTTTCGTCTGATCCTCCAAAAATATTAACGAATTCTTTCCAACTCAGAATTTTTAAATTTCTATGACATTCGGCACATTTCATGTTTCATATACAAGGTCGTTTTTCTACATAGTGAATAAATTTTTCTGTGTCAAAATCGATATCGGAATAAGTTTTTAACGTGTAATCACGCATACTGTCAGCCTCCGACTAACCGTATAGTACGTACCACTCAGTGTTGTCATTTTTTCATAGTGGAATTATAGTACAGAGCCTCCAAAATTACAGTATTTGGGAGGAAAATATAGTACGCGTTGTCATCTGTTGAAAATGTATAGGTTTTTTGTTTCTCAAAAAAAAAAATAACGGAGATTTTGAGGAACTCCGAGACCCCTTTTTATTTAGGTGGGTACCTCTTCCGACCAAAAATGCTTCCCGAAGAATTCAAGAAATTTCTTTTTAAACCAAAGTCACGGAAGTATTTCGAGCATTTTTTTCCAAGTTTTCCAAATCTTCTTATATTGCGAAATTATAGTACTTCGCACCAATTTATCGAACGGAAATATCGACATTTTAGTACTTTTACATATTTTTTCCGATTTTCAAAATTATAGTATTTTGGGCGTACTATACCTGTTTTATATCGTACATAGTACGCGGACCAAAATTTTAGTACAACTACTATAATTATAGTACGGTTGGCAGCACTGGTACTACTCTGCGGAGCTATTGGCCGTGGGCGGGCCACGCTGTGCGTGACAACCGCCGCGTTAGCCAAACCGCCAAGACGCAGTGCGTACCTATGGTGTAGGTACTTTTCGTACAAAACGCGATTGGTGGTTGTCCACGGCGGCCTGCCGCTAGTGCGTATGAGCCCTTACAATGGCACCCAACATACATTTACAGGCTATAGGTCTATGCTAAAGCACGATGGATCGACGAACGTGGCAGCGCAGAACTAGAGAGCGAGGAGGTCTGGAAATCTGGCAGTAGATTAACTACGGTTGAAGGTGATATTTTTTTATAATACAGTTTTATATTATATTGTGAACGTATTCAACTGCAAATTGTTAATGTTTTTTCATGCAAATAAATTAAATATAACATAATTTTGACGAACTTACCATGTACTCTCTTTTGTACCGTTTACTAGTATCATCACCAAACACGTCATATGAATTTTCAAAAATTGTATTCGCTATGTTTGCTTCGCTTTTCACATAAGGATAACTGTCCCCTTTTTCACCCTTTTCACCTTAAATCAGGATGTATGTATTCACAGTAAATCGTCATTGAGCTGTTAAAATCCCAGATGTAATATATTATAATTTTTATAGGTGAGACAAATTGAGCGAAAATCTATTCTAATGAAAAACTATGACACAATACAAACTACCTACTACATAAAATAATTAGCGTACCAAATCAATGGGTTTCATGGTGATCATACTTTTTTATCATTTTATCTAGACTTCCATTAGATTAGGACACCAAGCGACCTGCAAGGTCTAGCGAGGCAGCTAGCTCTGCTAATTTTATTTTAGTAAATGACAGAACAGTTTTTATGCTGTTGATGTTTAATGATGGAGTCAAAAAGAACAACTGAAAGCATGATTCATTTTTTTTTTTTTTTAAACAAATGAAAATGCAGTAAGCTGCATTACCGCTCAAGATTTTGATGTTACTACAAGGACAAGTGACGCTACAACATTCAAATGTTATACTTTGTTATACACATAATAATAACGTTACATATATTGTTACCGGACGAAAAAACCCCTGGTCCGCAGTTTCAAATCACAAATCCACAACCTAATCAAACGCCCCCGAATTAGGGTTCACCTCCCCTGATTTACGAAATAACATCATTGCAACGCACTTTGACAGGCGAAAACAGGGCCGAGTACCTGATCGTTTTTCTAAGAAATTTCAGGCGACCTTGAATACTGACCGCCGCCCAGGCAGAGTTAAATATTTCTCGAATAACCCGCACCTCTCTGCCCCTCTCCTGAGAAGAATAAATCCCGCTAAAATTAAAAAGATGCTTTTGAAAAATAAAGTCATTTGGAGTCCACTTACAATGAAGGGATAACGCAAAAAAATAACCGTCACGCCGGCGAGGTGTGTCGCCGCGCAATCGGTGGCGTTCCCGACCCATTTTTTAAATCAATCGTTAATAATCCGTAATCGTTGTAATACCAATCGGTGACTCGCGCAAAAATCCAATGAAAGTTAATCAATTCCCTAGTGAGAGAAAAAGTGAATCAGTGCTTAGTGCGTGTGATTACAATAGTGAATCGACCCCTAATATAAAGACAGTGCGGTGACTAATTTAAGACCTCTTTAGATGTAAATGATGTAATATTATCAATGTTTGCCTATGCTCTAGCGTAAATAAACCTAGTTCCACGTGGAACTGTCAAATCAAAGACGTGTTTTATCTTGAATTATATATCCTGATGTCCACACATCCCTCAATCGAAGTGACGCTCGTGAAGAATGCTGCCAGCATACATGTGAGTTCTCTACCATTCTTCTCGGTATCAATATATACTTAAATCCATGTAGTCCGTCGTACACCCTTTAGACTTCCAAAATAAATGTTAACATAACTGTGGCTCATCATCTCAAAAATACGAGTAGTCCATATAGGTATAAATATATCTGACCATTGGCGGCTCTATGCTCGATGATTTGGTAGGTCAGTTTTATATTATTTTAATTTGCCTTTTCGTTGTACACTTAAAAGACGTATAGCAAATTGGCTTTTTATACATTATAAAAGAAGTGATATAAATTGTTAGATAGTTAGATTAAAAAGATAGATACCTACTAACCCTTTAAAAAAAATGTCTATTTTCACATTAAACAATCAAAAATATTTAATAAAAACTCCGTAGCTTTTTCATTAAACTATCACTATCAGAAAAAGTGTTGTGTACTGTTATGAAATGGCGGGATCATGTATATATAAACACTTTTTATATTTCCACTGATTTTATTAGAAGGTAACTTTTACGATTAATATAGCAGATTACATTTTAAAGGGTAACTTTTATACAATGGTTTAACTGTTTAATACAATGAATGCATTCGATGCGTTTTAGTCAAAGGTTGTATTTAAACTAAACTAAAAAGCTATTTTTGGTTGAGTACTATAATATTACAAAACAAACAATGACATTGCATAATATGAAACTTTCAGACAACAATAGGAAGTATGAAATAATAAAAATATAAAAAATAATACGGTTGAAACCATGCTTGGTAGGTAATATAATACATGCTCGATGAAATCGCGAGGCAATAATAATTAATAACAGAACAACGTTTTATACCTGTTTCCTTTAACACACTGAAAAATGTATTGTTATCTCTTTCTGGGACAATGACGAAAATCTTGCCTATGCAGCGTAAAAACAAATTAAAAAAAAGACTGGCGAAATGTGTGTTTTCTCCATTTCACATATGGAAAATGAGAGAGAAAGAGAAATAGGTAGAAATATTTTATTCCGGCATATTTCCAAATGCCCAAATTATAGTGACCGAGCGGATTCCTTTTGTTTGAATTTTATACACACAGTTCGTTCGTCCGTGTGCGTCTCGCCTTGACGTGTTAGCCGATAATTATTATAATACATTGTACCTACATCTTAGATTATAACCTACATAGATTGTAAGATGTTTATTTTTGGAGGGTCATTGACCAATTGACCTAATGGACCAGCCGCTATTGTATCTGACTGTCTGATGGAAGATAATATTCATGGATTGTAATACAATGTTAGTAAAAAAAATGGTTTCATATATTATTATAAATTCTTTTTCACGGATAAAAGTAAAACTAGTCGATTTTGAAGACTAAGTAGGTATACTTACTACCAGTGTAAAAAAATGCTTAGTATCAAAACCTGTTCCAAAATACTTACTAGTATTTGGGATATTATATAGAGCGTTTGGCGTGAAAAGCTGTGACAGTGCTTTTTAGAAGCCATTTTTACACAAATTGTTTAAGTATATAATTATTATTCATGTACACAATCACGTATAAAATTTGAATTCAGTTTATAAATTCCAATAATTTTAGTTCCAGTTGAATATGAGACTGATAGGTATTTACGCGTTTATCTGGTTTCGTCACGTCGAGTTTCTTGATTTTTTAGTGTTATAATTACTATAATGCAGTGTTCACACATTTCTATGAGTGTTATAAAATACTATGTG
The DNA here is from genome assembly GCF_057557595.1 of Rhyacophila brunnea. Classification (NCBI taxonomy): domain Eukaryota; kingdom Metazoa; phylum Arthropoda; class Insecta; order Trichoptera; family Rhyacophilidae; genus Rhyacophila; species Rhyacophila brunnea. Next base: position 35,910,203 of record NW_028232837.1, on the reverse strand, counting down.
TATTATATTATGTCGTGTTACTCTTATTATATTACCCTTATTACAAACACATATTGCAACAGGTTAGTTTCTTAGGTATATCCAATGTTATTCTTATGTTTAAAAAAGTGTGCCATGACAATTTAATAATTTAAATTTTATGCCGCTGAGAAATAAAAGTTGTGGAAACAGTGCTAGATAAGATGACTGAAATAACCGGACGTTATGTTAGAATCGAAAACTAGCAAATAAAATCTATTGTATAAATCAATAACTATTATTCAATAACATATAGGTATTATACCTTTAGGACAGTTACAATTTTGCATTCTTCTAATATTCGGCATTAAATCGACCACTTCTTCTTTTGAAAAGCTTCCTTCCTGTGAAACACTTGCCATTGTAGATGATTCATAGATTTTCGCCATCCTTTTATGAATTCTTTCATAGATTTCATTTTCAATCTGCTTCATTATTATATCACTTGGCATAAAACTGACATTACTTTGCATAGATTTGGTATCACTTAACTCACTTTGCAACATACCACACCTGACAATAGCGTAGAAACTTAAAGAAAACGAAATAATCCACGCAATTTTATTGTTATTATCACTTTTACTTGGAATATCTTCTAAGGTTAACATTTTGTTTTGTTTATGTGCGAATTTCATTTTTCCATATAATGCTGGATCATGTCTGTTAGAAAACAGCTCGTTTTTGTCCATTATCTAATGTTTTATTGTTTAAATTACCTCTAAATATAAAAACGTGTTGATTTTACTGTATTCCGTATGTATACTGAATAAATTATTGACTTGCCTTACCTATATAATATAATGTTATTTTATATCATGATTATTTGAGTTTAACCTATCAGTCTGACCTTTTCTTTGAGTTATCTCTGTCGTCAGTGTTATTTTGTCGGGTTTTCCCTCAAACCGATTGCCAAATATTATGGAAGTACGTAAAAAAATGATTCTTGGAATTTTAGCAAAAACTTTTGATTATAGAATTCAAGTTGGGTATTTTCCGTGAAGTTCACAATCTCAAGATTCGGAATTTCCCAAATTTATGAAATTTTGAATTCTGGGTCTTTCCTTTCGGGATTTCCAAAAAAGAATTCAAAAAAAAAATATTAAACGTATATAATATGTACCTAGTATTCAAATTATTTAGAAAGATGTGTCATAACTGATGAGTGACTGGCAAAAAAAAAACCTCACCTAATAAGCTCACCGTTTATCGTAAACGTGAAAACGTATTATCATTATCAATATGATGGCCGTGTATCCAGTGACGTATCTAAACAAAGTACCTTTTGAATGCCACCTTTCTAGCGGAAAAATATGAAACTTGCAATTTGAGACGTTTTTTTTGATAATTTACAATTTCAACTGTATTAATTAATAAATATATAGGTATCTAAAATCATTAAAAAGAAAAATGTTTTTATTCGAGTCAAAGATAAACTTGTAATGACCCCATCTTATTATTAGATACATATATTTTATGGTCATATTTATTATTAAAATTTAGATTATTTAGTTTTATATGTTTTACCTAAGATATTTTTGATTTATGCATAGTTTTAATCTTTTTTATATTAAATAGGGGTTCGTTTTAAAAACTGATTTATTATTATGTAAATTTTATATCTTCGTATTTTCGCACCTGATAATTTTCTAATTAAAGTATTACATCAGAATTGCTTTGGCAAGATTTTCTTTAATTGAAATTTTAATCCTTTGCTTATAAAGTTGAGAAGCTGAGAGTTGAATTAATAAAAATGCGCTGATGACCAATATATTCCAATTAGCTTCAAAGTTAATTGTTCGACTGTAAACTCCTCATAATATATCTGATTTTAACATTCTATGAATATTATGACGTGCATCTTTTCAAATGTTGAATTATTACTGTTCGAGTTACTTGTTGTAGTCACTAGTTAAACATACCAAATCAATATATAAAATAAAATTTAGAAAATCTTAGTTCTGTCGAGGTATTGAGTACGAGAAGATAGAGAGTAACTATCATAATAATATAGTCCATATGCATGTCAAAATATATGAAAACTTGTACGCACATAAAGAACATTTATTTTCGTTGTGTTAATCTTGTACTCCATGTTTGATTCCTGTTAAGTTTCGCCCATTTTAAAACATTATTTTGATACCACGTAAAACTGACTTATAGATACACCCACTAGTCACCACACGAAATTCTGCATCATTCTTGAATTTTTGTTGAACTAATCGTCTATACTTATATAATTATTCCAAATCAAAAAAAGTATTGACACCGGTGTACAACACAGTTATTACTTTTTCCCACGTTTGTATTAGCTCGTATTCTTGTTTGTCCGGTACAGATTTTTTCTTGTGTGTCCAGTACAATTTTTTTCTTGTTTGTCCAAGATTTTTATTGGAGGATTGAAGATTTTTAACTAACTTCCCGACTAGCTAGATATTTGAAACTTTTAAAAGATACACGACGACAACGCATTCTTTTAATACTTTTGGCCATCTTTTAGCAGAATTGAATTCATTTTCAGTTAATTTTGTTTAGTATGTTTCGGAAAAAAATCGTTAAAAGTTATATTTACTACTCACTATTATTGGTTGCTAATGGGGTCCTAGCAACAGAAATATTAATATATACGTGCGTTACTATGGAAATCAATATGAAATGTCAAAGTGACATCAATATTCTATAATATTTATTCAGTATTTCTATCAAGTACAATACAAAAGGTTTTATTAATACATATAATTGTCAAGTGTATACGATTCAACAGAAAATTTAAAAACGTGGTAAGTATAGAAAAAGTTATTTTTATATTCTAATTGTTACTTTCCAATTTGAGTCTCTCTCTTATAATTAACCCAATGCTTACGGGCCGCACAAAATTGTGTTTTTGCTAATTACTTTTCAAATGCAAATTAACACGTTAATTAAAAAAATAATTAAAAAAGCCCGTAAACATTGGGTTAATGCTTTTATGTTGTTGTGATGATTTTAAGGTTCCACAATGATTTTTCTATTTACTGTTAGTTGTATGTAGTACTGTCCGACAAGAAGATCTAGGCAATAACTGAAAGTCGCTGGAGTCGAAGTGCGGTTAAAAGTAGGAGGTGCTTGTTAGTTCATAGTTTTAACACGTGGACAACTCGTCGATAACCAGAAGTCGTTGCAGTCGAAGTGAGATTAAAAGTATGAGGGGCTTATTAGTTCACAGCTTAACACGTGGACAACTCGTCAATAAACATAAGTCGTTGCAGTCAAAGTGCGGTTAACCCTTTCTAAGCGTTACGAATCCCGACTTAGTACAACAGTGCGCGTTGTTATTTCAAGCATCAATAAATCGTAATAAATGTCAGTCAAACATACACAAATAGAGTAGTAAAAAATCGGAGTCAAGTTCAAAAATGATTATGACAGAACCTAATATTTTATGTGACTCTAAAAATAAACATTCGTCGCCTAAAACTGATAAGAAATCACGAACAAGATTTCTTCATTGAAAAAATGCCGGCTTACTCGAGCGGCGCCATGACACTTACGAAATGGTGCTGGACTAATGCGTCGATGACAGATTAACAAGTGTAAGAACAGTTCAGTATTATAGTCTACGGCTACGATTTCGACAAATATGTCATACACATAATGAATAATAATATGGTTTATGACTTTTATGAGCATTTTTGTTGAGTGTGTTAAAAAAATATCAGTCATAAATAGCTCATTTTTATAGCATCCAGGACATCTCAAACTGTGTAACTTTTATTTGAACTCCCATACACATTGCAGCACTGCAGGTCGAGTATAAATAAATCATCCTTGAGAACTACTGGCTATTTGAGAGTAATGTACTTACCACCAGTGCCTGGTTTGTACCTACCATTGACCCCGAACTGAATGGAATCGAATGACACATAGTTTATAACAAAACGGTTTATTTTTCGAATACCTATTAGGCTATTACAATTCGTAAAATATTAAATTTCAAACACTTTTTGCACTTCTAAATGCTTTATAGTCACCACAATTTTATTTTCAAGTTCATTTGTTTTTTTTTTATTATATTACTTCAATAACCTGTGGGTCTATTCTATACTTATCGAACACTAAAGTGATAAATAGTATCAAACTTAGGGTAGGTTTGTATCAAAATATTAGCACTTATTGTAACAATTACACGAAGTTGGTTTTTATTGTTGCAATAAGTGCGATATTTCAACAGCAGCAAGATAGGTGCTGTTAAAATATAGCACTTATTGCAACAATAAAAACCAACTTCGTGTAATTGTTACAATAAGTGCTAACATTTTGATACAAACCTACCCTAAGTATGATAATATTTATTACTTTATCACTTTAGCGGTCGATAAGTATAGAATAGACCCACTGGTACTAGAATAGGTAATCTCTTATTTTATTATAATGACATGATAGTAAGTAACTCGAGTTATTTTCGACTATAAATATAAGAAGAATTCTCCATAAAAAAAAATAGTAGTCATGAATCAAACCCTTTTGAATAGTGTTACGAAAAAAATAATTCTCAAGTGTCTGTCTCACACCAGCAGACGATGATTTGCCGCGCAGTGTATAAAAATTCAGTAGCGCGGGACCTGGTGTAGCGTAATACGACAATTTCCGCATTTATGCGGGAACGGGCATCTGATTGTTCGTGTCTTTTCTTTATAAATGGCTGATAACTAGGGTAAATAAATAATTTTTGTCTGTTTCACCTAATTCTATAACCAGAAAATAGTATTTAAAAATGTTAATCAATGATAAACAAAGAGACATATTGAATCGCGGACTCCTAGGTATATTTAAATGACACCTTGTTCAAATTATTTTCCGAAACTATTTACTCGCGGATAATATAATAGCAGATAGGCGAATGAATGCAATCTCCAAAAGCATTCCTTTTGTAAAAATATTTTGTAAATTCACTTTGATCAATGTAAATTTCGAATATTCTATTTAACAGTTTACGCACCAAATAGTTTTTCAATCATTAAAAAACAATATAACTTATTATATCGCAAACTCGTATCGTTACAAACACGTCAGTCAAATGTCTTCGACGCACATGCACTAAGAAGCGATAAGACACTATATACGCGGCAAATTTGAATTGGCCCGATGACTGATATTTTTTTATTCAAGACACGCTCCCGAAAAATATTTATTTAAATTAGATAGAACAAAAGTTTAGGCTATCCATTGACAGATGTCAAGAGAAGGATGATTTCTGAATAAATTAAATCAATGTTCGAATTATTCGCGCCTGGCCGAAAGGAGTACTAGGCAAACGAAAATCGAAATGACTTTAGTCAGCTGACGCGCGGATGACTCGCGCGTATAGGCTGACTAAAGTCAGTTGCCGCGTTAGAAAGGTTAAAAGTATGAGGGTCTTAATAGTTCAAAGTTTTAACACGTTGACAAGAAGTTCTTATTCGACAGTAGGTAGTACGAGTGCCTTTATTATCAGTTACAGATAAGAATCCAATACCGAGTCAAAATCGGGATTTCGGGATTACAATTTGACGATCCCAGGACTGGTCCCGATACGCATTTTTTTCGTAAGTAATATAAAATTTTGGTACTGTTCGGTTAAAGCGGATACAGCGGAAAACGCATTTTTAAAATAGCCAATAAAATGAATTATTTGTTAGTTTGGGTTAGTTATGGTTAGGTTGGGTTAGGTTAGGTTAGGTTAGGTTAGGTTAGGTTAGGTTAGGTTTGGTTAAGTTAACCTAACACATAATCCAGTTTATCGGCTATTTAAAATTGCGTTTTCCGCTGTATCCGCTTTAACCGAACAGTACCAAAATTTTATATTAATTATAAAAATATCGGTCCAAAATGCCTAGTATAATTTATACTATTTAAGACATGTATTATTAATATTGTGTACATTAAATCTTAGAAATACATAGATTTAATGTATTAAATAATATTGTAATATATAAATAATAATATGAAAGTAAAACAGTTTTATTTATTTACAGGGGCCCCTCGTTATCCCAGGGTAATTGGTATCGAAAAATACCTCTTAAAACGGCGACCAAAATTTCTTGGTAAATGGGTTTAATTGGGACACTTTTAGAAAAGAAAAAGACACATGCGTAGGACAGAAATAGCATAAGAGTGTGGGATGGAAAGATTGAAAGTAACAGTAGTTGACGATTGTGCGCTATTGATTGCGCTTGTGTTTTTATAGTTTTTTTTTGCATTTTTGTGCAAATGCGATAACTCGGATAACGAATTGTCGGATAATGAGGACCCCCTGTATTTAAGATAATAAATTTAAGTTCAATTAAAATAAAAGAAAAATTTCATATTGTGTTGACCAGTGGCGCACTCAGGATTTAATATTGGGGGCGGCCCAAGGAGCAGAATGTAAATTAGTCCCATCGGCTCTTTTTCTTCTTCACAGCCTAATTTCTCGTTTATCGGCCTTTTGTCTATTGCACTCGGTGTACCTACACCATGGTCCCCATATCCTGAAACGGGCCCTCTACCTACTGCTAAGATTAAAGACAGTGTAAAACACTACATTAACGTATTTCAAATTGTGTTTTAGTTCAAATTAAGGGTACTATACAGTGAATTATTGGCGATTTTTAATACATCTACTTTATTAATGGAGCTGTCGAGTATCGACACATAATAATCAAAAATATATTGCACAATTACATAATTGAAAATGTTTATGGCCTCCGCTTAATATATCCGTTAATAGTAATAAGTAAAGTTAATAGCTCCGCAGGCGACTTTTTTTAATATTGAAACTAATTTATGATGTGTGTTTATTTCACTTATCTGGTCAACCCGACGCGCCGGGCCCCCCACAGACCGGGCTCCCAGGCTAGATCCCTGCCAGTCCTCCCCAGCCATGACCTTTACCACTTCAGAATTCGGGTGGACACCGAGAATTTTTTGACAAGGGATTAGGTTTCTAGAAAAACCTGACATTAATGTTTCGAAATTTTTGTGTTAGAAATTAAAATCTAAGAAATTTTTCTAAAAAGGGTGCTGGAGAATTACAAATATTTTTTTTGCCTTGTTTTTATTTGTCTAAGCCCAACAAAGGTATAGTTTATTGGCTTTCAATTTCAATGTTTAAAATCATTCTGATAATTGTGGGGGATGTTTGGGGGTGCCAGGGCCTCTTGCTCCCCCACCTGGGTGCGCCACTGGTGTTGACAGTAAGTACAATACGTAGAATAAAATTCATAAATATTCCGAGATTCTAACAACAATTGCTATTCATTAGTTGATATGTTTGTATCAAATTGAATGAGAAAATTAAAAAAATTGGGATATAAACAAGTGCGTGCCTGCACATCAGTGGCGTATTTCTCTAATGTTGTAACCATTGGTATGGCAGCAAAAAATGGTTATTTACTATCCGTATATGCAGTTACATACACGTCACTAACATAGGTAATGATTTTGTACAAATACCAATTTTATTGATTGTGATAGATAAAAAAATCAATCCTGAAAGTCTCGGGATTATGTTTACTAATCCCAGTTTCCATAGCTATTGGAATTAGTCTGGAATCCCGGGATCCCGGGATTGGATTCCCTGGTTACGGAGTAAGATGAATGTTCTTGATGATAGTGGTGAGTCGGTAATTCTTGATTCATCACACCTAAAAACAAAGTTATTTATTTATTTAATAATATAAGAAATTTTACTTCGTTACTTCGAAATATTATATTGTATGTATCACAATGTAATAATACATCTTTACTCCACTTCTAACGGAGCGTTTAACGTTGGCGAAGTCGCGCGAAGCGTTGAGCGGCACGCGCAACTCAAACGTATAACCGTGTGTGAAAATGTTCGTATACAGCCTTTTTTGGTTGTACGTTTATACGTTTGAGTTGCGCGCGCCGCTCATCGCTTCACCGACGTCGCTTACGAAAGATGAGCCGTTACCTACTGTACATGCGATTTATTAGTTTTATGTCAATCAACATAAAAATGAAATTCAACTGTGGCCGCACAATTGACATCGACAGTTCTATGGAAACGTCTGGTGGCCGCAAAAAATTTCACTTTTTGTTATGATTGAAAAAATTAAAGCTTAATTTTATTTACTAAAAAATAGATCAATTTATTTATAGACAAGTCAATTTAATAAAAGACATTTGAACATTTATGTACATATCTATTTATTTAAAAATAATGCAAATGGTAATTCCTCAATACTCCTTTTTTCCAATGCGAGCCGCATGGCTGCTTCTAAGTTTACATCTGTCAACTGCCTTCGATATTTGTTTTTTATGAAGTGCATTACATTGAATGATCTTTCACAGTATACAGTAGTAGGAAAAATCAACAATATTAATAAAGCAATGGTTGCCAATATTTTGAATTGACTTAGTCGTGTAAATATGACTTCGATCAAAATTTTTCAACCGTGGTATTATTAAAATGGTTTTTCAGTACTTGGTCATGACTCATTTCCAATAACACATATTTAACGTTAACCCAGTTAATTAAATTAAAATAAATACTGAAAATGATGTTGGTGGCCACAGCAAAATCCTCTGGTGGCCGCACATGAGAACCACTGATCTATATACCCCAGCTAACCTTATATTATAAACGCGGGTTCAGCCGCTTCAATTTTTTTGGTCAACGGAAATCGATTTTTTAAAAACAATGTCAACAATATTTTAATGTACTTATTAAAATGATGATTAATTACTATTGGAAAAAATTATAATGCTTTAATAATGTAAAAATATTACCGTTGACACCAAATTCGCGTGGTCTTGAGATGTACCTCGGTGGCTAAAAACAAATTTTAAATATCAATTTATGCTACTGAATAAACATGACATTTAAGAATATAATAGTATATATTATTAACTCTCTGAGGTTCCGCCAATAAATAGGAATTAACTGTGTGGGTTTTACCAAACTCTACAACTGAAACGTTATGATTATGTTTAGAGCATAGACAATGGCGAGACGTAAATTACAGGTGTCTAGAGACCTTGAATCTATGTAGAGGTTACGAGGCGCTCAGCTCTTTTTCCAAATTATCCAGTTAAAAGAGTCATGATACAACTTCACACTCAAAATATAGTTTAATATAACTTCATGCTATCTGCTGTGTAATAACCACTAATGTATTGTTGTTTAATTTAATAAAACGCATTTTTTTGTAGTACTTATACCACTTTTAATCAATAAATTAGGACCAGTTGTTGAAAATGTCCCTCTGACGCCGACGAAACTGGTCCTAATTTATTGATTAAAAGCAGAATAAGTATTACAAAAAAATGTGTTTTATTAAATTAAACAAAACACAATGTAGTTCCATCATGAATTGATAGTTAACAAAATAAAAAAACCACTAATGTATTTCTGCCATATAAACAATACAAATACCGACTCGTGTTTTCCTTCAACACTGCCCATACGATATCACATGTCACATATTATAAAAGCAACCGTCCAAATATAAAACAATAACGGGGATAGTTGACTAATAAAATAACAACTACACCCCTTATAACGGCCTACGAGGCTCAAAATACAAAGTTTAAGAGATAATTTACATTTAAAAGACTTATTTTAATTAGTTAATCAATATCCACGTTTCTAAAATATTAAAAAGAAAGAGTCAAAGATAAACATACAATAAAAAAAACTTTATAAAATGTGAATTCAACCTCTTTATTACATATTAATCTATGGATATTTTTATTATTAAATTTTAGTTTTAAATATTTTTGAAATATTCAATAATGTAGGTACCTACGTATGTAATATTTAACTTGAAATCCATTCAATTTATATCGAATTTTCGATATGGTTGCACTATTATTTAACCTCGATTTAATTCAAATAAAAAGGATTTTTATTTATACACATTATTATATATATATATATATAAATGTGTATAACTTGATAGGCTTTTAATAAAGGTAAATTATATTACTAGCAGCATAGTTGAAGTCAGAATTCAACGAAATCTTCAGTTGTCATACCCTTGCATTTCTTTAAAAATAAACAGGTTATCAACTAGCATAACTACTTGTGAATGTTAAATTATATTGCAATAATGTTATGAAAGAAAAAAAATCTGAATTTCAGGTTTCCATCACCATTGATTGTAGCCTTGATGATCCAGACATCGTAGGGATTCCATTATTTTTTTCAGTCATCCTATAATTATTATTATCAATATTTTCCTGAATCCACTGTCTGTACGAATCACCTTTGTCGCCTTTCATTCCTGGGATTCCATCACTGCCCGAAAATCCTCTTTCGCCCTGTAAAATTTAAGACAAATTTTCGTTTTATCAACATTTGTAATATTTTTTAATGCGACAACCATCAGTGTAGGTAATCAAGTTTGTATATATCTTCTCATTTTTGTTGGTATGAATATATGTATGTGCTGTGGGTCTTAGCCTCCTCCAGCATTTGCCTCTATCTTGGTCTTATCCAAAGCAGTGACGTCCCTAGAAAAAATGCCGCCCTTAGACAGCGCTAAAATGCCGCCCCAATTTTTTATACAGTATTCTGTATCATTCTTTCTTCACATATCTAAGATGTATGATGTATGGATACATTACTAACAAAATATAATATACCTACCACTAAAACATACAAAATTAAATTTATAAATATTTTTGAAGCGACATTAATCTGTTGCATAGCACAATAATTAATTATTCTGTTTTTATTTATATTTATATGCTACTCCCACTGTTAATGGAGTCCCACGTAAACAAAATTCCCTCTAAATAGCTTCATGTGCACGGAATCTGTTATCAATTGAATATAATATGCGATTTCTGCCATAATTTGCTGTTTCTTAGCAACGCGTGATCAGTGTACTCCCACAGAACGTCAATTATTTAAACATTGTTGAATGTTGATCGTTTGTCCTAACAATATAGTGATAAATTAAAAATCTCTTTTAGATTATGCTATAATTTAATAATTTTATGACTGATTTCAATTAATTGAAGGCCCATTTTAGATCATTTGCGTCTAAGAAAATCGCAGAGCAAAGATTTCTCCACCGTTATTTATTGATGGAAAGATATAAAGATAAACACTAATTTGTCATAATGTAATGGAAGAAAGAATGTATATCAACTACCTACACGAAATATATTCTAAAATTCTTTCGACGTATTACAATAGTTTATATTACATAATAGACATAAAATATTTTTAAAGTCTTATTTATGATGAATCTAATTGACCTTTAGGTACATTCTAGGTACATCTCTTGCGGGCGTAGGGACTATGTAGATTGTAGGGTAATAACCTGTTATTTTAGTCATTATAATTGGAAGTACCGTAGAAAGTACTAACATTTAAAAAAACTCTAAATTCAAAAACTAGTAGTTGCGAAAAGCACTAGAAGCTATGGTTATGAAACCTTTGACAATGTTAATAATTAAAATAAAAAATGTTGCCTACCTGAGCTCCAGTCATGCCAGTATAGCCTCTTGGTCCTTGCTCTCCTTTTTGACCTTGGAATCCATGTAGGCCTTGCAATCCTTGTGGTCCATTCGTCCCCGGCTCTCCGTCTTGACCTTGGAATCCATCACGACCAGGAGATCCTGTTGCTCCTTGGGCCCCATTCTTTCCAGTTAAGCCCGTTGGGCCTAGGTCTCCTTTTTGACCTTGGATCCCATTGAGACCGGGAGATCCTATCTCTCCTTGCACTCCACGTAAGCCTTGCAATCCTTGTGGCCCATTCGTCCCCGGCTCTCCCTTTTGACCTTGGTATCCAATTTCACCAGGGGATCCTGACAGTCCATCTTTTCCAGGTGGACCCCGTACGCCAATGTCACCCTAAATTATTGTTATAAAAAATTATCGATTTACATGTTAATATAACGTTAAATATTGGTGTGTACTTATGAAGCAGATCATCCAATATGGATAGTTGGAAAGCTTTACGAGAAGGTGGATTAACAATATATAATTTCAAGAGGGCCGATAAAATTTGTTAACAAAGTGCTTGCACGGCTGTTGACAACTTCCAAGGACTTGGTAATTTCCTCAATCCTCCAAATCCATCCACTTCATTTTTCGCATCCTTCATATGAAACGAGCCCCCGAAGATTTTAAAAATTATTGGCCAATTAGTCATTTACCAATTCTGATAAAAAAATTTACAAAAATAATTTAAGCCGCCTGGAAATTGTAGGAAATGACAATAACCGAGAGAGGCAAGTCGGATTTAGAAGAGGCGACAATACAATGGTAAATGAAATCATGAAAAAAATCTCAATTATAGGTGCTTTATGTACGTAATCAAAGAATCTCAACACACAGAATAATGAGGCATACAAAAGAATGTGATGTAACCTAATAAAGGTCACCAAAAACTAGAAACCGAGAAGAGTAAGTTGTTGATGGGTCGAGCGGACGCCTTCATCCTTTCCATCTATCATATTTGATAACTCTCTGCTAGAACTGTTGAATTTGGTATGGAAAACGCTACATTTTATCAGAACAAAACCTCTTATAATATCTAGTCCTAATAATTAATTGTCTATTTATGTTCAAACTACTATCCAAAAAGACAAAATTTCAGGTATACAACGTAACCAGGTAACCAATTGGTCAGTCACTTCATTATAAGCAAATGATCTAGAGGTCTCTACAAAGTTTATGAAGGCACCCATGTATGCACTCGGCCCCTGGGCCTCACGAGATGGGCAAATAACGTCAAGAGAGACGTAGAGAGTTTGAATGTAACCGACTGGAGACAGAATCATGTAGAATAGTTGTACAGTCGCCCATGGACCTGGATGTTCTGTAGCACCAGTTTGGGTTAAGGCTTAAAACTGTGTAGTATCGGATAGAACTCAATGAAAAGAAAAATTAGGTAAATACTTTTATTCCTTGTATGCCTGGTAGTCCCTCAAGTCCAGGCGTTCCTGAAACTCCTTTTATTCCATCTGGTCCTGGGGAACCCATTAATCCATTCGATCCAGGGGGACCTTGTGGTCCGACGTCGCCCTAAAAAATCATTGCAATTAGGTACGAGTAGGAACCAATTATGATAATATATTATTTAGTTATGAAAAATATGTAATTAATATCATCAATTATTATAGATGTCTTATGACCGTAATCAAAGAATCTTTACATACAGAATAAGGAGGCAGACAAGAGTGCGCGATATAATATAGGTCGCCAAGAACTAGGGACCGATAAGACTGGATAGAGCTAGCGAGCGCCTTCATTCTTTCCATGTACCATATTTGACAGCTATCTGCTACGTTGAATTGGGTGTTGAAAAAAACTATATTTTATCAGAAAGGATACCCCTTATAACGTCTAGTCCTAATAATTAATCGTTGTCTATTCAAGTCCAAACTACTGTCCAAAAAGACAAAATTCCGGGTATACAACGTGAGCAGGTAACCAATTGGTCAGTCGCTTTATTATAAGTAAAAGATCTAGACCTCTCAACTTAGTTTATGAAGGAACCTCTCTACGCACTCGGCTCCTGGGCCTCCCCGGAAGCGATGGGCGAATAACGTCAAAAGGAACGTAGAGAGGCTGAATGTAACCGACGGGAGACAGAATCGTGTAGAATAGTTGTGCAATCTCCCATGGACCTGGATTTTCTGTAGCGCCAGTTTAGGCTAAGTCTTAATACTGTGCAGTATCGGGTAGATTTTCAGAGTTTCTCCAACTATTAGTATAATGTGTTGAAAAAGACTCCCTGTAAATTACAGCGACGCACTGTTTTACGACGAAACTTTTTGCGACGCATTTTTACACTTTTCATTTTACGGTTCTTTACCTATAGAATTTATTTAAAATCATTTTTGTTACGAATATATTCACACTTTGTCTGTATTTAGAACTGATAGTCCGAACGACTTTCCAGTTTTAATACTGTCGTTTCCTTAAAACCAGAAATAGTCTAAGTTTTTTTTTAAATATTTGAATGCAATTAGTAATCCGTATTCTTAAAAAAGTAGTATACATTTAATATTACTTTTATTGCAAGTGTTTCACGAGCTTGTACCCTGGCACCCCCTGCTAAGCAGCCTGCTGACTGATATTTCCAATACTTTATACCGGCATCCGTACAAAACAGACAGGCCACTTTTATTCATTAGAGCTAACGAAATCCATTATCTATTAGCCATATAATCCGCTATGAATCTGAAAGTGATTTTTTAACAGATTTCATACATTATACATGTGTACAGATTCGAAGAAATTCTATAATATATATAAGTAAATTAGGTTTAAATTTATTATCTTTTTATTGCTTTAGTTTCTATGAAAATATTTTCTATAATAATATAAACTAGCTGAGCCAGCTGGCTCTCGCCAGTCTGTCTCGCTAGGTCTTGCGGACAGCTTTCGTCATAATGATATGGTATTGGATTTTATAAAAATCTGAAGTTATAGTTTTCCCTTTGGGATGGATTTTCATGCACTTCAGACAGTTTGACATTTCGCTGATTCGTCAGTTTTATGATTTGCAAGTTGTTACTGCTAATATAAATTTGAGGTCATATGCGTAGTTTAATCTGGAAGAATAGAATGTCGTCTGATACCACCTCAGGCTGCTAGTCCAAGCAAAACAACTGACAATCGCAGATTGCTACCACTGATATTTTTATCAATATGTGTTTAATGTTTTGTTAAATCACGTGCATTTAAATATGATCAATTATACATCTCAATCATTCAAATATAAAGCAATATAATATATTATGATTATCTTAAAAAGTGTAATATGACGTGAATATTAAGGGGGGAAATGCTCAGCGTAAATCAAAATGGAGCTTTTATTGTATTTTCAGAGTGTAATTCTGGACATTCCTTAAACGTTGTACATATTCTATTTATATAATTTTGAAGCCTTATTATTTTTTATATTTATTGTAAACATTTGATGACTGCATAAAGTATTTTTATTACATAAAATAGTGTTCTTTTAAACCTCTCGCTCTAATGTTTTAGAATATAGTCATATTTCAGTACATGTATGTGCAGTGGTGTTAAGATTTTTTACATTTATTAATTTTTAAACGCATTTATAAAACCATTAGTATAATTTATGTTGACATTATTATAGTGAAATAATTACGATAAAATATTATATTGATAATCTCTGTGATCCCAAATTTGACAAGAATTAGGCATTTTATTATTCAAAAAATGGGCAAAATGTGGTAAGTAATTAACGTAAATAATGATTACAATAATTGGTCGATACGGATATTTTTAGGTTATTGGGGTATAATTTTTGAGACGACCTTATGAATAAATTTGCGAATGAAATATAAAATATGTGTATCTGTCGATCCGAGTAAGAATAGATTGTCAAAAACTCATTTTTATTTTAAAATCGTTCATATGGATGATATTAAACCAGTGTTACAATTAAGTGATTTTTTTCCCCAGTCGATTGTGCGGTCAATAAAGTCACGTATCGTGTCGGAAAGCTATAGGGAATACATTGCAAGATTTGAAAATAAGGAAAAACCGTGTCTCTCATACTGTACTGACAAATTCAAATGAAGAACGTTTCAGTAATGCTTGTTTTTTTGAACCCATCGGACATGACAAATAAGGCACATAATCGCTCGCCAAAACGGAAAAAGTCGTAGGATAATAATATATAGGAAATGATTTAAAATGAGATACATACTTTTATTCCTTGTAGGCCTGGTAATCCATCGAGTCCAGAAATTCCTTGATCTCCTTTCAATCCGGGAGAACCTTCTGGTCCTGGAAGTCCCATTGATCCTTTTGGTCCAGATAAACCAAGTAGTCCGACATCACCCTACAAAATTGAATTGTACTATAGACCCTAATTAATTAAAATCTATATTATTAATTATAACAACTTATGTATGTAGTGATATTAATACGCAAATAATTCCTATATCGGTCATTAATTATTATTACTGACCGCCTATTAAGTTTGAGATAATGCTGTAAGCCAGGGGTGGCCAACTTGTTGCATACCATGCGCCAATTTTCTTTACAGACGAGCTCAGATGCTACATAAAACTCAAGCACCTTTTCTACCTTCTTACGTTCATGGTTGAGGTTGGAAAATAGGGATCGGATCTGCTTTGCTTAGGGGAAGAAAAAAAAATAACTCAGTCACGCAATTAAATTAATTAATTTATGCCAGTTCAAAAAACACACGTTTATTGGAGCACCAATCTACAATATTCAGAAATGATCTCTTGGACGAGAGGGTGATCACTGTCGTGGACTCCGCTGATGGTACTACAGATGTTGGAGAGTCTCATTTGGTGAAGATAACTCTGGACCACAGTTCTTAGGTGTGATAAGAGAGAGAGAGCTCTGAGCGAAATGGAGCACTGAGAGCTTATAAGCGTTTAGATTTCGCTAGTCTTTCAATGTTTGGTGTTAAATTTGTTACTGAGAGCAGCAGAGAATCCTTCAAATTTGAATCAGTTATTCGCAGCCTTATTTTGCTTTTAATCAATTTTATGGATGAAAATCCTTGTTCACATCTGTATGTCGATCCAAAGCGACATAAATATAACTTTTGCATATTTTCTTAGCTCTGGGAAATGTTCACATGGCAATGAACGCCAGAAATTAATTATGTCAGAAGCATTTTGATCTGGAAAAATCTCTACAAATTTCATTTTCAATAATAAATTTGTTTTTAAATAAATCAGTTCTATTTGCATGTTACTACGCATCTGCATTATATTTTGTTCACTAAATGAAAATGGGTTTATAAATGCAAACATGCAGTTTTCTTTAGCAAAATCATAAAAAAACTACTTTCAAACGACCCTTGCAATATCTTAATTTACAAACAACAACTTACTTATTTACTGATATTAATACGCATAATTCCTATATCGGTCACTAATTATTATTACTATGATAAATAACGCGTGTCCATATACTGACCAACTACTATTTGAGATAATACTGTAAGCTCTACATTTTTTTTAAAATTTGGAGTGTATTCCTATTTAACTTCAAAAACAATATTATAAAATTTAACTACTTTCCAGTTCATTAGTCAACAAATGTTTAACAGGGCACTTCATAAAAACTAAGTCTCTTAATTGAAGCTCAAAATTAAATAAAAATTTAAATTGAAAAAAAAATATTTTTAGAAAAATACCACAAAATTGCCTTATTGGTGCAAGCGCTCATATTATGTACCTACTATCTATAGAAATTCTTGCACATTCAATTCTCTTTTAATCAAGTTGGAAATCTAGTTATTTAATTTGTATACCTTTAGCTTTTAGCTTTAGATAACTACTTGCCACAAGGATAGAATTAAACGAAAAGAAAATTTAGGCATATACTTTTATTCCTTGTACGCCTGGTAGTCCATTAAGCCCAGGCATTCCTGAAACTCCTTTTATTCCATCTGATCCTTGGGGACCCATTAATCCATTCGATCCAGGAGGACCTTGTGGTCCGACGTCGCCCTAAAAAATCATTGCCATTAGGTACGAGTAGAAACCAATTATGATAATATATTATTTAGTTATGAAAAATATGTAATTAATATCATCATCATCATCATCATCATGGGGGGTCGATCCACTGCTAGATAAATGCATCCCCTAGCTCCTCCATTCTTCTCGGTCCCAAGTTCTATGCTGCCACGTAATGCATCGAACTTTATGAGTTTGTCTACCCAGCAGGATTTAGGGCATCCCTGTGGGCGTTTAGTGCCCCTTGAGTACCACTGTATGACGGCATTTGTCTAGCGGTTGTCCACTCCATTGCCATTTCATTTGCTTAGAGACCTCTATCACATTGTGTACTCTTGTCTGCTTCCTTATCCATTGGTTTCTTCTGTGATCTTTAGGTGTTATGCCCAGCGTGCACTCATTCATGACACGATACGCTATTCGTGATTTTTGGATTTTGAGTATGATAAACTTATGTAAAGTAAATGCTAACTCATTAAATATTATGGAATTAGTTTTACTTCTTGTAACCCAAGCGATCCTCTAGGCCCAGCCATTCATGAATATATATGCCATCTAGTCCTGGATAACATAATACTAATACGGAACTTTAACCCCAGGTACGCTAATATCATAATTAAATTTAGTATAGACGGTAACAGTAATTCAAAATCAAAGCTACCAAATATCCCAATAAATTGACTATCTTTTAAAATGTATAATAATTATTTATTTAGTGTCAAACATCTATGTCCCATTTCTATTAACTTTTCATAATCTGTACACCTATATGTACTCAGAGGTATAGTGTCAACTATGAAATATCGAATATTACTTTTGTTCCTTGGAGCCCCTGCAGTCCTCTAGGTCCAGAAACTCCCTTTTCACCAGGGATACCATTTATTCCCCGAGGTCCAATTAAGCCGGAATCGCCTTTAGGACCTATCGATCCAGTCAGTCCTGTAGACCCAGTCAACCCGGGCTCCCCCTTACTACCTGTCATTCCAGATATTCCTGTATCACCCTTTAATCCAGGATCTCCTTTTGGACCTATTGGTCCAGGATTTCCAGGTTCCCCTTTGGGATTTAGCATTCTTACAGATCCTGGAGGTCCCTGTTCTCCTGGCATTCCCGGAGGTCCCTTTTCTCCCTGAAAATTAATCTTTCATTAATTTAAGTTTTATACCAAGGCCTCACCAAAATAAACAATAATTATGAGTGAGAAAGCATTCGGCTGGCATATAATCTCTGCACTATGCGTTAAACTCGTTAGAGTTAGGTGGAAGACATATGAATAAAGTAATTAAGTTTTGGGTCGTGAGGCCGAGAAATATTACTAAAGAGTCTAATTAATATTCATAAAACATTATGTATATTCAGAACCTAATAAAAATAGATCACTATTCATAATTACAAGAACGACAATAACCTAGTGGCGAAGTGTGAAGGCTTTTAAGATCTGACGTAAATAGTGCACAATTAGCTTTGTCAGTCAAACATATTTGTTTTCATTGAATTAAGACTACAATGCGTGAATACTGTTTGTTAGTTTTTAAAATTCAATTAAACCCAGCCTATTCAAAGCCACTGTAAATATAGTAAATAGTCAAAAAATATTCGGTTATCTATAAAATATCTAAAATTATGTATGGTTTGAAAAACAGTTGTTAAAATAAAAAAATAAAAACAACGAGAAATAATAATTATACAATTTTGTAATGTAAGTTAAAGTGTATAGAAATAATCCAACGGCGCCCGTAAGCTCAAGAAAAAATTACCCCTTGATTAGTTAAGTGTGTAATTTAACAAGATAATTAAGAGCTAGTCGAAGAATCTAAGTTAGTATCACAAGTTTTGTTTTTGTTTTGTTACGCCAAATTAGTATAACTCTTAACGCACGTACATAGGTCGATATTGTCAAATTCATTCTTACTTTAATGTTCTTCAGAATTTCTGCAAGTGGAACAAGACCAGCTGCCTCCAGCTTCTGTAAAACACAGTTTATGTTAACAAGCCATTATAGTCAGTTTAATTAACGCTGGCATATGGTTGAAGAAAAATCAATAAGCGTTGTCTGACAACGGGCGGCTGGTTCAGTGACGTCTCGTGGGGGTAGGCAGATTGAGCGTCGCTTGGGGGCGGCAGTTACTTGAAGGGCGGCAAATCGAAGAGAAATAGCCACCTAAACTTAGTAATAACGAAAATATTTCCATTAAACATTCAGCTTACTGGTCGGAAACATAATGTATTAATTAACATAAAAGGTTAAACAGGACTTTATTTTTTGTTTATGCGATGTCTAGCTTACTCCCGTTGCCCTTCGACGCCTTTGGTGACCAGAAACTACACGTGCAAATTTGCGAAAAATTAGTCTGATATTATGTTGGTAATGTATCCATACAAAACATTTCTTAGATATTGGACTCATGAAAGGATGTTAAGAAAAATGTATAAAAAATGAGGCGGCTTTTTGGCGTTGCCTAGGGGCGGCATTTTATCTAGGGACGTCACTGGGCTGGTTTAGTTAAATGGCCAGTTTTTTTAAAAATCCGTTTCTGTTTTGCCACGCTCTCGTCCATGAGACAGTTAAATAGTTTGAAAAATGTTACATAAATGAACTTATGTCTTAAAATTAATATTCTATTTATTTTTGAGACTCTGCATATATATAAATAATGTATGTATTATAATTTATCACTCAACATTTGTAAGGAAATTCTAATGCCGGGTCCACACTGGCAACATGTCGCGCGACAACCTCGTTAAATTTTACGATAATTATCATAATTGCTTAAGAAATTTTATGATAATTGTCATACGTATCGTAAAATTTAACGAGGTTGTCGCGCGACATGTGGACCCGGCATAACACTTAGCTTTCTGTCGGCAACTCAAAAATAAATAACCCTTTAGCTCAGAGGTGTCTATATACCTATGTAAGGAAACAAATAAGACTAATTTCATTACAGTAAATGTAAAATATTCGTATAGTTAAATTGTATTAATACCTACTAATTATTTAAAAAAAAATACCTTAATAATTTCTATCGTATTCATAGTAAAATGTGGCATTTCCTGCATATCTGGAGAAATTTCCTTCAACTGAAAATAATAAAAAAATTAGGTACTTACCTATGTTTATATATATTTTTTTAAATTTTATGTTGTTTGTTAGAACAAAATTACCCATGACCCATAGACATAGATTCTTTGTAATCTATGTTGCCATAAGAAAGCAGCAAGAAAATAAGTTCAGCAAGCGCTTTGATGGGAAAATATGACAATCTGTATTTAGAAGCCATTGCTTGCCTTAAAATTTTGACTTATCAAACTTATGAAACTTCTTAAGGGGGAGTGACGCCTGACAGCATAGCTTGCTGTGTTGTAATACCTTTTACATATTGTAATGGCAGTTTATCGCATAGACCATAATCTGCCTACAAACCTGTCAGCACCACAGGCCTCCACGTATTTAAAATCATCACTGTTTCAGAATAGGTTTCTTAGAAAAGCAATGACTCTCAGTAGACGTGTAGGTACGTCAATTTAAAGATTTTGCACGTATTTGTCTGTTTAAGATAGCCGAAAATAAATTATAAAATATGTAACTAGTTCGCTGATTTTTTTTAACAAATGATTTGGAGGGCATTCTAAATTTGCTTAAGGGCGACACTTTGCGTTGGGATGTCACAGTTTAAACTCTTACCAGTTTATTTGGGCCGCAGTAGCCGGTTTTTAAGCCATACTCCACTGCAAGCATACTGGCCAATTCGACATAAAATTAAGAACAAATTTTAATATTATATTGAAATATATAAAAAAAATTATATTTACTTACAATTTGTGCTCTTTTATATCTTCTTTTTTCGTGATTATTAAGTACGTGCAAATTTTCAAAACGGTTGCTCAAGCCTTCTTTATATATGGGTGTGATAATATCACCTGTACCTTTGTCACCCTTCTCACCTGAAATAAAATATTTAATAAGGTGAATAAAGGTAAGTTCATATACGGGGTAAGTGCATCTACGCCTTCTTCCTTCCGTATTATATTACGTATTATATTAGAGCAGTGGTTCTTAACCGGTCAAAAAAAATGATAAAAGCAGAAAAATCCGCGAAATAGTGATAACCAAAAAAGTCCTTTTTTCCGAAATTATGAAAGCCGACGAAAGATCTAATGTGATTTCGATTTTGCCGAATTGACTTTAACGAAAACATTTAACCTAATTAGAAGAAAAGATTGCAAATTACTTTCCTTCCTTAAATATAGAAAATTATGACTGGATACGAAATCCTTTTACTACGATTGATACATCAAGTTGTGAAATTTCGTACCTACCAAGAAGAAGGAGAATTGATCACCTTGTCAACGGATCGTACTCTAATAATTAAATTTTCTGAAATAACTATGGAGGAATTATTTCTGTCGAAGACGAATATCCAGCTCTCTACATGAGGGTACTGAAAATCTTGTTACAGTTTTCAACATCATAATATATATGTGAGCTCAGTTTCTTAAAAATAACTAATAATATAAAAACTAAAAAACGAGAATGACACGAGTTTAGACGAAGAATTGAGGGTAGCTATATCAAATATTCGACCTAATATTTGTGAAATTTGCAAAATCCGGCAAGCTCAGGTATCATATAAGTAATTGATTTTCACATCAAATAAATTCCATTTTGTTAACGGCCCACATGCTCGTCGTAGGTCAAAATTGAGTTTTTATTGTATTTTCAAACCATGATCCTGGACACTCCTTAAACGTTGTAGATAATCTATTTATATAATTTTGAAGCCTTATTATCCTTTATAGTTATTTTAAACATTTGATGACTGCATAAAGTATTTTTGTTACATAAAATAGTATTCTTTTAAACCTCTCGCTCTAATGTTTTAGAATATAGTCATATTTCGGTACATGAATTCAATTAATCTCTGTGATCCCAAATTTGACAAGAATTAGGCATTTTATTATTCAAAAACTGGGCAATATTTACACATTTCAAGATGATTCTAAAGATACCTATTATAAGTTATCTTATAATACTTCCTACTTTAATTATAGTTTGTTAATTTATAGCAACGGCCGTATGTTGTAGCTTAATCATTGGGGAATGCCGAAAGAAATGGCGTATTTCAAAAAAACACTACCTTATTCTTAGGTCAATAATTATTATAAAGCAATCATTATTCGTAAGATGTTTATCACACTTGAATGGTCAAAGACATAGCTTATAATAAGTATCTTTAGAATTTTCTTTAAATGTGTTAATCTAGCTGATTTTTGAATAATAAAATGCCTAATTCTTGTCAAATTTAGGATCACAGAGATTATCAATATAATTTTTTATCGTGAATATTTTACAAAAATTATCTCGTCATAAATTATACTTATGGTTTTATAAATGCATTTAAAAATTAATAAATGTAAAAAATCCTAACACCACTGCACAGTTATGTACCGAAATATGACTATATTCTAAAACATTAGAGCGAGAGGTTTAAAAGAATACTATTTTATGTAACAAAAATACTTTATGCAGTCATCAAATATGAGGGATAATAAGGCCTTAAAATTATATAAATAGATTATCTACAACGTTTAAGGAGTGGCCAGGATCATGGTTTGAATATACAATAAAAACTCAATTTTGACCTACGACGAGCATGTCCCCCCTTAAGGGTACTTTTAGTTACATTTTTTCCATACATGTAAATATCTTTTATTTAACATTTTTTTCTTTGGCTGTTATGAAATCTCTTTATTTTGTAATAAAAGTTATGTCCACATAATTTTCTTTATTTTCTGACCGTTTGATTTTGGTGCACCGCAATTTTTTCTTATGATCAAAAGTGCACCGTGACTTCGAAAAGGTTAAGAACCACTGTATTAGAGAGATGCCATATATGAAGAATCCTTTGCTATCAAGTAAATTCACAATAATATGACACATCTGATGGCAGCCGCGCCACACGCAAAGGTACTTTTATGACTGTTCAAATTTTTTCAATTGGTTTATCTCAAAGTTCATGTTATGATCCCTCGATGTGAGGGCCAATGGTGTTGTGACGAGGAGAGATGAGAAGTAAAGATCTACCATCGTAAGTTGGCAGCCGGTCGAATTTGAAACTAAAATTGTCTATCGAGGATAAATTTGTTACAAATGCCATTTAATTTTACAACATGTTTCTCGAGTTATGGATTGCATAATATTTGTACAGAAATCTACTACCAATAAAAAATTATAAATTACCATTTTTTTGTTAGTTATGGTAATATTCTCAATGTCATACTAGCGCTCTCGCTGAAATGCCAATTTATGATGGTAGATCTATAGTTGTCGTGATTATGAAGGGTGTGAGTTTATTTAAATTGCATAGGTACAGGTGTACAATTGTTACAATAATGCGAATCACAGCACAGAGCGATGTGCTTCAATCGAAAACTTACAATCGAATAATTCTCGTTTTATCAATCATGACGTACTGATTATTATTTTATCAAGTTATAATTATGTAATAATTAGGCTATTAACTAATTAAGTGAGAACAGATATACAAAGATTATTGTCGCGGTCATTTATTTAGAAAGTTAGCTATAATTTGATACCTACATGGAAATGCCTATTAAATCAATTTGTAATATGTAATATCGCCATATACATATTGAAAGACATAATGTGAACTTGAAGACCCGGGATTCGAACTCGGGACCCACGACATTATAAGCCGGCGCGGTAACTGCTCGGCCATTGTGAGTATGGTTAGCCAAATTTTGATTTTTTTCGTCTTCAGTATTTTACTGTTACAAATTATTAAACATAAAATATTATATTTTACTTTCTTATAAAAGATATTTCATTTTCAGTTAATATTAAATAATTTACATTTTATGCACCGGTTTTAGTTCAATTTATTTGACCACGGTTACGTGTTTAAAGAATTAAAAATTGACACATTCGTCTTCACATGTGATGTTATTTTTATAGGGGGTGCCAATATTAATTTTAAAAATCCTTTGGGTGCTTGGCATAAAAAGAGTCTAGTATAGTTTTATTTATATTTAACTAGCTGAAGTACCCGGCTTCACACAGGGTCGCTTCGTGGTTATATTTATATTAGATATTTAAAAAATAATAAGATGTAATTATTTTTTTAATATTAAAATATCTGTGTAATACAATATGGTAATATGAAAATAATTCTAATAGGAGTAAAGGTCAAACAAAAGAACACTAAATTAAAATCGAATCCAAAATATGAAAACGTTACTAATGTTAGCGGGCGTGCGCACAATAACTGGTCAAAATTTCATCGCAATCGGATGAATGGTATAAGAACGCATACGAATAGAAGAAGATAGAATTGAAGAAAAAGAAGAAGAAAATGGTTGTATCAATTCAGAAACCTTTGCGGGTGTGAGCACAACACTTGATCAAAATTTCATTCCAATCGGATGAATGGTATAGGAACGCATACGAATAGAAGAAGATGATGATTTTCTAATTCAGAAATCTTCGTGGGCATACGCACGACCACTCACCAAAGTTTCATTGCAATCGGATGAATGGTATAAGAACGCATACAAATAGAAGAAGAAGAAGATGGTTGTAGTAATTTAGAAACCTTCGCGGCGTGCGCACGACAACTCACCAAAGTTTCATTGCAATCGGATGAATGGTATAGGAACGCATACGAATAGAAAAAGATGGTTCTGCTAATTCAGAAATCTTTGCGGGTATTACCACAACAACTTACTGACGAAGATTTCATCGCAATCGGATGAATGGTATAGAGACCATACGAATAATAAAAGATAAAATGAATAAGGAGAAGATGGTTGTACTAATTCAGAAACCTTTGCGGGTGTTACCACAACAACTGACGAATGTTTCATTGAAATCGGATGAATGGTATAGGAACCATACGAATAAAAGAAGATATAATTAAGAAAAAGAAGAAGAAGATGGTTTTCTGATTTAGACACCTTTGCGGGTGTGCGTACAATAACTGACGAAAGTCTCGTCGCAATCGGATGAATGGTTTAGGAACCATACGAATAAAAGAAAATAGAATGAAGAAGAAGAAGAAGATTATGATTTTTCTAATTCAGAAACCTTCGCGGGTGTGCATAAAACCACTTACCAAAATTTCATTGCAATCGGATGAACGGTATAGGAACGCATACGGGACAGACAGACATTCATTTTTATATGTAAGATATAGCCTATACTCTTCGCGCAAGTGCAAGGAATAAGTTAACAAAGTTTTATCGCAATCGGATGAACGGTATGGCAGCGCATAAAATACGAACAAACAAACAAATATTGATTTTTATATTATAGATAAGTAGTTTGGAATACTAATATTCATACAGTACCATACCTTTAAGGCAGTTACAATTATTATTCGTCCTATTTGTAGTACCTACCTGTTATTCCGTCGAACACATCTGAATAACGTTGAATACTATTGAGATACACTTTCGAAATTCTTCTCTGAATCTTACGGAATATCTCATATTCCAATTTCGTCACAAGTAAATCACTTGACATATTGTGAATATCACAGTTGATGTGATTTAAAGATGATTTCATATCACTTAATTCACTGTGTAACATACCACATTTCAATATTGCAGAAAAACTTGAAAGAAAACACAGTGTCAAAACAATTACATTGCATTTGCTAATATTATTTGAAACGTTTTCGAACAAAGGCATTTGTTTTTTTCGATCTGATAGATCATTATGGGCATCTATCTTTACTTTATTCAATGCCATGTTATCTGTCATAGAATGACTTCAGTTATAAGTTATAACTGACTATGATAACAATCTATGCTATACTATAAATGAATCAAAGCGATATGACGTATTTTAATATATCATAATGCACTTATGAGTAAATCCAATATGTTGACCTTCAATACCTAAGTTATCAATAAGTACGAACTGCATTAGCTCTCGGTATTTCCTAGAATATGAGTATTTTAAAATACAGTATAAATAAACAATAAATTTATCCTCAATTGTAATGTTATCATGATTTTAACTTAGATAATTAATAAACTAATCTGTTATTAATATCTTTATATAAATATTTTGATAAATAGGAAAGAATTGGTATGTAGGGGACATTTTTTTAACAAGCTGTAAAAAATTACAGGAAGATATTCCAAATATTTTTTCTGTTAAATTAACTATACATTAGTTAGCTCTATTTTTCCATTTTAAAGGTGTTAATGAATACACCCATTATTTGATTTTGGTAATTGTGCCGCAGAGGTGGACACGAGCTTTTAATTTTTTTTTTTACGAAAACTGAGATTCAATCTCTTTAGTTTATTCCATGTGGACAATTATAATAAATACCTTTTTCTGTCGGTGCATCGGCTTTTCGATCCAATAATCGTTAATTGAAAATTTGAAATTTTCATACATTTTGATACACCATTATCACAAACTAAGATTATATGAGGTAATATTAGGTTATGTTAGGTTAGGTTTGGTTTGGTCTAAAAAGAAAGTTGTAAAATCTCATGTCCACCTCTGCGGCACATTTACCTTGATTTTTCGTGCATTTAAAATAGTTTCACTTTGGCCCTTTCATAACGAACCAATAATGCATAAAATAATATTGATAATTCAATAATCACACATAGATCATTAATTTATTTTTATTTTCTGTCATATTTTAATTAAGTATAATTATTATGGATGATGTTGAAGCATACACTTGTTTAGAGTTTAAAAGATATTTAATGTCTTTATTATCGATTTTTAATAATGATAATATCAGTAATATATTCATTTCATGTTCGTGGTGATCGATCTTCTTTCGTTGTTGATTGGTTGCTGTGGTTACCTGATCTATTTTCCGCCCGTCGCCGGTGTTGCCATCTCTGCTGCCAAACTAGAAAAACAATCAGAAACTACAGCTCTACATATTTTTATTTGATTAAGTCAAAGAATCACGTCATTAATAATGGTAGTATAATGGAGTGGCCCTCTCATATCTAAAACCACTGCCCAAAATGTTTTCAACGAAAATATAGAGATTGTCAAAATATATTTACTCACACTATAAATTTAATTGATTCGCATAACATATTATGCAATCACGCATATACCACAAATTATATTAGTCTTCAATAAATAATAGTTTTAACCTCCGAAAACGTAAAACGTATAGTATACAATAAAAATAAATAATTCAGGCTGAGATTTTTAATAGTTTTCATGTAATGGCGAGTGGCCCTTTCAATGCGTGTCCCTATCATACCACTTTTCCTCTACTTGAATCATTTACAGTAACATATTGTACAGTTACGTTATAAATATCAAGCAACTTAAAAGTATACATTGTAAAATTATCAATATTTATTTAAAATTTAAGTTAAGTACCATTTTATTTCCTAAAAGGAGTATATTATAGTAGGTATAGACATTCAAATATTTTTTTTTATTATTAGCCATTCATCAAACTCATTAGTTCCTTTCTATAGATGAAACAGGGGATTCCCAACCATGTGCCCGCTGAACGATTTGTGTGCGCCCGCCACTATTCGACCACGACAGATTTTTTTTTAAATTTCAGCATATATTCACATTTTATTTTGACGAGTTTCATAAATTTAATACTTATTTAATAAATATGTAATTCGAACTCATTTGTCTGCATACGTTGACATGTTTGCGTTGTCTGGCTACTCTGATAGAGCACTGGATGGAGGGAGCGAGACAGCAATTAATTTTGTTTACTTTTTTTAATTTTGTTGAATTTATAGTGATAAAAAGTTATTAACATAATCATAATAATAAAAAAAAATCAAAAACATCAAACTGTTTTGAAGTTTAAAATATTAATTATTAATATTTTTTTATTATTATTAATTATTTAATTATTATTATATTGAAACTACAATGTGTGGCTTCTGAAATTAATACCGAATAAGCATTCGAAGAGAGTCATTATTTTGCTCATTTTGTTATAATGTAATAATACGTTTAGATCCAACAGTAAAAAGTGTTATTTCATCTTTCAGCTCACAAACTCTTGCGAAAACGCCAACCGCGACTCTGACTTTAGGTAATGGTAATATAAGTATACGAATATGTAACCATATACTGTGACTCATTTCCGAGTTGCCAGCGGCACACCGATTGGGAAAGTCTGCAACTTATCTCAGTAGGTAGTTATTTTTTGACTGCAGTTTTTTTGATTCCCGCTTAAAATTTATTCTTATGTCAAATTTTGAAGAAATTGAAATGAAAAAGATTGAAATTTGTTATATACCTACCACAGATTTTTCACATGTTATCTTATAATATATTATGATACAAATAAACGATTAATAATTATTCGAAGTTAATATTAAAAAAAAAGATTATTAATTAATAAAACAGTGGTTGTTATGTGACAGTGACATCTATAAAAAGAAGAATGAATTTTGTAAATAATAACTAGGTAGATGCGTTATAATCAGTAGGTATCAGTGAAGCAAAATAAATAATTAATCATTTAATTGTATCAATACAAGTTTCTTGGATTACCAATAGATGGTCTTGTACAGCGCTCGAAATGGAAAAGTTTACTAACCGGAGCGCTCGATAATTTTCTGAATATATTTATGTAGTTATCAAATTGTATGTGTATTTTATAAAAATAAGTGTGTTAGATTTTCTATTATATAACCTATCTACCTCAGGCGGTCAAAATATTTTTTCCACGAGACGGAGCGATAACTTTATCGATTTCACCAGCCGGAACGACGCTCCGGTGCGTTCCGGTCCATTTCGAGTCCTGGTCTTGTAATACCTATTATACATAATATAAAAAAATATTTTTTGTGTGATGCCTAATATGTTGAGAAATAAGAAGGTAGTTTTACGGGTAAACCTTTTTTTTATAATCTGTGTCATTTGTACGTTGGCATAGTGGCTGAAAATGCTGAGAGGCAAAAACGATTCGAATATAAAAGTACTAAACTTTAATCAATTAGAATTTAAATAAATTTAACAAGTGTCCTCAATCTATATTCTATCATCATCAGGGGCGCGACAACCCGGTGTGGGTCCTGGCCTCCTCCAACAGCTCCCTCCACCTATCCAGTGTGGCCGCTTTCCAATTTGGTACCCCCAGAATACGGCAGTCACTGGCAGCTCCATCCAACCAGCGAATCTTTGGCCTCCCTCTTCTTCTACGTCCTATTGGATTGCTGGACATCACTCTCTTTGCCGGTTCATTGTCATTCATACGGTGCACATGACCTAGCCATCGCAGTCGCCCAATCTTAATTGATTGAACTGCGCTGCAATCTTCGTACAGCCCGTAGAGCTCAGCATTATATCTTCTCCTCCAATTGGTGCCATCCCTGATCGGTCCATATATACGGCGGAGAATTTTTCTTTCAAAGATGTTAAGTGCTCGTTCATTTCGCAGAGTTAATGTCTAGGTTTCCGATGCGTATATGAGCACTGGCTTTACAAGTGTCTTGTAAAGAGTGCTTTTAGTTCGGCGAGATAGTATGCGGGACTTAAATGTCTTAACAGGCCAAAGTAGCATTTATTCGCAGGCATGATTCTCTTGTTGATTTCTTCTGTAATATCATTATGTCGAGTTACAAGAGATCCAAGGTATATGAAACTGTCGACCGTATCAAACTTGTATCCACCAATATTTAAATTTGGTGCGACTTCTCGTGGTGTGATATATACAGGCATGTATTTAGTTTTTGCCTCATTTATTTGTAAACCCATTCTTTTGGCAGAGGCTTATAGTGCTGTGAATGCCTTTTTCAGTGCCAATTCAGTAAGCAATGATGTCGATATCATCGGCATACGTCAGCAGCTGCACAGGCTTAGTAAATATCGTGCCGCTGCCACGGGCATCAATCTTTGCATCCCGTATCGCCTTTTCTAGCGCAATATTGGAAAGTTATTCTATACTATATTCTATAGTACATATTAATATTCATGTTTATTAACTGCATATTAAGTTACTAATAAGACCTTAAAGTGGAGATGGGCAGGCGACATCGCTCGAAGAAAAAATCATCCATTGGTACCTATGAGTTACTAAAAAAGCGACCAAAAGCTCGCTGGATCGATGAGGTAATCAAGTTTAGCGTAAGACCGCGGCAACGAAAGACTATGGACTGACAACACAGTGCAATAAAATAAGGTCAACATCTAATTTACAGTGGGTAAGGATTGGCTGAGATTATGATGATCAAGAAATTCCCTACTTAAAGATGCACTCATAAAAGTTGATGAGACATCACATAACTTTTCAATATGCTTGGGATGCACCAAGGATGGATGCCACTTGGGCATGGCCCCCATATCCGGAAGCGGACCCCCAGACCAGGATGTTTGGTGCCCCCCCCTACCTATTGCTAAGATGGAGGGCAGTGTGATTTTTTTACATAAGTGTTCCCCAAATGGTATTCCGCGAAACCCCAGGGTTCTTTGAGGTCAACATAAGGGTGTTTCGTGTATGTATCCTTAGCGATTTTTGTATTTTTAAATAAATCCAGTTGATTTATTAAGTTGTCGGCACTGAGCATCAAGTAACATACGATTATTTGACATAATGGATAAATAGCCATTTTTATAGTCGGGAAACACACTAAAAATAATTATAAAATGAAATGCTACACATATTATCATTTAACTATATCTATTCTTCATATCACATTAAATTGCATCTGTTGTTCTTCATATATATTGGCTTTTTTTACTAGATCTTCTTCTTCTTCTTTCTCGGCACTAAATCCCGGGGCGAGATTTGGCCTCCTCTACAATTGTCCTCCACACGCTCCTTTTCCTGGCTGCTCCTCTCCAGTCTCCAGCCCTCCCCATCTTTCTCCAGTCCTCTTCGATACAGTCAGCCCACCTCTTCTTTGGTCTGCCCCTAGACCGTTTCCACTGTGGGATCCACTTGGTCATGATTTTTGGCGTCCTGTGCTCAGGCATTCTCTCAACGTGTCCAGCCCACCTTAGTCTTTGGGATCGACAGAATTTCACCACCGTTTCATGTTTTATTAACTCTTCTAACTCGTGGTTCATTTTTATCCTGTAACTTCCATTTTCCAATGTTGGCCCGAAAATTCTCCTGAGGATCTTCTTTCGAATATGGCCAGTTTATGTTCTTCTACTAGATATTAACCGGTAACGCCGAGCCTCTCCTGAGCTCGGGCCCCCAGGCTAGAACCCTGTCAGACCCGCCCTTGTGGGGGCTATGCACTTGGGTGTCAGCTCAAAATTGCCACAATACAAATTCAAATTTTATTGGAAATTTGACCGAAATTAAAGAAAAATTGAAACAAATATTTTATTGTTATCAAAATATTGACTTATTTTACCTTTTACATAGTATAACATTCTGAATTAAAATGTAAAGCGCCCCCTGAATCCTGCCGCCCTAATATTTCCATAAAATGCCATCTCCTACTGATACTGGCCCACTGCAGAACATGGATTAGAATAGAATACCCGCCCCTTGACCAGCGTCACACTTCACACTCAAAATCTCGTTTTAAATCAATCATTCTATTTTAATTCTTGTGCTTGTGGATGTTTTGAAAAAAATGACGTAGCATATTGGTAGAATAGGCAAGATATTACAATTCCAGGGTTACCTAATATTTGCCAAATAGATGTAACAATGTTTTTTGTGAGAGATTATAATAAAAAGTAAATGCAACCACACTATCTTGGGGGGGGGGGGGGGGGGTAAAAAATGAATATTACACCATACTTTGGAGGTTTCCATAAATAATATTGTATGCATTGTATTTTTTTTCTGACCATGTCTGATCCTATTAGGATCATGGGGGCCTCCACAGAGTGGAGGTTTGCATAAACAGATTTTGTTTTTACGAGAAATGGATTTTATCCACTTGCTCAACCTATTAGGTCCATACTCTGACTCATACACAAATTGAAAAAAAAAATGTGTATTTGCCAGACCCAGGATTCGAACCTAGGACCCATGACGTAATTATAACATTAAAATCTTTGTATAAAATAATTATTATGTACGTTCATCGGAAGACTCACAACGTGACTCCATGCCTATAGTGCAGGAGTGGCGAACCTATTGCAATGTTGGGCTTTGTCTTGCGTACTTCCCGGGGCTTTTCGAATGTTACGGTACTAAAAATTCTCTATAACTCCTTAGTTAGAAGCAGACTTGAGAGTGGATCTATTGTTTAGGCTCCGCATCGGTTAAAGTACGGCCTTATGGTGAAGAGAGTCCAAAAGAAATTTTTGACACTTTACTTTCGGCTGTATGGATATTATCCGTGGCTCTATCTGACTGACTTTCTCTTAGGTTAGGTGTCTTATCAAAATATCGACGAGACTTTCGAAATATGATTAATTTTACGTAGAAAACATTTAATCCAACTACTTAACATTTTTATTATTATGCATAAGTATTTTATCTACAAAAAGCTAAAATAAGACGTTTATATACATAATAATAAGTGGGGTATCTATGATATAAGGTCATTCAGAAACTGCGAGATCAACATGGCAACGGGAGTGTTCATAACGCTACCTTAGTATTAATTGGTTTGTGACACAGACCACTTATATCTAAAATAACTTTTTTTACGTAAAACGGTCATTAAGTATTGTTATGCTACATATCCAGTAAAAAAGACCAAAAAATATTGAAATAAACTAGTTTTAAGTGTATTTTTGTTCCAAATCCATAAAAATAATACAAACTATTACATTGGTTTATTCCATATCCGGATAAAGAACAAGCCAATAGTAATAATTCAATTCGCTATGATATAATTTGTATTGGCTCGTTCCATACACTTTTCGACCAATGAGAACAAAACAATAGGCAATTTAGTCAGTTTATTTTGTCACGCCATGCAGGCTGGTGAGACGCTCATGCTTTTTAAAGTTTGAATGGCTTTAATTTGTTTATGATTCGTATTGTATTACAAATAAAAGTTTCAAAGATAATAATGGATTTTCCTCCATCTCCCCCTAAAATTTATGATAATATTTATTTTGGATAATGTTGTTTCTCTTCCAAAGGCAAACTTATCAATTTTTTTTTATAAGTCTGAACTGAATATCATTAATTTAACAGCTTATTGCAATCGTATCCGGAAATTTGTACGTAAACAGTTCAACGTAGAACACTTATTCGTGTGCCGCAGTACGTGAAACATGTTAGAATAACCCTGCTGAGCTATATTCCTAAGCTGTGAAAATGTTGTGGGAATTTATATAATAATAGATTGATGATTGTGAAATAAGCAACGTAGAACTAAAGATTTAAAATAGCAAGCTTATAAATATGGCTATATTATCCTCATTATTTGTTATTGGAAATATAAGAGTTATATTTTTTTCACTTGTTTTAGATTCAATAGACATAAATGAGTCTATTCTATACACAAGACTGCTATCGGTGGCGATTAAGGGTTAGTAGTTAGGGTAAGTAATGTTAACCGTCAAAAAGTGCTATGTTTTAACACCCCCAGAGCAAGATATTCAGTTATGACAGCTTAGACGTCTAATTTATGGTAACAATTATAATACCTCAATACATAAATACGACACACTACCATTTATAGCCACCGATAGCCGCCTTGTGTATTGAAGTCCCCCTTTTACTGTTGTTATAGGTATAGCTTGAATATACCTGCATTGAGTCAATGATTCTTTATCAATGCTGTTGAATCCTCGATGGCTGCGCAGCTTAAGCATCAACCTATAGATGGTGGGTCCCAGGTTCGAATCCTGGGTTTGGCAAATACACAATATATTGTTTTTTTTTTAATTTGAGTCAGAGTACGGTCCTAGTAGGTTTAGCAAGTAGCTGACATTCATTTCTCGTAAAAACAAAATCTGTTAATATAAACCTCCACTCTATGGAGGCCCATTATTTTTCTATTCTGATATTTTGGACCCTTTGTGACGTTTTTATTTAGAATTTTTAAATAATTTATTAATAAAATATCGTTTTTACCTCAAATCACTAGATGTTTTTAATTTATACTTTTGTTGGAAATTAATGTAATATAAATAAAATTAGACGTCAGTAATTAGATCCGTTGCAACAGATATTACAGTTGAGACAATATTAGGTATCATATTATTAGATTCAGAAAAGAGAATTTTGAGATCTAAATTTTTACTCAAACAAATTTACGGACATAATAGAGGTAAAATTTTAGATCATGGGAAAATAATATTACCATTTTATAACCATTATTATTTTGTAAATAATTTTTGAAACGACTATTTTAGGGAATCAAAGGTGATAAAAGCATTGGCGGCCTTAGGCCCGAAAAAGTAGTAGGTCAATTTTGAATATATTATATTATTTTTGCCTTTTCGTGGTATACCTACTTGAAAGACGTATTGCAAATTGTTTTTTTATACATTATAGAAGAACTGCTAGAAATTGTTATAGATAGATACTTACATACATTTACATTTTTCACATCGCCAACCATCGTTAACCGAAATTGCACACAACACGTTATAAGGTCCACTTGCCATGTCGCCAATGCCATAAAAATGTTATAAATATAATATAAAAAACCAAACTGTGTGTGTCTATTTATTATAATAACTGTACCAAGTACTATTTATACAAGATTAAAACAACTTTTTCGACTGTCAGTAGTACGAGTCGTCGTCGCGTACTGTAGTAGGTACCTACTATACGACCAGGGAACTCAGAAATAATTTTTTTCTGTGTGTACAATGATATAATATATATTATATTTCATTTAACACATAGAAAATATGTCTCTCTTTCATTTTTGGCAAATTTTTGGCGGCAAAATAATATGAAGAAAAAAATGCTTTGAGCTTTCTCTCCGTCTCACATATGAAAAAGAAAGAGAAAGAAATATTTTATATCTCCGGAAGATTGTAAATTGACCCAAGCGCGTTGAGACGAGAAGTTGGACGTTGCGTGTGAGATTTGTGTGTATTGTAACTACACACATGTACATAATAATATACAATAGCGTGCATCTAACGTTGATGCTTTAGCGTAGCCGATATCTAACAATAATTACTATCTGATCTTCGCCAGCCTATCTAGCTAGTAATAATTATAATTGACATTGTATAGAGGAAGATTTTGAAAGGTCAATGACCATTTGACCTAAAGGGCCCCAGCCACCATTGGATAAAGGTGATACAGAAAGAGGTGACCGGACAAAACAGAACAAGACAAAACAGAATATGACAAAACAGAACACGACAAAACAGAACATGACAAAACAGAACAACGATAAATATAACTATGACCTTTCAGGAAAAATATAAATTTTATATTGAAATTGTCCTATCTCTATTATGTTGATAGATTTTTAATAGCAGAGATTTTCAATACGCCATAATAAATCAAATTATATACCTAATTTCTGCATTACTAATCGCTAGAAAGCCTCAAATAAACTTAACTCGGTGTTGCCGGCAAGCTTAGGATGGGTTTGGGTCGAAATCCCGTAAGTTGAAAAATATTTCTATTTAATTTTGGACACAAAAAAAGCATTTCATTTATGGAAATCTGTCCAAACTCAGGATAGTTTTATTTTTTAACATTTAGATTATTGCAATACAAATAATACGTCATATTGTTTATTCAATGGAGGAAGATACCATTAGATTGAAACTATTTTTGCAAAAGGTATTTTAATATAAAAACCACTCTGAAGGGGTGGGTCCATACTCTGCTTATCTCATGAGAAAAAAATTGTATTTTATTTTAAAAATAGTAAGTTCTTAATAATACTACTGAATAAATTCCACCATACTTAATTTAGTATTAGGGTGAGTAAATGATACAGTTATTATTTTTATAACGTACAACAATGGGAGAAGTAGTAGGTACTTACGGATAGTACCTAATTATGGCGTAAAATGGTAATAATTGACTATTATATCATTAGCCTATAAATATGTATTATATTTATAAAAATAAATGACGCGTAATGTCATTATTTAGAAAATAAAATAAGAAGAATTATTATTTCAATTTAATTATTATTAATAACATCATGAATTCATTATTTGTATTAAACGTCACATGAATTTCATTTACCTACCTACCTAAATATAAGAAAAATACAATTTCTGTATCAGGATAACCATTTTTAATATTTTATATGGTAGTTTGTAATTCATATTATATTATATCATATATTATTAAGTATATCTGAAATTATTCATCGATAGAATTATCGAAATTCTCTATTATTAGCAATGAATATACAGACCTACAAACTTATCTATAGAATGGATGGGGGGCCACTGTCGAAAACTACCCAATCAAGACTCGCAACTGGACAGAAACTAACATTCCGCAACATTTCACACATTTCCTCGCAAATGGCGTCCATATGAGAGTTCGTAGTTCCATTTTTGACCGTTCTTTAGATAAGTTTGTAGGACTGTACATAATAATATATTGCAATAAATGTCTATACTAATAGAAATGTCACAATATCATTGTTCGATGTTTTCTCGGACTTCCGCAAGTTCTAAATTTGAAAATATTCTGACACGTCAGTTATACTCGGTTCGCGAAAAAAAACCGACAATCCTATTTTAGTTTGACAGAAGGCAATGAAATGTTTTTCTTTTGCATATTCGTAGTAATTAGTGAGAAAAAAATGCATTTATTTCCTGTTAAAATTCACACGTGCACCATGTGGAGATTTCAGATTTAAATAGTTTTGTAAAATAATAATTGTGATTTGGGATATATCGATTATATAGCTAGTATTAAGGGACATTATAATTATTTTGTGGTAGATGGACAGCAAGACATGAAGAAGTATGGTGACAGATAGAAAACGTGTTTTATCAAGATCAGAATTTCAGCCTCACAAACTGGGTCGCTCGACCGAGGGCGTGTCACAACCCTTGGGATAGACCCGAAAGATGTACGAATGGAATGCTCAAATAAAAATATTTGGATAAATGAACGAACATCAAGAATCAAAATGATAATTTATAATTCTGTATTTAACTATAATGAACAGCGAGAGTCGGAGATGATCACGACCCTCCACCACGAAGAAAGAGATAGGTAATAACGATGTGATGGTTGGTAACAAGCTACGAGGGTGGGTCAATAATTCCTTAGAAAAAAGCATTAAAACAGGTTTTATTTTTGTATTTTTTTTTTATTTCTCAACATAATTTCCTTGGAGCTCAATACACTTGGTTAGACGTTTCTCAATTTTTTTTAAACCGTCAGAAAAATAAGTTTTCGAAAGGTCCTCAAAATAAGCATTTGTCCGATCGATGACTTCTTCATTTGAAAAAAAACGTTGTCCACTTAGCCATTTTTTTAAGTTTGGGAAAAGTAAAAGGCACTGGGGGCTAAATCTGGCGAATACGGTGGGTGGTCGACCAATTCGAACTTCAATTCTTCAATTTTAGCCATTGATCGTAAACATGTGTGAACACGGGCATTGTCCTGATGAAAGAGGATTTTTTTCCTGTTTAAATGAGGCCGTTTTTCTTCAATTTCGTTTTTTAGCTGGTCCAATAAAGATGCATAATAATCCCCTGTTATTGTTTTTCCTTTTTCCAAATAGTCATTGAAAATAATTTCACGTGCATCCCAAAATACAGTAGCCATAACCTTACCAGCTGATTTTACGGTTTTCGCCTTCTTTGGACATGGTTTGCCTTCGCAATCCACTGCTTTGACTGTTCTTTCGTCTCGGGAGTATAGTGGTGTATCCATGTTTCATCTACAGTCACAAAGCGACGAAAAAATTCATCCGGATTGCGTTGCATGAGCGACAACAGGGCTTTAGAGGCCACCACCCTACTGCGTTTATTGTCGACTGTGAGCAAACGCGGCACCCATCTTGCAGAAATATTTTTCATGCCCAATTTGTCATGTAAAATAGAAATGACGCTACCTTTTGAGATCCCTGTAACCTCAATTATCTCACTCAACTTTAATCTTCGGTCACTTAACACCATATCGTGGATTTTACTGATCATTTCTGGTGAAGTCACCTCTACAGGACGTCCTGAGCGTGGTTCATCCTTTGTTGATGTACGACCACGTTTAAATTCATTTAACCAGTTATAAATAGTTGCAAGTGAAGGAGCAGATATGCCGTGAACTAAATCCAACTCATTTTTTATTTCCTTTGCTGTTAACCCTTTTATATTAAAATGTTTAATAACAACTCTAAACTCAATTTTCTCCATTTTCCATTTTTCCATTTTCCACAAGCAAATTTTTTTTTAAATGTACGAGAAACACACAACAACCCGACCAATCTGATTGAAACTTCGCAGCATACTGAATCGGTAGTGCCGCTGCATGAAAACAAACCGCTTGCAGTACTAGTCGCGCCACCTGTCGGCTTTTCTAAGGACTTATTGACCCACCCTCGTACTAATTAAGCTAGCAATATAAGTAGAGTAAGTTGAGAATTAATTTTGTTGTAAAAATTTAATCAAAATTCTAAATTGAAAACAAAAATAACTTTTATGAAACATAAAATTAATCAAAATCAAAAAAATATAATTAGGTACAATCTTGTCCAGCAAAGTTAATTGCATTATGAAAACTAATGTTGTAAATTAATTGCAAGTAGAATAAAAGCTTAGTTTTGGTAAGGTTAGTGAAAACTAGACGCCGCGATAAAGTTAGAGCTTTTAAAAATTAATTAGGAAAGAATTTTTTTTACTGAATTTAAAAATCAAAACAAGGCCTCAACTGGTTAGATCCCACGTCGCGGCCGCTATTAAATTGCGCCTGTGGATATTCTCATGCATGAAACCGTAGATTCACACTGCCAAATGAAAATCGACCTTAATAAGCGGAGCGCCCTTAAAAGGGTGATTTGTGGAGATAAGTAGGGGTTTATTTTTTGCACATACATATTCCGGTAACAACCAATCGTGAAAAATTACGTAAGCAATAACATATTCTTCATAAAGATTTGCATTTAAAGGCGTATAAAATACAGTTACCATAACAACTTAATCCGAATGATCATGTGGTGCATCGAAATTTTTGTGCATTTTGCTGATTGCGCTGGCTGTTAGCAACTTAAAACATACCCACTATTTCATGAATAGACGTAAGGACGCAGTCAAATTATCATTAGTCAATCTTGAGCGATGCTTCGTTTTGATTGCATTCATTAAAGGGAAAGCCGATTCGCACTGATATGTAAAACCAAAAAAGCAAGTTAAATAAATATCCTGCAACTTTCCAAAGATGTGAAAATTTGTTTTCACAAGACTTAAAGCTCTGGCTTTCAGGACCACATCGCATTTTAGTGTCAATATTTCTCCTTCAAGTGTGGCAAGATGTTTAGAATCGATATCTAATAAAATACTATTTTTTCCCCGTTTATACTATCATTAAATGGGAACGACATACATGTAGCAAAATCTTCTAATTATTTAGAGAAATCCTTAAATCTCAGGTTAAAGTCCATTTGCTACGTTGATATGTTATTGAAATACTGACTAACCATTATATTTTGCATATCTTTACACTCGGACAAAATCACATTCCTTTAATTATTGTTGTTCACAGTTCAGTGAAAGTTTGGTTTTATATTCACTGCACTAATCAAATCAATTAATGACTTCCCCCCGCCTTGAAGTTGTAGATTCAATAGATTTTATTTTTCTGTATTGTCACAGAGAAAGGCAAGATCAAGCAACCACGTTTTAACATCTTGTTGATGATATTCTGTTCCCTTCTTCGTCGATAACTTGCGAGCTCGAGTTGCTAAAATTGATATTTTTTGTGTTAAACATAAAATCAATGGTAAATATTTTTAGTTAATTAAGTAGAAAAGATGGTTCTGTGTGTTGTCTTAAAATTTGGTAGCCGTACTGACAAGCAAGAAGATGGTATTACGTTTGTTGATACATGTTCGTGATAATTTATTTGTATTTTATTATATATTTTAATATCAGTGACCTAGTGTTTCTTTAAAATAACTTAAATTATGGATATCTTTACCTAATGGTTGCATTTTGACCGCTTAAAAATACTATATAACGTATAAAAATAGAAAATTATATTTTAATTCTGAGCGTCTAGTGCGAGCACTTTGGGCGAGCACTAGCGAAATGGTCTATGGTCTCGAACATTTGTAGACGAATGCGTTCGCTCGCACACAAACCAAACGCAAGGCACGCAGCTTCATTTAGCAATGCAACGGGTGGCGTCTAGATGTATCTATAGTCTAAGCTCCAGAGTCTATACTCCTAGTCCTAACCCAAATCGTTTAGTCTGCCAAAAAAATATTACTGAGCTTAGGTGGGCCACACATATAAAAAAAATAGAACGAAGAGCTTATTCAAAATAATTTAATACCTTATAATTAATGTGACACCTGTTTTTGTATATTGTTTGATATCTTTTTCATATCGAATAATAATTGAGCCGACACGCTTTATCATTCGTCTTTTCATAATGCAACCTGCTGCGACATTTCGAAAAGAACGATTCGCAGTGATATGTAGACCATACTGCTGTAATGCACATTTCCAGTCATTTTAATTTTGGAAATTTATCTTTGAGGATATATTTCTGAAAAAACTCAAGCTTATCCCATTCAAACATGCAATCTCTATGCTTGATTGCAGTTCTATTAGCTCCGTTATTACATTTGGAGGCGCAGATTCCACCTCCACGTTAAATAGAGACATGCCGGCAGAAGCATAAAAACAGGTACTAGTATGAATATTGTTCATAATGTTTCTTGGTATAAGGATACAACATTTTTTTATTGTTATATTATTATCTAGAAGGTTGCGTTGTGTGTGTATGATATGGCGCTTCGGGACACAGTTGAAATAATACACAGTGTTGATATTATTGGTTTTGTATTGTAGATAATAATGTGGATTATACACGGCACTGATACAGGACTTTTACATTCGTTTTTAAGTTGAAGTTTAAAGGTTTTCATTATGATTTGAATTTGATTTAATTGATTAAATAAAAAACAGGATCTTCAATATCGCGGTTAGTAACGAACAAATAAAAAAAATTCAGTATTTTATATAACATAATATAAATTTATTCTAACATCATAATCATAACAGATATTTTACAGTTCTTATAATACATAATTACAAGATAAAAGGAACTTTTTATATACGACTTGACTAGCTTAAACGATGAAAAAAAAATGTATTTGATAGAAATAATATTGAAATGTAACTTTGACATTCATATCAATTTCCATAGTAACGCACGTATACCTATATTAATAATTTAGTTGCTAGGACCCCAGACCCTTAGCAACCAATAATGGTATCGAAAAAACTTTTCATACAAAACAGAATTAACTGAAAATGAATTCAATTCTACTTAAAGATGGCTAAAACTATTAAAAAATGCATTGGCATCGTGTTCTGATATATTCTAAAAGTTTCAAATGTCTAGCTAGTCAGTAAGTTAGTAAAAAATCGATTGCAAGATTTGTACCAGACAATCAACCACCGGACAAATAAGAGTACGAGCTAAGAAAAACGTTGTAAAAATAAAGCAAACTTATATTTAAAAGCAAGTGATTTATTAAGAAAATATGATTAAATTATAGATTGGTTTACATATTTAAATTGGATTTTTAATATATTTAAAAAAAATATTCTGAATTTAAATAAACTACTTATGTGTTAGGGCCACGATGGCCGGGCGGTTACGCCTCAGGCGTATACTGTCGTGGGTCACGGTTTCAAATCCCGGGTCTGAAAAAATTCACATATCGCTCAATGTACGTTTGGTCCTAAAGTATAGACTTAGTACTATGTTGAGCAAGTGGCTAACATCTATTTCTCGTAACAATGAGGATATAAAACTATTAGGATATGGCATGTATAAATATCTTATATACACCAGCGGTTTCCAAACTTTATGTTACTACGCCTACCTTTTAAAAAAAAGTCTAATCTTGGCGCCCCCCCCTTACAAATACTAAATAATACAGACACATTTTTAAATAGTCAAAAATGTAGGTAGGTACTAATATATCAAATGAAAAAACTTAATTAGAAAAATAAACAATTAATTCAATAGTGCAATGGATTTGCTTGCTTATTAGCACAAAGTGCTCTTTTTCTACTAAGGCTCGATATTTGGATTTCAGTCTCCATATTATCTTCAGATAGGTTTGCAAACAATCTAAATTTTTTAGAACTGTTTTTTTATGTAGTTTACAACTAGTGGTCATTTTATGAACTATGCACTTGCAAACTGCAAACTGCAAAATAATTTATTTGTGTTCTATTCGCGCCTACCTTTGCAACAGTCCACGCCTCCCATTTTGGAAATCGCTGAATGTGTCATGTAAATACGTCTATTTTTTTTAAACCGATAGATGTTTCAATGAGTCAATGAGTGAAATAAATATTTATAATTATTTACAATGGATATTATAAGTGCATTGTGGTGTCATTTGTTTGGCCTGCATTCTGAAATGATTCAGTGAAGCATCCGGTTTTAATTGCAATCTGTGAAATTATCTGCATTAGAAAAGAATTAATTACTACGAATATTAAAATATTTTTTCCTCACTATTGTTATTATAATTACGTATTTTTATTATTTCACAGATAAGAATACAAACCATAATAATATGTACACTAGTTTTATCATTTTAAAAATAGCACGTATCACACCATACATTAAAGTCATTACTCATTAGTTATTTATACTTTTCTTATCACTTTTGATTTTATAAATAGTTAGGATAATATAAAAAACCCTTGGTCCATCCTACACTGTTGCACCGCTTGTGATGGATTGCGATGTGATGTAATTTTCATAATATTATAATCATCCATTATGTACCACTCCTGAAGCTCTGTCGTCTGACCCTCTGATGAAAGTTATCTATAATAAAAAAACGACAGTAATTTTACTAAAGTTTTTAATTATTAATTTAATTTAATAAAAATTAAATATAAATGATTAATTATCATTCTATTAACATCATTGAAATTTTTTAAATCCTACATTTGAATGGGAAATCTTAAATGTTGAATAAATAAAAATTCCTAGGGATCAATAGGTATAAATTTTTGCCTAATTCTAAATTGTTAAAATATGATCAATTCAATGCTATCAATAGAAATAAGATATAATAAAAATGCTATCAATAGAAATATATAAATGATCAATACAATACTATCATAAAAGGGTATTATTAATTATAAACATCATTGGCTGAAATTGATATCCATATTTTGGTACATCAGATGTCCGTGGTTATAATATACGTGAGTATATTATTTTTTCACAGTATGTATACTTATTATACATTATTCTACAATAAAAATATATCATTTTAGTAAAATAATATATTTTAAATTGGACTATGCAATTAAACAGTAATTTTTCAAAAAATAGAACATTTGCTATGATATACATACTTATTAGGTTTATGATCGTTGAAAACATTATTATATTGTCAGGGTTCAATCTTATCTATTTTTCGTTGTTTTTATTTTTGAAGTAACAACTGTCACTCTGAGGTTTATTCGTTTGTTTACGTAAGGAATCGCAAATGGCCGACAATAATCAATTTGTTGCCTAGGCAACGGAACAATTACTCTACTATCAATCTTCCGTTTGTATATAGCTGACTAATTCGCAACTAACTTCATACTGTCACGCACGTTCGTAACGTCTCGATTTCACTCTCTACCAAACGCCCAAAAGAAGTATAACTTAAAAAAATTTATATCATTATCACTTACTTACTTACATCATGATTATACAACGGTTGTTGTTATTAATAATGTTAATTATAAGCAAACAGACGATTATCCATGGGGCACAGAACAGCGATGTAACAGCTCCAGATTTCACTGGTTCTGGCGGCGGTGGTGGCGGCGGTGGCGGCGGCGGCGGCGGCGGCGGCGGCGGCGGTGGCGGCGGTGGCGGCGGTGGCGGCGGTGGCGGCGGTGGCGGCGGTGGCGGAGGTGGCGGTGGCGGCGGCGGTGGCGGTGGTGGCTGTGGTGGTGGTGGCGCTGATGGTGCTGGCGTTGGTGGGAGTGGTTGCGGTGTTACATCCACAGGGGGATGAGTGGGCGGATTAGGTAAAGTTACTGACTCTGATACTAAAAAAAAAGAATACTTACATCATTTACAACATTGGAAATGTCGATATTAGAGATAAATTTAATATAATATTATAGTAATCGTCCAAGGTAAGAAGGAGTTTAAATGTAGCAGGAATGTATGCTTTCACGCCCTTATTCACAAAAAAAGTCTTCAT
Organism: Rhyacophila brunnea; assembly: GCF_057557595.1. Taxonomy (NCBI): domain Eukaryota; kingdom Metazoa; phylum Arthropoda; class Insecta; order Trichoptera; family Rhyacophilidae; genus Rhyacophila; species Rhyacophila brunnea. The sequence goes on along the minus strand of NW_028232837.1, from coordinate 35,865,455 downwards.
ATTTTGATGTTTACAAAAAGACAGTGGCGAAGGGTGGAGGTAAGCTGCTAAGATCCGACATAAATAGTCCAATATAAACTTTGCGAGTCATATAAATTTATTATAAAATAAGAATTATTTTATATTGTATTAAATAAGAATACAATTTACAGATGGTATTGGTTACTTTTTTAAAATTCAATTAAACACTGCGAAAACTAAGTCATAAATAGATAACAGTCAAAAAATAAATGTCATAAAATATCTAAAATTATGCTATTATACCTAACATAATTTTGGGTATTCTATAGATAAAATAATATGTTTTATCTACTATGGTTTCGTTTAGACAGGGCTTAATGAATTTTATAAAAACTAACCAACACGCATGTAAAAGGTATGTATTCATAATTCAACAAAAACAAAAAAATATGATTGAAGAAGTGTGCATTATTTTGTTGAATAGCCCATAACATACCAAAATTATTATGGTTTGATTTGGGAAAGGTTTCATTGATTTTTGAAAACTAACCAACCGCATCTGTAAAATGTAGTCTCAATTCAATAAAAACACATACGAATGACTGTCAAGGTTTAATGTGCACTATTTATGTTGAATCTTAACAGCCTACTTCTACCCTTTGCCACTGCAAAATAATATCCAGTTTTTCAAAATTTAGTACATACAGATTTTATACAAAAAAATATCATATACCTACCTAATATGTCAGTCTAAATGCATAGTTTTAATCTATTTATAACAGATATCCGAAATGTTAAAACAATAAAGAGTAAGATCATTAACACTAAGGGTATGAAAATCTTAAATTGCATTTTCCATAAATTGTTTTTATTTTGACCACAAGGATTGCCTTCATGTAAAAATATAATATCAGGCACATGAACCAATTGTCTAGGTTTATCTTGTATACACTTTAACTAACCAGGCTCAATGTTCGATCTTAAGAGTTACGACCAGGGAACTCAGAAATAATGGGAACTGAAATACCCAACTGGTAAGGCTACGCAGGCAACCGATCTCGGGTAAGGATAACATTAAACGCGTGTTAATAAAACGTTATTCTAAACTTGTGCGTTGCCCTGACAACTACTGTCGGTTTTATGTTCATTTAAAATTGAAAATAGCAATCTGCTCAGTAAAAAGTTGTGGTAATGATACAAATATGAAAAATAAAACAAATAGTGCAACTACATTTCACAAGTAAGCATATTTTTATTGTTATTTTGAATATTTATGTCAATATCGTAACATGCATTAAAATTTATTTTCTGCATGGCATTTGACGTTTACGCACAAACAATGTTAAACGTTATTGACGAGTGCGACGCACACCACTGTAATGCATATAATGCGTGTATTTTGTTTGAATAACAGGGCCGCATTTCAGACAGGGAATATTAGACAATATTTATAATAATCAATTAGGGATAACTGTTTTCGTTTGTCATAATGATTTATTGTTGCATATGCAATATGCATAGGTAAATGTGCATTTATTTACTGTCAATATTCATTTTAATTATAAAATAAAAAAAATAAAATCAAGTCATTAAATGTTTCAGTTATTAATTATTGCTCACCGTTAATGTAGTGTATTTAGATACCGTTTTGTCATCAAGTAAGCAATTATTTAAAATTTCTTTTTGTACCTACCCATATTTATTCGGAAGGGAAGTGATGATGCCATGTTTAGAGAGATCTTCCATTATACATGCGACAGAATAGTCAAAAAACTTGATATTTGATTTATATGTTATATAATGATATTTTCTGTTAATATATAATTATAAATGCGATTAATGTTATGCCTATTTAGAATTACCTTTGTATGTAAATATTTATGTACTTATCTTGTTATTACTTAATCTTATATATTATGTCACGTATAAGTTTGATGAGGTTTTAATAATTATATTTAATATTTTTCATAATTATTCTGTACAATGTACAAACATAGAAATATACTTACTACAAAATACAATTAATATCCTTTTTTCAATTTCTATAAAGTATATTCCTAACTGTGTGTGAAAAGTATGTTAATTTAAAAAACGCGTTAAAACACCAATATTAGTAATATGTATTTATAATATTATATTGTTTCGTATGAAATATTTCTTTTCTAATCTTCTCTAATATTCTGTGGTTACGACTGATCAATAAATACCTACCATGATGCCAGTAAATTCAAAGCGAAAAACATTTTAGAACTTAGTTTTACAGATTTGGATGTTTTTAATAAAATGTGAAAATGCATTTATTTTTAAATTGTAGGTTATATTGAATAAGTCTGCGAATCAATCAATGAAATTGTTTTTTTTATAAAAAAAAATTCATAATAAACGTTCCATTATAAATATAATATAAATTTTAAATGTAAAATAAATGTTCCATTATAAAAAGAATATAAATTATATTGTATCTATTACTGTTCCATTATAATTTATATGGAAATAAAAAATGGCTACTTGTTTTAATATTTTATTATTTAGTTTTTGTAAAACTTTTCATCACTTTCTGAAATAACAAGTGGTTATATTAATACAATAAAAAAAATATAATATCTACTTCTGATTATGAAGTACGTATTATTTTATGAGAATTAATTCCATTGAAACAGCCAATTATTTGTTTGTGGAATCAAATTGGTTTAAAATTGTTTATTAAACGTATTTTTTTGGATCTACATAATATAAGAAAAAGTCTTTTAGTAGAAAAAAATACGACACCCGACGGGACATGAACCTGTATCTGCTGGATTCACGCTAGTATCAAGATTTTTTCTATTGTGTAAAGCAAGATAATATGTTCTCAAATTATCTCCTATATATTATTATCCTACAAATTTGCCCGTTTTTGCGAGCGATTGTGTGCCTTATTCGTCACGTAAAACGCCAAACACACTTATGGAATGTTCGAAATTCAAATAGGTCATATAGAGTATGAAAGGAAGGGTTTTCCGAATTTAAGTTATCTTGCGATATAATATTGATGTTTCTCTAAAGCTTTCCGGCACATACGTCACATTATTGACAATATGGGAATTTATTTTTTCATAATGTTTGCAACACTCGAACCGACTAAACAAAGATGGCCGCTTTAAATTTAAAATGCGTTTTAACCGATATATACAATCAATTTTCACAAACTAATCATAATAAGATTGATCGATAAACATATTAGAACTGATTTATTTAAATTTTTATGAATTAAGTTCTCTGTTTAAGTTAAGTTTCTACACCTCTAACGGAAATCAAGTCTTTTGACACTATAAATTTATTACGCTATGTATACTAACATACGGTATTTCAATTGACTGACCACATATTTACTTATGAGATGCATTTGAGTGACTGTAAGTTGAAGTGAGCACAATTTTATATAACTTAACACAGTCACAAAAAAATCACTTTTAAAAACAAGGTAACATACGTCATTATTTGTTGTTTACGTAAAAAACGACAGGTGATATTATTTACGTCTCCTAATGATTTAAAAATGCACAGCACTATATAATAACTCACATTTATAACAAGCACCCATAGATAACTATAAATATTCAAATAAACAATAACATTTATACGAATTCCGATTAAAACTGATCATTTCATTGAAACGCGGGCGTACGACATATCGGCGTTTTACGACACCAAGGAAAATTTTAAAATATGATGTCACTTTTTTTTTTTTTTTGTAAGGCTGTTGAGTCAATTTTTATTTTGAACCAATGAAACTTATATACATTTAATTAGCTCATTATAACCCAAAAATATTTAAAAGGTATCAACCAGTGTTGCCAACTAACATTTTCAAAGTTCAGTAGATTTTTTGATTTTTTCTTCAAAATACCATTGATTGACAAAAATGTATGAAATTCAACGATTGTGTTTGGTGAAAGCGTGCATATTGACATAATCTCACAAGTGTCTTTTAAAAAATCATGTAAAAAGTGACTTTTGTTCATCACAAATATCATTATTTCTTTTTTCCTGACAACAATTTCAGTAGATCTAATGAAATTCCAGTAGACATGGCAACACTGACTATGCGATCAACCCAGTGTTGCCAAGTCAAAATTTAAAAATTCAGTAGATAGACATGGCAACACTGACTATGCGATCAACCCAGCAGTGTTGCCATGTCTACTGAAATTTGCCAATATACTGAATTTTTGATTTTTTTTCGAAATTCAAGAAATCTACTGATATTTGTGTTTCTCCATAATTGTAAATTAACTGATGATTCTTTCAAAAATAAACTTGAAATGATTTACGCATGACCTTTTTTGATGTTATACACTTCTAAATTGACATAAAAAGCATTGTAACTCTACCCAAGAGCGCCATTTTACCCATTAATATCATCATTGTTTACAGTAAATTAATATTATTAGTTATTGTTATTCTTATTAGTTTTAAATCATATTTAATAAACCACATTTTTCAAAATCTTCTGAAATTTTAAATTTTGACTTGGCAACACTGGGTTGCAGTGTTGCCAAGTCAAAATTTAAAAATTCAGTAGATAGACATGGCAACACTGACTAATGCGATCAACCCAGTGTTGCCAAGTCAAAATTAAAAAAAAAATCAGTAGATAGACATGGCAACACTGACTATGTGATCAACCCAGTGTTGCCAAGTCAAAATTTAAAAAAATCAGTAGATAGACATGGCAACACTGACTATGCGATCAACCCAGTGTTGCCAAGCCAAAATTTAAAAAATCAGTAGATAGACATGGCGACACTGACTATGCGATCAACCCAGTGTTGCCAAGTCAAAATTTAAAATTTCAGTAGATTTTGACAAAAAATTCAGTAGATTTCATAAAATATCAGTAGATTTTGAAAAATGTGGTTTATTAGATATGATTTAAAACTAATAAGAATAACAATAACTAATAATATTAATTTACTGTAAACAATGATGATATTAATGGGTAAAATGGCGCTCTTGGGTAGAGTTACAATGCTTTTTATGTCAATTTAGAAGTGTATAACATCAAAAAAGTCATGCGTAAATCATTTCAAGTTTATTATTGAAAGAATCATCAGTTAATTTACAATTGTGGAGAAACACAAATATCAGTAGAATTCTTGAATTTCGAAAAAAAATCAAAAATTCAGTATATTGGCAAAAAATATCAGTTCATCTACTGAATTTTCAGTAGACATGGCAACACTGGATCAACCATAGAATATTATTTCAAAATTTAATAAAGTAACATTTTTTTATGGCTGTTAAATGATAATTTTTTAAACCAATGAAACTTATATACATTCAATTGGCTCATATAACCCAAAAATATTTAAAAGGTATTCAACAATAATTGGTGTTATACATATTATTTAAATCATTATCAACCAGGATCAATCCACTGCTATAGCAGGCCTAGCAGCCTGAAGTGGTGTCAGGTGATATTGTGAAGGCCTGACTCCAGAATAGACTACGCATATGACTCCAAATTTGTATTGGCAGTGACGAGATGCAAATCGTAAAACTGACAAATCAGCGAAATGTCAAAATGTCTGACGTAAATGAAAATCCATCCCGAAGGGAAAACTATGGCGCCGTTTATGCATACTTCACAATTATATTAATATACAATACCGCCAAGCCGTCTGCAAGACCTAGCGAGACAGACTGGCGAGAGCCAGCTGGCTCAGCTAGTCTCCTATATATTATTATCCTACAGCTTTGCCCGTTTTTGCGAGCGATTGTGTGCCTTATTCGTCATGTCCAATAGGTTTAAATGAAAAATCGGCTCTCGGATCGTGAAATATCGGTAAACCATAGTTGACAGCCGTTTGACGAAATACCACCCTAAATCGGTGATTTTTATTCATTTCCCGATACATTTTCCAGCGACACGCCACTTTATTGACAACTGATTATGTCGGGAATTAATTTTTTCACAATGTTTGCAACACTCAAAGCGGCTCACCAAAGATGGCCGCTTTAAATTTAAAATGCGTTTTGACCGATATCTACAATTGATTTTCACAAACTAATCATAATAAGATTGACCGATAAACATATTAGAACTGATTTATTTATTTTTTTGTGAATAAAGTTCTTTGTTTTAAGTTAAGTTTCTACACCTCTGACGGAAATCAAGTCTTTTGACACTACGTATTTATCGCGCTATGTATACTCAACTGCATTATTCCAATTTACTCACCACATGTATACTTATCAGATGCATTCGAGTAACTACAATTTGAAGTGAGCACAATTTTGTAATACTTAACACAGTCACAAAAAAATCACTTTTAAAAACTAGATACCACCCGTCATTTGTTGTTTCACAGGTCACAGGTGATATTATTTACGTCTCATGATGATTTTAAAATGCACAGCACTATATAATAACTCACATTTATAACAAGTACCCGTAGATAACTATAATTATTCAAATAAACAATGACATTTATACGAATTCCGATTAAAACTGATCATTTCATTGAAACGCGGGCGCTTTAACATAACCAAGGAATAATATTTCCAAATTTAATGTCACTTTTTTTTTTTGTACGGCTGTTGAATGAATTTTTTTTGAACCAATCAAACTGATATACATTTAATTATCTCATTATATAACCCAAAAATATTTAAAAGGTATCAACCAGTGTTGCCAACTAAAATTTTCAAAGTTCAGTAAATTTTTTAATTATTTCTTCAAAATATCAGTAGATTGACAAAAATGTATAAAATTCAACAATTGTGTTTGGTGAAAGCGTGCATATTGACACAATCTTACAAGTGTCTTTTAAAAAATCATGTAAAAAGTGACTTTTGTTCATCACAAATATCGTAATTTCTTCTTTTCCTGACAAAAATTACAGTAGATCTAATGAAATTCCAGTAGATATGGCAACACTGACTATGCGATCAACCCAGTGTTGCCAAGTCAAAATTTAAAAATTCAGTAGATAGACATGACAACACTGACTATGCGATCAACCCAGCAGTGTTGCCAATATACTGAATTTTTGATTTTTTTCGAAATTCAAGAAATCTACTGATATTTGTGTTTCTCCATAATTGTAAATTAACTGATGATTCTTTTAATAATAAACTTGAAATGATTTACGCACGACCTTTTTTGATGTTATACACTTCTAAATTGACATAAAAAGCATTGTAACTCTACCCAAGAGCGCCATTTTACCCATTAATATCATCATTGTTTACAGTAAATTAATATTATTAGTTATTGTTATTCTTATTAGTTTTAAATCATATCTAATAAACCACATTTTCAAAATCTACTGATATTTTATGAAATCTACTGAATTTTTTGTAAAATCTACGAAATTTAAAATTTTGAATTGGCAACACTGGGTTGCAGTGTTGCCAAGTCAAAATTTAAAAATTCAGTAGATAGACAAGGCAACACTGACTATGCGATCAACCCAGTGTTGCCAAGTCAAAATTTAAAATTTAAAACTAATAAGAATAACAATAACTAATTATATTAATTTATTGTAAGCAATGATGATAATATTAATGGGTAAAATGGCGCTCTTGGGTAGAGTTACAATGCTTTTTATGTCAATTTAGAAGTGTATAACATCAAAAAAGGTCATGCATAAATCATTTCAAGTTTATTATTGAAAGAATCATCAGTTAATTTACAATTATGGAGAACCACAAATATCAGTAGATTTCTTGAATTTCGAAAAAAAATATCAGTTGATCTACTAAAATTTCAGTAGACATGGCAACACTGGATCAACCATAGATTATTATTTCAAAATTTGATAACGTTACCTTTTTTTATGGCTGTTAAATGATAATTTTTTAAACCAATGAAACTTATATACATTCAATTAGCTCATATAACCCAAAAATATTTAAAAGGTATTCAACAATAATTGGTGTTATACATATTATTTAAATCATTATCAACCAGAATCAATCCACTGCTGGATAAAGGCCTCCCTAGCCTGATTCTATTCCTTTCTGTCATTTGAATTCCTGTATTTATCAAAATCGGTGATATTATATTTATCCTCATATTCATATTCATATCATCATCATAATCATCGACCTGAACCAATTCACTGCTGGATAAAGGCCTCCCTACTCTGATTCTACTCCTTTCTGTCATTTGAATTGCTGTATTTATCAAAATCGGAGATATTATATTTATCTACATATTCGTATCGTTATCATCATCATCAACTAGGATCAATCCACTGCTGGATGAAGGGTTCCGCAACCTGATTCTACTACTAGCAGTTAAACGAATTTGTGATACTATACCTATTTATATCATCCTTATCGACATTGACCTGAACCAATCCACTGCTGGATTAAGGCCTCCCTAGCCTGACTCTACTCCTTTCTGTCTTTTGAATTGCTGTATTTATCAAAATCGGTGAAATTATATTTATCTACATATTCATATCGTTATCATCATCATCAACTAGGATCAATCCACTGCTGGATGAAGGGTTCCGCAACCTGATTCTACTACTAGCAGTTAAACGAATTTGTGATACTATACCTATTTATATCATCCTTATCGACATTGACCTGAACCAATCCACTGCTGGATTAAGGCCTCCCTAGCCTGACTCTACTCCTTTCTGTCTTTTGAATTGCTGTATTTATCAAAATCGGTGAAATTATATTTATCTACATATTCATATCGTTATCATCATCATCATCAACTAGGATCAATTCACTGCTGGATGAAGGGTTCCCTAGCCTGATTCTATTCCTTTCTGTCATTTGAATTGCTGTATTTATCAAAATCGGTGATATTATATTTATCTACATATTAATATCGTTATCGTCACCATCGACCTGATCCAATCCACTGCTGGATATAGGCTTCCCTACCCATATTATACTCCTATCTGTCATTTGAATTGCTGTATTTATCAAAATTGGTGATATTATATTTGTCTACATACTCATATCGTTATCATCATCATCATCAACTAGGATCAATCCACTGCTGGATGAAGGATTCCGCAACCTCATTCTACTACTATCAGCGAAATGTCAAACTGTCTGACGTGAATAAAAAACCCATCCCGAAGAGAAAACTATGGCGCCATCTATGCATACTTCACAATTATATTAAAATCCAACACCGCCAAGCCGTCTGCAAGACCTAGCGAGACAGACTGGCGAGAGCCAGCTGGCTCAGCTAGTGTATAATATAATACTCAGTACATAGAATGTGACATACTGAAATCTTGTATATTATTCGTTATTATTTATTAAAAATATTTTTTTGGATAAACGTAGTACTTACCTATTTCTATCATATCATTCATAATATCAATACTAATTATATCAATAACTATCATACAATTTTATAATATATTTGATATAAAAATATTTTTGACGTACCTATCTGAAAATTTTGCATAAGTTTTTAATTATAATTAAGTACTTAATATACGTGAAAAAGAATTCCACATTTTAAATAAGATGAGCATAACATAACGTTTATCAGTCTGTGTTAATCATGTATGGAAACTAAACGTTTACTTCAGGACCGTGATAATAATGGACACGTTGTTAATTAGTTAATTTAGTTAGGTAAGTAACTTTTATATTATAATCATTAGTTATTACCCATTGAGTAACACGTGCAGATGTGATCAAGACATTCACCATCAGTTTTCCCGTTCTGTTTGCAAAAATCATTGCAAACCTTGTCGGTACAAACTGCACAAAATCCATTGGAAAACACAGACAATATCACGTAAATTAAAATAAAATACTTCATTTTTTGAAAGAGTCTGTTGACAATTTTGCAAATGATCAGTAATTTGCAAGATGTGGGTATTTATACAAATAATTTCTTTTATCGACATACTGTTCACATGCTTATCGTTGTCGTCAGCAAAGCTTGCGGTTATTAGGTATATTGTTTTAAAATTAAACATATCAGACCATTAAATATACAAATGCCACATAAATCTTGAAAAAATTACATATTATAATATAATATTAACTAATGAGGATTAGAGCACCTCCACGAAATCCATTCTCAAACAATGGCGGTTTTAGGTACCTACATTTGAGGTCTGACAAGTTTAGATTTTGGTAATTTCAAACGAAGCGACCGCATCGTCAGTCACTGCTTTTAAAAGTTGTAATGATCGTTTTTGTTACTTCGTTTGCCGCCCTTAACAATATGTCGTCCCATAGTAATGCATGACCTGCATATCCCCACGTGATGTCACAGACGTAATATTTATTAGTCATGTTTATTTTTTATTGAGGCAATGAAACTCCCACCACAATTTATAAAATACATTAAATGACATGGAAGAAAATTGCACCGGATGCGATTTTTTTTACTATGTGAAACAAAGTCATGATGATTTTGTATACAACAGTGATTTTCAGTCAGATGGTCGATTATTTCCATGTACAACATTAACTATTCAATGGACGCAGCATGTGATTGCATTATTAAAGGTATCTAAAGTATCAATTTTGATAAAACCTTGTTGAAAATCAACATTTATTTGCTTTTCATACAGTTAGACACAATATATGTATGTATTTGCTTAGGAATAACGTTAATTATTGTAAATGATTATTTTGTTTATATCACATACCCGATACCGACATACTCGTACATACATCAGCCCGTTTGATTGTATTGCTGATTTTTGGTATTTTACGAGAGATGGATATTTACAATACCACATGCTTAACATAGTAAGTATATCAATACTCTGGTAACTAGGTACAAACAGTCACATTGGTACAAACATACATTAAAAACACAACGTGTGTATTTATCAAATACGGGATTTGCACTCAGGAACCCCAAAATTCTACAGAATATCACTTATTATTGATATTGGAGTTAAGTAATTTGTTAGAACAGGGTTTCCCAAACTATGTTCCGCGGAACACCAGTGTTCCGCCGAACCTGAATAGGTGTTCCGCGACAATTTGGGAAGGTTTTATACACTTTTGCAATATTTTCTGAAAACTAGTAAGGACGATTCCTGGGTTCAGAATCCATTTTCCGTGACAGCTAAACCAGTAGACTTAAGCGCAAGTGACTATGAAAATCTTATTGATTTAATTAGTGACTCTGATTTGAAGATCAGCCTTTAAATGATTTATCGGTGAGTTTTTCAGAAGAGTACCCCAATTTTTCAAAACAAGTTATTATTGTTTTCATACAAGGGGGGCTGACAGGCCTTTAGCTTGGGGGCACGGGCTCTGGGTGGGCCCGGCGTGGCGGGTTGATCACATAAGTAAGATAAACACATATCACAAATTTTCTTTTATATTTAAAAAAAGTCTCCTGCGGCGCAATTATACTTCATGACTATTAATATTTGTTAATTTTAAATTATATAATTGAACAATGTAATTTTTCATTATTCCGTATTGATACTCGACAACTCCATGATGAAAGTAGATGTATTAAAAATAGAAAAATAGTTAATAATACACTGAAAAAGGGCCCTTAATTTGAGCTGTAACAAAATGTGAAAAATGTTAACGTGATGTGTCACACTGCCTTTAACATTAGAGATAGGTAGGGGGCCCGCCAAAGATCCTAGCCTGAGGGCCCGCTTCATGATGGGGGGGCATGATTGTTTTACTTCCGTTTTCTACTACTTATTTATCCGAAGCGGGATTTTCTATTTATGCTGCAACGAAGTCAAAGTGCAGGAACAGGATCGACGCCACACCAGATGTTAGAATGCAACTTACCAATATTGTGCCTGATATATGCCATTAAAGGACTCAAAATTATCAAGTCATTGCCTTAGTGCTTTATTTATTCATATTTTTATGTTTATAATATATTATAGTTGTTTATTTAAAAATATGTAATAACTAAATAAATGATGTGTTTTAATAACATTTTTTTTTAATTTTATCTAGTAGGAATCAATCTAAGTGTTCCGTTAAAATTTCCGGGTTTGTTGCAGTGTTCCATTGCAGAAAAAGTTTGGGAAACCCTGTATTAAATAATTTAAAAAAATATATTCATTATAGTGGTATTATGTCAGTGTAAGAAATACCATTATGTTAACATAATGGAATATGATCTCTCTGGCAATGCGGCCAACGGTTGATATCACAATATGTTCCAGCTGGACATGGTATATCGAGGGTATCACCGCAAAGTCCAAACGTTGTTTTGGATAAGCACTGTAGACTTATTTCACCACACTTATAACACCGTAGTCTTCTATTTACCTTAAAAATATCAATATATAACAGTCGTTATGTTTTTTATAATTTAAAAAAAATCATTCTGTATTCAATTTCATCCCAAATGAAAGTCGACAACTTTTTTCTGCTTTCCGGGTTGATTTTTTTGATTTAATTCTTTCAGTCACGATTCCTCTACTTGAAGTTGTATGAATACCAGGGCTCGAAATGGAACGGAACGCACCGAAGCGCCGTTCCGGCTCGTGAATTTTGTAAAATTATCGCTCCGTCTCGTGGAAAAATATGTTGACCGTCTGAGCTAGATAGGCCATAGAATAGAAAATCTGACACACTTATTTTTATAAAATACACATACGATTTGATGGCTATGTAAATATCTTCAGAAAATTTGTCGAGCGCTCCGGTTCGTAAACTTTTCCATTTCGAGCGCTGATGAATACTATCCTTGGCTTTATCAGACTGACTAACTATACCTATACGCTATTCATATTTCAATACCGTGGTCTAAAAGTTATTAAAGAAATTTATATTTGGTGTTTTTCCGATTTTTTGGGCAGTATAAATGAGAGCTATGCAGCTCTTCTTAGAGTTGACTTATATGTGTCCCTCTGATAAATCGGGAGCATCAATTATTGTCTATTCTCTGTGTACAGAACTAACCTACCATTGGCAGATTCAATTTGGCTGACATTGACTGTTTCGGAAAAATCACTCCGGTTATCGACATATTACTTTGATTGCGTGAATATAAGTTTAGGTGGGCTTTATTCTTAAAATAGGGTCTACTTAGCTGGTTTGGAATACTTGGATGTAAATTTATAATTAGGACTCTTCTGATTACACTGTTTTTTGTATAATATGGCTAAATGAAATCAATTCTACTTAAAGATGGCTAAAAGCATTAAAAAATGCATTGGCATCGTGTTCTGATATATTCTAAAAGTTTCAAATGTCTAGCTAGTCGGGAAGTTAGTTGAAAATCGATTGCAAGATTTGTACCGGACAAATAAGAAAACGAGCTAAGAAAAACGTTGTAATAATAATAATAAAATACGATATACTAATAAAAAAGAGGTTTTCCAAAAAATGAACATTTCATTTAAATATTTTTTATAAGGTTATTTTAGATTGGGCTTAGGTGGAATATTCACCATAAGGTGAAGCCTTTACTGAGCTGTTTTTAAAGAGGCACATAGCGGAAAAATACGAAGCTTGCAATTTGAGATTTTTTTTTTGATAATTTACAATTATTTCAACTGTATTAATTAATAAATATGTATCTGCGGGGCTATTCTAACGTATCCAAAGGTATCTGTTAACATGTTAAAACGGCTAATTATGATAAAATTATCACAATTAGCATATTAGCTATTCCGGCGGACATTTGCGTAAGAAAGTTAACCTAAAAGCAGCTAAAAGTTAACGGCAGGTCGATTGGGCGTGCTACTGCGAGAACGAGAGAAAATATGTCAATTTTACATATTGAAAATTGAGATGCAAGATAGATGCAAAGTTTCAAACCACAATTTGTGGTTCGATTCTACGGATTCTATGGTTCGAATCATAGAAAATGTTCGTTTCACGGCTGTCAAATAACTAGTAATATTGTTTTATTTATTGTCCGTCTACTGCAATGGCATTCATTCTTGCGATCACTTTGCACGCTGACGAAGTAAGAAGACGGCGTGTACGAGGTACACGCGCTGAATATAGAGCAAAGGAGACTTCGCGATAGCCAAGATCCTTTTGATGTTACGGAAACGTTATTCCGACAATTATTGTAGACTGTCGAAAGAAATGGTGATCGAGATAGTGACCAAATTGGACTCCGTGTTGATGAGAGGCATACCCAAAGGAATTCCTGTCCAAATTCAGGTAATTAATACTTTGGACGCTGAAGACGCACATGCGCGTAATGACCAGGCGGCCGATCAATGTAATTAACGTGCATTTTAAAGTTGCTAATTAAAATCTCATTATATAGTCAGCAGCGAATGAGTTAAAGTCACAAATTACTTCGACATTTAGTAGCTATACCTAACCCTACTTTATGACAGCGCAAGATAACATCATGGGTAAGATACATTTACTCAGTTTGACAACAGTACATGTAAATACCTACCTACTTCATCTTTAAGCATTCACCACGACAGATTAATAAGATTTGAATATTATGATATTGAAATAACTTGTTTCCTTTACTTGAATTTTAGGTTATGGCTACTTTGCGTTTTTACGCAGAGGGAGGCTACCAAAAAGGGGTTGGCCAAGACATCTTCTGCGCAATGAGCCAGCCATCAGTGAGCAGATGCATTAGAAATGTATCCGATGCTATAATGTCAGTGCTTGGCAGTACTTACCTGAAGTTTCCGAACAGTGCTGACTCTCGTGACGAAATTCAAAGAAGGTATAATACCTACTTACCAACCAATGCATTATTTTTAATGTCGTGTTGATACCCTCTGACCAATTTATACAATTTTACATATAACTAGAGTACCAAGACATTCACATGATGAGTAAAAAAGCAAATAATAATGATTGAACTGCAATATTATGTGTCAGTAAAATTTTGTTTTTATTTCAGATTCCAAGAAAAGGCACGTGCAATCCGAAATGGATAGAAATACTCGAGTTGGCGGGAAACACGGCCCGCGACAACAAGAAGACCAGGATCATCAGCTATCGTCGTACAAAAGGCCCTTTTCAGGGCCGCCATTTTTATTCAAATCCGACTGGTAGCGAACGCTTCGAGCTCGTTATTGTTGCCTATAAAATTGATTGAAATAATTATTCATCGACAGTATGTAGTATTGAAATTGTATATTATTGTTATTATTACTATAGGTATTAATTAGCGATGAATGTGCATAGAGAGAATTTTACTATTGTTTGATACCTTCATTACAAATAACTAAAACAAAAAATTCATTAACATTCGAACTCAATAACATGACATTTATTATTTAACGAATCAATGGTCAAAATGGAAATGGAACGATTGCGTAACGAAAGAGTTTTAACTTAATGTTTAGTGTACACTATTTATGGCGGATCTTAACAGCCTACTTCCACCCTTCGCCACTGGCACTGCCAGTAACAAACATTTTCGTTTGGTTTTACATTTACCCGTATTCCGTATACATCAAAGGAATCAAAATTTTGCATAGTTATGAGTGGGTATTTAATGAAAACACAATGTATAACGTTTCCAATTTATTTAATCGAAAACATATTCAAAAAACAGATTGTGATCATTGAAATCTTAGTTCTGCATTCAGCTGACGAACGTCGGTCGCCGCTTTCGTCTGCTCTCTCGGTCATCTTCGTTATTCTCTTGTTGCCTTTTGGTTTTCTTCGTATTGATTGATCTAAAAACATTTCAGGCAAATTAGGTTATGCGGTTGAGGTGCTCACTATTCATTGAATGTGGTAGAGAGACTCAACGGTGTACTTAAAACAAAATTTAGATGCCTACGAGCGAACAAAAAGCAACTAAAATAAAAAAAATATATGCATGTTGTATTCTGCACAACATGATACAACAATTTAGGTAATTTAAGTTTCAAGTAAATAAAAACAGTAGGTACTTAAAGAGATGTGACATTGGATTGAGTATGCCATGTATTGTCTAACAAATCTCTTTTTTTCAGGATACCGAATCTAACTTGTAGATGACCCTGTCCCATCTGAATTTGTATATACTGCCACTTGGAATGCCAATAGGATAAGGCAGGCATATTCTGCTCAACGGAGAATTGTCAACACATATTTTTGTGCCAATAATTAATTAAATAAATGCGGCATAATAAATAACTAACCTTTTACCCAATATATTATCGACAATTGACTGAAATATGCCAAATTTATCATAATGCACATACTATTATGTACTTATTCTATTTTATACGTTTATAATAATTATATTGTATTATATTAACATTAATAAAAATTGTTAGTAATGCTTTTATACTTGGATTATTTTTTTTACAACACACCATATACATAATTTCTTCTGATACCAAGGCCTGAACAAAAACGATGCATAAGTGCGAGTGAGAAAGTATTCGGTACCGTTATAATCTCTGCGACACGCACAAGAGTACGATAAAAGGATTACAGATCTGGGAGATGGTTTGCTACGATGTAGCCGGCAGATCTTAGCTTATTGCATAACTAAGCGTCTATAACCGTGTTGCTAAAATTGCTATTTTTGTGTTAAACATAAAGTCAGTGGTAAATATTTTTAGTTAATTAAGTAGAAAAGATGGTTCTGTGTGTTGTATTAAAATATGGTAGCCGTACTGATAAGCAACAAGATGGTATTACGTTTCATAGGTAAGTTGATACATGTTCGTGATAATTTATTTGTATATTATTATATATTTTAATATCAGTGACCTAGTGTATCTTTAAAATAACTTAAATTATGGATATTTTTACCTAATGGTTGCATTTTGACCGCTTAAAAATACTATATGACGTAAAAAATAGAAAATTATATTTTAATTCTGAGAGTCTAGTGCGAGCACTAGCGAAATGGTCTATGGTCTCGAACATTTGTAGACGAATGCGTTCGCTCGCCCACAAACCAAACGCACGGCACGTGGCTTCATTTAGCAATGCAACGGGTGGCGTCTAGATATATCTATAGTCTATGTCTGATACAATACTCTCTTTTGATATCGTAGTAAGGGTGGCTCTGGACTTTAAAATAATTCGTTATTTCGTACATTTCTTACAAAGTACATTCTTGTTGATAATGCAAAAACTGTGCTCTACCACGCAGTTGCTACTCTCTCCTCTGTTCCCTGTCACTTTCTCAAATTCGTAAAAGGGTGGTATTTGACTATTTATATATATACTTATAACAAGTTTCTAAAGAAAACAAGCGTTAAATTTATTACACTCATTGATAAATAAATAATATTTTAATGTACACTTTCTGAGGAACTAATTACGTGTGAAAGTCGAGGGCCACATGTATTAAGTATAGATATGGCAGGCGTATGTACTACTTACTTACTAAAGAAATATTGTTTGTTTACGTTTACATACTGCATACATAATATTATATTAGTGTATGCAGTCAATCAGTCATGATGACCTAGTCTAGATGAATGCTATTTTCAGTTTGGGAAAAACGGCCGGCATCAATGATGGCCTATATCTCGCTGCTGTAATACAAATTTTCACATTTTTTATCACATTTCATTTTATATGTGCCGAAATACAAAAAAAAACCCTAAACCGAAGATGTTCTGACTGTTCTGTTGACTGTTTTTTTGTGTGGAACCTGTCTAATTTTGAATGATTTTTGTTTTATGTCGAATGTCTTTCTTGGGCCGTAAAGGCGTCTCTATTCTCTGCCGGGTCAGATGTTCACCGGCCGAGTGATTATCATAGACTGCAATACAAATAGATGGATAATATTTAATATTGCTGGCTGGAAATAAATTCTAATATATATTACTATGCACAAACAATATTTAACTATTACCTCTAGGTATGCCCTCGAAGCTTGGCACCGAGTGACGTGCGACAACCTCCTCACGTGTTGGTGTGTTACGGGCTGCAATAGAAATAAATCAATGACATCCACAGCGCGGTTGCCCGTTGCATTTAATGGTCGGCATTTTTCTTCCGTGCCTTTTGCTTCATCTCCTTCCATACCTGGGAAATCACAATAATAAAACGTATCAAGATTAACAATACCTAGTAAACATTAATAAGTGCTAAGACATTAACTTTAGGTTATTATTATTAAGTATTTACAATAACAGCTTTCCACTTTTCAACATAATTTGGTGGGCCTATATTGGCTAATCGCCGGGATACATGCTCCGATACCCCGAGAGGACCATAAAATGTCGCGAGGGCAAGGTTTTTGTTCTCGTACATTAATTGTACGAGAAGGTCTTTTTGTGTAGATGTTATACGCGGCCCGCGAGGAACCAAAACACCTAAATACATAAAAGATACCATTATAAGTTATTTATTGGCACATTCACTATAATAATCAAATATTTTAAATTATATATTCTTACCCGTGGTGTCACCGCTATTAAAGCCCATATTATTCCATTGGCAGATTGCGTCTAGGTGGGCTTCTGGTGGGTAGAAGCCGGTTACAAAATTTAAATTAAAATTTCATTGCAGTTTTTACTGAAAACAGTACCACTAATTACCTAGGTTGCAGGTTGTATGTACGTATACACTGACATCTATGAATTTTATTACTAACAATTTAACTTGTTATTGTTTCGAATAATAATATTGCTGTATTCATAAGCTTTTTCTACCTATACCTAGATGCCACATTCAAATTACACTGTTATGTGATTTTATAGCACAGTTAGGTTGGGTACTTTAGATGTTTTGAGTTGACAAGCGATTGGATTCCTAATTTTTTATTTCCTGTAGGAATCACTTTCCGAAGTTCAGAATCTCAACCCCAGGATGCTGTTTTTTTCGTATTAGTAGAGGCACCTGGTAGAAAAATACTAAGCATGCAATTTCAGAAAATTGATTAAAAATATATTTTCAAATATTTCGATTAATCAGTGCGTATTTTTAGAAGAAATCATAAAAATAAATTTATAATATTTATAAAAATAATTTTATTTTATGGTTTTGTTCACCATATCTTTTTTATAAAGTTCATTCTAATAAAGTCTAAAAAAGACGAGTGCGTGCATACTTAAATACTTATTTTAAAAAAGATACTTACTTACTTATTTCTAAAAAAGTATAATATAACTTCAACTCCTTTTTATTTAAATCGAATTCCGATTTTCGGTACGGTCACACAAAATCGTTAAAAAAATACTTGTGCGAAAACTGCCATACACACTACAAAAATAGGATAGGCTTTCAGATTTATTTATTTTTTATGCATCCATTATTGTTTTAACTAAGATGTCAGCACTTTCTGTCTGCTTCATGGAAACCCACCACTGCTATTAAAAGTTGTAATGTTCGTATTGGTTCCGCCGCCGTTTATAATATGCCGCCCTTAAGCAACACATGGCCTGCCTATCCCTACTGTATGTATAAATAAAAGCCTTACCAATGGCATTGAAAGACAATGCTGGATTTTGTTGATCAATACATATTATAATATATTATACTCAGCTATAGAAACTTTAAACATTACGCATATTATGGCCCCCACAAGGGGAGGCTAAAAGGGCTCTACCCGGCGTGCCGAGTCGACCAGATAAGTGAGATAAATAGACGTCACATAATTTCTATAATATTAAAAAAAGCGTCGCCTGCGGCACTATTTTACTTCAATAATGTTAATATTTTAAGACATGTCGTTGTGCGATGCAATTTTTAATTGTGTGTAGATTCTCGACAACTCCATAACTCCAAAAATCGCTAAAAATAAACATTAATTTTACTTCATTCACCATTTTGACAAATCTACTGTTGTAGAGAGTCACACTGCCTTTATCCTTAAGGATAGGTAAGGGGGCCTGCCAAAAACCCTAGTCTGGGGCTCTCTTCAGGATGTGGGGGCCATGATGTACATAATTACTTCAATATCACAGCATCCTCAAAAATAATGATGTGTCGATATGGTTATTTATAATAATATATTAAGGTTCTAATTCATTATATTTTCTCGATTTTTTCAAAGAAAATAACCGTTATTAAAACAAACTGATACAGATGTGAATCATAAAAGTTTATTTATTTCAACTTTGTAAATAGTATTAATTATTCTCTTCTTTTTTTTTAATTATCCACCATCAGTTATATTTATAATATTATATATTTTGAATAAATTGTCAAAATCAATTAAAATGGTAGAAGGTAGATAAGTGATGTATAATAGTTCTCAATATACGGCAGAGTCATCTCTGTTCTCTGATTTGTGTAAAAATGGTCTTACTCTGAAGGTGTTTTAGTAGCGGCTAAAATAAATAGAAAGTATGTTCACAAGAATCGTCAAAAATCTATGTTTTTTTTAAATAAATATAGAAACCCGTAAAACTACGAATTTATAAAAAAACCTCTTTTTTTACTTGCTACCTTTCAAATTATACACATTTATATAGTGATAGCTTTTTAGTTCGGTATCTTCCGCAAGCATATTGTAGCTGTCGAGCCTGCAATATTTTGGTCTGTCTCTTCAATGGATTGCCGGGCATTACTCATTTTGCCGACTCGTTAAAAATCGTACGATGCATGCGACATAGTCAGGATTCGTAGCGAAGGGTGGAGGTAGGCTGTTAAGTTTCGCTATGAATGGTGCACATTATAATTTTGTTAGTCATACGTTTTTGTTTTTATCGAAGTAAGACTTAAGTTTACATAATATGGTATTTGTTATTTTTTTTTAAATCAATTAAACCCTGCCTATTTAAATGAAACCAAATACGTATGACTGACAAAGTTTAGTGTGGACTATTAATTGAGGATCTAAATAGCCTACCTCCACCCATCGCCACTGGTCAGTATAGTATCCTAATCTTAGTTGATTAACCCTAAATGCATGATAGCATCACTTAATGTAAGTACAAAATATACTTTTCCAATCTATCACATTTAATGTTTAATATTATTATAAATTAACCATTTTGTCAGCACACTCTGTCCATTATAGAGAACTGCAAAGAAAGTTTTATTCATACAAAAAATATATATAAACAAAACTACATATTTGCTGAAAAGCAACACCGTGCAATTAAGTTTTAAAGTTTTTTGTGTATACGACTGTAGTAGTAGTATGCAGACCAAATCATAACATTAAGATCAAAATTAAGATGACGACTTAAAAAAAACCCTAGTATTTTATACATTCGAGATATAATTCTGGGCACTCGAATTTTACAGATGCAATATACTGATCTGATACAGGCAGGTCATACACGCGATTTTTCACGAATTTTGTATTTTTTAACAATTAAAATTATCATTATTACTTGCCTTTTCACCAGTCCAGCCTATTGGTCCTAGATCCCCTTTATCTCCATGCTCTTCTTTAATTCCCGTTAGTCCAGGAATTCCGGGAATTCCTTGACCACCTTTTAATCCAGAAAATCCTGTTACACTAGCATTTCCTTTCTCTCCCTTGAATGAATGAAAAAATAACAATTTTCATTGTCCGAGAAAACAAAAATACAATGACATAAAAATTAAAAAAAAAATACTATATTAATTCACCAACCTTTATAATGCCCAATTTATATGGGTTTATTGTCTTACCATTAAACTATTGATCATCTGATTCAGAAACGTTACGTCTTTTGTTGGAAAATGGCACATCATAATTATGTGTGGGCACTCTATGGAGGACGATAAAGTGCTACCTACAGTATAATATCTATAGTGATCTACAAAATCAAAACCCATCAGAATATTGTAAATACTTGAAATATTATTGAAACGCATTTTTATTGTTTTATATATAATATTAATTTAATAATGATGACTATTATTATAGTGGTTATTATATTATGTATACAAAATAGAGTTTGTGATTTCTCGACTTTTTTCTTTTCTTGAGATTTGAGAATTTTCAAAATTAATGATATTTGTTTTCTCGAGAGCTCTCGAGATTCTCTTGTTTTATTTTTTTAGACCTTACGGGAAAAAAATACCGATAAATTTAAGAAATTCCGCTCATTATGAAAGCCGAGCTTAATTTTTTATAACCTTCAGCCAAATTTTTTTAATCGGGAATTTTAAAAAATTCCATTCAAAATAGATGCCGAAGCTTTTTCCACCGAGAAAGTAAATTTTCTTGTGGAATTCCAACAGTTTTCATTTAAACGGCGGTTGCGATCGGCAGTTTAGCTTAGTAACGATTTTTCGAGATAAATATAGACTCTTTAAATATAAAAATAACTTTTATCCAGTGATTTTTGATGTGTATAAATGTTTTGAAAAAAAACGTAATTTAAACTGAATTAATTTCTTAATTAATGCTTAATTTTATCTTCTTATTTATTGTAAGTATACCTGACAAGTGTGTTCTTTTTATCAGATCTCTTTACCCTACCTCTTTCTAAAAGTCACCCTTCGCCATGCTATTTAAATACCGTATTCTGAAAGTTAGAACAAAATTATTTTTCCTAAATAATGGGTGGTATGCATGAGAACTGTGCCGTTATTCTTCGTGTTGATCTGTGTGTCCCTGATGACAATCATAGAAATCTGGAGCATCAATTGTTGTTTGCCTGTCAATAATAGTTTGCAACAATAGGGTCTTATGAAGCTTAATATTATAATATTACCTATATAATAAGTGGGGTGGCATCAGGTAGCCGATTGTGGGTCACACAAAACATTACGAGTAGCTTACCTAGTGGCTAAATTGAAACTGAAATTTGAATTATCACACAAGTACCTATGTGAATATTTATAAAATAAATAATTATAAAAATGGTCAAACTAACTTGAGGCCCGGGGACTCCTTGTGGACCAATTGAGCCTTGCGGTCCTGGTGAGCCTTCGGGTCCAAGCGATCCTTGAAGTCCCTGTAGCCCCATCGGGGTCCTTGAGGACCTTGTAGTCCAAGAGTTCCTTGATCTCCCTTAATTCCTGGAAGGCCATTAATACCGGCAACTCCTGGTTGCCCCGTAAAACCCAAAGATCCTTGCTGACCCTATTTATTTAATGATTAAGATTAAAATCCTTTCCACGCGGATAGTACACCAGTTGTACACTAATTAATTGGGCACTCGATATAATTATCATGTTATTTAAATGCGGTAATTAAATAGTGATTAAATGCGCCGCGTCCAACAAGTTAAGCATTATGATTAAATCGTTGTCATCATGGGTGTGACATTTAGGAATATGCTTTGGCTTCCTACGACAACACTGTCTGACAACTTGTTTTCATCAATAGTACAATAGTAATCGCTTTTTAGTTAGGTATATTTCGCAAGCATATTATAGCCATTGGTGACTTCATCGAACCTGCGATTTTTGGGATTATCCCTTCTAAATTATATTGGTTTGCCGACATGTTCAAACACACGCGTTAACATGATCTTACTCCCTACTTCAGTTATAGTTTGTTAATTTATGGCTACGGCTGTATGTTGTAGCCTAACCACTGGGAAATTCCAAAAGAAAATTTAAAAAAATATACTACCATATTCTTAGGTCAATAATTATTATAAAACAATCATCATTTGTAAGATGTTTTATCACATTTGAATGGCCAAAGACATAGCTTATAATCAGTATCTTTATAATATATTGTCAATGTAAATAAAAAATTTGAGTAATGAATATCATTTTATATATAGGTTATTCCTAAGTTAAGAATGATTGATTAATTATTATTATACCTATATATTATTTAATCATTTATGTCAGCTGCAAACAGTTTAGACTTTTTTCTATTTTTTTTATAGTTTTTGAAGAAAAAAAATCAGGAATGATTAAAGCTGGAGATTGTCCAGAGGAACACAAGATGTCATCTTGCCCCTACTTGCCTTTTCACCAGTCCAGCCTATTGTTCCTTGATCCCCTTTATATCCATGCTCTCCTTTAATTCCCATTAGACCAGGAATTCCGGGAATTCCCTCGTCACCCTTTGATCCAGAAAATCCTGTTACACCCGCATTTCCTTTCTCTCCCTTGAATGAGTGAAAAATAAAAAAAAATATTCTCTGACAAAATAAAAATAAAATCATATAAAATTAAAAAAAAATAATCCTATATTAATCCACCTACATATTATATAATGTATAGGTTTATTGTCAAACTTTTTAAACTATTGATCATCTGATTTAGATACATTACATCTTTATAAATAAAGAATTTTGTAGAATAATTTTGATGGCCAGTAAATAGCACATCATAAGTCTGGGCACTCGACGAATGGCGATAAAGTACTACCTAAATTATATCCATACTGATCTACAAAGTCAAAACCTAGCAGAATATTGGTGACTTTTGAAATATAAAATAAGTATTTTTGAATATATTTCTGGTAGCTAACTTTATAATATTATGACTTATTAAATAGTATCTTAAAGGCTCTAAAAGCTTGCTCAATACACTCTCATTTCATTATTGAGCTATTTTATAGATACACATCAAAGCTGCTACACAGAATGGGCGAAGGGATGAAAAGAAAAAAACAATAAATACTATTCTAATAGTAACAGTGAAGGCACAATTTTTTCTGGAGAGCCGGACAGAAGAATATTATTCTACTAAATTTAACATAATACGGAAGCTTCTAAATAAGTTATTTGAAAAAAATCTGTCCAAATTAGATTTTATTCTGACAAATTGACATTTATACTTACCATTAATTATTTTAATAATTCCCTATGCTTATTTAAATACTTCCATAGATATTATTTTTATACTTACCAATAATCATTTTTTACTTGCTGTAATATTAAATAATTGCCACTATTTTAAAAATACTTGCTGTTTTTGAATTATATACTTACCAAATAATTTGAAACCTTATAGTATATTATTATGAATACCATTAGAGTTCCTGATTTCTAGAATTATTTCCTTTCTTGAGATTTGAGAATTCTCGAAATCAATAATATTTGTTTTCTGAAGAATTAAAGATTGGTATTTTTGATTTTTCAAGAGAAGAGAATGAGAAGCTCTCAAGTTTCTCTTTTTTATTTGTTTCGATCGTATGGCAAAAACTACCGATAAATTTAAAAAATTCCGCTCAATATGAAAGTCCAGAGCTTCTTTTTATAACCTTCAGCCAAAATTGTTTAATCGGGAATTTTAAGAAATTTCATTCATAATCTATGTCGAAGCTTTTTTGACCGAGAAATTAAAGTTACCATCAATTTTCATATAAACGGCGGTTGCGATCGGCAGTTAAGCTTAGTGACAACTTTACGATTTCTCGAGAATCTCGTCGATGATTTCTCGAGATATGAAAACACTCGAAATTTAGGCGAATTGCATTTTTGAGATTTAAGATAGGTTTTTTCTGATTATTTTTAGAAAATTCTCAAGACGAGATTTCTGGATCAAAACCTCTATGTATAATTAATCCGAGAAAGAATTTGGACAGATCCCCTTAAATGAAACGCCTTTTTATTTCCAAAATGAAATATAAATAAGAATAATATATTGATTCAACTTACTTGCATACCAGGACTGCCAACTGTTCCTTGATTTCCCTTGTCTCCAGATACTCCCTTAATACCCTGTGGCCCAGTAAATCCCATATTTCCTGCATAACCCGGAAACCCTTGTAGACCCATTTCTCCCTTTATTCCCTTAAATGAGTGATCGATAAGTTAAAAAAATCATAATTAAAAACTAAAATATGCGAAATAATAATATAATTTATATTATATACGTAAATGCGCACCCAATGAATAAAGAAATACGTTTATAATATATTTCAAAGCTTAATATTATAGTAAGTGTCTGTCAGCTGCCTGTTTGTATATGATTATTCAATAATAGCTTTCAAACTTCTAGACCAATATTGCTGAAACTTGCAAGGCAAGCAAACAAGCTAGTATTTAATATTATGAACAAAATTACATTTACTAACCATTAGACCAGGAGTTCCACTGTTTCCATTGATACCAGGTTTACCATCTGATCCTTTATCACCTTTATCACCTTTGATTCCCTAAAATAGTCGTTTCAATAATTATTTACAAAATAATAATATTTCTTAAATGGTAATATTTTTCCACGATGTCAAATTTTACCTCTATTATGTCCGGTAATTTATCATCAAAAATTGTCACAATTGTAATGAACTTCTTCAAAATTCATGAGCACATAATACCGAGTGGATAGATATCAAATTTTTACTCACATCAGCTATTCCATTTTTACCAGGGATTCCATGTAATCCTGGTAGTCCAGGATAACCAGAAATTCCACGTTCCCCTTTAATTACTAGAACGTATCCGGAATCATCATTCTCACCCTAAAAGTGTTACTAAGTGTACAAGTGATTCAAGTTATTTAATATTTTCATTAATTTAAAAATTATAATTTCTAACGATGTTTTGAATGGTCGAAAATCCATCTCTGTTATAAAGATTATGTGATTATAGATAACAAAATGGTAATATGGAAACTAACTGATTGCCTTTTAAAGCTTGGAAGTCCTGTCAATCCTGGATTACCTTTTTCACCAATCAGTCCTGGAAATCCTCGTGGACCAGGACTTCCTATTTCTCCAGGCTCCCCCTAGATAAAATTAAATATTATATATTTTTATAGAATTTTTAAATAAGATATATATTTTTTAGAGATATTGAGAGTTGATTGTATCACAAACTGTATGGCATGTTGTACCATTTTGTTGAAACTACATATAGTACAGATAAAACTCATTTAATTCATGCCAGAAAAATCAGTACCTAATCATGTGTATATACTTAACGATTTTTTCATCGCTGTAAGTGGGTTCCCATTTTCGTTTTCAAAAATATATGGCCCAGTTACACCTTAAAACCATAAACCACACCAAATATTAATTTTTGTGGTAGCAACGGTGTTTCAGACATTCATCTGCGGGTTTCCGGTCTGCCTGTCGAACTGGTGACCAGGTTCAAATACTTAGGTGCCACGGTTGCCAACGATGGTGGTATTTCGAGTGAGCTTGAAATACGCATGGGTATGGCGGGTTGCCATTCAGCCAACTTGAAGTCGCATGGAGGTCAATGCTGTATTCTGTGAGGACCAAATATCGTTTAACACGTACGTGTCACCTGGGCACCCCGACTTAGGCGCAAGGGACTCTAGCACGCCAATGTTAGCGCGTGGGATCTTAACGCGCCGACAGTAGCGCGCAAAATAATATTATTTTTTATTGTTCATTGCTCATTTAAAGAAATTTACCTACCTTAGATAACTTTGGATCAAAAATTACATCTTATTTAAAATTAATTGGTACCTACTTTTATAAACCTATTCATGAACATTTTATCCATTGAATATATTACATGGAATTGAGTATCCATTACGTCGCTAGAAAGGCATTAATTCCGCTGGGTTTTTTTAATATGCTATTGATATTAAATGTGTTATTGTTATTTCAAATAATCTAAATTATTATGTATATAATAAAATATAACAGATTTCATGAATGTAATAAATTAATATATATTTTTATATAAGTAATTAATAAATTGCGCAATAAAGTCCACGCGCAAATTTCGGCGCCGTAGAGTCCCGCGCGCTAATGTCGCCCCCGCGTTACCTGTGCTACTGTATGGCTTTGAGACATGGCTTCTTATTAAACTTTAAAGTTCTCGGCTTTTGTCGCCGCTAAATCTTAGGGGTGCATTGGGACGACCACTTTACAGACACAGCAGCCCTTCGGTCGGTGACGAAGAGACGCTTTATGTGGCTATGACATGTCCCCCCCTCAGGCCGTCCCCCACCCCGCAACGGTGCTACAAAAGTAAATTACGCGCTGCAGGTGTGGCATGGCGGAAGGCGCGAAACTTGGGGATGGACCGAGGGAACTGGCGCGGACTTGTGCTTGTCCTATGACATAATACTTGGGTGAAAGAGATAAAAAGGTGTTTCAAGAATGGCATGTGGGTTTTCATTACTCCAAATGTGACAATTGTGTGTGTCTACGAAGCCATTTAACCAAAACTTAAATTTCATTAAACTTCATGAAATAATTGGACTGTTTAAAGTTGCTCTAAAGTCAGCCCAATCAGCAAAATTTTGACGCACCAATTGGTCAATCGGTTTAAGTTCTTACGTTAACTGCATTTTATACACCTACAAATGCTTATAAACATTATTATTTTATGTAGTGCCATAAGAAAGTTCTAAATTCTCGAGAACAAGGTGTAATTCAGATTGTTCTGGATTTTTGTCCACACTTTGATTCATTACACCAATATTTTCAGCAGTACGTGTTTACGTTTTGACGATGTGGATTTTTAGCATCACACGCATTACCATTTGACTCAAATTTTCCAATTAATTTACAAACAGTAAGATCTGTAAGGTAGACTATTTTGAAAATAAATTGCACATAATGCCCGAAGCGTTGCTCGAATAGATTCATTATTGTTGTATTAAATGATTGTAACAATTTGTATAAGCTGTTAATAACTTACTGTGTAGCTTTCCATGATGATTAATTTACCAAAAAATACTCAACACAAATTCCAATTTTGGAGGGTATCCAAAAAAATGGCTGCTATAACGTTTTCAAAATCTATGGTAGTAAGATGACATCCCTATAAATGAATTATTTTATTATATTTCAAAAAGAGACAATCAAAGTAGCAAACAAAATAAAACGCCTTCTTCAATCAAATTCAATTGAAATTATAAATTAAACCTACTGAAAATATTTGAATTATAAGCATAGTTAATAATATTATGTAAATAATAAATTATACTTTATTCGTCATTCAGTCTATGCTTTTCAAGTTTTTAATAATCTTTCCTTCTGTACGGAACTGTAGCTCATACGTATCAATTTGACATGAACAAAAATATTACTTTTAGAAAATTAGTAAAAACTATTTTTACACCTAGGTACCTTAGTGTTTACAGAAGCGAAAATATTTTGAAAAAACCGAATCATTTTCAAAATGGCGACGCTAGCCAAAATGCGCAAAGGTCAAAATTTTGATTTTCCTAATTTGTGCCCGGAAATAATACAACAAGAGGATAAGGCCTCTTTATCGCTCCTACTATAGAGTATAATATCATAAATTAGGTAATCGATATTAATAATAATGTACAGGTTTACTCTCATACCTATAATATATTGTAATAAATGATAAAATAAAATATATTTTCTTACTTACTTTAATATTTTTGAGAGCCTCTGCTAACAACGCTAATCCAGCTGCTTCCAAATGCTTCAGAAAAAGATAATTTCAAATTTTCATTAAAACTACAGTTTTATGCGATATTTATAATTTTATATTAAAATATTCTGGTATCTACTCTCGTTTTTTTTTCTTTTACGATATGCCTACAACATAGTTTTATTATTATGATGTGTTAGTAAAATCACTAATTTTATTCAGCTAAATGTAATGTAGGCAACCATATATTATTATTTTTTCCATATGTTTTTTCCCATACGTCCCATACGGGAGACCATTTTGCTTTTTGATTTAAATAACAGCTCTTGTGTTACTTTTAAAATCCACTAATAGTCCATTGTTATTTTGATTTTCGTTGTGAAAAAAACCCACAAATGACCATATTGGAATCAAAGTTTAATTCTCTTAAAAGTGTCAATATAGTCGTGGAGGAACACATTAAATTGCAATTGGCTGCTCAAAGCATATAAAAAGGGACCATAATAATTCGTTCTACAGAAAAAGTTGACTACATTATTTATAATTATTATTCACATATATTTTAACAAGTCCAGAGATTAAAATTTCTCTTATTCGAGAATAAAACAGTCTTATTTTTTGTTATGTTGTTTATAAATAGTATTTTTGATTATTTTTTTTTGACAATCAATTTCATACCTTAATAATATTAGCGAGTTCATCGTCTGATTTTTTTGCTCCTCGGACTTGTCTTCTTAATACCTGCAAATCATATTTCGAAGGTTGGTACATAATATAATATATTGAAACCTATAATATGTCTATAATTTGACCCCAGATGTATATAGTTTTGATATTTTTTTTTATTTGACAGACTTTACTCTATTTTCGGGTACCTATTCTGGTTATAAAAATTGTAACAAAAGTATACTGTATTTTTTTTGCATATAAATAGGTAAGTAGTCACAACGCATATCAAACACTACATACTCTGAAATCACTGGCCAGTCTAGTAATGAAAACACATTAGGTAACTAACTTTTGGTCGAAACAGAGTTAAAAGCACTCAATACTAATAATTAAAACTGTTTAATTACTGGGATGAAACTTGCTCCTTCTTTGAATAAGCAGACTACCATTTTTCTTTCTAAAATTAATCTTTTGTTGGTGGTTAACAATAAAACTATATATTAATAAGATATTAAATATAATTCATTATTCCTACGCAATACATGTTAACGTTATTATTTTAATGAAAAATGTGACATTATGAGCAGAATTCAATAATCTTATAATATGTGCCAAATAAAAATAATTATAATACCTATAAAATATTTCTAAACTCGCTGGCTAGACGCTCATGCTTTACCACTAGCTTACCTGCGCAAACTGGTTTGTATCAGGAACCCCGTGAATACGGACGGGAAAACTGTAGCTCACGTAAACCGAAAAGCGCTGAAAAAGTAGTTTGCACAAACTATATAGCGCAAGCAAGTCGCTGCCGCCTAGCCGGTATAATAGACATATTCAAATATTGCTACCATAATTAATCAATAAATACTTTGCTTACCCTTTTTCCGTTAACATAACGTTTATTTTTGTGTAAAGCGACCATTCTGGGAAACATAAAATTATTATTTTGATCGTTCAAATCTTGATTTGTTTTAGTATAGTATGGTACTATTCGTTTTCCCTTATCACCATTTTCGCCTGAAATAGATTTAATAAAACATACCTATTTAGGTGGGTAATTAGGTAAGTGTATGTTTTTATCACATTGGGTCTAATTATATTTTACATAACCTTGTTTTCATCAACGCACATTTATAACCAAAAATGGAATGGCCGGCACATATTATATTATGTTAGAATATGTACTAAATTTATATTTGGCAAATACCTACATAACCATTATATTTTACTCCATGAGCTCCTCTCTCCTATTGTTACTCTTAATTATTTCAAATCATATATTCTTTATCAAAGCACATTTGAGTACATGGCGACTCAAGACTTGGGTAACTGCTCCTAAAATATTCTTAGAGCGCAATGCTCAATCGTCTTCTGTAACTAAAATTTCCTTAGCCGAAAACACTATGCAGAAAGCCTTCCATAGTTATGACCGAGTTGTCTATGGTCCACCAGATCTGAAATTGCTTCGTTTTGTTTTTCTATTGAAAATAATACCATATACCTATAAAAATTCTCTTTTCCATAATTTAGGTAAATTATTTTGTAATTGTTAAACGACGACAAAAATATGAAAACTGAACAAAATAAATTCAATAACTATAAATTCACAATTAATATTTAATTAAAATTAATTAATGTCTCCGCAATTAGTGAATAATATACTTAAGTTATTTTTTGAGCCGTGTTTTTCCCGATACGGTAACACTTGCCGTATAAATGTCAGATGATGTCGTTTACAATTTATTATTACAAAAAATATGCCATGATGAGAATGCTTATATAGAATGATTAAAACTAATATTACCATGTTGGTGTGTAGGTAACTACTTATATATTTCAACTAAATATCCATTGGTTTAATATTACATAAGTATCTAAATCTGAATAAGAAAAGTTAATTCATAATTTATTGACACTGACGTTTCAATTCGACAATCGGTTTTACTAAATACTCGTAAGACATGTACAGAATCAACGAAAGTATGACGTATTAAATTTCACGGATATTTATAAGTTGTTTAACAGTTTATAATAGGTAATTAAATTATCTTATACCTACCAAGTACGTAGGCACCTAATCTTTTTCAATGGCTTTTTTGTCGACATGTTATGAAATTGTACTTACTCATAACATTAAAATACTAATATATACTACATACCTAATAAATACTGAGTTAACGACTCACTGTTGACAATTATTCAAAATATTATATTATCGTAAGTATTGTGTTTCAGTCGAAAACAAAAGATCTCTGTTCTCTATTTTCGAGATTGTCTATTATCGGCATTTTGCGCGAATTCTACCATGCGTACCTACATTGTTCGCAATAATTTCAAGCTGTGTACATGCATATTCTGCATGTAGGTACATGCCAAATGAATTAACACCATCAACATCCATATTGAGATCAATTGTTAATTGAATTTGAGTGTCCATACAACAGTCCATCCATATGGACTGTTTTATAGACACGTGAATTTATTTTGACAGCAGCTGCCGGTGATAATACAGAAGGGGGGCGTGTTCATAACAAAAGTAGTATATAATTAAGGGTTCCTTAACTCTATAGTCCATAGTTACCAGATGGTTTTCGGTTACTTACCAATTTTTACTTTAGTACGAATTGAGCATCGCTCTCCCAGTCATAAAAATTATACTTGAAAACGAAATTTTACAAGACTCCTGTGATACTACCGACATGCTACCGACTAAGACCGGTGTGGTACAGGGAGATAGTGGTTTGGTGCGGCCATTAGCTTCAATATCAAGAGCAGAAACGCTATATATTAACTCCGCTATGTGAAGACTAGTATGATATTTATTTTTATTCCATCACATAATCCAATTACAAGTTAAATACAGCAGAAACGTGGGAAAAGGTAGGTTTTTTTTTTACTATGCAAGCTTTGGGTATCAGATACGACTGGTCCAGAATGGGAAAGTGTACTGCAATTTTATCGCCAACCAAAAAGAGAAATAAAAGGTAATATAGATAATTTTATTCAGATTAGATTTGAAAATATTATAACAAACCTTTTAAGCCATTGCGGTTTGGCACCGTTGAAACTGTTCCGCTCTTCACAACTGTTTCCTCTTTTGAAGTATTCATATCTTGCCACTCATTTGGCATTGAATAAATTCCAATATTTTTACCATTATTAATTATTTCTATTCTTTTCTGAATTCTGGTAAATAATTCATTTTCAAAATTGGCCCTAAGGAGATCACTCGACATCAAATAATTTTTGTCTTCTAATATTTGCTTCATCTCACTCAGTTCTCTTTGCAACGTACCACATCTCAATGTGGCATAAAAACTTAAAATAACACATAAACTCTACAATATTTTATTGAATTTACCATTGCTCAAAGAATATTTTTCTTCAAACTTTTGCTGACATAATAAAACATCACTCTGATTTTCGATTAATACTTAGGACGCGGAAGACGCACACGGCGCGTAATGACCAGGCGGCCGATCGATGTAATTAACGTGCATTTTAAAGGGGGCAATTAAAATCTCATTATCTCTTCAGCAGCGAAAGCGTTAACTTGTTTGGATTATTTTTATACATTGTAAATAATTTTGATATATTATCTAATACATTAATATATTATTTTTTTATAATATCAATCAGAAATAATTAGGGTTTACGTTTGTTTTATTATATGCAGTAAGTAGGTATCAACTAAAATAATGTTTAAATGACGTAGAGTAATGCGTTTTATAGTGTTATTTAGTATTTATCAAGTTGACCTTTTGTTTTATATTATCTGCTATTTGTTTTTAATTATTGTTGAAATTTTCACTTTTGAGAGATAAAATAATGATAATATAAACATATACAAACAAACAGGGTCACTTCAAGGATGTTTGCCGCCCGAAAGCCAACCGAAAATTGGCGCCCCCCAATAAATAAGCATATTTAGGAAAATTGAAGAAATGTGTATTTTATGACAAATCTGATATTTTGTTTATATCACAAAAAATATTCTGATTTATCTGCTTATTATTAAAACGGTGATTTAATAATAAGCAGATATGAATGCCGCGAGTTCTAATTCGATCCTTCCTACATAGACGGGTAAATATAAAAAAGATTATGTCCAAGACATAAAGCATATTAATATATAATGTAGTATGTACGTATTCAGTTCTTGGTCCCCTTTATTATGAATACGAAATATTCACTGATCCAAGTGGCATGAAATTGATGTTAAATGTGGTCCTGTTCCGCATTTTGGTGAATTCGTAGTTGGACAGGCTTTTAAGTATCTTAAAACAATAATAATTGACACACCAAGTTATGGGTAATATTGGGAGACACGTCATGTTGAAGTGCTTAGTTATTATTTGGTCGATGGAAATATGACTCGACTCTAGAGGAAGCCAGGCCATCTAGTATATTACGCTAAGAATTATGCTGATTATTATCATGGCAAATGGGTTATCACGTCATTATAATCACGACAACTTAAAAGTTATTTTAAACTTTACTGAATTAAAGAATGTCAGCACTTGAATTATAATAAAAGCTCATAATATTTAAAAATACTTTATAATAGGTAGGTACTACAATAAAAAGCATTTTTATATATAATAAATATGCTTTAATCTATTGCCAATAAATAGAATTTAGGAAATATTTTATTATATTATGTACTGAAATGAATAGACAAAGTTGTTTAACGTTAGCCATTTCTAGAATTCTAGATAGTTCCCGGTAGAGAGGGTATCTATATAATAAATATTAATATTGTTGGTTTATCATTTATTATTCATTTTATTCTAGTAATTATCAGGGACATTTATTTAATCAATATTCGATATAACTAAAGCGCATATCTTCAGAAAAAATACTATAAAATTAATAATTTAACAGTTTCAAATAAATTTAAATAAGCTCAAACGAATATTTAGCAATTAAGGGCGGACGTGCTCAGCGTGGGTCAAAATGGAGCTTTTTTTCTATTTTCAAAGCATGATCCTGGACATACCTTAAACGTTGTAGATAATCTATTTATATAATTTTGAAGCCTTGTTATATTTTATATTTATTTTAAACATTTGATGACTGCATAAAGTATTTTTATTACATAAAATAGTATTCTTTTAAGCCTCTTGCTCTAATGTTTTAGAATAGAGTCATATTTCGGTACATAACTGTGCAGTGGTGTTAAGATTTTTTACATTTATTAATTTTTAAACGCATTTATAAAACCATTAGTATAATTTATAATGAGATAATTTTAGTAAAATATTTACGATAAAAATTATATTGATAATCTCTGTGATCTCAAATTTGACAAGAATTAGGCATTTTATTATTCAAAAAATGGGCAAGATTAACACATTTGAAGATAATTCTAAAGATATTTATTATAAGCTATGTCTTCGACCATTTAAGTGTGATAAACATCCTACGAATAATGATTGCTTTATAATAATTATTGACCTAAGAATAAGGTAGTGATTTTTTGAAATACGCGATTTCTTTTGTGTGGTTAAGCTACAACATAAGGCCGTAGCCATAAATTGACAAACTAAAATTGAAGTAGGGAGTAAGATCATGTTAACGCGCGTGTTTGAACATGTACCTAACCGGAACACGCCCGATAACATCATTTTACTCCCTACTTCAATTATAGTTTGTCAATGTCAAATATATATAAAGGATAATATGGCTTCAAAATTATATAAATAGATTATCTACAACGTTTTCTAGGATCATGCTTTGAAAACAGAACAAAAGCTCCATTTTGACCTACGCTGAGCATGTCCCCCCATTAGTCAAATTTGTATCCTCTCCACCAAGTTTTTAATTCCGTCTGCCAATACTATATCGCCTTTGTTCTGTGAATAAAAAAAATCAATATTAAATTAAAAACATTTAAATAAATCATTCTTGACCCGAGAAGTAATCAAGGTTATTAAAACGAATAAAAGACAAAATCTCAAAACGCTACCACTAACGATTTTCAGCATTATTTTTTTTCTGTTTTCGTTCATTATTCACTTACTTGATAATGAATATTATTATACCTATATTTTAAGGGAATGATCCAATAGCTATACATTTTACATCAAATTGTTACTTTCATTCTCAGCTTCTGTAAAATTTTTATTCTATAAGTTAAGTCATCTTAATTGGGCTTAACGATATTGTACTAAGAAAAATTGTCAGTAATACTATTATCGAAGCGTGACCAATTATTGACTTTTAAGTTTTTAGTCTCAAATTGTACGCAAATTTGTTAGGCATTTTACCCAGCTGTTTTGTTATTTACTTTTGGCTGTCTTAAGCTGACAATTAGTGCAACAGAAGAGGTAAATAAAAAATTATATGATACACGATATCATCTACTGAGAATTAGAGCATTTTCACGAAACAATCTCTCAAACAGCAATGTTCATAGGTAGTGGAGGCATGATTGGAAACTTGGAGGGCTGAAAAGACTCTAGCCTGTGGGCCCATCGTGGCCGGTCGACCAACTAAGTGAGATAAATGCACAACACAAATTTTCTTGTATACTTAAAAAAGTCGCCTGCGGGACTATTTTACTTCAACAATTAAAAAATGCGGTTTTGCAATACAATTTGATGTGATATGATAATTGATATAATTAAATGATAATTCACGTGTATAATTTTATTTTATAATTATTTTTAAGTATGTGTTCCCTGACTTTGAAAGTGGCTATTCATATAATATGGTGCTGGGTCGCATGTATCTAGACTCCTCACATAAGGGGGTCGTGATCCGTGTTTCATAATATTATGATGCCAAGTGCAGACAACTCAACAATTTAAGTGGAAAAGTATACGGAATACGCATTATTTTTTTCTCGCAGAACACTGGGGTTGCGTGGAATACCATTTTGGGAATTCTACAGTAGAGCATGATACTGCCTTTAACATTAGCGATAGGTAGGAGAGCCCGCCAAAGATCCTAGCCTGGAGTTCCGGTTCATCATGATGCGGGAGCCATGCATCTGAGGTTCTGACTGGTTTGGAGGTCCCCTTGTGAGATATTTACCTTTATTATAAAACGTCATTGAGAATTACAATACAAAAATAGAATAGTTGTACTATTCGTATTCGTTCACCTCATTTTCCATATTTTATAACGTGTCGCCCCTAACCAATGCATCACCTGCCTAACTCCATGGGGCGTCACTGATCATCTGTCTAGATTAAATAAATAACCGGAAATTAATAAGCTGTAGGCTTTCATCATTATCAGCTAGATATGTAAAACAATGTCATTATTGTAACACAATTAATAAAATATGTATTATTTTTTTGTTTTCTGTCAATTGAAACAAATGGCGTACCTACATTTTCATATATTTTAATATCGTCCACCACTGCTTGGTCTTCGTTCGCTATAATATGCTGAAACAACAATATATTTAAATTAATACCACCAAATTTTTTTAATAGGTAGGTATTTATACAATTTTGTTAACTTTGATAAAAGCAAGGCTGCATATTTACTTCAATGGGGCTTTATTTTTAATTACAATGCATTGTTATTCAAAGCTATCCTATTTTTTATGTTAATAGTAGAAATCTTTAGATTCATTATCCTATTACAACTAAACTTGTCTAAATATAATACATTAAAACGAAGTCAAATGCGTCTATTATTTTAATGAAGTCTGAACAATCTATAAAGATGTATATGTTTTTATGATTTTCTGTATTATACTATTATTCTCGTCTGCTTTTGTTGGTAATAAATAAATGATAAAATTTGGAACGAACAAATAAAAAAATGGACCGTGATTTTACACGTCTTCCTTAAAAATGAGTGTTTCCAATAACTGATCAGTGATCACAAATGATAAATCATAAAATCATATGATATTTTATGATATATGTTTGTATGTTTTTATTTGTATTTACAAAAGAAATTTTACGCGAGTGTAGTCATTTTATCATATTGAATAATATTTTGCATAGTACCTACGTATCGTTGTGGTTATTTTTTGATTAGACGTGTGATTTTTTAAATTGTCGAATAATTACATAATATTAAGTAGAATAATTGCTTTCAAAATGAATAATATTTACCTCTTTGAGGTCCTGGTATCCCCTGAAAATATAAATAAAAAACAATTAGTTCAAGTTAATAAACCGAAATAAGTAATTATACAGTGCACAGATCTTATAGTTTGATAAAATTTCTGATATATCTTTGGTGTGGTATACAAAAATGATCGTTTCAGAAGTGGACACACTATGGTATTATTCAAGGTTTGGCAGTTTCGGATAATATCTAACGCGATTATTCAAATAAATATTCTAAATCACTATCATTAGTGTATTTCGCTGATTTTATTACATAATTCGCAGTCTATTTTTCCTATTTATCCCTGAGAGAAGCAGAGGAATGAGAGGCATGAACAGTCCTGATCGCCCAAAAGATTACAGAATTTTAAGGTAGTCAGGATCCTCAGCCCTGAGGAATTATCTAAAAGAGAAGATAAATAAATGTAATACGTTGTAGGTATACTTAGTCTTCGACGTGTTAGTTTTATTTTTCTCTTACCTCTTGCTAACAACAACTAATGCCTGGTCATCATTTCTTCAATGCAAATACGTTATATACGAGTATCATAAAAGTATACAAAACATGATCAAACTAACTGAAGGTCCTTGTGCTCCTTGTGGCCCAGGTGGACCATGCGGCCCTTGTGCTCCTTGTTGCCCGAGTAGTCCTTGGGGTCCCTGGCCTCCTTGTGCTCCTTGTGGGCCTATTGGACCAGGGTGTCCTTGAGGTCCTTGTGGTCCAATAATTCCTGGTGCTCCTGTATTTCCCTTTAATCCTGGACTACCATTAACTCCTGTTGCTCCAGGCTGCCCATATCCACCTTGTGGCCCTTGCGGACCCTGTTGAAAGAAAGATTAGTTCAATGAAAATATAGATGGTAATATATATCTTTTTCATCTTGAACAAAACACTATTGGTTGGCTCGGAAACCTGGTGTATGACCACATATAATATACATGAAATGATTCCTAAGCACCAATGACAAACAGTTAGGGAAGTTTGTAGTATTGAAACTTGCCTGTGGACCAGGTTGCCCTAGCACTCCTTGATCCCCCTTGTCTCCACGTACTCCATTAATTCCTGATTGTCCAGAAGGTCCAGGACTTCCTTGGTCTCCTTTAGACCCAGGTGAACCTGCTGAACCCACATTGCCTCTTTCGCCCTTAAATTAGTAAAAAAAAAACTATGGAATTATTAACCTACCTTCTTGCTGACAAATAAATAATATTATGTCATTGTGTTGTCCAACCGATAATGGAAGTATCATTTTATTTTGTTTGATTCTGATATAGAATTATAAGATAGTAAAGATTTTTTTTTAAATTATTATTTATGGAATATTTTAAGGACAGTAATAAAATTATTGATCGTTGTAAATTGGAATCATATGCAGGAAAGTTCTATTTCAATTATTGTATACCACAATCTTTTTAAGATATTAAGTATTAACTTGCGTGTAATTATTAATGACAATTTATAAGAATGCCAGTTGGTATATAGGTACCAAATAATAAAAAAAATACAACATATTAACACATAAATTAAAAATATTTTCAATCCTCTACAATTCTACAGCTTTGCCATTAAAAATCCCACCTCTTCTATTCATATTAATACCGTTGAGCTTCATATTTTTTTGCAAATGTGATTTTTTCTAGTGGGTTTATCTAAGGTGTTTTCATGTTATCTATGTACAATATATGCAATGTTATATTCTTAAATCTTGTGAATTATTCGTTGAATAAAAATAAATAGTCTATTAAAAATTGTTAGCAAGTTCAAGTAGACGTTATAACTAAATACTTGCGAGAGCCAGACGTCGGTAAGTCAATAAGGTAATTACTATTCCATGCCGAAAGGCGAAACCTGGGTCGCAAAAAACGACTTATATGGAATAGTACAAAACATATATAAATTAGAATTTACTATTCCTTGATTTAAAACACAAAAACCGATAGTCAATAATAACGCAATTTGATAAACATTTCATGTAGGACCTACTAGTTAAAATTATTGGAATTAGGTATGAGGCTCGTAGCTTAATTGGTATAAGCATATTGGCGCGACACCAGTGGATATAAGGGTTCTAATCCCGTATTTTTTTCAAATTTGATTTTTTCTAGTGGGTATATATCTGAGTTGTTTTCAAGTTATGTATGTTCAATATATATATTGTAATATTTCCAATAATTATTTCTTTCCCATACAATTGAACGTATTTAATGTTTTTTGACCCTATCATACACAATTGACACCCACGGTGGCCGCGCGGCTTAAGCGTTGGACTACACGCCGTGGGTCTCAGGTTCGAATCCTGGGTTTGGCAAGTACACATATTGTTTTTCAATTTGTGTGTGAGTCAGGGTATGGACCTAATAGGTTGAGCAAGTGGCTGACATCCATTTCTCGTAAAAAACAAAATCTGTTAATACAAGCCTCTACTCTGTGGAGGCCCAAATGATCCTATTAGGATCGGACATGGTCGGATACACAATTATTGACAATAATTATTATAACTGTACACATACTCAAACTTCAATTTCGGTAGCAATACTTGATAAAACCTACCATGTTAACACGTGTCGTAAATTAGTTTTGTTTTGTTTTTTTTATACGTTTTTTCTGTTCTCTAGCGACGGGTTTAAAATTAATGAAGTTGGCTGGGTTAAATTAAATTTGTGGTTTTATATTAAATTCTCATATCATTGTAAGACTAGCTATAAAGTATTGTAAATGTCCATATATAAAAAATCACGTAAATGGAAAACTATTAATTTTTTAATAATTATTTATTCTAAAACCAATTATTAGACTTACCTGTGGGCCAGTGTGACCAATCGCTCCTTGATCGCCTTTGTCTCCACGAACCCCGTTAACTCCTGTTTGCCCTGGAAGTCCTGGAGCCCCCCCATCTCCTTTAGAACCAGGTAATCCTATTGAGCCCGTATATCCTTTGTCTCCCTTAAATTAGTGAAATATATAATTTATCAGAGAGGTCACAGAAAGTGACGTGGTGAGGGTAAAGCATTTGTTTCACTCTAGTCTTATCTATCACGTTCAAATAGCTCAGCAGTCTGTATTCAAAAAGTTGCATCTATTGTGCTCTATACCAGTGCCCCGCAACCTTTTCTCACCCATGGCACACCAAAGGTATTCCCAGAATTCCGCGGCACACCACAGGTAAAACAATTTCTACATCAAAATATGGACCCCACATGCTGAAGCGGGCCTCCTACTTATTGCTAAGGTTAAAGACAGTGTGATACTCTAAAGTAGGTAGTGTTCACTCCATAATCGCATATTTAAAAATATCAGTATCAGCATAGTAATATAGCACCGCAGGCGACTTTTTTACCCATTAGAGAAAATTTGTGTTTATCTAACTTATCTGGTTGATCTGCCACGCCCCCCTTATTAAACCCGAAGTTCTTATCATCCATCAAGTATGACTGCTTATCATTTTTAATTATAGCTTGAGTTGAAAAAAGTTGCTCACATAGGTATAAGTCGTATAAAATAGAAGCTGAACTGCGATAGCCTTGTCGGAAATCCAAGGATATCTTTATTAACCGAAATCCAGAAAATACCCAATGGAACATCGGCGAAATTCATTTTTAGCGTCACGTCGTTCCCCAATTCAACAAAATTCTTCGCGAATATAATTTTAGTGCTTCTATAGAATTTCCGGCATTGGTTGCAAAAGGGTTTCGAATCCAGTCGTATTGATTATATGAAAGTAATGATGAAATTTCTTTTGCAGCAAAGTTTTTGGTCCGGACCCAAAATTCATTGCCTGTTTTCAATGGTAGTAAATTTATTTAATATCCCAATGGTAGTGAAGCATATTAATATATTTTCATTCTGACCTTGCATTTTTTTATTAATTTTATTCAGGTGCTCAAATATATTACCAGCCATGCACGCAAATTTGGCCATTAAGTAAGTATTGTATAATATACAAAATTATTTGCATTTTTTGACACAATGCGCCTTGGCACACCTAGCATCGTCTCGCGGCACACCGGTTGCGGAGCACTGCTCTATACTATTAGCTTAACTAACGTGCACGGCGTCACTACGTTGCCTTTTGTTGACTCAAAGACAAGATTCATCCAACACAATTCTCCAACGAAGCTGGTATAGCTTCGAAATATAAGCAAGACCCATTACTATTTGAAATAATCACTAAAAATATGATCGTGTGGACCACTAAATCTTAATTTACACTGCGCGAAGGAAAGAAAATATTCAAAATGTACCCTTGAATACTTACTGTCATAAGAAACTCAAATTGGAGATCGTAAATATTATTTTTTTAAATACAAAAACTAGTTAATAAAGCAACACTGTTACTATCAAACTAAGAATTGATAACCCACTTCACATAGACCTGCTTCCACTTCAAGTAGGTATACATCAAAGTTGATCAATGCAACTCGTTGAAATCGAATAAAATATGGATACATCTAGCACCCCGCGACTCTTCGAATATGGACTGTAGAAACGAAAAAGGATATAACCCTCAGTTTTTTCAAAATAGGTTTTATTGGATAAGAGCATTGCACATGACTAAATACACGGTGTGTCCAAAAGATGTACTCTACAAAGACCGTATTATTATCTAAATTTACGTCGTAATAATTATTAAAAAAAAAGAAGGAAGCCAAGTGGGGAAAAGACTTAATAATAATTAATATCAGATTGGAAATTTTAGGACCAAAGTATTAATAATTATCATATTTACCATAAAAAAAATTTTTTTTGCCTCCTTTAAAATTTAATTTATGGAGGTGAAATCCTTTTTTCATTTTAATGGTAGAAATAGTATAAGCACATGAGAGAGACTGAGCAAAGGTATATATTTATTGTAGATAAAAACAAAGACACAATGATTCTGTACCACACGGTTATTAAAATATTAATTAGGTTTTATAGTTTACACATTCCAGGCTCAACAGTAAATATTATATTATGTATTGACTTATTTTCAATTATTACGGTGGCCCTGGCACGTATTTGGTCTTATGTATATGTTACACCGAATGTGTGAAATTGCGTATTACATGAAATCGGCAAAATTTTGCCTATTTCATGAAAAACGCAAGCCCGTTGCCTTATTCATGAATAAGGCAAAATATCTGCAAAGGAGTGCGAAAATTCGGCACTAATTTTTCTGCCTAGTTCATGCATTGGGCAAATTAGATAGTGGCGTTTCTAGGGTGTTTTTTGCAACTAAACCAAATGTGTCAAATGCTCATGCATTGGTCAAAATAGATGGTGGCGCTCCGGTGGTGTTTTTTGAAACTAATCAAATGAACCAAATGTGTCAAAAAATGTCTTTGATTATATAAAAATATACCAATCAATAACTACAGTGACGTTCATATTCATTTACTATGCCCAAAAAAAAAATGTTTGTTTGAGATAGTATGATTTGATAGTTTGTTGACAGTTGTTAGCTAACCTCAAAATGGACATTTAGTCTAATTCAGAATTAAAAAACCTAACCTAACCTAACTTAATGATAATAATATTATATTATGTCCAATTATAACTAATAAAACCATCCGTATTAAATTTACTTTTTCTACTGTCATGTTGACAGTTTAGGAATAACATACCCTGCCGAATTCACGCACTCGGCAGATAATTTACCGAATTCATGAATAAGGCAACGGGCTCGCATTTTTCATGAATTAGACAAAATTAGCCGATTTCATCTAATACATAATTTCACACATTCGGTGTAACATATACATCTATACTTATATAATATAAATAATAATAATTCTTCTCACCATGAGACCATTAAGCCCATTGATTCCATCGTTTCCTCTGTCACCTTTGTTGCCTTTGATTCCCTAAAAAATATAAGTAATTGATATAAAAATATTACTATCAGTAAATATTTTTTTACTAACCATATTTTTCAGTCTTTAATGAAGGTACTCTCAATGTTGGAAGTGATATTTTATGAACATCACTCATAGTCATAGCGCAAACACAATTAGTTATTGTCCTTTGTCAGGCCAATCAGCCGGGATTTCAATCGGCTACGCAATCCAATCAATACAATTTGGATCGTCAATGCTTGGCATCATTACATAAGGATTCTGAACTAAAATCGATAATACTTAGATGGTGGATTGATAATATTATTATTATATAATGTGGCTGTAAACATTTTTCACCTAGAATCAGTCAGTACTTATATGTAATATGTTTTTCTAATGTTATGAGGTAGCGGATCTGCAGTTTTATAACATTGCGAATTAATATTATTTCATCATCATTTCAATATAAATTATGTCATAAGGTGGCCATATACGTACAGTTTTCGTAACAGGTTGAACATGGCACAGAAAATAACTGTTCAATAACTGTACGTTA
Source organism: Rhyacophila brunnea (assembly GCF_057557595.1). Lineage (NCBI taxonomy): Eukaryota > Metazoa > Arthropoda > Insecta > Trichoptera > Rhyacophilidae > Rhyacophila > Rhyacophila brunnea. The sequence continues at coordinate 35,821,380 of NW_028232837.1, read as the reverse complement.
GTGGCCACTCCACAGATCAGTTTAACTACCGCATTTAAATCTGTCGAACTGTCAACAGACGTGCCCATATACGTACAGTTATTGTCTGTGGCAGAGCAAGTGTCAAAAACTATGGAGGTTAGGTTCGCGGAGATATTACACAGGGGTATTGTTTCAATTAGTTTTAGGTAGAGTATACTTGAACGATATTGATGCACGAATAATTTTACTTTGAATTTATTATGGTTATAACTGTTTTTATTAGAAACAAATTGACATAAAATACACACCTATAACGTTGGTAAAATAAATCATGATTTCGCTAGTGGATTGTGTATTTTATCGATTCACCGAAACAATATTATACACATTCGTGTAAATATAAAATATAATCTTTTCTTTTGAATAAATTATTCCCTTTAATGGACAGTATTAATTAAGTAAGAAAACGGTAATATTTATAAAGTTATTGATTTTATATACAATAAATTTAAACATGCCACAAAATTATATTTACATCAATCATCAGTATAATAATTAATTACTATGATATTATTAAAATATACATGTACTTAAATTTTATTTAGATTAAGCGACATTGTCATTCACAATTAGGTATATTAATTTATGTTGTGAACGTCTTAAATTAATAATTTTTAATATTCACTACATACAATAAATAAAATTTGAGTACTGAGTTATTAGTCTATATTTTCACAATAACTTTCATTTTAACATTTATATTATATTGTATAAAATAATATGTTTACATAAATAACTATTACTTTGTTTTACTCTCGTAAAAATAAATAAAATATAATATTTGCGATCTCCGCGTACATAATATTATTACATTTTTAATAATAAATGAATTTGTATTTTATAACAAGCAACACCAGCCGAAGTTGTATCGCGCGGTATATTCTACTTTACGTTACCAACATCTAACGTCACCCGAGAACTTTCGGCTAGTTGAAATTCCAACAGTTTTACAAAAACACGGGAGTAGGGGGTCGCTGGCAGTTTGAACATGGCACACATCTGACAGGTCGAAAAGTGTCCGTCTATGGGCGCAGCAGATTATCTACCAAAGATAACTGTATGGCCGCCATTACGTATTAACTGGCATGTTCAACCTCTTACAAAAACTGTACGTATATGGCCGCCTATAGTGAAAATATGTACTTATAAAAAAGCAGGTCAGAATCGATTGGATATCTCACTCGATTACAAGTTTCCGTCAAAGCCACATGGAAGCGAACTACCGTTATATTTAATATATTGCATCGTTTGTACCATTGTAGTTATTTTATACAGTAAATAAAATTTCGCCTCCTCCATCATTACGAACCAATACTACCCTATCTCATCTGCAATACCTATCCTCCGCCAAACCACATGAACTAGAGAATACAACATAATATACTCATAATATAATATACTAGAGTGTTTACTCTCTGCGTGTGTGCTAAAATGCATCAGTGAGGTGCGGTAAATAAATGCAGTAGTACCTAAGCAAACGAATCACACACAAAAAACTCACGATTCCAGCGTTTCCCTTTTCTCCCGGTACTCCATTTATTCCAGCTGATCCTGCTATTCCTGATATTCCTCGATCTCCTTTAGTTCCCAGAGCTCCGCTTTGTCCAAGTTCACCTTTTTCTCCCTAATATAAAGATTAATTGAAAAAAATAATATCTAGACTAAATTACATTATATTGCATTACTAACAATCAATAAACTCTACAGTTTAATTTCTTTTACTTTGTTAACTGTCCCTCTGAGGCGGACGAAACCGGTCCTAATTTATTGATCAAAAGTGGAATAAGTAATACAAAAAAATGCGTTTTATTAAATTAAACAATAATCAAAATTTTAAATTAATTCATCGGAAATAATGAACCTTACATTTATTGATCGGTGGAATAAGAGCAGCAAATTTATTAATTTTATCAATAAATTTAATAAGAGTTTGACTTTGTAATGGTACTATAATATTACTTTAATCCCTGTATCTCCTCTGAGTCCTGGAGGTCCAGTCATTCCTTCTTCTCCTTTTGAGCCTGTCATTCCTGGAACTCCTATTTGACCATTTTCTCCGTGTTTACCAGGTTCCCCCTAAACAAAATTAACAATAAACTATTAATTAAATTTATATATACTCTTTTTATTGCATAAGATAATAAATATAATAAATCTAATACATAATACGTAGGCACACGCAATTTTTCATTATTTTCATTAAAATTTCTTGGCATATTTTAAACATTTAATAATAATGAAAACAGAATTTAAAAAATGGACTATTTTAAATATTCTTTGGATAAACTTAATTATTACGTACGTACCTTAATATTTTTGAGAGCTTCTGCCAATAAGCCTAAACCAGCTGCCTCCAAATCCTGTATTTATAAAAAATATTGTAAGTATTACAAAAAATATCGTTACTTATCTACTATCTATACTATCGAGGCCAGTATGTAAAAGTATGAGATTAATAATTAAAATAAATATTCACCTTAACAAACCTGCGATAAACATTTTTTTCGATAATATACTTATTTCTATGAATTTTTATATTACGCACATAAGACTTCCAAAAAAACATTTATTAGTTACCTTAATAATATCAGCTAATTCATTATCAGATTTTTTTGTTCCACGAATTCGTCTGTTTAATATGTGGGTTTTCTGAAAATAAATAAAGAAAATTTATTAAATGGTGATAATCTATTTTTTAGGCAGATTTTTTTGTTTTATCTTTTTATTGATTTTGCACGGTAATAGATAAAGTCCGACGAAATTTTATAAACATCAAATTTATAATGAAGCTACTGCAGAATTTAATCTTATGGAGCCTAATGTGCCCCGTATAATGCAGTAATGACCAGTCACCATTAATTTATATCTTCTCTAAATATATAAAAATCTCGTGTCACGATGTTTGTGGTCGAACTCCTCCGAAATGGCTCGACCGATTTTTATGATATTTTTTAGGTATGAGAATAGGTCAACAAGTATATTTCATACCGCTAGGTGATTAGGGTAACTCTATCCAGAAAAATTTTCTTTTATTTTTTTTTTGAATTTTTTTTTTATTTGGCATAAAAAATACCTATAACCCTAAATTTTCACCCTCCTACCCCCATCCTCCCATTTTTTAATCGCGATTTTATTATTTTTGTATGAACAAATTTAACCGTCGTTCGTATTTCAAACAGAACGAAATTATTTATGTTGTTGAATAACAGATGGCGCTACGTCCGAGAAGAATTCAAGAGAAACGTCGCGTCATTTTGACATTTCATTCGGCATATCACAACGCAGTGCGTGCAAAATTTTGTACGATTTATTTTAATTTATCTATTTTTATGTGCGTGTATTACAGTGCACAATGCCAGCAAGACGCAAGGGGGGCCATTTGGGCCGTCGAACGAATAAAGCAACAAACATGCGAAATAGTACAGCAGAAAGAACAGACGAACAAATCCAACAAGATAACAAAAACGTGCGTGTAAGCATGTCGCAATTGCGTGCATCTCAATCACAAGAGGCACGAGTTGAACGAAATCAACAACGACAATTGGAATGGAGCCAAGCGCGCCGGTTCGTAGTTAACACACGCAGAGCAAATGACCGACAACGCCAACAAGTACATCGAACATTTACATCCGCTTCGTTCCTTCGTCTTGCATTTGAGTACGAGCCAGATATTGAATATTCCGCTCATCTGAAAGTGCTGATTGGTGCTATGGACAAAGAATGTTCCCATTGTCATGCGCTCAAATTCAAACATGAGTCAGCCGGGATGTGTTGCGCATCAGGAAAAGTGCAACTACCAGAAATTGAGATACCACCAGAACCATTGAACGGCTTGCTCATCGGTACGGTTCCAGATTCAAACCTGTTCCTGAAGTCCATTCGCACATTCAATTCATGCTTACAAATGACTTCGTCCGGAGCAACAGAAATAGTTCACAATAAATGGTCAACAATTCCATTCTACGTTCAAAATCAAAGGCCAAGTATACCACAAAGTAGGCTCATTGCTGCCAATGCCAAACGAACCACATACATTTTTACAAATCTACTTTATGGACGCGGCGCGGCGGTGAGGACATCAATCATCTGGATGCACGTTGCGGCTCAATTTCTCAATTTGCCTAATGCCAGGCGCATCGTCGGCGAACTGGACGCCCTGTTGAATGAGCACAATGAATTATTGAAATTCTTCAAAGCACACATACACGAATTGCAAAGTGACAATCACGCCATTGCCATCAATCCTGATAAAACACCAGCTGGAGAGCACGTACGTCGATTCAATGCGACTGTTGTTGACGACATTGCTGGAATCATGGCTGGCGACCGCACATCGACGCGAGAAATCGTGATTCGAAGAAGAAACAATAATCTGGAGTTTATCGCTGACACACACCGTTCATACGAAGCTCTTCAATATCGTTCAATAATATAATTTTCTGGAAGGGACAAGACGGATATTGCATAAACATTAAACAACGAGATCCTGTCACAGGTAATTCATTCATTATGAACATCATTACTCATTTTAAATTGAGAAAATGAATGGTTGATGTTTTTTTGTTTTTATCGGCGGTCATCGTCTACAGCGCTCTATTCCTCTTTCTGTCATAGATCCCATCCCCACACACTTACGATACATTCGTTATTTTTTATTTAACAACCAAAATATTCACTAGAAATAATTTATATGGCAGAACAACGTTTGCCGGGTCAGCTAGTAATAATATAATATATTATATTTGTAAACTCTGATCACTCCTGAACATAGTGGGTGATAAAATTATATTAACATACTGTTTCATGACAAATGGTTGTAAGCTTAAGATAAAACTCATAGCATACTAGAATTGGATCGAACTCACATTGAAAAATACAATATAGGTACATTTTTATTTGTTGAATTGCGAGATGGAACTCACCCACGATTCTAGTGAAAACTGCTATAATACCACACGACAACCATGCGCGCGGGTTGTTGCACTAAATAGTTGTAGATAACTTTAGAAATACTAAGTGTTTTAAAATTACTATGAAATTAAATAATGTAACTTGATATGTGCTTTTTACCTTATTGTTAAAATAATCTTGAGCGTCGTTATTTTGTAGTCTTTGAGCTTGTCTTATATTTTCTTCGGTTCCACCATGGCCATTTTCAAAAAGTGAATCATTCTTTATTTTAGTGTATCGTATCATATCGATACCATTTTCCCCCTTTTCACCTTTCTCTCCTAAATCATTAAATAATGGACAATTATTATTCATTTATATATAATTACGAGCACCGTTATAATATATCACTCGTATCTCTCACCTTCCTAATTTATATATTATATATCTTGGAGACTTCAAAAAGTATACTATACTAATTAATAATACTAAGATGATAACAACGCCCCTTAAAGTTAGGGGATTTTCGTAAAATGCACCGTGGTATATAGAGATAGCTCAGAGTGGAGTAAAACGAATCACCGCCAGGGTCGATTTTCTTTGACGCAGATATCGCAATCGATTTATTAGAAAATTTCAAAGGAGGCCACAAAATAATTACCAAATTGGACAAAAACAAATTGAAAGATGCATAAATTATCTCTCACAAATCGAGAATAATATGTTGCCCAAAGCACAAAAAAATCGCTTCAGACAATATCAAACAGGTCCATAACATTATCACTCAAACGGATACATACCTACTTGTATACAAAAAAATTCAACCACTTATGCTATTATTTGTACCACTGTTACTCTTGATAATAATTCGTTTTGATAAAAGGATGTGATTTCTGGTGTTTAGTGTAATTTTTATCGTTTTGAAATAAGTCAGTGTGTCAGGCCTCTACGTCCTTAAACCCGCTACTGATAACCGCTAGACAGAGGGGCCAATTCTATAAGTGAGCGATATGAATATTGTTAGTCGCATTCCTCACTATTAATTGACATCCCACCAATAAGTGGTAAATTGCAGAAGTTAAAAAATATCAGAAAATAATATTATAACTAAACTGAGAAATATAGAAATAAAGAAAAAATAATATGTACAAACCTTTAACACAGTTACACCGAGGCAAGTTCATAGATTTCCTAGTCAAATAAATACTACCTTCCTTAGAGGCAATGTTCTTTTCCGATTCACTTGGAATCAAATAACTTTTACCTGACATCCTCTTCTGGATCCTGTTGAGTATCTCATTTTCCAATTTACTAATCACAAAATCACTTTGAAGTACATCTTTTCCACTTATCAACAGTTTAAGGTCACTCAATTCACTGTGCAACTTCCCACACTTATACGTTGCATAGGAACTTAAAATAAAACACAAAATCCAGAGTATTTTACTATATTTGGTATTTTTACTATAATTTTGAATATGTTCCAGTGAGCACGTTTGACTTATTTTGCAACGTTTTTTTAAGTCTTTATTTGGATTGTTCTCTGTGAGAAATAATTTTGTATCCATGGTGAAATTTAATATTATTTTGAATATTTAACTAAACAAAAATATATTACTATAATATTTTTATATGTTTCAGACTAAATAATGTTTCCTTAAGTCTTAGAAATTTCATAGTGGCGTTCGTTTTATAATGCCATAATGCACTTATCTTTTTGACCTTTGTTATCTGGGTATTTGGTATTTCTCAAGTTTACTTTTTTAATTGTATATTAAATAGAATTGGGATAATGTCTAAGCAGAGTCGAATTAAAGCAAATACTTCTTCGTTATATTTTTATTACTAGGATATACAAACAAAGATCTTATTGTATACGATCATATCAGCAGGCACAAATACAGCAAAATGGTTTGAGGGGGGGGAGAAGTAATTTTGAAAAAATATCCACGATATTTATTAATAAATTTAACCGTTTAACGGTCATACTTATCATCCGGAACACAATCCTCAGTCATGAGGTCCTGACGTAGAAGGGAACCTTTTCCGTTTCTGGGGGGGCGGCAAGAAATCCCATCCAACCTTGTGCGCGCGCATGACTTCATTGTACTTATATTATTTGTAAACCATGTTTGGTGTGTGTCACATAGGTCTTCACAGAAGGGTTGCTGTGTTAACAGATTGTTTAACGAATTGTCAGCCATTTGCCCAATCTATTTTTTTTTTTAAATATATCTACTCGTATCAATCCCACAGTGAAAAAAAAGCACACCGTGAGCTGGTTGGTAGATCGTGTGTCTCTTCTTTGCTGTCGTCAGATGGAGGGCCAGTATTGCAAAAATGTATATTATTTGTATTTTTTTTATTTGTGTTATAAATCGTTATACATCCCTAGATAATAAGGAGTTGAACGGCTTCCCAAATATATATATAATATATTGACAATCCAAAAACACATGTTTTTAATTGGAACTTTGGTTTCGTTATTTGTATTTAAATTTTCAGGCGCCGATAAATTAAGAGCGTACATAAGTGAAACGGCAAATAATTTTCAACTATATGTGGAACAAAATTTCGGCGAGCGATAGTCGACCTGTTTGCACGTCAATTTGTTTTGTGATGGCGTCGCAGGAACATATTCTTAAATCGTGTAAAGATGACTTAAAAACGTTTCGCATGTACTTGAAAAAGAAAACATGTCAATGAATGAACTATTAGTATTACGAATATAATAATAAACATAACATAAAAGGGACGCATGTTGAATTTTTATGACAAAATATATTTCGCTCGGCGCGCGTCATTTGCACGATCCGCGTATCGCCTAGTCACGATCTTTTTAGACAATGCCTTAGCTGAGGGATAGCCTTAAGATAGTTTTGTAATCACATAATTAATGAAATTTTGGTAATGCATTCGTCGCGACTATTAAATATAATTTAAACACACGAATAATACAATTATACAAATAATATTTTAATTGATTAATAATGTCAATCTCGAACACTGTAATTTTGATAAATTTTGATATCCATTAAAAAACCCACTTAGGGTTTTCAAAGTATTAATTATATTACAATTAATAATAAGTGTACAAATTCATAATATTGCTGGAACGAGTAAGAGAATGTATTCTGTGTCTATCTATACACGTGTAGTATTTAAGCAATGGCAAGCGGCCTATCTGAATAGTCTTTATAACGGTGTTACAACCGAAATAGCTATCGACAAACCTTTTTAAAAACTTGTAGAATTTAATATTAATTATATTTTTATTTCTTGTTAAGATAGTTTGATGATAAATCATAATTACCCTGGGTAAATTAAGTCTTCTCTTAGTTCCTTTCATACCTGTCGATTCTTAGTTTTTCGGTACCTCGTAGATCCACTGAATCGTGTGAATTGTAAAACAGTGGGTCTTATGACGCTCCTCTTATCGTTTAGTGCCCCTTGGCTATAGATGTGTTAACTTAAGTTAAACAGAACATCAACGTATACGCATGCTGTCGTCTTTTCGCTATAAATGCAATAAATAGGTATAAGCAAGACAAACGGCTATTTCTCGTAGACGTTGTGCAATGCCCGTTGCCTCAGAAATGCACCAATACACAAAATCTTTCGTATCTGAATTCGCTATGGCTCGCCTCAACTTTGGCTGAGAGACCTATTTATACCGTTGTATGACTGCATTCACCCAGCGCTTATCCATTCGCCTAGCGACATTTGCGGCCTATTCCTATTCAATCTGTTTGACGACCTATGTCACATCTTGCACCCTTGTCTGCTTCTTTATCTATTAGTTTATTGTGTAGTATTGTGGCTGCGTGGCTTAAGCGCTGGACTATCAAGCCGTGGGTCTCAGGTTCGAATCCTGGGTCTGACAAGGACACATATTGTTTTTCAATTTGTGTGTGAGTCAGGGTATGGACCTAATAGGTTGAGCAAGTGGCTGACATCCATTTCTCGTAAAAAACAAAATCTGTTAATACAACCCTCTACTTTGTGGAGGCCCATATGATCCTATTAGGATCGGACATGGTCGGAAAATTGTGGTTATTACAGCAAAAGTCATCATATTGGTCGAAAGCATCGATACTCGCAAGTAGTGTCAGAACCAATAATAATTAATGATGGTGAACCGTGAGTGTTCCAAAATTTACATGCGTACGTAAGTAGGTATAAGTAGCACACGTGTGTTGAACACTTTACGATATTATGTTATTGAAAACACAAATGGGAAAACTATCTATAAGGGGTATTCAAAGTCTTCATACAGCTCTGATCCATTTGTATATGACTAATGTTGTTTGCTGATATTTATATTTTTCATTAAAAATATTGTAAATAAATTAATTACTTATCGGATTTTTTTTTTTGTCTAAATTGTTTAAGCAGATATTTGAAAAAATCTGTCTTTCACAGTTCTTTCACAGTCACCGCTTGGCCATTAAACTTCAATTTTGTTTCATCTTCAATATATAACTGTTATAATAATTTACTGAACATTAAATATTATAAGTATATTACTTTTTATAAAATTTCACAATAAAGACAACATGCACTAAAATAGATATTTTACAAAAAAAAAAAAAAATCCGAACGAGAATCAAATTTGCGCTAAAAAAACTTAGCGGCTAAGCTAGCTGCACTTTCTATCCGCTAAGCAAGTCAGAGCTTATATGGTGTCCAAAACATAACGTAAGCAAAGAGGGAATATATAAATTGTCAATAATTGTCAACACCCCCTGTGTTAACTTTTAGAGCGAAATATTCAGTTTTGACAGTTTAGACGGCTAACTTATTGTAACAATTATAATATCTTAATACATAACTATGCTAAATTACCATCGATAGCTGCCGATAGCCGCCTTGTGTATTGAATAGACCCACAGGTATATGAGAAAGTCCTCCTTTTTTCCGTTGTTATAGGTATAGCTTGAATGTACGCTATTGAATACGTACACCTATATAATAATTTGCCTCATTTGGAGTATAAATGTCAGTTATTGAGGTCATGGCCTCGACAAAGGGTGGGAGGGGGGCTGACATGACTCTAGCCTGGGGGCCCAGGCTCAGAGGGGCCGGCATCCGGGTCGACCTGTTAAGTGAGGTAAATACTTAGTTTTTACGCATTTAAAGTTCTATTTTTACTAATTTTCCACATATATTTTCGGTTTTAAATTTGAAAAAAATAAGGTTTATACAGTTAGTGTATTTTTTAAGACACATTTACATACGTGAAATAATAATATTACCGTAAATTTGACTATATTTAGAGTTTTTATATTTTGCAAAGCCTGAACAAAAACTAACCATAAGTGCGAGTGAGTAAGCATTCGGCACGGTTTTATCTCCGCTCTATGCGTTAGAGTAAGATAGAATTTCTTCGGCTGAATTTTAAAAAATTGTAATCGTTGCCGGAAAAATTGATTTGGCTGATTACATGCATGTAAAAACTGCGTGCGTGTGTTGCTGAAATTTATTGTTTTTGTGTTAAATATAAGGTTAGTGGTAATTATTTTAGGTTATTTTATTAGAACATATGGTTAACTATGTTATGTTTAATTTTTTTAGTCGTACTGAGAAGCAACACGATGGTATAACGTTTCATAGTTAAGTTGATAATAATAAAATCGTTGTTCTACTGCGCGTATACGCTAGAAGCGCGGCTTCATTTTGCCTGAAAATAGGCTTTCTCTATAATATATCATTACTCTTAGTTTTTTAGATTTTTTTTTTAAATATTGCATTCTATAGGCTTAAAATGACAACAAATATAACTAATTAAAACATATTTTTTAAATTATTTGTTTTTTTAATTCACCAGCAAAACAATAGTACTAGATCAGGCATTTATCTTCACTGCCGATTCAAATCAATTAAACATTACAACAAACAAAATCAAAGTAATTAAACACCTTAATAATTTATAAGTATTGAATTTTTTTAACTCTTTGTCAACGAAAAGTAAGTAAATATATTTTCGCTATTATACTGGTCAGTGATTTCAGAGTACTTGATAGACGTTGTGACTACTAACCTATTTATATGCAAAAAAACGACAGTATACAATTTTTTTAACTATTGTAAGACAACATCTTTTTGGCTACGTGTTAAAACTGTGAACTAACACACATTTTTAAAAAAAATCGGTTAGGTACATGTTCAAACACGCGCGTTAACATCATTTTACTCCCTACTTCAATTATAGTTTGTCAATTTATGGCTACGGCCGTATGTTGTATCTTAACTACTGGGGGATGACAAAAGAAATGGCGTATTTCAAAAAAACACTACCTTATTCTTAGGTCAATTCGTAGGATGTTTATCACACTTGAATGGTCAAAGACATAACTTATAATGACTATCTTTAGAATTATCTTCAAATGTGTTAATATTGCCCATTTTTTGTATAATAAAATGCCCAATTCTTGTCAAATTTGGGATCACAGAGATTATCAATATAATTTTTTATCGTAAATATTTCACTATAATAATGTCGATATAAATTTTACTAATGGTTTTATAAATGCTTTTAAAAATTAATAAATATAAAAAATCTTAACACCACTTCACATGGACGTACTGAAATATGACTATATTCTAAAACATTAGAGCGAGAGGTTTAAAAGAATACTATTTTATGTTATAAAAATACTTTATGCAGTCATCAAATGTTCAAAATAAATATATGGGATAATTTTTTTTTCGACCATGTCTGATCCTAATATGATCATATGGGCCTCCACAGAGTAGAGGGTTGTATTAACTCATTTTGTTTTTTACGAGAAATGGACGTCACCCACTTGCTCAACCTATTAGGTCCATACCCTGACTCACACACAAATTGAAAAACAATATGTGTACTTGCCAGACCCAGGATTCGAACCTGAGACCCACGGCGTGATAGTCCAGCGCTTAAGCCACGCGGCCACCGTGGGTGTTAAAGGCACATAGATAATAAGGCATGAAAATTATGTAAATAGATTATCTACAACATTTAAGGAATGTCCAGGATCATGCTTTGAAATTAGCATAAAAGCTCCATTTTGACGTACGCTGAGCATGTACCACCTTAATACACATCACTTGTCTTAAATTTCTTTCCACGCTCAAATGATCCATAATATGTTTTTGTGATGAGATCATGGATGAGATCAGGAGATGTGAAATAGTCCGTTTCTATGGATAAAGTGAATTCAAAGAATTGGCAAGAATTGATTTATTATTATTGTCGATTTTTTCCTACTACTGTATACTGTGAAAGATCATTCAGTGTAATGCACTTCATAAAAAAACAAATATCGAAGCCAGTTGACAAATGTAAACTTAAAAGCAGCCATGCGGCTCGCATTGGAAAAAGGGGTATTGAGGAATTTCTGTTTGCATTATTTTTAAATAAATAGATATCTACTACAATGTTGAAATGTCTTTTATTAAATGGACTTGTCTATAAATAGATTGATCCATTTTTTTGGATCATCCTTTGAAAATAGAACAAAAGCGCCATTTTGACCTACGCTGAGCATGTCCTCTCTTAAGAAGACAAGTTCGAGCGGCGAAAAAATCAGACGACGAAGTCGTTAATTTTATTAAGAAATGAAATGAATTATCAAAAAAATCTCTAAAATATTATTTATAAACTACATGACAATAAAAATAAGACTATTTTATTCTTGACAAAGAGGAATTGCAATCTCTGGATCTCCAATTCTAATAACTTGAATAAGTTGCGGGAAATAAGCATTACATGAAGACATGCATACTTGGTTGAGAAACACGCTTTCTGTTGGGATGTTATTAATTATATTCAGTAGGAACTCTTATCAATAGTGATTTCGCATGGTATTGATGCACCGCTATGCTTTATTTTACGTTATTTTTGTGTTCCATGTTCATTGTTATTGTGTATGTTTCGTATTTTTGTGAATATGGTACAAATTATGGATATAGAACAAACTAAGGTAATATTTTTTCATATTTTCGGGTTACAACACGCGTAATATTTTTTTTCATTGTTACTGTGTTTTCGTCAATAATAAAAAATACATTATAGGTTATTATATTTATCATTTTTTTATTTATTACGATAATAAAATTGTTACAATAAGAATATTGAAAAAAATCTTATGCTAAGTAAGTAAAGATTTAAAAAAGATATAAATATAAATTTCTAATAATAATACAATATCATCAAAAAAAAAATAAGAAATATAAAGGGAAATAAAGCAATTGAATGAATTATACAATAGTTTCCAGAAAAAACCCTTATTAATTATTTTTTAAGATGCAAATAGTACTTTGAAAAAATCCTTATCATTTTATGACATAACTTCATCATGGATTTTTCATCTCAACGATTTTCTCGTTTGCTGATGGAACATATTTACAGAAGAGATTATTTTTCCTATTGTAAATGCTTTAATTTTCTGAATTAAATATTGGTAAAAGCATAAGAAGCTACAATGGCTTGGTAGTCAAAAATATCAGCCCCTGTCATCTGTAGGGGGGATATGGAAGGGTATGGGACAAGCCAATACAAATTATATCATAGCGTATTGAATTATTATTATTGGCTTGCTCTATATCCGGATATGGAGCCAATGCAATGTTTTGTATTATTTTTATGGATTTGGAACAAAAATACACTTACAACTAGTTTATTTTAAAAAAAATTAGTCTTTTTTCACTGGATATGTAACATAACAATGATCGTTATACGTAAAAAGTTTTTTTGGTAAGAGTGGTCTAGATCACAAACCAGTACTAAGGAAACGTTATGTTAGACTGTTAGAGGCATAATGGAATTAAATCTTTGTGGCAATACGGTATATAGTTGACATTACAATATGTTCCAGCTGGACATGGTAGAGAAATGGGAATTCTGCAAGGTGAATATTCTGTTTTGGATATGCACTTGACTACGTCTCGGCTACACTCGTTACAACGTACTGGTCCATTTCCCTTAAAAATATAAATAAGTAACAATGGTTATGTATTGTATTCTATAATTTGAAAAAATCATTCTGTTTTCAATTTCATCTAAAATAAAAGTAGACACCTTTTTTCAGACTACCGTATCGATTTTTTTTGATTTTATTATTACAAACCCACTCATTTAAGCAAGCACCTAATAATAATTATTGGTATGAGTATTCCAACTATTAAAACTTTATTATAACTCCTTAGCTCAGCATCAGGCTTGATAATAGGTCTATTATTTGAGTCTCACAACAGTTGAAGTACGGTCTTATGGTGGAGAGCGCTCAAAAGGAATGGTTACTCCTTTAATTGGAGTTACATTGATACTATCCGTGGGTTTATCTGACTGACTTATTCTTAGCTATATTTATTTAAATACCTACCGTATTCTAAACGTTAAAACATTTTTTTTTCGATTCATGGGTTGTATAAACGAGAACTGTGCCGTTCTTGTTAGTGTTGATATGTGTGTCCCTGATGACTATCTTAGAAATCGGGAGCAGCAATTGTTGTTTATCTGTCAATACTACTTAGCTACCTACGTTAGGGTCCTATTAAGTTTATAATTTAAATAAGTGGGATTAGGCGTTAAGTAGCCGTTTATGGGGCACACAACACATTACGAGTAGCTTACCTAGTGGCTAAATTGAAAATGAGATTCTAAGTATTACACAAATATGTATTGTGGATAGAAATTAAGTAAATATTGTGTTGGATGTTGTATACTCATATAAGTCCTCTATCTTTTATTCTCTAGCATTTATTATGTGATATAGCCCGAGTGTAGTGAAAAAATAGTAAGTACCTCAAAAAGTGTGACATTTGACTAATTTCCCACGCCATACTAAAATGACCTCTTAAACGTCAGTATTAAATAAAGCTACTTCAATATTTTAATACTCTTCAAGGTTAATAAAATTATATACTCGTATATTTAATAGTATTAAATGTCTCTTACTAACATGAGGTACAGGGACTCTTTGTTGACCAATTGAGCCTTGCAGTCCTGGTGTGCTTTGGGATCCAAACGGTCCTTGAGGCCCCTGTATTCCCATCGGACCAGAGTTCCTTTGAGGCCCTTGTGGTCCAGGAGTTCTTTGATCTCCCTTAATTCCTGGAATGCCATTAATACCGGCAACTCCTGGTTGCCCCGGAACACCCGGCCATCCTTGCTGACCCTATTTATTGAATGTATTTTTTATGATTGTCACAACGCATTTGAACAAAAAAAATCTTGATTGCAATTAACTGTATATCTAGCAATGACACTACGTTTTATGGTACTTATTTAATTTGTCATTCTAGGATTATATATTAAGTAAGTATAAATCATCGTCGTCAAGAGCACGATATTCCGGAATATGCTTTGGCTTCCTATGACAACAGTCTGACAACTTGTTTCCATCCATAGTGATCGCTTTTTAGTTCGGAATATTCCGCAAGCATATTATAGCCATTGGTGATTTCATCGTGCCTGCGATTTTTTGGATTATCACTTCTGAATTATATTGGATTGCCGGGCATTACTCTTTTTGTCACTCGGTAAAAATCGTACGTTGCATGCGATGCATGTATCATTATAGTATCTTAATCTTAGTTGATTATCCCTAAATCAATGATAGCAACACTTTAATGTAGGAACTATTACCAAATGTAACCTTCCTCATAACAAAATGTCTCTAATGCCGCATCAAAAATTTTATATCAACATACCCCAGACAAAAGTTGACATAAGTTGACAATGATCCTGCCCGCAAAGAAATGTTTAAAATAATATTATTATCGCAATATGCGTTTGTTTATTTGTTAAACGACGCGCCTTCGACTGGAGGGTATTACACCTGGCAGCAAGGCCACGCACTTCGTGTTAGAGTAGTTGGAGCAACAGTCCCGTAAACTGAGCGCGGCGAAAATCTAGGAATGTGTACGAGTGATGGGTCCGGTTGAAAATAATCTAACCAGTGCTCAAAATGGAAAAGTTTACGAACCGGAGCGCTCGACAGTTTTCTGAAGATAATATATTAACATAGCAAAGATATCAAATTTTATGTGTATTTCAAAAAAATAAGAGTGTTAGATTCTATTATTTGTCCTCTCTAGCTCAGATGGTCAAATTATTTTTTCCACGAGACGGAGCGATAATTTTACTGATTTCACGAACAGGAATGGTGCTCTGGTATGTTCCTGTCCATTTCGAACCTTGTCTAAGACACATTTAAATGAAATTTAATAAGACCAATGCTTGTCCAATTGTAATAAAACATAATTTTGCGCGGAATTATAAAATAAAAATCTGTGTTATTTCATTCAATACTTTTTGTTAATTAAAGCCATACAATGGCTCTCTGTCCATACACCAACGAGCCAGATCCGAGGACTTCTTACACGTGAATTTCTCCTAAGTCTCAGTACAAATTATTACTTTTCCAATCGATCACATTTAATATATAATTAATAGTATTATAAATTAACTGTTTTGTCGGCACACTCTGTCCACTGTAGAGAACTGCAAATAAAGTTTTATTCATACAAAAACAAATATATATAAACAATACTACAGATTGTTGCTGAAAAGCAACACCGTGCAATTAAGTATTAAAGTACGTTGTGTATTATATGACTGTAGTTTAAATTATAACATTAAGATCAAAATTAGGATGCCAACTTTTGAAAAAATTAACCAATGTGGCGATCTGACATACAATCGAGTTATAATTCTAGGCACTCGACGAAGAGTTATCAATTAAAGCCATACTAATTTATTTAGAGTTAAATTTTTCATATGCAATATACTGATCTGATACAAGCTGATCATACATACGAATTTTAACAAATTTTGTTTTTTTATCAATTTAAATTATTGAACATACGTAATTTTGAAAACACTTCTTCATAACCTTTTCGAAATAAGTAAGACACTCCGCAATTTTTCTCTTGGTTCTAATGTATTTTCTCATAAGTGTTTTCAAAATTATGTATGTTCAATATAAAGAATGTCATATTATTCTTAAATCTTGTGAATTATTCGTTGAATAAAAAAATAGGTAATTAAAAATTTGAATTATCATTATTACTTGCCTTTTCACCAGTCCAACCTATTGCTCCTTGATCCCCTTTAATTCCTGTTAGTCCAGAAATTCCGGGAATTCCTTGATCACCCTTTAATCCAGAATATCCTGTTGCACCTGCATTTCCTTTCTCTCCCTTGAACGAGTGAAAAAATAACAATTTTCATATTTTTCTGAGAAAACAAAAATAAAATGACATGTAATAAAAAAAAAACATACCTACTGTATTAACCCACCATATTAACATAATATTATTATATTATAATGCCTAATTTGTATGGGTTTATTGTCTGCAATTAAACTATTGATCATCTGATTCAGAAACGTAACGTCTTTATAAATAAAGAATTAAATTTGGTAGAATAATTTTATTATTTATTATTTCAAACCCACTCATTTAAGGAAGTACCTACCTAATAATAATTATTGGAATGAGTATTCCAACTATTAAATCTTTATTATAGCTACTATGCTCAGCATCAAACTTGATAGTGGGTGTATTGTTTGGGTCTCACAACAGTTGAAGTACGGTCTTATGGTGAAAAGCGCTCAAAATAAGTGGTTACGACTCCTTTACTTGAGGTCGCGTGGATACTATCCCATATTTTATCCGACTGACTTACTCTTAGCTATATCTTTTTAAATACCGTTTGCTAAACGTTAAAACAAATTTATTTTTTCCGATTTATTGGTGGTATAAATGGGAACTGTGCCGTTCTTCTTAGTGTTGATCTATATGATTAGTGTCCCTGATGACTATCTTAGAAATCTGGAGAATCAATCGTTATTTCTCTGTCAATAATAGTTAGCAACGTTAGGGTCTTATAAAGCTTATTATTTAATAAAATGAGGTAATGCGTTAGGTAGCAGATTGTGGGGCACACAACACATTACGGGTAGCTTACCTAGGTAGCCACCAGTGACTAAATTGAAACTGGAAGTTGAAGTATCACACAGATATGTATTGTAGATAGAAATTAAGTAAATATTGAGTTGAATGTAGTTTATTCGTACAAATCATATATATATATTGCATTTATTAAGTGTTATGGCCCGAACGTAGTAAAAGAAAAGTAGCTAAAAAAGTGAGACATTTGAGTATTTTCCCACGCCTTACCAAATTGACCTCTTAAACGTCACGATTAAATATAGCTATTTCAATATTATAGTACTCTTCACAGACAATAAAATTATATCCTATTTTGTTTAACAAATAATATTAAATGTCGTCAAACTAACTTGAGGTCCGGGTACTCCTTGAGGACCAATTGAGCCTTGCGGTCCTGGTGCGCCTTGGGGTCCAAGCGATCCTTGAAGCCCCTGTAGCCCCATCGGACCAGAGTTTCCTTGAGGCCCTTGTGGTCCAGGAGGCCCTTGACCTCCCTTAATTCCTGGAAGACCATTAATACCGGCAACTCCTGGCTGCCCCGGAACACCCAGAGATCCTTGGTGACCCTATTTATTTAATGTATTTTTTTATGATTGTTACAACATATGTAAATATAAATAATTATCGTCATCATGAGTGTGACATTTTGGAATATGCTTTGGCTTCCTACGACAATTTTTGCCTGAGAACTTGTTTCCATCGATAGTGATCGCTTTTTAGTTATGTATATGTCATTAGCGACTTCATCGAGCCCGCAATTTTTTGGATGATCACTTCTAAATTTGGATTGCCGGGCATAATTTTCTTTCTCGTTAAACTCATTAAAAATCGTACGATGCATGTGACATAGTCAGTGTGGTACACTTATCTTAGTTGATTAACTCTAAATACAAGATAGCCACACTTTAATATACGTACACATTACAACTTTTCCAATCGATCACATTTAAAGTTTAATATTATTATAAATTAACTATTTTTTCATCACAATCTGTCCACTATAGAGAAGTGCAAATAAAGTTTTACTCATACAATAAAATATAATTATAATCAATACTACAGATTGTTGCTGAAAAGCAACACAGTGCAATTAAGTGTTAAACTGCATTATGTATTTATATGATAGTAGTCCAAATCATAATATTAAGATAAAAATTACGATGACAACTTAAAATAAACCGATGTATATTATACAATCGAGATATAATGCTAGGCACTCGACGGAGAGTTATCAATTAAAGCCATGGATACTAATTTATTTAGAGTCAAATTTTTCATATGCAATATTCTGATCATACACGCGAAGTTTCACGAATTTTGTATTTTTTAACAATTTAAATTATTGAACATACATAAATATAAAAACACTTCTTCATAATCTTTTTGAAAAAAGTAAGACTCTCAACAATTTTTAGCTTTGTTATATTTGCTCAGATATAATATGTTTTAAAAATTATGTGTGTTCAATTATATAGAATGTAACATTCTTAAATATTGTGAATTATTCGTTAAATGAAAAAAATATTAAATTCAAAAATTAAATTATCATTATTACTTGCCTTTTCACCAGCCCAGCCTATTGCTTCTTGATCCCCTTTAATTCCTGTTAGTCCAGGAATTCCGGGAATTCCTTGATCACCCTTTAATCCAGAAGATCCTGTTACACCCGCATTTCCTTTCTCTCCCTTGAACGAGTGAAAAATTAACAATACGAGAAAACAAAAATGAAATGACATAAAATAATACTAAAAAAATACTATATTAACCCATCAACATAATATATAATGCCCAATTTGTATGGGTTTATTATCTGCAATTAAACTATTGATCATCTGATTCAGAAACGTTACGTCTTAAAGAATTAAATTTGGTAGAATAATTTTTATGGCAAATAGCACATCGATGGGAGACGATAAAGTGCTTCCTACATTATATCCATACTGATCTAAAAAAATAAAACACATCAAAATATTGGGGACATTTAATTTATGAAATTAATATTTTTATTTATATATTCCTGGTAGATAGCTTAATAAATGATGATTATCATAATTATATTATTATGAATACAATTATTACAGTTTATGATTTCTCGATTTTTATCCTTTCTTGAGATTCGAGATTACAGATTGGTATTATTGATTTACTAAGAGCTCTCGAGATTCTCTTTTTTAATTTTTTCAGATCCACACACAATTATCTGACCACAAAATTATATGTTTCGCGGTTAGAATGTAACGAATGATCTGCGTCAGTATTTTGAGTCTGCCATACTTATAGGAATTAGTCAAATGTTATGAATCACGAGCAATGGCGCACCCATTGGGGGAGGGGGGGGGGCAAGGGGCTCTGGCACCCACCAAACATGATCATTATCAGAATGATTTTAAACCTTGAAATTGAAGGCCAATAAACTATACCTTTGGGCTGAGACAAATAAAAACACGGCAAAAAAATGATTTGTAATTCTCCAGCACCCTTTTTAGAAAAATTTCTTAGATTTTAATTTCTAACACAAAAATTTCGAAACACTAATGTCAGGTTTTTTTAGAAACCCAATCCCTAATGGAACTGTCAAAAAATTCTCGGTGTCCACCTGAATTCCGAGTGG
Organism: Rhyacophila brunnea; assembly: GCF_057557595.1. Taxonomy (NCBI): domain Eukaryota; kingdom Metazoa; phylum Arthropoda; class Insecta; order Trichoptera; family Rhyacophilidae; genus Rhyacophila; species Rhyacophila brunnea. Next base: position 35,800,919 of record NW_028232837.1, on the reverse strand, counting down.
TGTAGGTCATGGCTGGGGAGGGCTGACAGGGCTCTAGCCTGGGGGCCCGGCGTGTCAGGTTGACCAGATAAGTGAAATAAACACACATCATAAACATTTTTAATTATATAATTGTGCAATATATTTTTTGTCGATACTCGACAGCTCCATTATTAAAGTAGATGTATTAAAAATCACTCATAATTCACTGTATATTATGTAACCTTAATTTGTACTAAAACACAATTTGAAAAACGTTAATGTAGTGTTTCACACTGCCTTTAATCTTAGCGGTAGGTAGGGGGCCCGCCAAATATCCTAGCCCGTTTTAGGATGTGGGGACCATGGTGTAAGTACACCGAGTGCAATAGACAAAAGGCCGATAAACGAGAAATTAGGCTGTGAAGAAGAAAAAGAACCTATGGGACTAATTTACATTCTCCTCTTTGCCCCCCCCCAATATTAAATCCTGGGTGCGCCACTGATCACGAGCGTCTCACCAGCCTGCATGGCGTGCTGGCTAAATTATTAATTGCGTATTGTTTTGTTCTTTATCCACATTCTTCCAGATGATATGCGCAATGCCATTGGTCGAAAAGGGTATGGAACAAGCCAATACAAATTATATCATAGCGTTTTAAATTAATACTATTAGCTTGTTCTATATCGGGATATGGAATATACCAATGCAATGTTTGGATTTGGAACAAAAATATACTTCAATATTTTATGGTAATGGTGATATGGAATATAATATTTGTGGCAATACGGCTGACGGTTAACATCACAATGTTCCATCGACATGGTAGAAGGGTATCATAACCCCAAGGTGAATAAGCTGCGATACCTACGCACTTGACTTTCAGTATAAATATTACACTCATTACAACGTACTGTTCCAGTTCGTTTGAAAATATAAATATGTTACAATGGTTATGTATTCAATAATTTAAAAAAATCTGCTTTCAATATCATCCAAAATAACAGTCGACATTTTTTTTTTGCTATACGGATTGATTTTTTTGATTTAATTCTTTCAACCCCACTTATTCAAGTAAGTACCTAATAATAATTGGCATGAGTCTTCAAACTATCAAAAGCCCCTTAGCCCAGCATCAGGCTTGATAATGAGGCTATTGATTGTCCCACAACAGCTAAATTAGTACGGTCTTATGGTGGAGAGCGCTCAAAATAAGTGGTCACGTTTTCCTTACTTGAGGTTGCATGGATACTATCCGTGGGTTTATCTGACTGAATTAGGGATTGCAATACCAAATGAAAATACTAATGACGGTATTTCGGTATTTCTAATTGAATACCGGTATTCTTAAAAAAATATAAAAAAACAGAAACCAAAAAATATATATTATATATAAAAATCTCTTTAGAATAATAATATTGCATAGCAAAAATATCTAAATTAGTACATATATATGTATGTAATAATATAAAAATAGGTAAATATATTATGTAAAGGCAAGATATGGTCGAGACACTGATGTTTACAAATACCTTGAAATATTGGCACATTCTTTTAGAACTTTCTTTCTTTGTCACTAAGGTCGAAGGCCAACGGAAATAAACCAGACGGTCAAAAAAAAAAAACACAGTCCTGCTAAACGTTTTATATTAATTAATAGATTTTATATTCACTTCCAATACGAAATATATCGCTATTGTCTGATTTTTGAAACCGGTATTTAATACTGAGATACCGGTTTTGAAATACCGGTATTGCAATCCCTAGACTGAATTACTCTAAGCCATATCTTTTAAAATACCGTATTCTAAATTTTAAAACATTTTTTTTTTCGATTTATGGGTGTACTGAGAGTTGTGGCTTTTTTCTTAGCGTTGTCGTCTAGTTGTAGGTCCTATTAAGCTTATTATTTAAATAAGTGGGGTTATGCTTTAAGTGGCGCCTTGGGATGTAAGCGATCCTTGAAGCCCTTGTGGTCCAGAAGGACCTTGATCTTCCTTAATTCCTGGAAGGCCATTAATACCGGAAACTCCTGGTTGCACCGCAACATCCATACATCCTTGCTGACCCTATTTAATGAATGTATTTTTTTATGATTATCACAACGCATTTGGTTTTGTCATTATAGGATACAGTTTTACTAAAATGCACGTGTAAATATAATTCATCATTTTGGGTTATGGTTTGGCTTCCTACGACAACTCTTTACTTGTTTCCATCCGTAGTGACCGCTTTTTAGGTCAGTATCTTCTGCAAGCATATTATGGCTATCGATGACTCCGTCTAGTCTGCGATTTTTTGGTCTGTCTCTTCTGAAATATGTTGGATTGCCGGCTCGTTAAAATTGTAAGATGCATTTGACATAGTCAGTATAATAACCTAATCTTTGTTGATTATCACATTAGATACATTTCCAATCGATCACATTTAATGTATAATTTTCACAATATTATTATAAAATAACTATTTTGTCGACACACTTTGTATACTGTTAGAGAACTGCAAATATAGTTCTATTCATACAAAAAAAAATGAACAATGCTACCGATTATTGCTGAAAAGCAACACGTGCAATTAAGTGTTAAAGTGAGTTGGGAATACGACTGTAGCCCAAATCATGACAATAAGATCAAATTTAAGAAGACAATTTAAAAAAAAAAACAATGTATCTTATACAATTAAGGTATATTTCTTGGCACTCGACGAGAGTTATCAATTAAAGCCACACTTACTTATTTAGTGTCAAATTTTACAGATGCAATAATATTTATACCTACTGATCTGATACTGGCCATATGGCGAATTTTCACGATTTTTTTATTTCTTAACATTTTAAATTACCATTATTACTTGCCTTTACACCAGTCGAACCTATTGCTCCTTGATCCCCTTTATCTCCATGCTCTCCTTTAATTCCAGGAATTCCTTGATCACCCTTTAATCCAGAAAATCCTGTTACACCCGCATTTCCTTTCTCTCCCTTGAATGAGTGAAAAAAAACCAATTTTCATTTTCTGACAAAACGAAAATAAAGTGACATACTTAAAAACTAAAAAAAATACACCCTATATTAATCCACCAACCTATATAATACTCAAATTGGATGGGTTTATTGTCTAACCATTAAACTAATGATCACCTGCTAAAGTAATACCTAAATTATATTATTATACTAATCTACAAAGTCAAAACGCATTAGAATATTGGAAACTTTTGAAATATGAAATAATATCGAAACGCATTTTTGCCAACAAAGTGTTATTTATTTATATATTCCAGGTTAATAATAATGATTATTATATTATAGATACAGGAGCATGTGATTTCTCGACTTTTTTAATTTTTCGAGATTCGATAATAACTCTCGATATCATTAATATTTGTTTTCTCAAGAAAAAGAGATTGGTATTTTTGATTTCTCAAGAGCTTTCGAGATTATTTTTCTTTATTTTTTAGATCTTACAGCAAGAAAATACCGATAACTTATTCAATAAATTCCGCTAATTGTGAAAGTCAATAGCTTTATTTTTTATAACCTGCAGCCAAAATTTTAAGAAATTCCATTCAGAATCAGTGTCAAAACTTTTTTTAACCTAGAAATTAAATTCTCTTGAGAAATTCTATCAGCTTTCATTTAAACAGCAGTTGCTATCTGCAGTTTAGCTTAGAGACGATTTTACGACTTCTCAAGAATCTTGTCAATGGTTTCTCGATATATGACAATACTCAAAATTCAAGCAAATTGCTTTCTTGAGATTCAAGATAGGCAGGCCTTTTCTGATAATTTTTAGAAAATTCTCAAGACGAGATTCACAATCTCTATGTACAATTCATTAATCGAAGGTGAGTTTGGACAGATGTTCATAAATGAAATGCCTTTTTATTTCCAAAATGAAATAGAAAGAAGAATATATTTCAACTTACTTGCATACCAGGACTGCCAACTGTTCCTTGATTTCCCTTGTCACCAGATACTCCCTTAATACCCTGTGGTCCAGTAAATCCCATATTTCCTGGATAACCCGGAAACCCAGGTAGACCCATGTCTCCCTTTACTCCCTTAAATTAATGATCGATAAGTTAATAAAAGCGCAATAAAAATGAAAAATATTTGAAATAACAATATAAGTTATATTATTAGAAGTAAATGCTCACTCAAGAAATAAATAAATAAGTTTATATTTTATTATAATCTTCTTCTTCTTCTTTCACCCTATCAAGTCCCAACGTTGGGGCATAGGGCAAGCACAAGTTGGCGCCACTTCCCTCGGTCCATCGCCAACTCCTGCGCCTCCCGCCATGTCAGACCTGCAGCACGTAGGTCGCTTTTGTAGCATTGCTGCAAGGTGAGGGAGGGGCGGCCACGGCGACGGAACCCTTGAGGCTGTGCCACAAGGGTACGAAGTACCGCACTCTTTGGCGGCATCCGGAATACAAGTCCCAGCCACGTAAATCTTCTCTTCGTGATAACTTCAATCACCGAAGGCTGTTGTGTCTGCTCACGAGCTCGGGTGTTTGTAACGCGGTCGTACCAATGTACCCCTAAGATTCGGCGGAGACATCGATTCTCAAAGCTCAAAAGCCGAGACTCTTGAAGCTTAGTAAGATGCCATGTCTCACAGCCATACAGGAGCACAGGTAGCACGCACGCGTTAAACAAACGACATTTGGTCCTCACAGAATACAGCTTTGACCTCCATGCGATTCCAAGTTGGTTGAACGCAGAGCCCGCCACACCCATGCGGATTCCAAGCTCAATAGAAATACCACCATCATCGGCAACCGTGGCACCCAAGAATTTGAATCTGGACACCAGCTCGACGGGCAGACCAGAAACCCGAAGAGGAGTTTCGGCGTCGATGCATGCAGCACTGCACATGGATTTGGTCTTAGCGGCATTCAGATGAAGACCCACACGCATCGAGTTCGCGGCTAGCCTGTTCACGGTTACCTCCAACCTTTCGATCGTCGAGTCAAACACGACTGCGTCGTCTGCATACTCCAAGTCGCACAGTCTTTCTTCGCATAGATCGGTTGTGTCATCATGATGTAGGCGTATCCCACTGTCGGGGCAAACCGTCTTACGCATTATGAAATCCATCATGATGATAAAAAGAAAGGGCGCAAGTACACATCCTTGCTTGACTCCTGACGTGATTTCAAAGAGGTCAGAGGATGTTCCAGCTGCTCTCACGCAACACTCTGTATTGGTGTAGAGAGCACTTATCACGGCGACCAGTTTCCGTGGGACACGATAGCCTAGCAGAATTTGCCACAGAGATTCACGATGAGGACTGTCAAATTCCTTTTCATAGTCCACGAAGCAGCAGGCGACAGGTATATTCATCTCTTGGTACTGTTGCAGAAGACATCGGAGAGTTGAAATATGCTCTGAGCAGGACTTCCCCGGAACGAATCCACTCTGCTGCGCACGCAAAACGTCCAGCATGGGACTTTTAATCCTGTACAGGAGAATCTGCGCCAACGCCTTCCCGGGAATGCTGAGGAGAGTGATTCCTCTGTAATTATTACAGTCTTGTGAGTTACCCTTTTTGTGCAGAGTAACAACGGTACCATCCCTCTAGGCTTTGGGGCACTGCTCTCTTTCCCACACCTCGTGCAGAAGGTCACACAAGGACGGCAATACAGCGCTCAGTCCGCAGATCAGAAATTCTGCATGGATGCCATCATCTCCAGGAGCTTTCCTGCGCTTCAGTCTTTTGACAGCCTCTTTAACTTCAGCAGTTGTCGGAGGATCTTCGCAGAATCCCGATGCAGTAGTGATTCCGAGGGCGGTGATCTCCGACGGAATATCGAAGGGATACAATGGAGGTGGGCGATTCAGGACATCACTGAAATGTTGGCGCCATAGCTCCTGGACCTTTGCAGGTTCAGTGACTGTCACTCCGTCAGAGTTGCGTAATGCAGTGACCACTGGACGTTTCCTACCGCAAATTGCTCTGGTGATGCGGAAGAGAGCACTTGGATTATTCTTGCAGGCAGCAGATTCCGCATCCCGAATGAGGTCATCCAGGCGTCGGCGCTTATCGCGGCGGGCAGAACGCTTTACCACGCGGTCCATTGTTTGGTATTCCGCGTTGCGCTGTGGGTCGTATGTACCATTGTCTCGCAATTCTTTCAGGAGCTTCCTCTTCTCAATCAACTCCCATGTATGAGGTGACATCCAGTCCGGCTTGTGTGTATGCCGCTCTCCTAAGGCAGTAGTTGCGGAGCTCATTATAGCATCCCGGAATAATATCCATTTTCCTTCCAAGGGATCCGAGTCGATGGAAGACGTGAGAGTTCGAGCATCATATAAGCGCTTCCGCAGCTCCATCTCATAGGTTGCACGCACACGGGTACTTTTCAGTTTTTCCACATCGAGTCTGACCGTCCTTTTGGGGTTTGGGACTCGTTTGAGGTCTATACGGAATTTTCCGACCAAGAGTTCGTGGTCACTGTGGATGTCTGCACCTCTATATGTCCGCACGTCTAGTAGTTCATGCCGGTATTTCGCTTTGACCAAAATGTGGTCGATCTGGTTTCTTGTATTAAAGTCTGGCGATGTCCATGTATATTTGTGGATGGTCTTATGAGGGAAAAGACTACCACCAATCACAAGACCATTCATTGAGGCAAAATCTACCAGACGGGAACCATTATCGTTCATTTGGCCAGAGCCATGTTTTTCCAGCACAAAAGGTCCACGCGAGGGGTCAGATCTTACTTTGGCATTTAGATCACCAAGTATAACTGCATGACTACAGCTGGGGATATTTCCAGCGGTTTTCGCCAAATTTTCGTAGAATGTATCCTTATCTGCATCGCTAGCAGCCTCTGTGGGAGCATAGCACTGCAGTAAAGTGATGGAGCCCGACTTGGTCTTGAAAGTAGCACGGAGTAGACGTTCGGAGATAGGTTCCCAGCTGGTGAGGCACTTGCAGGCTTCCTTGGACATCAGCAATCCAACTCCACTACGTCGCAATGTGGCGTGTCCGGAGTACAATAGACAAAACCCACGAATAAACTTCTCGCCAATGCCAGTGATTCGACACTCACTGATCCCGAGAACATCTAACTTGTATTGAGAAAGTATTTCTGTTAGATGCTCGGCCTTTCCAGGGAAATTTAGAGTACGGATATTGTAGGTTCCAAAACAAAATCGTTTATCGAATTCAGGCGAGGTCGTCAAGATGGAAACGGGGGTCCGAGGCTTCCCTGTGCTTGGATTAATCTGTTGTTTATAGTAAGTTAGTGTCTGCCAACCGCCTGTCTCTATCTATATGATAATTCGATAATAGCTAACAAACTTCTCGACCAATATTGCTGAAACTTGCAGACCAAGAGAACAATCTAGTATTTATGAACAACATTATGTTTACTAACCGTTACACCAGGAGGTCCACTATTTCCATGGACACCAGGTGTGCCATCACTTCCTGTATCACCTTTATCACCTTTTATTCCCTAAAATAATCGTTTCAATAATTATTTACAAAATATTTATGATTATAAAATGGTAATATTTTACCTCTACTATGTCCGGTTATTTCTCAGCAAAAATTGTTTAAGTAGAAACTACGATCTCATGATTCTATTTTCTGCATTTAATAATAATATTATAATATTGTCACAATTGTATTGGATCTCATAGCTGACGGCTAATTTGCATTACAATAATACTCATCAACAATTAATTTCCTCCCTATTTAGGTTAAAACTATATTGTTTATAAATTAATTATTAAAATATTCAAAATAATAACTTCAAAAAGTTACCATGCCATCAGAAAAGTTTTTTTTATTAAATTAGCAATAAAGATGGTATAGTTAGCAACATTATGAAAACCATAGTTGCTTTGGAAGAATGTAGATATAAGACTGATATTTTAACCATCACATTATAATATTATATAATATTCTCACCGCATGTACACCTATTGAATATAGTTAACATAATTACAACTTCTTATGAGCACATAATACCGAGTGGGTAGAAATCAAATTTTTACTCACATCAGCTATTCCATTTGTACCAGGGATTCCACGTATTCCTGGTAGTCCAGGATAACCAGGAATTCCAGGTTCCCCTTTAATTCCTAAAACGAATCTGGAATCATCGTTCTCTGCCTAAAAGTGTTACTAAGTGTACAAGTGATGCAAGTTATTTAAAATTTTATTAAATTTAAAAATTATGCTTTCTAACGATATTTTAAATGGTCGAAAACCCATCTCTGTTTTAAAAATTATGTGATTTTAAATAATAAAATATTAATGTAGAAACTTACTGATTGTCTTTTATAGCTTGGAAGGCCAGTCAATCCTGGATTACCTTTTTCACCAATCAGCCCTGGAAGTCCTTGTGGACCAGGGCTTCCTGTTTTTCCAGGCTCTCCCTATATAAGATTAAATATTACATTTTTTAGATAAAGCGTTTTCAAATAAGATATATATGTAATATATATTAGAGATATTGAGAGTTTGTTGTGTCACGAACAGTATAGCATGCTGCACCACCTTGTTGGAACTACCTACATATCGACGAAAATTTCGACGCACCAAATGGTCATTCGGCTTAAGTTATTATTTTAACTGCATTTTATATACCTTCAAGTAAGTACTTATAAATAATATTATTCCATGCAGTGCCTAAAAAGTCTAAATTCTTGAGAACCCAGTGTAACTGAGATTGTTCTGGATTTTCATCCACACTTTGATTCATTACACCAATATTTTCAGCAGTTCGTTTACGTTTTGATGAGGTGGATTTTAAGCATAACACACATTACCATTAAATGGTAATGTGTGTGATATTTGACTCAAATTTTCTAATAATTTTCGAAGACTAAGATCTGTAAGGTCGATTATTTTGAAAATAAATTTCACGCAATGCCCGAAGCGTTCCTCGAATAGATTCATTATTGTTGTAATAAATAATTGTAACAATTTGGAAACGCTATTAATAACTTACTGTGTATCTTTCCATGATGATTAATTTACCAAAAAATACTCAACACAAATGTCAATTTTGGAGGAAATCAGAAATAATGGCTGCTATAACGATTTAAAAATCTATGATAGTAAGTTAATAACCCCTTAAATACATTATATTATATTTCAAAAAGGGACTATCAAAGTAGCAAACAAAATAAAACGCCATCTTCAATCAACTAAACTTACAAATTAAGCCTACTGCAAATATGTGAATAATAGGCATATTAAAAAATATGTAATAATTAAGTGATAATTTATTCGTTATTCAGGCTATGCTTTATAATTTTTTAATCATCTTTCTCACTTTACGGCACTGTAGCTTACTACATATTATCATCATCATCAAATGGCGACGCTAGCCAAAGTGCGCAAAGGTCAAAATTTTGATGTTCTTAAATTGTGCCTGAAAATAATATAACAAGAGGATAAGGCCCCTTTATCGCTTCTACTATGGAGTTTAGTATCATTTATTAGGTAATCGATATTAATAATTATGTACATGTATACTCTCATATATTATTATGTCATGATAATGATAAAATAAGAAATATTTTCTTACTTACTTTAATATTTTTGAGAGCCTCTGCTAATAACCCTAATCCAGCTGCTTCCAAATCCTTCAGAAAAAGATAATTTACAAATTTTAATAAAACTAAAGCTGTATGCGATTTTTATATTTTTTTAATTAGTACCAAGTACAAAATATTCTGGTATCGCCTCTCGTCTTTTCCTTTTACGATATGCCTACAACACAGTTATATTCTAAACACCGCTATGATGTGTCAGTGAAATCACTAATTTTATTCAGATAAATGTAATTTAGGCACCCATATATTATTATTTTTCTAGATCATTTCTACGGATTTAAAAAATATATTTATTTTCAATAAAAATATTTTTAAATTATTAAATTTAATGTGTCTAATATATCATATTACATCAAAGTAATCGTTTCATATTTAACAAATATTTATTTTCCAATAATCAAGTTATCATTTGTAATGTGGAAAGATTTGGTGATATACTATTAGACCGTTTGGAACCATGCATTATTATCAATAGTAATACAATCTTATCTGACAAAACTGAAAACAAATGTAAAATTGAAATGGGGAAAAAATTAAAAAAGTGATACGCTAGCTATTTTTTTATTTGCAACGATGAGATCGAATGTTTAATATCGCGTAATCTTAGTCCGTAGAATCATTGGTCCATATTTTCGCAGAAAAGTAACATCTATCAAGATAAAATAGAAATAATTATCTCAGTCGATATAAAACCTTTCAATAAAGCTATTCACAAAAATAATCTCTCAGTTGAATAATCGTTCCTTGCATACATACTGTGTTTGTCCGCAATAGACATTAAACTACCAAAATAACAAAACCATACTATCATGTATTAATAAAATAAATATACATGAAACAATAGATAACCATAAAAACAGATTTGTATTTTTTAATCCATATGTACATATAAATAAACTAATTTTTAGCAATTTAAAATAACGAATAACTATAAACGGTGATCCCGAAGGAAAGTGATGAACAACTATGGAGTGATTTATGATTTTAAAATCCGGGAATATAGGATGATTGGATTAGAAAAAAACATATGGATAATTATAAAACGTTGCTTTTTGAGTTTAATGAAAGCTCTTGTGTTTGTAAGTTGATTATTATTTTGATTTTCATTGTGAAAAAATACCACAAATGACCATGTGATCAAAGTTAAATTATTTTCTCTCAAAAGTATCAATATAGTCGTGAAGGAAACATATTAAATTGCAATTGGCTGCTCACAGCATATAAAAAGGGCCAATAATTCGATCTATAGAAAAAGTTGACTATGTTTATAATTATTCATATAGATTTTAACAAGTCCAGAGATTGCAATTTCTCTTTGTCGAGAATAAAACGGTATATAATATGTTTATTGTTATGTAGTGTATATATAATATTATTTAAGATTGTTTTCGATAATCAATTTCATACCTTAATAATATTAGAAAGTTCATCATCCGATTTTTTTGCCTCTCGGACTTGTCTTCTTAATGCCTGCAAAACATATTTTGAAGGTACATGATATAATAAATATTAAAACCTATAATAATAATATGTCTACAACTAAACCATAGATGTATAATGTTCTGACATTTTTTTTCCTTTTTATTTAACACTAGCGAGTACCCGGCATGCGTTGCAATGCCACCCAAAGAAAGAAAGTGTTTATATTTTAATTCTGTTTATTGAAGTGCTTGTAGATACACAATATATTTTTTGTTTTGTTTTGTTTTTCCTTCTAGTGCGTACACGAATAAATCAGAAGATTTTCCAACGCGTGAGTAGGCCACATACAGCTGTCCATGTGAGAAGTATGGATTTTCCAAATTTGATATAGGAGCGCATACGAATGGAAAAAGATAGAAAAAAAGAAGATGCTTGTACTTGTACAGAAAACTTTGCAGATATGCGCACAACAACTGACGAAAGTTTCGTCGCAATCGGATGAATGGTATAGGAACCATACGAATAAAAGAAGATAGAATTAAGAAGAAGAACAAGATGGATGTACTAATTCGGAAACCTTCGCGGGCATGCGCACAACTCACTAAAGTTTCATTGCAATCGGATGAATGGTATTTGAACGCATACGGGACAGGTAAACAAACATTCAATTTTATATAAATAGATACTCTATTCTCAGGTATTCTAGTTATAAAAAATATAGCTAACGTATACCGTCGTTTTTTACATATTATAAATAGGTAATTAGTCACAACGCACATCAAAGAGCATATACTTTGAAATCACTGACCATTTTAGCTGCGAAAACACATCAGGTAACTAACAATATTGGTCGAAAAAGCTTACCTGCGCAAACCGGTTTGTACAGGAAAGCCCGTGTATATGGACGGGAAAACTGTAGCTCACGCAAACCGAAAAGCATTGCAAAAGTAGTTTGCACAAGCTATACCACGCAGGCAAGTCGCTGCCTTCGAAGTGGTGCAATAGTCACATTTAAATATTGCTAATAAAGACTTTGCTTACCCTTCTTCCGTCAACATAATGCTTATTTTTGTGTGAAGCGACCATTCTGGCAAACATAAAATTATTATTTTGATCACTCGAATCTTGATTTATTTTAGTATAGTATGGTTCTATTCGTTCTCCCTTATCACCCTTTTCTCCTGAAATAAATTTAATGAAACATATTTAGGTGGATAATAAAGTGTATGTTATTATCGCATTGGGTCTAATTATATTTTACCTGACCTTATTTTCATCACAGGCACATTTATAACCAAAAATGGAATGGCGGGCACATAAAATAATATGTAAGAATATGTACTAAATATATATTTGCCAAATACATAACCGTTTTATTTTACTCTATGTGCTCCTCTCTCCTGTGGGTACTCTTAATTATTTAAAATCATACATTCTTTATCAAAGCACATTTGACTTGGATAACTGCTCCTGAGACATTTACAATCATAAAAAATGGTACTTCTAAACGAAACGTAGAGTCCTGTGATACTACCGAGACCGGTGTGGTACAGGGCGAATGTGATTTGGTGGGGCCATTAGCTTCGATATCAACCGTAGAAACGCTGTATATTTCCGTTATGTGAATACTAGTATAATTTACTCCATAATATAATTTAATGAAAAGTTAAATACAGCAGAAACGTGGGTAAAAAAGAGGCTTGTCTTGACTATGCAGCCTTTACAAGCTTTTGGTATTGGACACGACTGGTGCAGAATGGGAAAGTGTACTGCAATGTTAACGCCAACCAAAAAGAGAAATATTAAGATAACAATTATAGATAATTTTATTCAGATTAGATTTGGAAATATTATATAAACCTTTTAAGCCATCGCAGTTTGACATCTTTAAAACTTTTCCACTCTTCTCAATTGTTTCCTCTTTTGAAGTATTTACCTCTTGCCAGTCATTTGGGATTAAAGATATTCCCATATTTTTGCCGTTATTAATTGTTTCCATTCTTTTCTGAATTATGGTAAATAATTCATTTTCAAAATTGGTCCTTAGGAGATCACTTGATATCAAACAATTTTTGTCTTCTAATATTTGCTTCATTTCACTCACTTCTCTTTGCAGCATACCACATCTCAACGTGGCATAAAAACTTAAAGTAACACACAAACTCCACAATATTTTATTGAATTTACCATTGTCCAAAGAATATTTATCTTCAAACTTTTGCTGACCTAGTAAAACATCACTATTATTTTCGATTACCTTGTTTGGATTATTTGTATACATTGTAAATAATTTAGTTACACTTTGGATAATATTACTTAATATAATTAGTAATATATTATTTTTTATAATATCAATCAGACGACATAAAAAGGATTTACTTTTGTTTCATTACATTCAGTAGGTAGGTATCAACTAAAATAATATTTAAATCACGTCAAATAATGCATTTTTTACTGTTATATTCGTATTTATCGCGTTGACCTTTTGTTTTTATCTGCTCAGTTGTTTTTAATTATTGTTGGGATTTTCACTTTTTTGAGAGATAAAATAATATTAATATAAACAGGGTCGCATCAAGGATGCTGGCTGCCCGAGAGCCAACCGGAGATTGCCGCTCCTCAATAAACAAGCATATTTAGGAAAATTGAGGAAATGTGTATATTGTAACAAATCTGATATTTGATTTTTTTATAAGTATTACAAAAAATATTCTGTTCTCTAAAATGTATCTGCATATTAATATTAAAACGTGAAATGATTTAAAATTATTATGCTGATATACATAACATTATATGAAATTTAATAAGCAGGTGACTTATTTAATCACCTTTTGTCATACAAAAATGTAATATTTTCTGTAATATTTTATTTGTATGCAATTATACTAACCTATTTTACTATTCGTTGAATGCAGAACTATTCTAACTTACATTTTAAATTTTTGAGGAGAGAGGTTTTTGAAACAACTTACTGAAATTATATATTATCTTTATGGATAAATGGATGCATCATATTTTAGTAAAATTATTGATGAAAAAAATAGTGCATACACTTGTATATAAATAATAAATAACTGAAGTGGGCTGTATCAAAAAAGTCTTCAGCAAAATATTTCAAATGTGAGTTAGAATAGTTCTGCATTCAGCTGACGTATTGTTCTCAGACATATTTTAATAAAAAATAATAATATCGTAGCAGCATACGAGATCCGTCCCCCCCCAAGATCATTTCCATTATCAAATGCCTACACGAGAATAGCGAATGCTGTTTTAGAATTAGTGACAATGTGATGTAATGGTTCGGGATCACGACCGGAGTCAGACAAGGTAGCGTCCTTGCTCCGTTTCTCTTCACCATCCTCTTTGACTTCATACTACGGAAAAGAATACCATCTGACCGAGACATATCTGTTACCCCCATGGTGAAGCTATTCGACCTGGAATGTGTCGATGACGCTTTCACGCGAAGAAAACCAACGTTTTATGTAACAGCATCTGTCCTGATCAGGATTTCCTTCTGATTAGAGAAGGGCAAAATAACGACAGCGTCTACAGCTTTAAATACCTGGAGGTACACATCATGGAAGATGGCATTATGCAGAGAGAGCTCGCTTTCCAAATTGGCATGGCAGGAGCAACATTCAACTCGACGCGGAGTGTCTAGGACTTACGATTGTAGCCGGTCAAAACCAAATGCCGCCTATTCGACGATTGCATTCTAACCGTTCTGCTTTAATTTATAACGAGAAAATACGAGAACGCACCAAGTAGCCTCTCATAACGCTGAGAGGAGGCGATGTTGGACCTGGCTTAGCCACGTGCTGTGGATGCCAGAAGAGAATTTTAACCTGGCTTGCCTGTTCTTTAAGCCAACCGAATTTCAGAGTCCTTGAAGGCCCTTAAATACTATATTATATAGAGTATATACGCAGATACGCTGAAGTTACGGGGTGCTGGTTTGACCTGGAACGATGCAAGAAGACTGGCGAGCGACAAAGATTCTTGAAGAAGCCTCGTGGTGTGCATATACTCCAACAAAGGGGCGTTTATGGCTAAAGACCAATATTAATATTTTTTATTAAAATATGTCTGATAAGTGACAATAATACTAAAATAGGTCAGTATAATTGCATACAAATAAAATATTACATTAAATATTAAATATTTGTATGGCAAAGGGTGAATAAGTAAGTCGCCTGCATATTAAATTTCATATAATATTGTGTACATCGACATAATAATTTTAAATCACTTCACGTTAATATGCATATACATTTTATAAATAAGAATATTTTTTGTAATAAAAATAAAATAAGTATCAGATTTGTTATAATGTTCTTACACATTTCTTCAATTTTCCTAAATATTGTCATGTTACATTTCACGTGACATGTCTACATTTCAAACGCAGACTTAAATAAATAATGTTAATTTAATTAACAATAAATTTGGCACAACCTTGTTAAAAGTATGTGTCAACCTTGTTTCTAAAACAATGACGGTTAAAAATAGGCCAATGAGGTTTCTTCCCGCCTTTTTGAAAGCGTCATATCAACAAATAACTTATTTCCGCCCAGAAGATTTCACTCCAAGATTAGATTCAGTACAGATCGGACGTGCTCGGTTAACATAATAGAAACAGTTTCAACGCAGGATGGCGCTTCTTTCTTTCGGACGGGAAGGTAGAAGACAAGGCGGCAGATTCCAGCCAAGATGAAGTTCCAGCCATCATACTTTAAACATAAAGCTAAGTAAAAGAAATTCTCTATGTCCATACCAAGGAACGCTTCTCAAATTTGTATTAAAATTTGTATTTGTTTTCGTATCATTTTAAATTTCAATGTAAATTGGTTGTGTGTAATTAAATAACACTTTTCACGATAAAGCTGTGTTCTTATTTTTATATTGTTATATTTAATTTGTAAAATATACACACCTTTTAAGGCGCCCAAAAATTATAATTTAATATTTCAACGAGTTTACAAATGACATTTTATTTGAGGTAGATAAATGATTTATAAAGCATTCTTTACAGAAGGTTAAGTTGGCAGAAAACCGAATCTCATACGCTGTGAGATTAATAGTACTAAATATTTCATGTTTTATTGATTGAATTAGTTGGCACTCCATGTTTAACAATTGTGCATTACAATTATTAAACTTCTTTTACTATTATCATTCTAACAACGATACTATACTACTATTTTACACTCTTCTCTCCCTTTTTATTTTATTAATTTGACAATATGCTTATTTATTGGGGGGCGGCAAATTTCAGTTGGCTCTCGGGTGGCAAGTATCCTTGATGCGACCCTGTTTGTGTAACAATAATTAAAAACAACTGAGCAGATAAAAAACTAAAGGTCAACGAGATAAATACTAATATAACAGTATAAAATCCATTACTCGACGTGACTTAATTAATATTATATTAGTTGATAGCTACTGCATGTAATGAAACAAGAGTAAACCCTATTTATTTCTAATTGATATTATAAAAAAAATGAGAGTAAACCTGTACATAATTATTAATATCGATAACCTAATATATGATTTTATAGTCCATAGTAGGAGCCATTAAAGGGCCTTATCCCTTAGACTTAGACTATAGATACATCTAGACGCCACTTATTGCATTGCTAAATGAAGCTGCGTGCCGGGCGTTTGGTTTGTGGGCGAGCGAATGCATTCGTGTACAAATGTTTGAGACCATAGACCATTTCGCTAGTGCTAGCCCAAAGTGCTCGCACTAGACGTTCAGAATTAAAATATAATTTTCTATTTTTTTTACGTGATATAATATTTTTAGACGGTCAAAATGCAACCATTAGGTAAAGATATTCATAATTTAAGTTACTTTAAAGAAACACTAGGTCACTAATATTAAAATATATAATAATATACAAATAAATTATCACGAAAATGTATCAACTTACATGAAACGTAATACCATATACTTGCTTGTCAGTACGGCTACCACATTTTAATACAGTACACACAACCATCTTTTCTACATAATTAACTAAAAATATTTACCATTTACTTTATATTTAACACAAAAAATAACAATTTTAGCAACACGCGCTTGCAGGTTTTCGACACAGCTATGCAACAAACTAAGATTTGGCGGCGACACCATAACAAACTACCTCACACATCTGTAAACCGTTTATCTTACTCTAGCGCGTGTCACAGAGATTATAAGGGTGCCGTATACTTTCTCACTTGCACGTATGCATCGTTTTTGTTCAGGCCTTACCTTATCCTCTTGTTATATTATTTTCGGGCACAAATTAAGAAAATCAAAATTTTGACTTTTGCGCACTTTGGCTAGCGTCGCCATTTAGAAAACGAGTCGATTTTTTCAAAATAGATTCTCATCTGTAGACACTACAGAACAGTTTCTAATATGTTATTTTATAGAAGTAATATTTTTTTATGTCAAATTGATACGTAGTGAGCTATAGTGCCGTAAAGTGGAAAAAATGATTAAATACTTAAAAAGCATAGACTCAATGACGAATAAATTATCATTTATTAATAACATATAACTAACTATGCTTATTATTCACATATTTCATTTACAATCCGTATATACTGGTAAATATTAATTTTCATGTTCCCACACATATCACTCGTAACTCTACGGTCTTCAAGATACCTCGTCGCAGGACAGATGTTATGTTTCATGATGCTGTGTATCGTGCGATTAACGTATTTGATGGCAACATAAAGGTTGATTTGTTTTTTATTTACTATATAATGTTTGTGGACCTGTTAAATAGGTTAAATTTATAATTGTATATATTATCATGTTTCTTTAATATTTACATAAACACATGCTGTCTTTTTTACTTTCTTGTTATATTAGTTGTTATTTGTAATTAAGATATTTTTATAATTTTGTATTTATTATGTATTATGGCGCATTGGCCAATCGCTGTAATGCCGTAATACTCTTTTTCTAAATAAATAAATAAATATTTGCGGTAAACCTAATTTATAAATTTAGTTGAATTTGATTGAAGAAGGCGTTTTATTTTGTTTGTTACTTTGATAATCTCTTTTTGAAATATAATATAATGTATTTATAGGGTTATCAACTTACTAACATAGATTCTTAAAACTTTATAACAGCCATTTTTTCTGATTCCCTCCAAAATTGACATTTTTTTGTGTTGAGTATTTTTTGGTAAATTAATCATTAAGGAAAGATACACAGTAAGTTATTAACAGCTTATACAAATTGTTACAATCATTTATTACAACAATAATGAATCTATTCGAGCAACGCTTCGGGTATTACGTGCAATTTATTTTCAAAATAATCTTGACCTTATAGATGACCTTACAGATCTTACTGTTTGAAAATTATTTGGAAAATTTGAGTCATAATATGATAATGGGTGTGATGCTAAAAATTCACCTCGTCAAAACGTTAATGTACTGCTGAAAATATTGGTGTAATGAATCAAATTGTGGATGAAAATTTAGAACAATCTAAATTACATCTAGTTTTCGAAAATTTAGAACTTTCTTATGGCACTACATGAAATAATAATATTCATAAGCATTTCTAGGTGTATAAAATTCAGTTAACGTAAGAACTTAAACCGAATGACCATTTGGAGCGTCAAATTTTTGCTGATTGGGCTGACTTTAGAGCAACTTTAAACAGTCCAATTGTCCAATTATTTCATAAATCATCTTCAGCAATGAAGTTAATTTTCGTTAAATGGCTTCATACGCACAATTGTCACATTTGAAATAATGAAAACCCACATGCCATTCTTGAAACACCTTTTTATCTCTTTTACTCTGTCACGCCCAAACATTGGGTCATAGGGCAAGCACAAGTACGCCCTACTTCCCTCGGTCCATCACCAACTTTCGCGCCTCCCGCCTGCCTAACACCAAGGGCTTCTGTGTCTGTAAAGCGGTCGTACCAATGCACCACTAAGATTCGGCGGAGACATCGATTCTCAAAGCTCAAAACCCGAGACCTTTAAAGTTTAATAAGATGCCACATATCAAAGCCATACAGGAGCACAGAGCACAAGTAACACGCACGTGTTAGATATACGACATTTGACCATCACAGAATACAGCCTTGACCTCCATGGGACTGCAAGTTAGCTGAATTCCAATTCCGCCATACCTATGCGGATTTTAAGCTCACTAGAAATACCACCATCGTCGGCAACCGTGGCAACATGGTCAAGTATTTGAACCTGGTCACCAGTTCAACGGGCAGACCGGAAATCTGCAGATGAGTGTCTGAAACACCTGTACAACCACAAAAATTAACATTTGGTGTGGTTTATGGTTTGGTGTAATTGGGCCGTATATTTTTGAAAACGAAAAAGGTAACCCAGTTACTGTTAATGATAAAAACGCTATATACCTACACATGATTAGGTACTGATTTTTTTTGGCATGAAGTAAATGATTTTTATCTGTACGATTTGTAGTTCTAACAAATGGGTGCAACATGCCGTACAGTTTGTGACACAATCAACTCTCAATATCTCTAAAATATAATATATACTTACATTTAGTTCTTCGTCGTGTGGTTTGTTGTTTGTAAATCAAATTATTGATCAAATAAAAAAACATAAATTAATAATCTAATTTTGGTGCATGGCTCCTACAAGGGGGAGCTGACCGGGCTCTAGCATGGGGGACCAGGCTCAGGAAGGGCGGCGTGGCAGTTCAACCAGATAAGTGAGATAAATACAAATTACAAATTTGCTCTTATAGTAAAAAAAGTCGCTATTTTACTACGCTGGTATTAATATTTTAAATTATGCGATTGTAGGATATAATTTATTATTATTATGTCAATATTCGACAAACAAAATTATTCTTAACCGGATAATAAGCCATAAATTCAAGTAGATGTATTATTAAATACAAAATATCGCTAAACATACAATCAATACCTTTAATTTTACCTCGAACACCATTTGAAAAATGCTATTTTAGAATATCACTGTCTTTAACCCTAATGATAGGTAGGAGGGGCGCCAAAGATCTTGACCTGGGGTCTCCCTTCAGGATAAGTAAGTTAACACTATCCGGAAGTTCATAATAACATGTTTAATTGTTAAATGGACTTTCAGTTATCTTGCTGTAACATTTTTTCAATTGTTCTTATTCCAGTTCATACGAGAATGGTCGTTTATCCAAGATTGCGCCCTCAAAACTCCTTCTTCTTCGATGGCGCTACAGCTCAAGTCGAGCCCTGGCCTGCTCCATCGCCGTCCTCCAGCCGGTACGGTCCTCCGCACGTCTTTTCCAGATTCTGATTTATAGCAGCTGGTTGGCATCTTTTGTAACGTTATCACCCCATCGTGTGCGTGGCTTTCCCACTGGACTTTTCCCCCTTCCCGCAAAACTATATTGTTTAAATTTAGGTTTTAGTTTATTTATCATCAAAATATAAATTTAACGGTTGCCTTTTGAATCGGTGGTAAGTTGTATTTCTCATACGGCCCTGATTAATTATTTTGTAGGCGACCGGCTGACAGCCAGGGGCAATTATTGGCATTTTATATGTTATTTAATTTTTTAAAGTCTCACATTAGCTTACAATCATTACCATTACTATCACTATTACCACCAATGTTAACATTACGATTATTATGTCCGCGATCGACGCACTGGCCATCTCCAGAGTCTATATATAGTCCTAGAGCGCGATGCTCAATTCGTACTTACCATAAAATAACAGTAAAAATTGTAAGTAGCCGAAATCCATCTGTTAACTATAGATTATAGAGATAAGAAATCCTTAACCATAGACTACTTTTGTTATGAACTCGCCCCCTTGCCCCCCTTTTGTATTGCCATTTACCACTGACAGCTGCTGTCAAAATAAATTGACGTGTCTTTAAAACGGCCAATACTCTCAAATTCATTTAACAATTGATCTCAATATGGGTATTGAACAACTATTAAATATCCGTGACATTTAATACGATATATTTTCCATTACTTTCTTGATTCTGTACATGTCTTAATTTAGTAAAACCGATTATCGAATTGAAATATCAGTGTCAATGAATTATGAATTAACTTTTCTTATTCAGATTTAGATATTTATGTAATATTAAACCAATAGATAGGTAGTTGAAATATATAAGTACTTAGTTACCTACACACCAACATGGTAATATTAGTTTTAATCACTCTATATAATTATTCACATCATGGCATATATTTGTAATAATTGTAAATGACAAAATCTGACATTTCAACGGCAAGTGTTACCGTATCGGGAAAAACATGGTTAAAAAATAACTTATTTTATTCACTAATTGCGGAGACATTTAATCATTTTTATTAAATACTAGCTGAAGTACCCGGCTTCGCACAGGGTCGCTTCGTGGTTATATTTATCTTAGATATTTGAAAAATAATAAGAGGAAATTATTTTTTTAATATTAAAATATCTGTGTAATACAATATGGCAATATGAAAATAATTCTAATAGGAGTAAAGGTCAAACATAGGAACACTAAATTAAAATCGAATCCAAAATATGAAAACGTTATTAATGTTATTAATATATAGTAAAAAAAAATCAAAATTGGATGGAACAAACAAACAACAAACTTTGTATGTTATATAATAATAATTTAGAAACCTTCGCAGGTGTGCGCACACAATTGACAAAAGTTTCATCGCAATCGGATGAATGGTATAGGAACGCATACGAATAATAGTAGAAGAAGATGATTTTCTAATTCTGAAATCTTCGTGGGCATGCGCATGACAACTCACCAAAGTTTCATTGCAATCGGATTAATGGTATAGGAACGCATACGAATAGAAGAAGAAGAAGATAGTTGTACTAATTCAAAAACCTTTGCGGGCGTGCGCACAACAACTGGTCAAAATTTCATCGCAATCGGATGAATGGCATAAGAACGCATTCGAATAGAAGAATAAGATGATGGTTGTACTAATTCAGAAACCTTCGCAGGCGTGCGCACAACAACTCACCAAAGTTTCATTGCAATCGGATGAATGGTATAGGAACGCATACGAATAGAAGAAGAAGAAGATGGTTGTACTAATTCAGAACTCTTTGCGGGCGTGCTCACAACAACTGGTCAAAACTTCATCGCAATCGGATGAATGGTATAAGAACGCATACAAATAGAAGAAGATAGAATAGAAGAAAAAGAAAATAGTTGTAACAATTCAGAAACCTTTGCGGCGTGAGCACAACACTTGATCAAAATTTCATTGCAATCGGATGAATGGTATATAGAAAATATAATGAAGAAGAAGAAGAAGATGATGATTTTTCTAATTCAGAAACCTTCATGGGTGTGCATACAACCACTTACCAAAATTTCATTGCAATCGGATGAATGGTATAGGAACGCATAAGGGACAGACACACAGACAGACAGACATTCATTTTTATATATTAGTATAGCCTATACTCTTCCCGCAAGTGCAAGCAATAAGTTCACAAAGTTTTATCGCAATCGGATGAACGGTATGGCTGCGCATTAAATACGAACAAACAAACACACAAATACTAATTTTTATATATTAGATTAATTGTGTATTTATAGTTATTGAATTTATTTTGTATATTTTTCATATTTTTGTCATCGTTTAACAATTACAAAATAATTTACCTAAATTATGAAAAAGAGAATTTTTATATAATGGTAATATTTTCAATAGAAAAACAGAACGAAGCTATTGCAGATTTGGTGGACCATAAACAACTCGATCATAACTATGAAAGGCTTTCTGGATAGTGTTTTGTTGTAATTTTGTTGTAATTATGACAGACGATTGTGCATAGGGCTCCTAGTCCTAAGCCAAATCGTTTGGTTTGCCAAAAAAAAAAATACTACTGAGCTTAGGTGGCCCACACATATAAAAAAAATTACAAGATAAAAAGAACTTCTTATATACGTTTTTAAATTTTCTGTTGAATCTTGGTTGAATCATATAAACTTGACCAGGTTAAACGATCAGAAAAATTTGTACTTGATAGAAATAATACTGAAATGTCATTTTGACATGTCATATTGATTTCCATAGTAACGCACGTATATATTAATAATTTAGTTGCTAGGACGCCAGACCCTTAGCAACCAATAATGGTGTCGAAATAACTTTTCATACAAAATAGAATTAACTGAAAATGAATTCACTTCCACTTAAAGATGGCTAAAAGTATTAAAAAAATGCATTGACATCGTGTTCTATATATCGTGTTCTATGTGTGCATATATTCTAAAAGTTTCAAATATCTAGCTAGTCGGGAAGTTAGTTAAAAAACGATTGCAAGATTTGTACCGGACAAAGAACCACCGGACAAATAAGAATACGAGCTAAGAAAAACGTTGTAAAATAGAACGAAGAACTTATTCAAAATATTTAATTACCTTATAATTAATGTGACACCTGTTTTTATGTATTGTTTGATATCTTTTTCATATTGAATAATAATTTAGCCGACACGCATCACAGTTTATTATTCGTGTTTTCATAGTGCAACCTGCTGCGACACTTCGTTTTTACGATTCGCAGCGAAATGTAGACCCAAATACTGCTGTAATGCACATTTCCAGTCGTTTTATTTTTGGAAATTTATCTTCCAGGATATATTTCTGATAAAACTCAAGCTTATCTCTTTCGAACATGTATTCTCTATGCTTGATTGCAGTTTTATTAGCTCCATTAGTAAATTTGGAGGCTCAGATTCCACCACCACGTTAAATGGAGACGCTCGCCGAGTGTGTGTTGCCGGCATAGGCATAAAAACAGATAAGTACTAGATACTGTTGTTCATAATGTTTCTTGGTGTAAGGATACAATATTTATTGTTCTAGATCTAGGAGGTTGCGCTGTGTGTATAATTTGGCTCTTCGGGACACAGTTGAAATAATAAACAGTGTTGATATTATTGGTTTTGTATTGTAAATAATAATTTGGATTATACACGGTACTGATACAGGACTATTATATTCGTTTTGAAGATGAAGTTTAAAGGTTTACATTGTCATTTGAATTGGATTTAATTTATTAAATGAAAAAACAGGATTTTCAATTTCGCGGTTATTTACGAACAAATAAAAAAAAATCAGTATTTTATATAACATAATATACATTTATTCTAACATCATAATCATAATATACATGACAGATATTTTACAGTTCTTATAATACATAATTACAAGATAAAAAGAACTGTTTATATACTTACAACGTTTTTAAATTTTCTGTTGAATCATATAAACTTGACTTGACTAGTTTAAACGATCAAAAAAATTGTATTTGATAGAAATAATAAAATAATACTGAAATGTCACTTTGACATTCATATTGATTTCCATAGTAACGCACGTATATATTAATAATTTAGTTGCTAGGACCCCAGACCCCTATCAACCAATAATGGTGTCAAAACAACTTTTCATAGAAAACAGAATTAACTGAAAATGAATTCAATTCTACTTAAAGATGGCTAAAAGTGTTAAAAAATGCATTCGCACCGTGTTCTGATATATTTTAAAAGTTTCAAATGTCTAGCTAGTTGAGAAGTTAGTTAAAAATCGATTGCAAGGTTTGTACCTGACAAACAACCACCGGAAAAATAAGTATACGAGATAAGAATAACGTTGTAAAAAATTAAGCAAACTTATATTTAAAAGCAAGTGATTTATTAAGAAATATGAATAAATTATAGATTGGTTTACATATTTAAATTGAATTGTTAATATACTTATTTAAAAAAAAATATTCTGCATTTCAATAAACTACTTATGTGTCAGGGCTACGATGGCCGAGAGGTTACGCCTTAGGCATATATTGTCGTGGGTCACGGTTTCAAATCCCGGGTCTGAAAAAATTCACATGTTGTTCAATGTATGTTTGGACCTAGAGTATAGACCTATCAATATGTTGAGCATGTGGGTAACATCTATTTCTCGTAAAAACGAGGATATATAACTATTAGGATAGGGCATGGTTAAATATCTAATATACACCAGCGGTTTCCAAACTTTATGTTACTACGGCTACCTTTAAAAAAAAGTCTAATCTTGGCGCCCCCCCTTTATTTTATTAAATACTACAGACACATTTTTAAATAGTCAAAAATTTAGGTAGGTACTAATATATCAAATGGAAAAAAACTTAATTAGAAAAATAAACAAGGTTTTACCATATATTCATTTTCAAAATAATTTGTTTTTCTTGCAATGAATGTGTTTGCTTAATATTAAGTTCTCTTTTTCTACTAAGGCGCGATATTTGGATTTCAGTCTCCATATCTTCAGACAGGTTTGCAAAGAACCTAAATTTTGTAGAGCTATTTTTTAATGTAGGTTACAACTAGTGGTCATTTTATGAACTATGCACTTGCGAACTGCAAACATGTGGCCACATTTGTGTTAAGCTTTTCGCGCCTACCTTTGCACAGTACGCGCCTCCCATTTTGGGAATCGCTGATATACACATATTACTATGTGTATATTATATTTAATGTGTCATGTAAATGCATTTTTTTTTAAACCGATAGCTGTTTCAATAAGTCAATGAGTGAAATAAATAATTATAATTATATTATTTATAATGGATAGTGTAAGTTCATTGTGGTATCATTGTTTGGCATGCATTCTGCAATGATTCAGTGAAGCATCCGGTTTTAATTGCAATCAGTGAAATTATCTGCATTTGGATATTAAAATATTTTTCCTCACTATTGTTATTAATTTATTACAATTAGGTACATATTTTTATTATTTCACAGATAAGAATACAAATCATAATAATATGTACATTAGTTTTATATTTTAAAAATATCACCTATCACACCATACATTAAAGTCATTACTCATTGGTTATTTATACTTATTTTATCACTTTTGATATTATAAATAGGTAGTATACTATAAAAACCCTTGGACCACCCTACACTGTTGCACCGCTTGTGATGGATTGTGATGTGATGTGATTTTCATAATATTATAATCATCCATTATGTACCACTCCTGAAGCTCTATCGTCTGACCCACTATTAAGTCCGATGAAAGTTATCTATAATAAAAAAAAACACAATAATTTTACTAAAGTTTTTAATTATTAATTTGATTTAATAAAATTTAAATATAAATGATTAATAATCATTCTTTTAACATCATTAAAAAAATTTAAATCCTACATTTGAATAAGAAATCTTAAAAGTTGAATAAACAAGAAATCCTAGAGATCAATAGGTATAAATTTTTGCCTAATTCTAAATTTATTGTTTTATGATCAATTCAATTTTGTTACTGTATCCTATATTATAATAATCGGGATTGTCTTATAGATTTAGCCTAACTTAATCGATTGTTTCATTGATTATTTACTTTTGACTCATAATTTTGTTATAATTATTATGACTGCTCCTGTTTACTCGATTGTCCATCAAGTGGTATTAATGTATTATTATATTGTATATTTTATGTATCATGTTATATAAATTATTTGTTTTGTAATGTAATATTAAATGTGTTATGTATTGTAAGTGTTTATTGTTTTATGTTAATAATTAAGAATGTTTCGTTTTAGTGTCCTTTTAATGAGGTATTAAGAAATATGCATATGCAAGTTTATACATTTTAATTAATTAAGTGTTTTATAAGATATGATAGGATACTTCAATGTATTGATTGATTGCTTTTGTCAAATTTTGAATTTGTTATTAAAAATGCATGTTGCGTTTTCTCAGAATGACATTTAGTTGAAAATGTCATTATGAGGCGGACGAAACCGGTCCAGACATTAAATAAAAGTAGAATAAATACAATAAAAAATTTGCGTTTTATTAAATTAAATTAATAATATAATGCATTTCCACCGTGGATTGACAGTAAACACAAAAATTCAAATTTAAATTTTAAGTATTTTTTCAAAGCGTCCCATTTATAATATGTAAAAATCAAATTAATATTACCATAAATCGTCTCTCACGCGAAATATATCAAGGGTGGAAAATACTAAACTAACCAAGAGATCCCTTTTCTAATCTAGACTGAGATGTCGGGGTGATATATGAAAATACTCATAGTATCTCTAAGGTTAAGGCAGTGGAGAGATCTTCCGTCAGGCCACCAAGAAACTTTCTTAGGCTTGGTACATACTATAACGATATATTACTATGATTTATGTAATATAATATTATATTAAATAGTAGGTGTGAACTCAGGAAACTTAAAGAAAATAATAAAAAAAACTTTGCACTAAAGGCCCAGTGGGTCTATTCTATACTTATCGACCGCTAAAGTGATAAATATTATCAAACTTAGGGTAGGTTTGTATTAAAGTATTAGCACTTATTGTAACAAGTACAATAAGTTGGTTGTAATTATTGCAATAAGTGCTATATTTTAACAGCACCTCTCTTGGCTGTGATAAAATTTAGAGCGAGATATACAGTTTTGACGGCTAACTTATTGTAACAATTATAATGCCTCAATACAAATATGTAATTAATACTATCACTTTAGCGGTCGATAGTCGCCTTGTGTATAAAATGGAGAATTAGGAGTTTTACTTCTTTGGCGTAACAAAACAAAAACAAAACTTGTGATAACCTAGATTCTTAGACTAGCTCTTAATTATTGTCTTGTTAAATTACACACTCAAGAAAAGGGGCCGCTTATTAAAGCGCCGTTGGTTTATTTCTATACACTTTAACTTATATTACTAAATTATATAATTATTTTTCGTTGTTTTTATTTTTGAAGTAACAACTGTCACTCTGACGTTTAATCGTTTGTTTACGTAAGGGATTGCAAATGGCCAACAATAATTAATTCGTTGCCTAGGCAACGGAACAATTCTACTATCAAACTTGCGTTTGTATATAACTGACTGATTCGCAACTAACTCCATACTGTCGCGCACGTTCGTAACGTCTCAATTTCACTCTCTACCAATCGGCCCAAAATAAGTATAACTTTAAAAAAATATTATTGTTTGTTACAAAAATTTATATCATTATCACTTACTTACTTACATCATGATTATATAACGGTTGTTGTTATTAATAATGTTAATTATAAGCAAACAGACGACTCCTATCCATGGGACACAGAACAGCGATGTAACAGCTCCAGAGGCCACTGGTTTTGGCGGCGGTGGTGGCGGTGGTGGTGGTGGCGGTGGTGGTGGTGGCGGTGGTGGTGGTGGCACTGGTACATCTACAGGGGGTTGACCAGGTAAACTTACTGCTTCCGATACTAAAAAGAAAAAATACATCACTTACAACATTGGAAATGTCTATATTAGAGATAATAATATAATATTATAGTAATCGTCCAAGGTTAGAAGGAGTTTAAATGTAGCAGGAATGTATTCTTTCATGCCCTTATTCACAAAAAAGTCTTCATATTTTGATGTTTACAAAATAACAGTTGCGAAAGGTAATCTGTTAAGATCTGACATAAATAGTCCAAAATAAACTTTGCGAGTCATATAAATTTATTTTAAAATAAGAATTATTTTATATTATATTAAATAAGAATACAATTTACAGATGGTGTTGGGTCCTTTTTTAAAATTCAATTAAACACTGCGAAAACCAAGTCATAATAGATGATAGTCAAAAAATAATCGTCGTAAAATATCTAAAATTATGTTATTATAACTTACATAATTTTGGATATTCTACAGATAAAATAATATGTTTTATATATTGTGGTTTCGTTTAGACAGGGCTTAATGAATTTTATAAAAACTAACCAACACGCATGTAATAGGTATGTATTGTTAATTCAACAAAAACAAAAATGTATGAATGAAAAATTGGGCAATATTTTGTCGAATAGCCCATAACACACCAAAACTATTAATTATGGTTTGATATAGACAAGGTTTCATTGATTTTTGAAAATCAACCAACCGCATCTGTAAAATGTAGTCTCAATTCAATAAAAACACATACAAATGACTGTCAAAGTTTAATGTGCACTATTTATGTCGAATCTTAACAGCATACCTCCACCCTTTGCGACTGCAAAATAATATTCGGTACTGTTCGGTTTTTTTTTTTTTAGAATTATTAATAACCATGTCCTTGCTTTTTCGTACAAGGTGGTTGTTAGTAATTTTGAACAATCACAAACACCCAGGCTTTGAAAAGTACGCATAATGTTGTGTCCTGGCCGGGAATCGAACCCAGAACTCCCGGGTGGAAGGCAAGCGCCTAACGCACTGCACTACGAGAGCCGACTGTATTGTACAAAACGCATTTTGAAAATAGCCGATAAACTGGATTATTTGTTAGTTTGGGTTAGTTTAGGTTAGGTTAGGTTAGGTTTGGTTTGGTTAGGTTAACCTAACAAATAATCCAGTTTATCGGCTATTTTCAAAATGCGTTTTCCGCTGTATTCCATATAACCGAACAGTACCTAATATTCAGTTTTTTAAATTTAGTACATACAGATTTTATACAAAAAATATCATATACTTACCTAATATGTCAGTCTCAATGCATAGTTTTAATCTATTCATAACTGATATCCAAAATGTTAAGACAATAAAGCGTATGAGGGTATGAAAAATCTTAAAATGCATTTTCCACAGTGTTTTTATTTTGACAACAACGATTTCCTTCAGGTAAAAATATAATATAAGACCCATGAACTAATTGTCTAGGTTTATCTTGTATACACTTTAACTAACCAGGCTCAATGTTCGATCTTAACTGTTTCGACTGATTAATAAATACCTACCATGATGCCAGTAAATTCGTTAGTTTTACAAATTTGGTTGTTTTTAATGAAATGTGAAAATGCATTTATTTTTAAATTGTAGGTTGTATTGAATAAGTTTGCGAATCAATCGATGAAATTGTTTGTTTTTATAAAAAAATGCATAATAAACGTTCCATTATAAATATAATACAATTTTTAATGCAAAATAAATGTTCCATTATAAAAAGAATATAAATTATATTGTATCTATTACTGTTCCATTATAAATTATATGGAAATAAAAAATGGCTACTTGTTTTAATATTTTATTTTTTTTAGTTTTTGTAAAACTTTCCATCACTTTCTGAAATAACAAGAGGTTATTATTAATACAATAAATAATATCTACTTCTGATTATGATGTAAGTACGTATTATTTTATGAGAATTAATTTCATTGAAACAGCCAATTATTTGTTTGTGGAATTCGTATTTTTTTGGATTTATATAATATTAGAAAAAAATCGTTCAGTAGAAAAAATTACGACACCCGACGGGACTTGAACCTGTATCTGCTGGATTTGCGCCAGTATCAAGATTTTTTCTATTGTATAAATGCAAGATAATATGTTTTCAAATTGTGTATATATTCAGTACATATAATGTGACATACTGAAATCTTGTGTCTTATTCGTTGAATAAAAGAAACAGTTTATTAAAAATATTTTTTTTGAATAAACGTAGTACCTATTACTATCATTTCTTTCGTAATACCAATACTAATTATATCAATAACTATCATACAATTTTATAATATATTCGATATAAAAATATTTTTGACGTGATGTTCGTAATCTGAAAATTTTGCATAAGTTTTTAATTATAAATACTTAATATGAGTGAAAAATAATTCCACATTTTAAATAAGTTAAAAAAAAATAAGATAAACATAACATTACGCTTATCAGTCTGTGTTAATCATGTATGGAAAGTAAACGTTCTCTTCAGGACCGTGATAATAATGGACAAGTTATTAATTAGTTAATTTAGTTAGGTAAGTAACTTATATATTATAATTATTAGTAATTACCCTTTGAGTAACACGTGCAGATGTAATTAAGGCATTCACCCTCAGTTTTCCCGATACTTTTGCAATGATTATCGCAAGACTCGTTGGTACAATCTGTACAAAATCCATTGGAAAACACAGACAATATCACGTAAATTAAAATAAAATACTTCATTTTTGAAAGAGTCAGTTGACAATTGCAAATGATCAGTAATTTGCAAGATGTGGGTATTTATACAAATAATTACTTTTATCTACATCCTGTTCACATGCTTATCGTTGTCGTCAGGAAAGCTTGCGGTCATTAGGTATATTGTTTTAATATAAAACAATTTCGTATTAATAATATAATGAAGAACGCAATATGACAAATGGAAACCATCCGCTTTCATTTCTAATCTCAAATAGTATGCTAAGTTGTTAGGTACCTACAATATCTACCTATTTTATAATCTTAAATATATAAATGCCACATCAATCATGAATAAATTACATATTATGACTATTTTATGACTGAGGATTAGATTAGAGCACTTCCACGAAATCCATTCTCAAACAATTGCGGTTTTAGGTCCATGGAGGTCTGACAAGTTTAGAGGTCCCCTTGTGATTTTTAAAAACTAAGATTTTGGTAATTTCAAACGAAGCGACCGCATCGTCAGTCAATGCTTTCAAAAGTTGTAATGATCGTTTTTGTTACTTCATTTTCCGCCCATCTTAATATGTTGTCCCATAGCAATGCATGACCTGCATATCCCCACGCGACGTCACACTAATATTTATTAGTGATGTTTATTTTTATTGAGGTAATTAACACTCCCATCACAATTTATACAATACATTAAGTTACATGGAAGAAAATTGCACCGGATGCGATTTTTTTTACTATGTGAAATAAAGTCATGAGATATTTTGTATACAACGTTGATTTTCAATCAGATGGTCAATTATTTATATGTACAACATTAACTATTCAATGGATGCAGTGATTGCATTATTAAAGGTACCTAAAGTATCAAATTTTGATAAAACCTTGTTGAAAATCAACATCTTTGCTTTTCATACAGTTAGCCACAAAATATGTATGTATTTGTTTAGGAATAACGTTATTGAAAATGATTATTTTCTTTATATTATATACCGACATACTCGTACATATATCACCACGTTTGATTGAATTGTTGATTTTTTGTATTTTACGAGAGATGGATATTTACCAAACCATGCTTAACATAGTAAGTATATCAATACTCTGGAAACTGGGTACAAACATACATTAAAAACACAACGTGTGAATTTATCAAATACGGGATTTGCACTCAAAAACCCCGACATTATTAAAAACAACACAATACCGTTCGATCATCGTGGGCGTTACATTATTGCATTGGTTACTACCACAAGTTATTCATTAGAGAGACGTTTCCGAATTCAGTCACACAGGAATCAATTTCCATTACATAAAATCAAGGGGTCCACGAAAAAACAATGCCTGATTTAAAAATAATATGGACCTATTACAAGTTTAAAAAAAAATATAGTTAGGTGCGTTTAGGCCTGGCTTTCGAGATAACATTTGGGTTGAGTCGATTTTACTGCATAGTAAGCAGTTGCCTTTGTAATTATAATCCAAAATCTGCACATGGGTAACAAAGAGAGTGAACCATAGCGGGCTCCCAGACTCGGATCTTTGACCCCCCCCCCCCCCACCTATCTCTAAGGTTAAAGGTAGTTTGTTGTTTTTATTTAATAAAACGCAATTTTTTTATAGTACTTATTCCACTTTAATTAATATATTAGGACCGGTTTCGTCCGCCTCAGTGGGACATTTTCAACTGAATACATTTTTTTAAAACAATATTTATCAAACAAAATTCAAAGCGATAGAAATAATATAACAATAGGTACATAATAATACTACGACTAATTTAAAACTAATGAGATTGGACATTAATATTTCATACTACGTCAGGGGCATTAAACAAATTATTTAAAATATTAACAAACCACAAAATATGAAACAATCTACACTTACATAACATTAATATCAACAAATAATTATAATTAATCAAAATTTACAATAAAAATTTTATAAAAAATAAAATAAAACAATATTATCAATTGAAGTGAGATCGAATAAAAAAACAAATACAACCAAAAATGAGTCAAAATTAAATAAAAATTAAAATAATAAATAATATACAATATATAAAGTTATGTTATGACAATCCCAAATATTAAATAGGGTATAATAATGGAGAAGACACAAAATATAATTGATCATTTAACAAATTAGAATTGGGCAAAAATTTTATACCTATTAATTTTTAGGATTTCATGTTTATCCAATTTTATAGATTTCTCATTCAAATGCAGGATTTTAAAATTATTACTGATATTAAAAGAGTGATTATTTAAACTTAAATAATTTCCAAAAGCTGAAGATTCATTACCATTTTTGGCACAGGCTAAATGTTCTTTGATCCTAGTATTAAAAGAACTTCCCGTTTGTCCAACATATTTGGCATCACAAGAGTCACAACTTACTAGATAAATTCCACTTTGGTTAAGTTTATCTAATCTATCTTTAGTATTCATACATGGCACCCAATCAATCAAAAATCGCATCGACTAACCACATATTTAGTGTTAATTTAGTTAATGTTAGGCTTGAAGACATTTTTTTACTCTGTGCCATTTTATGATGCGTGCTTATCTGACTTGGCTGGTTGATCCGCCATGCCGAGGCCCCGCTTAAGACCGGACCCCAGGCCAGAGCCTTGTCAGCCCCTTCCCTTGCGGGGGGCATCCTTTCTATTTATATCAAATCGTGCTTCAATATTGGGACCATAACTAAAATAAAATTTGATATAAGAAAATAAAAAGGATTTCAATTTATACACATTTATATTTTTATAAAAATCGATGTGTTTTAAAATAAATATAAAAAATATTACAACGATGAATTAGTCAAATATCTATACGGTGAAAAATTGAAAACTTAATAAACTAAATTTTAATAATAAATATGACCATAAAATATAATGTAATAACAACGTAACTATGGACATAAATATGTAACAAATTCACATTTTTTTACTGTCGTAAGTTTATCTTTGATTTAAAATAAATATTTTTCTTTTTAGTGTTTTCAGATAGGTACATAAGTTGAATTAATTATTGTAAATTATTATCAAAAATTGTCTCAAATTGCAAGCTTCGTATTTTTCCGCTAGGTGCCTCTGCTGGTATGCCTCGTTCTAATATGAAAAGTATTAATTATTCTATTATAATATAATAATACGACATAAGTACATTATAAATACTAGATTCATTAGTAAAAACCGTGTCCTTTATAAAACTAATCTTGTAATAATTATAATATAATATATCGTTTTAACTAGAGCTAATGCCACCTATATCAAAGGCTGAGAACTAAATGAGTTAGCTGACATTGAAAATAATATTCGTGCAACTTAACATTATTAATACATTGTATTCATAGATGTCACTGCATTATCATTCTTTTAGCGGCTAAAAATAATATTCAATTTAATAATATTTATGTACAAAAATAATAATCTAATCGGAATCTCAATGATACTTTAAAAAAATGATCTAGAAATTTAAGTCACGTTGACATAATATTATTAATATAGTAAACGTATCAATAAAATAAGATACCT
The DNA here is from genome assembly GCF_057557595.1 of Rhyacophila brunnea. Lineage (NCBI taxonomy): Eukaryota > Metazoa > Arthropoda > Insecta > Trichoptera > Rhyacophilidae > Rhyacophila > Rhyacophila brunnea. The sequence continues at coordinate 35,766,485 of NW_028232837.1, read as the reverse complement.
ACACTCTTATAATCAGTGACGTCCCGTGGGGGTAGGCAGATTGAGCGTCGCTTGGGGCGGCAGTTACTCTAAGGGCGGCAAATCGAGGAAAACCATTAGGAATATATTGAAATAGCTACCTAAACTTAGTAATAACGAAAATATCATTCCATTAAAAAATTCAACTCACTGATTTTGTCGGGTTCGCGATATCTAGTTTATTTCCGTTGCCCTGCGACGTCCTTGGTGACCAGAAACAACTCGTGCAGATTTGCGAATAATTAGTCTGATATTTTGTTAGTAATGTATCCATACAACACAAGATATTGGACTCAAACTCATTGGAAAGGATGATTAAAATAATGTATAAGAAAATGGGGCAGCATTTTGGCGCTGCTTAGGGGCGGCATTTTATCTGAGGACGTCACTGCTTATAATTTGAGTTAGCATTTAGTTGGTAGAGCTTCATTTTACAAAATGCTTAAGGGGGGACATGTTCAGCGTATGTCAAAATGGAGCGTGGAGAGTTATAAGCATGATGATGTTCAAACACGCGCGTTAACATGATCTACTTCAGTTTTGGTTTGTCAATTTATGGCTACGGCCGTCAAAAAAACACTACCTTATTCTTAGGCCAATAATTATTTTAAAGCAATCATTATTCGTTGGATGTTTATCACACTAGAATGGTCAAAGACATAGCTTATAATTAGTATCTTTAGAATTATATTCAAATGTGTTAATCTTGCCTAATTTTTGAATAATAAAATGCCTAATTCTTGTCAAATTTGGGATCACAGAGATTATCAATATATTTTTTTATCGTAAATATTTCACTATAATAATGTCGACATAAATTATACTATGGTTTTATAAATGCGTTTAAAAATTAATGAATGTAATAAAACTTAACACCACTGCACATGTATGTACTGAAATATGACTATATTCTAAAACATTAGAGCGAGAGGTTTAAAAGAATACTATTTTATGTAATAAAAATACTTTATGCAGTCATCAAATGTTTAAAATAAATATAAAGGATAATAAGGGTTCAAAATAATATGAATAGATTATCTACAACGTTTAAGGAATGTCCAGGATCATGCTTTGAGAATACAATAAAAGCTCCATTTTAAACAACGCTGAACATGTCCGCCCTTAATAGGTACAAATTATTTTTAAGCTGATTATTTTTAGGTACCTATATTTTTTCAAGCCGAATAGAATACTTACTGTAATTATTTATTTAATTAGTATGTATGTCACTCTTGATGCAGTTGTAGGTACAGAATTGGCGAACCTCTTTATCGCGTTGCAAAATTTCCCAAATATTATTTTTGAACTGTCTGACGTGCCGGGCAGTTTTTCATGAGGAAAAAATAGTTTTTAAAAATCCTTTTAAAAAAATGATGATGCTCTAGATCAGCGATTTCCAAACTGAGGGGTGCGCCTCCCTTGGGAGGCGCGGACTGTTGCAAAGGGAGGCACGAAAATTTTAACACGATAATGTAGACACAGGTTTGCAGTGTGCAATTGCATAGTTTATAAAATGGCAGCTAGTTATAAACTACATAAAAAAAACAGTCCTATAAAAGTTAGGTTGTTTGCAAACCTGTATGAATTATGAAGACTAATTTTATTATACCTCATTTCTATACTTAGTGCATGGCCCCCACAAGAGGGGGGCTGACATGGCTCCTGTCTGGGAGCCCGGTGTTGCGGATCGACCAGTTAAGTGAGATAAACACACACCACAAATTCGTTCTATTAGTAAAAAAAGTCACCTGCGGCGCTATTTCGGTTACAGTTTATTAACATTTTATAATATACCTATGTGTCTATGTGATTCAATTTGATGTAATTGTGTGGTGTGTGTGATTGATGATAATTCACACGTAGAATTTTATTTAATTATTTGTAGTGTATTTCCTGACTAATAAAAATGGTTATACTTATATGGATCGAACTGAAGAATAACATAATACTTTGTCAAGAAAAGCGATGCGAGTAGGAACTGCTACCGTTCGTAACATCATATTTATGCGAAACGGAATTTTCTGCATTAGATGCAATGAAATCAATATATCGAGCCAGCTAAGTAGAAAAAAAGCACTTTGTGCAAAAATGTATTTAATGAAATTAAAGGGGGGGGGGGGGGGGAGGCGCCAAGATTAGATTGTTTTAAAAGGGAGGCGTAGTAACGTAAAGCTTAGAAACCACTGTTCTAGATACCACTCAAAGAATGTAGCACACGTATTAGCTTTATCACTTTCCACCGGTCCACCAATTTTGAAACTGCCTGCCAGAATTAAAACTACTAGCTTCATCAAGTTTTTGTTTCTTATTTTTTATGGGTACAAATGAAACTGTTTGGTAATGTATTAATTGGTTTGGCACAAATTGACACGAGAATTGCTCCGATCAGATGAGGTTATTCTCTCGCTTCAGTGGTCTCAAGCAACGTAAATCGATAAAAATTAGAGGTTCGCGGTGCGGCATCCTCCACCGCCTGATGATTCTAGTGTGATAATATTATATATGACGCATAAAGTCTATGGAACGACCTATGCAATTATATATTTACATTAAACGTAATGCTTATTCTTGAAGACAGTGACGTCCCGTGGGGGTAGGCAGATTGAGCATCGATTGGGGGCGGCAGTTACTCGAAGGGCGGCAAATCGAGGAGAATCATTAAGTATATATGTACTATTTAGTATATCTACCTAAACTTAGTAATAATGGAAATATCTTTTTATTAAAACATTCAGCTCACTGGCTGGAAACAAAATGTATTAATTAACATAAAAGGTTTAACAGGACTGTATTTTTTTGTCGATTTCGCGATATCTAGTTTACTTCCGTTATTCTTGGACGTCACGTCCTTGATGGCCAACAATGATACGTGCAGACTTACCCACCTAATTAATTTATCCAAATATTTTTGCCAGTCACTCGCGAGTTTTGAAAGTTATCACGTGTATTTTTAAATGTATCTGAAACCGTTGAATTAGATATGGCATTTTAATTAGTTTCAGTGGAATATATTTTGCTAGTAATGTATCCATACAACACATTTCTTGGATATTGGAGTCATAAAGGATGATAAAAAATACTGTATAAAAAGGGCGGCATTTTGGCTCTGCCTATGGGCAGCAGTTTGTCTAGGGATGTCACTGCTTCAAGTGTATTTGCCTGCTATTTCTTAAGCAATGCGATCTGTCATTTACTATTTTTATACTGGTATTTTTTTTAATCTTCAACGCAAAATAATATCGCGTGCCGTAGGTTCGCCACCCCTGCAGTAGTACATCCTTTGCTTAAAGTGCCATACCATGTTGATATGTTCCGTTTATTAGGTACTATAAAACAATGGGACGAACGGGCTTTCGCTTTTATTTCAAGTAATTTCTCTTTGTAATTGCATAGAAAGTAAAAAATGTTTTTGCATTTCCACTGTTTTCTTCCTAACTACATAGTTTCGTGCGAACTCTGTTACCATAAAGACGTATTAAATAAACAAAAAAATAACAGTCAGAAGTGTTAAAATAATAGTTATACTAATAAAGTGCTTTCAAATGTTATTTAAAACGCTGTTATTATTAGTAAGTTTTCAAATATTATTATAATCATTTTATTTATACTATATTTTCCCATGTAATTACATAATTCGAATAAAACACTATAACTACAGTAAAACGAGGGTCTTACGACCATTTATACAAATACTTTAATCGTATCGATAATGTATTTTGCAAGATAAAGATTATAGCAATTATATACCTAGGTACCTAAGGTATATTCTAGAATATTTTGTGTTAAAATCACAGCTCCCTAGTCTTCTAAAATTCAGTAATTAAACTTCTGTTAAACTGCTATTACATGTCAGTTATGTTATAATACAATCAATCAATCAATCAAAATTAATAAAAGATATCAAATACATCTGAAAAAAAACTATAATGTATAATTTTATTTATTACCTATGTAAAATTAAAAGTATTTGAAATAAAATTGTGATATATTTTGATTAATAAAATGTCTTCCTAGTAAGAATTGATAGTTTGCAGTTACTTGATAACAATAAATTTTAGAAAAAATATTAATTAACTACCTACCATCATTCTCAAAATAATTACCAATGAGTGGGCAATCTCACATTAGTATATTGTTCACCATTGTAATTATTTGATATATCCCCCGGCTTTCTTCAATATTAAAATTTATTGATATAATAAAATAACATAAGAATATATTTAAAATTATGAATATTATATTATCCGGATGTTCTTTTTATAATAAATACGTTATTTTATATTATCATGTTACCCAACCTGTAATTAAATAATTAAATTTGCAACATCAGTTTCAATAATCGTGCTTATAAAGCATTTCAAAAGTATTATTATTGTATAATATTATTTAATAAATTCCGTATTTGTAGTTGAAATTCTGCAAAAAAAACACTGAACCTATTTCGGTATTTGATTGCTTAAGGCTGTACCTCAGTTGAGGCACGGTCTAAAAAGATCGTGGCTAGGCGATGCGCGGATTGCGGGTCGCGGGTGCAAATTACGCATGCCGAACGAAATATAATTTGTCATATAAATCAACAAACGTCAATTTTATGTTCTGTTTATTGTTCTATTAGTAACAATAATAATATATTCATTGACATATTGTTTACTTTTTAAAATAAATGGGTAACGTTTTTAGTCATCTTTACACGATTTAAGCATTAATACGCCCGTCGCCATCACGAAATAAAGTGACGTGTTTCCGGCTCGACGTTCTCTCTCAGAATGCGAGCGAGTCCAAAATTTCGTCGCGCCCATAGTTGAAAATTATTTGCCATTTCACTGATGTATCACCTTAAGAGCATACTTCAGGGAAACGGCAAATAATTTTAAACTATAGGCGCGACGTAATTTTGGACTCGCTGCCAATCGGAGAACGAAAGTCGAGCTGTGAACACGTCAATTTGTTTTGTGATGGCGACGGGCGTATTAATTCTTAAATCATGTAAAGATGACTAAAAACGTTACCCATTTACTTTAAAAAGTAAACATGTCAATGAATATATTATTATTGTTACTAATAGAACAATAAACATAACATTAAATGGACGCATGTTGTATTTTTTTGACAAATTATGTTTTGTTCTGCACGCTTCGCGGCACGTAGTCAGGATCGTTTAAACCGTGTCCCAGTTGAAGTATAGCCTTAATTAAATGAAATATCTGGATTTCAAGATGAGTGGGAAAATAAAATGTATTACAAAAAAACCTATTTAAAAAAAATAGTTAAATAACCTTGTTTTAATAGAATCTTCATAATAAAAATTTGCAAATAGTTTATATCGCCTCTGTTCTGGCAGAACACACTAACTGGAGAATACTAGTTTTGAGTAATTTGACTTTGAAGTTATTAAAATGTTTGAAATGGTCTATCATGTGAGTAAGTAATCGTAAAAAGGATGACTTTAAAATAAAGACTGTTTATTTATTAAGAAGGTTTCCGGACGATAAAGTTTGAAATAATGAACATTTTGGTATAACTAACTCAATATGTCATTTTTTCGAATTAGTGTCTTCTGCTAGAACAATGACGATATACGGTACATTTAAAATTTAAGTTTTCCATATCCTTTCCAGATTGAATTATCGATATTACATAATAATTTAACGAATGAACCACCGCTTTTTCCTTTGGGACTGAGGTCCTAAATATTTTAATTAATTACATAATATTAATATGTAGATATTATCTAAAAAAAAAATGGTTAAATGTAATTCCGTTAATTTTTATAATAAAACGTTAATTTATTTCATCCAAAAATGATACTTTTTAAGATATTCTACAACAATACATAGCAGTGGCGAAGGTTGGTGGTAGGCAATGATATAATTAATGGACGACGCACTCAGTACAGTAGCTAGCAAGTAAATTCACTCATAGCGACATTCGCACGTGCATAGGTAGACGTCACGCAATATCCATTATGCCATATCATGCATCGGGAATTTAAAGCAATATGACCTTTATTGTAATGGCGTTAGAACAGTGTTTCTAGTATCAATGTTCGTTTGAGCGAACCCGTTCGAACCGAACCATTCGGCAGACCCAACAAAAAGCATCGGGAATTTATAGCAATATCACCTTTATTGTAATGGCGTTAGAACAGATTATGCCATTCGGCAGACCCGACAAAAAAGTGAGTGTCATTTTTTTTCCAGATGCTTCGTCCTTAAATGTCATTGGTGGTAGGCTACTAAGATCCGCCATAAATAGTAGACACTAAACTTTGTCAGCCATACGTATTTGTTTTCATTGAAATATGACTGAACTTTACAGATGCTGTTGGTTACTTTTTAAAATTCAGTTAAACCCTGGAAGACCAAGCCATAATAGATAATAGTCAAAAAATACTCGTCTATCTATAAAATATCTAAAATTATGCAATTAAATCATTTATAACTTTGAATATTTTAAAGATATAATAATAAATTTTGTCTATTATAGTTTGGTTTAGGCAGGGCTTAATGAATTTAACAAAAAATAACCAAAAATATGTGTAATATGTATTCTTAATCAAACGAAATCAAATAAGATAAATGAAAACGTTTACACAATTTTGTCGTATCGCCCAAAATATACCAAAACTATTATGGTTTGGGTTAGGCAGAGTTTAGTTTACTTTTTAAAAAACTTGCCGACACCATCTATAAATTTATTGTAGACTTAGTTCAATGAAAACAAATACCTACGTATGACTGACAAAGTTTATTGTAGACTATTTATATCGGATCTTAACAGCTTACCTCCATCCTTCGCCGCTATACATAGGTACTGGATATGTAAATAAAATTGTAAGTAGGTAGTTGTAGGTGTTGGATGAAAGCCTCCCCTTAGTTATGTCCATGATATAATATGCACCTTGCCATATTGGTATTTTTTGGATTTCTCTCACGTGCAAACGTGAGCACTAGAAGCATACAATGGTTGAACACTTTACGGTTTAGGCACAATGAAAGGTTACTTTTGAAGAATACAAAATATTCAGCAAATACAGAGATTTCAAGCGATGAATGAAAATATGTTTTAATAAAAATATATCGAGACGCGTATTTTTCCCATTGTCGACTGTAAAACACCAATACAAATATATACAAAGCCTGGCAACATAATTATTGTTAAATGGCCGTTTATTATACAGACAGGGCTCGAAATGGACCGGAACGCACCGGAGCGCTGTTCCGGTTCATAAAATATGTAAAGTTATCGCTCCGTCTCACGGACAAGATAATTTGACCGTCAGAGCTAGATATTCTATAGATATAACAAAAAATCTAGCACACTTATGTTTATAATATACAAATAAAATTTGATAACCTTGTTAATATCGCCAGAAAATTTTCGAGCGCTCCGGATCGTAAACTTTTTCATTTCGAGCGCTGTATACCTACAGGCAGTGTGTGTCATATTATCATTAAAGAAAAAAATATTTGTATGTAGGTATTAATTACGTGAATCATAATACCTAATAAATATAATAGAGCATTTTTACCACAGGCATGAGTTTCTCCTGTTACCACTGGGGAATGCCAAAAGAAATGGCGTATTTCACAAAAACACTACCTTATTCTTAGGTCAATAATTATTATAAAGCAATCATTATTCGTAAGATTTTTATAACACTTGAATGGTCAAAGACATAGCTTATAATTAGTATCTTTAGAATTATCTTCAAATGTTTTAATCTTGCTCATTTTTGAATAATAAAATGCCTAATTCTTGTCAAATTTGGGATCACAGAGATTATCAATATAATTTTTTATCGTAAATATTTTACTATAATAATGTCGACATAAATTATACTAATGGTTTTATAAATGCGTTTAAAAAATAATAAATGTAAAAAATCGTAACACCACTGCACAGTTATGTACTGAAATATGACTATATTCTAAAACATTAGAGCGAGAGGTTTAAAAGAATACTATTTTATGTAATAAAAATACTTTATGCAATCATCAAATGTTTAAGATAAATATAAAGGATTATAAGGCATCAAAATTATATAAATAGATTATCTACAACGTTTAAGGTATGTCCTGGATCATGCTTTGAAAATAGAACATAAGCTCCATTTTGACCTACGCTGAGCATGTCCCCCCTTAAAGACAAGATTTTCTTAAATGTCTTTCACTAATCAATTTTTTTTATAATTTCAGTTGACGGTCGTAGTGGTCTTAAGCCAGGAGGTCGAAGCAAATATATTCAATTCAAGAGCTTTAATGGTTCCACCTCTTGTTTACCAAGCCCACCATACTATTTCTCCAATACGATTCCAGTCTATATACCCATATCTTACCCCACCACCAAATAATGGCGGAGAGAAAAATAGTTACAGCCAAAAAGACACAACTGAAAATAATGTTTTTTCTCTTGGTACTAATTTTTGGAAGCCGGTAATTAATACATTTCAACATGAATCTGTGAAGCCAAGATTGGTACAAGAAATGACGTCACACTCAAAATATTTATATCCATTATTGTTCCCGAGTAAAAATCAAAATGGATTATTAAATTTAAATGGACGGCATAAAATATCTTCTAACGTTGGAGAAACCCAGAACGAAAATAATTCAAAAACAATAAAGTCTGTTAAGGTATTAAAAAAGTCTTTAGAAAATGACAAAAAGTCTCATTTAAATTTACAGAGTCCCGATAAATTTAACGATTTTCCAAGTGCTGATATTGCCATGAAGAAACAAAATATTTCCCAATCAGAGATCGGGGAGAGAGTAATAAAAATGTTGAACGACTTTGAAAGTAAATTGAACAAGATATTAGACTCAGCTGTCAATAAAACGAATGACAAATCTGATCAAATTACGATATTCAATGCGAAGAAATTTGACGTATTGACATCTTTGAACGATAAGCGAAATGCCTATGGAAATTATACAGGTGAGTTATGTTTGAAAAAAATATTCAATAAAGTTATTTTTGAAATGATAATATTATTAACAGCGCGAAAAAACGCTATTGCCACTCTGTTTTTCAATAATATGAACGTCATCTATTTGCGAATTTGAAACATTCGCAGAATGTGAACCCTTCACCGATCGACAATGATTCAAGATGACCAAAAAAATGCAACATTCGATGCAAAAAATAAGATAATAATTTTATATAATGTACATACCTAGTTATTGTTATGTAGATACCTACTGGAACGATTTAAAAATTATATTTTCAAAGGGTCGAGCATTACTATTTTATTTTAAGCCATGTCCGATCATAAGAAAATCATATGGGCCTCCACCAGTAGCGAAAGGTGGAGGTAGGCTGTTAAAATCCGCCATAAATAGTGCACATTAAACTTTGTTATTGAACTAAGACTATAATTTACAGGTGTTGTTGGCTAATTTTCAAAATCAATAATTAATCCCTGGGTAAAGCAAACCATAATAGTTTTGGTATACTATGGGCGATATGACAAAATTGTGCACACTTATTTGATTCATACTTATTTGTTTTGTTTTCGTTGGATTAAAAATTAGACATATTGTTGGTTTAATTTTTTTTAAATTCAAAAGTCCTGCCCAAACCAAGTCATGATAGATAAAAATATTATTCTATCTACAAAATATCTAAAGTTATTCTATGATTTATTTGCATAACTTTTGATATTTCATAGATATATTTTGTGGATCTTAACAGCCTACCTCCACCCTTCGCCACTGGCCTCCACGGAGTGGAGGTTGTATTAACAGAATTTGATTTTTACGAGAAATGGGTTCTAGTCACTTTCTTAACCTATACCTACTCTGGGTTCAACATAATACTTATATTGAAAAAACAACGTGTTTTCCCCGGACCGATTACATTGTAGGACATGTTATCCGCGCGGCCATGTCACGTAACACATGTCGTAATTTTTTTTATTGTAAATAGAGTAAATAACAATACATGACGTGCTATCTGATTGTATAAATAATAGATTATTTATTTTATTGATCAGTATTAACTATACTAACAAAGCCACCAACCTTATTATATTCCATAAAGAAGAAAACATACTTTGAAGAAAAAACATAATTACCTAATAAATAAATTTAAAAACCAATGAATACTGTTATTTCAGACAAGTATAACCCAATCAGATCATCTGTACGCCAGGATTCAGGTTCAGTATCAAATCCAAGCATATCCGGTCTGCAGTCCGCGCCTTTGATTGGCCACAACTCTGCTCCCCACGCGGAAACAGGATACGCCGGGCCCCCAATTCGAGATTCAAATTCAAGCAGACACAGTAGCGGAACTCTCGATTATGACCGAGGGGAAAGGAGGAAGCAGAGATCACAGGAAGTAAGCAGGAAACGAGGGGACCCTGATACAACAATAAACGATGCCGCACTACAAGTGAAAGCCAGAAAGTCAACAACCGGATTTGAAAACCATGAATTTAATAACAGTTCTTCTAATACATCCGCTACTAAATCGAATTACTTGAATATAAAAATTATAAATGAAAATCATGAAGATTTAAAACCAGATAAAAATTATTATAATAATGTAGTACAGAGAGATATTATCAAACATACAAATGAAAATTATTTGAAACAAAGATCAAATGAACCAAATGGAAGAAGAATAATTGAAAAAAGTGACAATATACCAATAGTTAATGATTATGAATATTATAATACAGCAGAACAACAAATAAATAAGCTTGACGAAATAGAAATAGATTCAAAACTGAAATTTGAAGATCAGAATAAAATTAATAAAATATTTTATAAACTAAAATACCCAATAAAAGACAATGAAAAACGGTCAATAATTATTGATAAAACTTCCAAAGATGACGTATTACCGGAGCAAGCAAGAACTACTACAGAAAGTAATTTTGGTAAAGGATATTATAGTAATATTAAACAGAATATCTATGGCAATGGTCCTGTTGATTTAAATGATACTGCCGGAAGTACAAGTATAAAGCAAAAGAGAATTGCTCAATATTTTCGAAATCCAAGTGGACAGGTCAAAAGCTCTGAAGATGATTTGGGGATTTTTCAACGAGGCTATAACTCGTTGAACCACTCACCGCCTGACCCGTATGTTGCACTGTTTTTATCGCACTACGGCAAATACTTGCCAAATGGCAATCGATTTGGCCATCACTATCGAAACCTGTATAGCTACCTCGCTTCGAATAACATCCATAACAACAAACCTTTCGGCTCGTACAAGATTTACGAGGACAGTGATGGGTAACGCGTATTGCAAAAGAATTAAGATAGCTCAAAGCAACAAAGTTCCAACTGATTTTTGTCAACTTTTTTCTGATTCTTTTTCAATGAATAACAACTTTTCATTTACCCATTGTAGACAAACGGCGCCAAGTTGACGCCGCTGTTGACCAAGTGATTATGGACAATTGGCTTCAAATTGTTGCTTTATTTTTTACTTTTAGATATTTCTTAAAACCCTACAAATTTACCTATATTTTTAAAAGGATGAGTTTAAATTAAAGTGTTTCAATATAATACACAAGTTTTGAAAAAATATTAAAATTAATCATATTGTAACAGTTTTAGTAAACTCTTATTAAATTTACTAAAAAAAATAATCTGGCTGTCCACTTTTTTCTCCTTTTCTATCTGTCTCCAATGGGTTAATGTCTTATGACCATCATTTCCGCTAACGATATACATACGCAAGAACTGTCTCATTTGAACCCATATTCCAATAATTTAGTATGTGTACAATGGCACCATAGTCGATATGGTACAATGCCTGTTGCATTGCTAGTAAACAATACCACTACAACTGCAAGCCGTTTTATCGTCCCCATGGTGCCACTGAATACTGATTTACCTATAGGTACTTATAGTGAAACAATATAATATGCCCTAAATACATCAGTATAATATCATATATTTTAATTCATTCAACATCATATCGAAACTTGGCGTTGCTTGATTAACCTGCAATGGCAAGTGGAAAGTACTTTAGTTTCAAATTAGTTAATGTTGGTTGGAACCTTCTTAATTTGAGTCTAAGAATTGTCGGTTCTAAAGACCAATCGGCCGTAAACTAGATTGGAGCACTGCAAGCAGTCGGCATTTTTACGATCTGGTTAAAATGTTTCTTTTTGACATCAGTCATCTCTATAAATTTAAAAGGTTCTCTAGTTATTATTATAAGGTATTTATAACAAAACATACAACCAAATAATATGTAATTAAACTTATTAAATATTATAACAACAATAATAAGATAAAATCACGAATTTTCTAAAACAGCTCTGAAATAAAGAATATGTACTGAAGTATTATGACAAGATTGATAATTAATATTAGTGTGTGTAGTTAAAATATAGCTGATGGAGCCAATTTAGCAATAAAAATGCTATCTTTTTCTTTTCTGAAAATGAAATGTTGAAAAAAAAAATCACTTTAGTAAATAAAAAAATTGTCATTTTTAATGCCTTCTAAGGAAACATCTGAAGTGAAATAAATTATTTTCCGTTTCCATTAGTGATGAAAAAATGTGGGAGCTTCTTTTTAAGCTATGGAAAATATTAAGTTTTCCCGACAAAATAAAGTGACATTTTTTAGTTCTTCCAGGAAACTGAAATCTATTTTGTTTCTCTGTGAAACGAAAATTTCTGCTAGAAATTTTAGTACAGCGCATCTCTATGCCGAAAAGTAACGGAGTCCCAGGAGTAAGAAAATTAATTATATTATAATTATTTACACTATATTATTTCATATTTCATTTTTTAAACTTTTTGTTTTTTGCTTAGTATGAGACTGAAGCAGATATGACAGATGTGTGTTATTATTAAATTCAGTACCTATTATGTGTATTATGTAATCTTTGTTGTTTTATTTCTTTTATTTTGTTAACTTTGTTATTTTATAAATTTTTAAAATAGGGTCTGCTTAACTCATCCGGTGTACTTCCTTGTACCTATCTAATATTTTTTGTATGTACACATTTCTACTGTTTAATAACTTACTATATAATATGTCTATTCTGATCTATCTCTTTTTTTATGTAATGCTCTTTTACATTTCTTTCTTTCTAAATGTCATGTTGCGAACGTCTTAAACTTATAATTTGTAATGTTCACAAATAAATAAATTGAATTGAATTAAATCTTTACAATAAAATTGACAAAAACCTAACTTGAAAAAAATCGCAATAATGGTATCAAACCCGAAAAAGCTATCGATATTATATCTTGTATAATTTATTACAGATTTTAACAGTACAACCATTGTGAAATAGAAGTATCATCCAAAAGATTACATATAGTTACAAAAATAACATATTTTTTAAGACTTAAGCTCTACGTTGCCCATAGTTACTACCTACCCATTATGTTATAATCTAAATAAAATAAAATATTTAAGTATACTATTATAACATCACATTATTTTAATGTACCTATGTTAATATTAAATTTGTATTGATAATGTGATTTATATGTATTCAATAATGAATGATAATACATTATAATAATATATTTTTAAATCTTGCGTATTATTTATTGAAAAAAAAATGATTATATATTTAAAAAAATACTAGCAAGAGCTGATAAATAAATACGTTTTTACTTTGAGAGACCACATAGCATTGGAAAGTACATTTGTTAAAAAATACAAATTTAATGTATAGCAATCTCATACGGTACAAAGAAAAGTCAAGTCTGTCTAGAGTTACTCACTGACAATTACCATAATACGATTGTACTACAGGATTAAAAAATAACCACTTTTGCTATAAAAACACGGGAAGAGAGTTTTAAAATGAAGCCAGAAGTCACCCCGGATTATCATGCTTCATGCAGTCATATGTTACTGTGTTACAGTGTATTATAACATTAATAACGAATATTATTTATTTATTTATGAAGAAAACAAAACATTGTGGACATAACATCCAGGACGCGCAGAACATGAGATTTACATTATAACAAAAATATTACTTTCACCAGAGCAGAATAAAATAATAATAATAATAATAAAAAATAAAAACAAAAACAATTTTATACAATAATAATTACAAGATAAAAAGAACTTTTTATATACTACTTTTTAAATTTTCTGTTGAATCATATAAACTTGACAATCCTATTTATCAATAAAAACTTTTTATTGTACTTGATAGAAATACTGAATAAATATAGAATACTGAAATGTCATTTTGACATTTCATATTGATTTCCATAGTAATGCACGTATATATTAATAGTTTAGTTGCTAGGACCTCCTTAGCAACCAATAATAATAACTTTCCATACAAAACAGAATTAACTGAAAATGAATTCGTAGCATTGTCGTCGTGTTCTGATATATTCAAAAAGTTTCAAATGTCTAGGTAATCGGGAAGTTAGTTAAAAATCTTCAATCATCCAATACAATCTTGGAAAAAGAAGAAAAAATATGTACTGGACACACAAGAAAAAATTAGTACTGGACAAACAAAAATACGAGCTAATAAAAACGTGGTAAAATAAAGTTTTAACAACAAAATGCAAAGTACATTATTTAAAATGTTTATGTTTTTTGGGAGCGCATTTACTAATCATTCACCTCTCGCTAATGGTGCCTGGCAGGTTTGACTCGAGGAAACAGTTCTGACCCAGAATAGGTCATGGCTGCGACCACGTAGATAATTTACAGGCTCATATAAATTTGAATTCTTTGGGATGCCAGCCTTGGAAACCATCCCTCGTGATAGCAGGCAAAAATGTGTCAAGAACAGAAGTGAACTACGAGATTCAAGAGAGTGAAAAATCAGCATGCCTTGTAGAAAGGCAGTCGGAAAGTAATGGTTTGACGAATTATTAAAAGGAAAATAGTTATATGTTTTAAAATAATAAAGACATCGAAGAAATTTCTTCTTGACGCCTTCTAAAATAAGCTTATAGAAAACCTCATAAGGACACCAGATAATCGACTCATATTCAAGAATACTACGCACTAACGAGACGTAGAGTGTACGTATGACATTTGGATTCTGGAATGGTTTGGTTTATCGCATGATAAATCCTAGAAACTTATTTGCTTACAATGCTGTTCTTAAAGACACGAGATACCTTTACAAAGTAGGTAAGCACTCCTAATAAGTAAACAAACCGATTACGTCCATTTTGTAAGGCATTCTCAACTGAGGTTATAGGATCAAGTTCTATTTTAATTTATGTGCCATGCCTTTTCTGTGAATTTACAGTTAACACTATTAAAGTGAAATAATAATATTATGCTACAAATTATATTAGTACTAGCCCGGTATGATTTTTTTGGTTTGACTGCTATACCCAACATGTTACCTTCGACCGCAAGGGTAAGTCCAGTCCCGTAACGGTTGTGTAACGGGTGTCGTTAAACCAGTAACGTCTATACTTGCTTTCCGTTGGCGGTCTAATAGGTGTACGAAGTATGCCTTAATTTTAGGAAAATGTTCTATTTTCATGAGTTATTGTGCTAGCTAAATTAATATGAATAGGCAACTAATGTGAACTTTCATTTTATTAATTTACTATCTACCGAAATATTTACGCTTTTGAATTATGTTCAATTTATTTTTTTATATAATATTATGATTTAAAAATAAAGAAGATATAAAAGCTCACAAATCAAAAATACGTATTATGAAACCAGTCACGCCCTTAGTGACATAGAGCTTTAAGAATTGATTAGTTTTGGGGCCGCCTACGATAAAAAATAATAATCGAATTTTAATTTTCCAAATAATTCCGTGCATTCTAACGATTTAAATTTTTTATTTTCTATACGTCATACAACATGATTGGATCGTGTGAAATAAAATATATTTACATAAACAGACTCACTCTTTATAAATCACAATATATATTATATAAACATCAGCATACTTACAAAATGAAACAGTTAGCTTAATAATTGCTTCCGTGAATTTCGATTAAAATAATAATATAATATAATTCGGTGAATTACAATAATAAATGTAGAAGATGAACAGGTTACTGTGGTATTGCGAGCATGGAAAAATCACCCATTACTTTTTTTCAAAAAATCCACTGACTTCATTATACCAAAGATATATATAATAAGTAAATTTCTGCGTTATTTTTCCATCTCTCAAGCAACACATGACCTGCCTACTTATACGAGACATCACTGTTTTTAACATTGTTGATTGGCAGGTGAGTTTTTTGTGTGACAACTAGATCGATATTAATAAAAAAAACACTTTTAATTAATAATTTTATGATTGATGTGAACTACGTTAATGCCTCTTTTTAAAATTTCTGATGTAACTAAAAGTCTACCGATAAAGTCACTTTAACGAATGCAATTTTAAGAGTGTATAAATAAAACAATGTCAATCTACTCGTATATATACATATATATTTTTTTTAGAATTTAATAACCATGTCCTTGCTTTTTTTGTACAAGGTGGGTTGTTAGTAATTTTGAACAATCCAATCACAAACACCCAGGCTTTGAGAAAAACACATAAATATTGTGTCCTGGCCGGGAATCGAGCCCAGAACTCTCGGGTGGAAGGCCAGCGCCTTACTCACTGCACCACGAGAGCCGCCTCTACTCGTATATTAAGAGGAATGCATATAACGATATCCAAAGAAATTCTATTTATTGTCTTCTAAATAATCTAAACGGACACTAAATATGAAAGGGCAGATTCCATACCTTAAAATAATAAAAAACTCATTATCCCGGTTGTATAAATTATAAATCAACACTATAAGAATTGAATAATTCTTCTAAAAAAATACACTTAAGTCTTTTTTGACAATCCGAAATAAAGTCATATTTCTTGCCATAAAGAGACGTATTATAAATAACGCCTAACATTTACTTTGGTGGTTATTACTAATAAAATAAGTTTTAACAGTAAGCAACTAGTCTGTATAGTTTAATAATAATCGGGACCAGTTTCATCTGCCAAGTAGATATCAGTACAACATGTTTATCTGACAGATTAAAAATCAGTTTTGATAGTTATTAAAACTTACAGAATAACAACAATGAAAATTATTTATAATAAATTGTATACTCAACTATTTTATTATAAAATGACAGTTAGAGTGGCATTAATTAAAATTAAAATTCTATTTCCATAAATGCGTATCAAAACTCAAAATAAAATGAACTGCAAAACAACAAAATTAATCAACGATAAATACAATCAGAGTGAGACTAGATTTCGTATATATTTTAATAGGAGCTGGACCATCCCATACGAAGCCACCCGCTACTCGGATAAAATATGGACTTATTTGGTTTATAATCAGATTGAGGGAAAGATTCCTGGAAAATTTCAGCTCACTACATTTTGTACAACGACCATGGGAATATTATTAATACCACTTTTTTATTATTATTTATTCACTAGTAAACGGACGGTTCGGAATGTCACTCTCACGGTTTCACTTGGTTTTGGAATGGATTATGATGAAAAATTCAGGATGTTCACAACATGAGATTTACATTATAACAAATATTACTCTCACAAGAGAGAATAATAATAATAATAACAACAAAAAAAACAATTTTATACAATAAAATAAAGTTTCAAAAACAAAATGCAAACTCCATCATTGAAAATGTCTATGTCTTTAGGGAGCGCATTTGCCAGTCTTGTACCCCTCGCTAATGGTGCCTGATAGGTTTGTCTCGAGGAAACAGTTCTGACCCGGAATAGATCATGGCTATGAATATTGTAGGTACCTATCGGTAAAATCGTTGGTACTTTCGTACGAAATAATATTCTTGCGGCTGGGTCGATGTTTTTGGGTTCCGTGTGAACAGACTTATTGTGGAGAGGATTTTTTAAAATATTTTTTTTTAATTTGAGACTGAATAAATACTATCCGTGTCTTTATCCAAATGATTTTCGCTTATTCATGCTAAATTACTGTAGTTTAAAATTTGAAAGAGATCTTGATTTGGCTACGTATTTTTTCGAATTATTTATACAATATAAGTAAGTATACCTGAGAAGTCGGGAATATTAGATACTAGTTTTTCCAATGTGCAGAACTAACTTGCAATTCGTGCTGCTAAATGCAAGGCGATACCTGTGTTCAACTAAGTTGCTCTGGATAAAGATATTATACCCTTTACATTAGAGAGTTATATAAATTCTTTAGATATATCTTGTAAAATGTATGTTCTTTATTACGCAAGTTTTTGTCATTTTAAGATTGTTTTTTTTTGCCTACATCTTTATGGATCCCGAGAAATATCACCATCTTCATCTTGTAATTCCAAAGAAAATGTCATGTAAGCGAGACCCTAAAAGATAAAGAACGTTATGGTTTAAGAATCTCAGTCTGCTTTAAATACAGCGCTTTAAACCTATTTAGACCAGTTAGTGACAAGCAGGGCAAAACTAGCTGAAATCATCACCGATGTCTGATAATATATATAACGCGGAAAGAAGGAGGGAATAATGTTGTGATATATGAACTTTTTACATTATATTGGTAATGTTCACCTATGGAAATAAATAAATGTGAATTAGAACAATAATGCATCACAAAAAAATGGGAGCTTCAAGTAATAATATTCTGTGCCTACATGAATACCAAAATATTCAAGAAACTAAACTCAAAAGCTTGTGCAAAAACCAAATACATACGTAACTTTCCATCGAAGTTTCGTAAGTTTCCGTGATTTTCCGCGATGCATTTTAACCGTGCAACGAAAAGTGGAAGCTTTCATAAAAATTCAGTGCATCTGTCGCCGTTTTCAGGGACGTGCTTGTGCATACAAATGAAAAGGGTTCGAATCTTGTGCAATGTACGAATTTTACGACTTTCTCACCCCCTTCGAGGAAAATTTGAAACAGTAATTTTTGATTTGGTACGAAAAGCTATATGGATTCGTTCGATATTCGTGTCCACAATAACGATATACCTAGACAAAAATTCAAAAAATAAGATATGATCTATTTCATATTTATGTCTAATTATTGAAATTCAGTTAATTATTCACTTTATTAATTAAGGTCACAATACGAAAAAGAAACCACTGAAAAGGTATGATAGAGCAAAATGTTAATACATGATTATCAACGTACACTGATCCACTGCTTGTTGAATGCTCACTAATTCTTTTTATTCTTCCCTCTGAATATAATTAGTTTGATGATCAAGTGGAATAAAGGCTGGTATAGCATGGATAGATCGAAAAAGAATGCAATGAATAAGGAAGATTTTGGAATAAAATAAAGTTTTGTCAAATGAAATTTATTGAATTTCAAAAACAGAGGTCTAAATTACCATGTTTTTTCAGGATAACAGATTATCTAGATTAAAAAGATGTAACCACCTACTCACAGTTAGTAATCAAAAACTAAAAAGTACGTAGTACCCATCGCACACCCTCATACGTGGATTAAAATAGTCTCACAGGTAACTTTTTTACTATTTACCTGGGGGTCTACATCATGGAAGAATGCACTTTGAAAACACACCTCGTTATACAAATGGAATGATTGGACCAATATTCAACTCGTGCAACAACATGCGAAGTGTCTGGGTAACGAAGAGATGAGAGAGCAGACCAAGCAGCCTCTCATTACGATGAGAGTGAAAGGGTGACGTCGGACCTGGATGTTTAAAGAAAGTTTCAATCTGACTTGCTTATTCTTCAAGCCAACAGAATTAGGGTGTCCTGGAAGGCCGCTAAATACTATCCAGAGAGCCTATACAGCGGAGCTACGAGGAGCTGGTAGGAGCTAGAATAATGATGGTTTGGTTGCCTCGTCAGAGAGTGCGATACTCCGTATCCCTGTGGCAAAGCCCCAAGGATTCTGTCGCCGTTGCTAACCCGGAAGCGGTGCTACAGAAGCGATTTACGAGTTGCAGGTCTCACATAGGTGAAGGTGAAGGTTGTGGCGGTGGACTAAGGAAAGTGGTGCGCACTTGTGTTTACCCTATCCTCCAATGCTGGTACATAAGTAAGTAATAATATAATTATTGAATATTTTCATCACAATGCGAAACTATCGTTCTATAACTTGCAATACAAGTATATTATTCTAATACAAAAGAAGAATTTTAAAAGTCACCAACCTCTTTCTGAGACGCAATTCAGGCGCGTAAATTGTGATGTTCCGTTCTAAATTTAAATTCGAAATCGATTTTGGCGGGAATCAAACTCTCATTAAGTGTCTCCGCTCTTGCTTTTATGTGAAACAATTTATTTTAACCTCCGACAATAGGGTGACCAGAACGTGCGGTCACACGTAAACATTATAATAATACCATTATCTTTGCATCTTTTGTCTGTTGCTTTTAGACGAAGGCTACCACTACTTCTTCTTTAGTATTTTAAAGATTTTTTTATTACAACCCGATTATCACGTAACTGAAATAATATTATATGCAATATCAAGTACCTGTAATATACTTAATTATTGGAATTTTAAAAATTAATCCAATCTTAACTTACTTTTAAATAATAAATATAGGATAGTTAGATTAATATCCGAAACAATTAGGTGGAATATTATTATATAGTCATTGCTCTCCCTATTTCCATAAAGCAGCTTCTTTATAATAGTTGGAAGAAGAAACAATTTTATTTGTGGATTTATCAGATCTATCAAAAACGTTATTTATAAGTGGTGGCGCTTTTGCAGAGGTCCAATGGACTGTAAATTGAGGGTGCTGGTGAACTACGGATCTAGGAGAGGGGGGTTTAGATGCCAGAAACTGGCCTTTTATGTTGAGAGGGCTGGCGAGCGCTGGAGCCGGTTCGGATTTCACGCACTCACGCACATGGACGGTTCGAAATGTCACTCTCACGGTTTCATTTGGTTTTGAAATGGATTATGATGAAAAGTTCAGGATAGACGATAAACGCGACGTCCGTATGAGCGTTATATGCAAACATATGCGTTTTGAGTCAATCTGTGGTTAACGATGGTTAGGCTATAACAAGCCCGCGCGTGACCGCTTTCTTGATGTCACTCGAGGTAACTGAATGTTTTTCAATCACTTAATTAGGTAGATATCTTGGCGATCCATTATATTATATTCTGTTTTTAAATTCCATTTTATTGTTTAATTTGTATTTTTTTTATTATTGTTGTTTTTTATTTTATTTCTTTTGTCTAAAACTATTTTTTTGCTTTGTTTTTTTCTCTACCTTGTTTTTTCTCTAACTGATTACTTGTAATTTTTATTCTAAATTTCATGTTGTGAACGTCCTGAATTAATAATTTGTTATGTACTCAACGTGTCTTTTTTAAATAAATATTTTCAAGATTAACTGGTAAAGTTATTATTTTTTTAATTCAGTTAAATAATGTCATTATTATTTGGTAGACTAATTATTGAAAAATAAATTATAGCGAAGCTGATAAAAAGGAAAGAAATGTTTAAAATTGCCCTCTTGTAAAGTTGCAAATTATTATATGCTTACACTGATTTGTTAAACTCGAGTTATATATTACTGAAATAAAGTTTGTTATAATATTTTAACCGTTTTTGGTCAACATACTAATGCCATTACTTATTTGAACCACCCCGTATTTTTTTTTACTTTTCTTCGCTGATTCAAATATCCACCCTGAGATTTTCCACGGCAGATTCTCCTGATATACTCTACATAATAAGATTACCTACGCAAGTTCTCGAAAATACTACCTACTTACGTTTTTGCAATCTCGGTTGATTACATACTAATGCATTAGTCTAGTCATATATTTTTTTCAATTCATTCAAATAATCATTTCTCATTCAAATGATCAGCCAAGGCGTTGGTAAACGAATTATTATGGCAATGTTGACAACTAACATAGAATATATCGTCTCTGTTCTGTCAGAACACACTGGAGAATACTAGTTTTGAGTAATTTGACTTTGAAGTTGTTAAAATGTTTGAAATAATGGTTTATCATGTGAGTTTATTAAGTAATCGTAAAAAGGGTGACTTTAAAATAAAGTCTGTTTATTTATTAAGAAGGTTTCCAGACGGTAAGGTTAATAAGGAACATTTTGGTACTAACTCAATATGTCATTTTTTCGAATTAGTGTTTTCTGCCAAAACAGTGACGATATATTTCGCTTGTACGCTCACTTATGAAATACATTTCTACCATTTATCCCTTTAAAGTTCAAACCAATGAAAAAATAATATGTCTATTTATAATGTACTAAAGTATATAATAATTACAAGATGAAAAGAACTTTTTATGTACCAAGTTTTTAAATATTCCATTGAATCATATAAACTTGACAATTCTATGTATTAATAAATACTTTTTTTTTGTACTTGATAGAAATATGCACTGAATAAATATTATAGAATACTAAAATGTAATTTTGACATTTCATATTGATTTCCATAGTAACGCGCGTATAAATTAATAATTTAGTTGCTAGAACCACCGCCTTAGCAACCAATAATAGTATTTTACTTTTTACAAATTTCTTCCGAAATAACTTTTCATACAAAACAGAATTAGCTAAAAATGAATTCAATTCTACTTAAAGATGGCTAAAAGTATTAAAAGAATGCATTGGCATCGATTTCTGATATATTCTAAAAGTTTCAAATATCTAACTAGTTGGGAAGTTAGTTAAAAATCGATTTGCAAGATTTGTACTGGATTAACAACCACCGGACCAACAAGAATACGAGCTAAGAAAAACATGGTAATAAAATAATAATATGCTGTTATAGTTAAATTAAATAGCAGAATCTAATAATTACATTAATTCATTATACATAACTGATATTTCCAGGCTAAAATCAAAACAACAAAAACATAATCGTTTGGTTAAGTTTAAAACTGTAAATTGAATTCAATCTTTGACCGCCCGAACTCTTTACATAGTTCTCAGTTCACATTTATTTTAATAAATCAAACAATACAGTAAATGTTGTATTTTTACCTAATTATAATATTTTATTATGGTAATGTATTTATTTTTTATGTTTATGATTATTCTCTTTTATAGTTATCCGAGAATTGCAAAATATAATTGCAAATATATTATGTTTTTCATTAGAAAAAAAGCATTATATAGTATTTACTCCAGCGCAAAATATCCATCTGCGATTGGTTTGGATTGAAAAATGTCGGTACATTAATAGAGTTTACCAACAATAAACGAACGGTTACGAGTCAGGCTTATAATATTGAGGGTCTCGGGTTCGAATCCCATTTCAAAAAAAATTCCAAAGGAATTTCATTTTTTCAATGTGCAAAAAATCCATTTCTCGTAAAAATAAAAATCTGTTAATATGAAAATGGTTAAAATTGAGTTATTAATGAATTGAAACTCTCGTTAGTATACCATGCAAGTCATGCAATTTATTAACGCCTCTGCAAAACAACGTTACATGGTATTTTATGTCGTTTAACTCCATTATATTGTTTCTTAATATTTTTTTAAAATATTCTACATATCAATATTTAAGTTATTTATGTTGGCAGTAAGTTGATGGTTGGGCTATAACCCCATTTTCAAAACTATTTACATCTATTATTCATACTCAGATAGAGTGTATCTATAGATATTTATTTTGTCCTCATTTATATTAGTAACGAAATCTTTACCTTTTTCATTTTATTAATTTTTATAACGAATATTTTTATGGATTAAAATACATTTGAATATTAGCTTCTTTTAGAGCTTATGAACATCGCAAATACCATCTGTAAGGGATCTTGGCATTACGTTTGACAGTAAGCTATCATTTAGTGGTCATATAGCTATCATTTGTAAAAAGGCGCTACAATGTACTTCCCGGGTCTTTTCGGATGTTACTGTATTAAAAATTCTTTATAATTCCTTAGTGAGAAGCCGGCTTAAGAGTGGGTCGATTTTTTGGCCCCCGCATCAGTTGAAATATGACCTTATGGTGGAGCGAGTTCAAAAGAAATTTTTGAGACTCCTTTATTTGAGGTTATATGGATATTATCTGTGGCTTTATCCAACTGACTTTCTCTTAGGTATGATTACATGCTGTAGTTTAAGTGCTAGAAGATATCAATATTTGGCCACGTATTTTTTTCGACTAATACGTGGTGTGAATGAGAACTCTGCCATTCTTGGTAATATTGACTTGTGTGTCCCTGACAACTATCTTAGAAATCGGGAGCATCAGTTGTTTGTTCTCCCGAGGAGCAGAACTAACCTGCCATTGGTGATGCCAATTGGGAGGGCATTAACTCTGTTCAACCAAATTGCTTCGGATGTTGATAGATTCCATCTACGTCAGAATGAGTATAGGTGGATGTTATTTTATAATTTCTTAAAATAGGGTCTTCTTAAGGCCATTGGACCCGTTTTTTCCTGTCTTCTCAAAATCGTGGAAATGGCAAGGACGTTTAACACGAATTGACACATAATAAATACTTTATTTATTTTAAATCTAATAAATAATATTGAAATAACACTTTTTGTGTCATTAAAATTTTCTGATTCGCTTTAATTTTTAAAATGAATGACAAATAGTCGGTCCTGTTTTCGAAATTGGCCAAAACGACTGTCACGCCACAGTGAATTTTTGAACTTAATAATAGTTTTGCAGGTATATATTGTATGAAAGAAATGGGTAAAACAATACATTTCATTGATTAACTCACGTACTTTTTTTAATTTCAGAAAAATAAAGATTTTAAAGCCATTTTAGTTTGAGTATACATCAGCCAATTTTGAATGATTTTTTCTCACAAAATAATATATACTGCACAATAAAAATATTTTTTTATTATAATATAACATTTCCGTAATACTATAAATAATAATTAACAATGAAAAAATAAATAAAACCCTATAAATTCGGTACAATTAGTGACGCTATATTACTAAAACACGTCGTACGTTTTCATGTATTTATCCTATTTTCAGACAATTTAGATATATAATTATTTTGCAAAATTAACAAAAAGAGACCATTTGATCGATTAATCCATATAGTTTTTCTAATTTCTCATTTCTAACCTTAGTAGGCTTGTGAATTTCAACGGGTGAGGACGTCTTTTTTTTCCAAAATTTTATCCGTCGCGAACAGTATTTTAACTCATAGAAAAATGACCTTTACTCGCATTGCAGTAACAATCAAATTGGCAAGACCACATAACGTAGACCAGGTGTTATAATTTGTGTTGACAAATCAAACATCATAAAATACCAGTGAATGTCAAACTGAGAAAAATGTAGTTATATTATATTATTTATTATCTTGTAATACAAATGGTTGCAGCATGTGAGATATTGTAAGATAATTGAATCTTATAACCACGATGGCTACAAAGAAGTCCTAAAGGTATTCGTTCGGTGCAACATTTATAAAAAAAAATATTTTGGACTTGAGCAGTTTAGATAAAATATAAGTGGACTTTAATTATTTTGATAAATACCTACTTGGTTGGGCTTAATACAGTTTTTATGTACCTGGGTCGCCATGTTTTGTTATTTTCAAAGGGACGTATCCAGGAGTATGTTTATTGGCATTATCAATAGAAACAAAATAATATTATTTTTCAAGGTCTATTTATTATCGATCTTAAGTGGTTTATGTCACAAATAGTAAATTTGTAGAAAATTTAAAGTAAAATACGTTTTCGAATGCTGTCATAGTAATGGCCACTGAAACATGAGTCATAATTTTCCTAATCGTCAAAATAATAATAAAATAAGTGTTTTGGGGCACAAAATCACGTATATGTTTTATGATGTATGTATTTTTCAGATGGTTTGTGGTAAAATCTTTTTTTTTCATACTGCCACAATTCAACTATTCATAATTAATTGTTTGTTAAATTTTTCATTGTGCACTTTGACTTAATAGGTAGGTGATAAAGTTTTTACCTTACTTTATTGTATTAATTTATTGTTAAGTGAGAATTAGCTGCTTTCGTTGTCAGTGTATATTTGAGGAGTGCGCATCCTGACGATGTCGAAAGGCGAAACCAGGATCGCATAAAACGACTCAAATGAAATAGTACAAAACTTTTAGAATTTAATATATTTAATGCCGAGTTGAATTGAATGGAATCACCTTAGGCATTTATTAGTAATTATTTAACTCAAGTAAAACATATATTGAGGTAAGAACCTATTTCATTGAATAATAAAAACAATATTACTCTTCACATCACAAGTGACAAGATTTATATGAATTGTGTATTGCCTGAACTCGGTCGATGGATATAAGAAACCCTCAATATAATAATTATCAAGTTAACAAATAATAATATCAATTATCAATTAATAGCTATCAATAGAAAAGAAAATAAAATTATAAAAAAAAACAATTTATAATAGTTATTCTAATACATTGCATACCGTTAAACCAATACACTAATTAAGGAACCAATTATTAATTTTCTATACACTAATGTTCCGAAATCCTCCGCGGCGACCAAAACGTACTGCCGTCAAATACATGCTATTATAATAATTGTTTCTTAAATCATAATTGTTGTGTACTAAATTAAAAAAAAAAAACGTTCCTCGACAAATATTCATTGAATTGCTTTCTTTTATGAGTCATTTTTTTATAATTTAATAAAAACGCAATAATAACAGAAATCTTTCATGCCATCTTGTAAATGTTTTAAACTTATAATTTGTAATGTTAGCTTATGAAAATGAATAACATTATATTTGTTTACACTTTCGTGTTTTTTAGTATTAGATTTTTTTTTGAAAAATATTTGCACTGAATTTGAACCTAAATATGATAGGTTCAAGAAAAGGTGTCACTTCACAAATTCAGCATATCAATAATATGAGGTTCTTATTTAGAGGTCTACTATTTTTATTCTTATAATTTATTCTACCGAATACAAAAATGTTTATAAAATTTGTTAGGAAAAAAATATTATTAATTCAACACTTTTAAAACCTCTGATTTCGTATCTACTACAAGAGAAGCGAGCGTTTTTTTACGCTTCGAGCATTGTTATTTTTCATGGCGCTTACGTCAAATTTGATTCTTGCGAATAAACCCATACGCCTTAACTCATCCTGTGTACTTCCTTGTACCTATATACTTCATATTTTTTGTATTTACACATTTATACTGTAGAATAACTTAATATTGCATAATTACAGTATTACATAATACTGTTTTAATAATATTTCTTTGTTTCTAAATGTCATATTGTGAACGTCTTAAACTTATAATTTGTAATGTCCACAATATGTAAAATAAATTAAAATTGAATTGAATTGAATTGAAACATTGAAGACAAACCCCTTGTGAATTATAAATTACACTTCAATTAGTAAATGAATATTTTACGAACATGATAAAATTATTATTCATTAGTAATGATAATAATGAAATCCACGTTAATAATGGGGCATTAATATAACGAAAGAATTAATATTAAGCTAAGGCTATAATATAGTAAGAACAATGAATATTGTATTAGATAACGGAATTAGACGGCGTTTTCCAAAATACTATGTAAGATGACGTCATAAACACATCAAAGATAAGAGCTATCACAATACACGTGTCTTAGAGATAGTGTCGGCTTGCGTGACGTATAAAGTCTAACGTTTTTTGAGGAAAAGGAAGCTTTCAACGTTACAAGCTTAAGTTCAAACTGCCTACCAAATCAAACGTCATGATGTCTCGATTTTAATCAGCTTATCAATAATGGAATTTAAATGTTTAACTATTAAATTTGTTAGTGTTTCTTAGTTATTAGTAAGTAAAGGACATAATTTACTATTATATGGTTATTAATATTATATAAGTCGTCTAATATAAATAAAATACACAGTGGGTACAAGTAATTCACGGAAATTTATGACTAAAGAAAATACTTGCGCCCATGGCCCCCACATCCTGAAGCAGGCCCCCAGGCTAGGATCTTTGACGGGCCCCCTACCTATTGCTAAAGATAAAGGCAGTGTGACGCTCTACAGTAGCTCTTAATGGTGTACGCGGTAAAATTAATGTGTATATTTAGTGTTTTTTGTATATTTGAATTATGGAGTTGTCGAGTATCGATACACAATGAAAAATTGTTACAACCACATAATTTTTAATAATAATAATGTTGAAGATAAGTAGCGCCGCAGGCGATTTTTTTTACTGTTCGAGAGAATTTGTGATGTGTGTTTAAATCACTTATCTCGTCGATTCGCCACGCCGGGTCCTTCCTGAGCCATGCTTGCGCTTATGGACAATGATAATAATTGTTCACGTAAAAAATATGCATTGCAAGGAATACTTTGATGTTACATGAATCTATTTTCCATGAATTATCATATTTGAATATGCATTAAAAAAACCATGTGGGTGATGTATCTATAGTCTAAGCTGTAGGTCTATTCTATACACAAGGAGGCTATTGGCGGCTATCGACGGTAATTTATCACAATATGTATGTATTGAGGCGGTTAATTGTTACAATAAGTTAACCGACTAAACTGTCAAAAAGTGCTATGTTTTAACACCATCTCACTTGGCTGTGTTAACTTTTAGAGCGAGATAGACAGTTTTTGTAACAATTATATTACCTTAATACATAAATATGATAAACTACAGTCGATTGCCGCCTTGTGTATAGAAACAATAATAACTATTAACTCCATCGATACTCTCTGTATAGTATACTTTCCATATCATATTACTTAAGGGGGGACAGGGTCTAGGATAACTTACTTAATATTTTGTTTGTAATTTCATACTATCTTAAAATACGCATTTTTGGATAATAATATACATGTTTAAGCTTTATTATAATATTTAGTCGATAAAACGCTGAAATATAATGTTATTTTCATTTTAACATTTAACATTATTTTTAATATTTGTTGTAACTATAAATAAGTACCCATGTATAGACAATAAATTAATTGATTTGACACATCTTTAAGTTTTAACGAGGGAAGAATTATTTTCTTTTAATAAACATCATAAGGCATGATAATTATTCTCAATCTATATTAAAAATGTGTCAAGCGCGAAATGTATAAGGTACAACTACTGAGAAGATAGAAGCATATTAAACTGACTTGCTTATTTACTCCAACAAATCGTAACGTACGTCTATTCCTTTGGGCATTTAATTCAACTATGCGGCGTCCAATCCTCCCGGAGGCCAATTGGGTCGGCGTCGAATTGGGTCGGCATCCAATTGGGCCGGCGTCCGATTGTACCGGCGGCCAATTATTGGAGGCCAATCGCCGGAGGCCAGTTCACGGTGCCAAATCGTCCCATTCCCGGGGGGACATGCTCAGCGTAGGTCAAAATGGAGCTTTGTTCTATTTTCAAAGCATGATCCTGAACATACCTTAAACGTTGTAGATAATATATTTATATAATTTTGAAGCCTTATTATCCTTTATATTTATTTTAAACATTCGATGACTGCATAAAGTATTGTTATTACATAAAATAGTATTCTTTTAAACCTCTCGCTCTAACAGTCTCAGTACATACATGTGCAGTGATGTTAAGATTTTTTACATTTATTATTTTTTAAACCCATTTATAAAACCATCAGTATAATTTATATCGACATTATTATAGTGAAATATTTACGATAAAAAAATATATTTATAATCTCTATGATCCCAAATTTGACAAGAATTAGGCATTTTATTATACAAAAAATGGGCAAGATTAACACATTTCAAGATAATTCTAAAGATAGTCATTATAAGCTATGTTTTTGACCATTTACATGTTATAAACATCCTACTAATAATGATTGCTTTATAATAATTATTGACCTAAGAATAAGGTAGTGTTTTTTTGAAATACGCCAATTCTTCTGGCATTCCCCAGTGGTTAAGGTACAACATACGGCCGTAGCCATAAACTGACATACTATAGTTGAAGTAGGGAGTAAAATGATGTTAACGCGCGTGTTTGAACATGTACCGTTTTAAAAAAAAATTCGGTTAGGTTTTTTATGTAATAAAAATACTTTATGCAGTCATCAAATGTTTAAAATAAATATAAAGGATAGTAAGGCTTCAAAATTATGTAAATATATTATCTACAACGTTTAAGTTATGTCCAGGATCATGCTTTGAAAATAGAAAAAAAAAGCTCCATTTTGACCCACGCTGAGCACGTCCGCCCTTAAGCAGATATCAAACTAAAAAAATGTCTATTAATATTAAACTTCTCGTAAACTTTTATTATAAGTAATAACAATCATTTTAATAACTTGAAAGTTACATAAACTGAAAGTTATTCACGGTAAAGCCATTGCTTTTTGTATTAATTGAGAAACGTACTATCGTTAGGTATATAAAAAGCTTAACAATATAAAAAGTAAAAAAAACTGCATTATAGAAAATTATATAAAATAGTTATGTAAGTATAACATTTTATTCATTTTCGTCTATCTCATTATTACTTCTTTTAAAAATCGTAGTTATGTCTCCAGCTATCACCAACATCTGTCGTTCTCATAGCGTCCTTCACTTCATCGGGTATTGTATATGTTACTACTGACTACCCTCTTCCGTGTCGATCCTCGATATTTCCAATAGTAACGATCCTTTACAAATTATTGGTATCCCTTTTGGCTAAATGACATATTTTACAGAGCTTTCAAAATGGAGATATTCGTCCATTTTGCCGTCCAATGGAGTCGTTACCATCCGCATTGAACACCACGCCCAAAAGGTGTTAAACTTATGTCTTCTTATATTTTTAATAATATGTTACTTCTGAACTAAAAAAAATAAGATGACTAGTTTCTTGAAACCGTTTTTTACGGCGCAAATAATTCTACGATTAATATCCTTTTTGTAACTTATCGGGAGAGGCTGAGGTTGAAATCTTACCCCCGATAATATATATATATTGTTCAGACGGTTGCGTTGTGTGTGAGATGTGATACTGGATGGGTCTCATTTACGGAAACACATCGTCGCTATAGGATTTGTTTCCCGAATAGACCAAATGTCAATTTTTCAGGAGACGAAAAACAAATTTCATTGTCGTATATTGAAATATCAGTAGATGTATCAATCATTCTTTCTACACTGTATGATTGCAACATTATCTAAGAATAGATTCCAAGAATAATATACTGGTATAAATCAGTAAATGCACAGAAAATGCGTTTTATTTACAAGTACTCGTTGTGGATATTCGGGAAATTTTTAGCGCTCTCTCAGAATAATGGATATTCGGGACAAAACATGGACGTTCGGGACTTAAGACCGTAGCGTATTGCTGCACGGCCCACGGATTACTGAGTGGTTAAAAAGTACGCACCTCAAATGTTATATTTATTTACACGATAATTGGTAATGATTACTTTTACTATTTAAATACCTAATGATCGTAATAACCCAAGTTCGTAGGTAATAATAACATGCGGCATTCGCTTTTTTCGGTTTTTTTCGTAATAAGTAATAAAATAGTTTTTAATAATCTTTTTTTTTTATTCAACCAATAATTCACAAGATTTAAGAATGTACCATTCTAATTATTGAACATACATAATTTTGAAAATCACTTCTGAGAAAATATATTAAAACCAATAGAAAAAATCTTTTTGAAAAAAGTAAGACACCCGGCAGGAATCGTCCCTGCATCTCCTGGGTTTACGACCAAGTCCACGAATTATCCACTATGCTACGAGGTGACATACTTATGACGACAAACTTTAACTATTGGCCTGTTAATACCTGCTCATCAGTATTCTTCAAAATCATGCGACTATTGGCGATCGGTTTTTGTTTATTAAATAAAAGTAGGTATCTACTACTTCAATTACTAACCGACGTCACGGATTTCTCCAATATTTTATGATGGTACTTACTCGTACTTGCTAACAATTTTATATTAATTCTTTTTCAAAAAAAAAAAAAACTATGTATATATATCTGTATATTATTATACCTATATATTTCTATAATTAACAATTAAACTTATTACAAACCACCAAATAAATATTATATATTTACTATTGGAATGACAACACAAAATAATAGCATATATAAATTAATTACCATTGGCTGCTAATATTAGGTAGGTACCAATATCCTAAGTATATAATATTCACCAAATAAATAGTTACTAACATACATATTAAATTAAATTAACTATCAGCGCATTCAAAAATAAATCATAGCATCGCCTTTATTTTCATAGAAATACCTAGATTAAAAGTAAAATAAAGACAAACAATGTTTGATTAATAATAATTTGAAATAATAATTATTTTTTACGTCATAGTAGTTGCCGGGTCATACTGTAGAATTCATATAACCGTTGGGATTTTGTGTCATTTATCAAAACAAAATGCAGTTATTTAGGTTAAAATACTCACTTCCATAACTTTACTATAAGTTCAGAGAAAACTGGTGATGTATCAGCTATAAACGATCTCTTCAAATTAGATGTATTCACTATTAAAACAATAGTAACTTTAAAAACAATATCAATAAGACGAAATTTGAAAGAGGATTCCAGACGGCCGAAAAATATGAAAGTGGGCGTGATTGTTTTAGAGCTAGACAGCGTGAATGTGGGAGCGAGATGCACGGCGTCAGCGCGGTTTGATTGGCTAAAAGTCATATTCGGGAAATAAAAACTCAGCCAGAGATTTATTTCGACCGAAATTAACTTGGATATTCAGGTACGAATAGTTGGACATTCGGGAGAACAACACGGAGTAATTTTAACTTAACATGGCGTATTCGGGTTTTTCAAAAAAATATCTCTGTTCCTAGATACAAAAATATTTTTTTTATAAATGATTTCGGTAGAGTTCGATAAAAGAAATTGAACTGCATTAAAATGTCGATTTCGACAAAAATGGATATTCGGGAAACAAATCCTATAGCGACGACATGTGGGAGTTTATATTGTTTTATATTTTTACGTCACGCACAATTACGTATTACACGGTAAGGTAAAATGACAGTAAGTATTTATTATGTTTTACGTGTAAAGGTTTATAATAATACTTTTGAATTGAAAATTCTAATTGACAACTGTGTTGTTTCCGTTGCATTATTGTATATCATATATAAATGAGTATAGACAATAACATGTCAGTTGTATAAAACTTCTAAAAACTTTCGATACTTGCAACACAAGGACCAAGATAAAGAAAATTTTCAATATTTTGTAGTACTTGAAGTGTAGTGTAACTAATTGGTATTATCATGATCACTAAATTCATTTACTAATTTATTGGATTTGATCATGGAAATATTATTTTTTTCAGTTATTTTTGACTCAGATTAAACCAAGTGTATATTGTAGAATTTTATAAATTAGAAATAGTATTTTTTAAAACTATATAACACTTTTAATTAAATACACACAATTATTTATCTTACTAATATTATAACATCGCTTTAAACATTTTGTGGGTTATCGTTATCACAATAATAATAATAGAACCTGCAGAATATTTTCTGTCGTCCTTCGCTGAAGAAAATTTATTGAACTTAAACAAGACAATATGTTTTATGGGCGTTTTATTTTTCGAAATTTTCTCTCGGGCTTTTTCAGACCACGCCGAGCGCCTAATAACGTTTTCAGATAAAAAGGTCCGAGCTTTCCACGAGCTTTCTCATGCCCTTATTTGTATATAAGCTGAATTCAGCAGCATCAGTGGATATACAACATTATTCTCATAATATTAAAAAGTAAATATTAACAAAAAATATGATTATTATTAAATGTATACAATGATATATGTAAATGTGTGTTTATCTAAGGCAAAAACAATCAAGCGAAATTAATGAGAAGAGTCTTTATTTTTTGTATTCAATGTTTAATTTATATAAATATTTACTTAAGCCAATTTCTCACGAGGATCGGTAGGAGCGTTGCCAATTTAGCATTTTTCTTTGCCAGATCTAGCTTTTTTCGATAGGCATCTAGCTTGTAAAAACCGCATCTGGCTTGTTTCATTTTTACTAGCGTATGCCTCCAACAGCTTTAAATGTGTTTGAAAAACGCTAGAGATATTAGTTTTATTTATTTTCATGCGCATCAAATTTCTGACTATCAAACAGTGGCGGCTCGACGACTTTCTAGGTGGTGGGGTTTAGCCATTAATTATTATCAATATACATACCTACCTACATTCTCATACTATTATACATTAACCTATAATAATATGATTTAATTAATGAGGAAATGAGTAATTTTTCAGAATAAATAATATGATTATGTGAGTCGTTACCTAATCACATCGAAAAATTGTGCTTAAAAATATTAACTTAATTAATAATAATATTATAGATTTACCATTTTCAGTTTTGAACAACATAATACAACGAGCGTTTTTACTAACCTATGGGGTCATTTGATTCGGTCCCTAGTATGGGTATAGTAACACTAATGCTTTCACATACTTTGTAGAAAGAGATTTGTACTGCAGCGACGGGATGGGACTGAGTACCCCGATCCGCGAAAAATAGCCGCCATAGCTTTCTTAATAATATGTACATAGGTGTCACCGTGAAATAGGGCATATTTAATTTAATAAGTTATTTTAATACCGCGTACTCATCATAATGTTATCACATAATTTACAATTATTGCTTTTTTATTTATATAATAATAATAAATATCTTTCTTAAATTGCGACGGGTTTAGATAGATAAAATAAATTAAATAATTCATTTAATCATTTAATTAAGTAGGTATATTATGACAATGATAAAAATATCGGACGTTTTTTACGCATTTTCGACATGACAACGATGTGGGGATGGTCCCTATGAACCCTCAAGGTAGATCCGCCCCTTCTATCAAATACTTAATGCAGGTAGGTCGGTACCTATTTTCGTGAGAAACAAAACACGATTAACAATTTAATGCAGTATTTTATGTTTCTGTAAATTATTTCGAATCTGTGTGTATATAAAATAATAATTTAGCAATTTTTAATCTAAAAAGTGTGTTGTTTAATAATTATCTGTCTCTCCTCTCGAAGCTCTACGAAGCTCTCATTTTCAAACATGGAACGAAATTTGAACGCCGTTGATACAATATAGGACATAGCTATTTGTTGTCAATTTTGAAATATATTTCTGTTAAAATTTGTGGTTTTTATATTATATATAAGCGAAAACATATATTTATATATATATTGACTTCGTTCTTGGTAGAATAAATAAATTTACTTGCAATTTTATTTTTAGAAAATCTAGCGTTTTTTCCTGCCAAATAGCTTGTTTTTATACTGCGTTTGGCATGTTTTTGTCAACGACAGTTGGCAACACTGATCGGTAATTGTGATATTTTTTAAAATATCATTGAACTTGACAGTGGTTGATAATATGACCCTGATTATGAAGTTACATGTAAAATGTTTTTATTATATTTCACCGTAGTACAGTTCGCCTTGAGCTTTCTTATTCCACCGAGATGAAAAAAATACGCGTTTTTCGTGGAGCATTGCAGACAATTATGATCCACTTTTATTAGATCTTATCCTAAATTAACCTAACCTAACAAATAATCCAGTATATCGGATATTTTCGAAATTTGTTTGTCGGTGGCTTCCTGTAAACCGACAAGAACTGTGTTTTATTTAGACATGAATTATATCTCAGTACTAGATGACCCAAAGAGGTTGGACGATCTTTCATAAAATACATATATAATATAATACAAATTTTCGGACACGAATTATGGTTGATTCATTAACTAAACATCATTAAGTATATTGTATTCTAAAAACATCATTCACTCATTCTATGATAACATCGTCTCTATAAGTGAAACCGTATTAAGGTTATGGAAAGAATTACATCCATACTTGATTCCATGATTCAAGTTGGTATACTTCATTGTTTCAAATATGGACGCTACAAGATATATTTTTATTTTCAAATGTTAATAAATTATCATTTACTTTTACTAGAGACAGCAAGACTTAAATATGTATAACTTTCCTCTTATCTCAATAGGATCATTATAAGCCTTCACATAGTATGTACAAGAAATGGACGTTATCCCATGGCTCGAAATGGACCATAACGTACCGGAGCGTCATTCCGGTTCATAAAATCCACAAAATTATCGCTCCGTCTCGTGGAAATATTAATTCGACCGTCTGAGCTAGATATTTCATATAATATTAAAAAAAAATAACACACTTATTTTTATAAATCACATTTACAATTAATGTAGTATAGTATAACATGGTTGATATTTTCGTAAAATTATCGAGCGCCCCGGTTCGTAAAATGTTCCATTTCGAGCGCTGCGTTAGCCACTTGTTCAACCTATTAGGTTCGCACTGACTCTAAACACAAATTGAAAATCAATATGTGGATTTTTGCCAGACCCAGGATTCAAACCTGGGACCTACGACATTATAAGCCAACTCGTAAGCCGCTTGGCCATCGCGGGTTTACTAGTTGGTAGAAAATTTTCAGAGGAAGTGAAATTTATTAACAATATAATTATTGAACAGATACAACAGAGGTGACAATATTTTCGTCTGTGGCACTAAGTTACATTGAATTTTGCATGTGGGTATATCAGAATATTTAAAATTCTATTTGCGTTTACCTTTGACACTGCATTAAAATAATAATAACGCTGAAATAATAAAATAAAGTAGGTAATTAATTTGGATCTTAATAATTTCGACCAGGTTTCCCGAAATTTTACAAAATACTTCAAGGGTTCCGTTAAACAAAAAGAGGTTGAGAATCACAGTTCTAATGAACGCGGAGACCGCAATAAATTGATATGGCACACCTAATATATAATATATACATACGATTTTTTTATCTCAATAATAAAACGTGTCCTTTATGTCTCATATATAAAATCGCGTTGTATGACTAAATTAATTAAAACATTAAATTTTCTCGAATTTTAAAATACTGTGGTTTTCTTCGCCAGTTCCATTTTTGTAATAACGCCAGACGTTGAGAACGTATGTTTCATATTATTATCAAAGACACAGATGCCGCAGGGTGTATTGAGAATTTCTGATACCTTGATACTGGAAAAGCATTGTATACATTTTTATTTCGGCAAGTAAATACAATTTCGATGCTTCTTTGAAATTGTAAAAAATATATTATATCCAGAGTATCTAAATTGCAGCAGAAATGAATAAAAAATATTATTATATTAGATTGTTGTGATGAAAATCATACTCGTAAATGGTGGTGTTTTTTTATGAAGTAGATTAAGTGATCGCTTTGTCAGAGTGATTAAATTTAAAAAAAAACTTAAGTTTGTAGTTATTTTTCACAAATTGAGGGTATAACATTGACAATATTATTTTCGGATGGGTACCATCAACCTGTCAGATTCTCGGGCATCCACGTACATGAAACTGGCACTGTATAATGATTATGCTGATGTAAGGACCATCATGTATCTGATTCAACCCACTACTGGATGAACGCTACTCCTAGGTAGTTTCATTATTACACGCTGCGTTTTGTACTATGTAGTTGGGCGTACCACAGTTCACCGTGAGCTGTTGTATTAGAAATAGGTGGAAATAAAACACTTGAGAATAAGTGGATACATTATAAAGAAAACCACAACACAAGGTACCAAAATAGGTAGGCAAGAAAATTTTAATTGCAATCATTTAAAATTCTGGTAGGTGCTCATAAGTATCAAGTCACACTTGACAGTTTTACTATAAAAATGTGATATCAATCAATATCAAATTAATGTATCTTAATTTTATAGAAAATTACTGTCTGCAACGCTCCTCGAACAACGAGTCAATATAAATAACTCAAATATCGTATAATTAACAAAAAAAACTTTCTTTAAAAACCATTATAATGGAGTTCCACCACTATACGCCTATTTAGTTAATACATTAACTATTACATAAATACTCAAATATAAAGTCTAGGCAATTGATAAAATTTACTATGTGAACAAAATACCTACGTCTTATATCACAATGCTTACGGGCCCTTTTAATTAATTTTGTAATTAACGTGTTAATTTGCATTTGAAAAGTAATTAGCAAAAACACAATTTTGTGCGGCCCGTAAACTTTGGGTTAAAGATTAATTTAATCTCATAGGTATACGGCATATTAACCAAATATAAATACGGTTATTCTTAAAAGATTGATTCTTTTGGTTTCGAGAAAGTGTCGTTTGATCGACAATTGCATAGCGTGGTGTAATTATTTATTTTGTTAATTATATTCGACTGTCTATTTACCGTCCTTAAAAAAGGGATCAGATAATGGCTAACAACAATAATATTCTTGAACATACAAAATTTTGAAAACACTTCTGAGAAAATATAACATAACCAATAGAAAAAAACATTTTTTTTTAAATACAACACCCAGCTGGAATCGAACCACCATCTCTCAAGTTTCGCTCCCATGTTCATAAACCAATATGCTATATGTACCATACTTAATTGTGACAAATTTTAACTAATGTCTCTTAATACTCTCTGAAGCGCTTTCCAAATTGAGTTACTATTGGCGATCGGCTTTCTTAATAATATTCTTTAAACTGTTGCAATAATTCGATGTTATGGAGTAGGTTTACCTTTGTTAAAAGAATACATGGTAAAATAATAATTTGTCTCACGAAAAAACACCGTAGCTTGTAATAAGACAAAGTGAAAATAATGTATTTCCAATCTAAATTCCGAATGCTTTTCCAAAATCCTCTCGAATTTATACTATCTTCCCAGGAGCAATAAAATTACATAGAGTTTCATCCTCCTGTCTTTTTCTGTAGCCAGCAGCAATTAGTTTTGCAGCGGATTACTTGACAACGAGTCGTCTCTTTTCTCGAGAAACGATAGCGAGATCCCTGTCCGCATTTTCCTATAGTGTTTTATTTGTATGGTGTCGTAAAAGAAAGGAAAAAGAATTTATTTTTATTTACAGACCCTTGTTTAATCCATCATATAAATAACAATATGACCAGCGTTGCTAATTTAACGTTTTCTTGCCAGATACAGCATTTTTTAATAGGCAGCTTGCAAACAACGCATCTGTCTTGTGGCGTTTTTACTATCGTTTTTTATACACTTCAACAGGTTTAAAGGTGCTGAGAATACGCTAGATATTTAGTTCGTTTATTTTCATGCGCAATAGGCTATTCATGGCTTTATAATGAATGGTACCATATTATAATTTAATGTGTGGTTAGGTATGTTACATCAGTTTGATGATTATCGGAGATTCCACTCTTATAATATGTCATCGGTTTCGGGTTGAGCTGCATTATTTAATACTTTTGTTGATATATTACATATTCTGAATCTCCACGTATAATAAAATAATACTTTATAAGTATTTATCTAAAATGTAATTCTCTGTCTATCCTCCTAAGTCCCTGCCTTAGAAAGAAACTCTCATCTTCAAACATGATACGAAATTGAGCGCCGTTGATACAATTGTCAATATTGAAATATATTTCTGCTAAATTGTGTCGTTTTTGCATATTTTTTTTTTGACACGCGAAAGGAAAGGTATTGGCTTTGTTCTTGGTAGAATAATTAATTTTATTTTCACAAAATCTAGCGTTTTTACAGCCAAAAAGCCTGTTTTCGTACCCCGTCTGGGATGTTTTGACTTTGTCAACGATAGTTGGAAATACTGAATTTGACGAGCATTGAAATGGTATTTTTGAAGAGGGGCAAGGAATCGGCTCTCTCATACAACTGAATGAAGCAGGCCTACAATAGCCGATAACTCACGAGAAATAGCGACGCGCTAAAAAAATTGCAGAGCATTACGGAGGATTTACTTTGGTCATTGTAACGTACCCATATAATATAATGTTAACGTGGAAATTTTGCTGCAACTTGATTCCCAAGCCGCCTCACCATACCAGCCTGCTTCACCATACTTTCATATAATCTGCCGCCCCTAGGTTATTACACATTTTTTAACCTTCAGTCCTTGGTAACTGATCATAAAGAGGTTGTCACTTAGCTGGGAAATATGTTCTTGATCTTGATACCGACTGAGAGTGCAAAATTCCGTACAGAGAGAAAGAAAAAACTGTGAGAACACAAAAATCTAAAAAAACAACCTATTACAAATTACGATGAGAAGCAACCGTGGCTATCAAACATTGTACACCATAGCACAACAACAGCTTAAACCAAGGTCTGAACAAAAACAAACCGTAAGTGCAAGTGAGTAAGCATTCGGCACGCTTATATCTCCGCACTGTATTAGCGTAAGATAGAATTTCTACGGCTGAATTAAATATTTTTTTGGAAACGTCGCCGGTAAATATGGATTTGACTGATTGTGATTACATTCATTTAAAACTGCCAGAACGTGTTGCTGAAATTAATTGTTGTTGTGTTAAACAAAAAGTTAGTGGTAATCATTTTTAGTTATTTTAGTAGAACTTAATATGAATATAATATATTATTTAACGTTTCATAATTAAGTTGACAATAATAAAATTGAGGTTCTACTGTGCGTTATACGGAAGAAACACGGTTTCATTTTGCCGAAAAGTAGGTGCTCTCTATATAAGTATCATTACTCTTAGGTTTAAACGCTGCAGGCTGCACTTATCACGTAGCAGCTAATCTATTCTAAAATATCATTTAACTTCAAAGGCAAAAAAAAGTGATCAATTCAAAAAATCATGACTTAACATTTATCACTTTGTGTATTCTACTAACTGTTTTATAGCGAGCTAGAATACGTCAATTACATAATATTATAATATACGAATATTTTGGAAATTAATACTACCAACGTCACGGCCGCCGCCAGCGATGCCTCAATTTATAGTTACCCGCAAGTTGTCAAATATTACAGGTTATGTTCGATTATCGTTTGATGTTTGTATACTAAATTTCGCTTCGGGTAGGAAAGTCATAGAGATACGATACACGAGAACTAACGAATTTAACCGAGCTTCGAAAAAAAGAAACATTCCTATTTCACACGACATGCGTACCAACTTAAATTTTCATCATGTTACGAATTATCACTGTATTATCAATTATTGTAAATAACCGCCTTGCCTTGTTTATGGGATTCCCTCCATGTAATTTGGAGCATTGAAAATAACGGAAACGTGCTACCGTGTTAACTATCATGAGTAGCTCTGTTTGAACACATGTGGAAGCTACCTACGTCAACCGCCTCTTAGTAATAACATCTGTCAGCAATGACTAATGTATTATCCACAGAACAGATAATAAATAGAATACCGATACGCTATATTCAATACGCCGCATGTTGAAGCAGGGTTTTTGAATGTGTGAGTGTCCTACAAAAATGAAGCACGCATTATGCACGTGCAATAGTGTGTGTAATACACCAACATTAAATGAGCGTAAATGCATAAACCGAGAGCAGTTTTTAGTATTCGACGTACAACGTATTCTTGACACGTGTGTAAGTTTAAACCGGATTCTTTTTTACTCGAGACGGTTACCTGCTATCGTCTTACCCGTTGGGTATTTCAGTTCCCATTATTTCTGAGTTCCCTGGTATTATCTTATGAACTCGAGTATTTGTAACACGGTCGTACAATTGTACTCTAAAGATTCGATGAAAACATCGATTTTTTCAAAGCTTAATAGTCGAGACATTTGGGCCTTGGTAAAATGCTATGTCTCACGGCCATGCATTGAACAAAGGGAAATTGATCTTCACAGATTATATCGCTAATCTCCATGGGACTCAGTGGGCTGTATGAAGACTCCACTATGTCAATACGGATTTCAATTATATTAGAAATACTACCATCGTCGACAACCATGCCACATAAGTAGAGTTGGGTATTTCCGAGAAAATCCGTGATGAAATTTTGTATTCTCGAGATTCGGGATTTCCAGAAAAGAATTCTCGACATATCGGAAAATTAAAAAAAAACGGTAAAAATCCTAAAATCAGTGTAAAAATAGACAAATTCCTAAAAAAAATTGTAAGAAGATAAGATAGATGTAGGAAAACAAAAATAAATCAAAACATTACTTATGAAAATAGGATTTCAAAAAACACAGGCTGTCAATGGCTGCATCTGACAATTGCGTACGCTTTTGAGACACAAAATTCTCTGATGTTGAAAAATTGCGCTCATTTTGAGTCGATGTTGGCTTAATTATTGTGTAAAATGCCCCGATCAGTCTTTGAACGTTTTGTGTTTTCTGTCCACTTTTGTCATAGAGAAAAATCGTATTTTTAATTAATATTTGATAATAAAGAAATCCCGAATTGGTAAAATTTTCAATTCTCGAGATTCGAGATGTAAAATTTCGAAAGTTTCTCGAGAATTCCCGAAACCCGACTCTACACTCTAAATTTGGTCACTAATAACTGTTTTTGAACATTGTACATAATTTCATAATCATAATATACTTTCGCTATGTTTTTCTATGAAACATATATTTTTTGTTATAATGATAGTTTGCGTATATATACATACATATTACTACACTGATACACCAGTACACAAATAATTAATTGCTATAAAAGAATCGTTAGTTGATCTTCATTTAATAGGGGCATTTTGAACATTTTAATCTCCATTCTCTTTTTCTATAAATTGCAACGGTTGCCCTTTTGTAAACCAGACAATTCGTCGGCAGCTTTTATATAAAGTAATAAAAAAACATTTTTATTGCATTAGCACTTCATACGATTGATATGTTTAACCCATTGTTTCGACTATTGGCTTCATTTTCCCCCTATTCCCCGTGGAAGCATACCCCGCACATACAACATAGTTTCTATATTTTCTATAGTGGAAGGGTCGACATGTGGGCGGAGAGCCAATCGTTGCATCTGGGAGTTCGTTTCAATGGAGGTTCTGACTACGCAAAACTATCACCAAGAAGCTTAAAATGGGAATGTGACCTTGACTATAATTAAGGTCCATTTCTAATAAATATTGTAATACTAATATCTCAATAGGAGAAGAGTAAATATGTACCTACACATATTTATTACTTGTATATTGTGTAAATTTAATAAAATGTGCAGTTAAGTACAGAACGTACATGTATTAGAAAAGAGACTTAACTTAAAATTTGTCGATTTTCAGTTATCATCATCACTGGAACCTCGCTACATGTGTATTATTTTTTTTTGTTTTTTTTTTGTTTTTATTTTATTTTTTTATCCCTAGTCACAAGTGACACGTTTCCACTGGGCCATATTTGACGTTGTGTGAATTTGAGCAGTGACATTTTTTTAGTTGCGTCGCTTTTCCAGTACGTATATGTGAGAAATATCTTCAAAACGTGAACTGTTTTTATTATATTTTTGTCTCATTGTTTTGAAAATACGGAGAATCAAAGATCGAATAAAAATTAAAATGTCTCTCCTGAATAATTGCAAATTTTGAGTTAAGGGGGGACATGCTCGTCGAAGGTCAAAATTGAGTTTTTATTGTATTTTCAAACCATGATCATGGACACTCCTTAAACGTTGTAGATAATCTATTTATATAATTTTGAAGCCTTATTATCTTTTATAATTATTTTAAACATTTATTGACTGCATAAAGTATTTTTTTTTTACATAAAATAGTATTCTTTTAAACCTCTCGCTCTAATGTTTTAGAATATATTCATATTTCGGTACATAACTGTGCAGTGGTGTTAAGATTTTTTACATTTATTAATTTTTAAACGCATTTATAAAACTATTAGTATAATTTATTATGAGATAATTTTTGTAAAATATTCACGATAAAAAATTATATTGATAATCTCTGTGATCCCAAATTTGACAAGAATTATGCATTTTATTATTCAAAAAATCGGCAAGATTAACACATTTGAAGATGATTCTAAAGATACTTATTATAAGCTATGTTTTTGACCATTCAAGTGTGATAAACATCTTATGAATAATGATTGCTTTATAATAATTATTGACCTAAGAATAAGGTAGTGTTTTTTTGAAATACGCCATTCCTTTTGTCATTCCCCAGTGGTTAAGCTACATACGGCCGTAGCCATAAATTGACAAACTATAATTAAAGTAGGGAGTAAA
Organism: Rhyacophila brunnea; assembly: GCF_057557595.1. Lineage (NCBI taxonomy): Eukaryota > Metazoa > Arthropoda > Insecta > Trichoptera > Rhyacophilidae > Rhyacophila > Rhyacophila brunnea. The sequence goes on along the minus strand of NW_028232837.1, from coordinate 35,722,547 downwards.
ATGATATTGACGCGCGTGTTTGAACTCTTAAATCTTAACACCACTGCACAGTTATGTACCGAAATATGACTATATTCTAAAACATTAGAATACTATTTGATGTAACAAAAATACTTTATGCAGTCATTAAATGTATAAAATAACTATAAAGGATAATAAGGCTTCAAAATTATATAAATAGATTATCTACAACGTTTAAAGAGTGTCCAAGATCATGGTTTTAAAATACAATAAAAACTCAATTTTGACCTACGACGAGCACGTGGGCCGTTGTCACTTTTCTAATACATGCGATAGACTATATACTACACATTACATAGTGATGGTTTTCCATACAACAAATAATGTGGTAGTTGCTTCATCAGAAAGCAATCACAATTTTTTTTTTAAATTGCAAATTTTTTCACAAAATAACATAACGTCTCAGTAAAAAAGTATTTATACATTCAATGAGGCTTGCAAACCCTGTTTGCAACCCAGGCCTCGACATCCCTAAATTGACCATTGGCATTGCATATTTTTTAATAATTGTCATATCTACACGGATGCAAGCATGCTCTAGCCTAGGGGCCCGGCGTGTCGGGTAGATCAGATATGTGAGATAAACACACATCACGAATTTGCTCTAATAATAAAAAACAATAGCCTGCGGTACACGTCATGAGATTGTGCGGTGCAATTTTTGTCTGTTTTTGTTGATACTTGATATCTTCATAAGTGAAGTAGATGTATCAAAATTACAAAAAGAAAAACGCTAAAAATACACTGAAGGCCCTTACTTTTACCTCTAAACAATTTTGAAAATGATTCTGTTGAGCGTCACATATGCCATTAAACTGAGCGATAGGTAGGGGTGCCCACTAAAGATCCTGGCCGGAGAGCCCGATTTAGAATGTGGGGGCCATGACTGCGTAAATCGATTTTTGTCACTTTGATCAATCGTTTGGTTCGCATAGTTAAAATTCTTAAATGTTCAATTATATCATGGGATATTTTATTTATTTGTATTAATTCTCTGGCATCCAAAGGTCATAATTTCACTAAAAGCTATGTACATACGTCTGTATATGTGCAATGTATGAGTACATATTATTATTGTCACCCCCTTAGAGGCATCAATTTAGGCGTCACGATAAATAAAATTAAGTTTGGAGACGAATTCTTCAGCGCAACAAAACTAAAGAATCCATGCGGCATTATCAGGGATATGCGGAGCAAAATGTCCTTCCCATCGCCAATTTCCAGATTTGCCTTAACTGCACTTTCTCCGTTGAGCTCTCTTTAATTGCTCTGCTCCACACAACAATAATTGAAAGTGCATTTGTCTTAAACAAAAGAGTATTTATTTGTATATTTCAACCGCTATAAATAGTATCATCGTATATATTATAGGTATAGATCCTCCACTATAAGTCGTCTACTGAGTAGGGGCGCCACATATTAACATTTGACATTTATCATTTAATATTTTTTATACATACTGTGATATGTTCTAAATTCGAACATCAGACGATTTATGGTGGTACGAGTATATTTATTCACTGGGGTGGTTCAAATTTTTATTAGATAATTTAACCGTCAAAATTACTAATTAATTTTATTTCTGTGATATAGGTATTCATTTCTTTTTAAAGAAAGCCGTGGATCGTAAGTTTAAACCCTATCATATCAAATTTATAAACATATTGTTTTTTTAAACGTTTTATCAAATGTTGCATATTATAATGCTATTAACAAGCATTACTCGTAAAAATCAATGAAATAACCTTCAATTTTGTAGACATATGCGCATTTAAATTGCTTTGAAGCAAAAAGGTCCATTCAATATCCTCATTTAATAAATATAAATGTACTTACATAATTTTGAGAACACTCATGAGAAAATATAGCCAATAAAAAAAATCTTTTTTGAAAAAAGTAAGACGCCCGACAGGTATCGAACCTGAGCAGGTATTAAAAAGGCCAAAGTTAAAATCTGTCGCAAATAAGCATGTTAGTCGTAGTATAGTTGTAATGCACAGGGCGCGATACCCAAGAGACGCAAGTTCGATTCCTGCCATCTTAATTTTTTTCAAAAAACATTTTTTTCTGTTGGCTATATTTTTTCAAAATTATCTATGTTCAATAATTATATTGGTACATTCTTAAAATCTTGTGAATTATTCGTTGAATAAAATACATATGTAGCTAATTCATTTAATATATTACTAATTTTACTGCCCGTTGCTGATAATTATGGGAGTAAATACCTATAGAGTGGTATGGAACTTGCTAAATTATCTGACAAATTTTTCTTACAAGTTTTATGTAGAATATTAATGTATTTCACACTTAGTATATCTGTCTATTTTGGCGTAACAAAAAATGTTACATTATGGCTCAAAATGCCTAAGTATATATTATTTGAATACATAAGAAAGTATAAATATTTTTTTTTACCTATACCTATTTTTTTTGCTTCTAGCAGACTTAACTTTAGGGCAGACTAAAATTTTGTAGTCATTTTATTTTTTACACATTTCTTCTATAATAATAAGCAAATGACAGCATAAAAGATCGGTAAGCATTTGTTTTTGGCTCGACCGAAAATATTAGTATCTGAAAGTACTACACTTTACCTCTGGGAGCCAGATACGATGTCACATACTATCACTTCACCTTAAAAAATCACTAAATAAACTGTCAGCCCGAGAGTCATTGTTTCCGCATCATAAGTGTCGGTGATGTTCGTATTATACAACGCTCTTTTGAAAAAAAAGAACATTCATTTTCAGTACGTTTTCAAAGTGTCATCAAGTCGGTATTTTAACGTAAATAATGGCGGCATTCCTTCTACTTGTCACTCGAAGGTTACATCTTTCCGCTTTAATATATAGCCCCGATATATCGCAGCTACGTTACAAAGTGCCTAGTCATTTACTTTGCCAAGTGACGTCTCTTACAAATGAGTGACGCCCGCCGCGACGCCGCTTATTTGCGTCGATAACGAAAGCCTCCATACCAATCTTGCTAGAGCTTCCTAGCATATTACGATAATATATCTTATGTACACATCGTAGCTTAATCAAAAAAAAATCTACATTAATAATATTAGTGCAAAATTGTTTTTATTTATGATAAATGAATATCTTCAATGAGTATTGTTGTTTTTATTTAATAAAACGCATTTTGTAGTACTTATTCCACTTTTAATCAATAGATTAGGACATATTATTAGCAATTATGTTCATGGGTATCAGTCGGATCGGTAGCTTAGTGTACCTATAATAGCAATAACCCAGAAAATGAAAAATGTGACTTAGATTCCCACTCCGACCAAACTTCTTTATTGAGGATTTCAATCAAATATATTATTTTGAAAAATTAGATTAAAAAATAAAATATTTATTTGAGTAGGTACTACAACAGCGTGTTAAGAAAAATACGAAGAGAGGAAACCTTGTTTGTATCTTGTTGACGCAAAACACGTCTGGTGCAGATCGCCCTATCAAATTTTACCGACGATATAATACGAGAGTGTGATGTTAAGACAACATTCTGTTTATATGATTCAGCAACGTAAACACGGATGAGTGCAAAACATATAAAAAAATACCCTGTAAATATTTAATTTGGTCATGCATGCGCGAACGATGTTTAAAAATTATGTTTTACCTTAAAAACAACTGCTTTGAAATACCTGAACCAACAACTTTCCTATAATTCTAATAAGCAGCGGTGAAGCATTCTCGTATTATGAAATATGTATATTATTGGTTGGGCCAATTATGGTCGCCCTCATTCAAATATTTCTCTTGTACCTCAAATCCATATTATTGTCGCCAGTCCAGGTGGTTAGTGCAATTACGGGTCATCAGTCGACCGTGATAGATAAACAGTTAGTTACATCAAGACAACGAGCGAGCCAAGACTTACACTTACTTGTTACAGTTTGACCGTCGTGAAACGTAATTCCATTCCCGAGTCTCATTTACGATCTGGTAATGACGGTACTAAAAATGACGGTGACGGTGATAAAAAAATGGCGGTACGGCCGTGTTGCATAAAGACCGCCAGGCGTCATCATAAATGTATAACCTACCCACTAAGTGTCATCATCCATATAAAGAAAGTTCATTATAATTCATGCGAAAGTAAGAGTGCTATACATAAAAATCTGTAATAAGTGAGTGCGTGCAGGACCTGGGAGTCAGAAGAGCGACTGAAGAGCCAGCAGTCCGGACCAGCTTAACATCAGAGGTCAGTGCTTAGACACACTCCTACTTCCACTGTCTCTTATCTATGTATATGTCATATTTTATATTATCTAATAACTAAATACACTATATTCTGGGATAATTTTCAAATGTCATCAACAGTGGCATTCATATCTGTAATTTAATATAGGCTTAAGTAATTGATATCGTGAGGATCACTTTAAAATTCTGCTATTTTTAACATTGATATCTAACATTGAAGCTAAGCGCCCTCCACCGAAACCCGCCCCGCACAACACTCGGTCTTAATCGATCGTATCGCGGGACCCTACAGTGGCGATGTGAAGCATCTATTTCAATTTTGCCTGGGAATGCCCTGGGAGAAAATACACAAGACAGGTTGCTACGCTCAAAGTGAGCTCTGACTGAGTTTAAAGAATTTACTCTAATGCAAGGTGCCAGGGAGAGAAAAGCACATGGAAATTACGAAAAAGAAAATGAATTTAAGGTATATATAACAAAGAAAACGATACGGACAGCAAAGATTATGTGAACAGATCTTCACGCCCGCAGTAAGACGCCGATTTTTTTTAAAATACAAGATAATTGGCCTTAGTAGCAACCAAATCGGACGGTCTGGTGGGCCCAACAGCTGGTTGGATGGACCTGAGCATGTCCTCCCGTTCGGAGCACATACTCAGACATTTCCAGAGGATGTGGCTGGCATCCTGTATTACCCCTCCGCATGGACATGTCGGACGGCTAGCAAGTCCAAGCTCAAAGAGCTTACTAGTAAACCCAGCTTGACCAGTCATAAATTGACTGGCGTGATGGTCAGAAGTCAAATATTTGGTTATCTCCAATCGCCATTTTTGATTTATGGAAAAAATATATAGGTAAGTGGAAAAAAATATATCTAACAATCTAAATTGAGCATATCTACAATAAGCGGTCGCGATTTAGGATGTGGTCCGAGAGGGAAGAGATGCTCAAGTTGGCCCAAACAGCTGTTGGACCCATCGGGCCTTCCGACCTTCTCACCACAAAGGCCAATTATATTGGATTTAAAACATTTTCGGCGTCTTATTGCAGACGTGAAGATCTGTTCACATAGTTTTTGTATGTAGGTACGTATTATTTAAATAGCTTGGTTTTTGTATTATATTTATAATTAAATTCATTTTCTTTTATGTTAGTTCTCCGTGCCTTTCTCCTATGGCACTTTTTATTAACTTAGGTAAACTCGGTAAACTCAGTAAAAGCTCATTTGAAAGTGTGGCTTGGGTATCTGCTCCCGAGACATTAGCAGACATTAGGGTTTCGTGATACACTTAATTAAGACCGAGTGTGGTGCGGGGTGGGTTGGTTTGGAGGAGTCTTTGTTTTTCGTGACTGAGGACCAATCATACCCCGAATATTATCTATATTACTGCGCCTTGTCGCATCCACGGCTGATATCAGCACTTTCTAGAATACATTCCCCGTGCCCAGATACTCTTATATTTAATTCTTGCCATATACATTTGGCCTGCAGTTATACCCATGAAAAAGTCATACTACTGAATTATTTAATATTGGCGCACATAGGTACTATTTATAAAATACATTTTAAAGTATCTTCAATTATCTAACATAATATACTTGTGACTTACCTATGTAATTTTTCAGGCAAGTCACGAGAACGACCTCGTTACGAAGATTGCAAAGAAATCAGCCGAAGATCGTCGCTAAAAGAAAATCACTTGGGATACGAGATAAATAGAAACCTACCTACGTAAAACATCGATTGCTCTGTTTAATGAATGACACATATCGAATACTAAAATAAATTTTCTTAACTTATTTTATGTAAGCTTCACATAATCAATACCTATCTTTCGTTTATAAAGTTCTTTACATTTTAAGAAAAAAAACCATGCAGTAGTGATTTTCTTCGACGCATATATTATGATTTAATCGATTCATCAAAAAATTTAAAAGGTGTCATTAAATTATTAAATTAAATAAACAGATAAAAAGAGACTTGTCTACGTCTACATATTATTCGAAAATTGAGTGTAACCAGAGCATTCAAAAATTCCTGCAAGATAAACTCTTATATACAGAAAAATAAACTATTCATATTATTTCTTATTTATTTATTTAGTAGAGTAGAGTATTATGGCATTACAGCTATTGGCCAATGCGCCATAATACATAATTAATACAAATCTTATAAAAATAATTACAAATAACAGTCAATATAATATCAAGAAAGTAGAAAAGAAAGTACGTGCTTATGTAGATATTAAAGTAAAATGATAAATACAATTGTAAATTTAACCTACTCGTATTTAACACGTCCACAAACATGATGTAGTTAATAAAAAATAAATCAACGTTGATGGTGCTATCAAATAGGTTAACCGCACGATACACAGCATCATGAAATATCCGCATATATTATAAAGACCGCAGAGTTACGACGCAAAGTTACGAATGATAGATATTGTTGGAAACATGAAAATTAATATTTACCAGTATAGAGGGGTTGTAAATGAACCCACGAAGAAGTAAAAAGAGTAATAATTAAATCGTTTTATTTTTTACAGCATGTGATTCTAAGAAAGAGATACGTACATTGATATGTTTACTAGGTACGTTAATAGTAGGAGTTTGTGGTTGTTAAGAGTTAACATCTAACCACCTCTCATCAATCCTCTTAGGTGAAAGCCCATCCTTTACGGACAAAACCGTCAGATTCCAAAATGTTACGAAAAAGACATAGGAGTTATTTGGATTCGACAAATATGTCGCTACATTTCAAAATCAGCCAAGTCTACCTTTAGGTATTTTTTACTTTTTTGTGAATTGCTGAAGAACTACTGCTTTCTAACATTTCTGCATTATCAAAATGTGGAATATATTAATTTTAAATATTCTATACTTGAAATAATATAAACTTTCACCCTTGTGACTGTGTATTTGAGAAAACAAAATGCTGTTTTTTCCTATTCATCTATTATGGACTTGGCTGAGTTTGAAATCTAGCGACACAAATGCCGAAAGATGAATTTACAAATCTACAATCCATTAACACTGTTATCCAAGTCAATGTGAATAACAGGTGCTAGCTCAGGGTACTGGGTTTTCGCACTATCCCTCTGGTGAATTCCAATCCTGTTACGGAAAGGACCATCGGAATCAATTGGTATCCGATGGATGTGTTTATCATACCGTTGCAGCGGTTAATTGCGAGCTATGAAAACTAAACTCAAACTGGACGCCAAAGCCTTTTCTGTGAAAGAAAAGAACGTTAAAGAACATAATATAAGTTAAATGAAACACCGTGATAATTTAACCTCACTGTATTTAATATGACATTGTAATTAAAAGTCAATGGTAGTATATCGTAATAACAAATAATTACGAAAGTACATAATGGCGGTACAACGCCGAAGTGAATTCACCATCGTTCATACACGATGGTATTTTAACATAAAGAACGAATATTTACGTTAAACAAAAGACGCGCTACCGTCTGCAAACTATAATATTTCCTCAGCAACTTAACCTAGCTTAAACAAAATATCCACATGTGAGTGAGGTTATAATGAAAACAAATAACTTAAGATTAATTAATAATAAAAATGAAACGTATTTACAACCGCGTGGCAGTAGCCACGCAGAGCCGCTCCCACGACCTCTCGTGTCAAAGTTCAACCAGAAAAGAATTTCAAGCGAGCGGATATCGATCGGCGAAGGAACGATCTCCCCACCACTTATCAAACCCGGATGCTTTCTCGAAGTACCAACCGCAGGATTTTTGTGTTGCCCGCGGGAGAAAAACCTCTCCACTAACTAAAATTGTTAATTAGGCCGTTGGTGACGTCTGCAACGTCACGTGGTTTTGAGTTTAGTTCTTTATCGAGAGGCAATATCAAAATCAGTCAGTACTCCGGGCATCTACGTATCTAAATTATATTTAATGACTTTTGGTGAGCACCTGTAGGTACTTATAACCGTGGATCAGTCTTTATTGCAATATTCAAAGTACGTAGTATATGGATATAGAGAATGAATCCGGAAAAATACGGGGGTCCGCTGTTGAAGAGATGATAAGCCATAGGTAGTTGGCGGGGTAAATGAGGAAATCAGTGGTACCTGCTAATAATCCCGTATACTCCCACTGCTTTAAACATAAATATTAAAATATTATTATATGGATATATTATTATCTCTATAATATTTTTCTGTTCAGTGACGAAAAATTATAGTTTTTTTCTGCAAAAATATAGTGGGTACGTGTCAAATACAGGCATAATTTGGAGTTTTCCCGATAACGACGAAATACCGTATCCTTTTTAGCTTTTCTCAGCTGCTTGCAAAAAACTTTACTCTTAAAATTAAATTTAAATATTCTTTCATTACACTTAGGATATGTGGGTATAGATAAAGATATTTTTTTCGTAGTCTAAAATATAAATTAGAATAAAGTGTTTGTTCTTGACTGGGAGATTATAATTAATATAGAAGACAATATTTAAAACATAACAATTTCATGTTTTCAATATTTATTTCCACAGTACCTATTCGACCTTGTTCAACCCTGAGTTTAAAGAGATTTGTAAATTGTGATTCCCTGTTAACAATATCCTGTATAATCCCATGAGAGATTTATAGTAAATGTTGTCGTTGTTTATGTTCAGGGATGATGAGTATGTCGTATTGCAGCATTATATTAATTTATGTAATTTTCGTTAGTTTTCTTAATTAGGTGTGACTAAAGAATATTTTTTGATAAGATCAATTAATAACAAAAATATAATATTAGGTCGTGTTCAGAAATTTATAAGTACGTATTCAATTGGCCATAATTCACAGTTCGGCGTGAACTGTTGTATCGGAAATATATGGCCGTATAGCATTGAGATAACATTCATGTCTAAATAAATTAACTTAAACAATATGTAAAAAAAAACTACTGACATACAAGGGAAATACGGAAAAATTAGTAGGTAGGTTAGTAAATTAGAAATATAATTAAGTATATCATATATATTTTATTAAAATTTTGAATGATTCAAAAGAAGATTACCAAATATTATGTGCTTATTGAATCTAATAAAATTACCGTCTGCAATGCACCACGGACATTGCGTCATTTTTTTATCTCAATGCTATACAGTCATCTCTTTCCGGTGCGACATCTTAGGGTGAACTGTGATTACGTCAAAATTTTATAAGTACGTATAATTTATGTTTAGCCATGTTAGGTACCTACCTACATTTTTTTAATCTGATTTAGACGTGATGTATTCTGATAATGCGTTATCAAAAAACGTTCCAGGTAAGGTAGTTTTTTTTCGCGATGGCCGAGCGGCTTACTCGTCAGCTTTTGTCTGTGGGTCCTGGTTTGAATCCTGGGTCTGACAAATACACATATTGTTAATTAATAATTTAAAGAAGATGGTTATTTTAAAAATAGCGAAATATAACAATATACTTACAAGAATTTAACATTTTAGTACCAATCAATAGATTTCTAGAAGTGGTGATTTTTACTTAAATCAAAGTAAGTAGGTACATACTTATGTTATTTTTTCCTTAGATACCAATTAACCACGGTATGATCGTTGAAGACTTTATATCTAATAATGTTGTAATATAAAAAGTTCATATGATTAAAATATTTTTATTCGATGTACATGTGTTTATTAAGAGCATACTTCAGTGAAACGGCAAATAATTTTTAACTATAGGTGCGACGAAATTTCGGACTGGCTGCCAATCGGAGAGCGAAAGTCGAGCTGTGAACACATCAAATTGTTTTGTGATGGCGTCAGTGGAATTAATTCTTAAATCGTGTAAAGATGACTAAAAAACGTTACCCATTTACTTGAAAATGAAAACATGTCAATGCATATATTATTATTATTATTACAAATAGAATAATAAACATAACACTAAATGGACGCATGTTGATTTTTTATGACAAATTATGTTTTGTTCTGCACGCGCGTTTGCAAAATCTGCGCGTCGCGCAGTCACGATCGTTTCAAACCGTGCCCCAGCCAGTCTTGATCGCTACAGCTGGTCCCTGGTTACTCACTCGCACACTTGGTTTTGATTATTGTTACGTGTAACACTCTTGCGACGAGTCACCTGTTCTTGTTTCTGCCAATTGTATGATTGAGTTACGGTGGCATACGTCTTAGCCTGTTGTCGATCGAGTTGTAACTTAATAATTAGTAAAAGTGCCTGGGAGATATAAATGATTTGAAAGATATGTGATGGAAAATTTGGTGGGAGTTTGGAACAATATTAGCGCAAACAGTTAGGTACTCTTTATGTGTATTCGTGTATTCATATATTTTGGGTTTGGATCAGATGATTCGTCCAGCGATGAGCTGTTCTTCGAGCGGTGTGTACTGCCTACCTCCATTTCTATGTTTCGATACATTGTATATATACATAATAATCTTCTCCATTTATATTGTTTACCCTTAAACTTTAACACACGTTTAATATATCGGTCGTCTGGTATCTTTACAATATACATATTTCCACCTCAACTGAGCAATTTCTCTAGATAGTTTATAGATAGTAGAATTATCGGTGCCTAAATTGTGTTTGTTAGTATGTCCAGTCATTGATTTTCTTACCCCTAAAAGTGAACGGAGAGAGCCATAGATGATGGCTCTTTGCATTGCTTGTAATACCTTTATAATAAGATAGCATAGTGGTGTCATGGTTTCCATCCAGACGTCTTCGTGCCTTAAATATTGTTAAACTGTACATTTTTTTTTAATATTTTATATTAAACTTATGTATTTAAATTTTATTTAGGTACATGGGTCAATGAGAAATGGGACCAGTCTCAGGAAATAAAAACTAGAATTGAGATCGCAAGGAGCGCCTTTCTCAACATGAGATGCCTCCTTAGTAATCGAGATCTTAACTTAGGTCTGAGACTGCGTATGGTACGTTGTTATGTTCTCTCAATTCTTTTCTATGGTTTGGAGGAATGGACGCTAAACCAAGAGATGTCACGGAGACTTGAAGCTTTCGAGATGTGGCTGTATAGGCGCATCCTCAAAATTCCTTGGACTGACCGGGTGACAAATGTTGAAGTTCTCAATCGAATGGGGAAGGACCAAGAAGTTCTACGTAGTATCAAAACCAGGAAGCTACAGTAACTCGGCCACATTATGAAAGGACAAAAATACAGCATTCTCCAACATGTCATTCAAGGAAAGATCAATGGGAAGCGTAGCAGATGACGGCGCCGTATTTCGTGGCTTAAGAACCTCCGTGATTGGTACGAGTGCAGCTCCACTGAACTGTTGCGGGTAGCAGACGACAAAGATAAGATCGCCTTAATGGTGGCTGACCTCCGCTAGGGGATGGCACAATAAGAAGAAGCTTTTTTTTAGCTTACAAAACGAACAGGTATCACAATAAATTAATTATAAGATTGAATTAGTTAATTAATGATTGTTCTAATGTCAGTACTTCGGAACTGTCTACTGTATCAATACAGAGAAATTATACAGAGATTTAGTTGCATTTGGCAAACATCTAAATGCCATGGGAAATATTCATTTATGCAAATGCCAGCGAATACTACAATAGGCTTTATTGTTCGAGAGTGGCTAAAATTCTGTAGGTATTAGCGTCGACGTTCCATCGACACATTATAATGGGATTATTGTATGAATTGTGTAAGCCCGCAGAATCAGCGATGAGACGCCACTGGCCGAAATAACACCCTCCCGCACCCTCCCCCACCCATTTCACCAACAAACATCGGATTAGTTTTAATTAACATTATAATCGGACAGCCCATAGTCAGAAGTAGGGACTCCAATCCCGGGATACCGGATAATTTTTGATTCCTATGAATCCCGGAATTAGTAAACATAATCCCGAAACTATCGAGATCGATTTTTTTATGAATTACAGTCAATTAGTATGTGTACACAATATTATGTTAGTAACGTGTATGTACCTGCATATGTCACAGGGGAAATTGCCAGATGCTGATGGATATTAAATAAACATTTTTTGTTGTCATACGCAATCGTAACAACATCAAAAACATAATAAATTCGTTCATTTAACTAGATAGACGCCACTGATGTTCTGGCACGCGAATGGCGTCTAACCGCCAGTGCCACGGACGTGCAGGCAGGCACTTGTTTCTATGCCAAATTTTATGAATGTTACTTTTCCTAAATACATAAAAAAACTGTTGTAGTTTCACATTATTATCTATATTACAATATTATTTATTCCAATAAACTAATATAAAAAAATATTAACTATCGAAAATAACGGCAATCTTGGGACTAGTCCCGGGATCCCGGGAATAAAAATTTAGCTCGAGATTGGATTCCCTAAACTCATAAGTACTATGCTGGTTATTTATAGTATGATCCTCGTATTATCATTCTAAAATATTTACAAGATCGCACAAAAATCAGGCGTAAATACCTACTACTTTTTAAAGTTGTCTGGCACTATCATTTTGAATTATACACATTCACAAAATCTTTCAATTAATAGTTACATACTTTTAAGGAAATTGATACTTTCAAATCGAGGTATTGCGCACATTTCTCGTTAGTTTTCTATCAATATGTAAAAAACCGTATCGCAATGTTTCAATTGCAATGATATGCCTGCACTGCTCTATATATTACTATATGTCTATCGGCATTAAAATACCAATATTATGTAAGATGTCATTTGAGGTCACATATTATTCGATGTCGTATTTATAATGGTTCTTTGTTTTTTCACAATGCAATAATTATATATAACAATACAGTTTACGACAACACACATTATAATATATAATATACATTATCTCAGTGGTTTCCAAACTTAATGTTATTACGCCTGCCTTTTTAAAAAATCTTTCTTGGCCCCTCTCCCCCTTCATTTCATTAAATAATACAGACACCTTTTTAAAAAGCCAAAAATGCATTACTTAATGCAACAAAGAAAAAAAACATAATTAGTATAAAAATAAACGAGATTTTACTAAGTATTTTTATTAAGTATATTCATTTTTAAATTAATTTATTTTTCATGTGATGATGTGCTTGTTTCTTAGCATAAAGTGCTCTTTTTCTACTAAACGGAGTCGATATTTGGATTTCATTGCAGCTAATGCAGATAATCCCGTTTCGCTTAAAAATATGATGTTATAAATGGTATAGCCTGTACCTACTTTACTTACAACTTGCATTGCTTTTCTTGACAACGTATTATATTATTTCTTCAATTCAATCAAAATTGAACTAGGGTTTTTGCTTCAATGAGTTATCGCATGATAATTTCATCAATTTTTTCCCTTTTTAATGGTAGTCAATCCAAATTCATCATCGTTCATTGACGAATGGATACTATCATGGGCCCCACATCCTGAAACGGGCCCCCAGGCCAAAATCTTTGGCGGGCCCACCTACCTATCGCTGAGGTTAAGGGCAGTGTGGTGCTCTAAAATAGTGTTTCCTAAATTATACACGGGAGTTATCATTTAAGTACCTATAGCAATCATCATATAGGTATCACATCAAATTGAAATGCACTACTACATATTTAAAAGTTTTGAAACAAAGTAGCGCCTAGTAGACTTTTTTTAAACTATTGGATTAAATTTGTGATGTCTGTTATGCCCGGGCCCAAGGCTCTTTATAAACAATGTATTTGTAAACTGCAAACCTGTGGCTACATTTGTGTTAAGCTTTTCGCGCCTCTCTTTGCAACACTCCGCGCCTCCCAGTTTGAAAATCGCTGCATTATCTAATGCAAAAGTGACTATTTCAAAAAATGACAAAAAAGAGTGAGTTTATTTAAGAGTAATGTAGTCAAAACTGACTATTTTTATTAAACTACAGGTACAATTGACAAAATTGTTTTATTGTGTTAACTGTCAATACATGGCGGAACTGCATTGTATGATTGATTTATATTAATAAAACGTATTTTTTTTGTACTTATTCCTTTTTTTTATTTAATAAATTTGGACCGGTCTCGTCCGCCTCAAAGGGACATTTTCAACAAGTTGAAAATAGAACAACTTACTTTGAGAAGGACGAAACCGGTCAAAATTTATTAAATAAAGAAGTGGAATTAGTACAACAACAAAAAAAAATGCCATAAGACGTTTGGCGCGAAGAAACAGTTGAAAGAGATTATTATAGTCATCCCTATTGATTTAATGAGTAATCGTGATGGTTACTCGTAGTTCAACACCTTTCTATTTTATAAAGTTTTGGTTCGACAACTTTTATAATTGTATTTTATTACAATTACCTTATAGCTTATAATATGTATAAGTACTTCCATAGGTATTTCGTGTGTTTGTACATTGATTATATCTATAGGTATCTAGATAATATAAAAAAATGAATAGATTAGTTCACATCATGGAGGACGAAAGCTATCCTCTATTTATCTTTCTCTCAGGGCTTTTGGTTAGGATTGATTAAGCCATTATATATGACGAATGCAGTGGTGTCTCGATGTTATTATAATAATAATATACCATACTATACCATATATAAATAATTTTTTTTTTTTTTTTAAAAAAAAATACCATATATAAATAATAATATACCATTATTGCCTTATTATAATTAATATCAAAATGCTGTCAAGGAATAAAATTTGCAAAATATTTTTTATTTTTCTAGACTGACTCACTGACATTATTGTTGGTGCGAAAATATTAAATGAATAATGCAGCTACATAGTAACACAGAGTTTAACAAAAAAAAATGGAAAATTAGGTTAGTATGGTTTAATTGTTTAAAATGTCATATTTTTAATATACAAACAATGCATAGGTATATATAAAACTATATTTTGATAATGTTAGTGAAAAATATATACCTAACGAATAACTCTGTAAAAAGAAACGGTACTCTTCGGTTATGAGGAATACAGCGGAAAACACATTTTTAAAATAGCCGATATACTGGATTATTTGTTAGGTTAACCTTACCAAACCTTACCTAACCTAAACTAACCCAAACTAACAAATAATCCAGAATATCAGCTATTTTAAAAATGTGTTTTTCGCTGTATTCCTCATAACCGAAGAGTACCAAAAAAACTTATAGATTGCTTTGTACGTCCTTATGATTTAGCAAACTTTATGGTATCGCAATCAATCACAAAACATTCTCACTCACAATAATTCATCGTATTCAGTACAATATTAAAAAAAGACAAAATAACATATAATAATAGATTGTGGACAACATAAACGTATTTTATTTATGTACCTACTATAAGCTCTTCAAATAATAAAACACAAAAAGACTTTTAAAAATCCTCCCAGTTCATAAAATATTCTCATTGTAGTTATAAATTAAGTCAATTCAATATAAAAGAGGCCAGAGAAAATTATTGCTCCTAACAACTCGTTACCGACTTAATGCTTCTCTAAGCGGATCCAATTGTTTTGTGTTTCGTTATTACCTATAATTTATATTATATTATCTACATCCTTTCTTGGTCGTACACTCATGGCTAAGGATCGTGACCACATTGGAATTTCGTCATCTTTTGAGCGATTATTTACATAGCCATATAATAATAAGCTGGACCATTTTTTTGTATTCTAATGAAGATATTCTAT
Organism: Rhyacophila brunnea; assembly: GCF_057557595.1. Lineage (NCBI taxonomy): Eukaryota > Metazoa > Arthropoda > Insecta > Trichoptera > Rhyacophilidae > Rhyacophila > Rhyacophila brunnea. The sequence continues at coordinate 35,706,716 of NW_028232837.1, read as the reverse complement.
TATACTACTATAATTGCACGCCACTGGTGGGTCGAGTGTTTTTTGTGAGGGGAAATTGTAAAGTACACGCACGACTACTTATTTATGTGGACAGTGTCATTTATATTGTTAAGCGGTGATGATCCCATGAAAAAACTGTCTTTCTTTTTATCCGGCCTTAAATTCACTTGTAAAAAGGACGTCACTGACGGTAGAATTATGTAATTCAATTACTACTTATTTGTGAATTATTTATCTAGTTGTCATTGACTAATTTTATTATCATTAACTCTTTAAACGATAGTAATAATATTACCTAGATTTAAATTACAAAGATGGTAGTAGAGTATTGATTATTTAAGAAATTCTAGTAAAATTACATAACATATCGCCAATTTGTACGTTTGGTTTCTCAGTTGTATTCGTATTGATCGCTAGCTTTGAAATAGGCGTTGAAAATAATTCCGATTCGATTTTTGCCATACCAATAGTGCCACTCTAGAATAACTACTATAGTACCTAATTTACTCAGGTGGCTTAGTAATTAGTTCATTTGCCCGATAGGTACCTACGTAAAAGTATTCAAATCCAGTATATTTTTTATGATATTTTTTTTCCAAATTATGTATTTTCAATGAATGATACCACATTTTCGAATAACAAAAATTTATTTACCAAAAAGAACTGTATAGTGAATATATTTGAAAAACTAAAACCACTGAAATTTTTTTAAGATATCTTGTAAAGAATGTAAAGGAAACAAAATGAAAAATAAAAATAGTAAATCATAACTGGGTATAATAACTACTTAATACATTGGACGCTAAAGACGATTAAGGTGGCCATTCGATATAATTAGCATGCTGTTTAAATGTGGTAATTAAAAAATAATTATCTAGTCAGCAGTCAATGTGTTAATAAGATTATGTCAAATCAGATTTTTTAGATTAATAATTTTCAGTAAAATTTATGTTGACATTATAGTGAAATATTTACGATAAAAATTATATTTATAATCTCTGTGATCCCAAATTTGACAAGAATTAGGCATTTTATTATTCAAAAAATGGGCAAGATTACCACATTTGAAGATAATCCTAAAGATACTGATTATAAACTATGTATTTGACTAGTCAAACGTGATAAAACATCCTACGAATAATGATTGTTTTATAATAATTATTGACCTAAGAATAATAATTTTTTAAATACGCCATTTCTATTGGCATTTCCCAGTGGTTAAGCTACAACTAGGGAATCCAATCCCGAGCCAAAATTCTGATCCCGGGATTTTTGGATTACAATTTGACAATCCCGGGACTGGTCCCGGGATTGGTATTTTTTCCATTGTTAATATAAAATTTTTATATTTACAAATAACATTGATAAAATCGGTCAAAAATAAATCTAGTATAATTTATACTATTAAAGACATTTATTTTTAATATTGTATACGTTCAATCTTGGAAATACATAAGTTTAATGGAGTAAATAATATTGCTAATTAGTCAGCCAAATATAAACCTGCCGTAAAACGTATGAGACCATGGTGGAATTACTTTGTTAATAGTGCGAAGCATTGTTTTTTTCCCAATCTTTCTCATTTTTATTAATTTATGTGAAAAAAATAAAATGAATCGTCAACTTACACATGGGTATAAATCAAACTTCATTCAAACTCAGTTTATTTCTAATGTAGTTTTTTGTTATTAAAAAGTGTTTTGTCTGTTATATTTTCATTTTATTCAATTTTCCATAAAAATTGTTAAAAAAAATCAATCGCGAAAGTTTCCGGATTATGTTTATCAATCCCGGGATTCATTGGTATCTAAAATAGCACAGGATTGGAATCCCTAGCTACAACATACGGCCGTAGCCATACGTAACTTGAACCGTAGATTAAACATGTACCGAACCGGAAAAAAAATCGTTTTTTTTGGTTAAGTACATGTTCAAACACGCGCGTTAACATGATCTTACTCCCTACTTCTACTACTAAAGTACACTTTCAATAATAAATTGATGTGCCATAACTTGGAATAAAGTTCTAATTGATTCATTATGAATGGCTCGTAAAACTTGAAGATTTATCGTCCAATTTGAATCACGTGGATCAATTTATTTGTAATTGAACTAAATGACTCTTTTTATTACTACCGAAACTATTAAAATCACTTTAATGCCTCTATGTGCGTTTACAATTACTTTTTTATAGTAACTGAGGCAAGAAAAAGGCGTGTTCGGCGGAATTGTTACTCTTTCTTGGGCAATAAAATGTGCCGTTTAGGGAGAGTTTTATTGCATAGTGAAAATAAGGTAAAAATCTATATGCATAGTAAGTTAGTAAATTTACTAAATTTAATCTGCGTTGGTTGAAAGTTTTTTTTCGATTTCACTACCCAGTTCTTTCTTCGTCGTATTTTTATATGTGATTATTACGACTGCCTGCAGCTTGCACATTGAATTTTATATTATGGATTTCAATTTGGAGTTATCGAATTATCAACGTTGCACTGCACTGTATATTGTATATTATGTATACTGTATATGTACATTATGTATTGGTCCTAAATTGAATTAAGAGCTCATACAAAGAGACATACTCATAAAAAGAGCTGTATTGACACCATGAAAGAATATGATTAATAATTTTATTTATATATTGTAGTCTGCAATTCTTTATTAAGCTACGTATTTTTTCGGCTCATACGAGGTATAAACGAGAACTCTGCCATTCTGGGCAGTGTTGACCTGTGTGTCCCTGATTACTAACTATCTAGAAATAGAGAGCATCAGTTTTTTATTCTCCCAAGGTAGAACTAACTTGCCACTGGCAATGCCAATTGGGAGGGCGATAACTATGTTCAACCAAATTGCTTCGGGTGTTGATATATTCCACTTGCGTGAGCGTGTGTTTATGTGGTCGCTATTTTTATAGATGTATAATTGTATTTTGGATGTTTATATTACGTTCTCTTTTTATATTATTATTTTTATCGCTTTTATTCTTCTTTCTTTTCTTCTTTATAATAATGTTTCATGGCATGTTGTGAACGTTTTTAAATTATAATTTGTAATGTTGACAATTTGTTACAAAATGAATTAAATTGAATTAAATTATATAGAAAATAACAAAATATATTATGTTATTACATCACTTATTTTTTAGGTACAAAATATAATATTTATACAGAATTATGACATACGTATATAATATTAAATAGGTATGTTATATTATTTGACGAACTATTATAATACTACAATGTAGAAACTATTGTATACATTAATAGTCAGTATTTTTAACAGTATCAAATATTTATTTCCTAGACATTCCTTAGCAAATTAACCATTATTACTACTACTAAAACTTAATATATATATTATATATTAAAGTTCTACAGTATGTCCCACGAATCGCGTTCCACCAGGTTTCCAGTCGCAGCGAGCAACTCTCGGGGACATACGGACACTTGCTGGTGGCGTAATGCAGTAAACATTATTTGCCAAGTTCTCTGTGCATGTAATTTATCGAGTGAATTGTTCTGCGTTGCCGCAATACTTCTCTCGCGGTAGCATCTATGTCCTTCGAGTAAACTACAATTATATCACATAAAAATACCATGCATTTATTAAAAAAACGAGATAGCAATAATAAGATTAGTTAGTTGTTATAGATAGAAAATATCTTATATAATAATTAATAATTAAACATTAACTAAGATAAATGGTGATTACGGTTTAGAACATTTTTATTTATATTTATTTCAGCTGTGATTTTCTTTGATGTAGATAAAACAATCGATTTGTTAGAAGATTTAAAAGTACTCCACTACAGTTCAAAATAATCACACAGTTATTCTTCTTCTTATTGTGCCATCCCCTAGCGGAGGTCGGCCACCATCAAGGCGATCTTATCTTTGTCGTCTGATACCCGGAACAGTTCAGTGGAGCTGCACTCGTACCAATCACGGAGGTTCTTAAGCCACGAAATGCGGCGCCATCCTCTGCTACGCTTCCCATTGATCTTTCCTTGAATGACAAGTTGGGGAATGCTGTATTTTTGTCCTCTCATAATGTGGCTGAGGTATTGTAGTTTCCTGGTTTTGATACTACGTAGAACTTATCGGTCCTTCCCCATTCGATTAAGAACTTCAACATTTGTCACCCGGTCAGTCCAAGGAATTTTGAGGATGCGCATATACAGCCACATCTCGAAAGCTTCAAGTCTCCGTGCCATCTCTTGGTTGAGCGTCCAACAAAGTTATTAAATTATTTATTAATTAATTATATTATGCATACAATAATGTGAAAAAATGAATGCGATTCTGTTAAAGATTTTATATATATATATTAAAAAATAAAATTATTTCGTGTAATTTCGTATGCTAAAGCTGTATTTACGATTAAAATTACAGTGATTTTATAAATATAATATTATTGAACCAATTCGGTTTATCGTTCTTAGATGAAAACCATATATTGTACCTATTTGTTCGAACATTGAACAATGGTATTAACCAAATAAATTACTGTAGGTATTTTAGTATTAAGATTCTTCTTTTTTGTTTCGACCGTGTCCGATCCTAATATGATCATATGGGCCTCCACAGAGTGGAGGTTTGTTTTAACAGATTTTTGTTTTTACGAGAAATGGATGTCAGCCACTTGCTCAACCTATTAGGTCCATACTCTGTCTCATACACAAATTGATAAACAATATGTGTACTTACCAGACCCCAGGATTGGAATCTGGGACCCACGACGCTATAGGCCGACGCTTAATCCGCGCGGCCATCGTAGGATGAGGATTTAAGATTAATAAGACAAAAAACAAAATTTTACACAAATGAAAAGTAGTTAGAATTTATATTTTTATCGTAACGCATCTCAAAATATTAGTCAATAAAACCAACCTCTGGGAAATATTGCTAGATGTACCTATTAGTTATCTTAATAATTTGTCGTATCTACCAACCTGCCATTGCCCATTGGTGAAGGCTATTGGGATGGGAATAGCTGTGTATATCTTTTTCGAATATCGATGTATTATTCCATTTATATAACATTACATAATATTATGTAATATAATAAAATTAGGGCGGTGTTATTTTATAATTTAAGAGTATATAAGATTTTATTTAGGTACATGGGTCAATGAGAAATGGGACCAGTCTCAGGAAATAAAAACTAGAATTGAGATCGCAAGGAGCGCCTTTCTCAACATGAGACGCCTCCTTTGCAATCGAGATCTTAACTTAGGTCTGAGACTGCGTATGGTACGTTGTTATGTTCTCTCAATTCTTTTCTATGGTGATCTGATCGGAGCAATTCTGGTATCACTTTGAGCGTAAAGAACCAAAATAGTGTATAAATTAACAAAAAATTTCATTTCTACCAAAAAAAATGGCTGCACCAAATAAGAAACAAAAACATGGTGGATGTTACATTCCCAAATAGTCCCCATTTGGGGATGTCTCTGTGAATCTGAAGAGGCCCAAATCGGTACCAAATTGACAAATAGTAAGGGTTGATTACGAAAATAAATATTAATAATGCCGGCAAACGCGGTAGACGGCCAGACAGTAAACTGCGTTAACTCACGCTACGTATAAAATAAATTATAAAAATGTAACCATTAGTATATATTAACGTCAATAAATCTCGTCGTTTCCACCACAATTTCGGTGTGTTATTTGTTAGATCCAAGTCCCGAATCCAGACGAAAAACCATACAAAGAAACAAAAGTGACAGCGTGTTTTCACTTTCGAAAATGGAGGGAGATGACATGGAGCTAGTAGTAGTAATTCTTGCAAACAGCTTTAAGATTGGTGGACCAAAATGTATGGCATAATTAAAAAAAGCGATAAAGCTATCTATGTTTTGTGAGTGGTATCTAGAAAATCATCATTTTATATATATAATTCTTAAAAACTATTTTTCCCCATGAAAAACTGCCCGGAACTTGGGAAAATTTGGCACGCGTACGTAAAAAGGTTCGCCAACCCTGGCCATAACAAGTGTAGTCATAGTAATTAAATGTAGTAAACATTATAATATAGAAACATCAAATTTGTTGACTGTTTAAGTAAATACATACAAAAAGTAAAGAGAATTGTGAGCAGTCTCGTTCATAGTAAAAAAATGTTATAGGTATCGTATCAGCCAAACTTTTACAGAATAATATTTGTATGTTTATTTTAATGATTTTTGTACTTTACGTCAATCTTATCGACTGATGATACTGATATGCTTTACAAGTTGTACCCAGACGTTCATTTTTATAAAAAAAATATTTGGCAACCAAATATTCTTGTAGAAATACTAAGGTGTCTTATTATTATTATTACTAGATGTTTTGTCTATTTCAGATATATGTACGTCAAGGTTCATTAGTTTTTTTTATTTTTGTTTAAATATAATATACTATATTGTAAAAAAAATCAGTGGGTTTCGGATAAATAAATACTCAATTTTTTTTTGGTGATTTCACCGAGGCTTTGACTGCGACTCGCTGCATATCGCCTCTTCTCTTCTAGAAGGCGATCCGTCGATCAGGTCCTCACTTCTATTTTATTAAATAACTTTACAATTTTGCCTAGCTCTTCCGTCTTACCCACCGCCAGGACACCTTTCAATTCGTCGACATTCTCATAGATATCCGCAATTCGAAGCTGACTCTGTGAAGTTCATATTTAGGGCATTGTAGTGCTATATGTACAATGTCCTCTAAAACATGGCATTCATCGCAGAGCTGCGATTCGCTTCTTCCCATAAGGACATCAAATTTTTTGCCCATTGTGTGCCCTGTTCTTAGCCTCAGTATTAACTTAAGCTCATTCCTCGTCAAAGGAGACTCTACAAACCAGGCCACCTCTCGTGGTGATGGTAGAATAGACTTACTCCATTTCCCTTTTTTTAATGATGCCCTATGGTGAAAATCTATCCACACATTTTCTTTATAGCCTCATTCCAGTCCAGGTTTTCTGGTATCCACTGATATAGTAGCCCTGAATGGTCAGCTTCCTTTGCCAGATCATCCGCCCTTTCATTGCCCTCAATACCCATGTGCGATGAGATCCATTGAAGACATAGATCTCCTGCTCTATTTTTCTTGGCCTCGATCTGGTCAAGGATGTGGTATGCTATGGTTTTACTGTTATGTGAGCGAGTTGCTATGGCAAGATGTTGTAAAGCTCTTTTGGAGTCTGTTAATATGACAGCGGAATGCGCCGAGAAATCATCGCTTAAAGTGTATTTAATTGCTTCGTTTATCGCGATGAGCTTGTTTATACCTACTTCTGGTATCACAAGAGCAAAAATACTGAATTACTTTCCAAGAATAAGATATTCAGGCTTCCACAGTATGACGGCATCCCAACAGTGCTAATGTTGATTTACTGGAGGCATCTGGTGACAAAACACGGAAGATTAAGCTTTGATACGGTCATTGTATTATGTACTCTACTGGGTCTATCTTATACACAAGGCGGCGATCGGCGGCTATCAACGGTAGTTTATCATATTTATGTATTGAAGTATTATAATTGTTACAATAAGTTAGCCTTAGAAACTGTCAAAACTGTCTATCGCATACTAAAAGTTAACATTCTCAAGAGAAGGGCTGTTATAACATATGTCGTGTATCCCAGGTTTGAGTCCTAGATCTAGTAAATACACATATTGTTTTTCAATTTGTGTTTGGAGGCAGAGTATGGACCTAATTGGTTGAGCGAATGGCTTACATCGATTTATCGTAAAAAGAAAAATCTGTCAATTTAAACCTCAACTCTGTGGATGCCTATATATGTGTCGCTACATTTCAAAATCAGCCAAGTCTACCTTAAGGTATTTTTGACTTTTTTGTGAATTGCTGAATAACTACTGCTTTCTAACATTTATGCATTATCAAAATGTGGATTTTATTAATTTTAAATGTTCTATACTCGAAATATTATAAACTTTCACCCTTGTGACTATGTGTTTGAGAAAACAAAAAGCTGTTTTTCTCCTATTCATCTCTTATGGACTTGGCTGATTTTGAAATCTAGCGACACATATGATCTTATTAGGATCGAACATTATAAAAAAAGCGGTCTTAATACTGAGCTGGGATCGTTATTAATAAAATTATGTTTTCAATAAAAAACAGTAATATTATATTTATAGTGTTGGTTTAATGAAAGCACATTTTTAAAATCTGCATTTTTGTAATAACAAAAATTAATTATTCGTCTAATTTGGAAGAATATGGTGCCAAAGGCTCGTGTCTTGCGAGAGTCGCGTGAATAGTCAATCATCAGCGAACTCCAGATTCGAGACAGAGCTGTCCTCACTGGACTACTATCCGATTCTATCGCGGACAAGATGACAAACTAGAAAAAAACTCATGATATTTGAAGGTTCAAAAGTTGAAGAGGAAGAGCTCCCACAGATAGACGGATCAAATCAAGAATGCCGCAAGTTTCCCAACTGATAAAGATACCGTGTGCCACTGAATGTATAGAGATCCGAAGCAAAACTGGGAGAAAAGCGCCCGATAATCAAATTATTCGTACACGTCATGATTTTCAATCGTGAGGTCCTGACAAAATTATTGAGGTTTCTGTTATTCTATTGATTTTTTTAACGTACGTAAACTAAATCATTAATACTGGTTTATGATTATTTATAAATTGTGTTAGGTAAGGTTAGATTAGTTACAAAATTAATGCAAAATGCTATTCAGTTTTGAGAGTTGTAAAATGCTCAGTTTTCCTCTATAACAATTATTTTTTAACGTTGTTGCGTATTTTCTCTTGGGAAAAGATTTTTATTACACTTTATGCAACGGAATGCAGACTTACGCGGTAAGCAATATTTCACTACGTACACAATATTTTTGAAAAATTGCTGCGGTAGTTTGTGTGTTCCGTTGGCAATTAAATTTTAATTATTTTTAATAAAATCTATACTTTTTTTAAAAACATATTTTGTACAATTTTTAGCACACTGGTGAAACTTTTGCTATCGATAAATTTAATATAAAATTTGTGTTACGCAGAAAATATACATTCTACAAACACATTTACTGAATATTGTAGGACTATAATTATAATATGGTACAGAATTAATATTAAATCCAAAAAATTATATTTTAGGTTGATAACTATTTCAGGATTTTACCATTATAAAAACTTTTTGTTAATTTTGAAGATTTTGAGTATTTAAAATGGAAATCTACTACTTTAACGCTGTATAATAAATATTGCTAAGTAACTTGTCGGTTTATAAAGGGTCTCAGGTTCAAATCCAAGGTCACGAGTGTTGCCATCTTTTTCTCTCCTGATTATTTTACAAAGGCGTAAAAATTATAGTGTTTCTAAAAAATATATAGCACAGGAACATTTTTCGTCTTGAATCTTTTAAAATTATAGTATGTTTGTATATTTGGTGTAAAATTATAGTATTTTACATTTTTCGCAGAATTAAAATTATAATATTGTACCATAATTATAGTACGGTTGGCATCACTGAAGGTCACGCAAATTCACGTGTTCTTTTTTCTATATGTGCTTCGACGGAGAATATGGACCTAAACTAATTTTAAACAATTGGCGAACACCCAAGGGACATGTGATAGAGATATTTAGCGAATTAATTACAAAACATGAAATTAACCAAAATTTATTGGAAAATTTTCTTATCTTAATTATTTTTTTATTTATATGTAGGTATCATCATTATCAGCCTGAATCTATCCACTGCTGGATGAAGGCCACTTCAAGCTGTTTGCACTTCTCTCGGTCCTGTGCATTGCTTTGCCACGTACTTCCGCAGAACTTTATCATTTCATCGATCCAGCGGCACATCCTCATCAATGGCCCTCTGCTCGAACAGGTGAAAAGCTACATCTATCTGGGACAACACGTGTCTATAGATGAATGTATATTTGATGAAATTGTTTGCAGAGTAAAGCTAGGCTGGAGTGCTTTTGGCCGCCTGAATAATGTCTACAAAAGTGACATTCCACTGTGCCTAAAGCGCAAAGTGTTCAACCAGTGTGTGCTTCCCGTGATCACACATTCGTGTGAAACATGGATCCTAAGTAAAAGAAAGATCCAGAAACTTAGAGTAGCACAACGTGGTATGGAGATGTGCATGCTAGGCATAACACGAAAGGACAAAAAGAGGAATAAGTCGATAAGGAAGCAGACAAGGGTTTAGGATGTAATAGAGTTTATTAAAAGCCTTAAATGGAGATGGGCTGGACACATAACTCGAAGAAGAGACAATCGTTGGACAAATCTAGTCATCCAGTGGTATCCAAGAAGTACAAAACGTCCGCAAGGTAGATTTAGATATGTAGGTATAATATATCTTTATTATTATAATAATACAAATACATAAAGAGTTTCACGGTTGTTTGTTATCCTAATGTATCATTGGAGAATGGCCTCTGCAACAAGCCCGAAACGCCGAGGAAAGAGTGAGGAAGAAAAGAACACGCGAGGAAAAATCCAAAAATCTCTTACGAGGACAAAAACACAATTTATAAACCTGCCTAAACTGGGATTTTATTATTACCTGCATATGAATGAAAATAGTTTTTTTTTAATTAATATCTGGAAAAGATTCAAAAAAATTTATTTATTTTAAATTCTCAATTTTAATTTGAGCATTTCTAGCAAAGTTTTACACAATATAAAGTTATAATACGATTTAATTAATTTTGTTCTAATTAAAATAGTTGAATAGTTTAATTAACAGTACTTACCCTACATACCTGTTTTTGCAACTCTCTCAAAAAAATATTAATACTTTTTTTCATAGTTGACATAATATTAATTTATATTAGGTATTTCCGTTTGTTATGGTGTGGCAAAAGTAATTTTTCATGTGATTCTATAATAAGATGCATGCAGCGATAACGTATGAATTGTATGTAATTATTGTATTGTTATTATAAATAGTTTTACTCAATTTATTTACTAATCAGAAAATGTATAACAAATTCATTCAGGCCAATAAAATAATATTTCGAATAAAAATATAAATATGTCGTGTAATAATGTCATACATAATAATTAGTAAGTATATGATTAAAGTATCAAAAATATAATAAAAAAGGAAATGTTCATGATGTTTTGATGCAGAACAAATAAAATACGTAATTTACACGCTAGTAAATTGTGAAGGGTAATAATTTTCTTATTTTATTCATACTAATAACTACTTAATTTGAGCGGTTCAATGCCGCAGGTAGCGTGGTTACGTTAATTTAAACTCCACGTGTGCGACACGTGACCAGTGACGTCACCGTAATAATAATTAATCACAGGGTGACTAAGTTATTAAGTTTTAATTGTCATTGGTATGATACCATTGATATAAAAGTGAAAATTGGAATTAGATGTCATAATTACTACATAATTCTTAATAATTTAAGCTTTGAAAGCTTACTTTGATTTAAAAGCTCGACATTAATGTTTGGTTCCAATAACGGCTCAAAGAAACATTAATAAGTATGACTATTTACTGTGTATGATCATCGGTGATCAAGAATATTCGGTACTGTTCGGTTATCAGGAATACAGAGGAAAACACATTTTGAAAATACCCGATATACTGGATTATATGTTAGTTTAGGTTAGTTTAGGTTGGGTTAGGTTAGGTTAGGTTTGGTTAGGTAAACCTAACAAATAATCCAGTTTATCACATATTTTCAAAATGTGTTTTCCGCTGTATTCCTGATAACCGAATAGTACCGAATATTCTAATCAAGACTAGTAGTAAAAATAGTAGTGTTGTTTTTATTTAATAAAACGCAATTTTTATGTAGTACATGTAAGTACATGAGTAGTGTGAAATATTAATGTCCAACCTCATCAGTTTTAAATTAATCGGTTATTGGGAAGGTATTATTGGATCTATTGTTAGATTATTTCTATCGCTATGGATTTTGTTTGATAAATATTGTTTTAAAAAAATGTATTCAGTTGAAAATGTCCCTCTGAGGCGGATGAAACCGGTCCTAATCTCTTGATTAAAAGTGGAATAAGTACTACATAAAAATTGCGTTTTATTAAATAAAAACAACAATACAATGCAGTTCCACCATGAATTGACAGTTAACAAAAAAAAAGAAAAAAAAATAGTGAAAATAAAATAAATAAGAAGGTATATTATATTATGTTTATCAATCAAGCCACTAAAATCAAAAGTACTTACATTCCATTGCCAGCAATTTTTGAAAACTTCCATGGTACTCGGATTCTTAAAAATGTGTATTTTTCTGATCGTGCTAATGCTATTATAACTAACTAATACGGCAACTCGTATAACTCAATATTTTGCATTATCTCTAAAATACCACGGATATCACGCGGGGCAATTCCGTATAATAAGATCTACAATCATTTTATTAGAACATAAACGGCACCGCGTCTTACTTGATTCCAAATACATCCGATGAAAATCTCCAATTGATTTTTTTATTCAATCGGAAATTCCAATCGGATGCATTTAGAATCAAGTAGGTAATGTTTCAAATAATATGTCGCATATTATACTCAATGACATTTGAGAGTTCGCGGTAATGAGCAACCATGGAAACATCACATCTAAAGGTTAGCTTGTGCACCTGGTTGCATCAAATCATAACGTAGATACAGTAAAAACGAAACAATGATGCGGTTCGTCGATTATATATGTACGTATACGTACAAATATGCGGTCATTGGCTGCCAGGCATTTATTACGGATCCCCATACGCACGCACACTATCGACCGACCGCATTATTGTTTCGTTTTTACTGTACGTATATTCCTTCTCGCATTTTATTTATCTGCGTGGTTCCAGTTGTCCCGGCACCTAGTAAACTCGAGCTGCGCTAAATAATCTCATTCATGAACTACAACAACGGTAATTGAGGATATCTGAAGAAAGTAATAGCCGAATACAAGGAGGGCCCAACGGTCAAGCTACAACATACGGCCGTAGCCATAAATTGACAAACTAAAATTAAAGTAGGGATTAAGATCATGTTAACGCGCGTGTTTGAACATATACCGTTTAAAAAAAAATCGGTTAGGTTAGTCAATCTTAACACCACTGCACATGCATGTACTGAAATATGACTATATTTTAAAACATTAGAGCGAGAGGTTTAAAAGAATACTATTTTATGTAATAAAAATACTTTATGCAGTCATCAAATGTTTCAAATAAATATAAAGGATAATAAGACTTCAAAATTTTGTAAATAGATTATCTACAACGCTTCCGGAAATGCGGAATGTCCAGAATCATGCTTTAAAAATGCAATAAAAGCTCCATTTTGACCCACGCTGAGCATGCCCCCCCTTAAAGTAAGAAGTAAAGTTACAAGTCAATGCATAAAAAGATTATCTACATATTAATTGAGTTAGCATTTACTTGGTAGAATTCCATTTTAAAATAAATGAAAATAAAATTAATATTAAATTATAAAAAAATTATATTTTCATTTATTTTATTATCTACATAAATTTGTAAGTGGAAGTATGTGGGTAAATTGAAGGGGTTATTGCAAGACAATGATATGCCACAGAAACATGGTTTGAAGATATGAGCAATTTAATATTCTTGTTCGTTCACTATTGTAACAGGAAAAATTACTATCCTCATTTTCGATATATCTCACATCTAATTATTCTGTTTGGAGCAGAAGGCGTGGATGACTGACCGATATCAATTTTGACCTACATGGCATATCACAATATTGTTATAACCATTTTTTTTAGCAAAATTTGAATTTGTAAGAATTAAACATTGATCATAATGTGTATTTTGTGTATGGTGTATTTTTTTTTTTGAAAAAGTGTCTTAAATAAAACGTGAATGTATGCCCTGAGAATTGGTTTTATTCAAAATCAACAAATTCATAATTATGTGGCATATATTATCATTGTCTTGCGATAACTCCTTCAATTTAAAGACAGATTAAAAGTAAAGGAACATTGAAGTTAATACTACTCCGCCCCGCACCACACCCGGTCTTAATCGGACGTATCACAGAATCCTACGTTTGGTGTAAAGCATCATTTTTTCATGACTGGGAATGTCTCAGGAGCAGTTACCCCAAGACTGAGTTCGCCATGCACTCAAATATGCTTTGACTTTAAGTACTCATGGGAGAGATAACTACGTATAGGCAATAATACAAATTGTGCTAAGTAACAAATGCTAATACAAAACTGCCGAACATTCTAAGTGTAGAGATCTTCACAATGGCAGTATGACTCCACAAATTTTATATAATATGCAATAAAATTGGCCTTGGAATAGTTAATAAACAATATAACCTATAAATATTTAAGAGGTTTCAGCCCTGGTCTAAGTTTCAAGATAATCATAGGTTCTTAGGGTTCAAGGATTATGCTCTAGTTCAATTTCCAGCTCTGGCCATATATGACTGGACTGCACCACAACATATTATAATAGTGCTTGATTGTCCAGCGCTATAATAAGTTTCTGTAAATTGTAAAGGCAGGAATGATAACTTATCCATCTTTAATCTATAGCCATAATAAGTGGTACCGAACTGGTAGTTTTGTACTTACCTTAAATAATTATTGTAATATCAGGAAGAGAAACATCTTAATCGTTTGTTTTTGTAATAACAGGTATTTATTCTGATGTCATATTTCAATTATAATTGCTTAATTGCCAGTGGTGTTTTTACTTCATACAAATCATCACATGAGCTGTTTTTCTCTCTCAATAAATACTCGAGGGCAAATTTTTTCCTTTATATCAAGATACAATATAATATATTTTTTTTAATATATTACTTATAAATGATTGTTTCTTAGTAGGTATAAAATTTCTGTTATTATATTACATCATTAGTCAGAGATAAAATAATTTATAAAAATAATTATCACAAGAATTTATGGTCAGGTATTCATTCATTCAGAATATTATGTTGCATATTTTAAAAATTATCAATACCTAGTATACATCGCACCCGGGGAATAATAGTGGCACAAGTCGAAAAACCTGTTTTTGCAGGAGAGCAGTTTGAATATTTTATGTTTGTGTGTTAAATCAGTTTATTATAAATTTCAAAATATTTTTGCATCAAAATGTAGGAGCTAGGTATTAGATTAGGTTACAAATCTGAATTTTTAATTTTTTTTATATTTTAAGGGTATATAAGACGAAATTCGAGTTTGTGGCATTGTTATTGCCAAAATATTTTCAAAATTTTAACTTGTGCCTCTGAACAATATAATTATGAAACATGATAATGTTAAAGTATAATATAAATAAAAGCCAATTTGTAAACATTTTTAGTTAAACCAAATAACTATAAACAAAATAAAAATAACCCTTTTTTCTTACTACAAAGTTTCTTACGATGCGCTTATAAATTAATAATTGTCAATGAAAATTATTATTGAAACAAGTAGGTAAGTCATCAGCATAATTTAGAAATAGCTGGAGAAACATTTTAATTATAAGAAACAATAGTTTATACTAATAAACCACAACATTGAAAAAAATATAGAATAAAGTCAATAATACATAAACAAAATAACGAGGAAATCAATTATCATCAAGAATATTATCAACCCTGTCAGCATCGGTAGTAGTGGAGGCCTTCAAATTTTTGTAAAACTGATGATAGTGACTTGGAATGAGTTGTGCTTCGAATAAAGACCATAGATTTTAAAAGACATTCGCAAGAATAGAGGCACAACTTTATATAAGCGTGAAGTTGGCACACTGGCGTCATCTGGCTTTGAATTTTATCCGCAATAACAATGGCACAATGATCATTGTGCCACTATTTCTGCTTGAATTTAAGTAAAATTTCATAATATAATAATGATAAAATTGCTTTTAAGGTCACCATTATATTTTTAAGAATTATGCCGCTGTTTGTGCGGATAGAAATGATATCTAGGAACATGTCTGCATACTTAACTCAAAAATGACAAATTTGGACTTGTGCCACTATTATTCCCCGGGTGCGACATACAACCTAATAAGTTATATATAAAATTAGTAGACGGTGGCGCTATGAGCACGGTAAAAACGGCTTGCGGTTGTGGTGATATTTTTCTAGTATGGAAACAGGCATTTTAATATTGACTGAATAGTATGTCTTAAATGTCATATTGTGCAGGTCTTAAATTAATAATTTCTAGAGTTTACTATATATATATAAATAAGTTTGAATTTAAATTTGATATTGGAGCAATAGAATGCAATACAACCGCGAATCGCCTATGGTGACGCTGTATCGGATTTACCTATTGGAAACTATCAAACATTGTGATATAATATTGTAATCAAAAACATACTTTAAATACTATTTATAATATAGCTAATTTATTACACATTATATTACATTCTAAACATTTAACCAACTTCAATATTCAAATGTCATTTTTTGACAGTCAAATTTAAGGAGCAAAAAATCCAATAACTTAACGACAATTCAATTGAAATTTTATTTACCAATTCGAGTTTTGCTGTTCGATATTTTGATGCATTCTGTATATATGATTATAGCAAATGCATGTATGTGTATAATATGCAGGTTAATTGTATAAAAAAATTGAGCGTGATGATGCCAAAAAGCGAAATCCGGGTCATCAAAACCGGTTCGCAAGGACCAGTGAAAACAACCAAAATTAGAATTATAATCATGTTATTATGGAATAATATAGAAACTGTGCGGTTTTCACCAATTTACGCACAATGTAAAAGTAACTAGGACTAGTTTAATTTAGTTTTGATATTGCATGTTGGTTAATAAAGTATAATAATTATACGGAGCAAGTTGTCAAAACTGGCGAAGTTAATTTATCAAATTAAGTGTAGGTAATAATATGATTTACAAATAAATTACTAGGCAGAATGAAATTCACCCCAATTAATGTATGCCGGATAAAATTGCATGCAGATTATTTTAAAGAACATTATTTATGTAGGCATGTAGGTATGTATAATATGTATTGAAAAAATGCGGAGTGATATCTGAGGTCTTGAAAGGGTGGCAAATAATATTCAGTAAATAATGCGGTGACAAGAAAAAGCTTCTTGGCTTACGAGGAAGAGATGATAGGGTGGATTCGAAGCCTTACAAAATTATCGGTAAACATCCCAAAAAGCTTTTAAGCTGTAAGTGAAAAAAGCTCATTTCTCTATTATACCGTAATGGATGAGTCTCAATAATAATGCGATCTAATACGGTCGTGCTAAATCTGTCTACGACAAATACATTTTTTTAAATTCGAATGTCAATGTCATAAAATGTGTATTTACTATTTATGTAATATAGGTATCTAGATATACTATTTATATGTGAGATTGTTGAACCTATTCATTTAATAAATATAGGTAAGTATAACTGTACTATAAATATGCCATAGGATGCAGGTCAGAATGTTTGGCGGGCCCTCCTAACTATCGCTAAGGATAAAGGCAGTGTAACACTCTGCAGTAGCGTTTTCCAAATGGTGTGTGCGGTAAAATTAAGGTAGATTTTTAGCGATTTTTTAATATGTAATTTTAATTATGGAGGTGACGAGTATCGGCATACAATTAAAAATTACATCGAACAACCACATATTTTTAAATATTAACATTTTTGAAATAAAATAGCGACTTTTTTACTTTCATTCCATTTTTCATGTCCGACCATGTCCGATCCTAATAAGATCATATGGGCCTCCACAGAGTGGAGGTTTGTATTAACAGATTTTGTTTTTTACGAGAAATGGATGTCAGCCACTTGCTCAACCTATTAGGTCCATACATAGTACCCTGACTTACACACAAATTGAAAAATAATACATAAGTGTACTTGCCAGATCCAGGGTTCGTTTTGTGATGTGTGTTCATTTCACTTATATGGTTGATTTGCCACGCTGGGCCCCTCCTGAGCCCGTGCCCCCAAACTAGAGCCGTTTCAGCCCCCCCCCCTGTGGGGGCCATGCCGTGGAGATTCGACATACATAGTGTAGGTAGACTAAACTTTGTCAGCCATACTTATTTGTTTTCATTGAACTAAGAATACACATTGCATATTATAGTACTGTGTAGCTTTTAAAATTCAGTTAAAGACGGCTGCAAGATGGCTTATGAAGATTTACATGGTTACAATGTCATGTAAATTGTACGTGAAACATTTCACCGCAGCACAGTTTGCCGTGAGCTTTATTATCGTAAAGAGATGACCGTATACTATACGGCCTCCAATTTTATTAGATTTAATATGAACATTAATTCAATTTCAATAGCTGATTTTGGCAAAATTCATGAATTTAAGAATGAAAACCTAACCCAACCTAACCTAACCTATCACATAATCAAGTATATCAGCTTTTTTCAAAATTGGTTTGCTGTTGGCTTCATGTAAAGTGTAAACCGACAAGAACCGTGTTTTATTTAGTCATAAATTATATGTCAGTAATAAACGACCCAAAGAGATTGGATGGTCTTTAATATACGGCCATATATTTAGATACAACATTTCATGGTGAAGTGTGATACGGCGAACTTTCTTTCAAATTATTCAGTATTACTTTTGACCATATAGCAGTTCACCGTGAGATGTTGTGCCGAAAAGAAATGGCCATATAGCATTGAGATAAAAAATGGCGCGTTATCCGTTTTAGATAGTTCCAATTTTATTAGATGAACATCGATTTGATATTGATTGGTATCAAATGTCAGATAATAATGCTATAATTATTATCAGATATTTGATAGGTGACACTTCATATTAACGAGCATATTATAGGTACTTAAATTCTGAATCGTTTTTACTTATCTATCTTACGTATGTTTTAAGTGTTTTATTTAGACATGAATTTGATACGGCTATACGGCCACCAGTTTTTGAAACAACATTTCACAGTGAATTGTGATACGGCCAACTGAATACGTACAATTTTTCAGACAGCAAAATAAATCCGTAAAGTAATATTTGTTTAATTTATGTTAATCTCAGGGTCGTATGCATGAGATTCCCAAAAACCTTATAGGCTATATACTGCACGTTTGTATGCATGAGTACAAACGTAATTAGCTGTTAAATGTGACATCTCATGTGTCATGGTGTTTGTATTATAAAATTTCATTCCCCGATAAATAATTCAAAATTTTGAAATTGTATATGTGTCTGAAAGTGTGCGAACCGTACCATATAAATTTAATAATTATACATGAATAATTATTATGGACTTTAAATAATTTATCAGCTATTTTATCACATTTATTTTATAATTATTCTACTGTACGAAAGGATAAAGTATTGCCAGTAAACTTTTCCATTTGGTGGCAACACTAAATACATTCGGTGGCAATAATGAATATTATTATGACTAACTTCACTTCAATAATTATGAGATGTCAAAACAGAATAAGAATAAATGACAGAAAATGCAAATGATTTAGATAATAATATGTAATGATCTCTGTATAATATTATCATTTATACCAATCACCGTACGACACTATTGATGTTTCCAGTGTATTTGAGAGTTGTGCCTTATTTATTACAGTTATCTTACAATAATTAACTAGGTAGGTAGGTACCATAATATTTTGAAGAATGCAGAATGCTTCCAATTGCATAATATTTTAATGCCAGATACAGCAGTAGGTACATATTTTTGCGGTCGTTTAGCGGAGATATTTTATCGTCATCTTACGTAAGTCCATCTTATCTCTCCATGAGAAATATTGCAAGCGAAATAGGTACGAGGCATTTTATCAGTTACCTACTATCTAGATTATAGACTAGGGATCAAAATTATACGTATTTTGTAAACAGCACGACTAGGAACTGTTTTTAAAGTTCGCAAATGTTTTACATAGTCTACAAAACGAACAAGGGCCTTAAGCAAACGTTTGTTGCAATGAATGCAACATTAAAATGACATTTGAAAGTGACAGCTGAGGCAGCCATTTTTAATGCCGCATGACGTAAGCGATCTGACGTCACAAACAGTGCTATACGCTATTTGATGGAAAATCGGTTAAATAGCTTATAAAGAATTTGGGAATCTCATACATACGGCCCATAGTGTTCATAGATTTTTATTAGTAAAGTAGGTAGGTATTATAACATCTGACGGTTATCTCGATGTGCTAAACTTTCACATTAAAGCCTTGTTTATAAGAATTATTACAAGTATATTTGCGTGTTCAATCGATTAATAGTAATATGTATACAGTATAAGCATAGTTAAACTGGTCTCTAGCTGGTTGTCATAATTTCATAAATGTGGGAGAAATTGCACATTTTGAAATAAAGCAAAATGAAATCGTGAGATTTATTTGCTGACTACTAAACAAACTACAGTAATACAAGAAAAGATTTAAAAAAATCGAATACCTATTAATTAATTATTAATATTATCTACTGAATTTTGAACGTATTTAATGAATTTTGAATTTAAATTCTACTTAATTTAAGCTTTGTATTAATCCATTTTGAGTAATTCTTGCGACCCGGGTTTCGTATTTTGGCGTCTTCGCTCATATCTACCAAATTAATACATTACACTTACATGATCGTAAAAACATTATTATTATTAAGTAAAGAAATTCCTAAGTTTTTATTCTACAAATAATTCACAACAAGACAATTTCAAAACACTTCAGATATAGAACTGAAAATATTATGCCTGGCTATACTCGAACCCGCATCCCCTAGATTTGCGCCAATGTGCTTTACTAATTGAACCACTTGCGTCCAATTCAATGACGGCAAAATTAACTAATAGGTTGAGCAATCTTATTAGGATCGGAAATGGTCGACAATATAATAATAATAAGGTATTTACATCTTAAAGCGCTTAACAAATTGTATTCATATTAGTGCATCTGTTATATGTATTAATTCAACTAAAACAAATAAGTATGACTAAAAAGTGTCCACTATTTTTGTAGGGTCGCCTCTACTATTAACTTAATATTAATTGAATTTTTAAAACTTACCAATTCCATCTGCCATTTGTATTATTAGTTCAATTACAACAAATAATTATCACTGTTAATGTTTAGTATGCACTATTAAATAGTTAAATTAATTTTATTTCAGATATTAACAGCCTACCTCCACCCCTTGCCATTGATGTGTATCCTATCTAATTGCGGATTGTCTCTGAAACGCTTTTTAAATTGCGGTATTTTTATGTAGTCGGCTTTTGTGGTTTCTCAAAGTTTCTCAACCCAAAGTGTCAATCTCCTTAATTAATAATCGATGTTAGAACTCTCCAAATGTTATTTATAACGTACCTACTTGCATTTTTTAATAATTTAAAACATTATTTTTATCGAGAAAAAATTTACGACGTCTCGTGGGATTCGAATCTGCACCCACAAGATTCACGTTAGAGTGTAATTTT
This sequence comes from Rhyacophila brunnea, assembly GCF_057557595.1. Taxonomy (NCBI): domain Eukaryota; kingdom Metazoa; phylum Arthropoda; class Insecta; order Trichoptera; family Rhyacophilidae; genus Rhyacophila; species Rhyacophila brunnea. Next base: position 35,685,346 of record NW_028232837.1, on the reverse strand, counting down.
GAATTCGCTTATGGCTTTTTTTACACACTCGATTAAATATTGTCCTACATCGATACCGACCGAAGATTTAGATTTTTTTTTTTGAATTATTAATAATCATGTCCTTACTTTTTCGTACAAGGTGGTTGTTTGTAATTTTGAACAATCACAAACACTCAAGCTTTGAGAAAAACACATAAATATTGTGTGTCCTGACCGGGAATTGAACCAAGGAACTCTCGGGTTGAAGGCAAGCGCCTTACGCACCGCACCACGAGAGCCGCCCTATCGAACATTTAGATTAATGACAGGCTACACATCTCAAAATGTGCTCTGTGTAGACAACATAATCATGAAACTGACCTTCAAACACCCCACGAAATACTTAACAACAAAACAGCACAAGAGCACTAGACAAAATATTTAATTCTGGCCATAAAGAAAATTATAGTCATAAATGGAAGAACATAATTAGAACAGCACATCAATGTAATTAACCCTCTCAACCATCTTGTACGAAAAAGCAAAGGGCATGGCTAAATACCTAATTTAATTTCTGTCATGAGTGTTATTCAAATAAGGTGAATGTAAAAGACTGGTTCATTCTAGTCCCCCGGTCATTGTGTGGCGATGTGTTGGCTGTAGGCAAATACTAGCAAAGCGAGATAAAACCGAACGCGACTGGCGATGCCCACTGAGCCTGCGGTGACGTCACAAAAGCCCTCTTGATAAATGCATTTTGATTTTTTTGATAAGGCCACCGCACATGCAGAATGATACATTTCCCCCCCATGTGCTTCGAACTTTAACCGTTTTATTTTATTTAACTTTTAAAGCTATGGGCTAGCTAGAGGTATATTGAAACCTCATAAATAAACAGTAAGGGACGTAGTTTCTCACTCGCGTGTGCCAATCGGCTAACAATGCTATAATATAATCATATAAGAACTTAAAAAATGTTATTTATTTTTTAATATTATTATTACCTATAAATTCCAATGAATACAATTTAAAAAATCAGTGTTTTCTTAAATAACATGAATAAAAGATTTTTTAACGCTACAACAACCAACAAGGCCCAGTGATAGTAGTGTAGTTAACAGTGGCCAAGGGTGACTTTTGAAAAAAAGTAGGCTGTGGAGATCAGAGAAAAAGAACACACTTCTCTGGCACGGGAAATAAAGATATTACGATATTACTACTGATGAATATGTACCTATTCTACTCACTAATGATAACGACACACTAATACGATGAAAATTTTCTCACTGACGACATAAAATTGAGCGTTGAGCTTAAATTACGTATTTTTGAAAACATTTATTAAACATCAAAAATCATTAGTTAAAATTTTTTTCTATTTTTAAAAACAACCCATAATTTTTAAAATGCGATTAAATGCCATAGAATTTTTTTTTTTTAAATTATCTAATTATTAATTATTTTGGTAATGATAACAATATTATGCGCAATCGTTTTAGGCTCTGCGATAGGAGCCTACCATTTTCATACAATTCGATTAACTTGGCTGGGGTTACGTGACGTAAAGTCCATACGAAAAAAATCACAATTCCCTGAGAGATAATCGACGTTTATTTACGTCAAGACAGATGGTGCGCTGTGATATATATTTTTAAACATTTGCAGATTGTTTTGTAATCTGTATTATACTATATTCCTACGTATATGATGTCGTATCTGTCGTTAGCAAATTAAATTATTTTTATAAAATACAAAATAATCAAGACGTGATCATATACATATGTCAATATGCAATTAAAAAATATTTTTCTTAAGAAGGTAGGCCTTAAATAATCGCCTAGTGTGAAATCACATAACTATATTGTGACCTCACCGGGTTCGAGCCATATATTGCACACAGTAATATAGTGACAATATATTTTACATATTAGCACCCGCGGTGGACAAATCGTGAAAGTCTTCATTTTTAAATTCTTGCGTTAGTACAAGTTTAAATCTTATATCTGGCAAAGATAGATCTTAGTTTTTCAATATGTGATCTAGAGCATGGACCGCCTAGTTAGACTGACCGGCTAACAATTATTTCTCATATTAATATGATAATTGTTAAAAAATCTTCTTTGAATATTTAAAATATCGTGACTAGGCGATGCGCGGATTGTGCAAATGACGCGAGCCGAACGAAATATAATTTGTGATAAAAATTCAACATGCGTCCTTTTTATGTTATGTTTATTATTATATTCGTAATGATAATAGTATATTCATTGACATGTTTTCTTTTTTAAGTACATACGTAAAGTTTTTTAGTCATCATTACACGATTTAAGAATATTTTCATCCGACGCCATGATAAAACAAATCGACTTGCGGACACCTCGACTATCGCTCTCCGAATGGCAACGCGGCCAAAATTTCGTTCCACATACAGTTGAAAATTATTTGCCGTTTCACTTATGTACGCTCTTAGCGCAATAATGAATGTAAGTAATATTTTTAGGTGACAATAATTAAATAATTTTATGACGGAATGTATCTGACGCTGTGGATTACGAGTTCAATTCCTTTCGACTGGTAAAATCACCATGACAATATATTGTTTTGCTTATTTTGATCCAGATATATGGAAAATATAGGTATATTTTTCGTTGAAAATGACTTCGGGATGTGGCCAAGATCTATGTTTGATTGTAGAGACACAGATGAAGATGATTCATAGCTATAGTCCACGCACTCTACAGGGACATTGTTGTACGCTAAAAACGATTTGCAGTTGTGTTGAAGTTCTTTGGTAGTATTGACACAGGATGTGCATGAAGTATTACGGTAAATAAGCATATTTTATGACTTATTGTTTTAATAAAATATGTAATAAAAATGCATACATTAGAACATTATAGGTATCTATATATTATTTACTTATACTGATAGTTACAATTGAATGAAAACATCGTGTATTAATATTTAATTAGTTGGGGTTGGGAATATACAATGTTTTGGAATTTATGAATTAGCCTTAACGATATCATTATCGTTATTAAACAGATTAGTTATAAATTTATAGAGAACTGCACAATTAAAGACAATTATAATACCGGAAATACATAATTTCGTTGGCAATGCCATTTAATTATTCATTTTATAATTATTAGGACTTCGGAAAACAATTACAAATGGCATTTTCAACTATAAGTTCACAATATGATACGCTGTAGTGTAAGTGTACTATCGTTTTTGCCTTGAAACATTGAAGGAGCTGCACACCCAAGATATTCTATTAATCCAGACAATCCGGAAACTGGATAGGCTGGTAGTTCACAATGAATGACGAAGACGACAAGAAAGGATCTTGACTAAGTTGATCGGGCTAAGTTTACTTTTCGAACGTTTTCTGGTCTGGTAGAGTTTTAGCAAACCCTTTTCTTCGAAATATCGCGTACTTACACGTTTTCATCCTTATGCATTATTTCCAGCATGCACCCTTCCACGGCCCCTACAAAGGGGAGCTGACAGGGCTCTAGTCTGAGGGCCCAGACTTAGGAGGGGCCTGGCGTGGCAGGTCAACAAGTTAAGTGAGATAAACACACATCGCAAATTTGCTCTAATAGTTTAAAAAAATCGCCTGCGGAGCATTACACCAGTAGGTAATATTTTATTTTATAATTTATAAGTATTACATTTTAGTGTGTTTTCCGTATAAAAAAAATTACTATTTATCCATCATGGCGAAGTGTCAGATGTTTCTTGGCAATCACAAAAAGGGGTCGCGATCAGTGCTGCATAATATGAATGCCGACAATTTAAAAATACCTAAAATTGCTAAAAACATACGGACTACCCTTTATTTTTGACGGTTCCCTGGAATTCCGCGGAATATCATTTGGGAAACACTACTGCCCTTACTACCTATAGGTAGATTGGAGGGCCCGGCAAACATCGTGGCCTCGGGGCCCGCTTCAGAATGTAAGGGCCATGCACCCTTCCATACCACACAACGCTATGCGGCTCTAGGACGATTTGGCGCCGGGACAACTGGACGCCACGCAATTCGAAAATAAAAATAGTTAATAGGTACCTATTATTATTAATATTAAAATTATTAAATTATGATTTAATAGTTTATGAGAATTTAAAATACGCTCACGTAAATAATGATTTAATCGTGCATATGTTTAAGTTCCAACCAGCGCTCGGAATGGACAGGAACGCACCGGAGCGCCGTTGTGGTTCGTGGAATTCCAAAATATACCGTTCCGGCTCGTGGATTCATTTAAAATTGCGTTGCGGTTCGTTAGATTGAGATAATTATATATGAATGTATCTTTTAAAGTTTTTCTCAAAATTAAAAATTAACGAAGTTATGTTATGCCGGGCGTGCAAGGGTTAAAAATAAAAATTATGACATCCCTAAATTTCTTTCAACCTTCTTATTTTGGGTCGATATGTCCATGCCTAAATGCATTGTCTAAATAACAAGAAACAACCAGCTGCAAGCGTAAATTACTTTATTACCCAAAAAAATGTGCCTTGCTGACACTATTTGAAAACTCTTAAAAAATAAAGTATACATTGTTTAATAATTTCTAAAGGATGAAACATTTCAAATCTCAATACAATCTTGCCTTTGACTTACGCATTGTTAATTTACTTACCTACTAATTTATTATATTATTTTATTCGGAGTGACAAAAATTATTACTTCGCCATTTATTTTCGGGTGAATGAATTGTGTTTTCGATGGTTAAATTAGTACAAAAAAGTTTGATAATTTGACTCGTGCAATCCGCTATAATATTCCTATTAGTTGCCTTTTAAAATATTTTGTATTATTTAAGATATAAATACGTTTCTAAACAAAATTGTTTATATTATTAGTTTGGTGTTTTTTTGCTACATTCTAGTAAGTTTTGTGTTTTAATTTTAACTGTGTGTTTAACTTGATTTTTTAATAAAAAATTGTTCTAAAAGTTGGTCAAAAATGTCATCAGGCGAAACGTGTTAACCGAAACTATTGAAAAATATTTTGTCGCAGGTAACGTAACGCTGGCCACATACCTACACAATTTGATCATTTAAAAAATGATATTGAGTGGTTATTTATAAAAATAATGAAGGTATAATAAAGTAGTAGGTAATTCGTGTAAATCTGCTAAAACCACATTACATTACATTAGGAATTCACTCCAATAACCATTGAAGTGGCAACAGATGGTATTCATCTCAACAATTAACTTTTCTTAAAAAAAAGCTTATGACGTGTCGTAAACCCCTCTTTTTACGATGTTTACATTTGTTTTGTAATTTACATTATTGTTGAATTGCGACTATAGTACAATAAATCTTGTGATATAACTACTACATTCATTCATTTATTTGCCATAGGTCATGATGAGTACCTGTGGATGAATACTTTCCTTATAATAGGCTTTATAATATAACATTTTAAAAAGTCTATTATGTTAAATTCGCTTTTTCTTCGTAACACTAAGTGGATAATCACCCTTACAATTATCGTTTTTAATAAGTACTTTCCTGTGGGATACAAATTCGCCATTTTTACATACTTAATTATATTATTACATATATACCTATATACTATTGTCGCTGGTATCCAAACTGATTTAAGATAATTCTGGCCACACGCACAATTTGATAATTTTGTGGATATTTATAAAAATAATGAAGGCTTAATTACGTAGTAGGTACTTCGTGTAAATCTGCTAAAACATTAGGAATTCTTTCCGGTGGACAATACAGTGGCAACATCTGTTCTGTGATTCAATAATTATTATCATCTCAACAACTTGACTTGTGTTAAAAAAATATTTATGATAAGTCGTAAACCCCAATTTTCACAATGAATAATGAATGATTTTTTCTACAAAAATGTGTTTGGGCCATTGATGGTTTGGGCAGAAAATATTGAATAGCCTTCTGCAGAGTTTATTTATTTGGGACGTTCCTATTGTATTACAATTATTATTACATGCATTGTAGCTTGTGACTTTAAAAATAATAGAAATAATACATAGGTAGTGTGGAGAGAACTTTTACTTAATTTTTGTTTGTAAATTTGTTTAAAAAAAATATAGGAATATCCTTTAATAAAAATGTACGACTATCATAATATCTGTATTGTATGTAGGTACCTATTATCATTTCCATGGCAATAATAACGTGAGTAGGGAAGGACAAACAATATAGATTGAATCGTTTAGAATAAGTAGGTACTAACAAATTAGGTACCTATGTGTCCAGTGCGGACATCTAATTATCTTAGGTGGTGTTAGTCATAGATTATTAAATAAATACGGTGGTAGATGTATATTACAATAATTGTAACCAAAGCATCACCATTGTAACATAACATGCATACAATACAATATTAGTCCTTATAATGTTGAATATAGTAGGTACTAATTAATGACAATTTTATATTATTCTATAAGAATCGCGCTTAGCAACCTGAGTTTCACCTTCCGTCATGTTTTATCTTATATAAATGAAAATGACACACCATTGGTAATTTAATTACAAATAATGCTATGTTTACGTTGTTTGGATGACTTGAAACTTTTATTAGATGTAGGTACGGCCTTCTTATAGTGGAGAAGGTTCAAAATAAATCTTTGAGAATCCTTTAAAGCTGTGTGGATAGTGGATACTATCCATGGTTTTATCCGATTGATTTCTCAAGACGTATGCTTACATACTGTATTCTGAAAGTTAAAAAGAGAGCTAGGTATTTAGGCTACGTACTTTTTCCAACTTATATCTACCCAGTACAAATGAGAACTCTGCCATTATTGGTACTTAGTATTGATTTTATTATATATTATTTTATAACTTTCTTGATAATCTAAGTTGTTTGTTCTGCCAAGGTGCAATAATTGCTAATGATAATTGGGCAGGAAATAACTATGTTCAACCAAATCGCTTCGGATAATCGTATATTCCACCTGCGTGAGAACGAGTTTATGTGAACGCTATTTTATAAATTCTTGGTATAGGTAGGCACTTACTGTTTTTTCTAATACTATTTCTTTATTTTTTAAACACTATTTTAATACTATTTCTTGATGTTTGATATTCTGTGCTCGTATTTAAATGGAATTTGTAAAATTTTCTATAACTACGTAAATATTTTTTTAGTTTGAATCTATAAGGTACTTATGTGGATATGTTGTTTGTTATGACTAATTAATTACAAACTTATCTATCCCAAATGAGACAGTAAGTTATAATCAGTGACGAGTGGTGGTAGAGGTATCATGCACTGGTTATAGTGGTAGATAAAGTAAAAATAAAGAATAATACAATTTTTGACGGTATACTTTGTTAAAACAAGATTATTTCGCCTGCGGCGCTGACAATCCTTACCAACCTGCCCAATATAGATCCACGTAAGAAGTTTAAAGTTTATTGTTGCATTTTTATATCAAAAGTACGTACGTACGTAAAGAAAGGATTAGCATAAGTACTTAGTTTCGGAAAATTATACAGCGTTCCTGTTCGTGAAATTTTCCATTTCGAGCACTGGTTCCAACGAAAAAAGAGTAGAGTTAGGCATGGTAATTCTCAATCCGCAATAAAAAACACTTTATGTTAAGAGTAAAATGAAATAAAACTACCACGTAGTAGGTAGAAACTGATTAAAATTCATCGTCTACCTTCTGTTTACGTGTCTACGACAGTGCGGCGTCCAATTCTACTGGCGTCCAGTTGTCCCATTCCCCGCTACGCTAAGTTTTTGGACTTTTATTATAGGTCAATGAAATCGCCTGTCAATTTTTAATGATGTTTTTTCCTACGGATCTTTTTTATAAGATATATTCTATTTATATAACGACTTGAATCGATTATGACCATACAAAAGTATTCATTGTCAATTTCGGTTTGCGTGAAAGAAAAAAATATTGCGTGAAATTTCTCCCCTATAAATCCATCACAATAGTAAATTGAGGGCTCTATTATTGTATCCCATATTTACCTGCTTACCTAATATTATTCAAACAAATAATAAAACCTTTTGCATTCATTCTTATTTTTACCCCACTTACACACCTCTTAAACTGTTTAAAAACACTGTATTATAATGAAGAGGTCGACAAACTATGACACACGTACCTACCTTAAATGCGTTTTTAAATTAAATGTATATGTATTTATGTATTTAAAGTAAATGTAAAAATGTATAGGTACTCGTATATAATGGCGTTGAATCATTAACATTAGGGATTGCAATACCGGTTTTTAGGTATTTCTTATTGAATACTGGAATTTCTTAAACATAAAAAAATAGAAGTAGGTGCTTATCAATAAATAAAGCTATTAAAAACTTTTTAAAATATTATTTTATAGCAAAAACCTACATTTATTATGTTGAAATTTTAAAAATATGTATTGATCATAATTGTAGAAGTAGTAATTTTTTACAAATAATTTAATTAGTATTGATAATTTTAACTAAAGCCCTCAAAAGTTCATCAAGTGAAAATAAGTCCGGCTGCAGGAAAGCTTCTTAAATTCAACGCTTGTACAGTCATCAATAATTATTAAAGAATAATTGAACATTTTTGTCACTGATGTTTTCTATTTCGAAATAATATTATTTATAATTATAAATTATATTAATATATTATATATAATTCATCGCGACAATTACTATAAATATTATATTTGATGAAATTTGTTTTATTATTTTTTCACCTCTGTTGGATTCACTCAATATATTTACATTTTAGCAGCACATAACTTAAAATTCATTTTCAAAAACGTAAACGAGTGTGCTTTTTTAATACCGAAAATTCACGTATTTTGGATTTTTAAAACCGGGATTTCGGTATTGATAAATACGGTTTTGAAATCCGGTTTTGAAATACCGGTATTGCAATCCCTAATTAATATATTATAAACCGCCACTGTACAGGCCAGTTGCCGTAACCTCACTTTTCACCAAAGTGACATTTTGATGGTAATTAACTTCTCTTACACGAACTCGCCAAGTATAATAAATCCAAAAAAAAATATTTCATATCAAAATAATTCAAAACTATTTTTTAAGCCATTTGTAAACTTGACAAAAAATATTCTAGCCAAATGCAGTAACCCTCTCTAAACGTAAGCCACAGGGTAGGTATAGAGTAAGCCAGGTACAAGTCAGTTATGGGGAAGCCAGGTGGAAATCGCGCTAATTGTCATGGCCGATTTTGGCAAAATTCATGAATTCAAGAATGAAAACCTAACCTAACCCAACCTAACAAATAATCCAGTATATCGGATAATTTCAAAATGTATTTGCCGCTGGCTTCCCCATAACCGACTTGTGCCGTAAGCCACTGAATTTGTAATAAAATAATAAATAAATATTATATAAAATATTAAGTAAATCCAATAACCACCGTTTTTTTCACTTCCTGTGGGTCTATTCTATACTTATCGACCGCTAAAGTGATAGATATTATCAAACTTAAGGTAGGTTTGTATCAAAGTATTAGCACTTATTGTAACAATTACAATATGTAAGTTGGTTCTAATTGTTGCAATAAGTACTATATTTTAAAAGTAGCAAGATAGGTGCTAAGAGAGGCCAATATTTAATGTTTTTAGCAATTAAGCATTGCAGTCGTAACTCGTAGCATAGAGGTAATGCACAGGGCGCGATACACAAGAGACGAAGGTTCGATTCCTGCCGGGTGTCTTACATTTTTCAAAAAAGACTTTCTATTGGCTATATTATATTATAATATATTATAATAATACATATAGAATTAAAATATATATATATTATAATAGTGTTTTAAGAATTATGTAAGTATATTCAAAACATAAATCCATTAGAATTTAAAAAGTATTAAGTATGTTGAATTTACACTGACTGGTTTTGCCTAATAATAGCTATTTTCAACTGATGACTTATTATTATTTCTCTTTCAAATCTGGCTTTGCCGACCACTGTAAAAAGATAATAGCATAAAATAACCCAATACTTTGGCGGTGCCGTAAATAAACCTGAAGCAGACAATATAAGTTCACAATACGCATACATTCAAACACTTTGTGTATTCTTTTTTCAACCCCAGACATAAAAGACGAGGGCTAACTTTCTTACCCCAAGTTTAGAGTACGAGCGTGACCGGAAACGGCCGAAAACTGTCGAGTTCGTCCCAAACTTGTGGAACATTATTTCTTTCCAGTATTTCAGTAGAGCTTCGGTTGCCGTCGTAGACGGGCGTACGACGCGACCTCGATCGACAAATCTACCGAAATCGCGATCTCGAAAATAATCCGTGTTTCTAAAATCACTCTCGTCACGTATAAACAATATCTGATTAAATCGAGCAATTAACTTTAATTATTTAACATTAATTAAATAAAATTAAGTGGTACCAAACATTAATTAAATCTTGAAAATTTTTGACAGCTTTTAAAAATCGCTGAAAGTTCTCCCTGAAGTGTCAAATCAAGTGCGTATTATTATTGTGTTAAAAATATTAAAATAAAATAGTATTTTTTTCTGAATTAATTAATATAATGAGTATCTTCTCCTAATACTTATACGCTGCATAAGTAAAATTAAATAAAGTGTTTCGGGTAGTAGGGGATTTAATATTAAGACTTGCTAAAGTCTGGATACTTAGTTACTTACTTGTGATTGATGATTTTTTTTCTACTCCATCCTCTCGCAAATATTTTTCTTACGTGTCACCCAAAGTAATTATCGTGCAAAAATAAGAAAACCTTTCTATACGTATACGCGTATAAGAAAATCTACCTTTTTCGTGACATTATATTCTTAGAATATCACTAATACCTAACTCATTTCTTATATTAATATTACAACAATCACAAGAGTAATAAATTATTTACGCGTTGTTTCATTTCATAGAAATTATAATACTAATTATATAAGTATTATTATTGTTGTTTGTAGAACGAAAAGTATTCCCAGATAAAGTGTTTTTTTAGTGAACTGTATTTTGGAATAACAAATAATTCTTAAAATAATACAATGCATACCAAAAGAAGTAAATTCATTAGGTTCTTGGGTAATAAGATACAATTATTTTTCGATAATCATCCTTGCACACATTGAATATCGACGCTCTCATAGTTGTATGAAGTATTGTACAATTCTGCTAGTAGCGTTTATCGTCACAAATAAGCCAAGGTTTCCATTATAAGCAGCGTCTCTAATAATTTTATTGCTTATCAAAAATCGACTACCGTTGGGTATAATATAATTCAAGTGGCGACGTAATTAAACTGTAGTTACATGCACAAAATAAATAATTAACAATGGATTCAAATACTCCTCCTAGTGGGGAGCACCCTAAAACACCAAAAAAGCCTTTTCAAGAAGCTTTAAAGTACAGGATGCATTTACCTGGGTATGTGTCGAGTTATGATGATGACAGCGAAAGGAACAAAAGCTCCCAATCGAGTTTGCTACTTTGCGGGCTGTGCTTTTTCAGTTTAGTAATGAGCATGTACTCAACGTATAGAGGTGGTGTTTTGGAAGGGAAGTTCGGTGAACTCGAGAGTAGATTCTTGAGCCTTCAGAGCTCCATGATTGAGCCCAGCGAGTTGCTCATGATGAGACTGAAGAAGGAGATCGAGGGACGGTTCCAGATGAGGATGGCGAGAGAAGCAGTGTCGACGGGACGAAGACTGTTGACTGCTGAGCTGGAGCAGAACAGAAACGACTCTCAAGGAGGGTTCGTCAAGCTGCTGAGGAAGATCAGGGATGTTCCAGATTGTGGCTGTCCTGCAGGTTTGTTACTAATGAATTAATTCACTTTAAGAGATGTATATTAATATTATTATAATACAAAATAAAATTGATGTGTGATTCTTGATATAGGTACCTATTGTCATAACAATAGAGACGTTAAAAGGTCTTATCTTCGTCGGTTTTAAGATGATTTATTTTTTTGTCATTAATAGGGAGTTGAGGTATCGTGAGAAGCCGCGCTTATAAGAAGGGAGGGGGGGGGGGGTTAGGGTACCCCCCCAGGCACGAAATTATACAAATTAATAAGGTGTCTGGGTAAGGGGAATGTAGATGGAAAACTGCGGGGTCTGCAGTTGAAGCGACCAGAAGCTATAAGTAGAAGGCGGGGTAAACTTGTAAGTTCCCCCTCCCGCCATCGTAAAAATCAAAAATAAATTAAAAAATGATATTTTTTGAACCCCCCCACCCAAACCATTTCAACTGCCCTAAAGTGATAATACGTAGATATAAAAGATATGATACTTCATACCTAAATATCCTAAGCGACTCCTCACTCCTTGCTAAACTTACATTGCGTTCGATAAAATCCAATTAGGTATATTTTGACTGTTTAATATGATAATTTTTATTACACGAACTTATGAATGCATTATTTATTTTAGTATCTAAGTAACACTGTTATATTATTTCATTTTATGAAAAAGGAATGGTGTGCTTCTCACTTCTCAGGCTTCAGAAGTTGCTTCTTTTATCAGTATTAAACAAGCTACCAAATTGTAGGCGATGATGGATTATAATTTGATATTTTTTTCAATATGTATCAAAATTATTATCTCCTACTTATTAATAGGATATGGGTATGTATTCGTAATATTATTTTATAAGTATTACGTAGTTAGGTATCTAAATATTATTTCATGCAAGCTTGTTTACTATGTAATATGTTTACTATTTTATCATTATCATACTAATATAAAACCTATAATAATAATATAACCACTGTTGTGTTAATACATACTGCTTCTGTTTCTACATATTTTAATAGTTTCTATTCTTTTGTTTTTTTTAATGTTTAAGTGTCTCCCATTTGCAATTATATTATGTTTACTATGAAGTATTTTTATTTAACGAATCTTTGGGTATATTATATACACAAGATGGCATTTGCGGCTATCGACGGTAGTTTATTTATTGTTACAATGAGTTAACCTTCTAAATCTCTAAACTGTCAAAAAGTACTATATTTTAATAGGCACTCTCTTGGCCGTGTTAACTTTTAGAGCGAGATAGATCTAACTTATTGTAACAATTATAATACCTCAATACATACATATGATAAACTACCATTGATTGGCTTCGATAGCCGCTTTGTGTATAGAATAGTCGCACTGATATGTAGATATAGGTACTTAATATACATCTTTAAGATTTTCTTCCAAGTCATTGTCACATTATTGTAGATTATGGTTTTTATGAACGATTAGGATAGATTTTGAATCAATTTTATCAATTTTAGCGTTTCTTCTTCTTCCTCTTTTGCCATATACGATTCCGATCGTGACCAGTTTCCAAAATCATCATCCCGAGAGTCACGTGACCAAGTCCGTCTCATGCAGAAGTTTATGGGTATTTCTGTGTCAGTTTGAATCTATTCAACTTTGAGATTCCTCTACCTTTCCGTTTATAATACACTCGTAATATTACACTTAATTATCTACCTTCTTAAACAATGTACCACCCTTCAGCTAAATCAAACTACCACCAATTCCATTTAGAGTCTCAATTTGTAATTATGTGGTATTGTAAATATATTATCTTCTACAATAAATTCATTGTAGAGCTACTAAAGGAGAAATGAAATAGTAGAGTATAGGTACGTTTTATAACTTTGCACCTTTTTTTCACATTTTTTATTAAACTGACGCTTATTTGCCTGATTTCATCGCATAAAACTAGATCAAAATGATATTCACTTGTACTATTACACCCACGATGGCCGCGGAGCTTAAGCGTCGGCCTTTAGCGCCGTGTGTCTCAGGGTCGAATCCTGGTTCTGGTAAGTACAAATATTGTTTTTTAATTTGTGTATGAATCAGAGTATGGACCTAATAGGTTGAGCAAGTGGCTGATATCCATTTCTCGTACAAAACAAAATCTGTTAACCTCCACTCTGTGAAGGCCCGTATTATGATCTTATTAGAATCGGATATGGTCGGATATTCACTTGTATTAATATAATATTTACTTAGTAATATATCAATACATAGATAATATTTATTTAAAACAAATATTTTTAGAATATATTAAATAATTTTCATCCTAGAACCGAAGTGCAAAGTTATTAAGCATAATACTCTAATCTTTCAATTTTTGATGTTATGCATATCGGTATAATCATTTTTTCAGGGGCGCAGGCGAAAATTTTCTTCTTTCCTCAAGATCGATACTATTCTTGTTCCTTTTCCCTGTCTTTTATGATATGTCACCCTCGCCGCATGACCTGCTTAACCCCTCGGGACGTCACTGATTGCATTCGTTGCTAGAGTAATCCGCATTTATTTTATTCTTCGTATGTTACATCATTCTCGATTCGAGGTCCCAATAGACAAAATCACTCACCACCCCAATAGCGGGAGGCACGTTGATTCTTATTTTGTAATAGGTGGTTTCGATCAATTACCACGATTTTGGTATCAGTCCTATTTATTTTGAGGTTTATCCAGGGCTGCCCAAACTTCACGGTATATCATTCGATTTATTATTTTCAGCTTACTGAAAAATATTTTTTTTAATTCTGAAAGTAACATAATTTATTGTATCACTTCAATTCAAATCGTGATGAAATATGTATATACTACCTACCGATTTATATTATCTATAAATGCATAGGAACTTATGAAAAAAAATAATATCGACTTTGCATACCTACTTAATCTGTTTTGGATAATATCGTATCACGATTGCAAAGTTAAATGATTAGTAATCAATTCATTCAATGCATGATATATCAGAAAAAATGGTACCTTTCCAAAAAAGGTTATAGCTGATATTTGTCAAAAATTTGAAAAAATCACCCTTATTGCCATGTAGGTACAGTTCAGTTTCAAGTATGTACATTATGCACCTATATTATATTTGAAAAAAAAAATTAAACTAACAAAAAAAATATTAACGCTGTTGGAAATTGACCTTTATTGCAATGCACATGGAGGTAATTTTTTCCATTTATTTCATCTCTATTTATCTGTTTATTACGAATCAATACAAATTGTATGTTATGGTTCTGGCAGACTTAGCTTTAGAGCAGACTTAAATTTTGTGGTCGTTTTACTTTGTTTATAATTAATAAATACGTTAATGATTCAATTAGATATCAGCGCTTGTTTAAATAGTAAAGTAGTACCAGTTGTTGTATCTAAGTCGATGCTTGAAAGAGCTGCTTAATATATAGTATCCATGATGAATACTTTTGAAAACTCACGAGATACATTTGTACCTCAGCACATCTATTATATATACAAGACTGATTTCGGCCACTACAATAGCTATCTAGAGTAGGAAAGTATCGAAGTATTAGCACGTATTGTAACAATTACAATAGGTACATTAGTTGTAATGGTTACAGTAAGTGCTATGTTTTAAGAGCACTTCTCTTGTCTATGATAAATATCAGAGCGAGATAGTCAGTTTTGACTGTTTAGAGGGCTAACTTTATGTAATTGTTACAATAAGTGCTAATATTTCGATAATTTCTTACCCTTGATAGCTGCCGTTGCGGGCCGAAAGCAACCTTGTATATATAGAAAAGATGCGCTGATCGATATTAGAAATGGAAATTCTTTCAAAATCGACCATTTTAACGTCGAAGTTATCACGCCAAATGCTACGATTGAAGCGACGTTTAGTAGACGCTTTTACTCTACGAAACAATATCAGTTTTTGACTCCGTTCATTGGCACATTATAATGTTGTAAAGGGTACATTAGTGAATAAACATTGGAAGCCGCTGGTATATGCTTAATATGCGTTAATGTCTTTAATATCAAGTGGAATGTAACATAATCGTGGCCGGCATTTTTTTAACAATCTTAACTCGTCATAATATTTCTGTTTTTTTCGGTTTGTGTTCGTTTTAAAATAGCTCAACACGACAAAAATAATAAAGACACAAAATGAATTTGACAGCTAGAAAACGAAATGTCAACATTAATATATTTACACGCGTTATTATATGTAGGTATTTTCAGTGCTCGGAATAGAAAATTTTCCGAACCGGAGCATTTTTTTGTTTATATAATACGAGGGTGGGTCAATAAGTCCTTAGAAAAGCCGACAGGTGGCGCGACTAGTACTGCAAGCGGTTTGTTTTCATGCAGCGGCACTACCGATTCAGTATGCTGCGAAGTTTCAATCAGATTGGTCGGGTTGTTGTGTGTTTCTCGTACATTTAAAAAAAAATTTGCTTGTGGAAAATGGAAAAATGGAAAATGGAGAAAATTGAGTTTAGAGTTGTTATTAAACATTTTAATATAAAAGAGTTAACAGCAAAGGAAATAAAAAAATAGTTGGATTTAGTTCACGGCATATCTGCTCCTTCACTTGCAACTATTTATAACTGGTTAAATGAATTTCAACGTGGTCGTACATCAACAAAGGATGAACCACGCTCAGGACGTCCTGTAGAGGTGACTACACCAGAAATGATCAATAAAATCCACGATATGGTGTTAAGTGACCGAAGATTAAAGTTGAGTGAGATAATTGAGGTTACAGGGATCTCAAAAGGTAGCGTCATTTCTATTTTACATGACAAATTGGGCATGAAAAATATTTCTGCAAGATGGGTGCCGCGTTTGCTCACAGTCGACAATAAACGCAGTAGGGTGGTGGCCTCTAAAGCCCTGTTGTCGCTCATGCAACGCAATCCGGATGAATTTTTTCGTCGCTTTGTGACTGTAGATGAAACATGGATACACCACTATACTCCCGAGACGAAAGAACAGTCAAAGCAGTGGATTGCGAAGGCAAACCATGTCCAAAGAAGACGAAAACCGTAAAATCAGCTGGTAAGGTTATGGCTACTGTATTTTGGGATGCACGTGAAATTATTTTCGTTGACTATTTGGAAAAAGGAAAAACAATAACAGGGGATTATTATGCATCTTTATTGGACCAGCTAAAAAACAAAATTGAAGAAAAACGGCCTCATTTAAACAGGAAAAAAATCCTCTTTCATCAGGACAATGCCCGTGTTCACACATGTTTACGATCAATGGCTAAAATTGAAGAATTGAAGTTCGAATTGGTCGACCACCCACCGTATTCGCCAGATTTAGCCCCCAGTGACTTTTTCCTTTTCCCAAACTTAAAAAAATGGCTAAGTGGACAACGTTTTTTTTCAAATGAAGAAGTCATCGATCGGACAAATGCTTATTTTGAGGACCTTCCGAAAACTTATTTTTCTGACGGTTTAAAAAAAATTGAGAAACGTCTAACCAAGTGTATTGAGCTCCAAGGAAATTATGTTGAGAAATAAAAAAAAAATACAAAAATAAAACCTGTTTTAATGCTTTTTTCTAAGGAATTATTGACCCACCCTCGTATATATGTGTAAAATCCTTTAACTCTCTTACATGTATATCTGCTGAAGATTATGGTAGGCAAACTTGTCAGCGCTGCAGGGGCACTTTTTAACATTATTAATATTTATATTATTATTGTACTGTTCACTTTTATTTCTTTATCTGGATAAGACGGTAGAGTAGAGCTTTTTCAAAATTAATTGTAAAGTTCTTAAACAGAATTGGAGTGAGGGCCTGATCGGCGGATCCTCTTCCAGATGAGAAGAAGCGATATGACAGCGAGTCGCAGTTAAAGGCTCAGTAAAATTATAAAAAAGATAATATTTCTATATCAAGAATATTTCATAAAATTATAGTCAAAACCGAAATTTATTAGAAATTAAAATCGCCCAGAAAAAATCTTTGTAGAAAATAACACACACGCATCATCGCTTTCAGAAATGAGAGCTTAGTTCATAAATATTGTTGTTTTACCACGTGTCAGATACGTTGCGGAAAACAATATAATATAGTTTATAAATTTGATTATTACATACCAGATTAATAATTCAAAAACAAAAACTCAATTTTGTAGTCTCAATAATTATATTTTCTGGCGCTCCGCTTCTTTCCGGTCCATTTTAAGCCCTGATAATTTTACATATACATGCATACACTATTAATTGGTAGAAATGATGAAGCAAAACCGACAATACGTATAGTGCCAATTTATTTTATTGAAATGCATTCGCTAGCTCCAAATAGGAATGAATATTATTTGAACGATGTATGGCCGAAGAATATTTGAAATGTCATTTAAATTATTGCAAGCTGGTCCATTCCTCGTCATTGGTTTGCGAAGTATTTACATCTTAATTCTGTTATAGGTTATCTGTTATAGGCTTGAGACGAACGAGATTGGATTAAAACTAGAGCAAGGGTTTTCAACCCATGAGTCGCGATTCGCGAGCCCTAAGGTGGTCGTATAAGAGGGTTGCCTACTAGGAAATATTAAACTGAAAAAAATATTCACTATATTGTGAAATATACAGTATCGAAAACCATTTTTAATATTAACCTTTTCGATGAAATTTAATATTTAGATACTTATAATATATAAATATCAGTGTTGGAGAAAGCGTCCACTCACGAAGCCGCGGGTCTTGGGTTCAAATCCTGGGTCTGGTAAATTCACATGTTTTTCAATGTGTGTTTAAACCCTTAGCATGACCAAGATCCATATAGGATTTTAGATTCATTTTTTAAAAAAATACGTATTAATTGTATTCATGCGTGTGTCAGAAAAAATATACGTATGCAGTTTGCTGTATCACAGTTTACCATGAGATGTTGTATCGAAAACCGATGGCCGTATAGCATTGAGATCAAATTCGTGTCTAAATAAGACACTTAATAAAAACCACCGGAATACAAGTGAAAGACAAGATAATGGGTACGTAAGGAAAATCCGTAAGTATCGTAAATACTTATACTTTACTTATATAATACTTATATAATTCTGATAGGTGCTCGTAAGTATTAAGCCGTAACTATCAATTTCAAATTAATGTGCTTACTGAATCTAATACAATTTTATCTCGATGCTGCACGGCCATCTCTTTCAAGTACGGCAATTCACGGTGAACTGTGATACGATGAAATATAACATGTACATAACATTTGCATTTAACTCTGTATAATATATTGTATCTGTGTGAGACTTTACTAATTAATACCTACCTCATAGAATTTGGCTGAAACTGGGAATAAATAGCCGCCCTCTATAATGTGTCGCTCCAATGCAACGCATGTCCTACCTACCCCCATGGGACGTCACTGGTCTGGGGTGCAGGCACCGGTAATAAGTTACCAGTGGATTTGAAAAAAAAAACAGAGTACTTCATCCATTGAAAAGAACATAATACTATAAGCTTCAATCAATAATATATTTAAATTAATAATATAATCGTCTTCGTCGAAATTTAATATTCTTTTTCATATAATAAATTTTGCTGCAATTCACTGCAACCTGCCATCATATCGCCTTTTCTCATATGAATGAAAGCACATTTTGCATAATAAATATCACAATCAATATGCTGTGTATATTATCTTTAATAGGTAGAATCGTGTCAGATTCTTGTGGCAGTGCAGGTTATTCATTTAGGTGTGGTATCGTTACTTTACATTACAATGACACTAGCACCGTTTCAAAGTGATGTCGTGACTGTAATGCGAGAAGAATCTGTTCTTCCACGTATTTAAAATGATTTTACTAAAACTAAAAACAAAAAATTGCAACTCCACTTACAGCATTAATATGTTAATATTGCTGAAGTGCTGCGGTTTTGAGTAATTAACGCCTGAAATTCCTTAATACTATTAGTATTAATTTAAACTAAATTAACATAGGCACTTAACACGAAGATATGTAGGTAGGTGCATACATGTATAATATAATATTATTATTCTAGACTCATGATTTTATTAACACCTATAATACCAACATGTTCTTTATGACGTATCGAAGTCATGATAAAAATACACGATAGGATTACTTAAAATAACACATTTATAGTCAAGAGCCTATCTGAAAGATATAAAATACATGGTCAGTAAAAAATACCTCACACGAGCCTATACGTGTGTGGCAGATTCATTTTTATTTGATACACCTTGTTAAAAAAAAATACCTGTGATTATTTTCTTTTATTTTGTTAACTGTCAATCATGGTGGAACTGCATTGTATTTTTGTTTTTATTTAATAAAACGAAATTTTTTGTAGTACTTATTCCACTTTTAATCAATAGATTATGACCGGTTTCGTCCGCTTCAGATGGACATTTTGAGGGTTGAAAATGAAGAAACCGGTCCTAATCTATTGCTTAAAAGTGGAATAAGTACTAAAAAAAATGCGTTTTATTAAATAAAAACAACAATACCTGTGATTATATTCATCATGAAAATGATTTATTTTTATATTTGATTAACCTGAACTTAACGAGTATATTTCTGGCTTATATTAATTATTATAATTTGGACTCAAATTAATTCAAAATATATTTCATACTACTTAATATTAATTGTGTATAAATAGTTGATATTCCATACATATGTACGAACTGACACAAATGTGGGTCAAAGGTACCCGATACAATACCTGACTTGAGTGTCATCCTGGAAGTAGGGAAGTCATGCATTGCTTAAGTGCGACATATTATAAGGTGCAGCAAATAAAATAAAGTGAAACAATTACAAGATAAAAAGAACTTTTTATATACAAGTTTTTAAATTTTCTGTTGAATTATTATGCTCAATATGCTCAAACTTGTACTTGATATGAAGTACTTAAATAAAAAACAAACACATATAGAATACTGAAATGTCATTTTGACATTTAATTTTGATTTTTTTAAAGGGAATTGTCAACAAATCATTTTTTTTTGCTATTTTGCAACAAACAATAATATAGAATACCGAAATGTCATTTTGATTTCCATAGTAACACACGTATATATTAATAATAATGTATTTGCTAGGACAACCCCCTTAGTAACCAATAATAGTCTTTTACTTTTTACGGGTTTTTCTGAAATAACTTTCCATACAAAACAGAATTAACTGAAAATGAATTCAATTCTGCTTAACCGGTTAAGTGCCCAAAGCGTCTTTGGACGCCCTAATTACACCAATTCTTATGTTAATTACTATCAATTAACTAATTGCGGCATAGAAAGGATTAAAGATGGCTAAAAGTAATAAAAGAATGCATTGGCATCGTGTTCTGATATATTCTAAAAGTTTCAAATGTCTAGTTAGTCGGGAAGTTGGTTAAAAATCGCTTGCAAGATTTGTACTGGACAAACAACCACCGGACAAATAAGAACACGAGCTAATAAAAACGTTGTAAAATATCATTTTTTTGAGACATGTCCGAAGTATCCACATATTAAAAACGTGACAATGTTTATTATGCCACCGGCACGGTTGTGAAACTATTCGACCATTTTGAATAAAAAATTAAAATAATATTTTCAAAATTCTTAACGATTCTTGAAATTGTTTTAAAATTATATGGCAAACAATTAATATTATTTTTTTTTAATATTTAAACACGTCACCCTATCTGAACTCATCTAAGTTTTGAAAGTAGCTTTCGTGACTTTTTTCGCCTGCGGTGCTAATGGAAGCTCTTAGCATCCGTATATACCTACGTATTTAAGAAGTTTTATCTTCAAGTTTTATTTCATATTGTCATTCCGATAGTCGTCAAACTGATGTCGCATACCTACCTAAGAAAAGATAAATTAAATGATACCATTTCACTGTAAGGTCCTGTATACTCCTATTGTTTCAAGTGTTAATAATAATATGACTGACCCACCTGCATTAACTAGGTGTCTGATAGTTAGAAATTTGATGCGCATGAAAATAAATAAACTGAATATCTAGCGTATTTTTGGCACGTTTAAAAGCTGCAGAAGGCATTAAAAATGCTAGTAAAAACGCTACAAACCAGATGCGTTTTTTGGAAAATTTAGATCTAGCAAGAAAAGCGCTAAATTGGCAACGCTGCTGCCTAGTGACTAGGTAGTGCCTACCCATGTTTGTCTCGGCTTGGTTGTTTTTGCACCGCATTATTAGAATATATTATAAATTTAATGACAACGTCTAATTGTGTCAGGATGCTAAACAAGTACTTACCATAAAAATTAATGTCATAATATGTAGGTAAGTAGTTAGTTCCCAGGACTCGCTGCAATGTAAAGTCCAACGCACTTGGAAAAAGTTACTCAAATGACTACACAAAAGGATTTTTGTGGTCATTATACTCGTAATAATTTATTAACCGTGTGGCATTCCATTTTAACAGTGCGCTGACCCCAACTGATAAAACCCCGGCCCTAGGTACTTTGGTATTATCAAACAGTCTCTGTGAACGGACGTTTGGATTATTATGATGAGGCTATTGTAGTTTTCATGAGCTGTCACCGCTCAATTATATGGCCGCCATTCTCTTCTGTCCCTCTGGCGGTACCAATTGTAAATTTCTCGCGTGATTTTATATCTCCAGTAGCTTGAGTCTAGCTAGGTACTGTCACCTTGCCCCTCAATTTATAATACATTTTCGGTACATATTATTATTTGGCATTATTATACTAGCTAAAATTTCGATGCAATCCGCCATTAGAAAAAAATCGTTAAATAAGACTAAATAAGACCTTATTACTCTCCAGTGTTGAAGAATAAGATAAATACACAGTTAGGCCATTTTACTTCTTGCTGCGCATATTGAATACCTACACAAAATAAAATAAGTACTGAGTGCCTTTAAAATTGAAAAAAAGTGAGTATCCACAACATTTTATATGTGCCATTGCCAGTATTCTAAATACATATCTAAGTTCCAAAAATATAATCATATAAGAACTTCTATGGATATTTAAAGATGACTTTGGGTGTAAAAAGCAGCATGATTATTTTTAAAATAGGCACTAAGTGCCGTTTGGTTAATATGTGTCATAATACTTAGTTCTTCGTTTTCGATATAATAGAAAGCGTGACACTTAGTCTTTTTTAAAGAAATTAGTATTGTGACGTAGTGCTTTTCTAAAATATACTTCAAAAATGTTTAATTATAAACTGTATTTTTTTTCTTCTAAGGACATTAATGTCGTGTGTTAAATCTGTTTAGAAGCTAATAAAACAGTGCTTTAATAAAAAATAGGAGAATTATTCATTAAAACCCCTTAATCTCAGATTCAGTTTTTTGGTACTTAGTGCCTATTTAATTTCATGAATTCAATTACACTGCTTATAATGTGTAGTAACACTGCAAGGTAATGGAGAATTTACCACGCCGACAAAATTGGTGTAACTGTTCCAAAAGGACGTGGCTGTCACACTCACAGGCGGAAACCAGACCACGTGTCGCGGTCACATGGTGCACCTATTCGTGATCATAATATTATAATAATTCACCAAATAACTGACATAAGCTCATGGACTTAACTGTTTATAACGTGTTTGTACTAGTGTACTCCTATGATTTGGAAGATACATTGATTCTAAAAGCTATACAGTTGATGCGATTGTCGAATAGCTCAGTTTATACAACATAATTATTGTGTGTCCTTTAGCGTTGAGACTCGTAATTTCTTTTCAACCATCTAGATACTTATATCTTTCCAGACGCAATCGCTACATTCTGCCGTATACTTAGCCGGTTCGCACATCAAAACTCATCTCGTTTGCAACGTGTCGAATACGTTTATCTGACGTCACCGTTATTCACAAAATACACATTGCCAAATGGCGCTCCGCAGATTGGTCGAATGCATCTTTTTAATTAAAAAAAAAAAACATCTAGTGCATCTCGGGCTGCGAGTCAAAGACGCCATAACGCATTCACACACCTGCGAATTGGTCATTTGTATACTGGCTCGCCGGTTGCCGCATACAAATATTTATACGTTTCGAGATGTTACATGCGACTATCGCTAGGTAGATGTGCCCGGTCTTAATATGCAACATCGGATCGACGTTCCTAGAAGGTTTGATTTATGCCCGTGCGGTAGACGATACGAGTTGAGTTGTGAGAGCCAGCTAAGTTGAAAGTATTACCATTTACTTGGTTGGACCATCATGTAATGCGATCTCACTCTACGCCAATTAAACCTTGATATTTTTTTTCTGACGATGAGGCCATCCAAATTATTTTTATGCATTCTGGTTATGTAGCCAAAGAGTGTATAACTCTCTGTAGATCAATTTTAGAGAATCAGTGTTTATTTAAGAACGAAGATAACCATCTTCTTTGCCGTCTATGAAATTCTTAGCATACGCCTCCAATGTCGCCGTCGTAATGGGCGACGAACCTTAACACTCAGATTATATTATCTATTATAATAAATACTGACGATGAAATCTGACAGTAAATATAATCTCAGTGTTAATTTCTATAGTTTTTAATAATTTTACTTATAGGTTGAACAGAATGCCTCTTATAAGAAAGAGAGAGATAGGTAGGTACTCATACAGTCAAAGATGCAGTTAAGATTTGAAGTGCCATAATACGATTAATTAAATTTGTGTCGGGTCCGTTGAACGAATCGTTATCATTTATATAATCTCTCAATCAAGAGATATGTAGGTGCGTATCAGCTTGATTGACTCATGTAATCGCAGAATCACAGATGCCGTAGCGGGATTCGATCCAACACGTCACTAGATTAATCTCGAGTTAACACTCTACTAAATGTCCACAATGACGGTTGTATGTGCATCATTCATGCCAGTGGTGCGCGAGGAACCAAGAGCCAATGGTCAACGGTCAATGATAGGTATAACATAATCATAATATACTTACCTAGGTTTGCTGTTTGTCAGTGGCGAAGGTTGACTTTTGGAAAGAGGTTGGCTGTGGAGATCTGAAAAAAAGAGCACATATGTCAGGTATACTTACGAGAAATTAGAAGATAATACGATATTACTACTAATGAATACCTACATACGATTAATTAAATTAAACTTGAAAACTCCCTGACGACATAAAATTGAGTGATGAGTTTAAATTAAATATTTTTCTAAACATTTAAGTATACACATAATTACTCGTACATAAAATTTCGAAAAAAAGTATATTTATTAATAATATGTGATTAAACGCTATAGAAATGATATTTTTTAAATTTTATCTAATTATTAATTATTTTGGTCAAAGTGCAGGTTTTAGGCTCTGTGATAGGAGCTTATCATATTTTTTATACAATACGATAGACTGACTGAGGTTACGTGAAGTAAAGTCCATACGAAAAAATATCACTATTCCTTGACGAATAATCCGACATTTATTTACGTCAAGACAGATGGCGCGCTATGGTATATGTTTTAAACCTTATTATTTTGTAATCTGTATAATACATTTCTACATATACGGCATCTTTCGTTGGCAAAAAATCAGATCATATGTCAATATGCAATTAAAAAATATTTTTCTTGCGAAGGTAGGCTTTAAATAATCGCCTATTATGGAGTCTTTGTCACTGCTGTATGTATATCCGAAATATGTTCCGATTATCCTGAATTAGTTAGTAACCCTGTCCAAACTTTTAAAGAAACTATTAGATAATAATTATTGCTTATCGAATGTGGGTTTTGCTAGTGGCATATATACTGTTAAACTATTAAATTTTAATATGTTAAAGTAGCTGAGCTAAACTGAGCAGTCAGTTTTATATTATAAAATAAAGATGATTATGTATATAACACATTATATAAAGTTTATGAAGAAAGTTTATCAAGAATGACCTACTATTATGTCTTAGGCGTAGGGAGTTCAACTAATGTGTGCTGCTCGTGCTCACGTATGGCTGCGAGACGTGGACCCTCAACACGAGAGATGTCCAAAGGCTAAGAGTCGCACAGCGAGGCATGGAGAGGTGTATGTTGGGCATCACGCGAAAGGACCGTAAGAGAAACGAATGGGTTAGGAAGCAGACAGGAATACGCGATGTAATAGACGTTGCCAAACAGCTGAAATGGAGATGGGCGGGGCACATTGTTCGCCGAAAGGATGGCCACTGGACAAATGCCGTTATCCAATGGTACCTGAGGGAGCATGAAACGGCCACAGGGTCGCCCTAAAAGCCGCTGGATTGACGAACTGATCAAGTTTGGCGGAAATACGTGGCAGTGAACGACACACGACCGAAAGAGTTGGAAGAAGCTTGGGGAGGCCTTCATCCAGCAGTGGATTGACCCTGGCTGATGATGATGATATAAAGTTTAAACAACAGATTTTTTCCCCCATGATTAGTAGAAATCGATTAAAGTTGATACGACTGACTTTTCGTAGCATAGTACGCCTTTGCAGAAGTATAATAATATCTAAGAAGCTTTTCATATTATTTTAAAGACAGAAAGCTTATCCTTTTATGTTGAAATATCAAGCGTAAAGAGATTACGTATGAAAAGGCATTGTGTATTCGTCTATAACGTAAAGTCCATATGAGTGATAGAACAAAGGTGGATATTTAAGTGTATTATTTCCTTGGATTATTCAGGAATTTGATGCATCAACCTTTTATAATAATATGATATCATTGCCGTAACTTATACAAACGTATTTACTCATAATAGTTAATACATAAATAGGTACGTATTTTAAATAAAGAATGTTATAGTCTTAAATTTTATACAACTCTACGCAAAAAGAAAAAAAAAATGAAATATTTTGACGCCATCTAAGAATTTGACATACTTTTGTAAGTAATTATATTTCATATTTAATATATTAGAAATTGTAATTATTACGAAATATAATTTAATAATCAATATTAATAAGGAAATAATTGATAAGGAAATTGGTAATTGCAATGATTCTAATATCCTATTAGGTACAAAATCAAAATAATATCTATAAAAAAATAATTACAAGATATAAAGAACTTTCTATATACAACATTTTAAAATTTTCTGTTCAATTATTATGCTCAATATGATCAAACTTGTACTTGATATGAAGTAAATAAAAAACAAACAAACAAATATTGAATATTGAAATGTCATTTTGATTTCCATAGTAACGCACGTATATATTAATAATTTTGTTACCAGGACCACCCACTTTGAAACCAATATTAGTGGATTGGATTATGGATTTCTTCCGAAATAACTTTTCATACAAAACAGAATTAACTGAAAATGAATTCAATTCTACTTACAGATGGTTAAAGTATTACAAGATTGCATCGGCATCGTGTTCTGATATATTTTAAAAGTTTCAAATATCTTGCTAGTCGGGAAGTTAGTTAAAAATCGATTGCAAGATTTGGACCGGATAAAAAACCACCGGACAAATAAGAATACGAGCTAATAAAAACGTTGTAAAAAATCCATGTTTTTTTCTGATATCTACAAGTATATTTCTTACGTTATTCCAAAACATTTAGATTTAATAATACATAATATATTTTCTTAATACTGATTAATGAAGAGCATAAATAGTGATATTTTTATTTAGTGAGAATTCACTATAGTGAGAAATTATGACTCCACCAGTGTTAGGAAACTGACGCAACTAAAAATACCCCACCTTGGGCAGGCCTTAATTTCTTCTAATTTTGATCATCACCATGATTGACAATGCGAATTTGATGGTTTGATGGTTTGATGGTGGTCTGATGGGCTTTTTCCATTACATCCAGCCACCGAAGTTCTGGTCTCCCTGCTCGATGGACGTCGTTGACAGAGCTATGTCAATAATTAGTAGTTATATATTATAGTTTAGAAATTTTATTAATTTTTTATTTTTGCAATTTTTATTTAAAAACGAAAAATCGACAAAATTACAAAGCAGGGTAACTAGTACGTAGGTATCCATGTGGAAATTCGCTATTATGAGTAATAACCAATATAAATACCGTATAATTAACGTGGAATAAATATGATTATGATTAATGTCATTATTGATTTTATAAAAAATGCCAGAACTTTAACAGAACAGAAATTGGTTTATTAAAACAATAACACCGATTTAGGGCCACTATCTTGGCTCTTGAGTTTTTTTGTATTACATTTTATTTTTAAACTCATCTTGGGATTCGTGCCTTTCATTCAAGCCATCCAAACCCGAAATAGGTTTAAAGATTTTCGTATCCGGAAATTTATACGTAAACAGTTCACCGCAGGTATATTCTAAAAGACGCAAAGTTTGAGAGAGATAGTGATTGGTGACCCTTGATGGGATCTATATTTTACATACAAGATACGGTCATGGATCAAGAAAGTGTACAAAAAAAGTCTGAAAGAATTTTCTTTTGGATATATTATTATAATTACTTGATTTATGCAAAAACCTCTGGTTACATGTAAGTCGTACGTATGCAGTACATCGTGGGAGACTTATTCGTGCGCCGCAGTACGTGAAACATGAGTTCGTGTAGCATTTTTTAATCAAATGACGAGTTCTTCGTTGAACATTTCACCGTGGAATATATTTGTACGTATGCTACAACATGTGGAGATGTCTTTATTAGGTTAGGATCAATCTAATTAGAACATTACTATTTGCAAACTATCGCTATACTCCACGGTGAAATGTTCAACGAAGAACTCGTCGTATGATAAAATGTTATACGAACTCATGTTTCACGTACTCCGGCGCACGAATAAGTGTCCCACGATGAACTGCATACGTACGACTTACATGTAAACAGAGGTTTTTGCATAAATCAAGTAATTATAATAATATATCCAAAGAAAATTCCCTCAGACTTTTTTTGTACACTTTTTTGATCCATGACCGTATCTTGTATGTAAAATATAGATCCCATCAAGGGTCACCAATCACCATCTCTCGCAAACTTTGCGTCTTTTAGAATATACTATCATCAGCTAAATACATCCCCTGTATTGTATTTGTGGCTTTCAAATGCCAAAATTTGAGGAATCCCGTTTTTATCGCAAAACTATTTAGTCGATAAATAACCACTTTATCAACTGAATTCGCGCAAATTAATATTAGCAAAATTCCTTCGATAATGCTCGCTAAATTTGCTCTATATTTTCCGGGGGGAGGAGGTGATTTAAATGACTTCTATTGACAGTAGCGCGTAGCCGTGAATAATGTTATCCGTTATCCAATTATCGTAAATTATTACCATTACTGAATAGGCTCTCGGTAATTTACCGGATGTATCACGTTCACGTTATATACTATAACGTTATCGTAATCTAAGTACGTTATTACAAGGCTATAAGAACCGGGAACATCAATTATTATATAATGTATATTAAATTTACTACTACTTAGTTAACCTTATTGATTTATTTACATTTTTAGAACAAACAAACAGCTATAAGTCAGGTGGTGACCTTTTTAAAACGAGGATAAATGTTTCAGCAAAATTAAGCATTACATTGAAAATAGTAAGTAATATTGTATATCACAACTTTGTCGTGAGCTTTTGTATTGGACATAATATTTATTATGTGCCTTATTGCTAAAAATAATATTACTTATATTTATTTCAATTATAAGTAGGTACAATTATTATAATGGGTATAGCTTTGGTAATGACACACAATAAAATTTTCTGCCAACAGGGTTGTTCTGCCTAAACAAGACGGATTTACCACCCCTATGAATACAGGTGTCATGAATTAAATAAGATATTATAGTTTTCAATAATGGATACCCAACATACTTCAATAAAATTACTTTAAAAGAAACAACTAAAATTAGCTAGAATCACCCAGTGTCTATTTACGGTTATATAGGCCTCCCCTAGCGCCTTCCACACTTGTCTTATTGATCCCCGGTCCTTTGATGTCACTTACATCCACCAAAATGTATGAGTTTGTCGGCCCAGCTGGTTTTACGGCGTTTCTGCACTCATTTAGTTCCTCTTGAGTACCACTGTATGATTGGATTTGGCCAGCGATTGTTCACTCTTAGAGTGACGTATACATAAATCCAGCATTAGCATTTTATCTACTTAGCGATGTCTATTTCATCGCCAACTCTTGTATGCTTACTTATTCATTGGTTATTTTGTGGTATTTCTGCATGATGCCCGACATTCACCTTTCTATGCCGTGTTGCGCTAATCGTATACGTATCCTACGTGTGGGTTGGTAGCACACAGAGGTTGAACACTTCACGTTTAAAACATCATGAGAGGTCATTCCCGAAGATACTACTAAAGACCATAATTGTTGACCTGTGTGTTTTTGATAACTATCTTAGAAATAGAGACCATCAGTTGTTTATTTTCCCAAGGTGCAGAACCAACCTGCCACTGGTAATGCCAATTGGGAGGACGATAACTATGTTCAATGAAATTGCTTCGAGTGTTGATATATTCCGCCTACGTGAAAATGAGTTTAGGTGGATGTTGTTTTATAAATTCTTAAAATAGGGTCTGCTTAACTCATCCGGTGTACTTCCTTGTACCTATCTAATTTATCTACTGATCTATCGCTTTTTTATGTAATACTGTTATATTTACATATCTTTGTTTCTAAATGTCATGTTGTGAACGTCTTAAACTTATAATTTGTAATATCCACAATATTAAAAAAAAAAAAATTGAAATTGAACAAATAAATTGAAATAATATTATATGTAGGTACTTACTTAACACAAAAATGATATATCTAAATCTAATCAAAAATCTACAATTATTGTGGTAGATATCTATTTTTAAATTGTTTAAAAATAATACAACACCTACTGCTGTATACGTATTAGTTTATAAATACAACTTGAAATAATGCTATTTTAGAAAATATGCTCAAGAGAAATGGTTAAACGTATAAAAAGCGAAAGGCGTAGAATATTGTGAACACTGTTGGGGGCTTATGATTAATGGTCTTAGTAAATACACCAGCGACGGAAGAACAAAGTGAATCTACTATTAAGATATTTCCAGCTTTTTTGAGACAGATCTGTCAGCCGGTTCTCTGTCAAACGGAGACTGTCTCATTTCTTGAAATAAAATCTCAAATTGTTTTATTATGTCCTTCATATCTGGGGTAATTTTAAAATACTGAGACGCAAGTCATTTGTATGTGACGATTTGTTTCTGTTTTCCTGAATTATAAATCATGTACTTAAGGGCGGACATGCTCAGCGTAGGTTAAAATGGAGCTTTTATTGTATTTTCAAAGCATGATCCTGGACATTTATTAAACGTTGTAGATAATTATAGTATTCTTGAATATGCCAGCATTATTTGGAGTCCTAATAGGTTCATGCACACAATTAAGCTGGATCGAGTCCACAATAGATTTCTTAGATTTCTCTACTTAAGAACATACGGGTTCTTTCCTTATGATAATGACAATAAAATGAATTTCCCGACTCGTTTTCTTCTGGGTATGCTATCAATGCAATCCCTGTCTACCCGAAGAGTGATTGTTCTTTTAAAGCATTTCTTTTTACTTCTTCGTGGGTTCATTTACAATCCGCATATACTGGCAAATATTAATTTTCATGTTCCCACCAATATCACTCGCAGCTCCACGGTCTTCAAGATACCTCGTCGCAGGACAGATGTTATGTTTCATGATGCTGTGTATCGTGCAATTAGCTTATTTGATGGCACCATAAAGGTTGATTTGTTTTTTATTAATTATATAATGTTTGTAGACGTTTTAAATAGGATAAATTTATAATTGTATATATTATCATATTTCTTTAATATTTACACATGCTGTCTTTTCCACTTTCTTGTCATATTAGTTGTTATTTGTAATTAAGATATTTTTATATATTTGTATGTATTATGTATTATGGCGCATTGGCCAAAAGCTATAATGCCGTAATACTCTTTTTTATAAATAAATAAATAAATAAATAATCTATTTATATAATTTTGAAGCCTTGTTATCCTTTATATTTATTTTAAACGTTTGATGACTGCATAAAGTATTTTTATTACATAAAATAGTATTCTTTTAAACCTCTCACTCTAATGTTTTAGATTTAGAATATAGTCATATTTCAGTACAAGTATGTGCAGTGTTAAGATTTTTTACATTTATTAATTTTTAAATGCTTTTATAAAACCATTAGTATAATTTATGTCGACGTTATTAAAGTGAAAAATTTAGAATAAAATATTATATTGATAATCTTTCTGATCCCAAATTTGACAAAAACTAGGTATTTTATTATTCAAAAAATGGGCAAAATTAACACATTTGAAGATAATTCTAAGGATACTAATTATAAGCTATGATGTCTTTGACCATTCAGGTGTGATAAACATAGTACGAATAATGATTGCGTTATAATAATTGTTGACCTAGGAATAAGGTAGTGTTTTTTGAAATACGCCATTTCTTTTGGCATTCCCCAGTAGTTAAGTTACAACATACGGCTGTAGCCATAAATTGTCAAACTACAATTGAAGTAGGGAGTAAAATGATGTTAACGTGCGTGTTTGAACATGTACCTAACCGATTTTTTTTAAACGGTTTACGTTATGGCTACGGTAACGTTTAAGGAATGTCCAGTTTTTGTTACAAAAGTGTTCAAAAAAGACAACAATAGAAGAAGTTTGTAGTAGACAACAAATGCAAAACAATCTTAAGTATGATTGCAATGCCATGACGATGATAGGGCGGCATAAAGGGGGTGTACGTAGCACCCATGAGGCAGGGTTCAGGGAGGGCAAATAAATATTACATATGAAGCGCCTAGTTTCAAAAGCCCCTAACTTTTAGCGGTATTTGAAAACAACACTCAACCATTTTAGCGAGTTTTGAAATTGACCCTAATTTTTGATCATATGTATTGACGAATTTTGGCGTTTTTTAAAATTCAATCTTAGGCCATCATATAGGTCACACAAATATCCATCTAACTACATATTATTATTATCTAACTCAAAAATTTTCAAAAACCGTTTTAGGGGCTTTTGAAACTAGGCGCTTCGTATATTAATAATATTACTAAAGAGTTGTTAAAGCGCTGGACTATCACGCCGTGGGTCTCAGGTTCGAATCCTGGGTCTGGCAAGTACACATATTGTTTTTCAATTTGTGTGTGAGTCAGGGTATGGACCTAATAGGTTGAGCAAGTGGCTGACATCCATTTCTCGTAAAAAACAAAATCTGTTAATACAACCCTCTACTCTGTGGAGGCCCATATGATCCTATTAGGACCGGACATGGTCGAAAAAAAAATAAAAAAATATTATTAAGTTAAATTACATGCACACAATTATAATAATAATAATATGTTAAAACATACCGTCACCTCAATACTACAACGGGATAACTCCGATTTGGTCATTGTTGGGAAAATGAAAATTAAAATTTTACTTGATTAACTTATAAATCTAGGCTGTAATTATGATTATTTGAACAAATGGAAAATTGTGCTTGTCTAATTAGGAATAATTAAATAATGTTCAATTGTATGAATTGTAGATATATTATTTTATTTATAATAGAATGCATTTATGGTTTTAAAGTTATCTAATATTTTCAAACACAAAATTAATACAGTTCCCACAAACTTCTGACTTACCTAGTTTTATCATTTTTTGTACAGAAGGAAATGTAGAATTATATTCAATAGCTATCTCAAAATAGTGAAAATCAAAAGTTATCTATTCTTAGTATTCAGGTAACGACATGAACTACATACATAGGACATTTTACGAGAAATAAATCTATAAAAATTCATTTTATTTATTGATACAATTATTAACTCTCTTCGCGTTATTAAACTTTCGTTTTTAAATTGTACGTCAAATCTGTGGACCCCTTCTCCATCTATACATATGGATATTTTGAAATCAGTTCACGGTACAGTACCTATACAACTTTACTTTATAATTCAGAATGATACTATATCGTCTATAATATGAATTTTATTGTTTTAGCTTATTTTTATATTGGGGGCGGGGGGGTGCGGAAGATTTAAGTTAGCACCCTTAGTGTGGCCCTGGTCTATTTAATTATCTATGATAACAAAGACTGTTGGGTCACACCATATAAAGCTTAGTGCTAAAAGCCAAACCTCCAAATTGTGAAAGGCAAAAGCTTCTGGGCATTGTGAATATTAGACCGCTGAAAGTTGCTGACCGTTTCAGGTCATTTGATAAATGGTGGTAATATAATGCACTTTTTGCTGCAGTTTTAGCCGTTGCCAAAATCTGCTCCGAGTTTAAAATACGGTCCTAAAGCCAACTTTATATATAATTATTTTGGTACAAGTCGGTTATGGGGAAGCCAGCGGCAAACACATTTTGAAAATAGCCGATATACTGGATTATTTGTTAGGTTGGGTTAGTTGAGGTTAGGTTAAGTTAGGTTAGGTTAGGTTAGGTTTTCATTCTTGAATTCATGAATTTTGCCAAAATGGGCTATAACAATTAGCGCGGTTCCCGCCTGGCTTCCCCATAACCAACTTGTACCATTATTTTTTTTAACAATACGTCATTCAGTTATCATTTTTCTATTATATAGTTGATTAATAATAGTCTTATGTTATACATACCAGTGGCGAAGGCTCCATAGTAGGCGATTATTTAAAGCTTAACTTCTAAGAAAAATAGATCTTCAAGTAACTAATTTAATTTAAAAAATAAATAGACACACAGAAAAATCAATCCAATTCAGAGTCATCTATCGTCAAAGTTTAGAAGTTTGATTTTATTTAATAAGGTTTATAACCATATACCCATACTAGCGCCGCCTGGATTCCAACTATATTATGAATAAATGTGACCCCTTTTCCAGATCTGTTTTGTATGACTTCAGTCTCATGGCGCCAACCACTGTCTGGCTTTTAATTCCGAAATCATAAGCTGTGTAGTATGCGCTTAGATCTCTAGGGAACATTTTTTCAAAATAATTATTAATAAGATAATTTAAAAAATAATTTCTATGGGATTCAATCACATATAAATATTGATTGCTAAAAATATAAAATAATTTATCTCGCGATTTTTATTTATCAGTTATTTATACCAAAGTCTTTGTTTTAAATATAGAAGTATTTTAAAATGTCTAGTTTTACGGGTTA
This sequence comes from Rhyacophila brunnea, assembly GCF_057557595.1. Lineage (NCBI taxonomy): Eukaryota > Metazoa > Arthropoda > Insecta > Trichoptera > Rhyacophilidae > Rhyacophila > Rhyacophila brunnea. Next base: position 35,650,544 of record NW_028232837.1, on the reverse strand, counting down.
ATTTATAAATTGTTATGGAACATATTATACTGATAGGTAATATATTTTGAGCGTAGGTATGTTACGTTTATAAATGTTTAGGAAAATACATAATTAAAACTAATTGCTTATTCATAAACTAATTATATCAAACTAATTGAGCTTTTGAAATTTCATCGATTTAGTGTACCTATTCATCAGTAGTAATATTGGGTTATCTTCTTATTTCCCGTAAATATATCTGACAAGCGTGGTAACTCCACAGCCTACCTCTTTCCAAAAGTCACCCTTCGCCACTGATACATACTAACTTTAAAACAAAAATATAGGTACTTACTATGTTTTAATTCTATTATATGAATAAAGACTTTGAAGCCGGTTTGTAAAGTGTTGAAATAGAATACGTATTATAAATTATAACTTATATTTTATAACAATGGCCGAAATGACTCCTATTAATCTGCAAATAATAGTGGATGATCGATTATTTCGGCGTATTAAAAACTCATGTCAGATAAAGTTATCAATGTGTTATCTGGTACAAAAGATTCAAAAACATACTACGAAAAATATTCTGCGCTCCATTTATTAAATATAATTGATTTAATTCTATCTATCGACGCCACTAAACATCAATCAAACAATACACCTGTAGTTCAATTCGCGAGACTTGATGAATGCGAACGTCTCTGAAAAATAACAAGTGAATTTACAAATCTATTTTGAGAGTGTTCACCATAACACCATAATTATTAGGTAGCTATATTTAATTTGTTAAGGCTATACATCAGTTGAGGCACGGTCTAAAAACATCGTGGTTAGGCGATGCGCGGATTTCGGGTCGCGGGTGCAAATGACGCATGCCAAACGAAATATAATTTGTCATATAAATCCAACATACGTCCATTTTATGTTCTGTTTATTGTTCTATTAGTAACAATAATAATATATTTATTGACATGTTTTCTTTTTAAAGTAAATGGGTAACGTTTTTAGTCATCTTTACACGATTTAAAAATTAATACGCCCGTCGCCATCACGAAACAAAGTGACGTGTTTCCAAGTCGACGTTTTCTCTCAGAATGCGAGCGAGTCCAAAATTTCGTCGCGCCTATAGTTGAAAATTATTTGCCGTTTCACTGATGTATCACCCTAACTTTTATATTAAAAAAGTAGGTATATTATATTCTTCAAATTAAATTACGTGGACGATCAATATAGTAATTTGTTTTTAGTAATATTATAGATATATTAATAGTACATTTATACAGTTTATTATATTATGTGTATTGGTAAATTAAGTGATTAATTTAGATAATTAATCTAACTTTTATTAAATTTCATTATATACTATATATCTACGGTTCGAAAAAAAGTATTTATGTTACCACTATATTATAACAAAATTTATAACGATATATTAATGTTTTTTTGTAAAATTATATCGTATTTTTGTTATTCTACATTCTACAATCAGCTACTACGAATCTTTAATCATTAGCTCTTGTTATATTATTTCGTAAGTATAAAAAAAAAATCCTACCAAATTTTAAATACTTCAAACAGCTTTTTGTTTTCTCAAATACACAGTCACAAGGGTAAAAGTTTATATTATTTCGAGTATAGAATATTTAAAATTAACAAATTCCACATTTTGATAATGCAGAAATGTTAGAAAGCAGCAGTTATTCAGCAATTCACAAAAAAGTCAAAAATACCTAAAGGCGGACTTGGCTGATTTTGAAATGTAGCGACACTATTGTAAATAGGTGCCTAATTCGGCAATAAGTTTATAACTAATGGATTCAAGCTCTGTACTATTCCATTTAAGTAGTTTTTTGCGACCCGGGTTTCGCCTTTCGGCATCTTCAGGCGTCGTGTACACTCACCAAAGGCAAACACATTATAACTTGTTGACGGAAAAACTACCATCAGAAATGTGCAAATTTTTGATCTCTATTCAGTAGGCGGCACTCCATACTTTATTAATCAGAGTAATAATAGTCTAGCCTAAAATTCTTGTCAACCGTATATACTAGCATTGCATGTGCATAATTGTTTAAATCAAAACGTTGTTATTATAAATTGCAAACTAAAGCTAGGAATTATTGATTATTTTCATAACATGAATAAGTGTATTAATAAAATTAAGGCTCTAAGTATCAAAAAAATAAAAACTGACATTTTTATAGAAAAATGTTCTACATACCAACGCCAATAACTACAACTATAGTCTAAGTGCCTCAAGCAAGTCAAAAAAATACAGCAAAATAATTAAACTTGTCGACGTTATAAGTCCGTTGGCGTGTTTTATTTATAATTGTGTAAGTAGCACTGCAGTGGTCAACGGCATTCAATATAAAATAGCTGACGATGGTGTGTTGACACTTGCGAGTTCTTAATACTGAAAATTATAGAAGCTGCCGTGATTGCTTCACACTGTAAAACTACATTTTTCAAAAGGTCTGCTTCATGAAATTTTACTGCAATGACTCGGTATTTTGTAACTACAGGCAATACTACTTTTTGGTACTTAGAGCCTTATTAATACACGTATTCATAAATGTATATTAAATTTTATATTAATTCTATACAGCACCTTGAACGATATGTTTTTAATTTAGCATTACTTTGATTCACTAAACTAATACAGAAAGTTTCTTGAATAGAGCTATACGGTTTGAGTGAACACGCCAGTCCAACATTTCAAAAACTGGTTATACCTTAAATAGCCCGCGCATACTGACATGACAAATGATATTGCTTTTATATTTTATGTGTTCTTCAATACTCGTTATATTGATTTCAAGCAAAAAAAAATCTTAAGAGCATTCTTGTATGTAACCACTTTATATATTTTTTCGCGCTACCTTATAAATTATTGTTTAATCAAAACTCTCTCACCGCGTTGCGTTGTGTGTAGGTATCTGAATTATTGTAATGATATTATGAAAGCAATTTTCGATACAGGGTTAATGTAATGAATACAAGTTTTTATATGCTATACGAATTTGAATACTAACAAAATAAGTTTTATATGATTATTAATATTGTATTAAATTAAAAGTAGAAATATCTCTTATACAATATTACACAGCGCATCTATTCTATACCCAAGACTACTTTCGGCCCGTTACGGCAGCTTTCTATGGTAGGAAAGTATCGAAGTATTAGCACTTATTGTAACAATTACAAGTAATACGTACAATAAGTGCTAATACGTCGATACAAACCTACCCTAGATAGCTGCCGTAGCGACGTTGTCATTGTATTGTATGGTACTATTTGACAGGTCGTGAAAATTGTTTAACCTCAAAATTAGTCTGCGCGGTGTAGTTCGTTTTTTTATCGGCAAGTTCGCCACTATAGTTCTAATGCGTAGGCGAAGATATTGTATTTTTCTAACTAGTATAATTATTTGTATTAACTGATTTCCGCATTATTGCAATACATTCATAAAAAAATAAATTTAATGTGTCATCATCTATTTAATATCACCTAAAATAATCGGATGTTGTCAATAGATTTAAAAAATGGGTGATTTTGAGGTGATTTAGAAGTTATAATGTACCATTACATAATGTATGAAATCGCACGTCATGGAATATTATGGATATATTTTTTATTAGATTTATAGCATATTATGTGGACTTGTTATTAGTCGTCTGATATTATATTATTAATTAGGTTATTTTTAAACTTTAATCTACATATTAAAGTTATCTATAGCTGGCTTTAAATAATACATGTACGAGTAATTGTGTAATGGGTGGTGGTGATAGTAGTAGCACCGGCCGATCTTCACTCGTTTCATTCGCCGCTCGGGCCTAAGTGGTTAAAAGTGGATAATATGAAAATGACAGTTTGTTGTCGGCCCATTGTCAATCAATTCTTGTGTTACTGAGTTGCTCTCTGTCAAATATTAGCGTCTATGGCTAACAGTGATAGGAAATCATGACAAGCGTATGTATATATTTTCATAAAAAAATCATCTTCTTTGCGTTTGGTTATGCCAATGGTTAAACTTTAAAACCAAATATCTTACATACTATGTTATAAAATTATATGGTACTGTTTGGTTATACGGAATACAGCGGAAAACGCATTTTGAAAATACCCGATATACTGGATTATTTGTTAGTTTGGGTTAGTCTAGGTTAGGTTAGGTTGGGTTAGGATAGGTTAGGTTAGGTTAGGTTAATCTAACAAATAATCCAGTTTATCGGCTATTTTCAAAATGTGTTTTCCGCTTTATTCCGTATAACCAAACAGTACCAATTATATTAGTATGTATAATATTGTTAGAATTTATATTAAAAAGGCTGATGATTGATGATTATATACACCGATTATTCAGATAGATTTGAAGTGCCCAAACATATCGAGATATTTCGATAATGTAGTAAAACTCATTACATGTTATAGTATTGACTTCTAGACTGAAAGTAATTCATGTTCGATTAAGCTCATGTTAGCAACCTGCTATTGTAATTTTGTATAATAATTGTAAGCTATCATCTGGCGGTGCAAATTCATGACAATACAAGTAGTGCATAATGATATTATCGTCTTTAATTATATGCATTGGGTCATATTATATCGCCACACTCAAAAATAATACCCATTATATGAGTTTCGTATTGAGTCTTTTGTAGAGTTTTCAACAGTGACTTACTTTGTCAATCCATCTATTCCTATCTCCTTTCTAAGTCTAACTAAGTTATAAGATGATTTCTTGTTTTGTTTGGTTTTCATTAAAATCTAGATTTTCTTCTTATACCATTAATCCTATAAGTTTTGTTGCTTACGCTTATCATAATTCAATAAAATTTCTAGTAGCTTTTCTGTAGTAATCATTATTCTAGCCAGCTGATATTAATTAATGCATCAAACTGGTATTATAACTAATATTTAAACAATGCTTTTAATCAATTATATTTTACCAATTACATAGCAGTAGCAGTCGCAGTATTAGTTGCTATTTAAAAAAAAAACATGTAGGTGCTTTACAAGTATAATTAGACATATGCACGTATAAGTTGCTTTATTCTATAAATAATTTATAAGTAATTAATAATTGGTGCTTTGGTGATATGGAATTTTATCATATTGTAACATCTATAAGTAATAAATCATCTTACTTGTTCAAATATACAGCAAACAGTAAAATGTGTTTTCAAATTCAGCCTATAATCCTCTTTCTAAAAAAGCTTAATTCGAGGCACATAATTTGAAAATCATAAAAAAAAATACGTCACTTGACAAGACAAGAACTTGTATCCATCTAATTTCATCAAATGTGTCTTACTAATTTAGCTACTTAAGTCCGCACGTTAAAATTAACTAATAGTCATGTAACTGAGGAGCTTCACAAATTATTTCTCCAATAATTAATATTGATGCCAAGCTTTTATAGCTAAAATCAAGCTTTCAATAGTAGATATGCACTTACCTTAATTCCTAGTGAGCGTCGGGAATATCTCTAAATTTTAGTATTAAGGGGGGACATGCTCGTCGAAGGTCAAAATTGAGTTTTTATTGTATTTTCAAACCATGATCCTGGACACTCCTTAAACGTTGTAGATAATCTATTTATATAATTTTGAAGCCTAATTATCCTTTATAGTTATTTTAAACATTTGATGACTGCATAAAGTATTTTTGTTACATAAAATAGTATTCTTTCAAACCTCTCGCTCTAATGTTATAGAATATAGTCATATTTCGGTACATAACTGTGCAGTGGTGTTAAAATTTTTTTCATTTATTAATTTTTAAACGCATTTATGAAACCATTAGTATAATTTATTACGAGATAATTTTTGTAAAATATTCACGATAAAAAATTATATTGATAATCTCTGTGATCCCAAATTTGACAAGAATTAGGCATGTTATTATTCAAAAAATCGGCAAGATTAACTCATTTGAGGATGATTCTAAAGATATTTATTATAAGCTATGTCTTTGAGCATTCAAGTGTGTGCAGTTAAAAAGTTAAACAAGAGCAATTTAAACATTAATGTAATAAAATGTTTATAATCTCTGATAGTGTACGGGCTATAGGACATTTGTGATGAGATCTCTCTCCTCTCTTATATCACACCGTTATTAAAAGTTATTCTATAACGGGAGTCCCTTATCAATGTCATCACATTAACTATGAGATTCCAAGTTTCAATGATATCAATAAATTGAGTTAGCATGTATTTCATGGAATTTCATTGACTTCATTGAATTATGGAACCAAAAATATTTTGGGACGATAGTTACGTTATATTACGAGTATCGTAAGTATACAAAAATCATTTATTATTATTTAAGTTGTTTCATACAACAAGAGACAGTCACAGTAATATTCCGTCTTATTTGTTATTGTATGTAATTGATTTAATATTATTTTTTTTGGTTTCGCGAGGAAGAACTTTATAATATATTGTCATACTTTTTATCACTTAACTATGTGTGGTAACTATATACTTTTGTAGTTTTGTTGCGTTGTTGTGTTATGTTAGGTGTCTATAAAAAACAGTAAACTGAAAAAACCTAAATTGAATGAGTACTTAACTTAAAAATTGTAAATGTGAGCTCGCCACAAAATTCGGACGTGCAAGCAATATTATAATCTAACTTTATTCTATTACTTGACATTTTTTTTGCTGATTAATCGAATAACTGGTACCCGGTATATAATAAACCCAATATAAAGTTTTTTTTTTTGTAAATTTTTTGTCATTATCTTAAGTTATCTATCAAGCTGCCCAATCAGCAAAATTTTAACGCATAAAATTTTTATTCGGTTAAAGTTTTTGCATCATCTCTACTGTACTTATTCCATAAATGCCTCCAAATGCAAATCTTTCTTATGAATATCCCACGTAGTGTCATAAGAAAGTCCAATTTCTTGAGAACGATATTAAATTGATTGTTCTGGAATTTCATCCACACTTTGATTCACAACAACGATATTTTCAGCAGTACATTTACATTTTTGACGGGTTAGATTCTTAATATCACACATAACATTTGACTTGAATTTTTCAATTTAATTATGAAGCTCGGTAGGTCGATTAATTTGACCATATATTTCAATGTTCGAAACGTAGCTGGAATAGATTCTATCAATGCAATCCCTATCCACCCGAAGAGTGATTGCTCTTTTAAAGCATTTCTTTCTACTTCTTCGTGGGTTCATTTACAATCCGTATATACTGGCAAATATTAATTTTCATGTTCTCACCAATATCACTCGTAACTATATGGTCTTCATGATACCTCGTCGCAGCACAGATGTTATGTTTCATGATGCTGAGTATCGTGCGATTAACTTATTTGATGGCACCATAAAGGTTAATTTATTTTTTAATAACTATATAATTTTTGTGGATGTGTTAAATAGGTTAAATTTATAATTGTATATATTATCATGTTTCTTTAATATTTAAATAAACACATGCTGTCTTTTCTACTTTCTTGTTATATTAGTTGTTATTTGTAATTCAGATATTTTTATAATTTTGTATTTATTATGTATTATGGCGCATTGGCCAATCGCTGTAATGCCGTAATACTCTTTTTCTAAATAAATAAATAAATTATTGTTTTAATAATTTTTAACAATCCGTAGGTATATGCTATACAACTGTGTATGTTTTTGATTCGGCAAACAATCCTGAACACAAATATAAATTTTTGTGGAAATCAGAAATAAATGGCAGCTATGACGTTTTAAAAATCTATAGTAACAACTAATTTGATAACCCTTTATAATATGTTAGGTATTATGTACAAAAAAAAGGTTTTAAATTATTTAAAAGCACCTATTATAGACACCTACTCTCATCATGAACTAGAGATATATCATTCGTTTCGGCAGTAATAAAAATATAGAGAGTGTTAGTGAAGTAAAACATCATCAGTAAAAAAATTGTAAAGTATTATAAAACGATATCAAAGGACGAGGTGAGTACGTGCCTCAATAATCATTTAATGTGACCTAAATAAACGGTTTTTTAGAAAGAGGATGAGTCTGGGAGTCTACCCAATCATCTGTATATGAAATATTTTTTTCTTAAAAAATATTTTTCTCACCGTTTGAACTGATAACAAATGATAACAAGTCAGAAAAAATAGGGAATTCTTCCTCGTTGTGATTTTCAACAGATCTACGCTGTAGTGTATTGATTGAAAACATTCAATCTCCTCTTTTTGAAGGAATAATCGAATAGCATCGGCGAAGCGTGGAGCCAATAAAGAGGGGGATAACAAAGATCCTTCTTCTCATAATGCAAGGAAATCCAACCGAGCGTAATGGCATTCCGATGCTTTGTTCACCTTTTGTGAAAGATTCTTCGTGTCTTAAGACATATCTGAAAAAAGGACTTGATAGCTTCAAATGTTTTCCAAAATGTTAACTCAAGAATTCTATAAAAAGGTATCCACTTATTTCTTTTTTTAAACTTACAAATACTTATATATCGGTAGTTAAAACAATTTGGAGGCGCCTTCTTTCTTCATTATAATGGTTTTTAAATAGAGTTTATCGATACCCTAGTTCTATAGAGAAACAAATCAAAACGCTTTGTTCAAAGGCATTTGAAAATTTTGCATAAATTCTCATTTTCCTTGATTTTTGATGTGAATGTATTTATTTAGTTCAAATGAACTTGGCATTGCAAAATGAAATTATACTGTTTAACAATTAATAATTAGCTCAGACATTCCCGTTTATAATTATTATTGAATTAATGATTAATCCCAGAAAGGGCTATTCGATTTTTAGACTCGTTAAAGAGATTTTTTTTTATTGAATTGTAAAGATAAGACCTTAATACATTGAATGGTATTATTCAAAAATCATGAAGTTTTCAGTTGTTTCCCTGTAGAACTAGGCTATCGATGTTATGTAGTTTTAATAGTATAATAATTGTTGAGTACCTATACAAATGTTTTAAAATATATATCCACTCATAAAAGATCTTACAGCTTAATTTACCTATACGTTTTATAACTTAGCACTTTTATACTACATTGATACGCCTCTTTGCCTGATTTGCCTATCATACAATAAAATTATATCACATGATATTCAGTTGTATTAATATAATAAGTAGTCTCTTTTATTTTCTTAAGGGGGGACATGCTCGTCGAAGGTCAAAATTGAGTTTTTATTGTATATTCAAACCATGATCCTGGACACTCCTTAAACGTTGTAGATGATCTATTTATATACTTTTGAAGCCTTATTATCCTTTATAGTTATTTTAAACATTTGATGACTGCATGAAGTATTTTTGTTACATAAAATAGTATTCTTTTAAACCTCTCGCTCTAATGTTTTAGAATATAGTCATATTTCGGTACATAACTGTGCAGTGGTGTTAAGATTTTTTACATTTATTAATTTTTAAACGCATTTATATAACCATTAGCATAATTTATTACGAGATATTTTTTGTAAAATATTCACGATAAAAAATTATATTGATAATCTCTGTGATCCCAAATTTGACAAGAATTAGGCATTTTATTATTCAAAAAATCGGCAAGATTAACACATTTTAAGATGATTCTAAAGATATTTATTATAAGCTATGTCTTTGATCATTCAAGTGTGATAAACATTTTATGAATAATGATTGCTTTATAATAATTATTGACATAAGAATAAGGTAGTGTTTTTTTGAAATACGCCATTTCTTTTGTCATTCCCCAGTGGTTAAGCTACAACATACGGCCGTAGCCATAAATTGACAAACTATAATTGAAGTAAAGAATAAAATGATATTGACGCGCGTGTTTGAACATGTACCGTTTAAAAAAAAATAAAAAATAATTCGGTTAGGTACATGTTCAAACACGCGCGTTAACATAATTTTACTCCCTACTTTAATTATAGTTTGTCATTTTATGGCTACGGCCGTATGTTGTAGCTTAACTACTAGGGAATGCAAAAGAAATGGCATATTTCAAAAAAACACTACCTTATTCTTAGATCAATAATTATTATAAAGCAATCATTATTCATAGGATTTTTATCACACTTGAATGGTCAAAGACATAGCTTATAATAAATATCTTTAGAATCATCTTCAAATGTGTTAATCTTGCCGATTTTTTGAATAATAAAATGCCTAATTCTTGTCAAATTTGGGATCACAGAGATTATCAAAATAATTTTTTATCGTGAATATTTTACAAAAATTATCTCGTAATAAATTATACTAATGGTTTTATAAATGCGTTTAAAAATTAATAAATGTAAAAAATCTTAACACCACTGCACAGTTCTGTACCGAAATATGACTATATTCTAAAACATTAGAGCGAGAGGTTTAAAAGAATACTATTTTATGTAACAAAAATACTTCATGCAGTCATCAAATGTTTAAAATAACTATAAAGGATAATAAGGCTTCAAAATTATGTAAATAGATTATCTACAACGTTTAAGGAGTGTCCAGGATCATGGTTTGAAAATACAATAAAAACTCAATTTTGACCTTCGACGAGCATGTCCCCCCTTAACTATCAATTCATGGTGGAACAGCATTGTATTGTTGTTTAATTTAATAAAACGCATTTTTTTGTAGTACTTATTCCACTTTTTACAATTTAAAATTTTTAAATTAATGATCGGGGAATGAAATTTTATAAGTTTGCCATTATATGGACGCCATGACACATTATGACGTCACATCGTGACGTCGCTAAACAACGAATTACATTTGCACTAATGCATACAAATGAGCAGTATTTAGCCTATAAAGTATTTGGGAATCCCATGCATACGACCCTTACTATTTAAACTATAATAGCAGATTTTTTTAAAATTTTCAATCTGTTTTATTCGATTCAAAACAAAGCTCCAATACCTACATTTATATCCATACTCTTTGAGTATCTCTGGTGTAACTAAAAAAAATAAAACACGAACATCAAAAATCAAATAAATGACTTTTTGAACTCTTGGCTGCAAAGTAAAATCGGAAAATTTATTTTAAATTTTCTGTGAAACTCCTGGTAATAAAAGATTTCCGATTCATTCACTTTTAGTCATATAATCGGATTCACAATCGGGTAAAGGAAGAAATAATTCGATTTCTAATTCAACTACAGCGTGTATTGATACCGCTTAATTATTATTAGAGTACAGCCTTTATGCATTCACGAATCGATTTACTAACCAAGAGTCGTTGAATTGAGTCACTAATCATGATTCAATGAATCGAGTCTCTGATATCCAATCAATGCATTGAGTTACTAATCGCTTCTTTTTAGAATAAGTAAATACAGGGAAATAATTAATGATATATTATACAGAGATGTAGTTTAATTATATCAATGCCATTCATGGGTGATTGATTCCTGGTTAACAGAATAAATCCATTGCCGATGCATATCAATCAATAATAGTGTCTTTGACAGAGAAAATGATTTTCCAATTTCTTACTATATTTTATCTAATGAAAATATATAGGTAATATTGAACATAGAACATAATATATAACTTTGAAAAACACTTTCTGAGAGAAAATAATATTATAACCAACAAAAAAAATCTTTTTTGAAAAAAGTAAGCCAACCCGACGGGGAATCGAACCCCGTATCTCCCAGGTTTACGCCCTATCCGTTGCATTACCACTATGCTACGAGGTGACATACTAAATAAAAAAAAAACTAGAAACTAGATTGACTGGTAGTTTTGGGTAGCCTCCGTGGAAGGCAAAGGATGAGAATGATCATCAGTGTGCTAGAGTGACCAGGTGAAAGAACTTTCTGGGAGCAGTCTTCACTGTGCCCTAAGACAAATAAAGGGTCGTGATGGATGAATTGTATTGTTCAAATATACGATAACTGCATTTCAGGGTAGGCACGGTTGACAAGCATGAAGGAACGACCGATAAGAAACATACTAGAAGGAATACAACATAGTAATAAAATGTAGAAAAGTCTGCCGATAGTACGTTGGCGACCTCGGTTACCTTGTTACAGTGTGAACACATAATTTAAGTGATAGGAGATAGTCATAGGGTAAACACTCAGTTTAAACTGCGTGCCAGTAGTTATAAGGAAGGGCAGCATCTCCTACCAGTATTAGGTATTTTTTTTAGAATTAATAATAACCATATCCTTTCTTTTTCGTACAAGGTGGTTGTTGGTAATTTTGAACAATCACAAACACCCAGGCTTTGAGAAAAACACATAAATATTGTGTATTCTGACCGGGAATCGAACCCAGGAACTCTCGGGTGGAAGGCAAGCGCCTTACGCACTGCGCCACGAGAGCCGACTACCAGTATTAGATTGAGGTGAATTATGAATGGCATCAGATGGTCTGACTAAAACTAAATACTCGCTGATTTCACAATCCAGTGGCAAAGGGTGAATTTTGGAAAGAGGTAGGCTGTGAAGATCTGAGAAAAAGGGCATACTTGTCAGGTATACTTACGGGAAATATGAAGATACTACGATATTACTACCAATGGATACACACTAATTACAACGACATGAAATTGAGCGATGAGTCTTATATTACGTATTTTTCAAAACATTTATACACATAAAAAATCATTAGATATTTTATTTTATTTTTAAAAGCGATCTATATTTATTAATAATATGTGATTAAACGTTATAAAAATCTTATTTTAAAATTTTATCTAATTGCATAGTTTAAATATATATTTTTTTATTTTTATAAAACATCACTACACTCGACTTTATCCAATTACTTAACATTGCCATTTGTTATCGTTGGGAATTCATTATTTTACCAATCTGTCGATAACAATGTTCAATGACTACATTTTATAACTCATTTCTTCAATTTTTACTTACAACACGTACAATAATAATAATATGCTCACTCTTGTTATAATAGTAAGCAGCCTTATAATACTCATTCATAAAAATGAAGTCACAAAAGTTTAAAATGCAATAGATTTAGATATATTATTTAAATAATGTTATTATGACTGCGCATAATTGTATTTACTTTACCATATGATCGCTTACATAGAGCTTTCATTCAAGCCAGAAACAGTTGTATAACAACTATATTCTCCGCTAGAAGCTTTACACAAAAGCTTACAAAAAATAAAACAGACTTGATTTAAATAAATGGCCCGATGTTGTGCCCTTCCATTTTCTGTGGCATAAATAAAAACAGCTGATGCTTTGAAGAAGGTATTTTTATAGCCTTTCTTGCAGAGGTAGCCCAGGTGAGAGGGTGCGGGCAATATTCTGGAAATTACAAAATTATCTTGTATTTTATTTAATAAGTAGTAAATTTAAGAAAATGATAATTTCTACTGTAGTACGACACCCACAATAATATATTATCGTGTTGTAATATTTATTACATATCTTTTTCTACTTGTGTGTTTAAGTTTATTTCTTGTATGATCAATCGTCCATTTTTCCAACCTTGAGCCTAATTGGGTGCATCATTTAAGAATGGAACTATCATATCTTTAATTAAGTTTATCCGCCTAGCAATAGTTCATCACTGTCATATCTGTACTATCTCTGCATCTATATCATTCTGTGCATATCTCACAAAGTCCAACTGTTACGTGAAAATTCGGAAGCTTCTGAACTTTTTTGATCCATGCATGCAATCTTGCAACTTGTGCGATAATACGTGTTAACACATGAATTTTCTTGTTATAATGTCAGCAGTAAATACATGCACCTGTAAACGTGTTGCCATGATAAAAGGTGGCATTAAACTGTGATATTTATTTTTGCCTTTTTGGTTACTATCGGAATTATACGTGCGCAGAAGTTATGCGCACTATGTATGAATCGTTGTGTAAAGCAGGTCTCTATATTTTCGAGTATATAATCACGTAGAAGAGTAGTATTGAAATATTTTTCCAGACTTATACGCAGTGTATATGGAAACTATGTTTATCATTTTTGGTAGTATTGACATGTTTGTCAGAGACAACCATGTTATAAATCGGAAGCATCCATTTCTTGTTCTTTCTGAGAATGCCAAATAGGAGCGCAGTGACAGTTTTCAAACAAATCGCTTTGGTTATTGATATATTCCACTTACGTGAGAGTAACTTGAGACGCACGTTGTTTGATAGGTTTTTAAAATAGTTACTACTAAGTTCACTCCGAGCACTTCCATGTACATTTTTACTCATTATAAATTATCTTGTATTTTATTTAAATATTGTTTTTTTTTCGTTATAAAAGCTTTTAATTTGTAATTTATCATATTTACAATTCGTACAATAGTTAAAATTTGAACATGATGATTTATTTTATTAAAAAATGTACCAATCTGTATTGTAATAATCAGTTATTATTTCAATCGTACAGAACTAATATAAATTATAATTTAAATTCAATTCCCGTCAAGTACCTTCAGTTGATATTATCATTTATATAATATGTATAGTATGTACTTTTTTTTTTAAAAATTTTCCGTTCTAAATTATTAGAAATAAGTGAAGCGGAAATAAGAAGGCGCACAAAAAATGCGATGACACGCCTTACCACTATATGGAAGGATCGGGGAATTTCGATTGCCACAAAAATGATGCTTGTGCAAACATTAGTGTTCTCGATATTTCTATACAGAGTCGAGTCGTTGACCCTAAAGGCAAGAGAACGGAAGGCAATTGATGCCTTTGAGATGTGGTGTTGGCGCCGAATGCTTCGCATTTCTTGGACGGAGCACAGGACGAACCAGTCAATCATCCAGAGACTGATGATAAAGGAACGGCTCTCGACGATATGTCTGAGAAGAATTCTGCAGTTTTTTGGACATATTGTCAGGCGCGGACCGGACAACCTGGAGAGACTGGTAGTTTTGGGTAGCCTCCAGGGAATGCAAAGCAGAGGAAGAGCGTCTGCGCGATAGAGCGACCAAGTGAAAGAGTTGACTGGGGGCACCATCCATTCTGCCCTGAGAGAAGCGGAATATCGAGAAGGATGGAAAGTCTTGGTCGGTCAAAGGATGGCGAAATTTAAATGTGGTCACGATCCTCAGCCATGAGTGCACGACCAAGAAGTGAGAAATTATTATTCCATGATATTTTTAAAATTTACGAAATGACATAATAACACAATATAAGAGTAGGTACGATATCTTTAGTTAACAAATCTGTTTTACTCTTTTATAATCCTCTTTGCACGCCATTGGCACAACAGGCACGCGGTATCCTTTGTAGTAAATAAATCTAAGAAATGAATGGCTGATTTTATCTCACGTTTTTACTAAGGTCTTCATATCAACAGAAGCCGACGTATGGTATGTATTATTTAATTTTTTTATTATAAAGAAAACTAATTTATGTTAAAAAATATTATTTGAACCGAATAAACATTACGTCAAAACTTCTAACAAGCGTAGGTAATTCGGGTTAGCGAAACACTAATTAAATAATATAAATTTATTATCTCCTAATATATTATGTATCATTTTTATTACATAGTTTCATTAATTAAAAGTGATGAATAAAAATAAAATATTGTCACTAGAAATTCTCAATAATATTATGATTATATGGAAAAACAGATTCGAAAAATGTACCTATATATTGTATATAAAATGTACCTACTATCACCATCATAATGCATTGACAAGGGTTGAATTCGAAGGATTATAGTAATCGAGATTTAAATTGATGAAAAATAAGGCCTTATTAATTTTATGATTTTTTAATTACCCGCCATTCTCACAGCCCGAAAAGGTACATACTCGATAATCATGGCTCCCACATCCTGAAGCGGGCCCCAGGCTAGGATCTTTGACGAGCTCCCTACCTATCGCTAAAGATAAAGGCAGTGTGACGCTCTAAAATCTCTCGTACGTCTCGTAATCTAATACGTTCGTAAAATCAATGTGTATATTTAGTGTTTTTTTGTATATTTGAATTCATCTATTTGAATTATGGAGTTGCCGAGTATCGATACACAATTACAAAATCTATCGTACAATCACGTAATTGTAAACAATAACATTTTTGAAAAGAAATAGCGCCGCAGGCGACTGTTTTTTACTATTCGTGAGAATTTCTGATGAGTGTTTAAATCACTTATCTGGTCGATTCGCCACGCCGGGCCCTTCCTGAGCCCGGACCCCCAGGCTAGAGCCCTGTCAGCTCCCCCTTTGTGTGGGCCATGTCGATAATACACAAGCTGCCCACATAGTCAAAGGACGCACGACCTCTTCGCAGGCACTGTAGAGTCAGCCCTCTACACGCCGTCTCTCGCAACGTATTTCATCAAATCGTCTTATTTGAATTAAAATGTAGCCAAACTTTCTTTTCTGTTATAAGTAGTGAAAGCTATTAAGGTAGAACCTCGAAGCCTTAGTTTGTAACTTAGCTTAATTTGTTTTCAATTTGTGTTGTATTTTTGGTTATTGTAGAAATATTCGTATTAGGTAATAACCATCAGACTATAAAACAAATTTTGCCAATATTGAATGCGCATTTTGTTTACAGACAAACTTTAATTCTGTCTTTAACATACATACCTAATCCATGTTTCCTCAAACTCTAATTATACCTTTCTACAGCCTTACCCAGAAGGCAACCAATTTTTTTGTGTGCCCTGGTATAAATCGTATCTGTTCTGGCAGAACACAATAACTGGAGAATACTAGTTTTGAGTAATTTGACTTTGAAGTTATTAAAATGTTTGAAATGGTCTATCATGTGAGTTTATTAAGTAATCGTAAAAAGGATGACTTTAAAATAAAGACTGTTTATTTATTAAGAAGGTTTCCAGACGGTAAATTTTGAAATAAGGAACATTTAGGTATAACTAACTGTCATTTTTTCGAATTAGCGTCTTTTGCCAGAATAGTGAAGAAATGAACGGTAATGATTTGACGGGGTCCTGCCGCGTGTAAATAAACATGACGTAGGTATTATAATTTACCACTCTTTCACTCGTAAAGAAATCCTTATTTCTAGTACTCGTTGTCCGTTCAAAAAATGACAGTATGTTTAAATGTACCTACCTAACACTACATACAGTGAACATAATATTATATTTATATAAATAGAGGACATAAGATTTTTTTTCTGTACGTAAACTATTCCTATTCTATCCCCCAATCCCCTCCTCTATACAGTATTGATTATAATAATTTCTTAATAAGATTATCATAATACTATGTTCGGCACCTACTCATACGAGATAAATCTTACCATGTGAAGAAAATTTATGTCATACATACATAATTATATGTGATGATTTGTAAGTGATATAGCTGATGCAGATGATATAGTTATACTTTCACAAGACCCGAAAGACCTCCAAGGTAGAATGCAAGAATTCGGGGATGTCAGTCAAACGGTCGGCCTAAAGATAAACGTCTCAAAGACAAAAGTGATGAGGAACTGTTTTTCGGACCCTGCGATTATCTGTATTAATGGCACCCAACTCGAGCAAGTCAGCAGCTACGTCTATCTCGGACAGTAGGTGTCCATAGAAGGAAGCATGCACGATGAAATTGTTCGAAGAACAAAGCTGGGATGGAGTGCTTTTGAACGTCTGAATAGTATCTTCAAAAGTGATCTACCATTATGTCTTAAGCGTAGGGTGTTCGACCAATGTGTGCTACCCGTGCTCACGTATGGCTGCGAGACGTGGACCTCCAACACGACAGATGTCCAAAGGCTAAGAGTCGCACAGCGAGGCATGGAGAGGTGTGTGTTGGGCATCACGCGAAAGGACCGTAAGAGAAACGAATGGGTTAGGAAGCAGACAGGAGTACGCGATGTAATAAAAACGCGAAAGGACGGCCGCTGGATAAATGCCGTCATCTAGTGGTACCCAAGGGGCACAAAACGGCCACAGGGTCGCCCTAAAAGTCGCTGGATTGACGAACTGGTAAAGTTCGGCGGAAATACGTGGCAGCGAATGACACAGGATCGAGAGAGTTGGAAGAAGCTTGGGGAGGCCTTCATCCAGCAGTGGATTGACCCCGGCTGATGATGATGATGAAACACGTTTTATAAACCAAAATATCCTTGCTTGTATGTTGTTTATTATGTATAATATGAAAACCACGCTGTATTATGTTATAGATACAATAAATAATGGCTTTAATTTATAAAAGTATATTTTCTAACATTATTTCTCTAGGCGTCGCGCTACAGAAGTGATTCTCGCTTACAATGGGGTAATCGTCACCTTAATCCCATGTGTCCTGTAAAAACCCCATAGCCCTACGCCATTGTTTTGTTAGGGTTCCCCGCCGAACACTTAAAGTCCCAACATAACGATACTGGTGCAATTTATACCCCCCACAAACACGACGCAATATCTACGTGATATTAATGCGCTTTCAAATTTCAAATATAGGAGCATTTACATTCATTCATGAATCTGACTATTTTTCACAATCTGGCTATAAAAATATCAATTAAATGATAAATGATAAGTCAACATAACTATTTTTTTTATATTAAACCATTGTTATTTAGTGAATAATAACACAAGAGATTAAATTGACTATTCGTTATTGAACATAATAATATATTATTATACTACCCAATTTTCTGAGGAATTTAAAATATGTAGGTATCTGAAAACATTAAAAAGAAAAATATTATTTATTTTAAGTCAAAGATAAACTTACAATAATAATTGTAATAATAATTATTATTCTATAAAAATGTTATAAAATGTGAATTATTTAAAGGATCCCATCTTATTATTACGTATTATTTTATGGCTATAGTTATTATTACAATTTAGTTTATTAAGTTTTCTGTAATTTCATTAAGAATTTTTTGATTATTTCATAGTTTTAATATTTTTTATATTTATTTTAAATAACATCCTTTTTATTTCAAATTGCAAAATTCGTGTTTTTCCGCTGGGTGCCTCTGGTACTTCGCCTTAGGTATGTATTTAAATAATATGAAAGTTTTTCAATTTTTTGAATGTTCGAAATCAAAATGATTAATGTCTATAAAATTAAATTAAAGAAAAAAAAATTAAAGATGGCCAAAAGTATTAAAAGAATGCATTGTCGTCGTGTTCTGATATATTCTAAAAGTTTCAAATGTCTAGCTAGTCGGGAAGTTAGTTAAAAATCTTTAATAATGCAATACAAATCTTGGACAAATTAGAAAAAATTTGTTGGACTCACAAGAAAAAATATGTACCGGACAAACAAGAATACGAGCTAATAAAAACGTGGTAAAAATAATTTTAAAACAAAACATGTATATTATTTGATTCGTAAGGGAATCGTACCAATTATGGAATAGTTTCCTAATGCTGGATAGTAGGTATACAACTTTCTTGAAAAGAAAGTAGTGTTATGCAGTGGCGAAGGGTGGAGGACAACTGTTAGGATCCGACTTCCCGACTAGCTAGACATTTGAAACTTTTAGAATATAATATCAGAACACGACGACAATGCAATCTTTTAATACTTTTGGCCATCTTTAAGCAGAATTGAATTATTTTCAGTTAATTCTGTTTTGTATGTTTCGGAAAAAATCGTTAAAAGTAATATTCACTACTCACTATAATTGGTTGCTAAGGGGATCCTAGCAACTAAATTATTAATATATACGTGCGTTACTATGGAAATCAATATGAAATGTCAAAATAACATTTCAGTATTCTATAATATTTATTCAGTATTTCTATCAAGTACAAAAAAAAGTATTTGATTATACACAGAATTGTCAAGTTTATAGTTTTCAACAGAAAATTTAAAAACGTGGTAAATAAAGAGTTCTTTTTATCTTGTAATTATAACATTATTCAGTTTATTATATTTTTTTACCTACAGTATTAATTCAACAGTGAATGAAAATTAGTGTTAATAACTTGAATATATTACGTGGGATTGTTAGTTAGTTACCATGTTTGTACACGCATCTATAAACAAATACACTAAAAGCCACATTTAAATAATTCAGTCATCAAAGGTGTAATGCGCTCTATGCCTCTCAAATGATTTATTTATAAACCCTTTTAGCGTGGGTGCATTTATCACGACGACTCGGCGATAAAAGGTTGAAAGCCACTGACATAAATAGACAACGCGCACTGTTGTACTCTGACAATACGAAAATAATATTTTCGTATAGCTCTTTTGCGAAGCTGTGAGTTATGACATTGCGGACAATAATAATATTTTTTTATGGTGTTAACCTGACAATTTCTCGTGAAAATACATTGTTTTAATTAAAATAAAACACAATAATAATATTATGTAGTACTACTTCGGCTTAATTTAATAAGTAGTAATATTAAATTAAAAATTAATGTAATAAGTACTAATATTAAAAACAAGTACTTAATAATAAATAATTAGAACCATTTTCGTCCGATTCAAAGAGACATTGTCAACTGGTACAGAATAATACAATAATATCATCATCATCGGCCTGAATCTATCCACTGCTGGACCTCTCCAAGGACCTCTCGAGGCCTCTCCAAGCTGATTCCACTTCTCTCGGCCCTGTGCGTTGCGTTTCCACGTATTTCCGCAGAATTTTGTCATTTCATCGTTCCAGCGGCCTCTAGGTCTACCTTGCGACGTTTTGTACCTCTTGGATACCACTGGATGACTAAATTTGTCCGACGATTGTCCCTTATTTTAACGAACTCTATCATATCGCAAACCCTTGTCTGATTCCTTATCCACTCGTTCCTCTTTTTGTCCTTTAGCGTTATGCCCAGAATGCACCTTTCCATACCACGTTGTGCTACTCTTAGTTTCTGGATCTTTCTTCTACTCAGGGTCCATGTTTCACACGCATATGTATG
The DNA here is from genome assembly GCF_057557595.1 of Rhyacophila brunnea. Classification (NCBI taxonomy): domain Eukaryota; kingdom Metazoa; phylum Arthropoda; class Insecta; order Trichoptera; family Rhyacophilidae; genus Rhyacophila; species Rhyacophila brunnea. The sequence continues at coordinate 35,629,796 of NW_028232837.1, read as the reverse complement.
TGTTACGGGAAGTACACACTGGTTGAACTCTTTGCGCTTTAGGCACAGCGGAAGGTCACTTTTGAAGACATTATTCAGGTGGCCAAAACACTCAAGCGTCGCTTTACTCTGCTAACAATTTCATCAAATATACACCCATTTTTGGGCCTTTTAAAACTGATTATTACTTTATATTATGATCTTCTTAAAATCGAACAAGATTAAAAAAATATTACACAAAGGCACTGTGTCGCATTCTTCTGTATTATCCTGAGTTCATGTGAAGCATCCATTCATGATGAAATCCATCATTAGAGCCTGAAGCTCATGATCATACCAGTGCACCCCTAAGATTCAGAAGACTTGATTCTTATAGCACAAAAGTCAAAACCAATGCGCCTTGGTGAGATAGCATGTCTTACAGACGTACATAAGCTCAGGTAGCATGTACGCATTATACATACAATCATTACTATTTGGTCCTATAAAAATATTTATTCTAATGTGTTTTTTTTTTAAATAACCATGCCCTTGCTTTTTCATTCAAGGTGGTTGGGACTGTTGGGAGGGTTAGTTACATTGATGTGCAGTTAATTATATTCCTCCATTTATATCTTTAATTTTCTTTATGGCCAGAATTAAATATATTGTGTTGTGTTTCTTGTGTTGTTTTGTTGTTTGTTGAAGTCAATTTCATGATAATGCTATCTACATAGAGCTGTTCTGAGAGTCTATTGCTACTTTTCTAGTATAGGGCAGTCGTTGATGACATGCCACACAGTTTGAGATGTGTAGCTGTCATTACTAATGTGGTTACGAAGTTACATAAAAACAAACCGTGGTACCTAAGTATATGATATGCCAAACTTAAATTCCACCGGTAGTTGGACAGGTAGGTAGACCGAATGTTCGTATATCGGCGTGAATACAATATGCAACAATAAGGCCCATTTCAGACGGGACACCAGTGTCGCGCTCGTATATAATAAGGAGGCCATTGTATTCGAATAAATGGGCCGTTGTATTATGTTAATGAACGCTCCAGAGCTAATGAGTCAACGCGTGTCCGGTACACTTTTCCGTCGGCCGCTACATTCTCAAGCCGCCGATACACTTGTTTTTATTACCGCAGCCAGTTTTATGTTCTAATTTATAACGCGAAATTATGCGTTGACTCATTAGCTCTGAGGCGTTCGTAATCATAATACAAAGGCCTCCTATATTATATCGAGCGCGACACCAGTGTCCCGTCTGAAACGGGCCTAAGAATATATTATAATAATATATAATAATTATGTATTGTGTTGGTACACACAGCTTAATCCCTAATTAAATTCACTGCGCAATGTAATGCACTGAATACAGAATCATGTGATGACGTAAACGGAATACTTACATTTATAAATTGTGGCTATTCCGTACTCCTGATTCTAGGTAATTGTTCGGTTTATAAATGACGCCAAATAAGCGATGTTGACGTTACGTTCGTCGTAGCTAACTGAAGTAATCAATTAAACAAATATACAAAATTACTCTGCTTTTTTATATGTTGATTTATTTTCAGTAACATTGATGATATCCATGTTAAAATTTACCAGTCTAGCATGTATCCAAACATCATATTGTATTCATATCACTTTTCAAGTAAGGTAAAATGGCATTTTTTGTACTAAGTTATTCGTTTTTAATTTACATCAAAGTTACATCCTAACATTTTGGGGTCGTATGTTAAGTTGGTTGTAAGTTGAGTGTCTAAAATGATTTATCTGGAAATCGTGTACGTAAAAATTAATCAATTATATTTTCGATACCCCAGTTCAATAGGGGAACAACTCATAAAACCTTGTTCCAAGATAATGGCGTTTGAATTTTTTGCAGTAATTCTCATTTTAATTTTAAAGCCTTGATTTCGTTGAAAGTTTTTTTTTATATATTTAATTTAGTGGAATTCATCAATGCACAATGAAATTGTACATTTTCATAAGGAATTAACCAATAAATTTGATTATATAACGGAATTACTAATTAATCTCAGAAAGGGTTATTCGATTTTATGACACATTGAAGACATTTTAGACTATTTTTTTTATAAAGAGAAAATTTTTCTACATCGAATGGCATTCTTAACTCAAAACCTTTAAATATTGAGTTGTTCCCTTATTGAACTGTGGTATCGTTTTATTTAGTCATCTTTTTCCATCGTATTGAGGAATGTCATAAATCGAGGTATATACGAATGATTGAAAAATACCGCTCAATCAGACTAAGTCAAGTGCTTCGTATATCTTAGAAGAGTCTGAAAGTCGGAGATATTATGGAGTCCTGGTATGCCGTTAAATATAACCTTTAAGGTATATTCAACGGAGATACAGGAAGCTGGCATGATCTGTAGGAAAAACGAGAGCAATGATAAATTATTGCAGTTAATGGTAAATGAACGTAATAATTATTTTATTACATATAATATTACGTTTTAATTATAGAAGAAACATTTAAGATGAATGCTAAAATTCTGGTTTTCATTGCATCATAGCTAAATTTGTATGAAACTGACCAATCCAATTAACTTAGCAAAAAGAAAAATAAGAACATAGTGGCAAGTGATAAATGCTGTCTATCGTGCGGTCAATCTAATAGGACCATGTTAATATATTTTTTTGAATAACTTTTTTTTAAGATTAAGTTTTTAATTGAACGAAATGGTCTCAGGGCTTTTTTCAATATTTTTTTCTGTTTTTAGTTTAAAGTTTAAAAAAATAGTGTCGTTTTGAAGATTGGTTATTGACGATGGGTCAGTAACCTGAAACAGATGTGAACATTAATTAATCAATTATCGTAGAATTTAAAAACCACAATGGTACGGCAGCGCTCGAAATGGAAAAGTTTACGAACCGGAGCGCTCGGAAATTTTCTGAACAAAGTTATCAAATTTTATGTGCATTTTATAAACATGAGTGTGCTAAATTTTTTTGTTATATCTATGGCATATCTAGCTCAGACGGTCAAATTATTTTGTCCGTGAGACGTAGCGATAACTTTACATATTTCACGAACTGGAACGGCGCTCCGGTGCGTTCCGGTCCATTTCGAGCCCTGGGTACGGGTTATTTTGATAATTTAGTTCCTCTCTCTCTAAATTTTGCCGAAATGAGATATATATCGAATGGATTATTACCAAATACAGTAAATAATTATTAAGGGTAATAATTAATTACATTGAGAGATTTTTAGTAGATAGACGGGATTAATAAAGATTCGGGCATATGAAAAAATATCTCCGACGACAAAGTATCCTGTAATCATGATGATGGTATGTTGTGAGACACATGGCTGCTTTATGAGAAGATAATAATATGATAGAATAAAACAAAAGTTAAGTCTTGAATCATAGGAAATGTTCTGTGAGTAAAACCACACTACCTATGCTAGTCATACAAAAATGTTTTCATATTTTACGTTTATGGCAAGTCATAAAAGCACGTGGCCACTGAGCGTGTAGTCATTTTAATATAGCGCTCAGGAAAATGAACCCATTCAACACAATGCCATCAAACTGTTTTATCCCTTAATCCCCTTGTATACATATTGCCAGCTAGATTTTATGGAGCTTATTGACTTTCAACGATATTTGTTTATCGTAAAATAAACCTAATACACAAATATCAACAGTATTTGGTATACTAAATTAAAAAGTTAAAAAGATAATTCTTGTAGGTAGGTACTTTAGATGTTTCATACCAAAATTGTATTTATTATTTTAAAACAAAAACAACCAAGTACATCATATTAGTTGAACCGTATTTTTTAAGTAGATTTTCGTATACATTATATTACAGGCTTAGATTATAGAAAAATATAGATAGATCTATTCCATGTGTTTGTCCTTCAAAACATGCCGAACTTTTTCACGCATTTGCATCGCCCCCTTCACGCTTCCTCCGCGACCCTTTCGTGGGTTATTCGAAAATATGTGTGACAGTGTGCGTGTCGTAGTGTTGCCAGATATCGAATATTTATTCCAATGTTATAATTTTACAAGCGATGTTTTTATAAATTATATTATGGTAACACTGGCGTGTTGGCTATGCACTTGGTAAAACATTACTCACTAAAATCGGCTCATGCGGAGGGCTTGATTACAGGTAGGTATGCATGATTTTTTTTAAATGTAATATTCGTGATTTAACGATATATTCTTTGAAATAAAAAAAAAATACTTCAAAGTGCTTATATATAATTTTATTAGTATTACATACACCCAAAATACCAGTTTTAGTCTAATGGATATCTTCAACAATTATTTTTGGTCTTGGGTATAATCATAAATAAACAGATGAAGTGTTTATATACATAAATGCTACGAAATAGTTGGCCATGAAATTCATCTTTTCATAATCGTTGGTGACGTCAGTAGGTATACGTTATCGTGATATTTTTCATAACGGTCGATTTGCCACAATAGGTACTACGCCAGGCATACTAAAAGTTGTCTGATATTTAATATATTATCAATTAATACACAAATGCATTTTCACCATGAATTGACAGTTAACACAATAAAAGAAACTTAGTATTTATATTTTGGTGTTACCTGCAAGTTTTGTTTTACTTAAGGGGCTAATTTTTCGTTACTGCCCCGGGCGCTAAAATACCTTGCTACTCCCGTAGAGCTATCCTACTAATGTGTTGCAATAGCTTAAAATTAATTTGATGTTAATATTTTTTTTTTATTAAATTATGTCGTAAAATAATTATAATTAGGTATAACTATAATTTTATTCAACGAATAAGACACAAGATTTCAGAATGTAACATTTTATATCTAATATATAAAAATTAATATTTGTGTGTTTGTTTGTTCGTATTGAATGCGCAGCCATACCGTTCATCCGATTGCGATAAAACTTTGTAAACTTATTGCTTGCACTTGCGCGAAGAGTATAGGCTATACTAATATATAAAAATGAATGTATGTCTGTCCCGTATGCGTTCCTATACCATTCATCCGATTGCGATGAAATTTTGATAAGTGGTTATATGCACACCCATAAAGGTTTCTGAATTAGAAAAATCATCATCTTCTTCTTCTTCTTCTTCTATTCTATATTTTTCTATTCGTATGGTTCCTATACCATTCATCCGATTGCAATGAAATTTTAGTAAGTGGTTGTATGCACACCCATGAAGGTTTCTAAATTAGAAAAATCATCATTTTCTTCTTCTTCTTCATTCTATCTTCTTTTATTCGTATGGTCCCTATACCATTCATCCGATTCCAATGAAACCTTCGTCAGTTTTTGTGGTAACACCCGCAATGGTTTTTGAATTAGTACAACCATCTTCTTCTTCTTCTATTCTATATTTTTCTATTCGTATGCGTTCCTATTCCATTCATCCGATTGCAATAAAATTGTCGTCAGTAATTGTGCCAACACCCGCGAAGGTTTCTGAATTAGTACAACCATCTTCTTCTTCTTCTTCATTCTATCTTCTTTTATTCGTATGGTCCCTATACCATTCATCCGATTGCGATGAAACCTTCGTTAGTTGTTGTGGTAACACCCGCAATGGTTTTTGAATTAGTACAACCATCTTCTTTTTCTTCTTCTTCTTCTATTCTATATTTTTCTATTCGTATGCGTTCCTATTCCATTCATCCGATTGCAATAAAATTGTCGTCAGTAATTGTGCCAACACCCGTGAAGGTTTCTAAATTAGTACAACCATCTTCTTCTTCTTCTATTCTATATTTTTCTATTCGTATGCGTTCCTATTCCATTCATCCGATTGCAATAAAATTGTCGTCAGTAATTGTGCCAACACCCGCGAAGGTTTCTGAATTAGTACAACCATCTTCTTCTTCTTCTTCATTCTATCTTCTTTTATTCGTATGGTCCCTATACCATTCATCCGATTGCGATGAAACCTTCGTTAGTTGTTGTGGTAACACCCGCAATGGTTTTTGAATAAGTACAACCATCTTCTTCTTCTTCTTCTATTCTATATTTTTCTATTCGTATGGTTCCTATACCATTCATCCGATTGCAATGGAATTTTGGTAAGTGGTTTTATGCACACCCATGAAGGTTTTTGAATTAGAAAAATCATCATCTTCTTCTTCTTCTTCATTCTATCTTCTTTTATTCGTATGGTTCCTATACCATTCTTCCGATTGCGATGAAACCTTCGTCAGTTGTTGTGTTAACAACCGCAAAGGTTTCTGAAATAGTACAACCATCTTCTTCTGCTTCTACTTCTTCATTCTTTCTTCTTTTATTCGTATGGTCCCTATACCGTTCATCCGATTGCAATGAAACCTTCGTCAGTTTTTGTGGTAACACCCGCAATGGTTTTTGAATTAGTACAACCATCTTCTTTTTCTTCTTCTTCTTCTATTCTATATTTTTCTATTCGTATGCGTTCCTATTCCATTCATCCGATTGCAATAAAATTGTCGTCAGTAATTGTGCCAACACCCGTGAAGGTTTCTAAATTAGTACAACCATCTTCTTCTTCTTCTTCTTCTTCATTCTATCTTCTTTTATTTGTATGGTCCCTATACCATTCATCCGATTGCGATGAAACCTTCGTTAGTTGTTGTGGTAACACCCGCAATGGTTTTTGAATTAGTACAACTATCTTCTTCTTCTTCTTCTTCTATTCTATATTCTTCTATTCGTATGCGTTTCTATTCCATTCATCCGATTGCAATAAAAATTTTGTCAGTAATTGTGCTAACACCCGCGAAGGTTTCTGAATTAGTACAACCATCTTCTTCTTCTATTCTATCTTCTTCTATTCGTATGTGTTCCTATACCATTCATCCGATTGCAATGAAACTTTGGTGAGTTGTCGTGCGCACGCCTGCGAAGGTTTCTGAATTAGTACAACCATCATCTTCTTCTTCTATTCGAATGCGTACCTACACCATTCATCCGATTGCAATGAAACTTTGGTGAGTTGTCGTGCGCATGCCCACAAAGATTTCTGAATTAGAAAATCATCTTCTACTTCTATTCGTATGCGTTCCTATACCATTCATCCGATTGCGATGAAACTTTTGTCAGTTGTTGTGCGCACACCTGCGAAGGTTTCTAAATTATTATTATATAAAATACAAAGTTTGTTGTTTGTTTGTTCCATCCAATTTTGTTTTTTTTTTACTACATATTAATAACATTAATAACGTTTTAATATTTTGGATTCGATTTTAATTTAGTGTTCTTATGTTTGACCTTTACTCCTATTAGAATTATTTTCATATTGCCATATTGTATTACACTGATATTTTAATATTAAAAAAATAATTACCTTTTATTATTTTTCAAATATCTAAGATAAATATAACCACGAAGCGACCCTGTGCGAAGCCGGGTACTTCAGCTAGTATATAATAAATATAATTTGAAAACATACTGGGGAGAATCTAGCAGATACAGATTCGTGTCCCGTCGGGTGTCGTATTTTTTTTCTTCTACAAAATGATTTTTTCTAGTGGTAACCTATATGCATGACATGTTTTCAAATTATGTATATTAACTACTATAACTTTATTATTAACATACACAAACGTGACGTTTACACAATACTCATGAGGGTAATAATTAAACAGACTTTTTTCAAATATTTTTAATAAAATAGTGTATCTTGTATGTATATCAGTGCCTTTATTAAAAAAACATCTGAGATTCTCTGGCACTTGGACTGAAATATGAAAACTTTTATTTGTATCTTGCAACGTTGCAACTATACAATGCAGCTTCCCACATTCAAATCTTCGTCTTTATTTGATAATTGATGTCATCTCCTGGAGCTGAGTTCACTCTGGCCGGTTACAACAATTCTAAGGCGAAGAATGGAAATTTTTACATTACCCAGAAGAGAATAAAAGAAAAATGCTATCTTGATGCATACGAGAAAGTTTACTCTGCGGCTACACAATATATTTCGCGGTCTGCTTGTATTTTTATTATCAACAAAAATGTCTGGAACTTTTAAATATTGTCGGGAGTTTAGTAGCATCTATCTATTTTTTCTGTAATAAAAGAGATTATTTTAAGAGAAACCGATCGCCAGCCTTCATGAAGTAATTTCGTGTTCATTAATAAATTATAGAATATCGTGTCAAAGTCTTCATAAAAATTACTTTATAAAAAAACAACTTCGAAAAACCTCATAAATATAATATATATTGGAAAAAAATACCCATACATACATGTTGAAAAATCAACATTGTTAGAAGGATCACCACTAAGGAATCCAATCCAGAGCAAAATCTTTAATCCTTGGATTTCGGGATTACAATTTGACGATCCTGGGATCCCGAGACTGGTCCTGGGATTGACGTTTTTTCGATACTTACCTAGTTAATATGTTTTAATATTATTTATACAAATATCTTTGATAAAATCGGTCAAAAATGTGTAGTATAATTATTTATACTATTTTAGACATTTAATGTTAATATTGTAGGTATACGTTCAATCTTGGAAATACATGGGTTTAATGGAGTAAATAATATTGTAATGTTGTAAATATATAGATGATAATGTAAAAGTTAATCAGTTTTCTTTATTTATGTATTCGGCGTAGAAACAAGTGCTTGCCTGCACGCCCGTGGCACTGGTGGTTAGACGCCGTTCGCGTGCCAGAACGTCAGTGGCGTCTAGTTGGTTAAATAAACGAATTTATTATTTTTCTAATGTCCTTAAAAATAGTTATTTATTATCCATGAGCATCCGGCGGTTCCCCTTGTGACATATGCAGGTACATATACTTAACTAACATAATTTTGTACACATATTAATTGATTGTGATTGATAAAAAAATCAATCCCGAAGGTTTCTGGATTATGTTTATTAATCCCGGGATTCATAGGTATCAAAAATTGTCCGGGATCCCGTGATTGGATTCCCTAATCACCACTGTAATTCCTACATCTAATAGAATTAAATCATTTACGTACAATCTTTACGGTATATCAGCCAACCGCACGATATACAGCATCATAAAATACCACGCATATCATGCGTCGAACTATTTTGATTGCAATAAAACAAAAAAAACACAAATATATTTTTAAAATAAGTACTTACTTTTAAGTGTATATTTATTATTATATCAGGTTAAATAATCAGAGAATTAACGATGCTTAGAGCAAACATATCGTCACCTTACTATTAAGACCTCGTAAGTCCGATATTATGTAAAAATGAAGTTTGACAAAATTTAAACAAAAAAATATTTTAAATCACATCAAAACCTCGGTTCTCTAGAGTCTAGACTAGTTAACTGTCCATCTATCGACAAATTTTAAAAACTCGTAGGTCTTGTGGTTTCAATCATGGAATTAAAACCTCGCATTTCATAACCAGTGTTAATAGATTCATCGATTAGAGAGGTGTTTAAAATATTGCTTTTATTTCGTTTTTTTCTTCCCCTCAACATTCTTCTCAATCAGACTTACGAGGTTTTAATAGTAAGGTGACCGATATATTGTATATATTGTTATTGAATTAATCGGTACTATTATCATCACAAGCAAAGATAAAGATACAGTTTAGGTATAAATATATATAGCACATCGTAACTAATATGTCATACTGATAGATGGGAATGTTTTATTTTCTCATTGCATCGGTGTCAACTAATTAATAATCTTAATAAATTCAGAATTAAATACGTATTACAAAAAAATGTTAAAAAGTCATCGTATTATAAATGGTACAGTGTGTCCGTGTGTAGTATCACTGACAAATATTTACCTTTCTATCAGTATATATCGTCGCCCCAAAAGCAAAAGGGCACATGTGCAATTTTGACGGTTTTGAGTTATCAATGCAGTTTTCTTCGTATTTTTTTTCTCTACATTATAGGAAAAATGGTATTTGTGAAGCAAAACCCATGAATTCATAATTGAGCAAAGAAAATAAAGGTTACTTGTGTATTTGTAAATGGATCTTCATTTAGTGTATAGGAAAAAGGTAACACGTACACGATTTTAGCAACTATGTGCAATGTTTACAAAAATAATATAGGAAAAAGGTAACGAGTGTAATTATTTAAAAGTGAGTAAGGGCCTTTGTTGCTTGTGTGTAAAAGGTAGCATGTGACTTAAAACATCTTAAAAATCAAAAATTGACAAATTATAAAAAATATAAAAATTGCATTTCAATCTTGAGTAATTAGGTCACATGTGTTCCAAATTTCATTTCAAAATATTAAGTAATAACTTCTCCACGATTTTTTTTCACTCCAAAAACACTTAAAATGCGTTTTTCTCAAATCTCAATTTATGCACAAGTACCCTTTTGCTTTTGGGGCGACGATATTATATTTTAAACAATATAACAGTACATACCTATAGCAATTATGTTTTTTTTCTCTCTTCGTATTCTGTTTTATGAACATGACATATAAAATCCGTTAAAATGATGTATATTATTACTTTTAATTGGACAAATGACGCCACCATGCGTACACCTCACAAGTGTATAATGAAAATATGACCTTGCCGTTTTACAGGTAACATTTTTTAAACCCTTAATTAATTTACGTGTTGCTGTCTGAATACTTCGAAAGTATTAAAACAGTTATTAATGGTGTCGTTAACCATTGCGAATTGCTGCGAAAGTATATTTGAAATACCTGCCTAACAATGCTTGGCGTAAACAAAGTCATAGATCGCCAAACCAATTTAAAATATAATCACCTATCTATATTATTATGTTTTATAAAATGTATCATTTCATTATTTTCAAAACGTTTAGTTGTATGGCGGGTGGGTGTAGGGCCCACAGGTTCTCAAACTTATTTCGACTACCGCTCGCTTTGAGATTTGAAAAAAACTAGTGCCTCCCATATTTTTTAACTTACCTTTTTACATTACCATCTGTTGTGTATTTTAAAAATTTAAATAATTTTTAAACATGCATTATTATATGGATAGAATTGATAGGATGGGTGTGACCATAGAGGTATTAAATAAAAAGAGGGGCAAGAAATTGGCTTTCTCATACAACTGAATGAAGCAGGCCAACAATAGCCGACAACTTACGAGAAATAGCGACGCGATAAAAAATATTCAGGGCATCACGGAGGATTTACTTTGGTCATTATAACGTACCCATATAATATAATCTTAACGTGGAAATTTTGCCGCAACTTGCTTACCAGCCCGCCTCACCATACTTTTTCACTATACCAGCCTGCTTCACCATACTTTCATAATATAACCTGCCACCCCTTGGGTGTGACCCATATCCTATCTCTGAGATCAAAGGATCTTTCAATGAGAGGAAATAAAACTCATACTTAATCATATTTAGAAGTATTTTTATTAACATTAAAAGAAGGCTTTGAATTGAAAACTTATCTAATGTGAAGGGTGAATCTCGTGCATTTCGACGAGTTTGTTAATATCAGTCTCGAATTCACTTAAAAACAGACGTAAGTCGCCGCGTTCAGTAACTTGCAGCCTTGCTACAGCAAATTTTTGTATGACAAAAAATATCGGAAATCACAGACAATTTTATTTAGTTAACTTAACCATGGACTGCGTACCCACATACAATATAAAGCTGCATCTACATTATTACATGCGTAGGCGACTTTAATTTAACCGTCTGTACGGGATTCCAAGCATTCGAATAATACTCTCCAACAAAAAAAGTTAGGCAAAAACCGGAAGCCGCTGTTATCGACTAAATGGGAGGAGCTTGTTAGTTTATAATGGGATTGCGGTTAAAATGGGAGGAGCTTGTAGTTCACAGTTTTAACACGTGGCCAAGAAGATGTTGTTCGAGTATAAATCGAATCTCAACTGGTGTCGTATCTGGATTCCGTCGGATTTTTATAGATAGAATTTGTCTGCCGTCGCCCCTCTAGATTTTCTTAACGCCCCCTAATTTTCTTTGAGCCTTCTACTGCCCCCCTGAAAGTCTCCAGCGCCCACAAGGGGGTGTTATCGCCCACTTTGAGAAAGACTGGTGTAGGCGATCGTATAGGGATATTCACAGAAACAACCATAGAGTAATAACATAATACAAATAATACAGATATTCAAGAAATATAAACATACCACATAAGAATGATGTTTGATAGTTTTGACATAAATTAGATAATATGACGTAGTTTGAGCAAGGCTGAACAAAAGAAAACCATGCAATAGCTTCATGTAAGAGCAGTCGAAAATTGTTACCATTATTATTATTTAATAATAATGGTAACAATAATTAAAATACCCTATGCGATTTGTACGCAGAGAAGAAATCGCAATCTGTGCAATTTTAATAGCGCCTGTACACGTGCATGGATTTACTGGCAGCAATAGAGCGTATTTTAAACTATCTATGATCGTGACAATAAATGTTTATATGTAAAAGTGCTGACTGTCTCTCCAATTCCAACTCATTCAGGGTGAGTGAGATGCGATATTATCATGTTATGATACTATTTCGTATTATTTGACGTGGAGTGAAAAATGGTCAACCTGAAAATCTATTCGTAGTTCATTTTTTTGCCGGCAGGTTCGCCATTATCGTTCTTCTGCGCAGGCGCAGATCGAAAAAATTCTGAAGCTTCCGAACTTTTTTGATTCATACATGCAATCTTGCCAACTGCAGGATAATACAAAATATGTTTACATATACATTTTCTTGTAATGGCCACGATAATATTTACTGTCAATAGTATATCTTCGCAAGTGTAAACGGGGTATAAGGTTTAAGTGGTTCCACCATATTTTATAGTGATGAATAGAGAGACATCCATTCCAACACGCTTGTATCATCTTTGTGGATTTTAGACAGTCCCTCAGGTAATACGTACCGGATGCAAGTCTCAATAACATTTTTCAGCGGTTCGGATTTCACCGCACTTACATAAAAGTAAGGAATTTAATTATACAAACATTTTGTATATCTGCAGCGTATGTGGTTTAGCTTTACAATGTATTTGCGAGGTAGCTGGGGTCTACCATTGGGTTTATCACTGGAAGAGAGAAGCATATCATTCACAACACCAACCTTCTTAAGGAACATAGTTTCTTTGGCGTACATTCTTTTCTGTCATGTAGAAAGGCTTTCTTGACTTTACCCTGCATTCTGGCAAAGAAACAATTACAGTATCAAGCAGAAGTTTAGAGGTTTGAAATTTTTTTATACTTGTATAGAGTCACTCTGTTACGTTTGAGCTTTGGTGAAAGGACATTATTGACGAGGAGTACCTACTGGTATTGCCACTATTGCTATTATATATTTTAAACTATCGTGACAACAACTTTACTGTTTACACGTAAAGGCGCTGACTGTCTTTCCAATCTCATTCTTCAAGAGTAAGTGAGACGCGATGTTGTCATTTTATGGTACTACTTGACAGGTCGTAAAAATTGATTAACCTCAAAATGAGTCTCTCCGCGGTGTAGTTCGTTTTTTTGCCGACAGGTTTGCCACTGTTGTTCTACTGCGCAGACGCACATCGAAAAAATCCCAACTGTTGCATGAAAATTCAGAAGCTGCCGAACTTTTTTGATTTATGCATGCAATCTTGCAACTTACATGGTTTTTGTCATTTTTTTTGTTGTGGCCGCGATATTACGTAGTGTCAGCAGTAAATCCATGCACGTGTAAACGGGGTATAATACACAATTACATACATTTTAATTAGGTAACTATTATATTTTTGTGTATGTACATATCACAATTGTTGATAATGCTATTTTTAGTCTTTAGAGGGTTACAAAATATGATCGTTAAGTGTTTTGTTTTTTCTTGTGCTAAGAAGACGAGATAAAATATTTTGAATAATTTAACATGATCGAACAATAACAGTTGGGAGAATTCTTTACGTAAAAATATCATGTACGAAGAAAATTTTAACGAAACCATCAGGATTTATAAAATGCTGGAGAGCATTCTTTTTGCATTTCCAGAAGTGATAATTAATAAAAAATGTAAAAATAAATATTTTAGATAAGTACAACCATTATTTGAAAATAATGATAGGCCATTAAATTTAGAATAAATAATTTTAGAATTGAAAACTACACTCATAATATTTTGATAAAACTTACTTTTCTTCTTCTTCTTTTTCTTATACCTTATAGATTGATAAAATGGCTAATATTCATGTATCGCAAAAAAAAACAAAGTAAGAATTATGGTGTAGATCTAAATACAAACCCATGATCCGCGACTTCATAATCGCTAACTTTATCGCTGATCTACCAATACGTAATTTAATTACCTATAAATAATGAAGTCCCTTATAAAATCTGTGCAAATTTAAAAAAAACATATTAAAAAAACATGTTTTTAATTTTCACAATTTTATAAAATAAATAGTCTGATTAACAAACTAAAACTTGTAAACATAAAACATCTGAAACTTTTATTATGCTTATGTACATACATAATATTAACGTCGTTGAACTGTTAAAACCTTCGATGTGACAATTTTGTTAATATAGTTTTTTTTTTTAAATATATTTTCCATTCGTTTATTATACCATATAGCTTAGTTCAATATATAACCAAAATTTAAACATAATAATTTATTATGGAGCTCTATTTGCAAAATGTCATCTTCCTTAATGTAATACCCTCAGGTATATGACGCTGTATATATTAATACACCTTCAATATATGTAATAAATTATCAGAAACCAGTTACAAAGTATTATTAATTTTTATCTATATTAAGCAGAAATCTATTACCTAGAGTAGTGGACATCTTAAAAGCTCCGATACATGTTCAAAGATATCTTATACCCAGTTAACAAAAAAGTTTTCATCTGTGAAGAATCGATTCACAAATGTAGACATAATAATATTTTTATTTCTTTCTTAATTTGATGTCCTTTAAAATACGCAACCGCTAAACAGCGCATGGCCTGCATTAACTGACGGGACGTCAGTGATGATACCATAATGTTTACAATGTAAGTAGTCATTACATCAGGGCTATGATAAACCCTCAATGATGACGAGCCCACTCCCATTACCTATTATTATTCAGATCAAGTGAAGTTTTTACACTTATAATTTGTGTTAATTAACTATTTTTTTTGTTCAACGAATAATTCATAAGATTTAAGAATGTAACATTCTAATTATTGGCTGATCGCCAATAGTAGCTCAATTTGGGAAACGCTTCAGAGTATTAAAAATTAAAAGCCATTAGTAAAAATTTGTCACGATTAAGTATGTTTCCTTTAGCATAGTGGTATATGTGCATGGGCGTGATACCCGTGAGACAGAACAGGTTCGATTCATGCGGGGTGTCTTACTTTATTCAAGAAAAAAAAAATTCTATCGATTATAATTATGTATGTTCTATAATTTGTGTGTTTTTTATAAGTTGTTCTAGTTGAAAATGTCCATCTGAGGTGGACAATTGCGCTTTATTAAATTAAAACAATATAATTTGTGTGTTTATAAAGTAGTTTTTTTGTCTCTGCTGTAAAATTTTAATTTTGTCACATCGGAGTTTTGAACAGCTCAATGATATTATAAAACTGCATTTGCAATTTTTTCAGATACCTATACAATAGTTGATTGCAATCTGAACGAGTTAACACAAAACTCGAAAAAGAGAAATGGCTGTTTGACATGCAAAAATTAATCTTATACCTATAGTTTAGGTAGGTATATTATAGTTTTTTGTCATTATTTTTAATGTTTGTTGGCGATGTCTGGACATTGACTTAGCGTTTTTGTTATTCCAATTAAGTCTGGGTTTATCGCATGCGTTTAAATATATATTTTTTCACCCACATAAAGACTCACAATTAAACGTTTTTCATTAATTTAGTACTGGATTCACCGGTTTACCCGGGAGAGCTTTTAACAAGGGGCTTTTTTGCCGTTTGTATTTTTTTTGTATGTACATAGGTACATAAAGTTATGCAAATGATTTTGAAACAAAATAAAATGAATATACCCCTGGATTTGGCGGAAATATCGAATTGTTAAAAAAGCTCGTGTATTTATTTTTTAATAATGGAAAGAAAATATTTTCTCTTATTTGAAAATGCTTTTCAACTTATTTATCGGTTGGTAGTCATGTTTTTTACCTAGTGAGAAATTATATCCGTATTTTGAGCCTTAAATTAATGAATTAAAAAATATTAAGTAAATTCTTATTAGTATTACTTTAGATTCATATTTCAACGCTTTCTCGCCTTTTCGTATCACAGGCACGGATTATTTTAAATGTCACGGCACAATATTCAAATAATCAAATTTTCATAGCACACTGAATTATACTTACCTACTATGATTTTTTCCAATTATGATTACCTACCTCTCTACTGTAATCTAATATCCTCAGTGGGTCTATTCAATACACAAGGCGGTTGTCGATGGTAATTTACCATATTTATGTATTGCGGTATTATAATAAAATTGTTACAATAAGTTAGCCATTAAAATGACTATCTCGCTCTAAAAGTTAACGCAGCTAAGAGACATAGCACTCTTTACATAGCACTGTTTACCAGTTTAGACGGTTAATTTATTGTAACAATTTATTAACCACCCGAATACGTAAATATGATAAACTACCGTCGATAGCCGCCTTGTGTATGAAATAAACCCGCTGGTCATCTTAATAAAAGCTTCAGACGATCGAGCGAGATTTTTTGGAGTAGGCTTGGAGTATTTATAAACTCAATTTATTAAGTGGTCACAATATTCATATTATTATTATTTAAAACAAAGTACTTAATACACATTGGGTATTAAAAACTACTTCGACAATCTTAGATATGGTTACAAAATACATCTCTATATATAATAAGTGATGGAACTTATTTGATTACATGTTTTTAAAAGGTTCTCCCTCAGGTAGAAACTCATGGCCGGACGACTTTATACGAATTATGTCCCAAAATCACGAGAATTTTTAAATTAATAAAATTAATTTTGTTTTGTTTAAATCAAACAATTATTCCTACCATAATAATGTATATGATTAAGACAATGGTAACACTACTTATAATGCATAGCATCAGCTTATATGTATGTTATGGATCAATCACTATAAGCGTCATGCCATGACAATCGAGTTGGTATCTGAATTGTTGCGTGTAATTGGTATTTTAGATTGACGATGCTCATAATGATTGGCGTTAGTTATTTTGTCTACCCGTGTAATTATGGCATAATAATAGTATGAAAAAATGTGTTCTTCAATCAAAATTTTCATAATTTATTAAATATTTATTTTTATTGTTTGTTTATCATATTAATTAATATATGTACTATTTATTAACGTATTGTTTTCTTCTTTTTCAGGTAATTACCAACAAGATTTATATTGAAGATTTCGAATATCTTGGCATATTATAAAGGGTATGCATTTATTGTTATTATACTGATATAAATTTTCCATAAATAATACACATTTTAAATTTTCTGTAGGTAAACCAATTCAAAACGATGACTATTTCATACCCACATTAATCGACTATTTTAATCAACGCAATGGAACTTATATTATGTAATGTACTAATGTATATATTATTGGATGTATTGATACGTTTTTCAGCGAGAGCTGAAAACGGGAAAAAATGTTTTTGAATTTGTTTCATTAATTGATGAATGAATGATTTACATAGTAAAACGTAATTATCTGAATCGGTTGATACCTCACGGAGATAAAATGGCTGCCGGAATGCAGTTATCAGTCCTGATTACCCTGAACTTCTTTTTTTACTTTCATTTACGCATCTGAGTCATCAGTGGCGTAACTAGGATTGGTGTCACCTGGTGCGGTAAATTTACACCCCCCCTCCCACAAACACACATATAATTTTTCATTAAAACTACTTATAATAATACTTAATAATTCCTCCACCCTTCACTACTGATATTATGGGAATGGGACGACTGGCCTCCGGACAATTGGACGCCGCACTGTCGTAGACACGTGTAGACGAGGTATTTTGATCAGTTTCTATCTACTACTTAGTAGTTTGAATTCATTTTACTCTTAACATAATGTGTTCTTTATCGCGGATTGTGAATTACCATGCCTAAGGCTTTATATAAAATAAAAAACTCTTTTTTTCGTTGGAACTTAAACATATGCACGATTAAATCATTGTTTACGTGTGCATATTTACATTCTCACCAACTATTAAAATATAATCATTGAAATATAAATAATAATAATGAATAAGTACCTATAAGTACCTAACGTCTATTTATTTTCGAATTCCGTGGCGTCCAGTTGTCCGATGCCAAATCGTCCTAGACCCGATATTATCTAGAAACGCACTGGCAATATATTATATTTCCCGAATTTCGAGTTTTTCAATTTACGGGGTACCATATGCTAAAAAATCGTTAAAAGTTTTTATACAGATATATTATATTCACAGTCCAATTGACTATTATGTTCTCCAGTAAGTATAACAAACTCCTAATGCAATTATTTAGCTCAGAAGCACCAGTTATTATTATTTTTGTCTCGGCTAAATTCCTTGCGCGGCCTTACCCCCGACCTCAGACGTTCCAATTAAGTTAACTATGTCGTTTTCCTTTAGTCGCAGCCTATAAACGTAATTACAAGTCGCTAGAGGATTTATGTATCAATCTTTAACTTAATTCTAGAAGTTAGAGACCGTTTCGCGTCGAAGATTATTGCCTGCTCAATAAATTGTATGGAAGGTTGTTTATTGGCCATTTTGCAATACTGTGGCTACAAAAGAAATGATTCATATTCGAATTTATACTATTTAAATTGAAATTTTGATACCATAATTCTATAGGGTAACAATTCAAGGTTTTGAATTATTAATGCTGTTCGATGTAAAAGGGTGATTTCTTTTTAATTTAATAAAAAAACAATCTAAGTATTCAAAACTTTCTTCAACGGGTCATAAAATCGAATAACCCTTTCTGGGATTTATCATTAACTCAATTATTGTCTGTGTTGATTTTTTTTAAGCGGTAAAATTTCATCATGCATTGCCAAGATCATTACTAAATAAAATTAAAAAAAAAAATTTACCCCAAAAATCAAGGCTTTAACATTGAAACGAGAATTTGTACAAAATTTTCAAACGCCATTATCTTAAAACGAGTTAATTTGAGTAGTTTACCCATATAATTACTAAGGTATCGATTTATTTAATACAGATAAGTACATAATTTTACAAAACCTCAGAAACACACACCCACTAATTAGATTGTTTTTAGACCGACTGAGACTTGAACCCACAACCATCGCATTGCAAAATTTGTATCTAAAGTTAAATTCAGTTAATATTGGCCCCCATCGTTTCTAATTTTAGCAGTGGCGAAAGGTGGAGGTAGGCTGTTAAGATTCGATATAAATAGTGCACACAAAACATTGTCAGTCAAACGTATTTGTTTTCATTGAACTAAGACTCAAATGTGTGTATAGTGTTTGTTTGTTTTTAAAATTCAATTAAATCTTGCTTTTTCAAGCCATAGTAGATAAAAGTCAAAAATATTCGTTTATCTATAATGTATCTAAAATTATGCCATTAAACAAAATATATAATATTTTAGTTATTTTATAAAAAGAAGAAGAATTTTAATCGAGTATCGTTTGGTTCAGACAGCGCTTAATGAATTTTAAAAAAGTAACCAACACTATCTGTAATATTATTTATTTTTAATTCAACGAAAACCAATAAGCATGACTGAAAAAGTGTGCATTATTTTGTCAGATCACCCATAACAAATGACATTATTAATGGACAACGCACTCAATACAGTAGCTAGCAAGTAAATTCGCACATAGCGACATTCACACATGTATAGGTAGACGTCAAGCAATTTCCATTATGCGATATCGAACCCGTTCGAACCGAACCATTCGGCAGACCGACAAAAAGCATCGGGAATTTATAGCAATATCACTTTTATTGTAATGGCGTTAGAACAGATTATGCCATTCGGTAGACCCGACAAAAAAGTGAATGTCATTTTTTTCCAGATGCTTCGTTCATATTACTTCCATTGCCCATAACATACTTAAGTTATTGTGGTTTGGCTTAGACAGGGCTTCGTTGAATTTAAAAAAACTAACCAGAACCATCCGCAAATTGTAATCTTAGTTCGATGAAAACAAATCAGAACGACTGACAAAGTTTGGTGTGCACTATTTCTATCGAATTTTAATAACCTACCTCCACCCCTCGCCACCCCTGCTACTTATATCGTAACATATATCAACAATAAACATAACCAAAGATCTCAGATAATAAGTAAGTACTCGTCACTCAAATTTATTATATTAGATATAATGATTAGTAGTTATTAAACCTTTCAATTAAGCAGTTGATAATTAATCTCTCAATTGAATAGTAGTTCCACGCATCCTGTGTTTGTCCGAGAATAACATAAAACTATTAAATACTAAATTCACATAAATATATGTAACTAAATTAATATTATGCACTATGTTTATTTATTATGTTTTATATGGTAAAAAGATTTAAAATTCTAATACATAATATAAGGTATAATTTGTCGCTTCATTTTATTCCATAACACCAGCTGTTTCAGAACAAAGTTAACTTTTTACAAATTTTCTGTTCACATTCCCGACTTAGACGAACATTACTTAGTCTGTGACACGTCACAGGTGTGATATAGCGAAAGTTTCTGCCACCTGTGAAGTTCCTTGGCATGTTTCCACAAAAGAGCTTTTGACTTAATATACCATTCGGTGTTTGTAATTTATTTGAAGTTGTTTGCATATAATAATAATACTAGAATGATGTATAAAAATATTAATAATTACTGCAAGTATTACGGCTTTGGCTGAGCTTTTTAAGTTGACTGTAATTATTTTTAGGGAAGATGAAGAGGTCGGATCTAGGGGTGGGGGCGATGGAACAGAATGCCAGGCATTGACCTTTGTGATGATGTTTGATGGCTCCGTGGTCTGGTTTTAACTGTCACTCGCGCGGTATTGTTGTTTTGGGTCACCCGGTTCGTACACTCACGCACTTTGTGACATAGTTTTATGGATTATATGTGAGGGTGTATGATTGATGCTGGTAGATTCTGAATGAGTCTGTATCTATTGAGTCAATCACCTAAGCGACGGAAAGCTATTAGAAGCCCGCTCACGCCCGCTATCGAGATGCAACTGAATGTTCTTTGTAACACCGTCTCTCATAACCCGTAATTGCTTATTGATTGTCTGACGACAATAACACTGGGCATTACGAGGTGGGTGAGGAGATAAGGAGTGGAATGGGAACATAAATGGCCCAACCAGTATTTTTTAAAAAATAATTTTAAGGTTTTGACTATGACTTATCAGTGAGGATCCGCTGATCAGGCCCTCTTTCCAAGTCAGTAGAAGAACTTTACGATTTTACGAAGTTTTGTAAGATGCAACTATGTCGCTCAAGTTTGAATTATTGTACCACCGTGTGTACATTGTCCTGCTGTGTATCCCTTAACACTAAAACAGACCATACGGCCGAATGACAAAAGTGTAGTGAAACAGTAGTATATAGTTAGTAATATAAGTGAAACAATCACAAATACCCAGGCTTTGATGAAATCACATAAATAAATTATGACATTACCAGCAATCGAACCCGGAGCCCTCAAATGAAAGGCCAGCGCCTTACGCTCTGCTTATATAATATATGTAAAACGGTTAAAAGGAATTCCAATATTTTTCAAAAATAAATAAAATTCTATGCCAAGACAATTCTAATTGAAAATCGTAAACGAACACAGTGTGTATACATTCTAAAAATGATATTATAGAAATTTTAAATTCTTATCCGAGAGAATACGCAATTGTTTGTGGGGCTTTAAAATAAAGTATTGTGTTTATTATATATTTGTCATCTTGCGAACCTTTCAATATTCGATAACGATTCCATCATTTTTACAGCTTATGTATAAGACCACTTACCCGTATAGTGAAATTTGACAGTCTGATGCAAACTTGGTCAAACTCTGTTTCCAAGATTTTTCTAATTGCGTTTTAAGGGTTTTTCATAAACATTCAATTCTCAAGTAGAATTGATTAATTTAATATAAAATATTTTATTTCTAATCTAAGGTTCTTGAGACGTTAATTCTTAATCGAATAAATATACGTTAGGCGCTAGAAGATGATCTTTGTAAACCCATTAAGTAAAGCAGTCATATTATATGAAAAATTATATATGCGCACCTGAGCTTTGAGTAGGTATTTATTATTCAGACTAATCTCTCTGCACGTGTAGCCATTTATTACAACCAAACCTTATTAAATATCAAATTGATAAACATGTTTACACCTATCGGTAAAATTTACTTTCATGGACTTAAATGATAATATACTTATTATGAAAAATACACAACTTGTTAACAGGGTTTAATTATTTATAACCAATTTATTGTTTTCAGTTGGTATATAAACTTCAACATTAAATGTATTCTGCCTCTGCGCATCTATTCTATATACAAGACTGCTATCGGCCGTTATCGAGGGTAGTTTTTCATACTTTGTATCGAAGTATAATATTTTTTACATTAAGTTAGTTGAAATTGTTACATTAAGTGCTATATTTAACAGCACCTCTCTTAGCTGTGCTAAATTTTAGAGCGAGCGAGCAGTTTTGACTGTTTTGACGGCTAACTTATTGTAACAATTATAATAAGTACCTCAATACGAATATTATGATAATCTACCATCGATAACTTTTCTGCCGATAGTGGTCGATAGCAGTATTGTGTATAGAAAGAATAGATTCGCAGATATATTTTACACTGCGTAGATTTGATTTCTACATTTGTAACTGTCAATCCTTTGTGAACAAATAAATCAGAATAAACTGTTAGAAGAAAAACCACATAATTTAATTATGACTATAAGAACCAGTTTCGTCGGCTTTGAAATACATGACAGGTCATGATCTAATAAGCCAGATACTAATAATAAAATTTTCCTAAGAATTGGTAAAAGTGCGTCTAAAATTAGGTAAT
Source organism: Rhyacophila brunnea (assembly GCF_057557595.1). NCBI lineage: Eukaryota > Metazoa > Arthropoda > Insecta > Trichoptera > Rhyacophilidae > Rhyacophila > Rhyacophila brunnea. The sequence continues at coordinate 35,606,844 of NW_028232837.1, read as the reverse complement.
CGTAATATACGTATTTAATAGGATTGACCTACAACCAAAAACGGTTTAGAATCACTGATCTTACCAGATAAAATCGATATTTATCATTAATATTTCTGTATCCCAGATGTATGTAAGATGTCAAAATGAGTGGAGTTCAGATTTTGTAGGTACGTGTTTTCTACAATCTACTTACCTCATTTATCAAATCTTGGACCTAAAATTCCTTTACCCAAAAAGTTGAAAGTCCATATCGTCGCTTAAGAAACAACACCGCGGAAGTCAATTCATTAAAATTTTCAGGGGAAACAAAAAACGTCTCAAAAAATTGAAAATTGATACCTTTTAACTTATTTTTTTTTGTGTTTAGTTATTTTTTTAACTAAACACAAAAGAATAAGTTAAAAGGTATCAATTTTCAATTTTTTGAGACGTTTTTTGTTTCCCCTGAAAATTTTAATGAATTGACTTCCGCGGTGTTGTTTCTTACGCGACGATATACGAGGGTTGTCCAATAATTAAATACCTTTATTCATTTTTGGCGACGCGGATGCTATTTCTCAAAAGCAGCACTGGCATGTAGCGTAGACTTCCCTCTCCAGAAAGAGTAGTGAGCCGGCTCAGTAGCTGCTTTAGTATGACAGTTGTGTCCGTTTGAGATGGATGCTCGGCTGTCGAATCCCGCCGACTGCGAGGTGTGTTCAATCAATTGATTTCTCAACCAGGAGGGAGTCCACGCTGTTGAAATCCATCGACGTCTCACATCAAATTATGGTGATGTGATGAACCGGTAGAATGTCAGGAAGTGGTTTACTGAGTTTTTGAGTGCTAGTAATAATTGTTCATGATGAGAAGGGGAGAGGAAGGAGGCTCTCAATTGATGACGTTTTGTTGAAGAAAATCAATGATAAAGTTTGTGGAGATCGCCATCTGACAGTCCATGAGCTCGCAATTTTGATCCCAGACGTTAGCAAGTATACCATACAAACCATTTTAAGGGGAAAATTGGGGTATGCAAAGGTATGCTCGTTAGGTGCCCAAAATGCTGACGGAAACTCACAAACGATATCGTCTGAAAAGCGCTTAGGTCTTTTTGAACCTTTTGGACTCATTCAAATGGGATGTCCTCCGTAATCCTGCTCATAAACCCGACCTGGCGCCGAGTTATTTCTATATTTTTCTTTGCCTGAAGCAACATTTGACCGGAAAACGCTTCGAGATCCACGACGACGTGGAGGAAGAGGTGAGAACATTTTTGAGGACGGCGGCGGTGGAGTTTTACGACAATGGAATCAAAGACTTAGTGCGATGGCTCACCAAGTGCATTGTTCGTAACGGGGACTACGTCGAAAAATGATGGGGATATGTACCTAAAATTTCATATACTTTTTTAATAAAAATAAAATTTTCCTGATTTTTAAAATAATAAAGTTCTTTAATTCTCGGACAACCCTCGTATATCGGATAGCGACAAATCTTACATCGAGTTTTCTTGAATGTGTAGTCAGGTACATATTATATTATGTGTTACGTTAATTGTATTTTACAACGTTTTTCTTAGGTCGTATTGTTATTTGTCATGTGGTTGTTTGTCCGGTACAGATCTTGCAATTGATTTTTAACTAATTTACCGACTAGCTAGACATTTGAAACTTTTAGAATATATCAGAACACGATGCCAATGCATTTTTTAATACTTTTAGCCATCTTTAAGTAGAATTCAATTCATTTCAGTTAATTCTGTTTTGTATGAAAATTTATTTCGATACCATTATTGGTTGCTAGGAGTCCTAGCAACTAAATTATAATATATACGTGTGTAACTATGGAAATCAATACGAAATGACATTTCATTATTCAGTATTTCTATCAAGTACAGTTTAAGGCAGTCAAGTCAAGTTTATATGATTCAACAGAAAATTTAAAAACGTTGTATATAAAAAGTTCTTTTTATCTTGTAATTATTTTTAATTAAAAAGCAATTTCAATAAGATATTTTGTTACCACGGCAATATTTTAGTATTTAAATTTACCGCATTTTGAAATTTTAATATAGGTTTATTGGTATCAATCTGACTTCATAATAATATGATAAATTGCTATTGCGTTGAAAAAGTAAATCTGTCATTTAAGGAATTTAATAAAAAAGATAAAAAATATTTAAGACGATTTTATCACAATAGGTTGGTATTTCTCATAAGAAGCTCATAAATCATAGGAAGATGAATAAATAAATGTCCACGACTGGAGTTAAGTCTATGCACGTCAAATCTTCAAAGCTCCGCTACCTTCAGACAGTCGGAATAAAAATAAAAATCCCGCGAAAGCTCTGGACAATAAAAGCTCACTGCGTATTCAAATGGAAACTGTCTCAGTGAGATATCAAGTGTCGAACAATGGCTAAGGCGCGATCACAATATTGAATTTAGAATTTTCTTTTGCTCGCATAATAAAACCGTTCTTGTGTAATTACAATTTAAAACCCATAGGGAGGTATTTAAATTGTTGTTTTTACAACATAATATGAATGCCGTTTTCATTACAAAGCAATTTAAAGAAAACGACGGTTCTGGTTCATTTAGATACAAAAAAATCATTTAGCATTGAAAGGACGATTTCAACAAAAACGGATATTCGACAAACCAATCCTATTGCGACGAAATGTCAAAAAGTAACGATTCTTTTCACCGGTAAGTATTTTTATTTATCATAAATATTAAAATAAACACCACACGTTATCGTTATTTTACACCATTGCGATTTTTAGTGGACTGTAAATTCTGACAGAATGATTCGGATGGTGGAGTTTGGGCTTATTTTATATGTAGTGCCAATATATGTTATTGAGGTTGGCTCTGTGGTCTGGTTGTGCGGCATTTAACGGTGAACAATAGGTTGTAAGGTTGATGAATGACTAAACGTTAATTATCAGACTGGCACGGATCAGGATTTCAATCGGGTAGGAGTTTTTTTATTGTATCAGGGCTGCACTAATTGGCCTAACCAAAACCGATTCAGTCCGCTTTAATTGGATATTATCAACTGATGAAACTAGTAAACATTGTTATTAAAATATGTGCAAGTAGTATGTAGGTACTACATACTGTATACATAATTATAATATATCACCATTATACATTTTCACATAATTTGTTATTGATTGTGACCGGTTTCATCAATTTCTAAAATATAAAATCTTTTCTATCTATTTTCGTTTTCTAGTGGTTATATGAATGAGATATTTTTAAATTACAATGTATATTCAATATATTATAGAATGTTACATCTTTAAATCTTGTGAATTGTTCATTGAATAAATAAAATAATTTAATGTATATTAATAATAATACAAATTGTGAGGAATGAACTCAATATTGAATTTATTTTAATTCAAATGTTCTCATGTTCTGTCCTGTATTATTATTTTTTTTAAATTATAAATCCCCAGTGTTATTGTCACCAGACAATCAATAAGTAATTACGGGTCATGGGTGACCGTGTTGCAAAGAGACATTCAGTTGCATCATATAAGCGGACGCGTGCGGGCTTCTAATAGCTTTCCGTCGCTTAAGTGATTGACTCAATAGATACAGACTCATTCAGAATCTATCAGCATCAATCATACACCCTCACATATAATCCATAAAACTATGTCACAAAGTGCGTGAGTGTACGAACCGGGTGACCCAAAACAACAATACCGCGCGAGTGACAGTTAAAACCAGACCACGGAGCCATCAAACATCATCACAAAGGTCAGTGTCTGGCATTCTGTTCCATCGCCCCTGCCCGTAGACCCGACCTCCTTATCTTCCACAAAATAATTACATTCCACTTAAAAAGCTCAACCACTACCTATTTTTTTTTTTAAATAAATATGACACACAATTATAGAATATTGCAATCGTTATTGATTATTAAAATTTATAATAATCTAAAGTATTGATGAATCCATGCAGTATTATTAATTTTAATGTAAGGAATTAAATGATATTTCTCATTTCGACACATACCATTTTAAAGATACTGGTTATTTATTACACCGTACAGCCCAATACACAGTTTTTCATAATATTGCGATACCGCGAACACGGGCCTTTATCTTTACTCCTTCGGCATGTTCAGTTACAAACCTGTCAGCCGCATGATAACTGCCCCTGATTTATTGTTCAAGTATCCGCAGAATAAGGCTAACCCAAGTCACAATAAACTTGTCCCGAATAAGCTCGGACAGCTTTTTATATGCTGCGATACAAAAGCTCCTTTCATACCATAAGATTCCATACACAACTATTCTTTTGCGATTCACCTGAAATATTATATTGTGACTTAGAGAAAGAGATGAAAATATTCTTATATGAAACAGCACCGCTTACACTTTTAGAATATTGTTGGGTAGCATTTTGATAGTTGTGTTGTATTCGTTTTTTTATCCGCACCCCAAAAAGCTCACGTTTTGATCAAAGGGATGCTTCTGGACTTTGAATAAATTCTTTTCCTGTGATTGTTTCGGCTTACCTTTTATCCGGGATAATTTGAATATTATATTTTATATGCATAGACCAAGGGTGAATTACATTATTTATTAATATTCACCAATGTGCAATGGCATGTTGTAGGCAATAAAGATATGCCCAATTATAAAAAAAAAATAATGCTTAAATTTTAATTAATAATCATAATTAATTTCAACAACACAAAATGCGAGTAGGTACCTATTTTCAATATGATCAATTTTACATACTAATTATCGAAATAATATGCTTTATATAATAATTCTAATGGAAAACCATTAAATTAATATTTATAATAAATTTATATATTTTTAATAAGTATATAAAATATTTTAGCTAAATCATTAACAGTGCTTACGGAGCGGTACTCGAACCCGCATTCATTGGATTATAGCTAATATTAAATTTGACCAATATGGTACCTACTATGTATTTTTTGATCCAAATTAGATATACTTATAATATTTAAACTGACGAAAATGCGTCCAGTATCCATTGTCTTCTCAATTTGTGTATAATTACTTGGAAAGTGAAAGCAAGAAACATACAGAAACTACTAAAATATATAACGTATTTCAAATAAATTGCTGGAGGCGGGTGTTGAGAGTCTCGTAGATGTCCAAAAAAATATTAGGTTCGTTATCAACGAGCTTGACATTCGAGAGAAACTATCATCAGTGTGAGTGTGGCTCGTTATTTAGTTTGTTTCTAAATAAATCCCGTAGGTATGATGGCAACCTGGATAATACTGTGGTATTTGTTGAGGCTATAGATCGAAGAGAACTAAGAAGACCTCTCCAAGCGGTTATTGTAGTCCAATGAGTAATGCGCTGGCCTTTCATTCAGGGGCTCCGGATTCGATTCACGAATTTACGGTGAGATCACAATATATTTATGTGATTTTCTCAATGAATGGGTGTTAATCATTGTTTAGCTTCTATTACTAAACCACTATCATTGGTATATACGTATATTATACGTAGGTACATATTTATTTGTGTAATATATTATATAAAAAAAGACCAAATGATTTTTTAGCACCAATACAAGTCCACCAGAACACCAATTATTACTGTTAATACTGTTAGTAGTGAATCATATAAACACACAGGTTTAAGAAAATTACATAATATGTATCAGTGGCGTGCGATCATTAGATGTTGTATGTGTATATACTCTCCATCTCCAGAGATAATTAATAATATACGTAATAATATCATGCATCAAGTAGTTTCAAATCATATTCTTAGTAAATTTTACGTAACTTTATTTCCAAATATTCCATATTATTAATATTACGTAGGTTATTATTTAAAAAATATAGCATAGCTACTATAATATTGGGTACCATACTTCATATTATGCAGTTCTTAAGTAATAAGTAGATAATACATGTATTAACCAGGGAACTCAGAAATAATGGGAACTGAAATACATAACGGGTAAGGCGATGGCAGGTAACCGACTCGAGTAACGAAGAATCCGGGTTAAACTTACACACTTGTTAAGAACACGTTTTACGTCGAATACTGAAAACTGCTCTCGGTTTATGCATTTACGCTCATTTAATGTTGGTGTATTACACACACTTTTGCACGTGCATAATGCGTGCTTCATTTTCGTAGGACACTCACACATTCAAAACCCGGCATCGGCGTGCGGCGTATTGAATATAGCCTATCGGTATTCTATTTATTATCTGTTCTGTGGTATTATCCAAGAGAATCTCTACAAGCAAAAGTTTCCGCGTGTTACTGATATATTATGACCTTGCCAAGAATCGAGTCTGGAACCCTAGGTATAAGAGACCAGCCTCACGCACTGGACTACGAGACAGCCTAACGCCAATGTTTTCCACGATGCTGGTATAGGCTTTGCGTGCCGCTTGTGAACAATGATTTTCCCTCACGGCCAAATTATCTTATGACAATCTGACGAAGGAAAAGAAGAAAATATTCATAAACATGCCTTTAACAGATACGAGAAATTTAAATGTGCTCAAGTCCTAATGAAAGGATAAGTTTCTTTTGTAAAACCTTTCTTATATATTCATTAAAATTCATTTATCTTTCCCATTCACGAGTACTACAAGATATCTTAACGTTCATTTTAATATTCATATTTAGGCTAATTTTGTAATTAATATTTTTCCTGGATTTTGTTATAAAATTTTTGCGTGTTATCTTCACATCAAAAAACAATTGGGTTTAATTTTTTTAAACTAATTTTATTATATATTTTGTGCAATTATAGAACGAAAGAGAAAATAATTTGTCATTATTATTAGGTAATTGTAAGATACATAGACATTAAAACATTTTTACGGTAATGAAAACTTTATTTATTTAAATCCCTTTAAATGTATATATCGCTTGGTATATACTACAATAATTATATCTTAATTTGGATTTTAACCATGACTTATTATCTTATTGTGGGACGGAAAAACATTCAGACTCTTGAAATTTGTTTCGAACGAATACACATACAAATTTCACATCGTAAAATTACAGATTTAATCTTTAATCTCGTTTTTAGTTGGTATTTTTTTCCATATCCGATCCTAAGAAGACCATATTATGGGGCCCCACCATAGAGGTATTACATAAAAAAAGGGGCAAGAAATCGGCTTTCTCATACAACTTAATAAAGCAGGCCAACAATAGCCGACAACTTCGACAACGAGAAATAGCGACGCGATTAAAAAAATGCAGGGCATCACGCAGGATTTACTTTGGTCTTTATAACGTACCCCTACAATATAATGTTAACGTGGAAATTTAGCTGCAACTTGATTACCAGCCCGCTTCTCCATACTTTTTCACCATACTTTCATATAACCTGCCGTCCCTAGGGCTCCACATAGTAGAGATTTTATTAACATCTTTTTTTTTTTTTACGAGAAATGTATGTTAGCCACTTGCTCAATCTAGGTCCATACTCTGGCTTCAAACAAACTTTGAAAAACAACATTGTAATATTTTTATACCAGACCCGGGATTTGAAACCCGGGACTTTAAGTCGACACATCCGCTCGGCTATCATTACTATGTTATCTGATGTGCTATCATTACTACGTTACGAATATTAAAAATTATTATTTTAATACTTTGACAACATTGTGTTTTGTTTATAAAGAAGTTATAAAGTAAACAATACAGTGAGAGGCGAGTGAATTAAATATACCATATAATACAAGATATATCAGACAAGTGGAATTTTTTTCGATACTTAACCCATTTTTAAAAGCATACTTAAGTGAAAAGGCAAATAATTTTCAACTATAGGTGCGACGAAATTTTGGACTCGCCAGCAAACGGAGAGCAAAAGTCGAGCTGTAAACACGTCAATTTGTTTCGTGATGGCGACGGGGGTATTAATTCTTAAATCGTGTAAAGATGACTAAAAAACGTTACCCATTTACTTGAAAAAGAAAACTTGTTAATGAATATATTATTATTGTTACTAATAGAACAATAAACAGAACATTAAATGGACGCATGTTTAATTTTTATGACAAATTATATTTGGTTCGGCACGCTTCGTTTACACAATCCGCGCATCGCCTAGTCACGATCTTTTTAGACCGTGCCCCAACTGAGGTATAGCCTTAAGAGCGTACATAAGTGAAACGGCAAATAATTTGCAACTGTATGTAGAACGAAATTACGCCCGCTTTGTCATTCGGAGAGCGATAGTCGAGGCGTCTGGACGTCGATTCGTTTTGTCATGGCGTCGAATGAAAATATTCTTAAATCGTGTAAAGATGACTAAAAAACTTTACGTATGTACTTAAAAAAGAAAACATGTCAATGAATATACTATTCTTATTACGAATATAATAATAAACATAACATAAAAAGGACGCATGTTGAACTTTTATGACAAACTATATTTCGTTCGGCTTCCGTCATTTGCACCCGCGACCCGCATTCAGCGCATCGCCTAGTCACGATCTTTTTAGACCAATGCAGCTATTGCTCTCGCAATCGGCCACACCAATGATAGGTTAATGTTTTATTTCGGCAGAGCAAAAAAATCGCAGTTCCTTAGATACTCGTAGTTATCACATAGATATAAATGAATACTAGCAAGATAAACAGAGTATTCCTTTGCACCTAACATAATCGGAAAAAGTACTTGGTGACATACATATAATATATACTATAAGTAAAATAATATAACTACCTGCAATCTAGTTATTTGAAAAGTGTTATCGTAAATGCGTATTTCGTATTTAAGTAATTCAGTAACCGAGAACGAGAAAGTATGAATGGATTTCTATGTAAATTCCAAAGACAAGACAGGGAAGATAAAGATAAGGGCTCGCACGCATCGCGAGCTGTTGCCAAGCTTAATTTGCATACAACATAAGCCACAGCTAAAGATATTGTCCTCCTTTATAAGGGATACATGATAAAGTCGTACGGAACAGCCGGAAGGCGATACAATACTTGCCAAATCTCTTTACTGTCTATCAAACTTAATCTGCCTCTTATTCTAATATCACTTATAGGAATCTCGTTTATATAGTTAGTTGACATGTTATTATGATTATGAGAGGATTGAAAATAAATATTTTAATAAATAATTAGTTACACGATCTCGTATTGCATATTATTAAATTTCTTATAAACCACACTTAGCAATGTTTCCAATATATTTTTCGTCACGGAATCATTTTATATATTGTACCCAATGACATTATTAATGGATGACGCACTCAGTACAGTAGCTAGCAAGTAAATTCGCCCATAGTGACATTCGCACGTGCATAGGTAGACGTCACGCATCGGGAATTTATAGCAATATCACCTTTATTGTAACGGCGTTAGAACAGTGTTTCTAGTATCAATGTTCGTTTGAGCGAACCTGTTCGAACAGAACCATTCGGCAGACCCGACAAAAAGTATCGGGAATTTATAGCAATATCACCTTTATTGCAATGGCGTTAGAACAGATTATGCCATTCGGCAGACCGGACAAAAAAAGTGAGTGTCATTTTTTTTCCAGATGCTTCGTCCATATTAATGTCATTGATTGTACCACATAACGGAGTCCATAAATATTGGTGCCGGGCAGGACTCAAGCAAGTATCTATTTGGTGCTTGTTAACGTACTATACCAATTTCGCCACCACCACCATACCTAATCACGACAAAATTAACCTATATTTGTGATATTATCAGAGATCATCTTTTGGTCATCACGGTATTAAAATAAGTATTTAAATGGTGTCAGGATCTCTCTAAATTTTAGATTTAACGTAGGTACTTGCACCTTTTTTTAAACGCAATAGCCGGAATCATATGGATGCCTCCTGGCACAAATATTTTTTCTAGGTTGTTTTCGAATTATGTATGTTAACTTTAGTTGTCGATGGATTGTTCTGAAGATGGGTTTATCACCCGCTGTCAATAGTTAATATAGAATTGTGATTTTTTTTCTACCACGTAAAATCAAATCTGATGAATAAATTGACAATATAATTTTGTACAAAAATTGCTATGTTTTGATAGATGTGAGACGTTTTAGGAAAAAGTTTTTAAACGAAAAGCTTTTTAAGCTCTTTTACTAAATGTATTATCGTCTATTCAGATTGGGTACCTAATAATCAATATTCGCATACCGTATAATTTAACTCTAGTTAAGTCTAATTATTGTTGTAAGTATTTGAATTTTGGACTGTTACGTTTCTTTTTTCATCAAACTTTCGGGCTTGTTCTAACATCCAAGATAGATAGGTTTCATATAAGGAAAAGGTAAGATACACGGTATTAGCTCAAAAATCAAATGCAATAATAAACTTATAGTAAAAGCCTCATAATAATTGAGTCTAGTTTACATATAGGTATATTATTGTTAATTAGAATATTACATCAAATTGTTCACGATTACTGTAAAACGATGACGCCAGTCCACTTAGTAACCGGTTTGGAGCTTTTGTGTTTTTATTTTAGTATTGTTTATTTGTTTGAAAGTTGTGTTTTTACAGCTGGCACTATTTCCTAAGTATCACTTACCGTAACACTGTGGGATTGAATTATTTAAAATGTGACACTGTTTATTTTGAAACTGGTCTTATTGCCCTATGATACACTGCTGATAGTACTTACCTTCTTGGGTCACATGAGTATTATTTTACTCTAGTTTATGGACTCTCTAAATCTAACATGAAATATTGAACGGATAATTATTCAAAATAGCCTAAGGTATAAGTAAGAAACGAAGACATTCATAAAAACAAGTAGGTAAGATAGATTCATAATGAATTTGCCAAAAATCTCATATAGTTATCCAAGTAGTATACAAAATATGAGTGACATAATTTTGTCTACCTGAGACGATAGTGTACACAAAAATTCGTGAATTCATAAAAAACAGGTAACATGAGTCTCATAATCAATTTAAAACCTCATTAAAGAATAAAAAAATGTATATCCAATACATATTCACATACATGGTTACTTCATTCCAGATTTTTGTTGTTGTCAATTTGACTACATTCTCAATACTCCGATGCCATAATTATGTTACAATAAACATGGTTTTAAACATGTTCTAATATGTTTATTTACGTGAATACAATAAAACAAGTTTAATACTTTAAAATAAACTCCATAACATAAATGAGAGTACCAATAACAATTCATCATGTTTAACAGTCCTATTTTTTTTTATTTTTTCAATACTTAAGTGGACTGTATGTCTGTCCATAGTGTGATGTCTTCACAACATGGTGTCCAAACACAGTTTTCCTCCAAAAATGTATTTGTACCACGTTTTTCTTAGCTCGTATTCTTGTCTGTCCAATGGTTAGTACAAATCTTGCAATCGATTTTTAACTAACTTCCCGACTAGCGAGACATTTGACACTTTTAGAATATACCAAAACACGATGCCAATGCATTCTTTTAATACTTTTAGCCATCTTTAAGTAGAATTGAATACATTTTCAGTTAATTCTGTTTTGTATGAAAAGTTATTTCGGAAGAAATCCGTAATCCAATCCCATATTATTGGTTGCTAAGGGGGTGGTCCTAGCAACTCAATTATTAATATATACGTGCGTTACTATGGAAAAATAAGGCAATTGTCAACAAAATTATTTGTTGACAATTGCCTTATTTGTCCTAAATTATTAATACATAGAATTGTCAAGTTTATATGATACAACATAAATTTAAAAACAGTTCTTTTTATCTTGTAATTATTATATAATGATCTTCTTAAATCTTTTAGATAAATCTTAACTTATAAATTCCGCAGGATCATGAAAAACGTGAGCGATATCGAAATATTAAAAAAGTGAGGAAACAAAAGCGAACACGTCATATATCAAATACCTAACATTAATTTTATATGAGAAATGATACTAAATTACAATAATAATAAGTTAAATTTATTAAATAATAAGTCACTACGCCACTGCTATGTACAAGGAACGGAATGAATCCTTTTCCGCCACCCCCCCCCCATTATATCTCAGAATTCGAGCCGTGAAATAACATTTCGATGTTTTGATATTTAACTTTTAGTTATCGATAGATTATGGGTTTATAGTCGGAAACAGCTGCTGTCAACATCAATAACTCAAAAATTGTAGGATTAACAAAAACTTTGTTTCAAAAGCATTATAATGGAGTAGGTACCTACTAATGTCCGTAAATGCCAGCCCCATTATGAAATTATTTACATATTATATTAGTTATATTATAATATATACTATTGGTACATTACTGAATAGTGCGTATGTGAATCATGCGAATCAATTATACTAACTTTACTACATTAACAGAGGTTTAAAATTTCGCTAATGAAAGGGCAACTAGCAGTTTTTTTCTTTAATTGTGTTAACTGTGTATTCATGGTGGAAATGCATTGTATTATTGATTAAATTTAATAATCAGGATCAGAGGGTGACATTCAGTTGAAAATGTCTCACTGCGGCGCACAAAACCGGTCGAGATTTATTTATTAAAAGAAGAATATGTAGGTACTAAAAAAAATCGCGTTTTATTAAATTAAATCAATAAAATAATTAACCACATTAATTATATTATTACTTTTATGATTACAGGTGTCATCAGATGTTAATAACGTTTGTTAATCGTTATATTTGGAAAAAATCATCAATTAATTAATTAATAATATGTGCAAGTTCCCAAATAACCTTGGTCGTGGGCAAGGAAAAATGAAAATAAAAAACTGGCACAGTTTTGACTAAAATGCTTCATTTCCATATAGTACCGTACCCGTAGTAAAATAGTGAACTAGTTATCGACATTTAAATCCGTGAGTTAGATACCTATTCTAATCTGGAGAAATTCTATCCATTAATTTTAATGCTTCAAGTAAATAGTTAACAAGTTCTCGTAAAAATTATTCAAATTGAGAACATATTTTACCTTGAAGAAATAAGATCCAAGTACCAATGTTAAATTTAAAACTATTGAGTAATATTTAAATAGTGCATTGTAATAATAATCTACGTATTTTCACACTAAACTTGTTGTGAAGAACTGAAAGTCCCTTTCGCTTATGAAATACAGAATGTAATAGTTAACCATTTCCGCCCTTCTAACCTAAACAGTTAATATCTTATCTTATGATGCTTAAGTTTATTTAATATAAGACAATTAATTGATTTCTATAATTGGTGTAATAACACATTCAGTATCTTAAAATAATTATGTTTTGTAACTTAAAAACAATATATATAATAATATATTATTATATGTTCTTTTTACAAGGTTTATGTAAGGTAACTCAAATGCTCCAAAAAGCATTTTCGATATGTATTATTGAGACTTAAATTGACCCTTATTGTGAAAACTTTACAGTTGCAATTTATTCTACTAAAATAAACAATATACTATTTATAATTACCCAGTAGAGCTACATAATAATTATGTAGATATTATATATTAAAAGCAAATAGATTCACACTTAAAAATGTTCGCTTCATTAGTGTATACTTAATAGTTTTCAGGTATAGACTTGCTTTTGCGGCATAACAATTTGATGAATTCATTTAACTTCGCAAAAAAGATGAATATTTCTTTATTCTTTTGACCATGTCCAATCCTAATATAAACATATGGTCCTCCACAGTGTGGAGGTTTGCATTAACAGATTGTTGTTTTTACGGCAAATGGATGCTAGCCACTTGCTCAAACTATTACGTTCATACTCTGGACTGCAAACATTAATTGAAAAACAATCCACGATTCGAACGTGGGACCCATGACAATATAAGCCGCTAGGCCATCGTGGGGATTTTAATATGTACGCGCATATTTTAAATTTTTTTTATTTATTATTTTATTTATTAAGGAAACAAACAGTTACATATTGATTACAAAAATTTAAAATATAATAATGATAAGTTATTGCAACCAGCAAAGTTTTCATGTATACATTATAATATAGTTAAGCCTAACAAGTTAGAGATTAAGAGTAACATAAATATAAAGAAATTACATAAGACAATTATATGAGAAAAATGAGGAAGAATAATGAATAATTAAATTATATATAAAAAAGTAACATAAAAAAAATATATATAATATCTATTTATACAAAATTTTGGAGATAGCGCGTTTAAATGAAACCGGTGAATTATTAAAAGGATCAACGTTGGAGAAATACATTTATCATAATTTAAACAAGAGCGCCGAATAAAAGAGTTTTGTGCATAATTAGAACCGCTACGACTGATATTATGGTACAAAGTTTGGTTTTGCGTAAATCTTCATGGACAATGGAAACTCACCCTTTCGAGTAGGTTTGGCGAGTCAACAAATCCATTGATAATTTTAAAAAGAAAATATTGATCAGATATAGAACGTCGCATATCTTTTTGTATAAAATTTACAGCTTAGATATTATGTTTGTAATCTGCATAGACAATAAAAAAATAAAAACTATACTAAAAATAAAACTTTTTTTGTATTTTATTCATGGTTCTATGTAAAATTCAATTTATTTCTTCACATTTTCTTTATCATACAAATAAGATTCGTAATAACAAGTATTTATATTTTCAATGTAATTAAATTTCATTATTACAAGATATTTTGATGAGTCATGAAATATTATTAAAAAACGAAAAATTTTCCATCATTATTGCTCAAGTCATTCTATCTCCCCATATTACTCGTTTATAGAAGGTTTCTATTAATAATAATTATTAAAATTCCCCCTTAGCACGGTATTAATTAATTAAGTAAGCATTTATATAGTTAACTCTAGCCAGTTGTTTATGATTTAAATTTTAAGTGAATTAGTCATTTAAAGACATTGCTAAATTAGAAGGAAATTAATCCCAACCTGAGATTTACACGATCGGTTTCATCCACATGGAAAGATACTGTCAACGTTCAGTTGATAATATCCTTTTAAGTTAATTAAATCGGTTATGATTGTAGTTAAGGTTAACTAATATAGAATAATTTAATGTTTTATTAAAATTATTATGATTAGGTTTGTTAAGAAAGGAAATTTTCTTTTTTTTTCCGACCATGTCCGATCCTGATAGGATCATATGGGCCTCTACAGAGTGGAGGTTTGTATTGACAGATTTTGTTTTTTACGAGAAATGGATGTCAGCCACTTGCTCAACCTATTAGGTCCATACCCTGACACACACAAATTGAAAAACAATATGTGTACTTGCCAGACCCAGGATTCGAAGTTTACGAGTAAATTCGTATGGAAATATGAATGTACCTTAATAAAAGATACAACACTTGGCGTATATTTTTTTTCCAAAGTGTGACCACGCATGCACACGTAAAAGAAAAAAATAAACTTTCCAATAAGTGAACCGATTCACAACGCCATTTTTCCAAAGTGAAAAATGATCTGTCGCCTGTGTTAGAAAAAAACAAGAACATTTTTTCATTTCTCTTCGTATGTTACGAAACTTTCGTTGCATAATATAAAAATACAATAGGGGATGGAAAATCTGGTGATATGTTATTCAGCGTCCTTTTGATAATATTATATCTACATGTATCTATGCAGCAGTGGCGAAGGGTGACTTTTGGAAAGAGGTAGGTTGTGGAGATCTAATAAAAAGAGCACACTTGTCAGGTATACTTACGAGAATAGTACGATATTTACCACTAATGAATAGGTACACACTAATAAATTACATCTACACACTAATTCAATGAAACTTCAAAAACTCATTGACGACATAACAATGAGCTATCTAATTATTAATGATTTTGGACAAAGCGCGCAGTCGTGACAACAATATTATGCTGGAATGTTTTAGGCTCTGCGATAGGAGCTTACCTTATTTCATACAAATCAACAGACTTGCTGAGGTTACGAGACGTAAAGTTCATAAGAAAAAAATTCAGAATTATTTCACACATAATCTGAAATTTATTTACGTCGGATAGATGACGCGCTGTGGTATATTTTTTTACAACTTTGCAGATTGTTTTGTATACTGTGTAATACTGTAATACATTCCTAAATATACGACATCTCTCGTTGGCAAAATAAATTATTTTTATATAACATAAAATAATGAAGTGATTAAGTATATAAATATGTCAATATGCAATTAAAAAATATTTTTCTTAAGACGGTAGGCTTTAAATAATCGCCTAGTATGGAGTCTTCGCTACTGCTATGCAGTGTTACCATACCGTAAGAGCGAACTAAAGTCCAATCTAAGTATTTAATACATAAGTATTCTAACTGTTTCATAAATTATATCTGAAATAAATAAAATACACAGTAAGAAAATGATAATCTAATATAAATTGAATTCTGTTTCGTATGAGGAGTTTCAATCGATGCAAATTATTAAATATTATATTAATACTATCGACCGTAGATACTTGATAAAATTTGAAATTAAATTCTAATGGATGTTTTGTACTATTCCATTTGAGTCGTTTTTTGCGACTCGGGTTTCGCCTTTCGGCATCTTCAGGTACTATGTACACTCACCAAACGGCAAATAAACACTTACACCGAATACTAATAACTCTAACTTATATAACAAATCAATAAAATAAAGTAGGTAAAAACTTATCTTCTTTCGACCATGTCCGATCCTAATAGGATCATATGGGCCTCCACAGAGTAGAGGTTTGTATTGACAGATTTTGTTTTTTTACTTGAAATGGATGTCAGTCACTTGCTCTGCCTGTAAGGTCCATACCCTGACACACACAAATTGAAAAAACAATATGTGTACTTGCCAAGCCCAGGATTTGAACCTGTGACCTACGGCGTTATAGTCCAACGCTTAAGCCGCGCGGCCACCGTGGGCGTAACTTAAAAAATCTCGAAACTAGAACTCGAAAAACTTATCACCTACCTATTAAGTCAAGTGTCACGACAAATATATATATATAATAAACAAATTATGAATAGTCAAAGTGTTTGTAAAAAAACCCTTACCTTATCAATAATAATACACTCGATAAATGTATAAAAAATACCAAAAAATATTAGAAATAAATAAAGCACATTTGCAGAGCCTACCTATCTTAAATAATCAACTTAGCAACGGTTCCGTTCATTTTAAATTCAAATATAGACTGTGTATATATATATATACATATTAATATAAGTTTACTTTATCAATCTTTGATATTATTTAACTGTTTATTTACCTACCTTATAATCTTGACGGTGTTACATGTAAATTCTTTGTAAAAAGTATAAATAAATTAAAATAAGTCAAAATATTTATTACTTATTTTAAATAAGTTAAAAATGATCAAGACTGATTTTGTCCGATTCAATAAAACTTACTATTAATTCCAATGTTACGTTTTAATTTAACAAGTACATCGTTTCTGGTCGTTAAGACTTTAATTCAGTGAAACGGCAAATAATTTTCAACTATAGGTGCGACAAAATTTTGGACTGGCTGGCAATCGGAGATTGAAAGTTGAGCTGTGAACACGTCAATTTGTTTTGTGATGGCGACGGGGGAATTAATTTTTTAATCGTGGAAAGATGACTAAAAAACATTACCAATTTACTTGAAAAAGAAAACATGTCAATGAATATATTATTATTATTATTAGTAATAGAACAATAAACATAACATTAAATGGACGCATTTTTATGACAAATTATGTTTTGTTCTGCACGCGTCATTTGCACAATCTTCGCGTCGCGTAGTCACGATCGATATAGACCGTGCCCCAGCTGAAGTATTATAGCCTTAATACGAGGGTGGGTCAATAATTCCTTAGAAAAAAGCATTAAAACAGTTTTTATTTTTGTATTTTTTTTTTATTTCTCAACATAATCTCCTTGGAGCTCAATACACTTGGTTAGACGTTTCTCAATTTTTTTTAAGCCGTCAGAAAAATAAGTTTTCGGAAGGTCCTCAAAATAAGCATTTGTCCGATCGATGACTTCTTCATTTGAAAAAAAACGTTGTCCACTTAGCCATTTTTTTAAGTTTGGAAAAAGGAAAAAGTCACTGGGGGCTAAATCTGGCGAATACGGTGGGTGGTCGACCAATTCGAACTTCAATTCTTCAATTTTAGCCATTGATCGTAAACATGTGTGAACACGGGCATTGTTCTGATGAAAGAGGATTTTTTTCCTGTTTAAATGAGGCCGTTTTTCTTCAATTTCGTTTTTTAGCTGGTCCAATAAAAATGCATAATAATCCCCTGTTATTGTTTTTCCTTTTTCCAAATAGTCAACGAAAATAATTCCACGTGCATCCCAAAATACAGTAGCCATAACCTTACCAGCTGATTTTACGGTTTTCGCCTTCTTTGGACATGGTTCGCCTTTTGCAATCCATTGCTTTGACTGTTCTTTCGTCTCGGGAGTATAGTGGTGTATCCATGTTTCATCTACAGTCACAAAGCGACGAAAAAATTCATCCGGATTGCGTTGCATGAGCGACAACAGGGCTTTAGAGGCCACAACCCTATTGCGTTTATTGTCGACTGTGAGCAAACGCGGCACCCATCTTGCAGAAACTTTTTTCATGCCCAATTTGTCATGTAAAATAGAAATGACGCTACCTTTTGAGATCCCTGTAACCTCAATTATCTCACTCAACTTTAATCTTCGGTCACTTAACACCATATCGTGGATTTTATTGATCATTTCTGGTGTAGTCACCTCTACAGGACGTCCTGAGCGTGGTTCATCCTTTGTTGATGTACGACCACGTTTAAATTCATTTAACCAGTTATAAATAGTTGCAAGTGAAGGAGCAGATATGCCGTGAACTAAATCCAACACATTTTTTATTTCCTTTGCTGTTAACCCTTTTATATTAAAATGTTTAATAACAGCTCTAAACTCAATTTTCTCCATTTTTGTAAACAAGCAAATTTTTTTTTAAATGTACGAAAATAAAAAACAACAACCCAACCAATCTGATTGAAACTTCGCAGCATACTGAATCGGTAGTGCTGCTGCATGAAAACAAACCACTTACAGTACTAGTCGCGCCACCTGTCGGCTTTTCTAAGGACTTATTGACCCACCCTCGTAAATTGTGTGGATTCCTATTGTTTGAAATCAACTAAAGCAAATATATTGTTTTTATTTTTATAGAATATAGATAGATACAGCTATTAAAAAATGTGAACTTATGAGGTTCTTCATCTGTAAGGAAATAATAATGTAAATTGTTGAAAATGATTCTAAAAATATTTGTGAATTTAATGAATGTTTTGTGTAAGAACATTAAAAAATATAATATGTCAAGTCAGATTATTTTAGAACTGCTAATTATGAAAAGATGGTAACTTGTTAAAGAGGATTAAACGAAAGGAAGCAGGAACAAAATAAATAATTTAATTTATAAAAGTTTGTCTTTTACGGTAATTCAAATAATAATATGTACTCAGTGTCAATCCGTGTTACTTAATTAAAAAAGATTGCTCCGTAAATTATTTTTATAACATTATTTAAGGCTATACCTCAGTTGAGGCATGGTCTAAAATGATCGTGGCTAGGCGATGCGCGGATTACGGGTCGCGGGCGCAAATGACACATGCCGACCGAAATATAATTTGTCATATAAATCCAATATGCGTCCATTTAATGTTCTGTTTATTGTTCTGTTAGTAACAATATTAATATATTCATTGACATGTTTTCTTTTTAATGTAAATGGGTATCGTTTTTAGTCATCTTTACACGATTTAAGAATTAATACACCCGTCGCCATCACGAAACAAATTTACGTATTCACACCTCGACGTTCAGTCTCCGAGTGCCAGGGAGTCCAAAATTTCGTCGCGCATATAGTTGAAAATTATTTGCCGTTTCACTGAAGTATCGCCTTAATATAATCGGTGGTATTCATTCATTATAACACTTTAGAACTGAAAGAGTGGATGTCCAAATTAAGTATTTTTTTCTTTAAGCTATAGCAAAAAGATTAATTGCAAAAGTGCAAAAGTCCAACATACGGAGTTTTAGTCCAAACGCGAATGAGTAATTTAACTAGATTAAATTAATTATGTTAAAACGGCTCTCCTGCAAAATATTGAATAATATGTGACTTCCAGGCTTTCAGCTCTTAGATACAGCATTTATGTGTCAATGAGAAGGCTGTTCGGCAGCCAAATTATTCGGGTCATAACATTTAGTCACGAAGTCCTGACGAAGGAGAAGAAGAAGTCATATTTCATTTACCTTAATACTTTGTATTTTTTCCGTTTATAGGAGCGTGGTCTGGATCCGAAATGTGTGCACGGCTGATTAAGTTTGATGTATGTAATTACAATTACAAAGCTGGTCGTCTTTCATTGTGTAAAATTAAAAAGACAATGGATAACGTGGCTATTAAAATTAATCCGTTTGATTGACAAACGGATCGGTAAAAACATATAGTGAAAGGTATAAGTTATTTTGTAAAGGTATATGTATGTTTTAAACATGTAGCTGTCAATGGCTTCGGGCAATTTCGACAATGTAAGAATTAGCAAGATATTTAACTGTCGTATAATAGTCAAATCTACAGTCAGCATATTCTACACGCGTGACATTCTTCGATGGGGTTCGAGTCGCTGTTAGTCACTTCCAATCCGCCAGTCGCTGATGACACGCTCAACGGTTACCGCCACTATACATCCAATTTAATAAAAACTAGGAAAAACTCTACAAATATACCGCCGTGTATTATGAAAATATGTAAAAATAATTATATGAAGAAGAAAAAGAGCTTATGAGACTAATTTATATTTTCCTTCTTGGGCTCCCCCCAACATTAAATCCTGAGTACGCCACTGGGTTCGACTGTCTTTGGCTAGATCACCGAAACGTTTAAAGTTGCAATAATGCAGAGGCCAGCAGATTTCTCAATTGCAAACTATATCAACCATGACTTTAGCAATTTGCCGAATATTTATGTAAGTATACCTATAAATAGTGGGTCATAGTTGATTAGTGAATCTTAGTATCAACATTAAGCTCGTTCAGTACAGTAGTATTAGATCCGATCAGTAATCTTCGTGTTTGTCATTATCTCAGTTATTGCATCTCTGCACACAGAATCTCATTCACCGAGCCTCGGACCTCGGACCAGTAACATAACTCTTGTAACATATTATTCTTGTTCTGACTGTTTACGCTACAATAAAAACTCACTCCTCCATTTATCGGAGCAACCTCCAATCTGACATCCTCATCTCAACTCCTGGTCACCTCCTACAGCGGTCTCGTCCCTTTACAACAGACCTGCCAAAAACATTATACAGTTGATTTTGACCTAATAATATTATCTTGTGTATTATAGGATTAATGTAATATTAACATTATTCAACGTACTCGTATATACACTACTTACAATTTACATTATATATATATATGCGATCACATATGCGTGTAAAACATGGACCCTAACTGAAAGAAAGATCAAGAAACTTAGATTAGCACAACGTGGTATGGAGAGGTGCATGCTGGGCATAGCGTGGAAGGACACAAAGAGAAATGAGTAGATAAGGAAGCAGACAAGGGTTTGTGATGTAAATAGAGTTTATTAAAAGCCTTAAATGGAGATGGGCTGTACACATAGCTCGAAGAAGAGACAATCGTTGGACAAATCTAGTCATCCAGTGGTATCCAAGAAGTACAAAACGTCCACAAGGTAGACCTAGAGGCCACTGGATCGATGAAATGGTGAAGTTCTGCGGAAGTACGTGGCAACGCAATGCATAAGAAGAACAAGTGGAAGCAGCTTGAAGAGGCCTTCATCCAGCAGTGGATAGATTCAGGCTGATGATGATGATGATATATATATATATATTTACATGGCTTCCCGACAAAATTTAAATTTAGTGTAAACATGCCTTACGATTTTATCTTCTTAAATTAATCATTCTGAAATATGACTGATGACAAAGCATTCTTACTGATGAGAGTTATTGTCTGCATCGTGTTTTAAAAATGGGTTGTCCGGATATAGGATTCCGTGAACGAAAATAGCACTGAACGTTTTTGGGGCGATAAATTTTAAAAGTGCGACTGGTCACTAACTGAACGCGCGGCGAGCTTTCAAAAGTTGTCTCGTATATAAAATAAAAGCTTGAGATTTATAATGCCTGCTGGGTGTATGTAAACAGACGGTATAAGACCTGAGATCTTTATGGGTTCCTTACAAATAATCTTCCTGTAAGAAATTATTTCTTACTGCGCTGACGTTTTAAGCCTGTTTTTTTTCTCTTTTGAAAAGCTAACTCCTGCCAAGTTTTCTCTTACTGGTATTTTTTTAGTGAAAATAAGGAAATACTGATAGCTTTCAAAAATAGTTCTATTTGGAAAGCATGGAATTTATGTATTAATTTTTTACTTATGCTTATAGAAACTAGAATCAAATATATTTTTAGTGCCCTTGGAAATATAAGTTAGAACCATAGTTTAACGTCCTAAATATGCGCATAGACCAAAAATTTAATATTAAGAAATTTATTTTATGTAAGAATTGCTAAACTAAACTGATGAAAAATCGTAAACTTGTTTTAAGCACATTGGCGCGAATCCAATGGTTGTAGGTTTATGTCCCGTTCGGGCATCGTATTTTTTCAAAAAGTGATTTTTTCTAGTATATAATATCTGAGGTGTTTTTAAATTATGTATATTATTCAATATATTAATGTGATTTTTTTACTCAAAGCGTAGGAGTTTGTGAATGTTTCACTTATATTACTGTTTCTCTACACTTCTGTCATTGGGTCTCACGGCCTGATCTAGTACAAAATATAATATACAATATAAGCATATAATATACCAGTCCTGTTGTAAGCATTTCAGCATCTAATTTTGATGAATTCAGTATATAATATGTAGTGGTCAATGACTTCAGGCCTTGTCAGCATTATTTCATTAGTGTAAGAATTAGAAAATCATTTAAACTATCGCACAATTGTAGAATCTACAGTTAGCATATTCTACACGCGTGACATCGAAGTGTAATAATGCAGAGACCAGCAGATTTCTCAATTGCAAACTTCATCAACAATGACTCGCAATTTACGGAATATTCATGCGTATAATTAGCAGGTCATAATTTTATTGATGAGTTAGTCAGTCTAAATACCTATTAGTATCAATTATAATCTCCGTCTGATCAGTAAGCTTCGTGTCAGTCGCCCCGCTCAGCATTCGATTCCACCGAGTTCGGACCTCGGAACTTTATCATAAGTATTGTAACATAACGCTCTTGTAACACACTCCTGTACTAACTGTTTACGCTGCAAATGAAACTCGCTCCTCCATCCATCGGTGCAACCACCAAATCTCGACATCTCATCTCTCCTCCTGACGACTCTCCATCTACACATCCTGGTCATCCCCAAACACAGCAATCGCGTCCCTCAACCGCAAGAATCGCAAAATATATTAGCAATTCAATTCTATATTCATACTAAAGGATTTATCAAGTTTATAAAATAATTATTTGAATTGTAATCACTGAATCTGTTGACCATAATATCTAATATATCTACTCGTTTATATATAAATGGAAAATATACATTAACTGTCTAAGAAAAAGAAACATAAATAAAATATTACCCCTTTCTTGTCATAAAACACGAAAACTTTTGCCATGGCGGCCACTTTTCAACGAATTTTTCGCATCTGTGCCCCCACAGATAGCCAAACGAAGCACTTGCGGGTAATATGATGTTTGGGCATATGACATCGTGCATCAGGGGTCGAAATCGATGCTCCGCGGTCGAAAAGGGATCCAGTCGAGCGTGACAAGTTTGGGGCCGGCATAACGTCGAATCTATATTTCCTTCCAATCCATTTACTTCGAAGAGATTCTAGTTAGGACAGCCAGATCTTATGCGGTTTGTAGTATTATGGATACGTCGCTATTATTTATCTTCATGTATGAAATCAATCATGGACTTGGTGATCTAAAAAACAAATAAAAATGCGCATTTATTTAAGTATTTTGTTTCCCAAACCGTGTATTGGTTTACTAGCTGAAGTATGTTTTTATAACTACTTATTTCTAACATAAATAGTTATTCTAAAATATAATTTAATAAAAGTTAACTACGTACCAGTGGAGGAGTATCAGGCTGTGGAGATCCGAGAAAAAAAGCACACTTGTCAGGTATACTTACGGCAAATAAGTAGGAAATACGATATTATTACTGATGAATAGGCACACACTAATGATAACAACACACTAAATAGATGAAATTTTAATAACTCACTGACGATATAAAATTGAGCGATGAGTATAAATTATGTATTTTCGCTAGATCATTACATAAAATTTATTTTTATTTTTAAAAACAATCTATATTTTTATGTGATTAAATTATCTTATTATTAATTAATTTGGACTTCGCCTTTAGCACTTACCGTATTGCATACATTACGGTAGATGGGACTGAGGTCCGTGAGGTAAAGTCAATACAAGAAAAAAATCGACATTCATCGTACAATAATCCGACACATACAATAGCTGAAGAGAGATGGCGCTGTTGTATTTTTTTAACCTTTCCAGTTCTGTATATATTTATAATATTACAATTCTATATATACGACAGATTATTGTCTGATGTCGTTGGCAAATTAAATATTTTTGTAGAATATGAAATAATGAAGTTATTATTTAAATATGTACTTACGTTAATTTTCAATTAAAAAAAAATCTTAAGAATATAGTTTTTGAATAATAGCCTAGTATGGAGTCTTCGCCACTGGATACTCTTAGCTTTATGGCATTTATAATCCAATTTTGCAACAAAATCAATAGTTTTTGTCATTTACGGTGATAACTATATAATTCTAATATAACTATATAATTCTTTTCACATAGAATGAATAACGTTTACTCACACGTGTTTATTAAAATTGAGTTAACATTAGAAAATGGTTCATATTCTATAATTTTACAGCACCACTCTACATTTACACAATTTATACAAATCATAGAAAATATTATTTACTTAAATGATATTAAAAAAAAATATTTGTATAAAAATAGCTGTCTGCGATATTATTTTAAGTGAACAAAAACGATTTTGTATGTTATTTAATTATTTTTCTATGTCCATCTACTATAATATATTGCATGTTATTTTTAAATTATTACAAAGTTAATTTGTATCTTATTTTATAATAAAAATGTCGTACGCACACAAGAAAGAACATATTATGTAAAATAAACAGTACTAAACAGCATATTACTTATCCTTGTTACCCCTCAGTGGTGGGACATAGGGCAAGCACAAGCTCACGCCACTTCCCTCAGTCTATCACCACGTCTCGTGCCTCGGGCTATGCAAGACCTACATCGTGTAGATCGCTTTTGTAGCACCTTGCCACAAGGGTATGGAGTGTCGTACTCCAACAACCATACAGAATAAATTATAATAAAATATTACAGTCAGGTAAAATATATAATGCAACAAAATACAAATTATCATTAAAATATAAATAATAAAAGAAAAACTACCTACAATAATATGTCCCTACCTACCAATAAATATACAGCATCATTATATGATATCATAAATTTCCCTACCGAATGAATAAAAAATAAGTAAACATATTTATTATAAAAATATAATATAATGGTTACACAGATCTCAAAAATAAGATTTATATCTCGTATTTATTTTATTACGGTAGGCACATAGGTAGCACATATACGTATTATATGATTATACCATACTGAGAATATTTTTACAGTGTATTAAATATTCTAAATATCAAAAAAATAGACGAAAATTGCAGAAGGAACCTATCATCTGCATCCCTTTTCTGCGTACCGTAAATTCCAGCAAATTTTCCCTCCAGTTAGAAGCAAAAAGTTCTTTCCACTTTTCCAGGGACAGACTTGATATTTAAGTGATACTCAAGCTTTACTAAAGTGCGTTACTTATAACTTGATATTACTCATTAAATCAAGTTTTGTGTCGAGAAAAAAAATCCTTTGGCATTGGTAATTAAATAACTGATAATTTTCAAACACAAGTGTAAATCTTGGCCAACGATCAGTATCGCCGAGCGGTAACATATCGGATTATTATGTTCTGGATCCTAGATTCAAATTCCAGGTCTGGAAAATTCACATATTGCTTCAATCTGTGTTTGCATTCATATGATGTACGTAAAATATTGAGCAGGCATTCCTCGTAAAAACAAAAAAAATGTTAAATAACCTCCACTCTAGAGGCCCATACGATCATCCAAGAATCGAATATTGTGATGTAATATGTATATTCAGCATCCATTTATTGGCATTATACCCAAACTCTGGGCTATATGATGCATATGGTTAACTAGAAATCTTGAACCCCACAAATTAGTTAACTGAAAGTTATACGATATACTTAAAAAAAATCACAGAAGACTGTAATGGAAAATCACTGCAGTTATAATTTCCAAGGAAATGTATATGAAAATAAACGTTTATACGTATCCAAGATTGGACGCGAATTACTAGGGTTAATTTTTTTAACTATGTTTTTGTAAATAGTATTTACCTATCTAAAAATAATTTCTAAATGAAAACTATACATTGCAAAGTTTCTCAGTTAACCTGGCGAGTGCCATGAATGAGTTAACTCGCCAAAGTTTGTATGAACTGTCAAGCTACAAGCGAGAAACTCGCGACTTCATTGTCAACAGCACGTAGGTACATTTTCTGTCTATTCGTTTATATTTTCACGACAATAGTTATCAATGTTGATATAAATGCTGACTAAATTCACAATATTTATCTTTTTGGTCTGAAAATTTTCAGTAAAAAACTCGAGATATACCTGTGCGTTTTTCATTTTACAACGTTTTTATTAGCTCGTATTCTTGTTTGTCCGGTGTCTTTTTGTCCATTAAAAATCTTGCAATCGATTTTTAACTCACTTCCCGACTAGCTAGACATTTGAAACTTTTAGAATACATCAGAACACGATGCCAATGCATTCTGTTAATACTTTAGCCATCTTTAAGCAGAATTGAATTCATTTTCAGTTAATTCTGTTTTGTATGGAAAGATATTTCAGAAAAATCCGTAAAAAGTGAAAGACTATTATTGGTTGCTAAGGGGGTGGTCCTAGCAACTAAATTATTAATATATACGTGCGTTACTATGGAAATCAAAATGAAATGACATATCAGTATTCTATATTTGTTTTTTGTTTGTTTTTTATTTACTTCATATCAAGTACAAGTTTGAGCATATTGAGCATAATAATTCAACAGAAAATTTAAAAACGTTGTATTTAAAAAGTTCTTTTTATCTTGTAATTATTTATTTTAAAGTTATTTATTGAATGTCAAAAATAGCTGGCATATAAGTATTAACCTAGAAAAAATTTCTTGGCAGTGAAAAGGGACAAATATATTCACTTTTTTAATTATTATTAGGTATTTACTCGATAGATACAGAAATACTTAAATCAATTTTTAAGGTCCATCTAACTAAGAGGTAAGCTGTGGAATCACAGTAATAAAAATCTTGTTGTGTAAATGTTATTTGGTATTATTATTATTATTATTATGTATGTTTGTAACATTTTCATTCATTTCCAAATATATTAACAGATCTATATATATATATACATATCTGTTACGTACAAGAGAGTGGAAAAGAATATTAGAGTATGTAAATAAAACTTTACGTGTTTAATTAACAGAATCTGAAAACATCTTCAGTATTTTACTCGGTATCAAGGTTTAACAGTTTTTCGTATTACATACTTTGAAGTAACTTCCACAGTTTTACATTTTAAAATTATCTAATATTTTGTTTATTGTAACATTTTGGCGAAAAAATCCTGAATGCCGCCCTAACTAGACCCCTACATCTTTCAAATTACTGCCATTTCGTCTCGGCTGGTAAGAATTTTTTTATTGAAAAAGTTTACGTCTTTTGTCGCTGGTCGTGTATAACATTGTGTGTTGTATTTTCGGAATTTTATGGGCCCTTTTTTAATATTTCCCCCTTTTTTGTCGGCCGAAGTGCGAAGTTTTTTTCCCGGCGAAAATTTTCTTAGTGCGTTTCTGCGTTGATTCAAGGATTTGTTTTATGAAGGTGTTTTATGTGCAAGTTTCCTCAGAAAACTGTATTCATAAACTCTAAATTTCCATATTAAAATAAAGAATGTATGTACACTTTTTTCCATAGTTATATTTATTCTGAAACCTATCTACTTATTACAATTACACTCCGTAACCGTATACCAGGGTGTAACGAGTACTAGCAATTTTTTTAAGTTTTGCTGGTGTACAAAGAACCACCGTACAAAATCAAGATTGGTATTCGCTAGAATATCTATAATTCATATTTTGATGTAATCTACTATTATGCTATAATTATTATAATGTCTTCATGAGAATTGACTCTCTCGATAACTGTAAGGTTACGTATACATGTTACGCCGAATGTGCGAAATTGACTATTACATGAAATGGGCAAAATTTTGCCTAAATCATGAAAAATGAAAGCTCGTTGCCTTATTCATGAATTAGGCAAAATATTTGCCAAGTGCGTGAATTCGGCAGTAATTTTTCTGCCTAGTTCATGCATTGGGCAAATTAGATAGTAGCGATACAGTGGTGTTTTTGCAACTAAACCAAATGTGTCAAATGATCATGCATTGGTCAAAATAGATGGTCGCGCTCCGGTGGTGTTTTTTGCAACTAATCAAACTAACCAAATGTGTCAAGTGTTATTGATTATATAAAAATATACCAATCAATAACTACAATGACGTTCATTTCCATTTACTATGCCCAAAAAATCTAGAACTATAATATTATGATAACGGAAGAATTTTATTAAATGGTATTTTCGCGATTTGATTCGTGCTTGGGTATCAATCGTGCAATGGCTGATTGTTTGTTTATGATAGTACGATTTGATAGTTTGTTGACACTAATTGTTAGTTAACCTCAAAATGGACATTCAGTTGAATTCAGAATAACAAAACCTAACCTTACCTAACCTAATAATAATAATATTATATTATGTTAAATTATAACTGCGGGGTCAGCGATTGAAGTGACAAAGTAATGGTAAGATTGTAGGCGACGAAAGATCAGTGTTGTCACAATGGCTAGCTGTGGTCATTCTGTACTTATTGGTGATTCACATCCGATCATTTTACGTTAACCGGGTGTGTGGATGTTCCATATAAATATAATCAAAAATGCAGTCTGCCCCCTGTGGTGACTGTAATCTAATATTATTTTATTAATTATGTTAAATAATTAGAATGGTGCATTCTTAAATCTTGTGAATTATTCGTTGAATAAAAGAATAGTAAAGTTAATTAAAAATTATTAGCAAGTTCGAGTAAGTTACAACATTAAATATTGGAGAGATCCACGACGTTGGTTAGTAATTAAAGTAATAGATACCTACTTTGATTTAATAAACAAAAACCGATTGCCAATAGTAGCTTAATTTGGAAGAGCGCTGATAAGCAGGTATTTATTATAAAGGCCGATAGTTAAACTCAGTTGTAATTAGTATGTCACTTAATAGCATAGTGGGCAATCCGCACGGGGCGTAAACCTAAGAGATGCAGGTTCGATTTCTGCCGGGTGTCTTACTTTTTTTCAAAACGATTTTTTCTATTGGTTATAATATATTTTCTCAAACGTATTTTTCAAAATTAATACTCTTTGTTTG
Organism: Rhyacophila brunnea; assembly: GCF_057557595.1. Classification (NCBI taxonomy): domain Eukaryota; kingdom Metazoa; phylum Arthropoda; class Insecta; order Trichoptera; family Rhyacophilidae; genus Rhyacophila; species Rhyacophila brunnea. The sequence continues at coordinate 35,577,225 of NW_028232837.1, read as the reverse complement.
AATTATAGATTTGGTTCCGGTTATTCTAAAAATACTAATCATTGCGAACAAAGCCTGAGGTTTAGCAAAAGACAATGATTCTTTAAGATGCCGTATATGATACTCTATTCAAAGAATACATTTGGTAAAATACAAAAATGAAATAAAAACGACACAGATACAGACAGAGAAAGACTTTAAGTGTTATAACGAATAGGTAGATAATATTATTATAATGGTAAAAGTTTTGGCATGTGGTAAAATTCTTTGAGTAAAATGTTTCGGAAAATCCAATTATTGATAAAAATATGGCGTACGTAATATTATGTTCCTGTGATGAGAGTCTAATGCACAAAAAGATTTTCCTCTGATTTTGTTCATGCTTAGTTGCCTTTTTCCGCATTATTAAATATATTGGTAGAAAAAAATACAAGGATTTCGTTGGAAGGTACTCAGCCGCCGGACATACGCCAGAAAGACTTTTTTTCCTTTCCCTGTGATGCTATTTGATTTGTTTCAATACTAAATCCATCAATATATTTTCAGATGTGATTACCAGTGCCGAATCAAAAGAAAGGCTCAGAACCATAGGAAATTATATAGTAACTGGATTCCCTTTTGAAGATTAGAAAGGGTTCGCTTTGCAATTTTCAAAAACGTATTTTACTTTTTATTCGTCGTCTTGGTCCAACTTTTATTTCTCAATTGGATCATAGGACAAACGAAACGTCGGAGAATTTTTAACATTCTGAAATTACTTCCTACGTTTCCTTCCAGATAATTGATTACCATAGCTTTTAAATCGGTATTAAGATTTTTTATAACATCTTAACAATATATTTTCGTCGAAATTAATATACCTACCTAACAATACAAATTGTAAATTAGCATAGTTTCTCAAAAGTATTACCTACTGTTTGATATATATTTATTCTGACTAATAACTGTACTTTGTACAATAACAATTAATTGATTTTCTCATGGTTATAATATCGTCGCTCCAAAAGCAAAAGGGCACTTGTGCATAAATTGAGTTTTGAGAAAAACGCATTTTAAGTGTTTTTGGAGTGAAAAAAAATCGTGGAGAGGTTATTACTAAATATTTTGAAATGAAATTTGGAACACATGTGACCTAATTACTCAAAATTGAAATGCAATTTTTTATTTTTTTCATAATAAGTAAATTTTTGATTTTTAAGAGGTTTTAAGTCACATGTTACCTTTTTCCTATATGCATTTATGAATAGCTTTATCTTCATCTTTTGATTTGAGAGCGTCCACTTTATGCTTATTGTGATCTTCCAAAATATTTATTTGGGCCTCTTTGTCCGCTGCCAACATGTTTTTAAATTTTTCACAAATTTCACAAGTGCCCTTTTTCTGCAACGAAATTATTTTTTTTTGACAAAGGCCCTTACTCGCTTTTAAACATTGCACATACTTACGCTTGTAAACATTGCACATACTTCCTAAAATCGTGTACACGTTACCTTTTTCCTATACATTAAATGAAGATCAGTTTACAAATACACAAGTAACCTTTATTTTCTTTGCTCAATTGTGAATTCATGAGTTTTGCTTCACAAATGCCGTTTTGCCCATAATGTAGAGAAAAAAATTACGAAAAAAACTGCATTCATAACTCAAAACCGTCAAAATTGCACATGTGCCCTTTTGCTTTTAGGGCGAAGATATTATGTAAACATCGGTAGGTAATTAATAGGAAAGGAAGGAACCAATTTTTATCAATGATTTTTTTTATTTTTTTAAATTTGTTGGATTTATTTTATTGCAAATCAATGCATCAATGGTTTATAATTTAGAATTAATTACTATTTTGGCAATATTTACGATTATGGAATATTTTTATTATATTTACAATTACTAAAGACCTGGATTATGTAGCCAATTTTACTTTGTTTTATGCATAATATTCAAAAGATCTTATAACTAATTAACAATGATTTTTTTTTCAAAACTTCTTAGAAGAGATCATAACCACGTCTGCAATCAATACTATAGCCACAAAAATTAATATAGATCTCATCTACAATAAATTTATGTAACGTGAGATTTTGCCTTTACTCGAGCATACAAAATAATGTCGTTGTTGGGATTTTGTTGTTGTTTTCACGCGATCAACTTACGGAAAAAAATAATCTATCCCTTCATCAATCTAATCGATGTACACGATGTATTTCCGATCGGGTTTTCTTCGATCACTACAGTAACATTTTTTATAGGGGACGCGAACTTAAATGTTTATAGCTGCATAATAAGTAGTAGGCATAATATTTTTTAGCATGGATGCATGCTTTTGTCTTGACCTCCTGGGCGGATTTGTTACGAAAAATTCTATAGGCGTAACGAAAAATAATGTCAAAAAAGTGACGCGGCCGCTAGATACCCCAGTCGGCGCTTTGGGGATGACGTGTAAGCCCACGCCCCGCAATTTATTTTGATAAATTGATAAGTATTAACAAATTTCAGGATCTTCATGGATACATGCTTTTGCCTTGATCTCCCGGGCGGATTTGTTACGAAAAATCGCACAAGCGTAACAAAAATTCATGTCACAATAATTGTAGCGCAGCCGTTAGAGACTTCAGTCGGAGCGAGCGGTATTACCTAAGTATTAACAAATTTCAAGCTGTTCTATAATTTTTCTTTAAATCTTAAGCAAAGACAAGTCGTTTATTTTTATAGTCTTGATAATGTGCATGAGCAGTTTTATTAGGTATGTATGGTAAGTTCTCTTTGTCAAGATGGTTTTCCGATATTCCTTCTGAGAAAAATGTACTCTTACAATAAAAATATATATTTCCGCCTTCAACACCGTTTTAGAACATAAATGTAGAGTTGTCACTTCATAACTTTGCACTCCGTAATATATTTTATTAAATATATTACCTATTTATTTATTACTGCATATATTAATACAAGTGATTATCATTTGATCTAATTTAATGCGAGTTAATCAGTCGAAGAGGCGTATCAGTGCAGTAAAAAAGTGAAAAAAGAGCAAAGTTATAAAGCGTATACCTACTCCATGAAGTAAATAGTCGTATATCATTCGTTAGCAACAGAGATTGTCATTTTTTCTTTCAAATTTGGACAACCAGCATTCAGAGAATCAGTAGGCAAAGCATGTATCCATGTTTAATAATTTTATCCGTCAGGGCTTAAATAACCATCATCTTAGCCATTCGACTGAAAACGGTGAGAATTGCAAGGCTAATAAATAATCAAAGCGTACATGTTTGTATTAATATTACCTTTTTTATTTATTCTAATTATTTACACTTATTACTAATGTGTATTGCAAAAATGTATTTTTTCTGATTATCTAGAAATAAATATTTATGGAAGTAACCAACTTTGAAAAAATAATAATTAAGACTTAAATGGTGATTCCTATGTATGTAATTATCTGGATAAGTAGAGTGTGCGATAATTTTTAATTGAAATATAATAAATATATAAAATATTATATTGAAACTGTATTTCGAATTATAATTGTAAATCGATGCGTAGACCCTTTTATTTCTGTTATTCAATTATTATTACGCGATAACAATATTTAACAACATAATGCATACGTGAGTATATATGATAATATGGAAAATCAGTTATCTTGGCTGACCACCCACAAAATAAATGACCGTCCACACGAGCCGTGAGATTTAGATAAGGGCTTTAAGCCCCATAAAGCTCCGTATAAACCTTTTTTATTTGTAGTCCACATTTTGAATCGTCCGTCATTCTTTGCAGTAGGTACTTAACACATTGAAGGCGATTAATTAACTTGCAATATATTTTTTGCAAAATATACCTATAACTTATACCTACATTGTTTTAATTGGCTCTACGTAACAATCCGGTGTGGATCCTGTCCGCCTAACGAGGAGGTTTCGTAACAAATTTTTCAAAGCTATAATGGGTTATATTATTCATATACCATTTTTACGAATTAAAGACCTTGCATTAAAAGGAGGGCAGATCCAATTTTTGGCCATTAGTCTTTTTTTCACCTACGATAATAATATAACAAAAAATGCTATCGTTTGATGTATATCAGAGACGATTCCGTCAAAAACAAGCGTATTATTGCGAAATTTTGATCTGCCACCTACGTCCCTGTGGTACAACAAGGGAGCAGATCCGTACCTGCCCCCTTATTGCAACGAACAAAATAATTTTGCTATTCATTTATTGCTTTATATATTGTTAGTTATTTAAGTGTTGAAAAATAGTTTCTGAAATAAAACATTATTCATATTATTGTGTTTTATTATAAATAACACTAAGCATTATAGTAAAAATTTTCACAATTTGTTACAAAACGGGGGCAAATTCCACTTTTCAAAACCAGCCAAAATTCTAAAATTTATTTATTTACATTAAAAACTATTTTATAACGTGTGAAAATGCTGTATTTAATTAAAGTGTACATGTGTCGCTAAATTTCAAAATCAGCCAAGTCCATAATAGATGAATAGGAGAAAAACAGCTTTTTGTTTTCTCAAATACACAGTCACAAGGGTGAAAGTTTATATTATTTCGAGTACAGAATATTTAAAATAAATAAATTCCACATTTTGATAATGCAGAAATGTTAGAAAGCAGTAGTTCTTCAGCAATTCACAAAAAAGTCAAAAATACCTAAAGGTGGATTTGGCTGATTTGAAATGTAGCGACACAATTTGTTTAAGCATTAGTATAAAAACTAATTTATTAACCTTAGTTACCAAAGTTAGATCTCCCTCACATTTCATGCAAGGTCCTCAATTCTATTTTTCGTGTTCTTACGTTTACGTGATATTATAACAATACGAATAATTAGTAAATTAAAAAAAACATACGCTACACCACTGTCGTGTCTAAAGATGTAATATTTTTATAAATAATACATCTCTTCAATCTCATATTATATTGTGCATATGAAAATGTTCGCAGTTTAAAATATTAGCATTAGTTATACATCCAATATATGAATCGTTCTGACGATGTCAGTGGCCCAACATAATATGTCAATAATGCACAATAAACTCTGTCAGTCATACTTATTTATTTACATTTAACTAAGAATACAATTTGCAGGTACCTAGTGACAGTTTTTTTTTAATTCAATTAAATCCTGCCTAAACCAATCATAGTAGAGTTAGGCTGTGGATATCCAGCTAAAATAGTGTGCTTATACATTTTCAGCCATACTTACTTGATTTCATTGAATTAAGAGTATAAATAATTGTAGATGACGTCTGATAATTTTCAAAAATTCTTGTTATTCTGCCCAAAGCAAACCATAATAGAGAAACAATATTGTATGATTAAATTTAATGGCATATTTTTTTTGTTTGTTTATTATGGCTTGGTTTAAGAAAAGTTTATTTGCATTTTAAAAACTAACAAACTCCATTCATGCAATTTATATTCTTAGTTCAATAACAACAAATAAGTATGACTGACTGATAATATTAATATTAATAAATAATAGTACTTGATGGAATTTGAATTTAAATTCTAATGGATTTAAGTTTTATACTATTCCATTTGAGTCGTTTTTTGCGATCCGGGTTTTTCTTTTCGGCATCTTCAGGCACTATGTGCACTCACCAAAAGACAAATACACACTGACAACAAATACATTTAACTCTAACTTATGTAACAAATTAATACAATAAAGTAGCTAAAAACTTTATCATAATTATATGTCGCTAGATTTCAAAATCAGCTTAGTCCATAATAGATGAATAGGAGAAAAACAGCTTTTTGTTTTCTCAAGTTTATATTATTTCGAGTATAGAATATTTAAAATTAATAAATTCCACATTTTGATAATGCAGAAATGTTAGAAAGCAGTAGTTCTTCAGCAATTAACAGAAATCAGCAGAAAAAGTCAAAAATACCTAAAGGTGGACTTAGATGATTTTCAAATGTAGCGACACATTCTATCTATGAAGTCAAGGATCACAATAAAAAATATAACAAACAAATTATGAATAGTTGAAGTGTTTGTAAAAAAAAACCCTACCATAATATCACTAATAATCATATACTGGATAAGCGTATAAATCGTCAAAACCTTATAATAGATCATTAGTAATTAATTATACACAATAGAAATACTACACTAAAGAGGTGTAAAATCGTCCATTCTGGGAACAATTGTAACGTATTTAGAATTTGATGACGTTAACTAATGAAATATTGCGAGACTATACCTAATTATGGTGTAATGGTATTGATATAAAACATTTACGTATGTATGTTTAAAAACTTTGGTACTGTTCGGTCGGTTATCGGTTATCGGTTATCAGGAATACAGCGGAAGGCACATTTTGAAAATAGCCGATAAACTGGATTATTTGTTAGTTTGGGTTATGTTATGTTGGGTTAGGTTAGGTTTACCTAACAAATAATCCAGTTTATCGGCTATTTTAAAAATGTGTTTCCGCTGTATTCCTGATAACCAAACAGAACCAAAACTTTTATTTTTTTAAAAACTGCTAGAATTTTGAAATTATTCTGGATTCTACAGTGTTAAATGGCGTCTAGGCCTGCCCGCGATACGCCCGCCAATAAAGATGAAATCCGACATCCCTTTAATGTGAACGCCCCTTTATAATATTGCTTTTCAATAATCCTAGCTATAAACGGAAATACGAAAACAAGAGATATAAAAAATACCACACCATTATCCCCGTCCCTTTTCGATGTTTCGTGTTGTTCTACTAGATTTTTTTTGAAACCATCAAGATCATATTATTTTATCTACTTTTATATTATAGCGTCCAATTTAAATCTACATACATGTAGCTATTTTTATGAAAGAAAAGTAATAGAAAACTGGGAAAATATAATAAAATACGACAAAAATGCTCTTAATATTTTATAAGAGATTGTATGTATTTTAAGATATTTTTATAATAGTCACATACATTTTAACTTAAAGCAACCTAATAGCAGTGGCGAAGGGTGACTTTTGGAAACAGGTCGGCTGTGGAGAAAGCACAGTTATTAGATGTATTTACGGGAAATAAGAAGATAATCCGACGTAACTACTGATGAATAGGTAGGTACACAAAAACCGATGAAATTTCTAAAGCTCACTGGTGGTATAAAATTAAGCAATTAATTTGAATTATGTATTTTCCTAAATATAAACGCAAGATACGCTCAAAATATATTGAAAATATCCGTTGTTGTGAATCTGTTATATAATAATTTATAATTTAACCCGTAAACAAAACATTTTAAAATACTTAAAACACAGACTTAGATACGATATCAGATTTTAACTTACATAGTTGCCTGAATAAATTGTCTTAGTCTGTGAATAAACTAACTGACAAATTAAAATCACGAGATAAATTATTTATTATTTGTAACAACAATCAATATTTATATGTGATTGAATCCCATAGAAATTATTTTGTAAATTATCTTATAAATTATTTTGAATAAATTTGCACTTCCGTAAAATGTAAGCGCTCCTTAAATAGCTTACCAATTTATATGGGCCGCCACAGACGTCTTGAAATTATGAGAAACAAACTTCATATAAAAAAAAATTCGATTCACGCGAACATAATCCATACAATATGTGAAGCAAAACAAGACGTCGCTTATTTTTTTAAACCTTCGAGACATGCCATAAATGGTGCTTATTGAAATAGTGGAAAAGATCTTAATAGATGCCTAATAGTAGTGTATTATTAATACTATTGACCGAAGGTAGGTTATTGATGGAATTTGAATTTAAATCCATTATAATTCTAATAGTATTAATTGAACTGGTATTTCCTTGTCAAAACTTACTCTATCAGCGCAGTAGAAGCTGATGAATTGATATCAAATTATAATGAATATTAATAATATATCGTTTTAACAATACCTAATAGGTAGGCCCACGGTGGCCGCGCGGCATAAGCGTTGGACTACAAAGCCGTGGGTCCCAGGTTCGAATCCTGGGTCTGGCAAGTACAAAAATTGTTTTTCAATTTGTGTGTGTCAGGGTATGGACCTAATAGGTTGAGCAAGTGGCTGACATCCATTTCTCGTAAAAAACAAAAATCTGTCAATACAAACCTCCACTCTGTGGAGGCCCATATGATCCTATCAGGATCGGACATGGTCGAAAAAAAAAAAAAAAAAAAATAAGTAGGAAATCACTTTGGTTCCGAAGCTAGAATTGGATTTTTAGTGCAATGATTCGTTTTGTTTGTTTTGCCCAACCCACGCTTCTCAAACGTTGCGTGTCTCAAGGAGAGAATACCTGGTTTAATATGACAGATTTAGTCTGGTTGTGGAGTGGGTAAACGACATTCAGGATGTAACATGATCCTGCCTTGCTTTATTTGTGTAACAATGACAGGCACAAAGGTATACAAATAATATTGTAGGTAGGTATACCTCGCTGCTTCTGCTATTATGAGAATGTAACACGTTTTCTACATACGAAACGTGTACGCGATAAAGGTCATAATAAAGTTTATTATAAAAAAGCGAGGAAATTACGAGTAGGCATAAAAAATATTAGCCGGTAAGAACGGTGGCACACTAGCCAAAATATACGTTTATATAAAGAATGCCATTGACCTACTAATGGATATTACGGTTACATGTAAATTGTGCAAACACATTTCAATGTTGCACAGTTCACCGTGAGATTTCTTATCGGAAAGAGATGACCGAAAACTATACAATCTCCAATTTTATTAGATTCAATATAAACATTAATTCAATTTTCATTGCTAATTTTGGCAAAATTCATGAATTCAAGAATGAAAAACTTATCCTAACCTAACAAATAATCCAGTATATCGGCTATTTTCAAAGTATGTTCACTGCTGGCTTCCTGTGAAGAGTAAACAGACAAGAACCGTGTTTTATTTAGACATGAATTTTATGTCAGTAAGTACTATACGACCCAAAGAGGTTGGACGGTCTTTTATTTACGGCCATATATTATTTCACATACAACATTTCACGATGAAGTTTGATACGGCGAACTGCATACGTACAAGTTTCCGGACACGGGATATTACAACTTAACAACCCTGTTTATGGACATACAATTTCCCTCTTTTCTTATAGATTATTTATCATTCTTACGAAAACACATGAATTTTTTACAACCTTATTGTCAGATTTTGCTAACGTTTCCATACGTGTTCATTTAAATGTTGCCATATAAAATATAATGCACAAAATATTCAGTATTCAGTCCGTCATCTCAATACTACAACTAGATAACTCTGATTTGGTCATTGTTGGAAAAATGAAATTTAAATTTTATTTGATTAACATATGACATTTAGGCTATACTTATTATTTAAAATAAAAATGGAAAATTGTGCTTGTCTGACTGGGAACAATTAAATAACGTTCAATTGTATGAATAAATATTATAGATAGGTATGTTATTTTATTTATTTAATGCATTTATGGTTTTAAATCAAATATTTTTAAACACAAAATTAATACAGTTCCCATTAACTTCTGACTTACCTAGTTTTATCATTTTGTTGAGAAGGAAATGTACAATCATTATTATTCAATAGCTATCTCAAAAACAATGAAAATCAAGTTATCTAGTTGTAGCATTGAAGTGACGAGTTGAATTAATATTTGTAATTATTCTGCGATAAAATTATTAATCTATCTGTTATTAAACTTTTTGTAACTTTATTTTATTATTTGATTTTTATGAAATATTTTATTATTATAATGATTAATTTGTATTCACACAAGATCCCAATAAAATATGTCGCCAATATTTCTAAACATTTAGATAATCAACTGTAAATGTTCTATGTTTTTCAAACGGCTAATAATGTTAACTTTATTATGTACCTACGGAATAAAAACACAATATTGCATATTTTTTACGACTCAAACGAAACGTGATACAAAAAGGTAGAGAAGCTTTTCCGCCAAAGGAAATACCGAATTTAAGTTGTTGGCATCAATTTTGAAAAGAGAACAAAACTGAATCACGCGTAGCAAAGCTGGTGCAATCGTCAGTTCGGCCAAGAAGGAGATATTTGTATTTATCTGTATAGTGATCGCGTGTTAACAATGATAATCTCATTTGTATGCTCGAGTGAAGGTACTTTTTCATGCTTACTAGACGGCGTCTTTACTTCATTATTGTGCTATGTGTATGGTGGTATGACCTATATCAACTAGTGTTGTAAACATTCATTGATCCATTATTGATATAATTTAAAAATATTAAATTTGTGTTAGCTTATAACATTACTTAAATAATCCTGGATTTGATAAATTCACTATTTTATATGATTTCATGCCTTTTTATTTTTACTTCCTTCCCAGCGTGCTATATTATAGCATATACAAACCCAATGTTAATTCATAGGATAGAGTACTAATATGACTCGTAATTTCTTTAAATACAAACGTACGTAAGACGCTGGTCTTTCGCACGGGGGCTCCGCGTTCGATTTCCAGTGAATTCTCAATATTTTTACATACCATGTAATTTTTTCAAAGCTTAGTACCTGAGTGTTTGATTGTTTCACTTCTACTACAACATAACTGATTACACTACTATCATTGAGTCTCATGACCTGTTTTAGTACTAAAAAAAAAAATAATAAAATTTACAATTTTAATACTTACTAATTAATAAAATGGGAGTGTCTGTTTATCTGTCAGTTTCCATTTGTTATGTAATAACTCATAACTACTCGCCTTATATTGATGAAATTTGTTGAGTAGGTACAATGTCCGTACCGACTTAGTAGATCTTTAATTTCATTCTCGATATCTTCCCAAAAAAAAGTTCTCGAAAATAATACACTAAATTTAACGTGAGGTGAGGCATGGTCTTAAAAAATCGCGGATCGAATGGACATCGAACGATTAATAATATAACTCATTTTTCATTCTGTAGGTATATCTGTTAACATTTTCTCGTATTTCTCGCGAAGCATTTGTCGATCGCTAGTACTAGCATAAAAGAAATTTTTACTCCCATTTATAGGCAAAATATTATGTACATACTTTAACAATTGCGACTTTAACTGTACTGCTGTTGATTGTCTCTGATTATTTTATCTCGTAGACATCGCGCTATCATCATAAATACGGAATTTTATCGTATTGTTCCTGCATTCGCATTCCTGCCATAATAGCGAACCAACGCCCCCACACTCAGCAAGTCCACTCAATTATAAATAATGAACTTCGCATGTTCACTTATTTTACTACTAACCTACGTAGGTACTTCATTCATTAAATTGACCAAATCCCTACTAAACACTACAGAAATATACCTAATTGTATTTTATTTGGCGTTTTTGCCGTTGATTTATGACAAAAACTTTGTTTCTGTTTTATATACTTACGTAGGTGGAAACTACATATAGAATCATTTTGAATTATTTTTACGTAAGCTTGAAGCTTTAAGCTTACACAATGTAGAAAGTTATAGAAAATCTAATAATTTGTACATATTTAAAAATTTTTATTTTATCTATTTTTGACTCTCTGTCTAGTATCTAAAATATGATGAAATAGTTCACAATCAATGTTCGTATAAAATACGACTATGATACCCCGAAACCAAAGTAAGCTTCCATAGTAAGCAAACATTTTAACCTGGACAAAATTTGACAAAAAAACTAACAAAATAAGAATTATTTATTGAATAAAATGAACACATAAACGAGTTTGTAATAATTAATATGTCAACGACAAAACAAACAGTTTGGCAGCCTCGTTTCGCACTAACAATAACAACATGACATAATACTAACAAAAATGCAACAATTAATATGACCTGATCTGAAGAAAACGTAATAATCGTGGCTATGTATATTATCTATGTACCAATGTACCTATTTGGTTCTTAAAGAAAATGCGTTTTAGGCAAGGCCTCAATAAAAACGAACCATAAGTGCGAGTGAGAAAGCATTTTTAGCACGCTTATATCTCCGCAATATGCGTTAAAATAAAATAGAATTTATACGGCTGAAATAAATATTTTTCGTACACATTGCCGGTAAATATTGATTTGGATGACTACAGTTATTTAAAAACTGCGAGCACGTGTGTCTGAGACTTATTGTTTTAGTGTTACATATAAAGTTAGTGCTAATTATTTTTAGTTAACTTAGTAGAAAACATGGTTAACTATGTTGTGTTTAAATTTAAAGCAACACGATGGTATAACGTTTCGTTCGATGCAGGTTTGATTCTTGTGGGGTGTCTTACTTTTTTAAAAAGATTTTTTCAATTGTATATAATATATTTTCTTAGAAGTGTTTTCAAAATTGTGTATGTGCAATAATTAGAATGTTATTAATACTATCGACCGAAGGTACCTACTTGATGGAATTTGAATTTAAATTCTAATAGAAGTTTTGTACTATTCTATTTGAGCCGTTTTGCGACCGGGTTTCGCCTTACAACATCTTCATGCGCTGTGTATACCTACTCACCAAAGGCAAATACACACTTACAAACAAATTTGCAAATACATACATTCTTTTTTTTGTGATTTTACCGAGGCTTTGACTGCGACTCGCTGTCATATCGCCTCTTCTCTTCTAGAAGGGGATTCGTCGATCAGGTCCTCACTCCTATTCTGTTAAATAAATTTACAATTTTGCCTAGCTCTTCCGTCTTACCCACCACCAGGACACCCTTCAATTTGTCGACATTCTCATAGATATCCGCAATTCGCAACTGTACTTTGTGAAGTTCATATTTAGGGCATTGTAGTGCTATATGTACAATGTCCTCTAAAACATGACATTCATCGCAGAGTTGCGATTCGCTTCTTCCCATGAGGACATCAAATATTTTGCCCATTGTGTGCCCTGTTCTTAGCCTCAGTATTAACTTAAACTCATTCCTCGTCAAAAGAGACTCTACAAACCAGGGCACCTCTTGTGGTGATGGTAGAATAGACTTACTCCATTTCCTCTTTTCTAATGATGCCCTATGGTGAAAATCTATCCACATACTTTGGCCCATTTTCTTTATAAATAGTTGACATAAATATGTTAACCCTTTTTGATAAATATTAGTTACCTACTCATAAATTTCGGGATTCCAGTCAATCCCGAAATTTTGGAATCAATAAATAATTAACTGGGAAACGCGGTACGGAAATTTGCGGTACGATATTTCAACGATTTTTTTTAACTAACTGGTTTTAGTTAACATCTCTTACTAAAATATGTTCCTGCTTTGTAGTATTTTACCACTCTGGCTGCGCCGTCAGACTATTTTCATGTACTTATGTGTACGCAAGTGTTAAATGTCAACCGTAACGAAATCTATTGTCACGACTTGTTGTACGGTTTTGTGTAAATTTAGAATGTTCAGTTATTTGAACAAGGTACTATGTTATATTATGTGTGTGTATATATATTATATTAGAAAAGCTTTGAAGCAAAATACCAATATTCATGCTCTATTTCTAGCGCACTTTTTAACAATGACAGTTTTCAACAAAGGAATACCGAATTTCATAATATTTTAGACTTTTATTCCTTTCGTAGACTTCAAAAAAATCTTTAAAATTGTCTCAAAAATAATTAGTACTTAGATATTACCACTACATTTTTTAATTTGTAGTTAAATGCAAGATTTTTTTTAGTTTTTCTTATTGAATGATTTTATTGAACATACATAATTTTGAAAAACACTTCTGATATACCTATATTATAACCAATAGAAAAAATCCATTTTTCCCATCCAATCCGATCAAATCTAAAAATCAAAAAATCCAATCCAAAAAATCCAATCTTTTCAAGAGGATTTTTTCTAAAGGTTATACTATATTTTCTCAGAAAGTGTTTTCAAAATTATGTAGGTATGTTCAATAATCAGAATGGTACATTCTTAAATATTGTGAATTATTCGTTGAATAAAAGAAATAGTTAATTATAAATTATTAGCAAGTTCAAGTAAATTACATCATAAAAAATATTGGAGAAATCCACGACGTCGGTTAGTAATTGAAGTAATAGTTATCTACTTTGATTTAATAAAACAAAAACCGATTGCCAAAGTAGCTTGATTTGGAAGAACGCTGATGAGTAGGTATTAAAAAGGCCAATAGTTAAAATTTGTCGCAATAAGTATATCACTACGTAGCATTGAGGTAGATGCGACGGGCGTAAATCCAAGAGTTGCAGAGTTCGATTCCCTGCCGGGGTGGCTTATTTTTTTCAAAATGATTTTTTCTATTGGTTATAATATATTTTCTCAAAAAGTGTTTTTCAAAATTATGTATGTTCAATAATCAGAATGGTATATTCTTAAATCTTGTGAATTATTCGTTGAATAAAAGAAATAGTTAATTATGAATGATTTTATATTGAGAATGGAACATTGCGCTTATTACCAAGTTAAAAAAAGAATAACCCATATTTTCTATACGTAATAATAACACATGTTTTATATGTATATATTATATACTGTGTAGCAGTAATTTAAAACCAAATTTACAGTTAATAATTGCAGTAAATTGAATCAAAATATCTGATTTTTTTACAACTTTAGATATCATTTAAATTTAAAGTTTAGAATTTTTTATCGGTTATCAAAAATGGTATGACAACAAAAATCGGTATCAGTTCACTGAAAAATAGATGTGAGTATCTACTTATAGAATTTAATTTACGTATTTTTTATAAGGAAAAACATATTGTTTTTAATTGAATCATAATATATAATGAAATGCGTAGTTTTATTTTCGGTAGGTATTCACAAATTTTATCAGTCTCTACAAGCCCTTAACGGCCCACATGCTCAGCGTACGTCAACATGGAGCTTTTATGCTATTTTCAAAGCATGATCCTAGACATTCCTTAAACGTTGTAGGTAATCTATTTACATATTTTGAAGCCTTATTATCCTTTATATTTATTTTAAACATTTGATGACTGCATAAAGTATGTTTATTACATAAAATAGTATTTTTTTAAACCTCTCGCTATAATGTTTTAGAATATACTACTGCAGAACTACTGCAGTAGTGTTAGGATTTTTTATATTTATTAATTTTTAAAAGCATTTATTAAACGATTAGTAAAAAATATGTCAACATTATTATAGTGAAATATTTACGATAAAAAATTATATTGATAATCTCTGTGATCCCAAATTTGACAAGAATTAGGCATTTTATTATTCAAAAAATGGGCAAGATTTACACATTTAAAGATAATTCTAAAGATACTGATTATAAGCTATGTCTTTGGCCATTTAAATGTGATAAACATTCTACGAATAATGTTTGCTTTATAATAATTATTGACCTAAGAATAAGGTAGTATTCTATTGGCATTCCCCAGTAGTTAAGCTACAACATACGGCCGTAGCCATAAATTGACAAACGATAAATGTAGTAGGGAGTAAGATAATGTTAACGCGCGTGTTTGAACATGTACCTAACCGAAAAAAAATATTTTTTTTAAAACGGTTCCACCCGAGAGTTTTGGGTTCGATTCTCGATGAGGACACGATATTTATGTATTTTTCTCAAAGATTGAGTGTTTGTGATTGTACAAAATTACTAACAACCACCTTGTACGAAAGAGCAAGGACATGGTTATTAATAATCATTGTAAAATTAAAAACCTTTCGGAGACTAAGATGTTATGTTCCTCCGTATGTTCTGAATCTTTTAGAGTCCGACGTTTACCTACCTTTGAAGTGTCCAGTTGTCTTAATACCACAATATCGTCATAAAGTATTACATTTATTTCAATCCTATCTCGTCCAAGATGTTTTTAAAGGATTATTCTGATTTATATGTGTTTGAGGCTGTTCCAAATTATGTAACTATTTGCTTTGTTTAATTGGTTACATACCAGATTCCTGTTAGAAAAATAATGTATTCTCAATAAGCCTTCTTTAGCTTAGTTGTTTTGTTATTTTTTAATAATTCCGCTAGTATTATCCTGTAGTGGTGCTATTAAGCAATCTACGCACTTTTGGTCCTCACATGGCAGAGGTACGAGACGTTTTGATGGATCGACGGAAACCTTATATTAGCCTTAGTTTTTGATGGTGTAGCGTAATAGGGTACATTAATAGTATTTATATTAAAAAATACCGTTTAATAAAATAATATGTATGCTAAAATATTTATTTCTTTTGTTGCAGGTATGTCAAACTTTTCAAATGCTAGACAAAATGTGAAATAAGTACGGAAGTACATATGATCGACAGCTAAAAATAGGTAAGTGTACTTGACAATAATTAAATGTTGAACTTACTATTACAGAATATATACTTTACGTTTGGGAAGCCAGTGCTTATTTACGCTTAAAAATCTAATTGTTTTCCCTGCATAATAAATGTTCCCTGAATATGCAGAAAGATAAACGCTCCACAAAAATTTGCTCTAATAGTAACAAAAGTCGCCTGCGACTCGATTTCAGTTTGTGGATATTAACATTTTAAAATTATATGTGGTTGCGCAATGCAATTTTTCATTTTTGTTTGTCAATACTCAACTAGGTACCTACCCTATATTTCAAATGTATGTATTCAAAAATACAAAAAATCGTTAAAAATGCATTGTACACCCTTAATTTTACCTCGAACACCATTTGGAAAACACTACTTGTGAGAGTCACACTGCGTTTGGCCCGCCAAAGATCCTAGCTAGGGGGCCCGCTCCAAGATGTTGGGGCATCGCTGATGACTGATGTATGATGCAACAAAATTAAAAATATATTATTTACAATTAAATGTATCGCTAGATTTCAAAATCAGCCAAGTCCATAATGGATGAATAGGAGAAAAACAGCTTTTTGGTTTCTCAAGTACACAGTCACAAGGGTGAAAGTTTATATTATTTCGAGGATAGAATATTTAAAATTAATAAGTTCCACATTACGACGATGCAGAAATATTAGAAAGTAGTAGTTCTTCAGCAATTCACAAAAAAGTCTAAAATACCTAAAGGTGGACTTGGCTGATTTTGAAATCTAGCGACACAAATACAATAAATACATTATTCACTATAAAAGGAACACGAAATGATATCTACAATATACATTATCGTAAAATATCCAAGTCGCTTTGCTTATAACAAACAATTTTATTAAAACACCTGTATCACTAATAATTCACGTGTTGGTTGACTCCCTAGTTTAGACTCCCTTTAGTTAACTCATTAGTTAACTCCATTAATTTCCAATATGTTACCATTGTTCCTAGAATTGACGATTTTATACCTCTTGAGTGTAGTATTTTTATTGTTTATAATTAATTACTAATGATCTATTATTAGGTTTTGTCGATTTATTATAATATGGTTATTGAACACTTCAAATATTCATAATTTGTTTGTTATATTTTTTATTGTGACCCTTGAGTTGATAAGTAGGTAATGGAGTTTTTACCTACTTTATTGTATAGATTTATTATATAAGTTAGAGTTAAGAGTGTTCGTTGTGAGTGTGTGTTTGCCTTTGGTGAGTATACACAGCGCCTGAAGATACCATAAGGCGAAACCAGGGTCGCAAAAAACGACTCAAATGGAATAGTACAAAACTTAAAACCATTATAATTGATACCTGTATAATATGCAGTAATAGTATCAAAATACACTTATGGATGATTATATATCGCAAATGCTCATAGAGTACTAAATACTCGCACCAAGTTGCATCGTTTACATGCATTGCACCTTGTAATAAGATTTTCTACCTGTTTTAGATATTGCATTGAATGATAAGAGTCTCATTATAGTCTTCACGTAATATCTGCAGCTCGAGGACGCATTCTGAGTTGCTGATAAGCGTGATTGAATATTCTCAAGCTGCATCTGGTTAAGTGGGAATATAATTGCATTTGGCTCCTGGCTATAGAGTGGAAACCAGTGGTGTAGGAAAGGAATAAATAGTACCTAATAATAGAATTTGGATCTATATTTATTTATGTTTAATTATAGGTAGCTACTCTTAGGTATACTTAGGTAAACTTTGCACTCTGGCGCTAGGATGAAAATGATGTAATATGTTCTAAAAATATTTATTTTACATATATTATCTATTCATTTATTTATTACTAGATGTATTAATACAATGGAATATCATTTGATCTAATTTGATGCGAGGTTATCAAGCAAAGAGGCTTAACAGTGTAGTAAAAAGTGCAAAGTTACAAAACGTATACTCTAGACCAGTGGTTTCCAAACTTTATGTCACTACGCCTCCCTTTAAAAAAAATCTAATCTTGGCGCCGCCCTCCCTTTATTTCATTAAATAATACAGACACCTTTCAACAGTCAACAATGTACTAATACAAAAATGAAAACAGGCGACTTTTTAATACTGTTAATAAAATAATATGAAAAGTGCATTAGCAAACTAACCAAGAACTCAGTAAGTAGATTTTTGATTGCTTAAATATATCTGGCGCAGAAATTTAAAAGTGGAAACATGAAATTTTTTTTTTTGTAATTTTGATTTCCAAAGCTCCAATTTTTTATGAATAACTTCACTTTGTCTTTTTAAATCAGTGAATGCATTAGTGGTCCATGCATTGATTTATTCACTATTTTTTTTTTAAATTACAACTAAATAGACAAGTTTAACATCAAAATTATATTTCCTAAACAAATTTGTCTCAAATTTCAACATTATGATTTGTCCCTTTTATTTCATTTTCACGAGATAGCCAGCACGCTTTACAATAGTATAGAAGTGAGGTATTATAAAATTAGTCTCCATATTTTCAGACAGATTTGCAAACAACCTTTTATTGGAGTGTTTTTTATGTAGTTTATAACTAGCGGTCGTTTTATAAACTATGCATTTGCAAACTGCAAACCTGTGGCTACATTAATTGTGTTTGACATTTTGCGCCTTCCCAGGGGCGCGCCTACCAGTGTGGAAACCGCTGCTCTAGACGCCTACTCTTAGGTGACGCCAATGCCGACGCCAATAGGTTATACGGGTTCAAAATTCCGTCGAGTTTCGCATTTTTTTTTCAAACTATATTTTATCTAGTGGGTATATCCGAGGTGTTTTCAAAGAGACCTCCCTGCAACAACACTGTATATCGATTTTAACAAATGTTGGGAAAGCAGTGGAGGTCTCTTATTTATGTTCAATATATGGAATGTTACATTCTCAAAATCTTGTGAATTATTCATTCGAATAAAAGAAATGGTTTATTAAATTAATATCAGCATTTGTTTCTATAATTTATTTGTAATGAATCACTACAGTTTCATAATGTACATTTAATTAAATGCCTCAGGGACATAATTCCCCTGCACTGATAACCCGTTTTCACATGCATCATGTATAAATTTTAATAGGGAGATTGTTCCACACGGTGATTAGTATTTCGTAATAGAAGATTAATCGGTATGACATACCAACTTATGCATTGATTACAAGCTCAGAAGATAACCGGATATGTATGCGGCATGCTTAAGTTTAATAATCTCAGGTAGGTAAATGTCTCAGCAGTGATACATCTATAAACTTATAATTTATAATGTAGACGTCAACCAACAAAATGATTGATAATGATATCAGTTTCTAATTGCGGTTAATATAGATGGAAAGCAAGGAACGCAGTAATTTGTATTCAAATCATGAATGTGTGTATACAAGACAATATGGGTAGGTTATTTTTAGAACATTATGCTTCACGTTATTTATTTTATATAATAGTATAATACAATTTATATATTAATAACATTGAAAATATTATTTATATATTAGTTGAGAATGTAACCGAATTCTTAACTAGGCTTCTGGGAGATTTTTAAGGCTATACTTCAGTTGAGGCAATAGGTCTAAAAAGATCGTGGCTAGGCGATGCGCGGATTGTGCAAATGACGCGTGCCGAACGAAATATAGTTTGTCAAATAAATCCAACATGCGTCCATTTAATGTTCTGTTTATTGTTCTATTAGTAACAATATAAAATATTCATTGACATGTTTTCTTTTTCAAGTAAATGGGTAACGTTTTTTAGTCACCTTTACACGATTTAAGAATTAATACCCGTCGCCATCACGAAACAAATTGACGCGTTCACAGCTCGACGTTCGCTCTCTGATTGCCAGCGAGTCCAAAATTTCCTCGCACCCATAGTTGAAAATTATTTGCCGTCTCACTGAAATACCGTCTTAATGGTAAATGCCTGTGAAAAAAGGATACATAAGTTATCACCTTTTCCATAATAAATTAAATAAATAAAAGTTTTTATGTGATCCATTACTGTAATAATGAAATATTTTGAAAATTAAATTAGATATTCGCTTGATTAAGCTTCTATCTTCCCTATTACTTGGAACTTAAAACCAAATATAATAACAAAGATGTTATTTTTTTTTTAAATTCTATTGTAAACACGTAACATTTAAAATTTTTATATTATTTAGTATTAAGCCTTATAAAATAACAATATATAAAAACCGACAAGTTTATAATAATGTAGTATTATTTTGCTCTTAGAGTCCATTTTTTTCATTCAATAACCTTTAATAATGAAATCATTATTAGTTTTATTTATGAATATTATTAACCAAAAGTTAAGCTAAAATGAACCGAATTTATATTTTAATTTTATTTTTACTAGTAAAACCGCTTTTTTTAACACTACTACAACAAGTCATGAGGCCCAATGAAAGTAGTGTATTTACTTATAGAAGAGAAACAATGACAAACACCCAGGCTTTAGGAAAATAACATAAATTTTAATATATTGTGACCTCACCAAGAATCAAACTTGGGCCACCCGATGAAAGAGCAGCGCCTTACGCACTCTGGGCCGCTGATCCCCTTATGACACCTACTACGTCATGGGAGGTGTAAGATCTATAATAGTCAACATTAGGTCCATAGGCTCAGCCTGCACTGTAAATTATCATTTAAAATTCTTAAACATACGCCAATGGAAAAATTAAAAAAAAATTTTTTTTTGAAAAATACAATACAATTAAATTTAAAACAATAAAAACATTCCTTAGTTTATTTTTATGTTCCAGTTTGACCTACTTAATTTAAAACAAAAAATCAGAAACAGATTTGCAAAAAAATATGTCCGTAATTGCATGTTATGCCGGGAAACCACTTACGGCACTCTAATTTTTCAGGCAAAATGTGTTTTATTCGCTAATGAGTTTTTGTTGAGTAGAATTCTAATTTTAAAAAATCGCGAAAGAATACCTCGTAAAATCCATAAAAATGACTTTGTTGCGGCACATTTATTTGTATGAAAGAAGCATGAAGTCATTCAACACAATTGAATCATGAACATAAAGATGTACTTTTATGATTACTATTTTTTAATTGGCTTTACACTACAACATGGTTCATCGTGGGTCATGCGTCGTGGGTTCCAGGTTCGAATTCTGGGTATGGCAAGCAGTGTTGCCAACTGTGGTTGACGAAAACATGCTAGACGGGGTATAAAAACAAGCTACGAGTATTTGGCATGAAAAAACGCTAGATCTTGTGAAAATAAAATTGCAAGTAAATTTTACGTAGGTATCGAAAAAAGTGCAAAAATCGGAAAAACGTCTATATGTGTAAAAACCACATATTTCAACAGAAATATATTTAAAAATAACAACAGATACCTACTTATATTGTCTCAACGACATTAAAGTTTCGTTTCATGTTTGAAGACGAGAGCTTCTTTCTTGTAGGGCAGACATAGAGAAATTAAAGAACATACAGGTTGGATGAATAATTGTTATAATATTACATATTTCGTATACGCGGAAATTTGGAGTAATATACAAAAAACATAACAATATAATGCATTAAATTGTTTCATCATGTTTTATTTCTTACCAAAAGAGGTACCGACAAACCTGCCTGCATTAAGTATCTGATATCAGAAATTTAATGCGTAGATACCTGCGAAAACAAATAAACTAAATATGTAGCATTTTTCAATACATTTAAACCTGTTGGAGGTATCAAAAACCGCTAGTAAAAATGCCACAACCCAGATGGGTTTTTTATGCCTATCAAAAAATGCTAGAACTGGTAAGAAAAACGCTAAATTGGCAACGCTGATGGCAAGTACACATGTTGTTTTTCAATTTGTGTATGAGTCAGAGTATGGACCTAATATGTTGAGCAAGTGGCTGACATCCATTTCTCGTAAAAACAAAATCTTTTAATTCAGACCTCCACTCTGTGTAGGCCGATATGATCTTATTAGGATTGGACATGGCCGGAAGAATGGATCATAGTCGCCTAATGAAGAGATTTCGTTTTTTTGTTTTTTTTTTTGTTTTCACGAGAAATAGATGTTAGGTTATGTAGATGATCTGGATCCAAATACTCCATACACACATTGATACCCGTAATTAGTATACGAGACTATTCGGGTATTGATTTATTTTTATGCATGCGAGTAATTAGCAAAAACTAACTGACATGTCATGTCATGTCATGTCATATTATATTACTTATATTATATTCTACTTTAGAAAGGAAAAAGGGTGGAACCGTCTTTTTTTCAAAAAAGATTTTATTGGATAATAATAACATTGTACACAATTAAATTTGTCTCCAAAGGATGTAAGCTGCAATTGCAAATGCAAAAAAAAATAGGAAGTGAAGTCGGAAAAACGACTAAACCATAATTTCTGTTGGTTTTTCTTTAATTTACTCAATACTTAATATCAGATTAGCAATATAAAAACCAAATTATTAATTATCATGCTCTTCACGGTTATGACGTGTATTTTGTATTTTAACTTTGACCGAAAACCATAACAAAAACGTTTTTGTACCTCCTGTAAAATTTGAGTTGTGTGGATTACGTCCTTTTTCATTTTTACCGTTGTATCGCTTTATATGTGTGTATGATTCAATTATTAATTTAGTGGTTGAATTTATTTAATTATCTCCATCGTTAGTATATTAGTGACATCCTATACTGCAGTGGCGCGAAACAGTGGGACGTGTGAAATTTCTGCTGGCATATAAAAGAGAATTAATTGTAAAAACAGTGTTTATACGCCACGCCTGTTGCAGGGTTGCCAACCATTCCGGCTTGGCCTGGATTGTTTCGAAAAGGAAGACACTATGCAGAATTCCAGATGGACTGGGATACATAGACGAGGAAAATTATATTTCAAGACCGCACGGATGGAATTTTCGAAAGGTGATTCGTCAGGGGAATTTTCTAGAACCCGAATTTGGGCGCCAAAAATAGTTTTGGTGTATCTTTCATTTCCGGATGTTTGATAGAAATACTTTAATTCCATAACTTTGAATCAAAGTATTTACTCGTATAGTAAATATCATAATATTTTTTTGTTGTTTTGGAAAAGCTTATATCGATTTTAGGGATGAAAATTTGTGATGTTTTTCCCACGCATTTTCTGAATGATACTTGGTTTAAGGTATTACATTAATGATGGCTAAAACAATCTGCAAACATATATTCTTAAACATTATTATTATTCTAACCATAATTAAAATACGTACATTAATTTTTTTTAATTGCCAGTGTATTAACATTTTTCTTAACTTCAAAAGAATTAGATTTCGTAATAGAGGACGTAAAAGAAAGCTACATAATTTTAGTGATATATTTTTCAAATAATATGTTTTATTATTTTATAACAGTCGACTTTTAAACTAAAAAACGTAAATATTTCAGTGAAACATTTTTTGATATAATTTGGGACCTAGGCTAGTAAGTGATGTGGTTATAATTTTTTTTTGTAAGTTGTATCGCGATAGTATGACAACTAAAATGTCGTCTTCATATTATAAGACGTTTGCTTGTCCCCAGCATTCATGTAGACGACCCCCAGAAAAACTGATGTAAGTCTGGAAGTAGC
Organism: Rhyacophila brunnea; assembly: GCF_057557595.1. Taxonomy (NCBI): domain Eukaryota; kingdom Metazoa; phylum Arthropoda; class Insecta; order Trichoptera; family Rhyacophilidae; genus Rhyacophila; species Rhyacophila brunnea. The sequence goes on along the minus strand of NW_028232837.1, from coordinate 35,553,416 downwards.
GTTTTAAATTATATTAGCTTTTCATAATATTCAATTTTTGTGCATAGCCTGTTAAAATTTCAGGTCTCTAGTATAAAATTTGACGAAATTAGGTTTTCGACGATGGTGTAATTGTAATATAATATCGCATCGACCATATTTGTTTTCATGTAAATATTCGGAAAGTATAGTCATATCTAGATAAACAACGTGTCTACGCTTTTTATTACTAATAAGGAACTCATAATACTTGTTATTACGTTCTTTTACCGAAATATAATTAGACGACATGGTTTATATTGACATAATATCAAATTAAAAAGATTGTTATTTGCAGTTGGTATATGTATTATAAATTGAAAAGCTGGTCAGTAGTGTTATATCTGAATGTAAAAATATTATATTACTTAATATGAAATGAATTTCTCCTAGAAAACGAATTATTTTGCATTTAAATAGGTACCTACTTATACGAAAACTACTCAGTTATAATATGTTTAAATTTAAAAAACTACATTATTTCATCTATCCACTTCTAAATAAACACCTCCTCAAGTTTTCTCCACTCCTTTCGGTTAATTGTTATTCACTGGTATTCATGATTTCACCGAACCATTTGTATATTATGTGATAAAAGAATTTTTTACGGCAATCACAATTTGCCAATGTGTGAGAGCATTTTTAAGCCCGTATCTACAATATAATATATATTTTAAACGATTTAATAATTATCATATCGGCCTCTTCTCTTCTGACTAAGAATTTTTTGCTTAAGTTCTCACTCATATTCAGTTAAGGAATTTTACAATTCGATTGAGTTCTTTGTTCCTTCTTGATGCAAAGGCAAATTTAAAAATCAGCGAGTCGTAGCTCTACTTGAAACCGTTTACTGTCGATCAAACTTAGAGCATTGTACTGCTATGTACCTATACAAGGTCTTTCTGAATATCATATTTAACCCAGAGGTGTGAATCGATCCTCGGCAAGGGAACATCCAATATTTTAGATATAGGCCATCCGCTCACGTGAATACTTAAAAAAGACTCCAGTATCTAGCTACTGTATTTTAATGGCGGCTCGCTGACGACAAGAGTGGAATGTCTCAATTTCAAAACTTTCGCGACCGAAACCGAAGAGACGCTACATTCTAGTCTCATAGTCTCTCAGTTTCCAGTCACCCATATAACAGTGGTACAAATATCAGGATATTCGATGAAAAATCATATTTTCTTACCAAAATTGATAGCACTGAACTGAACTGAACAAGAAATAACAAGCCAAGATGTCAAAAGTTAAGGATGGGTACATGTTGAGAAATACTCCTGCCTGCATAATTACGGATATAAGATAATACGGAAAAAGCTTAATATGAAGTAGGAAAGACAATGGGTTTGACAGTTTGAGGTTATGAGTATTTTATGTTTCGGTATCGTCGTGTGTGAAGCATAAGTCACTGGCCATTTTATGAGTTCCATCACCAACCAGTTCGTCAGATTTTAGTTTCTGCATGAGCGGATGACCATAGTGTCGCCTGATCTCAGTATAAAACATTTCAAATATCACAAGTATTTCGAAACACAAACTATTTACACGAATAAATAATAATTTATTTGCCGTTTTAATAATAATTATTGTTTATTATTTTAATATAAGACTTAGAGATAAGGCGATCAATCACAACCCGTGATCAAATTTATCACATTATCTTAATGAGATTTCTTTAACGATTGTATTAAATTCCTAGTTATTGTTTCCAAGATAATAAACATGATGGACGATCTATACAGAGCAGAGGCGTCGGAAAATCATTAATTTGCGAAGAAGAAACACCAAGTTTCCGACATCAATCACAACAAAAACTTTATCCTCAAGTATTTACTTTTACATAATCGTGTATTATGCCTAAAGTAAACTTTTCCTCATTAATCTAAAAAGCCTCTCAGCTTTATCATTTTGATCCATTGACATTTATACCGAGTAAACATATTAATTTGGCCTTCTTTTCTCTTCTGCCATTCATAATTTCTTGTATATTAATATAAATGCGGGAGAGTTATAAATAATGAATGAATGTATGATAAGATTATGATTCACCAAAATCGAAAATTGTTTTACCTATTAATTACTTTTTTTATTAAACGAATAATTTACAAGATTTAAGAATTTAATATTCTAATTATTGAACATACATAATTTTGAAAACACTTCTGAGAAACCAATAGAAAAAATCTTTTTTTGAAAAAAGTAAGACACCTCGCAGGAATCGAATTTACATCTTTCGGGTTTCGCATGTTTCTGCTTATGGTAAGAATCAAAAAAGCATAATATTATATTATATTTAATTATTACAGATTAGTAGTTAAGTAATATAACATATTATATATCATTAAACAATTTGATGGTTACTCTATCAGTACCATCAGTATAGTAGAAATACCTAGAGTTTCTGCATCAGTGATATGACATATTGACAATTTTAATAATATAGTAAGGCGTATTTAATACTGCTAGTCTTTCGTGTTTGCGTAGATAATCGGTACATACTGAATATGTTTTTACTTTGTCGGAGACATGTAAATGGCATGGAATCCTGTAATTTTTTGATTTATGGTTTGAATATTTTATTAAACTATGACAGCTTTCAGATTTTTTCCACTCTTCCGTCATTAGTGGTGAAATCGCCACATGCTACTATTCATGCGCACACATAATGTCATATGCAACAAGTTCATAAACATCCGCTATATTATTAAACACTAAACATTAAATAGGTACTTACATCAATAAATTTAATGCTGATCTTAGAGATTCGTTAAATTCTATGCATCTGGGTCTACGCGCCTATATTATGTTTTGGCTAGGGAATCCAATCCCGAGCCAAAATCTTGATCCCGGGATTGGCTTTTTTTTCAATAGTTAATATAATTTTTTTATATACATAAATAACGTTGATAAAATCGGTCAAAAATAAATCTAGTATAATTTATACTATTTAAGACATTTATTGTTAATATTGTGTAAGTTCAATTTATGTGTACTTGCCAGACCCAGGACGTTATTATAGTCTAAGTGGCTGACATCCGTTTCTTGTAAAAAACAAAATCTGTCAATACAAACCTCTATTCTGTGGAGGCCCATTTACTATTAGGATCGGAAATGGTCGAAAGAAGAAAAGAAGTTCAATCTTGGAAATACGTAGGTTTAATGGAGTAAATAATATTGTGAAAGTAAAACGGTTTTATTTAGTTATGAAAAGATAATGTAATAAGACTATTTATAATGTATTTATATGTTATTAAAAGTATTTTTTCAGTTATATTTTCGTTTTTATTTTATTTTCCATAAAAATTGATAAAAAAAATCAAGTCCGAAAGTTTCGGGATTGTGTTTACCAATCCCGGGATTCATAGGTATCAAAAATAGTTCGGGATCCCGGGGTTGGAATCCCTAGTATTGGCCTTCAAAAGGTTAAATAAAAACTACTGCGCATAAAACGACTACAATACAATTTTATGTTCCTGTCTTTTGCAATGTTAGCATTGTCGAAAATCTCTTAATGGAAATACTTGACTATTCGCCTTCCATTGCACCCGATTTGGGATGAGCGAACCGATTGCGAGAGCATTGATCGGAAAATGGTATCCGTCGAAGTAATCCCTATGATTACGCGACGAAAATGTGAATTCAATTCTGTTCGCGCAGAACGCTCGACCCGTGATTATATTGTGCACGTAAGTTCAAACGTAACATGACTTGTTCTGGTTGTCATGCGACATGTGGAGGGTTAACCAGTGGCGTTAATAATACCCCACAATAGATTTAATTACATTAATAATACCTACATAGTTATATCTATTTTTATAGGGTACAACAGGGTTTTATTGGGACGATCGGTTTCCTCAATTATTTTTTTTTCATTATTTTGTTATAACTTTGTAACTTGTTTATTTGCTAATTTTTATGTTTGCGCTAATCCTCCAAATTAGGTTTCCTTTCCTTATCGTTCCGATGGCGCACATCCACTAGTAACTTAATAAAATTGATAGCATCAATGAGTTTACTCTGACGTCTATTATACGTGTACACATAAGTACAAGGTGATTAACGAAAACAAAGTCACTCGAAGCTGTCAAGTGCAACCCTCTGTCCTAGGCGGCCCTCGTAGTCCAGTGCATAAGTCGCTGGTCTTTCATCTAATCTGATCAAAGCCAAAGAGTGTTTTTTTTTTTCTAGATGCCTTTATGGATACCTCGCATTTACTATCGAGGTTTCTTAAGGACTTTGACGCAAACTTGATGCTAGTCAAATGAAAATTGTGCTGGCTGAGAGAATATGCCTTATTGAAAACTGTTCTTCTACCCGCATCGGGTATTGCTAATTTGAATTCGGCCAGGGCCTATGAAACCGCCTTGCAAAAACCCTGGAAAACTCTTAGTAGCGCAAAGCGGAGGTGATTCTGATGAATATTTTGTCGTATTCATTGGGAACTGATGACTGCGATTTGTAGTCGAGTTTTTTCCCGTGGTAAAAGAAATGTCGCATAGGACTGATATTCTGAGCATATACTTATCCTATCTTATATGATTGCAGTCACTGGATCTGAAAGGCATGAATCATCTTTACATGTCAGCATTTATTATTTTTATTACATCAATACAGAAATTAAAAAGTGCATCTCTTCCGGCCTCGTTTGCCATGGTCCCCGGAAGGTCTCGAATGTCCGCATCCCAAAGAGTGTTTGTCATTGTTTCACTTCTAATAGATCACACGCTTCATAACTTTGCACTTCGTCTCTAGGGAAAAAATGATGTAATATTGTACCTACTATAAAAATATTTTTTTACATATATCTATTATCTATTTATTTATTTATTACTACATATATTAATGTAAGTGAATATGATTTGATCTAATTTTCAGTAATCAGGCAAAGAGGCGTATGAGTGTAGTAAAAATTGCAATGTTATAAAACGAATACTCTACTAACTACACTACTGGTTCACTACATTACTGCCATTGGCCACGTGGCCTGTTGTAGTGTAAAAAAACAGCAATTTAGTGAAGGGTGTGTAACACAACCTGACATTAAAGAATGTGCGTGTATGACTCTTGTGACCACAGAGTAATGAACTTCCTCTCCCTACCAATAACATGGGTTTAGTGCCCATGGTTTTTCTTTCCCGCTATCCCATCAAATAAAAATACAGTCCATTACATTATCGCCACTACATAATTCTATTTTATTATAATATTTTCACTCTCTATAAATTTTAATATTGTTTATAAAGCAGGTACTTTCATATACCTAATATTATAGTATAATTACATTTATTGTTTGTGTCATTCTCACTAGTTTATTGCTTAGGTACAATTTTAGTCTTAGGTTCATATAGGTACAATTAGTAAGTGAATGTGCAAATTTGGCATAATCCACGTAACCATATTTTGTATTGTTACTTGTTAGTAACTGCGTTTTCAACCAATCTGTCCATTGTTTGGATCACAGCGATTTGCATTTGGGTGCGAGATCGGTTAGCAGTCAAAGCGACAAAGTGCAACAAGAATTTGTACAGGTGATATTATTACATCAACTGGAACTGCATGATTTAAATTATTTTGGTCAATATACCAGAATTTTGGAATTTAAAATATGTATGTCAATAGGAGATATTATGAATGAATAACCGCATAGGGTTATAACGTAAGATCCTTCATCATTCTGTAATTTTGTACTTATCCAAACACGTTATCTACACCACAGTTAAGTGTAGCCGTTTTAATGTTTTTATTTAATTTGTATGCCATATTTAAATATTATTATAAAATGATTGCACCATTCATTCGAGTCATGCATATTGCATATAGTTGATAGTTTCACATAAACTTTACTTTTGGAAACCAATTTGTCATTCACTCTGTTTTCTTAATAATATAAAGCAGTGATACAAATTTACCCAACCCATTGGGTCCAAAAGTAGCATTTATTAATTCACATAAAATACAACTAACAATTCCAGTCGATAATTAGTATCTACTCGTCACAAAAACAAGTTGACATAAACTGACGTTAACCGAACTTAAGGAATTTGTTAAGAGGAAGTCGATATTAAACCTTTCAATCAAGCAGTTCATAAATAATATCTAAATAAAATATTCATTCCTAGCATACTGTGCTTATCCGCGATAGACAGAAAACTATCAAAATAATAAACAACAATGAAAACAGTTCTGTATTTATTAATCAATTATGTATCCATATAAAATAAAACTAAACTTGCAGTTGAACGTAATAATATATTAATAAATATTATATAATTGGAATAACTCACTGAATCGAATGTAGATTAAACAAAATAATATGATTTATTTTACTAACCGCTGGTTCAATACAATACCAATAGTACCTAGTATGCTACTATAGGTAACCATAAATTTCACAAATTTATATTTTTTAGTCGTAGTATTGTAAGAATTGAAAAATATGTCAACTAAAATAATGTGAATTCAAATAGATTTATGTTTTGTACTGATATGGAATAGTACAAAACTTAAATCCATTTGAATTTAAATTCAAATTCCACCAAGCACCTTTGGTCGATAGTATTAATATTAAAATAATGTGAAATTAACTAGCGTTATTATCTTTACTTTTCTATAAAAAAATTCTCTATTGAAAACAGTTTAGGCTATACTTCAGCTGGGGCACGGTCTAAAACGAACGTGACTACGCGAAGCGAAGATTGTGCAAACGACGCGTGCAGAACAAAACATAATTTGTCATAAAAATTCAACATGCGTCCATTTAATGTTATCTTTATTGTTCTATTAGTAATAATACTAATATATTCATTGAAATGTTTTTCTTTTCAAGTAAATGGGTAACATTTTTTAGTCATCTTTACACGATTTAAGAATTAATTCCCCCGACGCCATCATAAAACAAATTGACGTGTTCACAGCTCGACTTTCGCTCACCGATTGGCAGCGATTCCGAAATTTCGTCGCACCTATATTTGAAAACTATTTTCTGTTTCAGTGAAGTATGCTCCTAAGTAAAGAAGTGAAAATTAGTTTTCCTCCACGTTTACAGACTAAAAACAAATAAGTAGATACTTGCTTAAAACCGTTTCGCCCAATCTGTATTATGTCTTTGAAATGGAAAAACGTAACAATTAAATTGCCGACACTTTAATCCCTTCCCTCTTTTCGCGGAGTTGTTTTCTTTTTTTGCGACCTTCGGACACGTTAACATTTAATGTCCTCCCCAGCCCCCGTTAAAAGTAACGGCCGGACCGCCAATGGCGACTCCATATTGCCCCAAATCAAATGACTGGCGCGCTCTGCATGCTAAACCACCGCCCGTCTGACATGAATACCAAATCCTATGGAAAAACGTTATACTTCGTCATATATGGGGACAGTGTGGGGGGACAATAATGTAGTTAGTTGATCTCAACCTTCTCTAATTTTAAAATGTAATATTATAGATTTAAGATATAGCGATTTATTTTTATTTTTATCGGGTGCTACAATTAATTCTGATAATGATTGGTACTCCGTTCGGCGGCGTGACTTGGTGAGGAGGCAAACTAGGGTGGATTGCATCAATTAAGTTTTGCAGAGCAGAACGGTTTTCGTTAAAGATAAAGACAATTATGTTTTATATTTTATCAATTATATCTATAAAAATCTGATGGAATCTAGGTTAACCCTGGGTTATGGTCGGTTGTTGCAACGATTTCCGATAGCAATAAATTCGTCCCTGATATTAAAGGGGGACATGCTCAGCGTAGGTAAAAATAGAGCTTTTATTGTATTTTAAAAGCATGATCCTGGACATTCCTTTCCTTAAACGTTGTAGATAATCTATTTATATTATTTTGAAGCCTTATTATCCTTTATATTTATTTTAAATATTGATGACTGTTTATCACATTTGAATGGTCAAAGACATAGCTTATAATCGGTATCTTTAAAATTATCTTTAAATGTGTAAATCTTGCCCATTTTTGAATAATAAAATGCCTAAATCTTGTCAAATATGGGATCACAGAGATTATCAATATAATTTTTTATTGTAAATATTTCACTCTAATAATGTCATTAATAGTTTTATAAATGCTTTTATATTCTAACTATATTCTAAAACATTAGAGCGAGAGGTTTAAAAGAATACTATTTTATGTAATAAAAATACTTTATGCAGTCATCAAATGTTTAAAATAAATATAAAGGATAATAAGGCTTCAAAATTCTGTTAATAGATTATCTACAACGTTTAAGGAATGTCCAGGATCATGCTTTGAAAATAGCATAAAAGCTCCATTTTGACGTACGCTGAGCATGTCCCCCCTTAAGAATGTCATATTCGTATTATTGAAGGTACATAATTTTGAAAACAGTTCTGAGAAAATATATTATAAAAAATAGAAAAAATCTTTTTGAAAAAAAGTAAGATACCCCGCAGGAATTGAACCTACATCGCGATGCCCACGCACGTAGACCACTATGATGCTAAAGAAATCATACTTAATTGCTACAAATTTTAACTAATGGCTTTTAATACTCTCTTAAGCGTTTTCTAAATTGAGCTCTTCCTTTCCAATTAGAGAAATTGCTGCGGGGTGGCTTTCTTTTTCAAAAAGATTTTTTCTATTGGTTATAATATATTTTCTCAGAAGTGTTTTCAAAATTATGTATTTTTTATTTAATTTCTCAGAACTTAGTACCTAAATAAATTTTATGTTATGCGCGGTAAGATAATAACAATTGATAATCGCGTTCAAAAGACAATTATGATTTAATATTTTTTGCATTGAGTGCAACTGGTTGCTGCCATCTGATATGGAGTGTCCAGCTTATAAGTAAGATGACCATTTTATCTTGTACCTTTTTTATCTATCAGTTTATTTAAATAAAATATCCAATTTCTAGCCCTACCTCCACACAATTTCCTCTGTCAATATCCTTTCTGCTTATATTATATCCTGCTTATCGAACTACATCTTCCGCGGGTCATTTAATATTTAGCATATGGCGGTAACCTAATCTTAAACATATGACATATATATATTAGTAGTACCTACATACTATGTATTATTATAAACGATAACATCATTGTGGGGTATCATTCTCATTTAGTTTCTATTATTATCAATGCCATTACGTGATTTATTTATTTATTAACGAAAACAAAACATTGTGGACAGATTTACACAACATGAGATTTATACATTATAACTAATATTACCCTCACAAGAGAGAAGAAGAGAATAATATATAAAATAATAATAAAAAAATAAAAATAAAAGCATGCTTAACAACAATTTTATACAGAAAAATAAAATTTAGTACAAAATACATACCATATCACCGAAAATACCTACATCTTTGGGAGCACATTGTCTAGTCTTGCACCCCTCGCTAATGATGCATGATAGGCTTGACACGAGGAAAGGGTTCCGATCCAGAATAAATCATGGCTGCGACCACTTAGATAATTGATAGGCGCATGTAAATTCAAATTCATTAGGACACCAGGTTTGGGAACCATCCCTCGCAATAACAAGCAAAAGTGTGTTATATTATTCTATATTATTTGTATTATATTATTATTGTGTTGTATTACGTACATTTTTTCATTAAATCTGTCGGTACTGTTTGGTTATCAGGAATACAGCGGAAAGCACATTTTGAAAATAGCCGATAAACTGGATTATTTGTTAGGTTAACCTAACCAAACCTAACCTTACCTGACCTAAACTAACAATTAATCCAGTTTATCGGCTATTTCCAAAATGTGTTTTCCGCTGTATTCCTGATAACCGAACAGTACCAATCTGTCTTATTTTATCATCGTTTGTATCACAAGAATCACCTAGTAGAAAAAAGCATACAATGTACCTACATAATAAATGAATAATAATAAAAATTGAGTAAATAATTACATCTCATTTTGTCTGGAATTCTACCTTAAAAAATACGGAAATATAACTATTATTATAAGCTTCTGTAAAATGTCTCAATATTTTTCTAGGTATATGCTTCCACATTGCTTCCTGAAAAATTAAACTATAATATATTCTACTTCTATTTAACATTACAACAGCATATGCGGCCGAATGACAGCAGTGCAGTAGTACACGTGAAACTATCATACAAATATCCAGGTTTTGAGAAAACAACATAAATAATATATTGTGATCGCACAAGTAGTAGAACCCGGAGCTTCTGGGTGAGATACTAGTGTCTTACGCACTGGACTACGAGGGTTAGAGTTGTCACTTCATAACTTTGCAATCCAGAATAAAAATGATGTAATATATTCTAAAAGTACTTTATTACGTATATTATCTATTTATTTATTACTACATAATATTTAAATACAAGTGAATATTATTTGATCTTATTTTACACGAGGTACTCAGGTAAAGTAGCGTAGTAAAAAGTGCAAAATTATAAAGCATATATTCTACCAATATAATTACATTACATTGAAGAGGTCAAACATAATATTATCTATCATCCACAGAATGGAGTCTAAAAATTAATATATGAACTTTAAGCTGAAAGAAAGTTATTTACTTATGATTTTCTTATCTGCAAGTAATTTGGTCCTGAAAATTTAATTGTTGAAACATCATAATATGAGATTTAATTTACCTTTCTTGGTTGCATTAAAATTAAACACCTTAAATTAGTGTTTAACATATTTAGATAAATTAGGACTAATATCTTTTCCTAATAAAAGTAAAACCAGTGCTCGCCTACGTATTGGAAACCTGGACAATAACTCTGTGAAATGAACGAGCCCTGAACATTTTTGAAAGAAAAATTCTCCGCTGTATATATGGAGCGATAATGGACGGCACCAATTGGAGGAAAAGATATAATGCTGAGCTCTACGGGCTGTACGAAGATTGCAGCGCAGTTCAATCAATTAAGATTGGGAGACAGCGATGGCTAGGTCATGTGCACCGTATGAATGGCAATGAACCGGCAAAGAGACTGATGTCCAGCAATCCAATAGGGCGTAGAAGAAGAGGCAGGCCAAAGATTCGCTGGTTGGATGGAGCTGCCAGTGACTGCCGTATTCTGGGGGTACCGAATTGGAAAGCGGCCACACTGGATAGGGACAGGTGGAGGGAGCTGTTGGAGGAGGCCAAGACCCACGCCGGGTTGTCGCGCCCCTGATGATGATGATGTTTTCCTATAAGGTATAAAATTCTCGTGATGCTGATTATAATATAGTATACTATAATATTATAATGGACAAAACACATAATCAATGTCTCAATACTGCAGATGCCGAGCATCAGTAAAATACTCTTGTTTGCGCCTGTTAAAGAATAATTGTTTGTAACAGTGTGTCAAGTAAAAGGAGCATAGGGCGATTTATTATGAGATGGAGTGATCAAGTAAAGGAATTCACTGGAATCCTCACAGCATATTCCATACAATTTGTAGAGAATAAAAAAGTATAGACAAAGCTGATCAATACTTTGCAAGCTTTTTTTCCAAGAAGTTAAGATAGTAACGGATAACAAAGGATATACCTAAACAATCCTTCAAAACTTATCAAAAACCGTCCACATCCATCAATGCCTCTATCTAACACCATCTATGAAGAGAAAAGAGGTAAAAAGAAAATAAAGAAATAGGGGTTAAACAAATAGCTAGTGATAAATTTCATAAAAAGTATTTTATAAATCTTATCACTGTATAAGTTTGTTTACTGTATTTGGAGTAATATGTAGTAATATTTGTAAAAATAAGCTAAATTTAAGAAAATAATGTGTATTTATTTAACTTAAGAATCGAGTGGCTCTTTCATATTTCATAAGTTTGAGTTGTTTGTGCACGTGTTGCAAACGATTTGTTAAGAACTCACTTATTGAACAGTCATATCCACTCTGCGGCATCAGTTTTTCCGTCGTTTTCCCGCAAGAGTTTTCCCGGAAATGTAATCTTCGCGGTATTTTTCGTGGCGACCGGAACCGGATGTAGCATATTCACTAGACAAGGATCTGTGAATCAGGGCGAATCTATAAGGACAAAGGTCTAGCATGCAGCATTTTTGGCGCATTGCGTAGATGCGGTTTCGTGTTGATTCAGAACAATAAACATGTCCCCTATTGTACGCGTCCTGTATTCCATAGATCGAATTATTTCATTGGGATATTTTTTCTACGAACTGAGAAAGAGTGACTATTTTATTGTCACTTAAAGTACAACACTGCGTATTTCATTTTAGTAAGTTTTTAACAGAGATAAAACTGTACAATAAGTAATATATTATTTATTACCTATATAACTCAGTGGTAGCCCACTTGTTTTTTTATTGTGATAAAAAACGCGTTGATTTGGTTTTTTACTTTAATTTATCATGCTAGGAGTTTTCATCTTATTGAAACGGGACCAGATAAATGATCAAACATTGTATTTTTACAACGTTTTTATTAGGAAGTATTCTTATTTGTCAGGTGGTTGTTTATCCAGTACAAATCTTTCAATCGATTTTTAACTAGCTTCCCGACTAGCTAGACATTTGAAACTTTTAGAATATATCAGAACACGGTGCCAATGCATTTTTTTTAATACTTTTTGCCATCTTTAAATAGAATTAAATTCATTTTCAGTTAATTCTGTTTTGTATGAAAAGTTATTTCGGAGGAAGTCCGTAATCCAATCTACAATTATTGGTTGCTAAGGGGGTGGTCCTAGCAACTAAATTATTAATAAATACGTGCGTTACTATGGAAATCAATATGAAATAATGTCAAAATGACGTTTCAGTATTATTTCTATCAAGTGCAAATTTTATTGATCGTTTAACTTGATCAATTCAAGTTTATATGATTCAACAGAAAATTTAAAAACGTTATCTATAAAAAGTTCTTTTTATCTTGTAATTATTATGATTTTTACTATTACTGTGTTCAGTTTTGAGTTTTTAAGATATTCATGTTTTGAGTAAGTATTTAAACGAACATGCATCGTACTGATATAGTTTTCACCGATATATTATTCATACATGAGATTACCTCTATGCAATCGTTATATTGAGTAATCATTGCTTTTCACCAGCATGCTCAATATGGAAAATAAGTTTGACATCGTTAAAACCACCGTGATCGTTAAAATAAAGCTGCCAATAGGTATGTTGAGTGTGCTGGGTTGCATCTAACTTTTTATAGGTCAAGATCCCAAAGTATATATTATAATTGTTATATAATATCAAAAATCTCATATCTCATCATCAATGTGAGGCGAAATATCTTGCCATAATTTTTGACTCTTGATTATCTTTTCACTCGCACATAACCTCTCTACAGCTCCACATGAAAGTAAATTTCAAAGATTCACTAAGAGACAAGGTAAATAAATTATTCATGAGTCCAAATGTCATACGTACATTCTACTTCTAGTTCGTACATAGTATTCTTGAATATGAGTATTATTTGGAGTCTATCTTATGAAATTTATTTTAAAATTAATTTCCTTTCAATAAAACGTCAAACGACTATTTTCCGACGGCCTTTCTACGCGGTATGCTCGCTTTTTACTCTCTATTTAATCTTGTTAGTCTGCTCTTGAAACAGTTTTTCCTGCTCTCACGAGGGATGGTTTCTAATCATAAAGTTCTAAAAAAGAACTGACTTTGCTCTGACCAAATCCGATCCAAATAAAATACATTCACAATGAATATTCGTTTTCAGTGAACAAACTTAAACGGAAAATAAAAATATTTTTTTACCTTTTTACTACATAATCCGCTTATGAAAAAAGTAAATTCATTTGTAAGAACATACTTAATGTCGATTATGTTTTCGTGGGAGAATACAAAGATGGGTAGGTACTGTCTGTATTTGTCAGTATCAAGAAATCTTATGTTTATTTCTAACAACATATAAAAATTACCTACGCAGTAAAACGTAATACAGTGTCAAAGGTGAAGTGATATAATTGACATTCGATCTTGATTAATTTTTTTAAAAACATCTTGGGACACATTTTGAAACACAAAAAAAAAAATAATTCATACATAACATAATTATACAGTTTTCCTGAAAACAGTATGCGTAAATTGCATCATTGCAATTTTATTTATATTGGCAATGCATATGATATTAAAATATAAATAATTACAAGATGAAAATAACTTTTTAAATACCAAGTTTTTAAATTTTCTGTTGAATCATATAAACTTGATTCTACGAATTAATAATTTAGGACAAATAAGGCAATTGTCAACAAATCATTTTTTTTCTATTTTGCAACAAACATACAAACAAATATATAATACTGAAATGTCATTTTGATTTTCATAGTAACGCACGTATATATTAATAATTTAGTTGCCTTAGATAGCAATAATAGTGGATTGGATTACGGATTTCTTCCGAAATAACTTATCATACAAAACGGAATTAACGAAATGAATTTTATTCTACTTAAAGATGGCTAAAAGTATTAAAAGAATGCATTGGCATCGTGTTAGTCGGAAAGTCAGTTAAAAATCGATTGCAAGATTTGTACCGGATAAACAACCACCGGACAAACAAGAATACGAGCTAAGAAAAACGTAGTAAAATATTATAATAACAATAGCAAGATAATTATTACAAGATATATTAGATAAGCATTTCTATTATATATAAATGTATTATTGGTTTGCGTCCGGTATGGTATACAAACCAAAATACACTATAAAAATACTACAGTAATGCTCGGCTTCTATATGTTGACATCTACATCATGGTGTTGTTTGTGATTTAAGTATTACGCGCTTTTTGCATGCTGGCGGTATTGCAACGGTTTTAGTTCCAGAAAAGTTCACGGTGACGTGTACGTCTTGCTATAGAAGTCGAAGGGATCACGCATTACCCCTCAAAACGACATCCGCTAAGAAGTTAGCAGAAAGATTACTCTGGCAAAAAAATCTTACTACGGTTTACAGAGACACTTCAGATCAAGACTCCTCTCAAATAAAGCTAAGATAAAGTTATAAAAAACCGTCATAAGACCCATATTAACCTATGGGTCGGAATGCTGGGCTTTATCAAAAAAAGATGAGAGGAAGCTGGATATCTTTGAATGAAAGATATTAAGAAGAGTCCTCGGAGCTGTTTGTGAGGAGGATGGCACGTGGCGAGTAAGGTACAACCATGAACTATATGCGTTGTATGAAGATCCCCCGGTAGTCTCACACGTGAAAGTGGGGCAACTTCGTTGGGCAGGCCATGTATCAAGGATGGAAGACACCCAACCACCAAAGAAGCTTCTCTTCAAGAGACCAGAAGGGAAAAGGATGGTAGGGAGACCTAAACTGCGATGGCTGGACTGTATAGAAAGAGACACAGCATCACTGAGACTGAGGCGGTAGAGGGAGCTTGCGGCAGACAGAGGGGAGTTGAGACGTTTGCTGGAGGCGGCCAAGTCCCACATTGGGTTGTGGTGCCGATGATGATAAAAGTCGAAGTCTAGCGTCAAGTTTGATAGCTATGATAGCACGAGAGTCGGAGATCGAGGAGCAAGCATTGAAATTGGCAAGTCGTCAATAGAAACCGTAACAACAATGCCATTATCTCTGCATAATTACTGCCAGTGACGTCCCTAGACAAATTGTCGCCCCCAGGCGTTGCCAAAATGCCGCTACATTTTACATAAAGTACTTTATAATATGATCCTTTCATGACTCCAATATCTAAGAAATGTGTTGTATGGATACATTATTAACAATATATTATATACCACCAAATATAATTTAAATACCATCTCTGCTTCAATAGACAATATTGAGACTTTACGGTTTCAGATGGGTACATTTAAAAATACACTTGACAACTTCCAAAACTCACGAGTGACTTGCAAACATATTTGGATAAATTTTAAATTAGGTATGTACGTGGCATTGCTGTTCACCAAGAACATAACGTCCAAGGACAACGGAAGTAAACTAGACACAGCGAACCCGACAAAAAATCCTGTTAAAACGTGTAGTACCTACCTAATTAAAACATTTTGTTTCCAACCAGTGAGCTGTTTACAGTCATAAGATCGTCTCGAATGCATCTGAATCAGCAAACCGATAAAGTTTGGCGGAAATGTGTGGTGGCATAAAACGGAAAATCGACAGGTATATAAAAGATTACAGCATAAGATCAAAATACTGTTTTTTGTTATGGGCTAGTTTTTGATTTTATCGGTTTGCACTATTTTAATTGGAAATTTAAAATATTTGACAATTATTTGTTTCTAAGTGTAATTAATTAATTTAATACGATTTCTATGTAGTATGTTATATTTATTATTCTTAAAATGTTGCCAGCGTGAGTGAAGAAGAGGATCCGATATATTTTTGTTAGTAGTTGATAATAGTGTTACAGCCGAAATAGCTATCAAATAAAAAATTATTTTGTGGAATTTAATATTAATTATATTATCATTTTTTAAATAAGTATTTAACCAAGCAAATACTAACCCAGTTAACTGTTTTTAAAGATCCTTAGTGCTAATATTCAGTATAAGTTATTGTATGTTGAACATACATAATTTGAAAACACTTCTGAGAAATATATAACCAACAGAAAAAATCTGCATCTTTCGGGATTCGCGCCCACATGCATTGACCACAATGCGATAGGAATATTATCTAATTGCGACGTATTTTAACGAAATTTAAGAATGTAACATTATTGTTATTTTAAAAACTTTTGAGAAATATAATATAAATAATAGAAAAAATCCAGACACCTAGCAGGATTCGAACCTGCATCTCTCGGGATTCGCACCCACGTGCATTGACCACTATGCTATAGGAATCTTATATAATTACGACGAATTTTAACTAATGTTTCTAACAATACTCTCTGAATCACTTTCTAAATTGCGTTACTATTTGCAATCGATTTTGTTGTGAATAATTATTCGTTTGAATAAAAAAAAATAGTTAATTTAGACGGTACTTCAGTGAAACGGCAAATAATTTTCAACTATAGGTGCGGCAAAATTTTGGACTCGCTGGCAATCGGAGAGCAAACGTGGAGCTGTGAACACGTCAATTTGTTTCGTGATGGCGACGGGGGTATTAATTCTTAAATCGTGTAAAGAAGACTAAAAAACGTTACCCATTTACTTGAAAAAGAAAACATGTCAATGAATATATTATTATTGTTACTAATAGAATAATAAACATAACATTAAATGGACGCATGTTGGATTTATATGACAAGTCATATTTCGGCATTTGCATAATCTGCGCATCGCCTAGCCACGATCTTTTTAAACCATGCCTCAACTGAGGTATAGCCTTAAAGTAATATTATGTTATTTAAAATTTTGCAGTAAAAGTGCACTTTTGACGAGGTTGTTGGTTTGGCCTGATGTCAAAATAATAGAATAAAAAATAAACGAAAATTACATACGATTTTTTACTCTGTTTTACAAATTACGACTGTTTACAATAAGTACCCTAAGTCGCCCACTCGAATAGAAGGTTTTATTCCTTCTCTCAGTGTTTTGTATTCTCGTCGAAGTTCTTCATATAAATGTCTGATGCATGCAAAATCTTACAGCGAAGGTTGCCAGTTTCTCAGTAGGTACGTGACGCTTGTATATTTCTCGATAAACGATACAGATTTAAGCCGTACGCAACAAGAGATTCGCATTGGCACATATCGTTTTATATGTCGCATTTGAAGTTTTTCATGTTTTATTAATAAATTTACTACACTTGTTTTTTTCCTAGGGAAAATAATATTTTTTAGAATAAAAGTGTTTCTATTTTCGAAATGTCAATATTTTTTTGTTTCTTATTTGAAAAATAGCCAACAATATTTTATTGATAATTTTACTCCGATTTCTGCTTACTTATATCACATAATATAATTTTCATCAATTCAATAATGAACATGATAAATTATAAATTCAAAGCGTTCATGACATGGCTAATAAATAAGTTTTAAATAAAAATACTGAGTAATATTATTAGTTAATATAATAATAAAACAATAAAAATAAAAGTACACGGAAGTACAGTGGGTTGACTAGATTGAAAAACCCTATATTAAAAACTTATAAAACAGCGTCCACCTAAACTCACTCTTACGTCAGAAGAATATATCAATATCCGAAGCGATTTGATTAAAAATAGTAATTGCTCTTCCAACTGTCATTACTAATGACACACAAGTCAATACTGCCAAGAATGGCAGAGTTTTCATTCACGCCGCTGTATAAGTCGAAATAATTACAAAATAAAAATAACATTTATATACAATGTTTTTAAATTTTCTTTTGAATTATGATGCTTAATACTTTGGACGCGGAAGACGCACACGGTGCGTAATGACCAGGCGGCCAATCGATGTAATTAACGTGCATTTTAAAGGGGGCAATTAAAATCTCATTATCTCTTCAGCAGCGAAAGCGTTAATATACTCAAATGTGTACTTGATATGAAGTAAATAAAAAACAAACAAACAAGTAAATAATACTGAAATGTCAATTTGACATTTCATTTTGATTTCCATAGTATCGCACGTAACTTGACAATTCTATGTGTTAATAATTTAGGACAAATAAGGCAATTGTCAACAAATAATTTTTTTGCTATTTTGCAACAAACAAACAAATATAGAATACTGAAATGTCATTTTGATTTCCATAGTAACGCACGTATATATTAATAATTTAGTTGCTAGCTTAGCAACCAATTATTAATAGTGGATTGGATTACGGATTTCTTCCGAAATAACTTTTCATACAAAACAGAATTAACTGAAAATGAATTCAATTCTGCTTAAAGATGGCTAAAAGTATTAAAAGAATGCATTGGCATCGTGTTCTGATATATTCTAAAAAAATCAAATGCCTAGCTAGTCGGGAAGTTAGTTAAAAATCGATTACAAGAATTGTATTGGACAAACAACCTCCGGAAAAACAAGAATACGAGCTAATAAAAACGTTGTAAAAATATGTACCTAAATTTCTTCTAAACTATAGGAAGCAACTTGGAAAAAAATCAGTCGGAAAGAGCTACGGATATAAACGTCATACAGCCGAAAGTAAAGGAGTCTCAAAAATTTCTTCTGGACTCTCTCCACCATAAGGCCGTAATTCAATAATTTATGCGGGGCCCAGACAACAGACCCACTCTAAAGTCTGCTTCTAACTAAGGAGTTATATTAGAGAATTTGCAATACAGTAACATCCGAAAAAACCCGGAAAGTATGTAAGACAAAGCCCAACATTATTTGTAGCGCCTTTTTTACAAATGGTATCCATATGAGCACTAAACGTCAGATTACTGGGAAACATGATGCCAAGGTATATTATTAGTTCAGTCCGATAATTTCATTTTCACGTATTTACATCTGGAAAACAAATATAATAAACTTAATATTCTACTAATGAAATATACACCATGAGCTGAGTTGTTTTATGTACATATATGTATAAATACTAGGATTTTTACATTACTGTATTTATGTACCTATTTATATAAGTAAACTTCCTGTTTCAGTGCTTTGCCTGAAAGCTCTTAATTAAAGCAAGGCAGAGCTTTTAAATTTAATTCACATTTAGCCAGGAAGGATTCATTTTGTTTATAACTAGCTTTAAAATTCAGAGTGAAAAATATACTTCGCTTTTTTTGATGAAGTTAGGTAGGCGTATTTTACAATTACAAGACCATCAAACAAACAGTAAGCGTATATTTTTATTTAAATTTAATTTAGATATACATACCACTGCCTAGGTACTTAAAATACTTTTTTTTCATTGGCTCTATACATAATTCGGTGTGTACCTTGGCCTTAAGTTTTTTTAATATATTTTTTTTACGAGAAATTTATGTTAGCCACTTGATCAAACTTTAGGTCTAAACAACATGTAAATTGCGCTAAACCTGAATCCAGATTATAATCCGAGACCCTTGACGTAACAAGCGAAGATGTTGCCACTCAGCCATCGTGGATGTATTGAGCATGACTTAACAATGTTTAAATAAATTATAGAAATTTTATTTTATAATATACCTATTTTAAATACCTAACAAAAAGTAAGAATTAATAGAAATAATAAATAGAAAAATAAAAATAGAAAGTAGTATAAATAATATCTAGCTTAAAAATAATATCATCAGTCTGAATCTATCCACTGCTAGATGAATGCCTCTTCAAGCTGCTTCCACTTCTATCGGTCCTGTGCATTGCGTTGCCACGTACTTCCGCAGAACTTTATCATTTAATCGATCTACCTTGCGGACATTTTGTACTTCATGGATAACACTGGATGACTAGATTTTTCCAACGATTGTCTTTTCTTTGAGCTATGTGTCCAGCCCATATCCATTTAAGGCTTTTAAATATATCAACTTCTAAATTGAAAATTCTGCAAAATTTCTAAGTAAGTACTTTAGGTAATAATA
This sequence comes from Rhyacophila brunnea, assembly GCF_057557595.1. Lineage (NCBI taxonomy): Eukaryota > Metazoa > Arthropoda > Insecta > Trichoptera > Rhyacophilidae > Rhyacophila > Rhyacophila brunnea. The sequence goes on along the minus strand of NW_028232837.1, from coordinate 35,533,006 downwards.
AAATAAATTTCTCTTCACGACCTTTCATTATTAAGGATTATTATAAGACAAAATAATGAAAATAACGATGTATATTATTATTAGTGATGTGCGTCTGCGGTTGACGAGTTGTCATGTATTCGCTTATGAAGTTGTGAGTCTAGAATTTGTACCTCAGATCTGGTAAATTCTTATTGTTATTTTTCAATGTGTATTTGTCCCATAGCATGGACCTAATAGAACAGTTCTTATCAATAATATACGCAATAGTTTTGAGTCATGTGAATAAAGAAATTTTGTCGCTGTTTTTTTCTACTTCGAAATAATCTGGAACCTATGAACTGGGCGTTAAGTGCAAGGGAAGTACTTAGTCAGTTTAATTCCTAAGTGATTACGGGAAAATATATTGCTATTTAACATATCGTATGTATCCCTTAAAATATTAAAGCATGCTCTTTAAATATACGAGGAAAATATGGCGGGAGGGATTAAGTTGTTTAAAAACTACGGTGCGGTACTGATTTCTTTCATTAAAACCATATATATAGGTACTACTATAGTATCTATTCTTATCTATTTCTTTTTTTCTAAATCTCTTCATGAAGCGGCTAAGATCCACATCAAACTGTACCTATGATGATGATGATAATATAATGTAAATGTAGGTACAATAACATAATAATTGAATTAATTTATATTAAATCCATAAAATATATTCATCAAGTCATTAAAGATGCACCATTTTTGAATAATTATTTTTAAGTATTGGAAACTTCTCGTCCGGATTGCGATGGACGAGGATTGTTTTGTGTTACCCCATCTCCACCCGCCATGTATATACAGCCACGGTTTGTTCACGGCCGCCTTCCATGACGTTATAGACGTGTCAGAGTGAAAAGATTTTAGTATCACACTTCCTTGTCTCGAAGCGATGCTGCACGGGACTGATGTAGCAACCATGCATCTTAGTGCTTGAAGAAAGAGATTTAGAAAATAAAACGAATCTTGACTTGCTCTGCCGTCATTTATGTTTAATGACATGAAATGTTCTCTGTTATGTACCCGTGTACTGAAATTCTGCCGAAACAGAGGAGTCAGGAGCTCAAAGTGATGAATCTAAGCAGGTGTTACATTCCCAAATAGTACACATTTGGGGATGTCTCTGAATCTGGAGAAGCCAAATCGGTATCAAACCAACAGATAGTAAGGGTTGATTACGAAAATAAATAATAATAAAGCCGGCAATGCTGTAAATCCCGGCCGCTTAAAAATATCTGCAATGTCGCCATTGTCGCCGTTTTTGACAACGCATCTCGCTGGGAGCAAAACCTAAAATGGCGGACAATACGCGGCACACGGCCAGACAGTAAACATTGTTAACTTGCGCTACGCATAAAATAAATTATTAAAAGTATATATTAACCTAAATAAAACTCGTCGTTTCTGATCCCAACTCCGGTGTGTTATTTGTCCACCTCCAAGTCCCGAATCTAGACGAAAACCATAAAAGAATAAAAGTGACAGCGTGTTTTCACTTTAGAAAATGGAGGGAAATGACAGAGGGATTGGAATTATTCCGTCCTTCATATGACGCAGAAAATTTTTCAAATGCCTCAAAGTTAGCCTTGGTTGATATCAAGTCGGCGTGGCCAATCGGGCCCGTGTGTAGACGGACACTGGCAAACAGCCCCGCGCGGTCAGATCCTATCAGGGGGCATTAAAATAGCTAAGAATATGACTGAGATTGATTCAACCGATCATTATCCACCGAAGAACTTATTTAGTCTTGAATAAAAGAAAAGCCTTAAAAAAAGAAAAATTTAATAGCATGTATGTGGTAAGATTTCATTTAAAACCAGCAGGCCTATTTTAATATATTATCATTTATCATCAAAAAAGAGCTAATTGGGATACATACATCACTTTACGTATTATGGCAGTTATTATGTAAAGAAGTTAACAGTCTGATCTGTCAAAAGGTGATGTGATATTATTTTAACAGCCCTTCGCTTGTCCGTGATAACTTTGAGAAAGAGACAGAATACGTAAATTTTACAAATTGAGAATAGGTTATGTTGATATATCGGCTCATTACTGACTAGATTCAGCTTAATCAGCTTATGTTCAGTCTCTTCTGCTTGGGCTCGGCAGTACGTATCCGAATTTGACCGACATGTCTACCAACCTAAATTTTTGACGTATTACGAATTCGAGATAGCCGCTGCTAATCGTTTAGTCTAACTAAAGAACACCTTCCGTGCTAACTTGGAAGAATGAAAATAACGGAAACGTGCCAAAGTAATAACCGTTAGGAATAGACCTACCTATAATAGTACTGAATTTCTCAAAATTAGTTTATAAATCATTTCCAACAGTATTATTCTGATGTAAATTAGACATTTCTATGACATTATCTATATAGATAGATAGTTATATTATATCTGAGACAACCATTAGAAAGTAGACAACGCTAGGTGGCCAATGTTTTCAGTTAGTCAGGTAGTTAGTATAGCATTATTCCTATCACGTCTCAGTCGCCATACCTTATCGGATGCCTGATGCCAGTAATGGCTGAGTTGATTTAATCTCATCAGAGCATCGATGCTTCCCCTCGTTTTGATGGAAGGAGAAAAAACTTTGCCCGTCGGACGAGGGTTAAATATTTTTCTCTTGATAGTTTCGACAATTCTTTTTTTATATTATAGTATTTCGAAAAGTGACTTGCGTCAAGAATTTACCAAAAAGAAAAACATTGAAGTAAATTAATTCTCTCGACTTTTTTCCCTTACAGGATCACCAACGGGTCTATTCTATACACAAGGCTGCTTTCGGTCCGCTACGGTAGCTAAATAGAGTAGGAAAGTATCGAATTATTAACACTTATTGTAACAATTACAATAATTTTGTTATAATTGTTACAATAAGTGCTATGTTTTAACAATACCTCTCTTGGCTGTGATAAGTTTTAGACTGAGATAAACAGTTTTGACAGTTCAGACGGCTAACTTGTGTATAGAATAGACCCGCAGGTCTGCCTTAAGCCGGTTTTCACATCTAAACTCGCCTCGTCTGCCACACAGCCATAAATCAAACCTTCTAAGGCTGCAGACACACGGCATTGCAGTGGACGTGCGTCGACGCAGGTTTTATTTGATTCCAATTTCATCCGATTAGAATCATCAATAAGATTTCTTTTATCCATCTGGTGATTCTAATCTGGTGAAATTGGAATCAAACAAGACCTGCGTCAACGCACGTTTACTGCAATGCCGTATGTCTGTAGCCTTAGGACGTCGATCCGGTGTTGCATATGAAGACCGCTAATATCTACCTATCGAAAGTCACACGTAACCCTCGAAACGTATAGATATTTGGATGTGGCGATCGGTGACCCGGTATAGGAATGGCCAAGTCGTAAGTGTTCGTATGCGTTCTAGCGTCTTCGACTCGCAGCCCAAGAAGCATGCAACTTGTCGATTGCAACAGTAGATTTTTTTTCAAACTAAAAAGTCGCATTAGACCAATTTGGGGAGCTCCATTTGGTAACGTGTGTTTTGTGAATAACGATGACGTCACATAGACGTATTCGACACTTTGCAGATGAGACGATTTCAATTCGAAATGCCATAATATACTTTGTGACATCTCTTTTTAAATGAATTCCAGACAGGGTAAAGTATTACTTGTATCAATACTTACACTTTCCTTATTGTCTAAAAGTGTTATTCTTCTTTCTTTCTTTCTTTCGACCATGTCCGATCCTAATAGGATCATATGGGCCTCCACAGAGTAGAGGTTTGTATTAACAGATTTGTTTTTTTACGAGAAATGGATGTCAGCCACTTGCTCAACCCATGTCATACCCTGACAGAAACAAATTGAAAAACAATATGTGTACTTGCCAGACCCAGGATTCGAACCTGGGACCCACAGCGTTATAGTCCAACGCTTAAGCCGCGCGGCCACCGTGGGTGTGTAATATTCACCATCAACTGCTTTTTTTAGCTCCCTATACAGGTCTTAATCTGAAGTTATTCATAAAAAAATGTAATGAAACGGAATGTTATTTACAAATTTACGCTGATAGCGTTTGTATATTAGTACGCCTCTTCCTGTTAGGATGTAATATGTAATAGTATCATATAGTACAGTGCAGTTGATTACATTTTTCCGGTACGGTGCGACTCTAGCGCGTGTAATGTAATAGTCCTTATTAACGTGTACTCAGGGTTGTCACACACCTATTAGTACCGGGATATATTATTTTCCGGGAATATCCCAGAATGCTCAAAAGTAGTTTTTTAATGTTCAAGTAGATAGAAATTGTAGTTATAATAGTATTCCTCCCAATGGCTCTACAATAATTCGATGTGAAACTTGGATACCACACAAAAAGTTTCATAACGACTTTCAAATAATGCTTTTGATAAGAACACAAATTGAAAAACCAAACGTAAATTGACCATGCCGTCGAGGTCCAGTCTTTAAAAAATAATTATTTTGTGCAGTATGAGGTGCAATGAGGTCGCCAGAAACTTATTACCAGTGTGGACATGACACAATGCGTAAAAGAATCAGATTGTCAATGCTAGTGAGATAGAGTGACTAAATGAATTATATGAAAAACTGATGCTGACAGCCATCAGATGCCTAGCAAAAGATAAGAAAAGGGGTAGAAAGCTGATTTTGTAGGGCGTATTTCCTCGATCCACAATTACAATGGCGAAAACAAGATAGAAAAATATAAATTTTCCTATTATGAGATCAATATCAATTATTTTATTTTATTTCTATCGTTATATTATTAAGATGGATATCACGTTTAGCAATTAAATATAAATATATTATAACTAGATTAGATTATGCTTCGCATTTCTTGGACGGAGCACAGGACGAACCAGTCAATCATCCAGAGATTGAAGATAAAGGAACGGCTGTCGACGATATGTCTGAGAAGAATTCTGCAGTTTTTTGGACATATTGTCGGGCGCGGACCGGACAACCTGGAGAGACTGGTAGTTTTGGGTAGCCTCCAGGGAAGGCGAAGCAGAGGAAGAGCATCTGCGCGATGGAGCGACCAAGTGAAAGAGCTGACACCATCCATTCTGCCCTGAGAAAAGCGGAAGATCGAGAAGGAAGGAAAGTCTTGGTCGCTCAAAGGATGGCGAAATTTAAATGTGGTCACGATCCTCAGCCATGAGTGCATGACCAAGAAGATATGAGAATATACGCCATTTGTCAATAAATAAATAAAATTTACATTCCCTAGTAACACAAAAAACTTTATAATTGTACCATTTTAATAATACCTACACGTTATGATTGTGTCATGGTCTCGTAGCTGGTTTATTACATTGTTCCGGTATTTTTTAAACACTGCATATCATATTAGTGAACATTATTTGAAAACAAAAAATGATCTTTGTAATTAATATGCAAAATTACGAAATCGTCACCAAATGACGATTATAGAATGAGTTAACATTTTTTTCCAACATCACCACCAGCCAATTCACCTACAGTGGCCAATTCAGTAGGTACCTACTAGCATACTAGACTAAGGCCGTTTGTTTCTACCTTTACTCCTCTTAATTCTTAATTATCCACTACCGCAGGTAGATAGGAAAAATTATGATTTCTGTAAGTAACGGCTGATATGGAAAATAAGGCTCGTAGCTTGTACGCTTGTTATCAGCCATATAATTAAGTTATCTTGTCTTATTGACTCACCTTAAAACCTCCTAATAAGTAATGTTATTAGCGCTGGATATCCTTATAGTGTGTCAATACAGTCACTTCTCGAAAGGCCTCCTTCAAGATCTGAAAACGTGCATCAGGTATACTGTCAGCGTTCGCTATGTAAAGGTGGTAGACGTCCACTAAAGGACGACAAACGTATCTGTTTTTTCCGGATGTGTCCTGCAGGCTTCAGACGAGACAATTAAGACCAACACACTGGGTAAACCAGTTACCAAGGCCTTTCTAATAAATATTTCTCATAGTGTGCTGTATGTCTGCAGCCTTGGAATAAATAATGTACATCGACTCATTCACTCATTAATATTCAAGGGAGTTCAATATTTTTCTTCTAATTACAAAAAACAGTGCACTCATGGTTTTTTTCCGATTATCTCAAAACTCATTTTTTTGAATATGTAAGTTATGACTCTAGCCAACTCTTTAATATAGTTTATCGAGTAATTTTATCATTACTACGGCAACATAGTAGCTTACCTGTTTAATTTGCAAAATGCATATTGTTATGTCTACAGTGAAATACAATACAAATAATATGTGACTGCATACATTATTTCAAAACGTTGCACCTGAATCAAACAAACAAACACTTATGTAATTGAGATGACGATACCTTTCAGTGAATTTCCTCGGGCTTGTGCAAATAGTTTGCATATTCTAATGGCATGTTTGCACGTCATGTTTGTCCAGCGAGCGAGACCTGGTTGTGCACCAAGTACTCACAACTCCTTCATTCACTCCTCTAGCGCTATATTAATCGCAACAATGCAAGGCGGCCAACCCACTGTTAGACCTACACTTGTCGTTATATTTTGTTGACTCTTTTAAATGAAGAGTCACGTTTGAATAAAGCGATTTCTAACGTATTTATATATAATATACTGGCACTAGGTCAGTCTGTTGTTATAGTATAATAATATGTCTTTGTGAGACTAAGTGAATACTGCAAATCATTATAAAATAATAAAAAAATGTTTTGTACACTCAAATAGGGAATTATACGTATTACTAGTAACTGCAATCAATTAGCAATAGTAGAAGGTAATATAGTCCAGGATCTCATAGACTTTTCGTATACATAATATGCGGAACGCATTTTGCCAATTAGAATAGGTTCTAGGGGTCACAAAGATATATAATGTCGATGTTGCCAGGCGATATTAGTGGTAATTTTTTTTTTATTGAGGTTTTATTTTTTTCTTATAACCCACCAAAAATTGTTCAGAATTATTCAATAAAACCAAGACCCAGCCAGATGTACCATGTCATCGGTATGGTCGTAGAACGGTTCGTCCCATTTGAAAAAATAAAAACAGCGGATAGTGCAATGTGTTCTAAATTATTTTATTTAGTAGCATTTTTGTATAGAATCACCCAGATTGGTTTCTTTACTATATCTATGCATATGACATTAGTTTTAGTATTATGGTTAATCCAAAAACAGTGTAGGTGGCATATAGAGGTAGGTGAATAAATGAAATAACGATAACCACTAACCACACTAAGTACATATTTATTAAAAAAAAAAAGAAACAACAAGTCAAGTGTTCAAATTGCTTTAAAATAAATTATAATGATCACAGTTTTTACAAACACTAATTACACATTTGCACAATGATATACACGTCAAAGCCGATTTTTTATAACAATTTTTGGTGGGTTATAAGAAAAAAATTAAAACCTCAATAAAAAAAAATTTACCACTAATATCGCCTGGCAACATCGACATTAAATATCTTTGTGATCTCTAGATCTCTGTTTTTTTTCTTCTGTCAGCCGCGAATAATCAGTGCCAGGTTTGCCTACCTTATGGATATATTTTGAATTTTATAAACGAAAAATTCATAATATGTATACATATTTATTTATATATTATAATTATGGGGTATTAAATTTGTAGTTATAAATAAAATAGAATACATAGAATAGATTATGTATTATCGTTTAATAGATAATTTAGTAATAACTTACAATATTATATCAACAGACCTTGAAGACAATATACGAAACCCACCCTAAAGATTAGTTCAAAATTAATAGTATTAATTAATAGGTGTACTTATGTATATTTTATATCAATCATAATTATAATTTTATTATTACTACAGGTAATATCTTTTGTTCATCGCATGACGTTGATGAACTGATCACCTAGTTTGAGATTATATCGTAAGCCCTTCATTTTTTATACTTATGTACTTTTATCAATTATTCTAGTTTTCACAATACCGTAATAAAACACAGAATAATATTAAGAATCGCAGATATTTTTATTCGAGGCCTAGGTATTCTTATTTTTTTTAAACAAATTTACAAAAAAACTTTATGCTAGCGAGATATTTATATAATGAAGACAATATTCGCCAATCAAGAACAGGTATGCCGAAATTGAAATCGCCTAAAAATCTTTATGGTAAAATAACACAAAAGCTCATTATTACATGCTACACTCTACGTCCTACGACAAGAAATATGATTTTTACCATACATCTAACAGGTATCGTATTAAAGTTTAAGAAAATAAATATATTGTAGTACATAAATGAATTTCTTAATAATTCATGACGATAAACTGAAACGCAATTTAGTATTAATACTCAGTTGAAAAATATCCTTCTGAGGCGGACGAACCGGTCCAGACTTATTTAATGATAAAAGTGAAATAAGTACTAAATAATTTTGCGTTTTATTAAATTAATCAATTATAGTAATACTAGTCTTGAAGGTTTCATGAATCATAGTTGCGCTTCTGTCGCTAAGACTTCAATCAATGATGTCACAGTATATTATTTATATCTTAGAATGAATAATAAAATTATGATCATCAAGAAGTCCAGCATCCCTTAAAATTTGTTAAAACCTTCGTAATTACCGCAGTAATAAAAAATAAGATAAAATTGAGTGGCTTACTTATCATAATTTCTTGTATTATCAAATTAACAAAAGGCATAATACGAAATGTGAAACGTAAAATTTTACAACCGTAAAGGCATCCTTTGACGACATAATTGAATAATTTTCAGTGAAAACAATTTCCAAAACACTTGGCTTTAAATAATTTGGATTCGGTGTCGGGCTTAATTGTCGCGCCATTAAGTTTATTCCCTGTGCTAAGACCCTCGGGAGACCTTTGTTGGTTTCTAAAGTTTTGGATCATCAGGATATACAGCACTAAGTTAAAGTAGTTTGACCTTTGCTTGACTTTGACTTTTTTTGTTTTGGTTACGTCAGGAAACTAAAGTACTATTTACTTCACCACGAATTTGAATAATAATTATTTCTAACTGCTTATAAGTTCATTTGGTTTCTATATTATGCCAGATTTGCTATATATATATATAATATTGTATTCTATTATCTATTTAAACTATCTATGACTTATACAGGTGTTAATAATATGGTGATAGTTATGCGACTGTTATCGGATTCCTGTGACTTAGATCTAAATAATTATAATATTTTATAATAATTATAATAATTTTAGGGTAGAATCAGTCAGTAACTACCTATATATATATATATGATTTCATAATATTATGAGATAGCGGATCCGCAATAAATTGCATAATCATTTCAACATATATTTCATTTCCCATAGTGCGCCAGTCAATAAAAAATAGTGGGCCATCATAATTGATTGGACATGTCACTCAATTATAAATTTCCGTTAAAAACGCATCGCACCGAATTGTCATTATTATATTTATTACCTATATTGTATCGATTGTACCCTTGTAATTATTGAAACAGTAAATAAATTGTCTCCTCCATTATCACGAACACAACCTTCTTTCATCTGCAACACCTGACCGCCGCCGAAATGAAATACCTACAGTCATAATAAAATAGGGGTGGTTTAATCAACCCCATAAAATCTTTTGAAAAAAAACATTATTTTTATTAGTTATTAAAAATCACCAAACACATGACCAAAACGACAAAATAATGCATAATGAGATTGCTCGCATAAACGAAATGGCATGTAACGCATTTGGGCGCTTGTATAGTATCTTTAAAAGTGACCTTCTATTATGCCGAAAGCATAGGTAGGTACAGTGTTTAACCAATGTGTGCTACCAGTGCTCACGTAATGCATACTATGAAATATGGATAAAAAACTTCTAGTTTCAAAAGTAAATGCAGAGAAGTATTTCATTAAAATACCAGTTGAATAATTAATGTCTTCTCTGCTATTTCAAGTTAATGTTTTGACGTTATATTATTTTTATAGTACCATTTAGGTACAAGTTAAATGAATGACTAATATTCAATTCCAGTAAAAATATGATAATGATATAGGTACTATAAATTAGTACTATTACCAGTCTCCGAAATATGGTTATTAAAATACATATTATCGCAGTTTGAATTTGAAATGGACAAGTACCACTAGCCCCTTGTAAAATTATATGATATACTATATCAATGACAACATGCAATTATTGATAAATCAGTCACATCTACTGGTTGTTTGGTGTGACACGAGGTTCAGCAAATCTGCCATTGCGTCACGCTACGTAATCCAGAGAGCTTAGAATCAATCTAAACTTAAATTGTTTTCATCACCAAAGTTTACCGAGATACTGTAGAGGATTGCCTGATTGCAGTGGAAATAGGTATCATACTAAAAAGGATGCCAGAAGACGAACGAGCCATGCGTGCATTAGAATTCAATCTACGTAGGTAGGTATTTACAAGTAAAAGTTACGATGTTGTCCGCCAAAAAGATGGCTCAAAGTCTCGAAGTTATCATCAAATAATTATCGATGATATGGTTAATATTATCACAAGGTAAACACAATATGTACATAAAATAGTGAAAATTAAATTTAAATTCAAATTATATTACGAATCATAAATCGTAATTTAATAATAATAAAGTAAAGGTCAGACAGACAGCAAATATACATAATTTATTCTAACTAACCCAAACTAACATTTTAAAGCATTATCTTATAATACTATGTAGGTAATGGTTATTTGCTCGTTAGAGTAAATATCTCTTCAAAACTTTAATAGACTGTGCAAATACATACGAGAAATCATAGATCTAATATGTATGCATATGTACATAACCGTTACATTTAACTATTATTTATATAATGTTATTGTTGTACCTACATATTATTATTATTTAGTATTAGATCATGTGAAATCACCTTTTTACTTAGGATAAACTAAAAATCACAATAAAATAAAATGTTTGGAAGCACAGTATTATTATATATCTTAATTTGTATATTTTTAATGTTTAGGTACATTTGTAAACTCACGATTCTTTCTAAAGCTAAAACTATCGACTAATAGGGGTGGTGGAGATTGATTTTAGAATAAGAACAACGTAAAGCATGCACCAATCTACTGGCAACAAGGTTTCACCTTTTTTCGACAAAAATAATAATAATTAAAAGCTTAATACATTTTTGGGTTATTTTAAAAAATATTTTAAAAATAGAAAATTATCTTTCGGCTGGCACACAAAAATGTACACCCTTACAAATTCTGGCGGTAAAGTACGTACCTAGTATTACTTTGAATATTTCATACTATAGTAAAATTAAATAAACAATGATTTTTTTTAAATCATTTTTAAGTATAATTCAAGTTAGCTCCTATCAATATTCCTATCTACAACTACACCAAAAATAATAATAAATCATTTGGAATAACCCTAAAAAGGCCCTTTTTAACGGAAATAGGTATTAAAAGATTTTGATTATATATTTTTATTTTTAAATCAGTATTAATCACACGTCTCTAATATGTACATAATTTATACGTATAAGATCCTGACTTAACCGCATATATATATACCGCTCTCTTCTTAGTCGTGCACTCATGGCTGAGGATCGTGACCACATTTAAATTTCATCACCTCTCAGGGCAGAATGTATGATGCCCCCAGTCAGCTCTTTCACTTGGTCTCTCCATCGACACTCTTCCTCTGCTTCGCCTTCCCTAGAGGCTACCCAAAACTACCAGTCTCTCCAGGTTGTCCGGTCCGTGCCTGACAATATGTCCAAAAAACTGCAGAATTCTTCTCAATCATATCGTCGAGAGCCGTTCCTTTATCTTCAGTCTCTGGATGATTGACTGGTTCGTCCTGTGCTCCGTCCAAGAAATGCGAAGCATTCGGCGCCAACACCACATCTCAAAGGCATCAATTGCCTTCCGTTCTCTTGCCTTCAGGGTCCACGACTCGACTCCGTATGGAAATATCGAGAACACTAATGTTTGCATAAGCATCATTTTTGTGGCAATCGAAATTCCCGGATCCTTCCATATAGTGGTAAGGCGTGTCATCGCATTTTGAAATCTGTGTGCGCCTTCTTATTTCCGCTTCGCGTCCGCCCTTTCCACTGATGGTCGATCCAAGATATACAAACTCGTCGACTGTTTCGAGCTTTTGGAGTGTACTTGGTGTTGGTAGAAGGTTGGCCCGATCAACAACCATTAACTTGGTCTTATTCCTATTAATAAGGAGGCCGTATTTGCAACTCTCTTCCTCTACCCGCTGTAGCAGCTCTGTGAGTTCTCTTTCATCGGCAGCGATTAGTGTGGTATCATCTGCGAATATTAAGTTATTTATTTTCTGGCCACCAATTGTTATTCCGCCTTGCCAATGATCTCGGGCTCTTCGCATTATATGCTCTCCATATATATTGAATAACTGGGGGGATAAAACACATCCCTGACAAACTCCCTTCTCGGTTCGGAAACTCTCAGAAAACACATTATTTACTCTGCCCTTTGTATGGCTATTGTTATATAAGTTTTTGATGAGACAGGAAAGGTGTGATGGAACTCCCATTTCCAGAAGTACCTTCCACATACAGTTCCTTCTTACGCAGTCGAATGCCTTCTGATAGTCAATAAAGCATAACATCATAAGGTAATTAAACTCTCTGCATTTTTCAATTAGTTGTCTGATGTTCAGAATTTGTTCTCGAGTTCCCTTGCCCATAACAAAACCTGCTTGTTCCTTGGGTATTTGTCGGTCGATGAAATGTTTCAGACGTCTACTGATTATATGTAATAAGATCTTGCTTGCATGTGGAATAATTGAGATTATTCGATAGTTTTCACATTTACGTGAGGAACCTTTTTTGTGCAGGGGGATCAAAATTGACTCTGTCCAGTTCTTGGGCCATACACCACTTTTCCAGATCATGTTGCATAATTGATGCATGGTTCTTTTTCCGTCATCATTGACCTTTTTTAAATCTTATGGAGCTATGCCATCGCCACCTGGTGACTTGTGGGTTTTTAGTATCTTTATCGCCTCTATCACTTCACTTAAAAATATTTCAGGTTCTTGCTCATCGATATCTACGTCAACCACCTCATCATCCTCTTCTGTATCTCTATATAGGGCTTCACAATATGTTTTCCGCCTTGCCGTGACCCTATCCAACTCCATATGTAGTGTGCCGTCCTCTTCCTCGATGGCCCAGTTCATTTTCTTGAAATCTCTTGTGATTTCTTTCACTTTTTGGAAAAGATCGCGAGTTTCTACTCTGACAGCATGGGTTTCGATGTCTTCACACTTATTTCTGAGGAAAAGATTCTTGTTCCGCCGACAGAGTCGCTGAACAACTCTGTTTTGTTCAGAGTACCTTGCATGTTGTATAGTTGAATTAAGTCCCTTATTTCTAAGATCGGCTCTTGTTTGTATGGCCTCCCATGTTTCATAAGATATCCAGATCTTGCAACGTTTCGGATGTTTATTACTGTTATTAAATTTCTGGACATCCTCCATCGCGCATAGGGTGGCTTCCTTCAACTTATTCCATATTGTTTCGACATTGTCGCTGGGGTCTACGTATAGTGATGCCATTTTACGATTCACCTCCTCGCTAAATTGCGATGTCGTAGTATCGTTAAATATAAACGGTCGAGTATTCTCACATCGTTTAGTCTTTTTCAACTTTAGTCTCATATTGGCAACAAGAAGTTGGTGATCGCTACCACAGTCTGCATCTGGGTAGGTTTGTACATTAAACACTGATGACCGTTATCTTTTATTTATTGTTATGAGATCAATCTGGTGTCTATAGCGATCACCAGGTGAGATCTATGTATATAATCTCTTAGGGTGATGTTGGAACCATGTATTCATGATTGCAAGATCCTGATCTACGCAGAACTACAAAAAATCTTCCCCTCTTGCGTTGCGATTGCCATGTCCAAATTAACCGATAAACTCTCTGAGATGATTGTTGTTCATGGTATCACCGACTTTGACATTCATATCGCCTTGAACAACGGTGATCTCTCTTTTGGGTATTTCTTGGATTGTGCTTCTTAGCTCCTTGAAAAATTCTTCGCTATCCTCGTCTGTTGATGCAGCTATAGGCGCGTATACTTTTATAATGTTCAGAAAACATGGCTGGGTGTTTAGCTTTATTGTTATTATCCTTTCACTGATCGAATTGTATCCAATGACACTATCTCGGAGAGTTCGTGGTACAATAAAAGCTACTCCGTTTCGACTTTCGTTTTGTCCTGAACAATATACCATCTTGCCAAGTTCAGTCACGAAGTGTCCGGATCCTTTCCAATGTGTTTCGCTTAAACCCATTATATTTACGTTGTATCTCTGCATCTCTTTTTCGATGATTGCGAGCTTTCCGGGGTGTTGTACAAGTCCCCTTACGTTCCATGTACCTATTTTCTTTGGGATTTTCTTGACCGATTTACCAGTATCTGATTTCCCACACGTTGCCTGATAAATCACACCCGTGTGCCTAGTAACAAATTTCACACCACGTGGCCCAGACCCTGCGTGGCGCCGGGTGTCAGCCGGATCGCCTGACGTACTGTTATGATTTTGATGTTGCATTTCATGTGGTTTTCGTGGGATTTTAATGTGGTGGTTTCCCGTTGCCTTCCACATCGCAATATTGAAACCGTTCATATTGTTTTCATTATCGCCTTGAAGTGTCTGCTCTAAGGCTGTTCCAATCCCCTTGATCACCACCTTTAGTCAGTACTGAAGAAATTGCTGCCTTCCTACCGCATATACTGCTATATACCGCATACACTTTAAAAAAAATATAACATTGGTTAATATTGACTTTTTATAAAATAATACTGGCCTAACTCAGATCAATTATTGGAATTAAGGCCACCGATACAAAGTTTGATTGTAAGCATTCTAGCGAGTAAAAACTAACATTTCAATCAATTTAGTTGCACTTAACTCTCATCAAGTAACTTAACTTATTCGTTCGATTCAATTTGGTTTCACTAATTGAACTCGAAAAGCGCACCAATCAGCTGTAATCGCCCTTTCATAACGAGAATGAAAACTTCGACAGTAAAAGTTTAATTGTAACTACTTACTTAGTACGAACATCTCTACGTATTTAAGCCATCTCTATTTGCACGAGAGCAAATGATTTCTTGATTGACGTAGCACCCATTCAAGAAAGGATTTTTTTCGGGGCTCGGTCTGTTGCTTTTTTCTTCTTTATAATTCTCTATTTTTGGTCGTTCACTCATGGCTGAGGATCGTGACCACATTTAAATTTGAGCGACCAAGACTTTCCATCCTTCTCGATCTTCCGCTTCTCTCAGGACAGAATGGATGGTGCCCCCAGTCAGCTCTTTCACTTGGTCGCTCCTTCTTCGCCTTCCCTAGAGGCTACCCAAAACTACCAGTCTCTCTAGGTTGTCCGGTCCGCCAATATATCCAAAAAACTGCAGAATTCTTCTCAGACATATCGTCGAGAGCCGTTCCTTTATCTTCAGTCTCTGGATGATTGACTGGTTCGTCCTGTGCATCGTCCAATAAATGCGAAGCATTCGGCGCTAACACCACATCTCAAAGGCATCAATTGCCTTCCACTCTCTTGCCTTTAGGGTCCACGACTCGACTCCGTATAGTTATATCGAGAACACTAATGTTTGCACAAGCATCATTTTTGTGGCAATCGAAATACCCCGATCCTTCCATATAGTGGTAAGGCGTGTCATCGCATTTTTTGCAATCTGTGTGCGCCTTCTTATTTCCGCTTCGCATCTGCCCTTTCTACTGATGCTCGATCCCAGATATACAAACTCGTCAACTGTTTCGAGGTTTTGGAGTGTACTTGGTGTTGGTAGAAGGTTGGCCCGATCAACAACTATTAACTTGGTTTTATTCCTATTAATAAGGAGGCCGTATTTGCGACTGTCTTCCTCTACCCGGTGTAGCAGCTCTGTAAGTTCTCTTTCAGTTAGTGTGGTATCATCTGCGAATCTTAAGTTGTTTATTTATTTTTAGTATTATCATTTTATAATTATTAATATTATTATTAATGGCATTACTGTGTAAAATAAGTGTTTCGACGTATATGTATCATTAATCCTTTCTATCCAACTTATTTTTTTAAAGTTTATCACCTGATAATGACAGGATATAACCAATAATTAATTAGAATCATTTTGTTTTATTATTTCTTAGTACTCCTCTCTCCCATGGGCACTTCGATTAAATTATGTGTCAGTCGGTCAGTCAAAGTAGACTTGAGTGCGTGGCGATCCCAGTCTTGGGCATCTGCTCCTGAAGATTTTCCCATGTTTAAAAAACTGATGATATTTCACATTAAACGTAGGGCTTCGTGATACGCACGATTAAGTCCGAGTGTGGTGCGGGGCGAGTTGGTTTGGAGGGAACTATTAGGTAGTCAAGATAAAGTTGTTTAGTTTAGGCCCAACAACTAGATTTGAAAGTTTGATCCCCTCGAAAATTTCGTTGATTTATAGAGCTTTTCATAGCTGTCGAACAAAGTCTACTGATGAAAGTTGACGTACTAATGAACAGTTGTCAATATCAATTAAAACTTCCCAATCAATCAACCATATTTTTGTATAAATGAATTCTCAAATAGTGAGCTATTTTTATATAAATGTTAAACAATATGGAAGTTACCTATATATTATTATAAAGTGCCTCATTTTACAAGTTGTATTTTATTGTTTATATACATTGATTTAGTCACAATAGGTACCTGTTCTGATTCTTCACGAATTAAGTAGCACCTGCAATATTAAAGTTGAACAAAGATTTATCATTTGAAAAGTTGATGGTTATTCCCTAATATATTGTATTTGGGGTTATCACCGCGTATTCTTCCATATTATTGTTTCTTCGATATTTTGGGCTTATTACATAATAAACGGTATTGTAAGAAATATTGTATTGAAACGTCCTATTAAGTGTTTTAATAAGTATGTCGGAAAAGGGTCTGTTAAGCTAAGAAATATGAATGATAAGCCTTTTTACCAGTGGCGAAGGGTGGAGGTAGGCTGTTAAAATTCGACATAAATAGTGCACACTAAACTTTGTCAGCTATACATATTTGTTTACATTTAACTAATAATACAATTATTTGTAGATGGTGCTGGTTATTTTTTTAAATTCAATTAAATCCTGCCTAAATCAAACCATAATAGTTTAGGTATGCTATGGGCGATCCGACAAAAATAGTGCACACTTTTTCAGTCATACTTGTATTTTCTTTTCGTGGAATTAAGAATTCATATTACAAGTGGTGTTGTTTACCTTTTTTAAAAATTATTAAGCCATACCAACCTGGTACCTATAATAAATGTTTTGATATCTAAAATGAAATTTATTAAACAATAAAAAAAATATTTAATCTGATCGTATAAGCACAGTTATTTAAAATCATTTTATATTAATATTAACTTTTTTATTATGTTTCGAATTAATTTTATTACTTTAAAGATTTTTTTAAATAACCATGAAATTTTAATATAATCACTAATGAAGAAAAAAATGTACGCGTAAGTAAAACACTTTTTAATATTATTTCTTATTAATAATAATATTTTCGTTTGATACATTTTTTTCAAAAGGTCGAGTGTTATTTAAAAACATTAAAAAAAATATTCAATTACGCGGCGCGTTGCCATGGCGACGGGGGAAACAAAAATGGAATAATTTATTATGACGAATACCTTCTGCGTGAGAGCCTTTTAATAAAATTTTAAACAAACATTTTCTCGCGCGAATTTTTCGCTTTAAAATTTTATTTTATATTTTAATTAACATTCTGTTTCAGATGGGAAAGTTTTGTTATCATTGAAGGTTTAGTAGGCACATCCCTGATCACGATCAAATTGAAATTTATTAAAAATATACGTAGCCACGTGGACCCAATATTATTAAAATTAACAAAAAACAACATTTACTCATTAGTTAGAAAATAATAATTTTTCACTTTTAAAATTGTAAAAGCTCTGTTGATATTAAATTTACTATTTCTTTGTCATTTTGGCGAAAATATAACTTTCAATTAGGTAGGTATTAATTTAACATATTTTTTACATTGTACTTTTTCTTTTATTATTTTTTTTTTACTTAAGTACCTATAACAATACTTTCAAAAACCAATATTTTTATAATATATGATGCAGTTAATAGTATCTAGGTTGTATTTCGATTCGTAATAGAAAAGTATACCTCATTTATTACCACATTTTTATAAGCGCGTCGGTACAGATTTTTTCTTGTGTGTCCAGTACCTACATATTTTTTCTTGTTTGTCCAAGATTTGTATTGGACGATTGAAGATTTTTGAAAAATTTGATTCAGTATTTCTATCAAATGCAAAAAAAAAGTATTTATTAATACATAGAGTTGTCAGTTTATATGATTCAACAGAAAATTTAAAAACGTGGCATAAAAAAAATCTTTTTATCTTGTAATTATTTAATATTATTAATACAATCGACCTTGGATATTGATGGAATTTGAATATAAATTATTCTGATGGATTTACGCTTTGTACTATTCAATTTGGGTTGGTTTTTGCAACCCGGGTTTTGTCTTTCGGCATCTTCATGCACTATACGTACTCACCAATGGCAAATGCACACTGAGAATACAGTTAATAAACAAAGAAAGGACGTAACTTATTTAATTGTATGAATTTATTTACATTTTGTTTATTATAAATGCATAAAAAATCGATTTGCATTATCAGTATGATAATTTTGACATACTTACTATCAAACATTATTTACGGACAACGGAAATGTATAGGTAGACGTCACGCAATTTTCATTATGCGATATCACGCATCGGGAATTATAGCAATATCACCTTTATTGTAATGGCGTTAGAACAGTGTTTCTAGTGTCAATGTTCATTTGAACGAACCAGTTCGATCCGAACCATTCGACAGACCCGACAAAAAGCATCGGGAATTTATAGCAATATCACCTTTATTGTAATGGCGTTAGGACAGAATATACCATTCGGCAGACCCGACAAAAAAGTGAGTGTCATTTTTTTTTCCAGATGCTTCGTCCATATTAATGTCATTGCCTACTATACATTTTCATATTGAATCACACATCTCTTACTGATCAGATGAGTGCTCTTATCCTTTAAGGGAGCGGATCATGGCCCCCACATTCTGAAGCGGGCCCCCAGGATAGGATCTTTAGGCCCCCCTACCTATCATTAACGATAAAGGCAGTGTGATGCTCTATAGTAGCGTTTTCCAAATGGTGTTGGCAGTAAAATTAATGTGTATATTCAGTGTTTTTTTGTATATTTCAATACATCCATTTGAATTATGGAGTTGTCAAGTATCGATACACAATTAAATTTTGTATTGTACAACCACATGACTTTAAATAATATCACTGAAGGAAAATAGGCGACTTTTTTTTACTATTAGAGCCAATTTGTGATATTTGTTTATCTCACTTATCTGGTAGAATCGCCACGACGGGCCCCTCCTGAGCCCGGGCCCCCAGGCTAGAGCCCTGTCAGCCCCCACCCTTTAGGGGGCCATGGAGCGGATCCCCATTTTTTGATAAACAGCTTTCTTTGCGAAGTACCTACTCCCATAAAGTGTAATGACCGGGCATTAAAATCTCTCACACTCTCGATTTTCTGGCCGAAAGAGTCTGAATGAGAACTTAGTCAAACCAACCGAATTCCAGTGTCTTAAATGTCCTCTAAAAATTACATCTATAGGGTGTATACGCTAGCATGGCATGGTGAACTGACTTTACTTGAGAAGACGGAAGACAATGAGAGTGAAGGTGTCGCATGGTTTCTGTATACTCTACTCTTTATCTAAGAAGCGGGCATGGATAAAGAAGAAAGATTCTTATTTTATAATCGTATTTTTATATACTTTCGAAAACCATTAATTTTATATTACCTATTTAAACATCGGAAAGATTTTTATTTCGATTTGAAATGAAAAATATTCCCATCTTTTTTATTATGTGTATAAAAACCCATTTATGGTGTCTTTGACAACTCTTTAACAGAGAATTTCAACATTTTTTTTAATGTAATCCTATTTTTTTTACCAATTACGTGAGTACTTAATATCGACTATTCCGAGCAAAAACGGCGTTAGTGACAAATCACTACTATTCAAGAGAATACAGAGTGAAAAAATATGTCTTGTTAATGAGAACAACTTCGTTTCTTTACAACTTTTTTCTTAGTATTGGAGTTTTATTTTCTTTCATTTATGGTAGAATAATATTTTTTTAGAGTATGTAGTGTTAATTATTTTTTTTATTTGCAATTAAAATTTTTAAATCACTTAATTTCTTTTGGCTGTCCAAAAAAAAATTAATGTTCATATTATAGAAAACACCGAATTGTTTTGTTTGTATTTCTGTTATATTTTATTTGTTTATTATAATCATTTTAATTTTGGTACGTTACGTTAGTGGTGGTTATGTTAATTCGTATTGGTTTTCTGTAGGGTTATCACTTACGTCCAAATGGGAAGATCGTAATTCTATATATATACACTATATATACTACATAATATTTAACTCAAAACCATCAAAATGTTACTTACACCCTTTTGGCACGGAGAAGTCGATATATTATATCGTCACTGTTCTGGCAGAAGACACTAATTCGAAAAAATGACATATTGAGTTAGTTATACCAAAATGTTCCTTATTTCAAACTTTACCGTCTGGAAACCTTCTTAATAAATAGTCTTTATTTTAAAGTCATCCTTCGAACAATTACTTAATAAACTCGCATGATAGACCATTTCAAACATGTTAACAACTTCAAAGTCAAATTACTCAAAACTAGTATAATCCAGTTAGTGTGTTCTGCTAGAAGAGAGACGATATAATAATATGTATAGAAAGTAATAGTTTCTGTTAAATGATAACTACAATAATAAAGATATTTTCATTTAAATATTGTTAAAACATATTTTTAATATCATACCATGAACGCCGTAAATTTATAATTTGTCATTATAATATGTAAAATAAATAAATTTGAATTTAAATAATAGGCTGGTAGGTATTTTATTTAAATTTTCAATAACAAATTTATTCAAATCAACACAAGCAACAATGTACTTGTGGTAGTCAGTGCTAATAGTTAGCTTTGGGCATTTTAAGCGTCATTGTTTGTTCCATCCGGTCAATATAAATGCTCACGCTAATTCTAATATCCCATATAAACAGTGTAAGAAATACAATGCTACACGCTGCGGCTAGTGGTAGTAGGAGGTCACGTTTGCGCGCACTGTAAAAATGATTTCAGAATTATTATATATGCTATGTTTATAAATAGCATCAAACCGTTATTGTTGTACACTTATAATAATACCTTATATTATATAATATAAGGAACACTTCAATGCCAACTAGTCTATAGAGAAAATACATAGTAAAAAATACATTATTTTCACACTTTTGCTTCCGAGTCAGCATTTGAAAACATGCGCCACGAAGTGATCAAATTAAAATTCTTACGGTAGATGTAAATGTGTCAACGAATTTATTTTGTGACGCTCATTAAACTGAACATATCGTTCGTATTTTTATGAATAAAATTGCATATTAGTTTTTTAGTCTTTCAGCTATGTATATTATGTATGTATATATTATTTTATAGTAAATAATATTATTTAACTTCAATGTAGGTACTTACCCAATGTGCCAACTTGACACTCGATTAACAAAACTTGATTATTACTAAGTAATTATAACCAATAATTGTTTCGAGAACAATACCAAAAAGTAACATTTATTTTCCTGCATACCAAAATATAAAAATATACTGTGCACCCGGCTTAGATTATTACCATTTTTATCTGTATCAGTCTTTAAAAGTGGTTTCTTAAATACAGAAGATACATGGAAACAACGAAATTACGGTAAAATAACATCTATAAAAAAATACCTTATCTTATTCGCTCAATTTTTTTCAGTAGAGATAACAAAACTTTTCTTTGAAAAAGAAGTGTACCACTTAAAAATATATTATTGACCGAGGGTAGGTACTTGATGGATTTTGAATTGAGAATTTAAATTCTTATTACGTACGTCTAATAACGTTCTATTTCAATGTCAGCGCATCTATTCTATACTCAAGGCTGTATCGGCGGGTATCGAGGGTAGTTTATTATATCGATTTATTGAGATATTATAAACATTACAATAAGTTAGCCGTCCAAATTTTCAAAATTATCTATCTCGCTCTAAAAGTTGACACAGCCAAGAAAGATGCTGTTAAAACATAGCACTTTTTGATAATTCAGACAGTTAACTTATTGCAACAATTAACCGCCTCAGTACATAAATATGATACACTACCCTCAATAGCCGCCTTGTGTGAAGAATAGATTCGCAGGTATCGGTATCGTTAACAAGTATCAATACTCGCAAGAATCAAAATCGAATGATGCTTGTCCGCGAGGGATTTATTTCCGAAAATCAGTACCGCTATTGAGAGAAAGTATTGATTTCAGTATCGAATTATCGGTAAAAATCTCTATACTTTTTGACGTACCTATCTATGCCTTGAGGTAAATTTTGATTGGACAACAGATACTGTAAGTTAGGATCTCTTTACGAGTGAGTGAGTGGTACCTAAAACATAACGTCATGTTTTTGTACGTGCGGTAGTGTTCCACCAAACAGTAATTATTCTTTACGAATATTACAATACAAATCGAACACAATTAAACCCAATTACAGATGGGTCCCTCGGGGTCCAACGCAATAGCTCCCTTTGGTCCGTACAGTAAAACGTCTGATTGAACTGGTTACATTTTTATTTTTAACAAAACGTTTTCACTATGTAGCTATACACTGGAAAGACAACGTGCAGAACGGACTGAATATCCGTTACATTACTAAACCTACGCCTATATTACAGTAATTTATGTTAATACAGGGCTCGAAATGGACCGGAACGCACCGGAGCGCCGTTCCTGTTCGTGAAATCGGTAAAATTATCGCTCCGTCTCGTGAAATAAATAATTTGACCGACTGAGCTGGAGAAAATCTAACACACTTATTTTTATGAATAAAAACAGATACACTTTGATATCTTTACTATGTAAAAATCTTCGATCCGAGCGCTCCGGTTCGTAAATTTTTCCATTTCGAGCGCTGCGTTAATATAATATATAAAGGTCATTACATATTTTGATTATTTATAAAAAAATCAACCTTAATTGCATTTTATTATCTGTACATAGTTTTTTTTTTAATATTGTATTAATTATCATGCTCTTTGTTTTTCATACAAGGAGGTTGAGAGGGCTTATTTCATTAATGTGCAATTAATTATGCTCCTCCATTTATCTCTTTAATTCTCTTTATAACCAGAATTAAATATTTTGTGTAGTGTTCTTGTGTTGTTTTGTTGTTTAGTATTTCGTGAGGTGTTTGCAGGTCAATTTCATGATTATATTGTCTACACAGAGTTATGTGAGTCCATCGCTCCTTTTCTAGTATTGGACAGTCGTCGATGATATGCTATACAGTTTAAGATGTGTAGCTGTCACATAGACAGCAATTATCGTTACTCAATTTAACTCCTTTTAGATGGGCTCGCATGTGTACATAATTAGAAAATCTATTCTTTACCAGTATGCAATACATTTATTTAATTACGAAAAACAATATTATGACAATATAACAGTAATTAGCGCGCCATTAATAACATGCGTACAATAAAAGAACAGAGTATGCAATGAAATAATTATAAATAGTAAAGAAATGTACATACAGTAGACAAATATAAATATGTATAATATGTATGTACTAATTAATAATAATAAAGAAAACATGAAAGAATAATATTATAAAATAATACAGTAATTTACTGCCACATTGATTGATGTAAAGCAAAAGAAAATTTCAATTAATACAATAATAATAGGTTGCTACTTAATTTATTATATTATAAAAGTCAAAATAATATGTTTGTTTGATTTATTTTTTCTACTTGTCTTGAACTGACATCTAGGTACAGATAAAACAGGAAGTTTCTTAGTTCAAAATATAAATTACCTTTTCTGCCAATTCTAATTTTGAATTTTAACGACAGATAAAGTTTGCATATTTTGGATTCTATTTTAATTTGATGCTCTTTTGTTTGACTCGGCTGTCAGATTTATTTTCATTTTACGTAACATGTTGTATACAGATATTTTAATATTGAAGAATGTAAATATTATTGTTTTGTTGAATAATTTGAATGTATATCGATCAATAAAGCGACCTTGTTTTGAGAAAAATGATGACCTTAAATGGTGCTATGAAATATATTATAAATCGCACGATATTCACCAATATCAAACATCCCATCTATTGTATGTAGATATATTTTTTACACATTATGCTGAAAGGCAAAACCCGGCTCGCTGGGATAATACAAATCTTTGGTTGCGCTTTAGGATGCCAGGCATTATCTTTATTGCTGTCGAGGCTGGCTCCATGGTCTGGTTGTGCTATCACTCGCGCGGTATTGTTTGTTGAGTTACTTGGTTCGCGGCACTTGACGGTACACTTTTGATAAATGACAAGAGCCAGTATCAAGGCTTTCCAGATATTCAGAAGTATCGCTTGGACGACGGTCACACTATATCAAGCTGGCCCGGCCGTGGTCCATAAATAACTTCTGAATCAGTCTGTATAATCGAATTAATCATTAAACGATGGCTTCGCTTTAACAAGCCTAGGCGCGTCCGCTGTCTTGAGGTAACTTGAGATTACTGGATATTCTACAATCACGGTCGACTGATGACCCGTAATTGCTGGTCGCCCTGACTTGTGACACATGTGGATTTTAAATAGATGGGAAAAAGCGACCATAATTTTATTGGCCCAACCAATCTTTCATAAATAATTTGAATTTAAGTTGAATTTTCATCAAGTCGCACTGTGAGTGTAAAACCAAGGCATCTGTAAAAGACATATTTTGGATATATTAGGGTTTGAAGTCTTCGTTTTGTTAGGATATAGAAATAGAGTTTCTAAAAAAAAACATAATATTTGGTTTATATATATACATTATATTGCATGTTCTTTCAGTTACTTCACTTTTACATTATCAAGTTCACGAATTTTACAGTTGTTTTGCATTTAATTTCGAAAATGAAAAATTGACAGATGCCTTGGTTTTACACTCACGGTGCGAAATATCCCCATTCCGTACTTAAAATTGTTTACGTTAATTTTCCTTTACATAATATGAATCATTAAGCACCTACCTCTCTGTAAACAGAGATTTCGTTATAATTTATTTCATATTAAGTGAGTACACAACCTTCTAACAGTAGTTATATGAAGGTAAATACACACATCGCCTTCAAAGCTAAACCTAAGTTTACTCGAACTGTATGAATACATACATTAGATATGGTTGTTGTTATTATAGCATTCTCCTGGATAAATAATAATGTTTATGTTCATAACGGCAAAGCATAAGCAGAATCCTAAATTAAATTATCAACAGGTCGACGCAACAGGTAGCCAAGATACTTTCATACAGGTGAAATGAAAGCCTTAATATTGTCTGATGTGTTGACCTATTATAGAACGTAAAAGCTCGTTCCACGTTCCGGCCAGTGATTTTATTTTAAAATGTTCTTATTATATGAAAATTTGTTGAAACATTATATAATAATATATTGTTGTATTTCAGTGGTATGTACCTACAACATCAAATATGCAATGTAAGTTTATTTACTAATTTTGTTATAATACTCGTATCAGAGCAAACATTAAAAAAATGAATGATTAAACCTTAATAGTGTTAAATGATTAAGTTTAAATTTAAATATGATTTTTATCTATCATTTATAATTTTATTAATCATATACCTATTATATTTTATAGTTAAAATGAGATAATATCGTGAGAAATACAATAAGAACAATAAATAGTCTACAGTTAAATGGATCCAATTGTAAGAAATTATAAAAACTCCCACAGTTCACCCTCATCTAAGTGAAATATATCGATATCTGAAGCAAGTTTGTTGAATAATAACTTAATAATTTGTTGTCTATTCTGAAATATATTAATTCGAATCAATGCAGTGGCGTTCAATATTCTCCCAAGAATACTTGATTCGTGGAACTAATATTTAAATACAAAATTAAGTACGAAAGTAAAATGATTGTTTGAAATTAATACGAATTCAAAAATAGTAGGTATTATTTTTGAATAGTCCCAAGTTGATAGAAAGAGATTATCCCATTCCATCTCATTATATATTGTGTTTTATATTACTTAAGTTAAGCGTATACAAGTCATTTAATATTGTAGTTTTGATGATGGTGCGATAAGATAAGCGCTAGTTGCTTCATTATTGGTTATCGTAAGAGTTATTTTTTTCATTTATATCGTCTTTTATTGCCATCTATATTGATGTGAAATCTCATAAAAATAAACCAAATTGTTGAAATTCATCCCATGTCTGGGGAGGAAACTGTAAGGTAGAATGATAGTTGAATAATACTCGTAACAATAAAAGGTGTCGCAATATTTTTATATTATCATTTTTAATGTTTATATATTTTCAAGATTTCAAGCGTGAAAAGAAACAGAAATGATGATTTCAGAATAATAAAATAAATAATACGGACGCCGTAAACCGTTTAAAAAAACACAAGTCGGTCAGTACCTACTTACTTAGAAAGGGGGTAAAGGGGGATACAACCACTCGCTATATTGTTACAAATTTTCTGAAACGGAAACTGTGCTTTGTTTTCCCTTTTCCTCTGGCCGGATGCTTAACAATCTGCCCACAGAAAGGGCGCCGAAAGTTTTCAAGTTTGCACCCCTTTAAAAAAAAATGATTAATTCATTAACATTATGTATGTCATTACAGCTACATGAAACTATAGAAATTTAGGTTTTCATAAGAAAAAATTCTCACAGAATTATCACAATGGTACAAATATTAGAAAAAAACAAGTTGGACAGAGTGGCATTCGATTTCACATCTTTCAATTTTCGGGTAAGTGTTCATGCCTTTAAGCCATCGACCTTTTTGGAATTATGTAAATTCTTTGGTCAATATATTATTAATTATTTTCATCCAAGAAAAAGTGAAATAAAATAACTCCACTTCTTCTTAATTTGCCATTCTCATTCGTCAAAAGCGATCAACACTTTATTATAAGGAATATAACCAATCACGCAGATTATTGAGCTGCGAAATACAACATCATCCTCAGCCAGGAATACTCTTAATAATTATTTGGATAATGATTTGGAAATTATTGTATTTTTCTCATACTGTACCTAGTAGGGATTTTGTTTTTTTCTAGATTTAATACTGATCATAATTTCTTCCTCCTTTCTTATCCATTTTAGGATGTTAAAAGCGGTCACTCTGTCAATCTTAAATATATAATTGATATATTACATAAGTATACATAACCAGATCTCTCAGATTAAATAGGTTCGAATTCTTTAATATGTCTTGGTCCATTGTCGATTATAGAAACATCCAGGGGTAGAAAATAAAACTAACAGTTTTGGTCGACAATAAAAGTCACAAATCGAACAGTTGATATGCCGACCTTGTCAATCCGCATTATGTAAAACTGACAAAATACATTTCATTATAATTATTATAAAACCTTAATTAATTATATTTTAATCATAATACAATCGATCACTACCAGTAAAACAATAAAGATAGCTATCATAAAACATAGTTAAATTTTTAATTAGTAATTGTAAGTAGTCTGCGGCAAGTATAACGTGCAGTGTGACTGTTTCGAGTACTACAATCCTCCCTAGCCCTTTCTTCTTCGTTCCCCTCGCCCTTCAATCATTTGACTTTCGTTATTTGTGCGTGCTGCAAGTTACTGCAAGTAAGCAGAATGATTATAAGTCGTGTTATAACCTACTGCTAAGAAGAAAAAGAATGAGCTTGCTGGGGCTATAAATAAAATCGACGCAATGACAGGTATTCTTTGACATTTTAGTGTTACCATGTAACTAAAAATATCCCGAGAGATTCGATATTCACATTCTGAAAAAAAGTAGGGGGAAAAAGTCTCCATAAGGCTTAATTATATTGGCACTATTGGCAGACGCGCAGATCCAACTTGATCCAATGATCCACGCCGACCATCGTGACCAACGTCTTTACACTATAAGAAATTATACGCAACGATTCGATCGCATTGGTCCTTGCTTTTGATTGGCTTAAAATGAACATAGTGTTGCTATTATTAAAAATATAGGTTGACTGAAAACTATTTCTTCGTTAGATTGATGGCTGAACTCAATGACATTAATATGGACGAAGCATCTAGAAAATAAAATGACACTCACTTTGTGTCGGGTCTGCCGGATGGCGAAATTCATATTTTAATATCGGTATCCTACGCTCAAATGAACATTCTGCTTGCAAGCGGTCTGGCGACACCGCTGGGTCTGCCCATAAATAATTTCTGACTGTCAGGTTTCGACTCCACCGTTATTATTGTGTTACAAAATGCCAATGTGCCTAGTTAAAAATTGTAAAAAAATCTACCAAACACTCCAAGAAAGATGGGATATCACATTGCATGTATTGGTATTATTTATTATTTATAAAATGCCATTTTAAGATATTGATGAATGTTTATTCAATGCAATTGAATGACAGGAACCATTGGACAGTCAGTCGCCTGTGATTCGCTGAGCTCACTTGCGTCTAATCTCCGAGAAGTCGTAAGTAACCGAGAATCTGTTTCTAACGCAATTAGTCATGACACTAATACGCCATTACAATAAAGGTTATATTACTATAGATTCTCGAAGCTTGTATCGCATTATGGAAACGGATACATCAATTGTCACGTGACATCTACCTATACATCCGTGAATGACTTTCATGCACAATTTCTCGTGCTCGCCGGGTATGAAGTGAGTCGTCCATTTAATATGTCATTGGCTGAACTGAACAGTTTCCCCTCGCAATTTTACGTCAAAGCTGCGGTGGCTTCGGATATTTTCGTGCATTCTCGGCAATATTCGTGAATCGTAGCAGATGGAAATAGGATTGGTTCCAATTTGCTCACGATTGTTCACGATCACGTAAAACCATAGATAATAGATTTTGGCAATCGTGGCAGACGATCGGGCTAGACTCAATCTGTTAATCTAATTTGAGCATAATACATAATACTGGTAATCCTTTCGTTACATATCGCAGAACCACGACGGCGGCCATGACACAAATACAAGTATCACACTCGTACTCTATTTATACACCACACAAAGGCCGCATAAAATATTTTTGCATAGTTTGAGAACCAATGGTCGAAAGAAAAGTAGGTATTATTCTCACTGTTTTTATTATTTTGAATTCCGGCATGTTTTTAAATTCTTCTAAAAAGTAAGAAAATCACATTTTTACGTTTATGAAAAGTAACAGATGTTTTTTCTTTTGTTTTTATTTTCGTTTGTCTAACGTCAAAAGCGTAGCTTTACTTTTTATGACAAACCACAGAAATTTCAGGTTCAGGTAAATTATTACGTAATACTGAGGGGTTGAGAATGTAAGAAGTACAATAATTGACATGTAATTACTAAATGAGTTTTAAGCAGTTGCCTAAGATATCAGTCACAAAATAGTACCAAGTTTCTAACTACCTCGTTTTAATATTCCGATATATAATATTAAGAAGAAGAAGAAGAAGAAGTACACAATATTTGAAACGCTTAGTTTCAAATCCCCCTAAAACGGTTTTTGAAAATTTTCAAGTTAGATGTGTATTTAGAAGGATATTTTTGTTACCTATATGGTGGCCACAGATTGAACTTTAAAAAACGCGAAAAACCGTCAATACGTATGATCAAATATTTGGGTAAATTTCAAAACCCGTTAAAATGGTTGGGTCTGATTTTCAAATACCCCTAAAATGGAAAGCCAAAATACTCTTTAGAATGTAACGAATTAAAAAATAAATACTTAAAGTTCACAGATTTAACAGATATGAGTTTTTCTCATTTTTATCAAAACTACCTATAATCGTTTTTCTTATTTTTCTCAGAACTACCTAAAATCGTTTTAGGGGCTTTTGAAACTACGCGCTTCATTTGTTTTTCTATGGCTGCCAATTCAAAAACACGAAGGAATAGCCCTCAACTGTTCTAAAACAACAATTTCAAATAACTAACGTTACAAAATAGTCCAATTTTTTTTAACTTTCATGAGGTTAGGTAAACTGGTACATCTTGCTGCCCAATATTTACAGTTCCCTATCGGAGCAAATGTGGTGTGATAATTCGCTATTTGATAGTGAATAGTTTATAACTATTCTGTAAATAATTTTAAAAAATTAGCTTGCCCACTCCACACGCAAGCAAAGACAACAAAATAATACTACATTATTTAGTTTTGTAAATAACCAATTTCAGAATCCGAATAACCAGCGTGATAAAAAACTGTTACTTCTTAAAATATCCCTCTTGATTTTAATATAACCTATAAGGTCAAATTTAATGATTGGTATTTAACTTATTTATAAAATGCGAAAACTACACTTAAGTCCCATTTAAACGAATCCCTTTTGACAATTATCGTGGAGGAATCAACGAATCATTGAAAGTGATCATCCGGAATCAAAAGTGAATGAAGTTCAACTGGTTCTACTTTTTGATCATTTTGTGTTCACTGCGGATGATTCCAAAAGTCCAGCTCATGTTCACTGCGCCCCTGAGTACTGTCATTATATTCCCTATAATATTACGTCACATTACAGTCTATGGTTTTATCCACCAACGACTCTTTTTCCTATTCCTCTTTCTCTTGATGAAATTTCTGCATTCATATAACAAACAATCACAAATTGTTTGAATTCCAACCTGCAGTGTAATTTCAATTGACGCCATTTTGGATGAATTGTGTATTTCACTTTCAATGACACGTGTAAACAAAAAATGAACGTCTGCATTCAATTCACTGCGGATGATTATCCGCAGTGACTCGTCTAAATGAGCGTTAGCTTTAAATAAGTACCTTTATTAATTATCATTTTTTAAGTTTCTTTGTATCCATTATTTAACCTTTTAATCTCTTTTATGAAACTAACATGGTACTCTTCACGTTACATGTAGCGAGCTAAAAAAAACGTACACCCACCTGAAAAGATTAGAGTTGAAATATGAATACATCAATATAAAGTATCACTGTTTGTGGAGCCATTCACACAGCAGGGAATACATTATGATAAATAATTTTATTATTTTGATAAATAATACTAAAATGGTTAGTACGAATGGCGTTCTTTGTAATAATCAAAGGAACATGACGTGCGCCATTTTTCTGCGAGAAATTTCCAGTTTTGAAACAGCAGCGAAGTCGAAACGCATATTAAACCGATAATTCAAGACCTCCAGCTATGACAATCTTAACACACAAAAGTTTCCTTATCACCCATAACTATTATTTTTATTAGAATATGAACATTAGAATTTTACACTTCAAAATATTTAGTTATTATTCTTTTATTAGTAAGTATTTACTTTAATTCTACAATATTATTACATTACACCAAAAATAGATTTAATTCTAACATATTATATTTTCAATAATAAACAATAGGTAATAGATATTATTACCACGTTTTTCTTAGCTCGTATTCTTGTTTGTCCGGTGGTTGTTTATCCAGTAAAAATCTTGCAATCGATGTTTAACTAACTTTCCGGCTAGCTAGACATTTGAAACTTTTAGAATATATCAGAACACGATGCTAATGCATTTTTTAAATACTTTTAACCTTAAAAATACTTTTTTTCTTTAAGTAGAATTGAATTCATTTTCAGTTAATTCTGTTTTGTATGAAAAGTTATTTCGGAAGAAATCTGTAATTCAATCCACTATTATTGGTTGCTAAGGGGGTGGTCCTAGCAACTAAAATATTAATATATACGTGCGTTACTGTGGAAATCAAAACGACAATTCAGTATTCTATATTTATTTGTTTGTTTATTGAAAAATAGCAAGAAAATGATTTGTTGACAATTGCCTTATTTGTCCTAAATTATTAATACTTAGAATTGTCAAGTTTATATGATTCAACAGAAAATTTAAAAACGTGGTATATAAAAAGTTCTTTTTATTTTGTAATTATTTTTACAATACTATATTATTTATACAAGTATATTGACAACCACAAGTACATTAGTCTGACAGTCCGGGAAGTTATGATAGAGTGGCTTTCCCAAACAATTATGATCGGCTATTTATTGACGGATGGATGCTTATAATGACTATCCAATGAATTGCGGATCAGCGTGTGATAATTGGATACTGACTGATTCTACGTGAAAATAGTTATTAGGGAAATCATAATTGCGGTTAGCTACATAAGTCTAAGTAAATGCTGACACGGCTTGGGTTGGTGATCCCCATAAATAAGTATTCCAATGCTTGTTTGGTACTGGAATTTCTGAAACAAAGTGTCTGTTACAATACAACAATATGCATAGGTACATAATATTTTATTCAACTCTATATAAACGTATAATAAACTATCATAACCATTTTGATGTATCAAGACTAATTTGACTCTAGTGTGCAAAGTAATGTTACGAAAAGTTACTAGTCATTAAATTAGATAACTACCTTGTTTAATTACATCTAACGATGTCGTTAAAATCTGCGTTCTGTATGACTTATCTTGTAAACTTTCTATCATCCAGCAACGTCCGGTCCTGTTGAGTTCTTGCGGAGTTATGCGAATAAAATGGCCGTTGGAACGAAGTTAATGGGATCTCTTTTACATCGCTGTCTCTCTATATCGCTGACCATAATATTATGGATTTAACTGGTTAAAACCTAATATTTGTCACCAGGGAGTACGTTTGTACAACAATATATTTTTGGTTTCAATTTTTTTAGTAAGTATTTAATTTTTCAAAATCTATATAAAATTAATCAATCAAATTACCGTTTTAGTGTTTGGTGGCTTACATTTTGGTGGATACAAAGACATAGTTTGTTCATTATAAATACCGAAAAATATATTTTTGAATTAGGAATATAAGTACTTTTTTATTATTTAACGATAGTATTAATAATTATTGTTCTATATTCTTTTAAATTAAAAAAATAATATGTAAACAATAAAATGCATTTAATAATAGGTAATAGCATAACTTTGGCGATATATGCTATACTCGCATGCAGTGATTAAATACAGTAGTTGCGCACCTTTGGTTCAATTGCGAGACAGTACGTTTTCAAAGCAATTTTCGCCAACTGTCGACTTATGTGCCACGTGTGTTCGAGTGCTTATAACAAAACATATTCGCACTTACTTACTTTAATTAAATTTAATAATATAAATCGTTTTGTTTAAACTATTACGGAATCAGTATTCTCAAGATGTGCGCTATGTTTACTTTGTTATTATAATAGCACCCATAATATTAGTATTTAATGAGTTTTAATTTTTGACAATGCTATACAATATTTTTTATTAATAAGATTATATTATACTTAGTGTATTTTTTATTTATAGTTTTAGTATTCATTCAGAGTTCACAGAGATTTATCAACAATAATAGAGAATACTTCAAACGGTACACGAAAACAGATTAACAAGACTAGATGACTCCCTAAACTAAATAACCAGATAAACTTGCCAAAGGATTAGTTCAGTTCAAATATGTATCACATTGGACAACTAGAAACCACATTATCCCTAGAAACGAATCTCGATTGTGTAAGGTGCTTAGTTTCAAAATAAAGGACCTGCATGATCAAAAGTGTCAGAGATAATCAGACTAAGCTGACTGGCTGTAAATCTGTGAGAGTAATCAATAATTACAGAGTCAACATAATATAGTCTACCGTCTGCATAGCGCTTGCAGCGTCCAGTCAATGGGCCGCGCCATCTATTGCTCTCTTTTTGAAGTCACTCTACTTCAATAATTATAATCAAAATACATAATAAATGTTTCTAATAATAGCCAATATCAATCATTAATTACATAGTATGTACTGTCCGACAACATTATTTAGGCGACAACAGGAAGTCGCCCTTGTCGCATTTAGAATATTTCTCAGTGTTGTCATTTTTTGAGAAAACATATCCGCGAAATAAGGTTTTAAGTTTTAGTACACTTTTTAATACATTTTAGTTTTAGTATATTTTAAGTACATTAATTTATAAGTCTAATTATTGTTCAATAAATATCAATAGAATTTTTTTTTCAAATAATTTCACCTCTTAATTCTTACTATTATATTAAGTTAATTAATACAGCGTAATTATTGAATTTGGAAGGAAATGTATCATTGAGCCCACATTAACTGATAATATTGCTGCAGGTATTTATTAATGAAATAACTAGCACACAAATTATGACTAAATAAGTAGAAGTGAAAGATATAACATATTCAATATTATATTGATGACCCAATCACATGTTTTTTAATTTACAAATGATGTCTTTATATCGTATTTTTACTAAAATTGTTGTAGAAACACATACTGTGAAAATAATTTTCTATAAATTAAATTATATCCATCTTACATAAATTTTAAAACAATATATACCTACTTATCGGTTTAAAAATACAAGGATAATTCATGAACTAACTAATGATCATTTATACTTAATTATACGTCTAAAATGTTAATAAAATAGATTACGATACACATAACTTTATAAAATACTAACATAATTTCCAGTATTTGGGGAAATATTTCTAGGATTGCAACACTGAATTTTGACATACCTGACATGACAAGAACCCGTAAAATGGGCTTGTTTAAAGTATTGTATAGGCTCGCCTTTTAAATACGACTCTTTTTCTTCTTCGCAATAAATCAAAAGTTTACTGATAATATTACGAACATCATTTCGTATTGTTTTAGACATCTTTTGAATATAAAAAGCTTCAAATTACGTAAATTGATAGATGCGCCCAATACGAAGTGTCAAAAATGTAATGAATAATTTGGGGGCGTTCCTAATTTGAAACCGGAAGTTCGATTAGCTGTACTGGAGGGGATTGTAGTTCACAGATTTGCTACGTAGCCAAGATGAAGTTGCCGGACAATAGTATGTGCTATGTATACAAATCATTGCAGCAATAAGTGTCTATGTTTTAGATTTCATTTTAACTTAAATATCAATACAAACCAATTATATATCTTAAATACACCAATAATATAGATAAATGTCTCTTTTTCGCTCATACCATACTGTCAGTTCCATGCGGTAGCGGGTAGAAGATAATGTATTTTTTTTTTAATATTAAATTTCTATTTTTATCAAAAAATGTCATAACCAGAAAAACGATTTCACTTAGCTAAAAAATATTTTTTTATATCTGTCAATTTGCCCCTAACAAGATTAGTTTCTTGAAAAGTTTTTTTAGTCATGAACATCTTCGATTCCGATCGAATTAACTAAAATGGTTAAGATGTAAGTTTAAAAGATAACAAGCATTTCATAAGTATGTTAACTATTTTTATGATTAGTTTTAGTACTTTTTCCACATTTTACATAATTAATAGACCTATTCTTCGGAGATTTCAAGAATATAATATAACCAGATCGCCACACAATATAGTATAATGAATATAATATATCGAATCATAAGTTTCACACAATATTTAAATTTCAAGATAGATTACAGCTAAAAAAAGACATTGGCAGTTTAGCGATGGTTGGATAGAGATATATCCAGAAACTTACATTAGCACTGCATGGTGTAAAAGATGCATGCTGGGTGTAATTTTCATCAGTAGTGAAGGGTGGAGATAGGCTGCATCCGCCATAAATAGTGCATATTTAACTTCGTTAGTTAGTTACACAAATTTGTTTTTATTAAATTAAGACTACAATTTACAGATGGTGTTGATTAGTTTTTAAAAATCAATTAAACTCTGCATAAACTAAACCATAATAGTTTTGGTATACCTATTTTGGGCGATGCGGCAAAATTCTGCAAACCTTTTTAATTATACTTATTTGTTTTCGTTTGATTAAGATGTCATGTTATTATGTACCTACACGTATTGTTGGTTCATTTTTTTATTTATTTATTAAGCCCTGCCTAACCAAAATATAATAGATAAAAAATATTATTCTATCTATAAAGTTATGTATGACTTAATTGCTTATTTTTTACTATTATCTATTAATTGTTTGCTGGTTTTCGCAAGACTTAATTGAATTTTAAAAACTAACCAACAGAACCTGTAAATATATAAGTATTATTTCAATGAAAACGAAATACGAATGGCTGACAAAGTTTAGTGTGCACTATTTATGGCGGATCTTAACAGCCTACCTCCACCCTTCGCCACTAATGTGCATGTGTAATAATGGAATGTAATAAAAATAAGTAATCCAAGCTGATTATAATACAAATTTATTTTATATTTATATCGGATTATAAGTAATCAAAAATGCCAATAGATAGAGCACTGGAGTTATATGAAAAAAAAAAAAATAATTCATTTAAATCTAGTTGAATATTTTTTTTTCTTATTTTTAATAAAGAAAGATGTATTTTTATATTACCCCTTTCTTGTGATATAAAATCTCCCGCGGTGCAAATTTTCGCACCAAGTCAATTCGCAACTCCAGGCTATTTGCCCACTCTTCAATCTTCCCCATCATTATCTAATTATGTCGTGAGATGCAGTACATCATGTCATGTTTCTTCGTGTTGACAGGCTGGTCAGGTCCTTGGGGATATTCCCGGAAGAAGACTTTTTCAACTTCTACTTTATCAATATAAATTGAGGTATCTACCTTGAGATTAAGCTTACAACTTTTTTGTATAGCCAAGCGGTGAAAACTTTCAAGTATATTTTGTAAAGGAAACCCTTGTAAATTTTATTATTAACGGTTATTATTAATTTCTTTATGGCGTGCAAAAATAAAATAGTCATTAACTTATATTGCAGTTCAACCACAAAATGTCATACCATAATAATTATTATTCTCTATTTACAATGTAAGTATTTGATTTTAAAACATTCGTTTTATTTCTCTATTATATAAGCTGTAAAAATGACATTCAGTGGCCATTTCATGGAATTTGATACAAATATCTACTGTAAGAATAATAGCATTACATATTGAGAAAATTGGTTATTTTTTTTCCGGTAATTTTGTTAATTTTTCATTATTATTGGCAGTACTACATACTATGAGTTGAAACACTGCGTTCTTGAAGGCAATGGTTGAGGTCAACATAAATTCGGTGTTGTTTGGGCATAACCTGATAACTGCTTTTTTTGGTCATTTTATGTTAAGAGTAAAAATTGGGTCACTATAGTATTATCTTCCATTTGGTAATAAACCGATATCTATATTTCACTTAAAATGCTCAAAACGCTATTGTACGAGTAATAATATGATGATATGTGAACAAACACAGTGGTTAGATTGGTCAAAACATGACCAAAGATCTTATCATAGTTTGATCACTGATAAGTGAACTTATTTTCCTAATTAGTGAAATAATTGACAATCTAAGTATTGTCATATTCTTCTTCAGTTATTTATTTTAAAATGTTTTTTTCAATTTTAAATAAAAAATGAACTGAATTTATGTGGGCAATTCAAAGCTTAAAATGGCTCTCCTGTAAATTCAACAATTTGGAATTAACAGGTTATGCCCAAACAACACTGAATTAATTGAATACTTTTACAAAATTTTAAAACATCTCATGCATAAACACAATAGAAAAAATCATTTTTGTAGAAAATAATTACAGGATAAAAAGAACTTTTTATATACTACGTTTTTAAATTTTCTGTTGAATTATATAAACTTGACAAATATATGTATTAATAATTTAGGACACATAAAGCAATTGTCAACAAATCATTTTTTTGCTATTTTGCAACAAACAAACAAATATAGAATACTGAAATTTCATTTTGATTTCCATAGTAACGCACGTATATATTAATAATTTAGTTGCTAGGACCACCGCCGTAGCAATCAATAATAGTGGATTGGATTACAGATTTCTTCCGAAATAACTTTTCATACAAAACAGAATTAACTGAAAATGAATTCAATTCTACTTAAAGGTGGCTAAAAGTATTAAAAGAATGTATTGGCATCGTGTTTTGATATATTCTAAAAGTTTCAAATGTCTAGCTAGTCGGGAAGTTAGTTAAAAATCGATTGCAAGATTTGTACTGGATAAAAAAAACCACCGGACAAACAAGAATACGAGCTAAGAAAAACGTGGTAAAAAAACGACACTCGATTGGACTTGAACCTGTATCTGCTGGATTCGCGCCAGTATGTTCAATATGAATTGAATTAAACCATATCTCTATTCCACTCAGTTTATTTCAAGCTAGGTTTTTCTAAAAATCTAAAAGATTCTACGCCTATTTCTACACAGTTCAACCAACCAATCTGAGTAGGTTCATTACTCATATTTTCTTTCCTGTTTATCTAAAAATGTCTTGTCTTTTTTAATATGTTTTGTTATGATAAAAATACTAATGTTTTTATTTTATTTTGTTACAGGTATGTCAACATATTCAAAGTCTGTATAGAATATGACAGGAAGGACGATACGTATACAGTCGATAGGTACGTGTATTTTAAATCTCACTATAATGATAGGCATAAAAAAGTGACGCAAATGTCATGTATATAAATTTCATTTTAATTTCACTTACATAATATTGATGTATTCAGGTAACTAATTGTTTACATAATATAATATATTCACCTCACTTGATATTGGCAGTAAGGGTTTCTCTCGCTTTTCGCATACAGTAAATAGTATACTATATTATGTAAATTAATACTATCGACTGAGGAAAGGTACTTGGTCAATTTGAATTAAATTATAATCGATTCACATAAATCAATTTGAAATTTATTTCCGCGTTCTTATGCAATATAATATATTAAGCCATCCTATGTTCGAATTTTAAACTAAGGTCATAATAAAGAAGTTTACGTGGATGGTTTTGTAGGTTAAGTTACCCATGCGAATTAATTCTAACAACTAAGTTATCTGATATACTTCAAATTTCCAATGCTAAAGATAATCAAATTTACAATTAATCAGGATAAAAAGTTTACTAAGTAGATTATAGATGGCGTCAAGTGTTAACCAAATCTATTAATAGCATCCTTTCACATGCAAATAATCGTTATTTTTTATATGTTTAAATACTAACTAAAAAACATTACTTAGGACTAATATTTAAATTATTATCTTCGAGTTGTTTTGGATTTTGGATTTGTTTCTAGCAAAATTTACACTATTATCACCCTCATCTGTCCTACATTCACTCGTGACTGTTAATTTTGCAGATATTGCTAACATAAATCCTGAAATTTGAATTTTTACGAATATATAGTAATATTTTTTTTAATTACTACATACATTGACCATTTCGAATACTCAATATGTTTGACTTGTACCTAAACCAAAGCATTCATAGCATAATACATTATGCAGCTATAACTGCCTGTGAATATAAATTACTCTACATAGTTAGGCAGCTCAATACAGCTTACGGGTCGGCTTAAAAATGTCGTGAGTCCCAAGTTAGAATCCTAGGCTTGGAAAATACTCGTATTAATTTTCAATTTGTGTTTGGATTCAGAGTATAGACCTAATAGATTAAGCACATGGCTAACATCAATATCTCGTAAAATAAATGTTAATACAAACCTCCACTTTGTGATGGAAAAAGTGTGATGATCTCTGTCTTCTTTGTTAAAATGCCGCCATCTTCTCTGCAACTGAGACTCTCCACCCTTGCAATCCTCTGCTTCTCTCACAGCTGAGTGAAGGCTGTCTCCGATAAGATAAGAAAATTATTCGTTAGCTATTTGAATTTGGAGCTAAGTTGATCACTGTATAAAACACATTGAGTGCTATGGCAAATTAAATGATATTGGTACATTTTTCTATCTATGACAATCAGTTGTAACAGTTTATTGTAGATAAAAGTCTCTGATTCCAACTATTTTGCGACTTTATGATGTTATATTGTAATGTTACAATGTGACCCAAAATAATATGATTTTACGGTATATCGCGACATCTCGATAATACGACATCAGAGGCAAAAAGGTAGCTATTCATAAATCTCCTTTTGAAAACCCGAAATATATTTCCATAACACCTTTCCAGCCACAGGCTTTATTATGCTCACATTTCCCGGTGACACTTTTTGGCGTGGTGTACATTAACGTGTCAATCAATCAAATTTAATATTACCTAAAAACTTTTCAGGGCCCACACATAAGCAGCTGCTATTTTGTGAAAATTTCAACACGTTATTTGCGATGTCAAATCGATACTTCGACATGGATATTATTACCTTCCCCTAAGGGTATACTTTATCCAAATAGTTACACGCAATCTTGATATTAAATTAAAATTTACACTGTTTAACATATGTTTTTCCATATCCATAATAGCCTATTATTATTTTGGTAAAATAATAAGTGGGTTTGGAAAAAGAAAACATAGAGTCAGTAACAAACAATTTATTATTAATAATAGTATACGAATGTTTAACACGTACATAACGTTTTGTTTTATATTACTGCTAATAGTACCTACTGCTAAGGATATCTACCGACAAAATTCAAAACATGCAATTTAATACAACTCTTAATAATTAACTATTTCTTTTATTCAACGAATACTTCACAAGATTTAAGAATGTACCATTCTAATTATTGAACATACATAATTTTGAAAAACACTCCTGAGAAAATATATTATAGCCAATAGAAAAAATCATTTTGAAGAAAGTAAGACACCCCACAGGAATCGAACCTGCATCATACGAAACGTTGCACCATCGTGTTGCTTTAAATTTAAACACAACATAGTTAACCATATTTTCTATCCGTGACATCGGTTCGTAATTAAAGTAGTAGGTACCTACATTGATTTAATAAACAAAAACCGATTGCCAACAGTAGCTTGATTTGGAAGAGCGCTGATGAGCAGGTATTATAAAAAGGCCAATAGTTAAAATGGCACTGTACGGTTATCAGGAATACAGCGGAAAACACATTTTGAAAATAGCCGATAAACTGGATTATTTGTTAGGTTAACCTAAACAAAACTAACGTAACCTAACCTAACCAGAACTAACCTAACCTAACCTAACCTAACCTAACCTAACCTAACCTAACCTAATCCAACCTAATGACGTTACCCCGGTCCTGGTATAACCACAAAGGCACTATACCCTCAACCGGCCCAGCCCTTAGACCTGGTTGAGAACCTTTGAAATATTTTACAATATTCAGCGATAAATACATTGCGACAAAATTTCAAATCCTTCCACGTAAATAAAATTTGATTTTATATAATTCATAAATGGATTAATTATGAATTGGCATTTGTTTACAACATTTAGCAAATGATATCACATAAGTCGTTTACATATTATGATTTATTTTTAACCTTAATTCTAGACATTTTAATTACTCACATTTATCTTACAAGACCGTTCGGTCTTCCTGAAAGAAACTCATCCATAGTTCACTCTGAATGGCTGTAAGTCGCTCAGACTGTACTATGAGACTTAGTACATGTTCATTATAGCTTTGTTTAGAGGTAGGCCGCGCAATTTAATACAAAAATCGACATTTACGATCGGACTGAAAAGTTGTGACGTCACAAAATCGTCACAAGAAATGCCGGCTGAAGGCGTGCATTTCTTGGCCATGTCACCATTCACCAACCTAACCTAAACTAACCCAAACTAACAAATAATCCAGTATATCGGTGTGTTTTCCGCTGTATTCCTGATAACCGAACAGTATCGTTAAAAATTGTCGTAATTAGTATGTCACCTAGTAGCATAGCGGACAATGCGCGGACGGGGCGTAAACCCACGAAGATGCAGGTTCAATTCTTGCCGGGTGTCTTAATTTTTCAAAAAGATTTTTTCTATTGGTTATAATTTTATATTAATTTCTCAGAGTGTATGTTTAATATAATACACTGATAATTTACATGTGTGAGTGTTCTCCAAATGAAGTTGACCCTTCTCAAGTTTGATTCGATATAAATTAAAAGGATTTAAAGGATCAATGGTAAAATATATTTAAAAATTCTAGGTTTTAATACATGACGTCACTCAATTGTACGGTATCTAGTCGATGTCCCCCAGTCGGTGGCGTCTCATTGGCGGCATCGAATCGTCTCATTCTCATAATAAACTTCCATCTATGATTATAATTTATAATGTGATAAATACATGCCCTTGTCTGCTTCCTTATCCACTCATTCCTCTTTTTGTCCTTTCGCGTTATGCCCAGCATGCACCTCTCCATACCACGTTGTGCTACTCTAAGTTTCTGGATCTCTCTTTTACTTAGGGTCCATGTTTCACACGCATATGTCATCACGGGAAGCACACACTGGTTGAACACTTTGCGCTTTAGGCAAAGTGGAAGGTCACTTTTGAAGACATTATTCAGGCGGCCAAAAGCACTCCAGCCTAGCTTTACTCTGCGAACAATTTCATCAAATATACATCCATCTATAGATACTTGTTGTCCCAGATAGATGTAGCTTTTCACCTGTTCGAGATGAGTGCCATTGATGAGGATCTCTTTTTGTCCTGCAAAGCAGTTGAACATGACTTTCGTCTTTGTTACATTTATACCTACTTTGTTGCTTACTTCAGCGAGTTCCTGCATTCTGCTTTGGAGGTCTTCTGAGTCTTACGAGAAAATTACTATGTCATCGGCAAAGCGCAGATGACTCAGGTATTCTCCATTTATGGGGATCCCTTTGTCATTCCAGTCAAGTTGCCTGAATAAGTCTTCAAGGGTAGCTGTAAATAGTTTAGGTGAGATTGTATCACCTTGTCGGACTCCTTTGCTGATAGGAAATCTGCGCGATGGTTTATGGAGATTTACAGATGCTGTTGCGCTACTGTATATATTATTGAAAATATTTATATAGCGTCCAAGGATTCCTTGTTTTCTGAGTGCGTTGAGTATTGAACATTTCTTTATCGAATCAAACGCCTTCTCATAGTCTATAAAACCCATGCATAGTAGCAGTTTGTATTCCTGGTACCGCTCTATGATTTCTCTGACGACTTGGATATGGTCCATAGTGCTGTATCCTCCTCTAAATCCGGCTTGTTCTCTCGGTTGGTTCTCGTCTAGTACATTTTGCAGACGGTTTGAGAGAATTTTTGTGAACGTCTTGTAGAGAATAGGGAGTAGACTTATTGCACGATAATTTGCTAGGTCTTCTCTGTCACCTTTTTTGTGAAGAATGACAATGCTGGCATTTTTCCATACCTCTGGGACATCCTCTTTGCATATGCAGGCTGTGAACAATTGTGCAAGTACTTCATTTGCATCCTTTCCTGCTTTTTTGAGGATATCTATCGTTAAACCGTCTTCCCCGGGGGCTTTCCCTTTTTTCATGTAATTTAAAGCATGGGTTACTTCCCAGGATGTAATTTCGGGAGTATGGTCTTCCGAATTTCCATTTCTCTGAAGATCTAAGTCTATAGTCGTATTGTCAGTGTCATCACTGTAGAGATCGCTGTAGAACTCTTCAACTCGGCTTAACAAGTGTTCCCAATTTCTGACGATAGAACCATCTTTTGCTTTTAGTGCTGTGATTTGACGTTTTCCTATCGACAAGCATTGCTTGTTTTTGTTTAGACTTCTGCCTGCTTTCACAATTGCTTGTATGAGGTTTACATTGAATTTACGAAAGTCTTCTCTAATCTTCCTTCGGAGGGTTTTGCAAAGCGATGAAAACTCCATATCGTTTTGTGCCTGTCTATCGCTCTTGGTTTTCCTTCTCTGCTCTATAAGATTCAATGTTGTCTTCGAAAGCTTGGTGGAAGGTGTAACTTCTGAGCTTTTTACGCCTGTTTTTTCTGTACATTGTAGAATAATATTCGTTATATCCTCCGCGTTGGATAGGGAAACGGTTTCGTTCTCATCTAAGAAAGCCGATAGTGCATTTTTGAGTTCATTTTGGAATTCAGTAT
Organism: Rhyacophila brunnea; assembly: GCF_057557595.1. Classification (NCBI taxonomy): domain Eukaryota; kingdom Metazoa; phylum Arthropoda; class Insecta; order Trichoptera; family Rhyacophilidae; genus Rhyacophila; species Rhyacophila brunnea. The sequence continues at coordinate 35,488,993 of NW_028232837.1, read as the reverse complement.
TGTTCTGCAGGTATACGCGAGCATTTGACTTCTTCTGCAGTTTGGATCTTTATGATTTGACGTTCAATCTTATCTTACATCTCACCATCCGGTGATCACTGCCGGTGTTAAATTGATTGATCACCTTACAGTTTAAAAATGTATATTTTCTGTCAGTGAGGATGTAATCGATTTCGCTGGTCCTTCCTGTCGGGCTTCTCCACGTCCATTTACGTGTAGGTTTATGTTCAAAAAAGGAATTCATGATGTGAAGATTGTTGGTTTCAGCAAACTCCACAAGCATGTCCCCTCTACCATCCCTTGAGCCATGTCCGAAATGTTCGACCGCTACGTCATCTCTTTGGTATGATCCAATACGTGCATTGAAATCTCCCATTATGATGTTAAAGTAGCATTTACTTTTATTTTTCAAGGATGTTATTTCCTCGTAAAACTCTTCCACTTTTTCATCAGGATAGCTCTGTGTCGGAGCATATACTTGCAAAATCTGAATCCGGTACCTAGCATTGATTTTAAGTATCACGCTTGCGACCCTGTCAGAAATGCAGTTGAACTCGACTATGCGGTCCCTCCAAGCTTTGTTGACAACAAATCCAACACCGCTCTTGCGTCTTTCATCGGTTCCTTTAGAGTACAGCACATGTCCGCTTTGTAAAGTAATAATACTCTCACCTTTACGCCTTACTTCGCTGAGTCCGACAACATCCCAGTGGATATTCCGGAGCTCTTCTTGAAACTCTACAAGTTTGGCATCGCTGGACAATGTTCTTGCGTTATATGTAGCAATGGTCATCTGTTGGCAGCCTTTTCCGGGTCTCCGGGGATTGTTAGCACCCTCTGCCTTCCTTCGCTGATCGCTGCCGTGATCAGTATCAGGTTGGCCTCCGGAGAATGAGGGCCGGGTTCTAGAAGTTTTTGTTTTCATATGAAGGTTTTGGACATAACACACCACGCTGTCCAGACGGGTTGGTGTGTGGTTTTTCTGTCTGGGTGATCCTTCCCGTAGCCAAAGGTCTCTCGTTTTAAGGCGCCAGAGTTTCGCCTTGCACCCTTCTCTATTAGCTCCAGATATTATGTTGCGTTATACAGCACATTATCTGCATTGCCCGGGGGACGCCACGCGGAGGCTAGAGATAGGATTTGCTGACTTTCTTGGACAGTGGCGTCTCAACATTTTTTAGAAGTATACCTATTGGCATCAGTATACATCATTGAGGCCATAGTCAGCCTTTGCCCACCAAAGGAAGCAGACAAGGGTTTGCGATGTAATAGAGTTTATTAAAAGCCTTAAACGGAGATGGGCTGGACACATAGCTCGAAGAAGAGACAATCGTTGGACAAATCTAGTCATCCAGTGGTATCCAAGAAGTACAAAACGTCCACAAGGTAGACCTAGAGGCCGCTGGATCGATGAAATGATAAAGTTCTGCGGAAGTACGTGGCAACGCAATGCACAGGACCGAGAGAAGTGGAAGCAACTTGAAGCGGCCTTCATCCAGCAGTGGATAGACTCAGGCTGATGATGATGATGATGATGAAATACATGCATTGCTTTACAATAAGGATAAAGAGAATCACCATTAACATTGACTAAAGAATCTTTATCTTTCATACGTAGAAACTAATAATCACTGAATATTCATAGAAACACCCGCAGACACTATTATAATATGAATGAATAATATAAATACACCAACGCAAGTACGAAATATAATAATTAATAATGAACACACTGTAGACAGCTTAATACAAACTTTGAAGTAACATCGTTGAGTTCCTTCTAGTCTAAAAACACTTTCTTGGATCTATTGAAATGTTTATTTTGAGCATTGTATTGTTATAATATTCTCATGAAAGTTAGCCTTTAGATCAGGAATACATAATCTTTTTACAAGATGGACCAATTAATAATGTATTCATTTGCTAAAAATTGAGGTCATTGGTTTCAAAATCGTTCAAATAAGTACCTTCATTTTTATTTTTGTTGCACGGTTTTGGTTCTCTGCGTACTTTTCCCTGGTGTGTATGTTTATAAACTATCAAGTTAGCTGCTTTTTTCAGTAAAATACTATCAAACCGGATGTCGGTTATAAAGTTGGTTATATTCATCAGCTGTATTTTTTTATATATATTTTTAAATCAATTTTAAACACGGTTTTCTTGTAATTTGAATGTGTTTTGTGTCATTTTATTTTGCCATTTTGGCTAATTCATATTTTTTTGTTGTAAAAAAACCTAATGATGGTCGTAAATTTAATATTATTAGCGGTATTTCAGGATTATCTCGAAAAAATGGTTTTGGAAGTAGCCGTTTTAAAAACCAATAATATTAATTATACAATGTATACGTATGTCATCTTCTAATGTTCTTTGTGAAAGTTCTTTGCAATTCAGCTACATGAATCAACTGATGTTACAAATTGCGTATATTTAATAATTTTCGGTAAAAAATATCAGTATGTCGGAATTTTGTTCGGGGGACCGTGCTATGAAAATGTTTGGGAAGCACTGGCTAATTGAATCTATTTGGAAAATTACAATCTACAAAAACTGTTTTTATTGTAAAATTTGTACAATAATTGTAATCCGCTCAGTTAAATGATCGATGATAATATACCTATTATGTGTCATCCGGTCTCAATGCTACTATGCCATCTGTAGTTTGAATACATTTTAATGTTCATGGCTATAATCAACACGTACAAAATGCAGTGGCGCACCCAAGATTTAATATTGGGGGGGGGCCCAAGGAGGAGAATGTAAATTAGTCCCATAGGCTATTTTTCTTCTTCACAGCCTAATTTCTCGTTTATCGGTCTTTTATCTATTGCACTCGGTGTACTTATACTATGGTCCCCACATCCTGAAACAGGCCTTCAGGCTAGGATATTTAGCGGCCCCCCTACCTACCGCTAAGATTAAAGGCAGTGTGAAACATTAAATTAACGTTTTCCAAATTGTGTTTTAGTTCAAATTAAGGGTACTTATATAGTGAATTATTGGAGATTTTTAATACATACTAATACATAATTTAATAATAGAGCTTTCAAGTATCGACACATAATAATCAAAAAATATATTGCACAATTATATAAGTATTTGAAAATGTTCATAGCCATGAAGTATAATAGCGCCGCAGGCGACTTTTTTTTACTATTAAAGCTAATTTATGTCAAAATGTATATATAAAATAAATCTTCACTGCATAATATAACAATCTATGCATAATAATATTACAATCAACTTTAAAAGTTAACACTCAATAGCGTTGAAAGCTTAGATTATGTTGAAAGCCTTTTGCCATGTTTCACCGTAAAACAATACAATAATACCTATAAGTAACTATTAGGCTATAGAGCCTGTTGGTGGTTTGAAATACATAGCGGGTTGTGTACAGCTGCTTTATATTATTTGTATGTAGGCGAAAACTTTGCTTTTTTCTAAGAACCAATATTTTTTATCATGTAAGTAAATATTGTTGTATGGAGAATAAACAACAGAATTATACCATATTTGCAAAAAGCGCGGTATTTTTTATGATCTTATAATTATTATTGATAGGTACTCTATAAACCTATTCAGATATTTTTTTATTTATTATTTTGTTTCATAATATTTCTTCGAAACATAGAACATTAAAGCCAGAGAATATCATATCAAAGAGAGTAAGTATGCCTATTAATAATATTGTTTATGGTTATTTATTTCTAAATGAACTAAAAATTCTCTATAACTCCTTAGTTAGAAACAGACTTGAGAGTGGGTCTATCGTTTGGGCCCCGCATCAGTTGAAGTACGGCCTTATGGTGGAAAGAGTCCAAAAGAAATTTTTAAGACTCCTTTACTTTCGGCTGTATGGATATTATCCGTGGCTCTATACGACTGATTTTCTCTTAGGGATGCTTACATACTGTAGCTTAAAATTTAGAAGGGATCTTTATTTAGCTACATATTTTTTTCAGACTTATACGCGGCGTAAATGTGAACTCTGCCATTCATGGTGGTGTTGGCTTGTGTGTCTCTGATAATTACCTTAGGAATCGAGGGCATCCGTTGTTTGTTCTCCCACGGTGCAGAACTAACCTGCCATTAGTAATGCCAATTGGGAGGGCAGTAATCATGTTTAATAAAATCGCTTCGGATATTGATATATTCCACTTACGTGAGAGTGAATTTAGGTGGACGTTGTTTTATAAGTTTTTAAGATAGGGTCTATCAAAGTTCACTCTGTGTGCTTCCATCTACTTTTATTTTGTTACGTATTTTATTTATTTTCTTATTTTATTACTTATTCTCTGTATTTTTATTTTTAAAAATTATTAACACTTATTTTATGTCATGTCGTGAACGCTTTGAATTTATAATTTGTTATGTTCATTATATGTAAAATAAATAAATTTGATTTGATAAAAAACTATAAACAAAATAAAACTACGATACTGTTGTGCGAATGGCAGAAGATGATGAACACAATATACCCTCTTTTTGTCATGACTAGTAAGTTATAATTAATATTCTGTTGGAGGTTTTGCAAATTACTTATCTTATGGTTGTTTTGTAGATGGGTTTATAGCCCGAAATATATGTCAACACAAATAGCTCAAATATTGTAGAATATATAATTGTTTATTATTTAAATATTTTTATTACTTGTCTATAGTTATTAAATAACAAGACCAGTTTCATCTTGTCACATTGCCAACATTATAATCGATCAATTTTTGTGTATTATAAAATATGTGGTAAATAACTATAAATAAAAGTGTACAAATATGTACCTAACTACTTACAATGTACTCTTATTTTTCTGACATACGACTATATGTGTACAAATTGTGAGTTCAAAGGTCTATTTGGGCTGCGACGTCAATGAAGAAAAAGGAGACATTATTATATTCTGTACTCTGGTATTTAAAAAAAATAAGACTACGACACATCACACAGTACCAATTATAAAACAATCACAAAAGCACTAAGGTTTGAGAAAATCACGTACCTATATGTATTGTGACCACTGAATGACGCACGATAACGTTGTATGTATTGTAAAGGATGAAAACAGCATTGGAACCATAGATATTTTGTACGTGTTTTTCACATACCTAATGATACATACAGGGAGATTTATAGTTCCGCAGATAGCCGACAAAACTTCTACAACCATCATATAATGGTAAATCTTACAGCCATCGAATTATTTTCGTAATGTAGTGTTTTTGTATTCTCAACCCGGAATCCTCGGTGTGCAAAGCCAGTACCTTGCGCATTCGACTACCAGGGCCGTCAATAAAATTATGCAAAATGTACATCCAGTAAGAGCAGTGTTGCCAACTGTCGTTGACAAAAACATGCCAGACGGGGTACGAAAACAAGCTATTTTGCAGGAAAAAACGCTAGATTTTGTGAAAATAAAATGTCAATACTTTTTTTTGCCTTTTGAAAAAAAGTGCATAAAAGATTACACAAAATTTTCCTAGAAACTCATTTAAAATGTGACAAAAAATAAATTTATTGATCTAACTACCTACGATAGGTAAGTAATAATTAGGTAATATCAGAGAGAGGAATTTCCGATAATCGTCAAACCGATGCCACATGCCTAAGCATACATTAAATTATAATATCTGATAATTATATCATTATAACGCCAAGAATGCTCATATTGTTTCGATGTGTTGTTTTATTTCTTAAATACCGACCTACCTTCATTAAATATCTGAATAAAAAAACTAAATATCTAGTTTATTCTAAGCACACTTAAAACTGTTGAAGGCATTACATAACGCTAATTAAAAAGCCATAAGCTGCCTATCGAAAAATGCTAGATTTGACAAGAAAAATGCTAAGTTGGCAACGCTGAGTATGCGTACATAAATATTTCAATGTATTTGTATCGATGTATTATTAAGTAGGTATATAACTTCAATCTATTAGTATTTTATAATATCATATTACGTTATAATTCCAGCAAATTTATCACAATAAAGTTATTTATGTAAGTTGGGATTTGACAATTACAATAAAGCAAACCTCAAAGCATTTTACCCCATTATATAATAATGTCTACGTCACATTATGACAGTAAGTTGTATAAATAAAGAAATACATATTATGATAGAGAAACCATAATAAAACATTGATTTTGCATAGCATATTATTACGGTTTGCCTACGTAGAAAATGATAGACGTGTGGGTATTTGAATACATGTCCTTAGGAAAAATCGTGACTTCTATACCTACAAGTAGTAATTAAGTAGGTATTATTGTGGTTTCAGATGTGTATTATTAAATCGGTTTAGTTACTTTCAATCTGCGGCTCGTGTTAAAAAAAAACACGATCCATATACGTTATACAACATAAGACGTGACATAGCCTAGCCTCCTACAAGAACTTCCTCCAACTCCCAATATCCTGGTATCCTACGAGTGATACCGTCAAACTGATGGAGTCTCGGCCTGCCAGTCGACCTCCAACCGTCTGGTATGGTAACCAGGATTACCCTTGGCGGTTTGAAGACTGTAATCTTCAAGTTCTACATGAACCTCACATCGTCTACCAAGTTTGTAACGTTGTAAAGCTCCAGGTTTTGCTGAATACGTCATTCATCTCTTTCTAGCATGGATTCATATATCCTACGCAATTAGTACTTACACACTCGAAGAGGTAGTCATTATTTTTTACTTTTTTAGACTTTATATAGGTACCTACATACCATATTTATTTATCACTTGGTATTCACCACATATTTACGAAAAATATTTTATGACGCGTATTCACATCCAAGTTATAAAGTAACACGAACTAAACGCAGAGTCTTTTTACTGTATTAGATAGTCTCTTTTTTAATATATTACACATGTATTCAGGTTATTTGGAAAATTTTCAGGTATCAAATTATATACAATAGGAAACCGTGTGCAAAAGGAAAATGGAAATATGTCTAAAATCACTACTGTTCAGGGGAGCAAAGAGAAGGTTGAGTTTTGAACAATTTTGAATGGGAAATTCTATGCTCCACTGGGAATTTACTGGTTGAATCATTTCTCCCACTATTTTATTATAAATACATACATTATAATTAATTTGCTATAGGTAAATACTCAAAATATTTTAAAATTAAAAGCTTATTACACATATTTGCCTATCTCACACAGATATTGTCGCATGTTAGAATGTTAATAACTACTGCGGGATACTTATATTATAATACATTGATCACTGTCTAAATGTGTATTATCAATATTTTTACTTGTTTTAATCGATATTACCTTCGCCAATTCTGCGGTTTTTGCCACTCTGGTATCAACTGATATTTACATAATGTATACGCATTGACAAAATAATAATCATAAAACTTTGTAATAAACAACTTGAAATCCAATGTGACGTAATTGTACATTTTTATATACTTTGGTATATTATTTAAAAACATTACTCGCTAGGTATATTATCTCTATTGGATGAATTCGGTATATACGGATAAACTAACTTGAAAATAGATAACTAGAAGTCATGTAAATAGACATTGTTCTAAAGTTCTTTACGGCAAAGAGGAATTTATTGGACGTTCGAGGCTTCAATTGGCTAATTAAGATCTCAGTGTCAATGCTACGGTCCATAGGTATCTTGGATTCGTACTTGGAAACGGAGAAATATCGTACTACTTGTTGTATATACTTGAGGACGTTGGGAGAACCCTTAGGGTCTAGACTATGCAGCTGTGATGGATATTAATAGGTCTGTTACTATAGCTAAACAACTTAAGAACGGACCTGCGCAGAAGCATAGTTGATTTCGTGCGCATAGAGTAGGTGTGTAAACGCTGCGTCTGTGTGTGAAAAGTCTGTTTTACACGATACAGTAGCATATTCACAGTTTAATAAAAACCCCATCTCTATCGGGGTATTACAATAAACCTTTCTAAAGACAAGCGTGAGGAATTATTGTTTTTAATGTGACCGAATATTTAATAGTAAAAAAAAAGTACAACTTCAAATATAATATTGTTAAATCGGCAAAGAAGCAACTGGAGTACCTATTAGCACCATTTAGAGAGTAATGCGGAAAGGCAATAATCTAATTTTTGATCGGTTATAAAAATTGAAGAATCCCACAGGGCGAGTGATTTAGGAATATACACATATTATGGAAAACTTGATAATCAACATTGGTGTGGAATCGGATGGCAGCAATGATTATTTTTTTCAGAACTGAGCAGTGAATCAGGTGAGATGTCATAGTAATACGCGATTTATATTGTAAGTAATTTAATAAATTCATATTGAAAATAAGTTTAACGATTTGTTACGTGTAATACGGGCTGCCGTTTCCGTAACTGGCCGAAAACTTGTGAACCCACCAGAACTTCAAAGACGACATGCTTATGTTGTCTAGTAATATCTCCAATGTAATTATTAATTTCTATATTTTTTTACTGTAAGCTTAAATATAAATAATGTTAAATCATTAAGGCTATACCTCAGCATGATCTAAAAAGATCGTGGGTGCAAATGACGCATGCCGAACGAAATATAATTTGTCATATAAATCCAACATGAGCCCATTTAATGTTCTGTTCTATTAGTAACAATAATAATATATTCATTGACATGTTTTCTTTTTAATGTAAATGGGTAAAGTTTTTAGTCATCTTTACACGATTTAAGAATTAATACCCCCGTCGCCATCACGAAAGGAATTTACGTATTCACACCTCGACGTTCGCTCTCCGAATGCCAGCGAGTCCAAAATTTTGTCGCGCCTATAGTTGAAAATTATTTGCCGTTTTACTGATGTATCGTCTTAATATAATATTGTTTTAACTTTGAGAAACAGTGCTATAATCGAAAGACTCCCCTCTGTAATCACTGCTGTCCGTCATACAAATCATACAAAAAGCTGATTTTAAATCATAAACGCTACTTTAGTATTGTGATAAAATGCGATTATGACCAAAATAAAATATTTGCAGGTACTGTTTGTATTTATTATGACATTTACATTGTTAGGTAATTTTTTAATAATATTTTTAATACATTTGAAACAAAATCGTGAAGGAAAAACTAATTAATTGCAAATTCTATAGCGTTCATGTGTAAAAATTTGTTTTAAAAGATAGTACATTCACTGTCTATCAAATTCCCTGCATAAAACAGTTTGATTGGTCAGACTTCCCCTCGGGGAGACTGGGGTAAATAAATGCGTGGGGTAAGTTTTATCGGAGATTGTTTTGACATTTTTTACCGATTGTCTTTTTATGCTTAGATTAAATGCTTCATAAAAAGTTTATATTTGCAATAAAACATTTAGCAGCGACGGTTTCGTCATATTTTTTGGAATAAACCTAATATTGTAAGAGACTCTAATACTAATACTAATTTATGTTTAATACAATACTTTTTATAAATAAAAAAATACTTCTTTATGACGTAGCAATTTATTTATTGATATTATAGATGTAAATCATTAATTTTTCTTGTTTCATATTATAAAAGAAATTTTGCCATTTTATATTAAAGCCGCATAATTTATTTAGTATATCATTTAAATATCATATTTAAATAATCTATCTTGAATGCACCTACCTAATATCGAATATGAACACTTTAAAATTATATAATATATTTAATCGGTAGATGAAGTGGATGAGATAGAAGGTCGTCTTGCTTGAAGTTTTCGTGGCGAGTTTATTTGTCGTTACAAGAATACAATAATAAAGATGACAGCGTGAGGTTATAATCGCGGGTATGGATGCACTAGGGGGATCGATGTGTTCGAGAGATTGATTATATTAATGAACTAAGAGACTTGATTCGAGTGGAACGTCGGTAGATGATGTCGAGATGGACTCGTGACGATAGAAGTGCGTCGCGTGACGGATTCGATGAGTGAGTGAGGATTTATGGAATGTCCTTCTTATTTATACTTATGCAGGCTATGTAATATTACAAGAAACATTGTCATACATACAACGGCAATGTACCATTGGTTTAAAAAGTATTGACAAAATTCCCATTTTCATCATTTACCGTTTAAAAATATATAATTACTAAAAAAATTCGTTATGATCCCAATATTTAAGCTTGATTTTATACAGAAATCTATTGTTTATTTAAATAAATATAAAACCCTTATATCTGTGAACTATTGCCAACTAAAAACGACTCTCATTATATGCATCTTCTGTCAAGAATGATTTAAAAAAAGGCAAAAATAATTCCAATGTTGCAAAGTGTCAAATATAATATTTTCTTTGGGTTTTAGGACAAAAATTTAGTAAAAAAAAAAACATCCGGAGCAGTGGAGCACTACAAATTTTCGGTGCTCCGGCTCCGCTCCTGCTCCGGGTAAAATCCCATCAATCCATACTCCGTGCTCCTGATCCGAACTCCACTCCAACGCTGTGATATGTATATCATGGCCCCCACAAGGAAAGGGGGCTGACAGGGCTCTAGCCTGGGAGCCCGTGCTCATGGGGCCCGGCGTGGCAGGTCGACATCACAAATTTTCTCTAACACAGTTAAAAAATTCGCCTGCGGTGCTATTTCCCTTTATTAATGGTTATATTTTAAAATATGTGGTTGTGTGATGTAATTTTAAATTGCGTCGTCACGTGATAACTTCATAATTCAAGTGGATGTAAGTATTAAAAATACACTAAAAGGTACCCTTAATTTCAATGGAGCCATTTCAGTGGAGCATCACACTGCCTGTATCCTTAGCGATAGATAGGGGGGCCCGTCAAAGATCCTAGCCTAGGGGCCCGCTTCAAGATGTGGGGGCCATGATGAATATTATACAATATAAATTAGATTGTCTAAGGGGGGACATGCTCGTCGAAGGTCAAAATTGAGTTTTTATTGTATTTTCAAACCATGATCCTGGACACTCCTTAAACGTTGTAGATAAACTATTTATATAATTTTGAAGCCTTATTATCCTTTATAGTTATTTTAAACATTTGATGACTGCATAAAGTATTTTTAATTATTTACTTTAATTATGGTTTGACAATTTATGGCTACGGCCGTATGTTGTAGCTTAACCACTAGGGAATGACAAAAGAAATGGCGTATTTCAAAAAAACACCACCTTATTCTTAGGTCAATAATTATTATAAAGCAATCATTATTCATAAGATGTTAATCACACTTGAATGGTCAAAGACATAGCTTATAATAAGTATCTTTAGAATCATCTTCAAATGTGTTAATCTTGCCGATTTTTTGAATAATAAAATGCCTAATTCATGTCAAATTTGGGATCACAGAGATTATCAATATAATTTTTTATCGTGAATATTTTACAAAAAATATCTCATAATAAATTATACTAATGGTTTTATAAATGCGTTTAAAAATTAATAAATGTAAAGAATCTTAACACCACTGCACAGTTATGTACCGAAATATGACTATATTCTAAAACATTAGAGCGAGAGGTTTAAAAGAATACTATTTTATGTAACAAAAATACTTTATGCAGTTATCAAATGTTTAAAATAACTATAAAGGATAATAAGGCTTCAAAATTATATAAATAGATTATCTACAACGTTTAAGGAGTGTCCAGGATCATGGTTTGAAAATACAATAAAAACTCAATTTTGACCTACGACGAGCACGTGGGCCGATATTACATAATTATATAAGTGAATACCTTTTAAGGATATAAAATTGGTGGTAGTATATTATTTAATTCTAGAACTTTTTTGTGGTTATATTATACATTTAAAAAAAAATTAAAATTGATTATCTGCTCTCTGCATAACTATAGTCTACTATACCATTGAATTTTACCAGATAAACGCATAAGAAGCCATCCACGGACTGAAACCGTACGCGGTTTAGATCCGTGTGCCATACTAAACTTATGATTTTTGTTCATGAAAATATATTGTCACTAAATTTTCAAATGTAAGTGTATGGTATAAACGGATACGGTCAGATGCTTATAATATAATTTGTGTAAATATATTTCCATGAACAGAAAAGATAAGCTTAGTATGGCACACGGTTCGAAACCGCATACGGTTTCAGTCCTTGGATGGCCTATAATAGTAAGTATCATTATTGTAAAGTGGTTTTCAAACCGTATCAACGTTATTAGGTATAATATATTTTTGAATAGAAATGATAAGATTCCATACCCTTGGTTCACAGTAAATAATTAGTCTACGTACTATTACTAAACTGTCATTAGTTTAATATCGTGAACCTGTTTTTGCTAGATTACAATGTTATAATCCACCCATACATACAATTTCACTACGAAAATAATAATATAACGCATACATAATTTTTTAGTACCGGCATTACTTTAGGGACAGTAAACTGTCAGCACAGATAGTTCTCAACGTAATTCAGAGGAGGAAATATATAATTTAGACAGGTCCTCTGGTATCTTTCACCCTCGTATGTCTCATTATGTAACGTATTCGGTATAGAAGTGTGTAACACTGATATATCCCCCTATTACAGCTGTCCATAACCAGAAATTTTCGTATTCTCTGTCATGGTCAGGTGAATTTAACTTACATTTTAACTGTATGTTAAAGGACACAATTAATATCATGCAAATATGAGTTTTATTGAATGCTTTTTAAGGGCTATTATTGTATGCATCTATATTAACTGCTTACCCACTGATTTATATTTTGTAATTTTTTAAATCAACATTATTTATTACACACAAAATTACTATGGATATTAATGTTAATATCCATAGTAATTTTTATTAAGTTTGCACCAAGCAGCCTCTCATCACGCTGAAAGTGAAGAGGCGACGTTGGACCTGGCTCGGCCACGTGCTGCAGATGCCGGAAGATAACTTCAACCTGGCTTGCCTGTTCTTCAAGCCGACCGGATTCCGGCGTCCTGGAAGGCCACTAAATACAATTTACAGAGTGTATACGGCGGAACTACGGGATGCTGGTTTCGAAGCAAGAAGACTGGCGAGCGACAGGGATTCTTGGAGGCGCCGCGTGGTATCCATACGCCCCAGTTAAGGGGCGGATATGGCCAAAGAAGAAAAGAAGAAGAAGATTAATGTTTATTAACAGATTAAATTTTTGATTTATAAGCGCTCGTATATCAACTGGCTTTTTTTGAGAGAGTTATTTTTAAATATCGAGATAATATCATTAATACATTATACCTATAAGCTGTGCAAGTTTTATCTATATTGGTCCAGTAGTTTGTGGGTTATAACCGAATAAATTGAAAAACAGAAACAAAAATTATCAGTATGTATTAATTGTTACTATCGTGATATTACAGCATGTAATTGATTGACCTTAGTTTAATTTAATTTATTTAAAATTCCTGCCCTTTCAGTACAAAATTTCAACATATAGCACAAGTGTAACTTACGTGCCTTGACGAATAAAAGTGTGTCCACGTGATAAATGCAGTGTTTAAATACATCAAACCTACCCTCTCAAAAAAAAACTTGTTCGATCGTATACTGTAATAAGTTGACCTAAGTCAATTGTTTACAGTATAATAATTATAACATATCCTTATTTTATGTAAGGTTCATAAATATAATAACTTCTATACTAGTAGGAATCTTAGGACCGTTTCAGATGGGACACCGGTGTCGCGCTCGTGTATAATACGGAGGCCTTTGTATTCGAATGAAGGAGCCTTTGCCGCTACATTCTCAAGCCGCCGATACACTTGTTTTTATTACCGCAGCCACTTTTATGTTATAATTTATAACGCGAAATTATGCGTTGACTCATTAGCTCTGGGGCGTTTATAAATATAATACAAAGGCCCCTTTATTCGAATACAAAGGCCTCCGTATTATATACGAGCGCGACACTGGTGTCCCATCTGAAACGGGCCTTATGGTAGATGTCGTAAAGGGCTAATTAGTCACAACAGTTAAGATATTATTCGAGGTCCTAATATATTAATTAAAAGTGGAATAAGTACTATAAAAAAAAAATTGCGTTTTATTAAATAAAAACAACAATACAATGCAGTTCCACCATGAATTGACAGTTAACAAAATAAAGGAAAAATCGAGTAAACATCCCTAATTATTTTTAAGATACATAATACTAGCTATCGTTGTATTGGATATTAATTGGAATATTTAGCTCCACACAAATCTTTGGAGGGTTATTTTTTCCACCGATGGTTCGTAAGATATTTGACTAGTTCATTATGAATCAGACATTAACATTTTTAACATGATGTACCAGTTATACCACAACATAATTTATTATAATATTAATACTGACCCTTGACTTGATAGGTAGGTAATGAAGTTTTTACATATTTTATTGTATTGATTAGTTATATAAGTAAGAGTTAATAGTATTTGTGGTCAGTGTTTATTTGATTTTTGGTGAGTATACACAGTGCCTGAAGATGCCGAAAGACGAAACCCGGGTCGCCAAACACGACTCAAATGGAATAGTACATAACTTAAATCCATTAGAAGATAATTTATTATTGCATCTTATATAACTCTTGATTTTACCACGTTTTTCTTAGCTCGTATTTTTGTTTGTCCGATGGTTTTTTATCCAGTCCAAATCTTGCAATCGATTTTTAATTAACTTCCCGACTAACTAGACATTTGAAACTTTTAGAATATATCAGAACACGATGCCAATGCATTCTTTTAATACTATTAGCCATCTTTAAGTAGAATTGAATTCATTTTCAGTTAATTCTGTTTTGTATAGAAAGTTATTTCGGAAGAAATCCGTAATCCAATCCACTATTATTGGTTGCTAAGAGGGTGGTCATAGCAACTAAATGATTAATATATACGTGCGTTGCTATGGAAATCAAAATGACATTTCAGTATTCTATATTTGTTTGTTTGTTGCAAAATAGCAAAAAAATGATTTGTTGACAATTGCCTTATTTGTCCTAAATTATTAATATTTAGAATTTTCAAGTTTATATTCTTTAAAAGAAAATTTAAAAACGTGGTAAGTATATAAAAAGTTCTTTTTATCTTGTAATTATTTTATCCAGTTGTTAAAATAACTAAGTATACCTTACCTTTAAAAATCAATCGACGATATTATTGTTGGTTGCTAAGGGGGTCCTAGCAACTAAATTATTAATATATACGTGCGTTACTATGGAAATCAATATGAAATGTCAAAATGACATTTCAGTATTCTATAATATTTTATTTATTCAGTATTTCTACCAAGTACAATAAAAGTTTTTATTAATACATAGAATTGTCAAGTTTATATGATTCAATAGAAAATTTGTAATTATTTAAACTGTCTCCATATTCATAGAACCTCCGTGTGTTCAATCACTGGGTCGCATTTATGGGGCTCATTCATTCCCTTGAGGCGAAATTATTGCCGGGTTGCGTCGCTCCCTGACGAAGTAATGACATTGCGGTGTTCGGTGTTCAATGAACCCCAGTATCCCTGTGTTTTAAACGATGAACATAATGTAGCGAAGCGATAAAGTAAAACGTCGTGTGACAGCGATGGAGATCGAGAAGGCAAACTCGTTAAATGTAAATATTATATAATTTATATCATATTCATTTATTGCATTTTATTCTTGTGAAAAAATAATGTCTATTATTATTGTGATCAATTTTTAACTAACTTCCCGACTAGAGAGACATTTGAAACTTTTATAATATATCAGAACACGATGCCAATGCATTCTTTTAATACTTTTAGCCATCTTTAAGCAGAATTGAATTCATTTTCAGTTCATTCTGTTTTGTATGGAATATTATTTCAGAAAAATTCGTAAAAAGTAAAACACTATTATTGGTTGCTAAGGGGGTGGTCCTACCAACTAAATTATTAATATATACGTGCGTTACTATGGAAATCAAAAAAAATGTCAAAATGACATTTCAGTATTCTATATTTGTTTGTTTGTTTGTTTTTTATTTACTTCATATCAAGTACAAGTTTGAGCATATTGAGCATAATAATTCAGCAGAATATTTAAAAATGTTGTATATAAAAAGTTCTTTTTATCTTGTAATTATTTTATTTATTATTTTGTTTCATGAACAAAATATACATAGATGAACACAATATACCCTCTTTTCGTCATGACTAGTAAGTTATAATTAATATACTGTTGAAGGTTTTGCAAATTACTTATCTTATGGTTGTTCTGTAGATGGGTTTATAACTTGAAATAGATGTCAATACACATAGTTTAAATATTGTTTATCATTTAAATGTTTTTATTACTTTTCTATATTTTTTTATAAAATAACAATACCAGTTTCATCTTGCCACATTGCCAACATTATAATCAATCGGTCTTTGTGTATTATAAATGTGGTAAAGTAATACAAATAAAAATTTATGCATGTACATAATATCTACATACAATGTTCTTTTTTGTTTGTCTGACATATTAGACTATATTTACATATTCACATTACCGTAGGTTACTACAACAACTGGCATTTCAATTATACACAATATTATATTATTTTATATTAATGTATACGAAATGATTTTATTTATTAAACTATTTCTTTTATTCAAAGAATAAGACACAATATTTGAAAATAAAACATCTATATATTGAATATACATAATTTGAAAACATCTCATGCATATTATTCACACTAGGAAAAATACGACACCCGACGGGACTTGAACCGTCGCTTAATAATTAAGGAATTAACCTGATACTCGCTTTAATTTAATATATGTATTAAAACAGATAACCAATACTATAATGCAATTCGATAAGCAATTTATCTAACAATTATTGCTAGTTAAAATCTTCGTAATTAACTAAGATGCCCGTAGCTTGGTAAAGCATACTGGCATGAATCCAGCAGATACAGGTTCAAGTTCATTATTATAAGTATAATTATTTTTGGCCACTCTTTGTCGCTTGTTTCCGCCGCATCACTCTGTCGTGTCCTTAACGTTAAACACTTCATACGGAAACCGTCTGGTTTATTGCATTAAAGTATGAAATAATAGAAACCCGTTGAAATTGCCACGTAGCGAGTGTGGCGAAGAGATATCTACGAATTCTTGGTGTATTGTTTTATTGTGCGATTGTTGTTCTTAGAAGGTAGTTAATGTATGAATGTCTCTTAATAATTATGAATAGCTTATTATAAAATATAGCGAAATATAGACTTATCTACAACAGTCAATGTTTCATTTTTATTATACAGTAATAATTCTTTATACAGCTATTATTTTCATATGCTTGGTATATTATAGAGATAACTTAAGTTATATTAATATCATAATATTCTAGCAGTAAACTCTGACTGAATGCAATAATTTACTTTACATCGAGTTATACGGGTACGAGTTATTATTGTCATACACTGGCGAAGGGTAGACGTAGGCTGTTAAGGTTCGACATATATAGTAGACATTAAACTTTCTCTGTCATGCATATTTATTTTCATTCAACCAAGGCTACAATATGCAGATAGTATTGCTGAGTTTTTAAAAAAAATTAACACCTGTGTAGACCAAACCATTATTTAGGAAACCACATGGTAGGTTTCGTTTAGACAGGGCTAAATGAATTAAAAAAATTATCTATTCTGTAATATGTATTCTTATGTCAACGAAAACAAATAAGTATGACTGAAAAAGTGTGCATTATTTTTATCGGATCGCCCATAGCACGTCTAAACTATTATGGTTTGGATAGGCAGGATTTAATTGATTTTTAAAAACTAACCAACACTATCTGCAAATTGTTCTCTTAGTTTAATGAAAACAAATACGCATGACTGACGAAGTTTAGTACGCACTATTTGTATCGGATTTTAACAGCCTACCTCCACCCCTCGCCACTGTTATCATAATATCTTAACTAAACTCAAAGATGTTGCATATGAAGATGGAAACTACTGTTTTATTCACCATCAAATCGCTGAAGTAAATACCAGTCTGTCATATTAAATGACATTTTTATATGCAACGACCTTATAAACTCCTCAAACACCTGATGAAGTTTGGATGAAAATTATTGGACATTAGGTCTTTTTTTTTGTTACTTATTTTTCATATGTTTAAACTCCATAAATTCTTTAAAATCTTTGAATAAACCTCTATGATTCACGAAAGACTCAAAGCTTTAGAAATAGGAGACAATTAAAAAGTTAGATAGGTGAGTTTAAACTTAGTTAAATATTTTTATTTTCAGTATTTTTTTACATTTTATACAATTCCAAAACCATTTTTGTCTGAAGGTAATTATTTCTACAGTAAAATTATTGTTAAAGTTTTAATTATAAGTGTACATAAATGTGTAAATATGTAGGTAACTAATTGTTCACATCATAATAATATAAGGCTGAACTTTTCCTTTTCGTTATCAAGTTTTTCAACAAAAAATAACAGTAAATAAAATATGAAATATTCTCGATGAAAATCACATAATTATATTTTGATTTTATCAATTTCCGGGTATTTGGTATTATTATTTCGCTGTTATTACTAACTACACTACTATTTCACTACACTACTGTCATTAGGCCTCGTGGCCTATTGTAGTGTTAAAAAGAATATATTATTACATATATTTTCTTTACACATTAAAATACATCATTATGGTGAAAAACTTATTTCTTGTGATATAACATTGTCGATTGATTTTTAAAGGTAAGTTACCTATACTTAGTTATTTTAACAACTGGACAAATTTTAATTTTATTTAGTTGGCTGGTTATTATTATCACTGCCCAGTATTGTGTTTTTTACGATAACATTAATATTTATGCAGATTTCACATAACTTTAATGTACTTTTGCCCATTGCTTCTGTGATAGGAAACATTGATAACAATATTTTATATGCAGTGAATTCTCACTAACAAGTTAAATATTGCACCCATATAAGTTGCCATAGTGTCATATATTGTGCACTTGATACTATTTTAACTGCCGCATAAAAATAATAGTAATGGCAAACAGCCCTATATCGTAAATTTTCATGTTTTATAAGCTGACGTTTTCACAAGCGAGCCATCATAAATGATATGCAATCAGATTATAGAATGCACCTTTGCAGGCACAGTAAAGTTAAAGAAAAATTAAACTTACCTTCGATACATAAACATAAGTAATATGTTTTATTATATTAAATAACACAAAATATAATTAGGAAATGAAGAAATATACTGATTTTACTTCAAATTAATGAGTTGCATAATGTTTGTATCTAAGTGCACGCCCTTCTTCGTTCACCTCACCTCACCACGCCACCGCTACTATCTGACCGTTTTACCTAGTTTTGATTAATTGTTACAACTGCGTTATTTTTGTGCTTTACTTCATTTTGAATTTCGGATATCGGGATAAAACTCTAAAAAAATTGGTACCAACACTACCAACAATGCAGTCTATAAGCTGTTCAAGTATCATCAATATAAGTCTACTCGTTTCTGAGTTATAATGTATAAATATTATAACAAACAAATTAAAATAACTATCTTACATGCTTAGATCTCCCGGATATAGTCTAAACATTTGATCACATAACAAATATTTTAAAATCACAAACATACACCAATATTTTATTACTAGTTTTGATTATTTTATCTACGAGAAACATTTAATATTATCAACCTTTTATTCTTGTTCTATGTATCTACATGTCTATTTTATTCATACATATTTTTGCGAAGTTCTGTCTTCGGTACTTATATCTTGTATTGTATCTTTTGCTTGATTATCCGGTGAAATCATGACCAACGGGTCTTCCATGGATGATGGTATTGTATGGGATACTATGTTTATAGTCTAGATGTCTCCTTGTAGATGAAAAAGGTCTAACCACATACTAAACTTTTCAACTATCGAGTATCTGTTATTTTTTACGTGTTCTCTGAATGTGTTATCTGTGTTGCATGTGACTGTCCTTATTTGTATGTAGCCTTTGCAGTAAAATATATTTAGTTTTGGCTGTCTCGTCTGGCCTCGATCCAATATAATCATCGTGTCCGGAAACTTGTACGTATGCAGTTTGCCGTATCACAATTCACCGTGAAATGTTGTATTGGAAATATATGGCTGTATATTAAAGACCGTCCAACCTCTTTGGATCTAAATAAAAGACGGTTCTTGTCAGTGTAAATTTTACAGGAAGCCAGCAGCAAACAAATTTTGATTGATTGATTGTTGTTTCTGATAGTAAATACTTAATGAATGAGTTAGCGAGATTTAAAATAGTAAAGCAAATCATGTTGTACTTATGGCCTTTCCGCTTCATAAATCTAATTAGTCAGCCAAATATGAAACTGCCGTAAAATGTATGAGATCATGGTGGAATTACTTTGTTAAAAGTGCGAAGCATTGTTTTTTCCAATCTTTCTCATTTATATTAATTTATGTGAAAAAATAAAACGAATCGGCAACTTACACATGGGTATAAATCAAACTTCTTTCAAACTCAGTTTATTTCAAATGTAGTTAGTTGTTATTAAAAGTATTTTTTTCTGTTATATTTTCGTTTTTATTTTATTTTCCATAAAAATTGATAAAAAATCAATCCCGAAGGCTTCGGGATTATGTTTTTCAATCCCGGGATTCATAGGTATCGAAAATAACTCGTGATCCCGGAATTGGAATCGCTACATGTAACCTATAATCATATCATTATTTGTCTAAGGGAATTGTTAATAATGATATAGTATAATAGTATATCTATAATATACACTCGTAATAACTATGATGATAAAATTTTAATAATTAAGTTCGTAAAAGAATTACTTAGTTAAAATAATTCATTAAATTTGCATAATTCTTAATTTATTTTAGTGATGGAAAAAGTCTGTTAAAATAATACTATGGTGATGGGCTGACTTCTAGGGTATTTAGATAACCGTTAAATTCTTTCCAGCGTATGAATCGCAAAAACCAGTTAAAGATTAAATAAGTCGGAATTGCTTATGAAGGGATAAAACTGCTGTGTTCGAGTCATGTTATCATTGTTTTATCTTAAACTTGAACCATGAAAGGAGAGTGAAAATAAAGTTAATTTTGTATACCAATAATATTTGCTTACTATTTTATGCAGCCATAAAGCTGAAGAAAAGTTTTACTGTTAGAAATGAGTGATTTCAGTGATTCAAAAGTACTTGGAAGGTGGAAAACATTCGAAAGGTATAACTAGAGGCCGCTGGATTGACTAGAGACTAGATAGTTTATTTAATCAAAATCAAATCAGTTTGGAGAGTTTATCCAACAGGGACTTAAGACTGTACTTAAGGCCATGCATTAGTTGAGGCACGGTCTAAAAAGATCGTTGCTAGGCGATGCGCGGATTGCGGGTGGCGGGTGAAAATGACGCCTGTCAAACGTAATATTATTAGTCATATAAATCCAACATACGTCCATTTTATGTTCTGTTTATTGTTATATTAGTAACAATAATAATATATTCATTGACATGTTTTCTTTTTAAAGTAAATGGGTAACGTTTTTAGTCATCTTTACACGATTTTAGAATTAATTGACCCGTCGCCATCACGCAGCAAAGTGACGTGGTTCCGTGACAACATTCTCTCACTGAATGGCAGCGAGTCCAAAATTTCGTCGCGCGTACAGTTGAAAATTATTTGGCGTTTCACTGATGCGTCACCTTAAGTGAAACGTCAAATAATTTTCAACTATAGGTGCGACGAAATTTTGGACTCGCTGGCAATCGGAGAACGAACGTCGAGCTGCTAACACGTCAATTTGTTTCGTGATGGCGACGGAGGTATTAATTCTTAAATCGTGTAAAGGTGACTAAAAACCGTTACCAATTTACTTTAAAAAGAAAACATGCCAATGCATATATTATTATTATTTTTTTTTGTATTAATTATAACTCGATGACAGAAGCTTGTCGAAACAAATAAATGTAATATTTTCTGTCATAACTTGCGTGGGGAGCGATGCTGATAAATTTTATTAACTGATTTATAAACACGTTTTTATTGGTGATCGATACCGATAACTATAACTTGAGATGCGATGGCTGTAAAACCAAATAGTAAGGCGAATTTCGTATCACAACACAAGCGTCATCGCCGCGCCGTAAGTTATAATGGTCGCTATATATATGATAATAATATTTTACATTTATGAAATATTAGATTTATTACAAAATATCAAGTCCTACACAAAAATTAATTCTTATAAGTCGCAGTACCGGGCAGCTAGTCTTAATTAAAAATACAAAAAATAGCTTGTGATTAAATGAATAAATCCCGTCTAGATACTCGTAGAAATAAAGCACTATCCGAAGTAAAGTAGGTCACGCCGCTAAAACGTACTGATAATAATAGTTACGGAAAATCTGACCTTTAGCTTTACGTAAATGAAGAGAAGCCGAAAGAAATAGGATTGTAAAATAGTTTATACAAACTATCATTGATCATCCTCTGTAAATCGAATTAAATTCAGTAGGCTTACCACAAGCTGTCTAGAAAATAATTGAATTCGCCTAGAGATTGTATCAATTGGATTATTTAGAAATATAACTTGTATCAAGAGTAAGCATCTATGAGATTTAATGATGCTATATTATCAGATATAACAATCCTTTTTGTTATTGATAAAGTAATAATTGCTCGCTTGAGTTCTACGTTTATTGTCTAAATGTTAATATAAAAATATACACTCTTCATCATCATTGTCAGTCTGAATCTATCCACTGCTAGATGAAGGCCTCTATACGCTGATTACACTTCTCTCGGTCCTGTGCGTTGCGCATAACTTTATCATTCCATCGATCCAGCGGCCTCTAGGTCTACCGTGCAGACGTTTTGTATCTCTTGGGTACCATATGGGTAAATAATTATAACAAACCTTTGTTAGCGTGTGTTAGTAGAAGATTCGATAGAATTTGATATAATATATCTATGTGTATGTGATTTATAAATTTAATACTTTATAAAAGAAGGCTCTGTTGGTATTTTTTGTACATATGGATTGTGTTTAGGTTATTTAAATTAATATTTCTTAAGAAGGTAGACTAGTATAGCTACTGCCTCTGCTGCATAATGGTTCTTTTGGTTTAATTCTGACTCAGATTGCGATTGGTTAATTTGGTTAATTTTCCATCCAGTCGGAATATTTTTTAGGAATCTATGTTCTGAAGTTTTTCTTAATTATTGTTTATTGGTCATATTAAATAGTTTGGAATATTTGATTGGAAAGGTATCTATAGTTTCTTAATACAAATTGTATTTCTTACAAAAATACCATAATATGATTTTCGCGATACAATTATTATTTGTGACATATCTTGTAATTGAATCAAGTTCTCTGTTAACTCGTCGATAATACTTTTAATAAAGGCTTCTATTATACATTATGCTACTCGTAGTTATATATTCTAATGATTAATTTATTTTTATTTATAAAGAAAATAAAACTCTATGAATCAATATATTCATGATATTAATTACTAGTTGGCCAATTATGGTGGCCCCATTTCTTTTTTCTCACCTACAAAAAATCCCAGTTATTGTCGCAAGATCAGGCGGTTAGCAGTCACGTGTCAAGACAGCCGATTCGCCTAGGCTTGTTAAAGCTGACTCTATCGCGCCGTGATCATATACGATACGACCGAAGCTGCGTTAACCACAGAGTGACTCATCCAAAACGCATCTGTTCGACCTTCGTTGCGGTAAATCTGATATGGTTTGAGCGAACGTCGTGTCTATCATCCATTCTGTACTTTTCATCATCATTTATCCCAAAATACAAGTGAAACCGTGAAACAGTGATTGGATTCGAACGCACTACCTTTACGCCACAGTATGATACTGCAACCGTGACGATTATACAGTATAATATTATAGCTTAGAATTGTTCCGTTGCCTAGGCAGCGAATTTATTATTGTTGGCCATTTGCAATTCCTTACGTAAACAAACTAAACGTTAAAACAAAAAATTAAACGTCAGAGTGACAGTTGGTACTTTAAAAATAAAAACAACGAGAAACCATTATATAATTTTGTAATATAATTTGAAATGTATACAAATTAACCAACGGCGTTCCAATAAGCGGTCCTTTTTCATGAGTGTGTAATTTAACAAGATAATTATGAGCTAGTAAAAGAATCTAGCTTATCACAAGTTTTGTTTTTGTTTTGTTACGCCAAAGAAGTATAACTTCTAACGCGCATACATAAGTACACACACCGATTTTTTTTTATGATATTTTGTTTTTGGGCTATCATCGTCTGCTATTTTTCCTTGTTTTCAGTAAAGAAAACAGAACACACGATAACAAGTCAACAACTGAATAATGAAACATGAATATAAAAAAACCTCTTGTTGCCCTTTTTTTGGATATGCACTTAGTTAATTTAATACCATTATACCTATATATAAATTATTATATATATATTTATGACAACACCTACTGTTTTTTTATTCTTATGGTAACAAATTGTGTATGTAAAATGTCTAACTAACATGTTTGTAGGCCTCGATTCTCCTGGTAAGTTTGGGGAATACCCTGTGAGAATATTGCATCTTCCTTTTGTGTTGAAAGCATTCGCAGGTGTTCATTGTGATATCGCCTTTGAAATCTAATGGATCTCAGAATAATACTTTACTTAACAGAAGTGACGTCCTTGACGGGTGGGGGTTAAATAGTATGGAAATTAATTTAGTAGAAATTTAATTACGATCTCAATGCCTAGATTCATTCAAGATATATTATTTTAGTTATAAGAAGACTAATACTTTTAGGTATGAGTATTTATATTTTTTGTATAAAAGTCAGACGGCATTTAATTTTTCAAGGACTTTTATCTAAATTTTAAATTGATTACAGTTTTGTACCATGAATCAATTTTAGCCTCTGAGGGTCTCGAAGATTAAGTAACGCCAGCAGAGCATCTCCCACCCGGAGCCAGTTTCAGGTACCGTACATGGTAACGGCGGCTCTCGTGGTGCAGTTGGTAAGGCGCTCGCCTTCCCACCCGAGAGTTCCTGGGTTCGATTCCCGGTCATGACAAAAACATTTATGTGTTTTTCTCAAAGCCTGGGTGTTTGTGACTGTTCAAAATTACTAACAACCACCTTGTACGAAAAAGCAAGGACATGGTTATTAATAATTCAAAAAAAAAAAAAAAACAGACTAAACAGACTAAGAACCAGGTATTGCGCACTCGAGACAACATAGTGAAGTGGGGGTTCTCTGATGACCAAACCTGCAAGTGCGGTGAAATGCAAAGCATGGAGCACCTCTTTTCATGCAAGGCTTGCCCAGTAAGCTGCAATCTCGACGAGATCTTACATGTCGAGGAAAATGGTGTTGCCTTCGCCAACTTCTAGAGCGACACATTGTAGCTATTGAAGACCCGACACTACGAAGAAGAGTCATCCTGAGCTATGCTTAGATATTTATATAATTTAATTGTATAAAACAGTATACAACACATTGCACTGCGAGACCATATTACAGGAAAATTTTAGTGAAATTTTATTAATATTAATACATTTTTATCGTCACCGTTACAAATGCATTATTAAATACTTTTTTCAATATTTACGTCTCCTGTTTCATAGATAAAATAAAGTTATAAAACATTTTTTTTATTTATTAACTGTTTTCGTTTTCATCTTGTGTAATAGTACCTGTCCTGATCCAAATTTCCCTCTGATTAGCGACGGACAAAATATCGAGAGCGTCGACAGCTTCAAGTACCTGGGGGTAGACATCACGGGAGATGGCATTTTGCAGAAATAGCTCGCTATCCGAATGGGAATGGCTGGAGCAACATTCAACTCGGTGCGGAATGTCTGGGACTCACGATTGTACTCGGTCAAAACCAAATGCCGCCTATTATACGCTTGGTGCCGACGGTGCTGCTTTACGGTAGCGAATCATGGCACCTTACAAAGGCGCAGAGCAACCGTATACTGAGCTTCGAAAACAGATGTTTGCGACGAATACTGGGTGTGCGGTGGGTGGTATGACTTTAGGAGCAACGAGGAGATAAGAGAACACACCAAGCAGCCTCTCCACGCTGAAAGTTAAGAGGCGACGTTGGACCTGGCTCGGTCACGTGCTGCGGATGCCAGAAGCTTCAACCTGACTTGCCTGTTCTTCAAGCCGACCGGATTCCGGCGTCCTGGAAGGCCGCTAAATACAATCTACAGAGTGCATACGGTGGAGCTACGGGATGCTAGTTTAACCTGGAACGAAGCAAGTATACTGGCGAGCGACAGGGGTTCCTGGAGGCGCCGCGTGGTGTCCATATGCTCCAGTTAAGGGGCGGATATGGCAAAAAAAAGAAAGAAGAAGAAGATTTCGTTTACAATTTTTATATTTAAGCAAGACATATTATTAATTTTTGATACTCGTAATTTTAAATTCTTTGATATCGCATGCTATACGTTGCGACCCTGCCTAGCGTGTGGTTGTTATAAATTAAATGTCGACTGTTTTTTTAAAATAAACTGTAGTTAAATTTAATGTTTGTGTATGCGTTAAATAAGTCGTAATTAAATATATTTTTATTCTCGTTGTTATATTTCTATTTTTTGTTTAGGTACTCGCGTGTAATAGAAACTATTTTTCTAATAGATAGGTACCCACATTAATTTATTTCAACTATAATGCCACATTTTTTGATAAATATTTATATATATATATATTTATATAATTTTGATAAAATTTTTGGTAAATAAATAAATAAACTGACCGATTCATTTAATCATTAAAATATTAATTGTATATTTATTGGTAAAAACAATGGTCTTAAATAACTGTCTACTTCAACCTATTATTGTATTGTTTGAAATTTATTTTTCAAAAGTAATAATAACGAGCTTCTTTTGTAAACCTATGATATTGAATTTAAAAAAACTGTGTAGTAGTCACACACCCAAAAGAAAAATAAAGCACTCCACTGCATTTTGGCATCGGCCTTTCCTAGATTTCTCTGCTTACACATGAGACTATTGAGCATTATGTAAAGAAAACAGTTTTATAGTAAAGGGAAACTTAACGCCTAGGCGATGGATACACACACCTCTAGACATTTATACTGAAAGTTCAATGGTTAAAGTGAGTTTTATACGATAATTTATGATTCTCTAGCAATGATTAATTTACTAATGGACGCACAATATAAAGAATAAAAGGGATCTCATAAAAAGATCTTGGTATATTTATATAATTTTGATAAAATTTTTGGTAAATAAATAAATAAACTGACCGATTCATTTAATCATTAAAATATTAATTGTATTTTTATTGGTAAAAACAATGGTCTTAAATAATTGTCTACTTCAACCTATTATTGCATTGTTTGAAATTTATTTTTCAGAAGTAATAATAACGAGCTACTTTTGTAAACCTATGATATTGAATTTAAAAAAACTGTGTAGTAGTCACACACCCAAAAGAAAAATAAAGCACTCCACTGCATTTTGGCATCGGCCTTTCCTAGATTTCTCTGCTTACACATGAGACTATTGAGCATTATGTAAAGAAAACAGTTTTATAGCAAAGGGAAACTTAACGCCTAGGCGATGGACACACACACCTCTACACATTTATACTGAAAGTTCAATGGTTAAAGTGAGTTTTATACGATTATTTATGATTCTCTAGCAATCATTAATTTACTAATGGACGCACCATATAAATAATAAAAGGGATCTCATAAAAAGATCCTGCTCATTTGGGTTTTATCAGACAAGTTGCATTTTTAAGTCAATGTGGTTAAAAATATGGATACTCTATCTTTATTGTAGTTATGTTAATTATTATTGCAAAACCGCATTTATTGATATTCCTATAATGCCAAGGTATCTATAAATTTACTTATATTGTGCTGTAGCATACATATTACATTGAAACGTTGAAATATTGGTGATTTTTATAAATTCGCGTGTATGTCATTACTTTGTTCTTTCAATTCTAGCTTGTCCATTTTATTATTAAAATTGTATATATTAGGAATATCCTGTTATAAATATTAATGTGTATGACTATAGACCCACCAGTATAAGTTATCCGCTGAGCTGCGCCACATGGTAATATATTTGACAATACTTTTTTTACTGCGAAGCGCGTAGTTCTAAATATTCGAACGTCAGAGGATTTGTGATGAAATTACTATTATCGGAAGTGAGATGGTGTAAGGAACAGACAGGGTTGGTTGGTTTGACTCCCAAATGAATAACTCAGAATTTGGTGCGTGAATGAAATGAACCCTGGTTTTATTATCTCCTTCCAAATAAATATCAATTTAATTATTACAGGTAAGTTTACAGATTATAATTTAGCTGAGTGAAATCACGAGAATGCGTTCTGATGGATTATGAATTTGACCGGGCGAAGCTTAGCGATAACCTTACGGTTGAATCTTAGATAACTGAATGACGACGCTGCTTTCTTCAAGTGTTTTATATTGATTCGATACAATAGAAAATACTGCTATCAACTACTTGAATATTTTTATAATCATGCTTATGAGGTTTATTGTGCAATGAAAGATTCGTTTCGTAAATCAAACAATTGAATTTAATTTGAACAATTATGCAGTTTTGATAATTGATCAAGATTGATTTTCATACAAACAACTTTTGTGCATATATATCATGGTAAACTTACATAGCATTATTTCTTAATTTGCGATATTAATGATTAATTGAATTATTATATTATTTTGCTAAGTTAGCTTTCTGTTGAAATTTGATTGACTCACATAAATCGCTTGTTTTGCAATATTATGTTGCAATATTAATAAATAATATTCTATAAAAAACTTTTTTTATGTGTAATATTAAGTTTCTACCGGTTGGATAGTTATTCGATTTTCATATATTATCTTACTTCGTTAATTTCTTTTATTTTGTTAACTGTCAATTCATGGTAGAACTGCATTGTATTGTTGTTTTTATTTAATAAAACGCAATTTTTTTATATATAGTACTTATTCCACTTTTAATTAATATATTAGGACCGGTTTCGTCCGCCTCAGTGGGACATTTTCAACTGAATACATTTTTTTAAAACAATATTTATGAAACAAAATTCAAAGCAATAGAAATAATATAACAATAGGTACATAATAATTATCCGTCCAATAATACCTTCCCAATAACAGACTAATTTAAAACTAATGAGGTTGGACATTAATATTTCATACTAAATTATGTTTCCTAGGAAGAGTGTCTGAGAATATTTTAAGAAAAATAGATAAAAAACTTTTCAATGTAACATTTTACAACACACAATTTTTTTTTTATTGTTTATTTTACGCAAACTCAATGAAAATTGTATCACTCCAATAATTCATTTTCAAAGATGGAATGAATCTGATATTATTATTATCTAAGCGCTTTTTTAATATAAAAATATCAAGTTTAACTAGATATTATTAAATGTTTATGTAATAGTAGCTCCGGTGTGACTGATGACTATGTACATCGTAGAATTTGTTTTGTTTTAAATGAGACATGTTACTTCTGAAAATATCATTTTGGTTGTAGATTTATTTAAAGTTTTTTAATAACACAATCACTACTGACCTTTTAAATAACCAAATTTAAATTACACGTTAATTATATCGAATGGCCAACTACTCCAAACGCGCCAGTCGCGGTGTAAGCACTAAATGAGTTAAGCCTAGTGGTCTAATCTACATAAACAGGAAATTAAAAAAAACTGTTTTGACCAAATTGGCACAACGAGGAACAAAGATATAGAAACAGAATATTTATATTTATTATGAAACTGTGAGAATATTATGTTACTCTATTATTAAGTTAATTATTTTTAACAGGATATCAGTTTCCATAATAAAAATCTCAATATTAACACGGATACATTAGCAGAATAGGTCAAGGACATGAATGTTACTTTTCAAAAATTGTCTGGAGTTCATTATTCAACCACATTTACCTGTATTATTTATTAACCTACCTACCTGTTCAGGAATAAATTAAATGTGTTTAGGCATTCCCATATGACTATGAGAAAGCTAATTTATTAAATTCCTTTTATTAATCTCCTACTGCGTGTGTTAGTGGGTTAGGGTTGAATCACAAAACAAAATTATTATAATAGCATTGTTTAAATATAGTTAATAGAGACACTGCTCAAAATATTAAATCTGGGCCCAAAATGATCGCAAAATGCTAAAACATGAAGTGAACATTGAATATAGTGAGCGTGAATAAATTCACTAAATTCTTCAATGAATATCGTTTACCGTTCAAAATTAGATCAACACTTTCATTAATGATATTGAATTCCATACAAAACAACTTTCAGAAAGTACCAAGGTGCATTAGGGATGGTAAATTGGAACATAATTGACTTAATGCATCTCAAAGCGATGCACTAGTTCAGACTGAGCATAGATCGGCAACAATATAATGTCATAATACAAAATAGCATCTAACACGTCATATTTTTAGGCATAATAGAGTTTTATTAAATTTTGAACTACTGCCATGAGTATTTATAAGATTTATAATTTTTTACAGACCTTTCTGAAATCATTATACGACTAAACTAACTGTTTTAGCTTTACAATATAGCAGTGCTCCAGATTTACTCAAATGTTAGATTGTTAGAACATGGTTTGCCTAATCTAAACTATCAATAAATTGAATCAGCGTAATGTCTACAATTTCTAAAATTATGCCAGATTTATTAGCTGTCTCATGTTTCAGTTGTTGGACATTTCGATAGTTCATTACTGATTTAATAAATAAATTATTGGAAAAGATTGGTGTACTTTCACTGCAGTTATATTATTACTATCTGTTCATTTTAAATTAAAAAAAAAAAACAAGAAGAAAAAAAACGGTTAAAGCGACTAGTAAGATCTTTTGTCTTCCTAATTATTTGTATAATTATACACTTTAGACAGTTAAGACAATAAAAAGACACAGATTAGACGCATTCGAATATGGTGCTGGAAGCGGATGCTCAGAGTCTTGTAGATGGCGAAAGAAGTCAATCATCAGCAAACACCAGATTCGATATATTATACTTTTCTGCTTCAAATTCTCTATTTTTTTTTATATATCTATAGCTTACAGGAAAGTTAACACATCTTAAAAAAACGCATGTTGTTTGGACAAGTTGAAGATCGGAAAGGACTAAAAAGATCTGATTCCACTTGAGCTGATCAACTATCAAGAATATCACATTTTTTATTTTGCTGAGGAAGATCCCGCGTACCACTGAATGCCAATAGTTGTGGATAATAGTCATAAAGAAGGTTCCGTAATGGCCAAATTATCCGGATTTTCAATCATGAGTTTCTCACGTAATCCATGTAACTCTTCCGTTAGAGCCAGTTGAGGATATGAAAACACTACCATTAAAATATAGGTGTGTGTATATACCTTACACATACGGTGGCCACGCGGCTTAAGCGTTGGACTATAACACTGTGGGTCCCAGGTTCGAATCCTGGGTCTGGCAAGTACACATATTGTTTTTTTTTAATTTGTGTATGAGTCAGGGTATGGACCTATTAGGCTGAGCAAGTGGCTGACATCCATTTCTCGTAAAAACAAAATCTGTTAATACAAACCTCTACTCTGTGGAGGCCCATGTGATCCTATTAGGATCGGACATGGTCGGGTAGTAGTACCTAGTAGACTTATCATTAATTATATCATGGTTGCAGATATTGTAGCGGCGATATGCACAACTACAAATCATTCCAGTTTTTCGCGTATATACATTATGTACCTTCCCAAAACGATCACTGCACACAGTGTTATGAACACGAAACCGTGACACAAGTGTTGTTAAGTCAAAAGGGTGTAAGAACAAAAAGGAGTTATTATTTTATAAGGTTAGATTATTATTTTATGATACGAGTACATCATACCAAAAGTACCTACATTACCAAAATTTATTCCTTTTGTAGAGTAATAAGCGAAAAATATTTGGTGAAACTAATAAAATTCTTATTTCAAATTACTCCCCTGTGAAGTTTCATCCCTCACGTCTCTTCAGCTTAGCAAAGTTGTCATATTGTTTGGAGAATACTCTTAATAATTGTTATGATAAAGTAGTAGCATATTATACAATAAAATTATAAGATAAGTTATAAAAAGAGTCTTCATTTTATTTATTTTTGGCGATCCCTGCTACGCTTAAGTATCCTGGGTGGGCCAACCACAGCCTCCAAAGCTCTCCCATTAAACTCCTACTTAATAATTACTTACATGCCACATTACACCGTAATAATATACTCTACGTGATACCACTTATTTTTTAATACTCTTCATACATTATCTGACACGTCAATCTAGTGCAGAGCTTTTTTAAGCTTTTCATCGTAGCTTTATTTGAGCGAGACACGAAGGTATCTAAAGATGCTATGTATTAATTTCTTTTTAATGCTTTTCTATATAATCATAAGTCGTTATTAATTTAATATTATGGATAATATGTAGGACAAGTAAAATGGTTACTCACATTTTATCTATCGTATATTATTCTTCCAAGTTATAATAATGTGTTTTACACATACGTCGATAAGAATACTATATTGAATCTATGAATACAATTTAATATTTTTACAACGTTTTTATTAGCTCGTATTCTTGTTTGTCCGGTGCAAATCTTGCAATCGATTTTTAACTAACTTCCCGACTAGCTAGACATTTGAAACTTTTAAAATATATCACAACACGACGACAAAGCATTCTTTTAATTCTTTTGGCCATCTTTCAGCAGAATTGAATTAATTTTCAGTTAATTCTGTTTTGTATGTTTCGGAAAAAATTCGTTGAAAGTAATATTTACTACTCACTATTATTGGTTGCTTCTTTTTCTATCAAGTACAATAAAATTTTTGACTAATACCTAGAATTGTCAAGTTTATATGATTCAACAGAAAATTTAAAAACGTCGTACATAAAAAGTTATTTTTGTCTTGTAATTATTTTAAATTACGTATTTCTGTAATAAAGAATGTAACCTTGTAATTTTGTATCTATTAAAAATAATCAAGAACGTCAATAGTAAACTTGGCCAGCGCCGGACGTCGGTCACGATTAAGTTATTTAATTTACCTGAATTGATTATGAATTGGATCGCCTTCGATTGGTGAAATTTTAAGTACTGTCTTCATATGAAACGTAGTACTTATAAATAATTTAAATGAATCACGGACGGATTGATAGCTTAGAAACTAGAGCACTCACCTAGAAAGTGAAAGATGTGAGTTCGAGGAATTGATATTAGCCTTACTCATGTAGTCTTCAGTCTGGATGAATCTCACAAAACATGTGTTTTAAAGTAAACACACTGCATTAAATGTGGAAATTTTAGCACTACTCCACCGTGGAGATTTATTTGTAGGTAAGTATGGAGGTAGGGTATTGAACAGAATACAAAAATACGCATCTCAATAAAACCGTAGTCACCGACATTCAGATCACTCTGTCTATGATATGGTTGTTATTGAATACTTAGCTATTATTACATTTGAATTTTATTCTTATTACACCAAATGCAACTGCTTAAGGGGGAGACGCATGCCAGCAGAGAACCTAGCGGAAATATACGAAGCTTGCAATTTGAGATTTTTTTTGATAATTTACAATTTCAACTGCATTATTTAATAAATATGTGTCCGAAAACATTAAAAAGATTTTTTTATTTTTTTTTAAACTTAAAGATAAACTTACAATTGTAAAAAAATGTAATAAAATGTGAATTCGTTGCAGGGTCAAATCTTATTATTGCATTATATTTTATGGTCATAATTATAATTAAAATTTAGTTTATTAAGTAAAAATATAAATGTGTATAACTTGATATCCTTTTTATTTATATCAACTCGAGCTTCAATATTGTGACCATGCCTAAAATAAAATTTGATATAAATAAAAAGGATTTCAAGTTATACACATTTATATTTTTTTAAAAATCGATGTTTTTTAAAATATATATAAAAAATATTAAAACGATGAATAAGTCAAAAATCTACACCACATAAAATCTAAAACTTAATAAACTAAATTTTAATAATAAATATGGCCATAAAATATAATGTAATAATAAGATTTGACCCTGCAATGAATTCACATTTTATTACATTTTTTTACAATTGCCAGTTTATCTTTAAATTTAAAAAAAAATAAAAAATCTTTTTAGTGTTTTCAGATACATATTTATTAATTACTACAGTTGAAATTGTAAATTATCAAAAAAAATCTCAAATTGCAAGCTTCGTATTTTTCCGTTAGGTGCCTCTTTTCGCCTCTGATAGTATAAGCATCCACCTTAATCTACAAAACAGCTAACTACACTTTTGACCAAAAATGACATTTTGTTATAAAGCATGTTCTCTATGCTCACAGAAAATTTTAAACTCCTAAACCTATAAATAAATGCGTTATCGTTCTTCACATAAAACATCCAACTGCAGGTGCCAAATTTCCAATATCGTAAAAGGAACAAGTCTATCCTAATGGAGTTAGCCGGTTTGCAGATTAAGTAGTTGAATATTTTGAAATTATGTTTTCAGTTGTTTGTAAAAAAAATGCGAAATTATCAGTTTGATTATTGGTAGCATTAATACGATAAAACTTTATTGTAAACTATTTGGGAGCCGCTCGATAAATCATTTTGACAAACTGGTAGATTGATGGAACAATACGTTATTTCGTTTGTAAAAAGAATTTCAGAAAACGGCTGCATCGCTCAGCGATATGTCAATTAATTCATGAAAAGAAATTATTACTTACCTAGAATAGATACCTACTAGTTAGTAACCCACAAAATATTATACAGTCAAACTTGGTTATTACGATCATGGAAATAGCGAGATCTCGGATGTAATGAGGCAATATTCGTTGACATTTTAGTTTATGATTTTCTCCATACATTTATTCACTTTAATAACGACCTATTTCTCGGGTATACCGAGCAAAACTATTAATGTGTCGATCGTTTAAAAACAACATTTTCGACCCTAAGCAATAAAATCGGACCAGGCAGTTACTAGACCGATGCCGCCGGGATCGGATTATGTTTATGGCTCTAGTTAAGTGTCTAAGTACCTAATTGGTGTTTGCGACGAAAACATTGAAAAAGTATCCACGCATATGGTTGAAATTGCATGTGAAAATTCCAAGCTTTGTGAAGTCAGTAGGTAAGTGCCTACCAGCGCCGATGACTCAGTACTTCATTACAATAAACAACTTATTTTGTTGTTTAAGAATGCCATGCTTGTTTTTGTGATTTTTACGATGGTTATCAGATTTTTTATGTCTATGCTTAAATAGAACGTGGCGCGAAAAATGTTATATAACGATATAAGAGTAATGCTTATAACGAGCAAATTCAGTCGGTCCCATCTTCCTCGTAATAACGAAATTCGACTGTATTTGGTTTGATAAATAGTACTATTTTCAAATGAATCATTGTTATGATTTTGCATATCAAGTCTTGAAGCTGTATTATAGTGCTACACAAATGCATCCACACAAAATAAGTTGGAGCGATTATTTGTCCCTCGACCGTGAAGGTAAATTAATGTCCCTGTCTTCCGCCCACAATGGCCGCAATAAACCTCCACCGGACACGTCTTTCGATTCGCCTTGTCCTTTTTTGTAAATAAATAGCAGACGCGAAAATATTGCACTAGAAATGCAGGAACATCACAAGAAAACGACCATAGTTTTGACAATTATTGACGACGTCTCCCGAACAACGTTTCATGGCATATTTTGGTGATTTTACAAGAACTAAAAAACTGTTTATTTCATCAAAAGAGATGGAAAGGAATATTATTAAATATTTGTTTTTAATATAAATATTTAATATAAATATGATAATATTATATTTTTGTATCTAATTGCAATCTAAAATTAAAATAATAGGAATTTGTACATAATAATATTATTATGAAACTGTCTTAAAGGAGTTAAAATAAAAGGGGGTAAGTTAAAAATAAAAACAGATTATAATTTGTTATTTAGGTATTTAAAAAAATATTTATTTCAAATGAATAAATAATACATATTTATACCATTGATAATATTAATATACTATTAATTCCCAACACGTTACCATTGTTCCCAGAATGGACGAATTTACATATCTTGAGTGTAGTATTTTAATTGTGTATTTAATAATGATCTATTATTAGGTAATGATGATGTACCTATACACGTATTGATTAAATCATTAATGATAGGGGCTTCTTACCAAAACTATTCATAATTTGTTGTTATATTTTTTATTGTGATCCTTGACTTAATCGTAGGTGATAAAGTTTTTAACTACTTTATTGTATTGATTTGTTATATAAGTTAGAGTTAATAGTGTTCATTGTCAGTGTATATTTGCCTTTTGGTAAGTGTACACAGTACCTGAAGATGCCGAAAGGCGAAACCCGGGTCGCAAAAAGCGACTCAAATGGAACAGTACAAAATTGAACTCCATTAGAATTTTAGTACATATTTACTGGATTGGTAGGTTTTCTTTTCTTGCACTGTACTATATATTTTCTACCAAAAGGAATATTTCAACATGATATAACACTCCTCTTAGAACTGCAAACTACCGATTTCATCGAAATATATGTAATTTTATGTATTGTAATCTTGCATATGTCTTAAGTCGAAACAGCCCGTAATGTGCCATACAGCGTTATTCAGGTGACGTAATATGTAATTGCTGAACTCGATATAAGATGGACGTAAGTGATAAACTATTGTTTTAGGAAAGACACGTTTAAAAAGTTTTATTAACACATACAAGTCGTATCAGTATATGTAGTTATGATGATGCGATAACTGTCTAACTTCTAGTTTACATTTTTAACGATAATGTCAAACTTCTAACACAGTATAGATAACGTGATTGCTCCCTGAAAATTATGTATGAGATTTAGAAAGAGGATATTGAGTTGATTATATAAACAACGCTCTTATATTATTATTCAGGTGCATGCCAGTATTTCTTGATATGGTTGAAATTTTATGTTAGGCATTGTAATAGATTCTTGGGTTCCCCTCCGCGTGTACCTACTTCTTCCTTTTTTTCCTGGACGTTTAGGGCTTATTTGTTATGATCATTGATATACTACTAGATGAGGAGTTCCCATACAAGTGTTATTTTAAAAATGTACCACAAAAGAAGATATTACGAATATCGTCTTATAATATTTCCTTGTAAGTATAATGCGTTAAGACCGTTAACATGGATTCCCGAATTTCACCCGTATTGCCCTGGCTGTAAAACTAAATTTGCGTTCTTGAAATAGTGACCCTAAAGGTGTCTGCAACCCAAAACTTGCAAGCTACCAAAAATTCATGTCTGAGCGGAGCGGAGCAAGTCGTCATGCGCTGACTATTAGTTAGAGTCAGATGCAAGCTAGATCGGGCTTACTCATAATTATTGCCAGGTCGTTTTCGAGACAAATATTAAGTGAGCTTATATCGAGTTAAGTCCGCTGATATTAAAACAGTAAGTTTTAACACTGGCCGAGTCGCTGAAAATCGGGCATCATTTTAAGAAGCATAATATGATTCATCCAGTAGTATATCAATGGTTATGATGAAATGAAGTGTATGTGTATGAATGCAAACGTCGCTCTAAGAATGCCAAAAGGAATCCGACTAGCTAAGAGCAAACGTTGCTCATAGTAATGTGTCAATCGTTACGACCGGAGATACCGGATCGAATATTGGATTTTGTTGACAGCCGGAAGCCAATACGTTTTTAACCGTAACCCATCAATCCTATTTTCAGGGTTTCTATGGATTTCAATGGCCTTCTTTACCAATCGTGAGAAATATCCCTTATTCCGACCCAGTATCTTGGCTTCTAATTAAAATTTGTGTCCTGTATCCATCGAGTGCTCGGCAATTGCTGACATCGCGTGGTGTTTAAGTCGGTATGCCCTCTCGTGTTAACTCATACGCTTCTTAACCGTTCGAGAAGTTTGGCATATATATTTTTACTTTCACTGTAATATTTAATTTATTTTTTTATTTCGAAACATAATTACAATTTATTTCATAACAACAAACAGAACTAACATATCTACAATACAAGATTACTCAAAAGCTTATTTGCTGTTTATGGTACTTAGCTGAGCAGTATTCACCTGTTCTGTTAGCCAACCATCTATCGATCTCTGACAGCATCCTAGAAATGAATGTAATCCAGGATCTAAATGAATCAATCAATATAATGAACAAAATATATTACATTGTATAGTGATTTAAAAGATACTTTACCTTTTTTGTTATGTTACCAACCATTGTATAAGCCTGCCTTTGTCATGGGTGTCTAATTTCTGAATGATTTTGTTCATTTTAAATATCGAAATAATCTTTCATCCTTTTGTTGATCAAACGTATCTGATTACTATTGATGATATCATTAAAAATAATGTCTCAAAAATTATGCTTTGACTGAATATAAAGGAATTTTATTGTACGTTCATGTATCGTAAAAAAAATATCTGTGAATACAAACCTCCACTCTGTAGAGGCCCATAATATGGGTATCGATCCTAAGAAGGTTATATTATAACCTTCTTAGGATCGAACATAGTCAAAGGAAGATGTATCGGGGCCTACCCGTTGTAAGTATCCACAGAAAGAAATATACACAACGGTTGTATTAAAATTCATCAGAAATCACGTGTTTATCTATATTGTTTTTAAAGTAAAAACTTATTTAAAGTCTTTGAAGCGATTAAAATATGTAGTTGAAATCTAAATAAGTTTATAAGTTGTAAAACCTGTAGTTAAAACAATGTTTTTGAAAGAAAACATTGAAAATACATGTTAGTTGAAAACTATTCATCAATAATAAATTTTATCGTTGCTTAGCAACAGAAATAAAGAATAAATAATACTTTTCTCTATGTGATGTACCTATTTAGAAGTTTATATATAGGTACATTAGTAATTTGTGAACAATGAGTTTTAAAAAGAATATTTTAAGCGATACGAGTTACCTACTATACTTGTACTACCTACTACTATAGCTCGTATTCTTGTTTGTCCGGTGGTTGTTTATCCAGGATAAATCTTGCAATCTATTTTTAACTAACTTCCCGAATAGCTAGACGTTTGAAACTTTTAGAATATATCACAACATGCTGCCAAAGCATTCTTTTAAAACTTTTAGCCATCTTTAAATAGAATTGAGTTCATTTTCAGTTAATTTTGTTTTGTATGAAAAGTTATTTCGGAAGAAATCCGTAATCCAATCCACTATTATCGGTTGCTAAGGGGGTGGTCCCAACTAAATTATTAATATATACGTGCGTTACTACGGAAATCAAAATGAAATTTTAGTATTCTATATTTGTTTGTTTGTTACAAAATAGCAAAACAATTGATTTGTTGACAATTGCCTTATTTGTGCTAAATTCTTAATACATAGAATTGTCAAGGTTATTTGATTCAACAGAAAATTTAATAACGTGGTATATAAAAAGTTCTTTTTATCTTGTAATTATTATAATATTATAATACAATATATAATTAAAAATATGATTTGATTTTACAAATGGTATGTTGATAGTAGTTGACGATGGCCAATGAAATATTATAGAACTTGCAAGGTCATAAATCAATCAAATTAAAAATAAAAACTACGTATAGTCTATAAATGTAGACTAGTATATAAAATACTTGTTTTTAACGACTGCTATTAAAATAATATAGACCGCCTTTTCCACAACCTGTATTTATCTTCAATATAACATGAGTAAATAAAACCTGTAATTGTGATTATTTGGTATCAATTATTTACATAGATAAATTAACATGGAAGACTTTTTGTAAGAAAAACTCATTCATAAAAATAATGTAGCAAAATATTTGAAATTACACTTTTTTCTCCGTGTTTCATGTACGCATATTAAAGTTAAAGTCGAATTTGATTTGAGTTTTTTACCACTCCATTTTGACGTCCCGTGGGGGTAGGCAGATTGAGCGTTGCTTGGGGGCGGCAGTTTGTAGAGGGGCGGCAAATCGAGGAGAATCATTTGGAATATATAGAAATAGCTACCTAAACTTAATAATAACGAAATTATCTTTCTATTAAAAAAATCAGCTCACTGGTTTTGTCGGGTTCGCGATATCTAGTTTACTTCCGTTGCCCTTCGATGTCATTGGTGACCAGAAACGACACGTGCAGATTTGCGAATAATTACAGTCTGATATTTTGTTAGTAATGTATCCATACAACACATTTCTTATATATTGGACTCACGAAAAGATGATAAAAATACTGTATAAAACAAGAGGCGGCATTTTGGCGCTGCCTAGAGGCGGAATTTTATCTAGGGACGTCACCGCATTTGCGACCCTGGTTTTGACTTCCATCTTCAGGCTTGAATGCGCCCTCACAAATGGTAAATGCACACTAACGCAGTTAATTCCTGTTTATATAACAAATAAATAAAATGACAACATCAAACTTCGTTATCTTTTAAGTGAAGAAGCATGTATAAAAACTAATTTTGGAAATTTAGTTCATACTTACTGTAGTTAATACATTTAATGCTTTAAATTATCTCATTACTCATGAACGATGAAACTAGGTAACGTGTTGGATATTTTTTAAATAGCTTTATAAGAAATGTCAGCAAAATATTTATTTTATAACCATGCCCGACCCTAAGAATATCATAATATGGGCCTCCATAGAGTAAAGGTTTGTATTAACAGATTTTTGTTTTTACGAGAAATGAATGTTAGCCACTTTATCAACCTATTAGATGCATACTACGACTCTAAACACACATTAAAAAACGAAATATGTATATTTGCCAGACCCAGTATTCGAACTTGGGACTCACGACCAGTGACGTCCCGTGGGGGTAGGCAGATTGAGCGTCGCTTGGGGGCGGCAGTTACTCGAAGGGCAGCAAATCGAGAAGAATCATTAGGTATATCTATATAGACAGGTACCTAAACTTAGTAATCGGGGAAATATCTCTCCGATAAAAAATCAGCTCACTGGTTGGAAACAAAATGTATTAATTAACATAAAATGTTTAACCGGATTGTTTCTTTGTCGGGTTTGCGATGTCTAGCTTACTTCCGTTGTTCTTGGACGTCACATCCTTGATGACCAGCAATGACACGTGCAGATTTGAGAATTATATTTGAATTATCGGTAGGTACATATTAACCCAATTAATTTATCCAAATATTTTTGCCAGTCACTCGCGAGTTTTGAAAGTTGTCAGATGTATATTTTAATGTGTCTCACAATATTGTCTGTTGAAGTAGAGATGGAATTTAAATTAGATTTAGTGGTATATATTTTGTTAGTAATGTATCCATACAACACTTTTCTTAGATATTGGAGTCATGGAAGGATGATAAAAAATACTGTATAAAAAATGGGGTGGCATTTTGGCGCTGCCTAGGGGCGGCATTTTGGCTAGGGACGTCACTGCTCACGACTCAGTCACTAAAATAATATACTTACAATACAAATAAACAATGTTAAGCTATAATCCATATTCGGTGAACCGAATGCATAAACTTTGACACCAAAATGTCAGGCTTTAAGACTTTTTACTTATATTAGTTAAACATACGTAATTACAGGTTAAGTTTTCCCCCTCTTTATCATTACCTATATTATATTATATTAAAAAGATCTGTTTATCTGTCATAACATTTTTATTAATTTCTGCGTTAACTCTGCGAGGATCTGATGTCTAATTTATTATTAAATTTATAAAAAATAAATATAATATATTCTTTTTTATACTATTAAATTCTCTTGTATTTTTTCTTCTTCCTGGCGTTACAAAACTATGTGGGCCTTGGTCTCTTCCAGTAACCGCCTCCGTTCAGGTATGTGCGTCTATAACAGATCACTCCCATTGTTGTGTCTCAAGATCTTTAAATGTGAGTAAAAACTATGCCTTATATTTATTATCTTCTACGATATCGAACAGCCTTTCGTATACTTTCATATATAATAATAATGTAGACAATATATCTAATATTCACTTGCTTCATTTAAATGCGCTATCTCCAAACTTTTATACAAATAGATATATATATATATTATAACTTTTTAAATGTTACTTTTTTTGTATATAATTTAATTATTCATTATTCTTCCTCATTTTTCTCATGTAATTTTCTTATGTAATTTCTTTATATTTATGTTATTCTTACTCTCTATCTTGTTAGGCTTAACTATATTATAATTTATACATGGAAACTATGCTAGTTGCAATAACTTTTCATTATTATATTTAAAATTTTTGTAATCAATATGTAACCTGTAATTAACTATTTCTTTTATTCAACGAATAATTCACA
Organism: Rhyacophila brunnea; assembly: GCF_057557595.1. Lineage (NCBI taxonomy): Eukaryota > Metazoa > Arthropoda > Insecta > Trichoptera > Rhyacophilidae > Rhyacophila > Rhyacophila brunnea. The sequence goes on along the minus strand of NW_028232837.1, from coordinate 35,446,718 downwards.
AGATTTAAGAATGTATCATTCTAATTATTGAACATATTTAATTAAAAAAAAAAAAAAATTACATACATAGATTTAAAAAAAAATTGTCGCAATTAGTATGTCACTGCGTAGCATATTAGCAAATGCGACGGATGGGGCGTAAATCCGGCAGATACAGGGTTCGATTCCCCGTCGGGGTGAATTACTTTTTTCAAAAAAGATTTTATCTATTGGTTATAATATATTCTCTCAGAATGTGTTTTTAAAAATTATATATGTTCAATATGTAACCGTTTGTTTCCCTAATAAATAAAATAAAAATTAAAAAAAAAATAATTCTTAATTAGACGTTAATTAAAAATATAAAAATACTATCATATTCACAGGCACAACTTCAGATCTTTTTTGTATATTTTCGTTTTTATTCAAACAGTTTTCACAAAAAATAAACAAATTTAATTATATCGCATCAAAGTCCTTTATTATTTTATGTGGGTGTTCTAAAATAACTTAAATAAAAAAGTCAGCAATAAATGATAAAATTTTTTAAACGACATTCATAATAAAATACTAATATAAATTATTTACCCTCATAAGATACCGTAATCTTTTTTTTACAAAGTCTGTTAAAAGTAGTTCATAAAAACTGAGTTAAAAAGTAGTTCTTTAAAGAATACCTGAGTACCGACTCACTTCAGTATTTCTTAGTCCTGTCATTTTTTTATAAAGCTGTCAAAGATTTATCATGCGACAAATTACGTACTGCGTCTCGAGAAAAATTTCCAGTCTCGCGAAAAAAATAAACTTCTTTAAAACGTTACAGAGAAATTTAAAAAATATGTCAAATTGTGAGATTCCCAGAAAAAAATATACTACATATTACTAACTACATCATGAATATGGCAAAAATTGTATATAATATTTATATTTTCAATTATTATTAAATAAATATGTATGCTTTTTTTACCGTTTCAAAGAAAATAAATATCACATACTTTGTAATCATAAAAATGGTATAATGTATTCAATGGGCCATTGAACGGCCGATGGCCGAGCGGCTTAATCGTCGAACTATTAGTCTAGGCTCCCATAGACTTTTCGTATACGTAATGCCAGGTCCACACTGGCAACATGTCGCGCGACAACCTCGTTAAATTTTACGATAAGTATGATAATTATCGTAAAATTTAACGGGGTTGTCGCGTGACATGTTGCCATTGTGGACCCGGCATAATATTCGGAACGCATTCTGACAATTATTGATATAGGTTCTAGGTGTCACAAAGATATATAATATCGATGTATTTATGGAAATATTAGTGGTGAATTTTTTTTTATTGAGGTAATAAAAAAAATTAAAACCAACCAAAAATTGTTCTTCAATAAAATAAAACCGAAGCACGGATCGATTAGAAATGCGATAATATTACCATGCCATCAACACGGTCGCAGGACGTTTCGTCCCCCTTAGAAAAATGAAAATAGTCGGTAGTACAATGTATTCATAATTATCGATTCTTGAGATCGTTCTCGGATTCGCTTGCCTAATTTAGTAGTATGTGTGTATAATCACTCGATTTAATTTTTTATACCACATCTTTTGTTCAGGATGCCCTTTCAGTTTTAGAAAATGGATTGTTGGGCGCACAGTAGTTTCAAGACTTTGGAAAAAGTTTCCTCAATTCACAGTATTCCCACATTAACTCACGTGTAAAAAAATGTTAAGTAAACAAACCTTTTTATTTTACCCGTTCAACCGAATCCAACTTGATTTTATAATTAAATTTGTCGTTAATTGGATACTATAATAATGGTAGGTACACATTATATGTAGAATATATTAATTATACATATTATGTTGAAGAGATTTTGTAAAAAGATACAGTATATTAATATAAATAATAAATTAAAAATAAAAAAGCTTTTTTATTTCTTACAGGTAAAAAGTAAATGATAGTGAATTGACTATATCTAATGTATATATATATATATATAACCTATAATTATATCTGTTATGTATATATATAATATATCTATCTATGATTTTTTATATTTTATCTAAGTATATTTTTTATATTTTTGTATAATACATATAGACATCCACGGTGGCCGCGCGGCTTAAGCATTGGACTAGCACGCCGTGGGTCCCAGGTTCGAATCCTGGGTCTGGCAAGTACACATATTGTTTTTCAATGTGTGTGTGAGTCAGGGTATGGACCTATAAGGTTGAGCAAGTGGCTGACATCCATTTCTGGTAAAAAAAAAACAAAATCTGTTAATACAAACCTCTACTCTGTGTAGGCCCATAATGATCTATTAGGATCAGACATGGTCGGAAAATATATTAAGATTTTATTTTGTATATAATACTGATAAATAATGTTTATATATTAAACAGTGCTATGTAACGTTTATATAGTATATATTTTTGTATTTGTAACTTAAATAATATTTTACGATTAACACAAAAACGTTTTATCGGTAGGTATTTGAAAATATCATGTTACATTTGTTTTCATTAACCTGGCGTTTTGGAATAATAGCCTATTAAAGACATTGCCGATAACATTACACAAAAATCCAAACTTTTGACTGACAGCACTGTCAGTATAATAGTTCGATGGAGTTTTAGCCAACAGTCAGCGATTTGGTTTTACAGCTTAAACTTTATAAAGAGTTTATAAGAGTTTGAAATGTTCTCTACACACGAATAATATACAGCATCTCGAAAGTTCGGCCGGGGAATAATAATAATTGTCTCCCCGTGGGATTCGCAGTACTTAAACACATATCTGTCACGAAAACAGCGTTACACCAAACGTTTTATATATCTATACAGGGTGGTTGCAAATACCTACTTTACCGACTCATTTATCATGCAATTTGATTCACGTTTTCTACTATGCCATTTGAATCATTTTAGGGTTTAATTCCTCGAACTGCGAACTGCGAAAGTATCGATTATTACAAGCGTTGTATTATTGTAAGCGAATAGTTTTTTTTTCCATGTGCATGGATTGAACCCACGCCGCGCAACATCAAAAATATCTGTGCGGTCGTCGAAATACCGACATGTTAGAGATTCGCTGCACGTGTGTTCGGCCCGTATTCGAGACACTATCTTGCTGTGTTCTGTGTATGGCTCGGCTGATGCTCGCAGGCATTGACGAGATCATTATAAATATACCATCATTAATCGTCTGGTGTTCGAATTTAGAACTAAGTTTATCACAGTATAAAAAGTATTGAATGATATCTGAAATGTTAGCATTTGGCGCTCTCACTCAGCGGAAAACTTATACTGGTGGATCTGTAAAATAATCATTGATTATTTTCTGAACCATGTAGGTATTTTATTTAACACAAATTTCGTCCGATTTTGCTTATAATATTTTCACAAATTTAAATGAAATATGTTTATTACGGCAAGTAAACATGTGAACGTTTGTATTCTGGAGACAAATTATGTTCACTGCCTCGTAAATTTCGCCAAACAAAAATAAGGTTCTTTTTGTGGATTTCCTGGATAATGAAATATAATTTTAAGTTTAATTATTTTCTACGATGTACATTGATGCCATTCATGTTTTTTTTTTTTACATTTTATCAGATAGCTATACACGAATAGTTTATTATATAAGTGAAGATTTCAGATCGATAGAATCAAGTTAGTTTTTTTTAACAAAATCTCTGGTAATGTTGCAACTTTGGTAGTGACGCCGAGCGACTAGCCGAAACGAATGAAAAAGCAGCATCTGCACATGCGCCGATGTAACATTTTACTATTCTACCTTCGGCTGAGCATAAGTAAAATTTACAACATGCGACAAACAGATGTTTTTCTACCAAAAAACTTCTATCAACTTGCAATGGAGCCCTAGTTGGGTCTGGATACTACGCTAAGGGGGGACTTCAAATTACCAATGTCATCAAACAGGTATCGGTCACGTTAAGAAACTTGAAAATTTTACCAAAAATGTCGCACCGGTGGTGCGGCAGTTTATTAAGTTACAATTTGCTTTGTAAATTACAACAAAATAACATCGACAATTTCGACGTATTGCAGTCGAGAAGAGTTTCTATGTGGAACCAGGCATACTGAGCTTAAAAGTATAAAAGTTTATTTTATATAATGGTTTACTAATAATAAAAACGACATATTATTATTCAATGTTAAAAAAAATACTCTATCATGGCGACATGTAATTGAAATATTTGATTTATTACCCTCCCTGTATTTGAAACACCCCTCTGATTTATTTCTATTCAAATCAAATACGGGAGAGGCAAACTTTGAAGTGTCTTGTAATTTTTCATTTATATTCCGGCTAAACGAATCAGTTTACAGCGTCAAACTTTCGAGATGAAGTTTTTTTATTTCGAATTTTTTTACAACTAAGTTTTGAGATCATAAATTTAATAATGTTGTTTTTATATAGTTCAATATTAAAAATAAAAATCTGTTATATTTTTCAATAACGAAATCATGAATGAACCATGTCACCTTATAATTCATTAGATACATACATATTATTTTTATCTTCAAACAATTTCATTTAATTATTTTTATCATTTATTTAGTATAGAAGTACATTCATCTTTTCAATTGTTTCAGAGTTTTCTTGCAGGTAATTCTAGATTTTTAAATAATCTTTAGGTACTCGTAACTATGTACTTATATATCACCAAATCTCATTATTCTTATTCAACATTGATAAAATTAAAATACAAGAATTTAGTATTTCTTATTGCAAAAAATACATCATTTAATCAATATAATATTTTGCTTGTCGAGTATTGTATTTAAAAACTGCATTGGGTATCTTAGGCCCGTTTCAGATGGTGTCGCGCTCGATATAATATAAGCAAAACTTTGTATTCGAATAAAAGGGCCTTTGTATTATGTTTATTAACGCCCCGAGTTAATAAGTCGATGCATAATTTCGCGTTATAAATTAGAACATAAAACTGGCTGCGGTATAAAAAAACAAGTGTATCGGCGACTTGAGAATGTAGCGGCTGATGGAAAAATGTACCGGACACGCGTTGACAAATTTGCTCTCGGGCGTTCATAAACATAATACAAAGGTTCCTTTATTCGAATACAAAGGCCTCCTATATTATATCGAGCGCGACACCGGTGTCCCGTCTGAAACGGGCCTTTGCAGCTTTTGTCCACTACGTATGACCTGCCACCATTTAAATTACATCGCAGATATACCTATACAGGTCTTTATTACTTAATTCAAGGTGTATACTATTACAATGAAATGATTCATAGATAGTGTCAAGATTGCTCCGAATTATTATACAATGAAAACTATTGTTTAGGCGTTTCTATTCAATTTATTGTTTTTATAAATTTTTATTATTTTAAGTAGTTCCTATTAATTTTCACGTATTTTATTTTATGCTATTGAACATGGACACTAAGTTTTTTTTATTTAATTCAAAATACTTACCCATTTCATTCACAATGTTTTGTTCTTATTAACAGTATCTTACCACTTAGGTCAATGGCCGACTGCACAACCACCCACCAGGAATCTCTATCCCGAGTTATCTTTCTCCAGTTGGTCACACTTAGCCTTTTTGCCTCTATCTTGACTTAATCCGTCCATCTCCTCCGAAGACGAATGCCTATAGGCGTCCATTCATAAATTTAATGGAAAGCTCTTTATCCATCGCATCTATAAACGTGTCCTTTATTACATTTTGTTGTATTGGTGTTAATTATTTATCACTTAACATAAATTTTATTTTTGTTTCAGGTAAGCTGTCAATATCGCCACCATTATATTTCTGAATATTGCTGGTAAGTCACATTTTGTCTCAAATTTGAATGCGTCAATAAAAATTGTTAGTACACTGTCGTTCCGTGGAGGGTAGACAGGGCGTGCGTTGCGTAGGGACGGAAAATGAAGAAACGAATACGAATATAACCTATGTTTATATTATAATATAGTCAATAGTGGTGTATCACATTTTCTCAAGGGGGTCTCCAAACCTGTCTGCAACAGAAGTCCGAGTATTTAAAAACTTCGCGTTCTGAAGGTATGTTTCGTGAAAATAATCCTAATATTCATCAATAGAGTATGTCATTTTTACAAGACACTTTTGTTGTGTCGCACTTGTTTGTTTAATAGCTAAGTTGGTACCTAAAAAAATTGCATACAATTTGAGACTAAATAATTACTAGAAAAGAACTTTTTATAAACCATGTTTTTAAATTTTCTGTTGAATCATATAAACTTGACAATTCTATATATTAATGTTAATAATTTAGGACAAATATGGCAATTGTCAACAAATCTTTTTTTGCTATTTTGCAACAAACAAACAAATATAGAATACTGAAATGTCATTTTGATTTACATAGCAACGCACGTATATATTTATCATTAGGTGCTAGGACCACCGCCTTAGATACCAATAATAGTGGATTGGATTACGGATTTCTTCCGAAATAACTTTCTATACAAAACAGAATTAACTGAAAATGAATTCAATTCTACTTAATGATGGCTAAAAGTATTAAAAGAATGCATTGGCATCGTGTTCTGGTATATTCTAAAAGTTTCAAATGTCTAGCTAGTCGGGAAGTTAGTTAAAAATCGATTACAAGATTTGTACTGGACAAACAACTACCGGACAAACAAGAATACGAGCTAATAAAAACGTTGTAAAATGAAAGAGAGTGGCATTATAAGTTGTCCTAACAGCGGCACTTTGTCTAGAGACGTCACTGGTTTAGTTGTTAGTAGTATTGATTCCTAATAGAATATTAAAAATAATAGTATTAAATTAAGGTAACTTTATAACACATTTTAATTAGATCCATATAATTCAAAATAGATTATTTTAATCATTGCTTACATTTAAAAAAAATTAAAACTATTAATAAATCACCATATTTAAAAATGTAACATTAGTTATTGAATATACATAATAATATATAATTTGGACCACCGTCAGAAACTTTTCAAAAAAATATTACTACGCTCCTCCCAGTCTGAGGTGTTTTAAATTATGTACAATTCTGCTGTTTTCTGCTGCTGTTGCTGGAGCAACATTTAACTCGATGCGGAATGTATGGGACTCACGATTGTACTCGGTCAAAACCAAATGCCGCCTATTCGACGCTTGCATTCTGACGGCGCTGCTTTACGGTAGCGAATCATGGCACCTTACGAAGGCTCAGAACAACCGTATACTGAACTTCGAAAACAGAAGTTTGCGACGAATACTGGGTGTGCGGGGTGGTATGACTTTAGGAGCAACGAGGAGATAAGAGAACACACCAAGCAGCCTCTCATCACGCTGAAAGTGAAGATGCGACGTTAGACCTGGCTCGGCCATGTGCTGCGGATGCCAGAAGAGAACTTTAACCTGGCTTGCCTGTTCTTCATGCCGACCGGATTCCGGCGACGGAAGGCCGCTAAATACAATCTACAGAGTGTATACGGTGGAGCTACGGGATGCTGGTTTGACCTGGAACGAAGCAAGAAGACTGGCGAGCGACAGGGATTCTTGGAGGCGCCGCGTGGTGTCCATATGCTCCAGTTAAGGGGCGGATATGGCAAAAGAAGGAGACATTTCTTAAATATTGAATATCTTCATAATATTATTGCGAATTCCTTTTTTGAAAATAATGAATAAGTTTAAATACTGCTCGTATAATCAATAGAAACGGAATAGGATATCCGATATATTTACCGATCCCTTTCCGGTCTCCAAAAATATTATTCGAATTGTTTACACTGAGTAGATTAATAGTTCGATTAGGTAAACACGCGGCTTCAATCATGCGATGCAAATCGTAAAAAAACAAACCGAGCCCAAAAAGAAAGCAATCCGTCAGACAAACATTCTCTGAAATAATAATGTTTGTGCTTCCTTCCGTACGGGAATCGCGTCGAGTTGTCCTCGTCCGCATCATATCGCTAACATCCACAGCGTGGAAATGCCATCAAATGTTACGCCTTTAGGCGTGTTTTTCGACGAGATGGAATGCGATCGCATATGGAAAAATCAAAGCGATACCGGGAATGTAAGAGTTTTACGATCAGGGCTGTTATAATTTTGCTAGAATTTGTATTTCCGGGATTACGGGGCTAGTCTTTTTTTCGTTCCTGAAGTCGCGGATACCGGGATTATACAAATATACCTTTACCAACTAGGGTAATTCTAGGGAAAATTAGGGAAAACACTCGCGTTAACATGATCTTACTCCCTACTTCATTTATCGTTTTTCAATTTATGTCTACGGCCTTATGTTGTAGCTTAACCACTGCTAACTAAATACCAATAGAAATGGATAATAAAAATTCAAAAAATACTACCTTATTCCTATGTCAATAATTATTATAAAGCAATTATTATTCGTAGGATGTTTATCACATTTGAATGGTCAAAGACATAACTTATAATCAGTATCTTTAGAATAAATTATCTTCAAATGTGTTAATCGCGCTCATTTTTTGAATAATAAACTGCCTGATTCTTGTCAAATTTAGGGTCACAAAGATTATAAAATATAATTTTTTATCGTAAATATGTCACTATAATATAATGTTAACATTAATTTTAGTAATGGTTTTGTAAATGGATTTAAAAATTAATTAAGACGTACTGAAATATGACTATATTCTAAAACATTAGATCAAGAGGTTTAAATGAATACTTTTTTAAGTAATAAAAATACTTTATATAGTCATCAAATGTTTAAAATAAATATAAATGATAATACCTAAGGCTTAAAAATTATATAAGTAAATAGATAATCTACAACGTTTAAGAAATTTCCAGGGTTATGCTCTGAAAATACCATAAAAGCTCCATTTTGACCTACGCTGAGCATATGGGCACTTAAATCGTGACGAGTATTTCTCGAATTGGGATTTCATTTCACATCCACGAGACTTTTAACCTCCGTCTTCAGCACCACGTCATTTCAAATACGTCTAGTTTCTGTCTTTCTATTTATTACCTTAACCGATTCAAGTCTCTGAAGCATATAATTGGGATTACAGAAGATTTTACAGGTGAATTTTAGTTACTTTTGTAATGTTTTTGGTTGCAAATACAATATAGAATTTTTGCAATTACTATTCTGTTTTTGATGACAGCCTTTCGTTATAATATATAAGATAAACATACTCGCTGACAGTCCTTGTGTCTTTCAGCAGTATACTGGGTGTTTGGATAGTATTATTACGATATATAAATATCAGTACCTATGCCGATTATTCGTGTAGTGTTCAGTATTAAAAATAATTTAATTAAATAAGGTAGGTATAATGTTGGTCTAAATACTTTTGTATGTTTTTTTTTTTAAGTTTGACCCTTGCCATACAGAGTTTAATTATTCGTACATACCGCAGCTAAATTGAGTTGACCAATTATCCGAAGAGCGCGTATGAAAAGCTCAAATAAAATAAACCAGGATATACCAACAACGCGACGCCACACCAGAAAAAGGTACATTTTATATTCGGAATTTTACGGCACTTAGGCCTGGGTTTAATTTTATGTTACGGAGCCAAACAACCATATCACTTTACGGTCACTATACTTTTCACCGTGGCTTATTTTCAGGTAAAAAGGGAAACTTTGTTTATTTTATTCACTATGACTGTCAACATTATTACAGAATTAAAGATAGACAAAGGTATTTAATGTGATTACTTAAATTAACACAAAAAATAGGCTTTGTTACCTTTAGAAGTTTTATTATTTATTTGTAAAGTTCCCTAATACTTATTATTTACATTTATCATTTAGTTTATAATGTTATACTTGTCGGGGGTTATTTCGAAGATGCTGCTGTAGCCCTGATCTTATTAATATCTGTTCTGGAAGGTTGCGTTGAGTGTGCGTGATATGGTTATGCGGGTAGTGAGGAATGATACACATTGATTTCATTTTGTTATTTTTATATTGTAGGTATAAAGTTTGGATAGACACGGCACTAATACAGGACTGTCGCATTAGTTTTTATGTTGAGTTTGAAAGTTTACATTATGATTTGATTTGAGGTTAAATGTTACGCGGAGCTGCGCGCGTAAATGGAGCCGAAATGCAACTGATTCATTGACTGTCATTTCCTGTTCGTATTATTATCTATGCTATATAAATGACCATAGACAATAATGCGTCAGTTGTAGGGTTGAGTAAACCTCTACATACGCAAACCTTTTTATTATGTGATGTCAAGTCACGTTACATGCCCGTGAATGGTTTATACTTTACCTGTTCTTCAATTTCTGTTGTATCTAAACCTCTTTAATATAAAGCAGAGGAATGAATTAAGTTCAATTAATTCTAGAGGTGGACGCATAAGCCGTTTCTATCATCATGGATTCTGTGGTTTCTCCAACATGACATTCACAGTTTTCCCTCTTTCAGATAATTTATACTCTTTTTTGGTTCTGGTTTGAAAGTGTTTTATCTGTCTCCGAACTACAAAGACCTACATGCAGATGAATATTAATAATGTATTTTCATACACCATCGGAAAGGCTGTATGATCTCAACTCTCGTGAGACTTTGCTCTTCTTTCCACCACAGTCATCAGTCAAATCTCAATAGTTGATATGAGAAACCACTTCTATTATGATTATGGGGTACCTATGTGTTTTAAAAGGGATATCTCTATATACTTATATTACTTACATAATTATTCACTTAAGAATAATGTATGTTGAAAAATTTGTGATGTGTTTATTCGGTATCTTTATAACAGTACCAAGTATAAATTTTGTGTCAGTTTTACGTAAGTATAGCATTTTTGAATATGCATTGTGTTTTAAGCTGAATAGGCTGGGTCGCAAAAAAATAATTCAAATAGAAAGATATTATACCTAAAAAAAGAAATATAGGTACTATATTTGCAATTAATACTAGAATTTGTATTCTTAAATACTGTGATATCTTGAAACTAGTAGGTACTGTAATTCAATGCGAGAATTTATTGATAATATTTGTTTTCCGGTAAAAATCGTATTCAAGATAAGTAATCTAAATATTGTTTATTTTTTATCGTGTTACTTATATGTCACGATATTTAAGTAAGTATATTAATACGTATTAAATAATATAATTATATAATCAGATATTGAGTGGTAACCCTGAAAGCTACCGAAAAACGATTCTGGGAAAAGTGAATGATATTGAAGAAAATCCTGAACGAAAAGACCGTATCATTGTGAGCAGGAGGGCTAGGTGACCTGAAAAATATGTTTTTTTATTCAAACAATAGTTTTTTGTTTTTATCTGTCCCTATGTAGAAATACATAGGCCTACTATATAGATGTATAATCTATATTTTTGTTCGGGTATATTATATACAAACACCGTACAGTGACCAAGTTTTTACTCTAGTAATTAATTATAAGACATAGGTATCCCAGTTAAAATATTGAAGCATTTTTATAATTTTACTTAAATTATTATTTAAATTATATATTTAATATAAACTAAAAGATTCTTCTTGTATTTGACGTAACATAACGTCCATTTTAATGTTTTTTAAGCAAAGTTTTCGTTAAATCTATATTTTTTTGATATTTTTGTGGATGGAATATGAAGTCATCATCAGAACCGCCTAAAATATCTTCTTCTTGATATGTATGATCATGATAATAATGAGGTTATATCTCGAACAATTTTCAGATTAAATTATAAAATGAAAATAATATCCATGGAGTTGAATTGTTATATTTTAGTTTCTATTAAAAACGTTATTTCATTACTACAATCTTAATTATTCATAACTGATCGTAGTAACCTATCATAATATAATATTATAAAACAAATACAGCGGTATTTTTGGATGTAATGCCGTGAACTAAATTCGTAATCCAGCAAACTATAACATATTCTATAAATACTGTTTTATCAACTGAAGATTATTAACATCATATCATAATGTGCACCATATTACAAAGAAATCGGTCATTTATCTAACAGTACAATATGTTGTTTGTTTCTGTAAACCATACTTATTTATTATATTTTATATCAAAAGAGCTAGGATAAATGATATTCAGTTAAGTTTAACTGAATGCTAGTATTGCCAGTGACATTACTTAAATGGTCGAATAGAATAAAATACTTCATAATGAACAACTGAAAGTCGCTTCGATAAATGAATAGTATAATATAATTTAACTCAATTCTCAAAGCACCGAATGAAAAGTTTGATACAAAAGCATTTTCAGCGAATTTCAAATTATTGTTACAAATCCCTTGAAAGTTTCCACTCACTCTTCTCAATTTAGTACTGAGAGCTTTTGGAGAACTGGTCTATTTGTTTCAATGGCATTTCAAGTAAGTCCTCCTCCAAACGTTTCGGGTATTTTGACGTCTTCTGAGTTGTTTAAACAAGATCAGCCTTGGTAAATAAGACCCTTTTTCGAAGACTACGCAGAAACCAGTCTCTAGACTGTACATATATTGGGAAGTTAAAATACTCAACAAAATACTGAAAGGTAGACTATCACACGCCATCTTTTAAAATATATTTAAATTAATATTTAATCAATTCGTTCAATGAAAATATTTTTTTCTTATAATATTGCCTATTACTACGTCTTCGTACGCGTGACATACGGAAATAAAAAGTATACATATATTAACAATGGAGAAATAATTCTGGGTCTGAGAAGCAGAAGGCGGTAAGTCACAAAAGTGAAATTGTTCAGGGGAGCAGTTTTAAAATTTAAAACTACTTTGAATGGTAAAATATAACAAGCGAGACAGACAATGATGGTTTTTTTTATTTCAGTACAAAAAATGTAATGTTCTTATTTTTTTTTAATGTTACATATCAAAATTAGTGTATCTTTTAATATAAAATAGCATTAAATGCGAAATAAGAAGTGGACTTACTTCACTCTGCTACTGAAAATGTTGCCAACCAAATAAAAAACTTTAAAAGCACAATGAAGTAAGTCCAACTTTTTTCATATATTTTGTAGTCGATAGGATTGTCGCAATTTAGAAGCGTATTGCGATAAGTCACTCTGCTGCATTTTTGGACTTGTTGCAATCTGCTTCTCGTAGGTATTAATCTCGTTTAAAAATTGGCACCAAAACATAATTTTCGAAAAATGTGGACTTATCGCCATCTGCTTCCGACCAGAAATATAACTTATTCACCTAAAGGTGTATATTGACAACGATTAGCGCCTCTTATTTACCCCTTAATTCACCTGACCACTCTACCGCTGTTATCGAAACACAGTACATGCCAGTGATTAAATAATTGTTAGCTATCTCGCATATCTAAACACGTTGCAGACGAACGTGTCGAATACATCGATATGACCTCATCGTTATTCACAAAACATTCATTCCTAAAATATGTTCCGAACATTGGTCGAATGCGGCTTTTTAGTTTCAAAAAACAACTATGTAATGCTGCTAGCAACAAATCGCATGCGTCTCGGTCTGCGAGTCGAAGCCACCAGTATGCATACGCACACGCTATAAGTTAGTCATTCCTATACCGGTCCGCCGGTCACCGCATACGCACGACTGTCGCTAGGCGCATATGTGCGCTGTCTTCATATGCAACATCGCTGCAACGTTTCTAGAAGGTTTGATTTATTATGGCTGTGCGGTAGACGAGGCGAGCTTAGATTTGCGAGCCGGCTTACAAATATCCTATTTTTCTTTTTTTTAATTTTAACTTCAGAACCTTTTGGAATATTCCTATAGAACTCTTCTGTATTGGTACTTATATAGTGTAAAACAGTATAGTCCGTGATAAATGTACATACAAGTTACATATATATTGGTTCAGTATTTTTTAAATTATAATATGACGTAACGAATTATAAAACTGTTTTAAAAAACTCTATGTTGTGCAGAGTTTTGACTATAATCTATCTATATCATGGAAATAGTCAAAACACCGATCAAAATTAAATATTTAGAAATAACCTACAGATACTTCAATTTTATTATTAGGATAGATTTATTATAGTTGATGCATTAACTATGTAATCGTATTGAATTCATGGTATTTCAATAACAATACAATTTGTGTTTTTAAAGTGGTTTTAAATTATTTTACGTAAGACTGTGGTCATATCTGGATTAGGAATTATCAAATTATCAGTGAACATACTATTAGAGATTTGTTTATTATTAATTTATTGTTTATTTTAGATGATAAGTTATAATTAATTATTAGCAAGTGCAAAGAATTACTAATACTAATACCATCTACTAATAATGTTAGTAATGTCATTTTACCTTTGACAGAATTAACATAATAAGATACCACAGTATTGAGAATTATTCACAATACAGATATTAGTTAGTCCATAGCTAATTTATTGAAAGCAATAGTGAGGTGATCGAATTCCACTCGGTAAACGATTTTTTTCAGAATATTTTGGCAAATTATATATCTGAAGCTTTCCAAAATTATATTTTTTCATTACAATACTTCAGTTGAGGCATAGTCTAAAAAGATCATGGCTAGGCGATGCACGGATTGTGCAAATTACGCGTGCCGAACGAAATATAATTTGTCATAAAAATCCAAAATGCGTCCATTTAATGTTATGTTTATTGTTATATTATTAATAATAATAGTAAATTCATTGACATGTTTTATTTTTTAAGTACATACATAAAGCTTCTTACTCATCTTTACACGATTTAAGAATATTTTCATCCGACGCCATGACAAAACAAATCGACGTGCGGACACCTCGACGGTCAGTCTCCGATTGGGGACTAGTGAGAATTTTTGTCGCACCTACTGTTTCACTGAAGTACGCTCTTAACATTATTTTGAAAATGTGACACGTTACTATTTTAGTACTGATTTAAATCAAGTCGTTTGGCGTAAGGAATCTAAAACCTAACTGATTCCCGAATATCAATATTGTCCGACCTCTGAGATTTATGTGTTTTCAATGATTAATGTATCAGCTGGCAAGCTTGATATTAATTAACTTGTATGTTTTAACTAGAAACATTGATGATTCAATGGTATTTATTATGAATAATAATTTAGAAAGTTCGCTCTATCTAGGTACTGAGATACAGGCATTATTTAGAACAAATATTTGGTTTGTATTTTGTGTATTTAAGTATATTCAATATGTATATTTTAAATATTATAAGTACATGATAAGTTTATTCGTTTTATATTGAATAAACTAAAATGGTAGAGTAGACGTTTTACAGCTTTGCACTTTTTTGCGCTCTTTACTATTATACTGATACGCCTCTTTGCCTGATTACCTCGCACAAAATTAGTTCAATTGATATTTACTTGTATTAATTTATGTAGTAATAAATAAATAGACAGATAATAATATGTGTACGTTAAAAAAATATTTTGTGAATATATACATAATTTTCATCCTAGAGTCAGAGTGCAAAGTTATGAAGCATATTATACTCTAGTAGAAATGCAAAAAAAAGGTTTTTTGTTTTTAAGGGTAGTCCAGTGAAACACATATTAACAATCTTAATATCCATTTATTTTAGTTTATTATATTATTATAAAGATATTCTGTATTATATGCTAACTGCAAATTTTTGGATTAATATACGTACTTAACAATTTTTAAAAAAAATTTAAATATATGCTTTGGGAACACAATATATACATACGGAGGGGTATTTATACATAACATGATTACTGGGATTGACCACAATCTTCACGTAAATGGCATCGTCAATAATAACCTTCCATTGTATTGGGTTCATATCTCCTTCTCTCTCAACAAAAAATGTGTATTTTCCATTTGCTGTTAAAGGTAGATACTAGGTAGCAAAAAAAACTTTAAAACTTTATAGTAGTATTATTAATATTTTTATTTTATTTTTAATTGGGTACGTAATTTTATAAAATACACGACAAACAGACGGATCTGTTTTTAAATTTAACCAAAACCGCTCTTGAAATACGACTTGGACTAGGCTTAATATTCATTTTAGATATATATTGTAAGCAAGAAAGTTTTTGTTAAGAGAGAGAAAAATACGAACCCAACGACATTAAAGCGTAGTGTTTAACCTAAGTATTTTACCAATGATGACACGTACACAACATGGATTTAGAAATCCACAAATTAAGAGTAACACAAAGTGGAAAGAAAACTTTCATGTTGGCCATTTCCCAACAATCCACAAAATTAACAAATATAATAACAATGTATTAGGTATAAGGCAGGTATGGCTATGAGCCACGGTAAAGGTAGCCAATCTTATGGGATGACAAATCAAGGGTGTGCCGATAGACAACTGAATAACTGTTGAATAAAATAAATACATTCATTCATTCAAAGGCAGATTTAAGTAGAATAATATTATGTGAATTATGAAAGTGGGGCTCCCAATCATGCGCAGTGACGTTCCGTGGGGGTAGGCAGATTAAGCGTCACTTGGGGGCGGCAGTTACTCGAAGGGCGGTAAATCCAGAACCATTTGGTATAAGTATAATAGCTAAAATTATTTTGTTTACATGTAGGTATGCAAAAATAGTGTGAAAATATTAAATTTGTGTACTTATTGCTAATTGGTACAAACCTAGTGTGTCAGAAATAGCAACCAAATAGAACCTCAGACTCTGATGATTTGGTGAAGAATTTGGATGAAGTGTCTAACATAATTAATTACCTATATTATATTTATTCTCTTTTTATATCTAAATATAATTTGTATGTTTTAGTGATATATATTTTGTTAGTAATAAACAACACATTTCTTAATAAAAGGATGGTAAAAAATACTGTATAAAAAAATGGGGCGGCATTGTCGCGCTGCCTAGGGGCGGCATTTTGTCTAGGGACGTCAGTGATCATGCGTACACTTACTGTATTTTGTAAAACCTCAGTGCGGCATGCATGTTAAGGCGATGTCTTTACCTATCACAGGCACCTAGCGGAAAAATACGAAGCTTGCTATTTGAGACATTTTTTTGATAATTTTAGCTGTGTTAATTAATAAAATATGTATCTGAAAACATTAAAATGAAAAATATTTTTTTATTTTATACATACAATATGCACGCTGCACGCTCCGCACCGCACAACTCAGCACTGAAGCTCAGAAGTACTTACTGGTAAATCCATCCATAATCCGTTGGCTTGACAAACTCATCAAATTTTATAGCAGTACGTATTTGATTTTGCATGAGAAATGATTGATCTTCTTTTTTTGGTAGTGACGGCATAATAAAGACTATAGATATTCATTATTCATGTTATAAGTTGTACCTAACTCTATTGAAACAAAGCCAGTATTTAATATATAACAAAACTATTTTTTATAGATTACCCAAAGCTTAAGACATTTATCTATATATAAACATTCACCTCCGTCTTACCTAAATACCCATATTTTTAAGGATAAGGGCGCTTAATATAAAAAAGACGCCAAACCCACTTTATTGGCACATTGAAATAAATGGTCGATCCGAATTTTTTATTGCCGGCTTAAGTATTTCTAGTTTCCTTCCGTTTTTCTTCTTTCCTGTCTTGTCCGGTGCCGACGTCGCGACGGCTAAAAAAATATTCACGTCAATGGGCAGTTTTACGTAACGTAACGTAAGCCACGTCCCGTTGACGAGGATGCTCATTAACCCGTTCAAGCTTGCAAATGTATAGCTTAATAAAATAATTGAATGAAATTATATAGATATTTCATTAATTTTATGAAATCACATTAGCTTTTATGTTATACAGCAAAGCGAACCAAAAACTTTTAATTAAATCGCCATGTAAAATTGTGATACAGTTACTCTATTATTTTTTTTAACTCAAACAAAACTAGCCAAATATAGTAACTTTTAACTTATAAAACTTCTTCTTCTTATTGTGCCATCACCTAGCGGAGGTAGGCCACCATCAAGGCGATCTTATCTTTGTCGTCTGCTACCCGGAACAGTTCGGTGGAGCTGCACTCGTACCAATCACGGAGGTTCTTAAGCCATGAAATGCGGCGCCGTCCTCTACTACGCTTCCCATTGATCTTTCCTTGAAAGACAAGTTGGCGAATGCTGTATTTTTGTCCTCTCATAATGTGGCCGAGGTATTGTAGTTTCCTGGTTTTGATACTACGTAGAACTTCTCGGTCCTTCCCCATTCGATTGAGAACTTCAACATTTGTCACCCGGTCAGTCCAAGGAATTTTGAGGATGCGTATATACAGCCACATCTCGAAAGCTTCAAGTCTCCGTGACATCTCTTGGCTTAGCGTCCATACTTCCATACCATAGAAAAGAATTGAGAGCACATAACAACGTACCATACGCAGTCTCAGACCTAGGTTAAGATCTCGATTGCTAAGGAGGCGTCTCATTTTGAGAAAGGCGCTCCTTGCGATCTCAATTCTAGTTTTTATTTTCTGAGACTGGTCCCATTTCTCATTGACCCATATACCTCATGGCTCATCAGTAGTTATAAAACTCAGTAGGTACTCGTATAATAGTGATCTCACTAGATGGCGCTAAATATTTTTCACAGTATCCTACGCACAAAAACATCTACTCTGGGAATCGTCAATCGGAGAAGTTAATGCTTGATGCGTAACATAACACATTAATTTACAACATACTATAAAAATAGTATGTAATGTTATACAATATTACTAATGTTAGTGAATAGCTTTTACCTGATCAACATAATTTATCATAATATTTAAGATTGTATCAGTGGACTGTATGAATGGGTGGGTTGTTTTTGTGAGCAAATGTCGACTATAGTTATTCAGGCCGTGATATTCGATTGTGAATTATGATAGTAGTGCTAGTTATTGATTATCTTCGAATGTGATGCGGTAACGTGTTCGCAATAAATGATTATTCTCGATTACATAATATTATTTCTTTTAAATTGTTACCATTTTTTTAAATTTACAAAAATTATCAACATTTTACCATATTGCAATATAAGTATGTAGCGGCTCTCGTGGTGCAGTGGGTAAGGCGCTGGACTTCCACCCGAGAGTTCTGGGTTCGATTCCCGGTCATGACAAAAACATTTATGTGTTTTTCTCAAAGCGTGTGTGTTTGTGATTGTTCAAAAATACTAACAACCAACTTGTACGAAAAAGCAAGGACACGGTTATTAATAATTCTAAAAATATATATATGTAAGTATATAAAATACCACTACCTAGCACTGCCATCGAAGATTACAGTTTCGTGTTACAGCTTGACTATAGTGGGCCTGGTTGTGATCACATAGGGATGTAAGTAAAAGGAATGCGGATTAACTAAACTGATGGCTTGCATCGACCTTGATGTTGAACTGATTGACGTAACGATAATAATACAATAACGAGCAGTGCAATCGCCAAATTGACACTTAGTTGTAAGACATAGTTTCACCATAATATTTCAATCATTTTTACTCTGAGTAAATGAGTGTATATGTTTGAATGTCTTAACTAAACTGGCTAGAATTAGGTTAAACAAAACTCATGCTAAATTAGTATGAGCTTGGGGGTTTTATCGGTAGTTCGAAAACGCTTTCAATTAAAAAATCATTTACTAAATTATTACTATATCATAAAAATTAAAAGTAAATTATGTCACTATCAGAATTCAAAGTGTTAAGCGGTCTACACAACGAGCTTTTTACAAGTGAAAGCTTCGACTGGCAACGACACCAAAAGTCAAACAATCGCCCGTAACATTTACATTAAAGCTCACTTTTCTTATTTTATTCAAACATTCACGACCCAAAGAAAATCTCGACCAATTTTTTTGGCATACATGGGAAATAATAAGGAAGATTTGTTTTTATATAAATACAAAACTGTCTTTATGAAAATATCAACACGACTGTCTACGATAGAAATAAAATATTTGGTTGGCTTCTATAACATTTCGATGGAACTTTCAATATAGTGATTTTTTATAATCCTCCACTATTACCATACTTGTAGACACCTGTCTCCTGGATCTATGGAGGTGGTTGTATAGCCTCTAAAACACATAATTTTGAATGTGAGTCTGATCCAAAGCAAGATTACAATAGTTTTGGCAAATGGTGTATTACTACATATTTACTTATCGTAAAAAAGTTAACATAATTTTCACACTATTAAAACAATCACTGCGTAACTTTTAATTTCCACATTTAAATAACATGTTAATTGCATCTAATGGCCGTTTAACGGGTACACGGCAGTTACATGATATCCAGATTTATGTTATATTTATTATCTTTTGATAAACTCCGATAATGTGATACCTAATATAAAGTTTTAAAAAAATAAAACTTTTGTGTTATTGAAGTTCTTTATTATTATTATGAAAACATAGAAAATCTGTTACATTTTTAGAGCAGTTGTAATATTGTAAATAGAAAAGTTAATATTATTCTAAGCTTTTAGGTAAATCTACAGGTAGTATTAGAATGAATGTTGTGATACTCATACAAAAATCATATCCCAGCTGCAAATAGCTCCAATATTATGACTTTATAGAATCCATTCTCACTATAATAATTGTATTAAAATATTTTACTTGTAAGGTAATTCGACCATTGATAATTCAATTTGTAAAATATTTCAAGGTATTCAGATCAGATATTTCGTGGAATTTCCTAAATAAAATTCACAGGTCTATGATATGTTGATATGGTATTTCAAAATAACTCAATTGGTATTTCGTTTTCCGGTGGGAGTTCCCGAGTCAGGAAATAATAGCATCATTGACATAACGTTGCAATAAACTGTTGTAATAGTTCCATATTATCAAAATACAAAACATCTATAATAATTAGCATAAGAAAAGTTAATAATACATATATAATTCCTTATTATATAAAAATCTATTAATAGATACGTCATATTGGGTAAAGGCCGTATAAATTCTCCTAGATTAGAATTCCACTCCTAACGACTTCAAAACATCTAACATATATTAAAAAAATCGTACTATAATTATCTATAAATGTCGAAGAGAGGATTGGTGAATTTCTTCGTGGAGTGATCGCGTGAAAAATATGATAAAATTTAGAATGGTCTACGCCATCTATATGCTTAAGTAAAGGCGCATTATCATGTTGTCGCGTATCGCCTGCATATTTAAACAGCGTATTTATTAGGTACATTATTATTCTATGTTGTTGACTTTTATGAGCAATCCTTACAAGTATTACGAAATTTCATTTTTCATTACTACCTAATATATTTTTTTGAAAATCAGTAAAATAAATTGACAAAACATATGCACAACATACATACTCATAACACACAGACATTCACTCGTACGTATGTTCTCAAATACGTATATTTACACAAAATTTTGAGGTGCTAAAAGTGACAATTTTTGTGACCCGGGTATCGGTTGAGGGAATTTTTAATAAGTACATATAAGTACGTAATAAGTACAGTCTCAACGAATCATTGTACAAAATTAAAGTGGTAGATAGCCCTCAGTGTCAGTGTGGACATCCCACTCAAGATCTTAACCACATTGTCTGGCAATGTGATGCCTATGATCAGGAG
Organism: Rhyacophila brunnea; assembly: GCF_057557595.1. Lineage (NCBI taxonomy): Eukaryota > Metazoa > Arthropoda > Insecta > Trichoptera > Rhyacophilidae > Rhyacophila > Rhyacophila brunnea. The sequence goes on along the minus strand of NW_028232837.1, from coordinate 35,425,250 downwards.
AGAGAAGTGTTATTGAATAAGTTGGGGAAATGCAGGTTATACCCTCCTTTTACGATTAATTCGTTCCTGGCAAAACCAAATATTTCAGTTATGAAAATTGTACATGAATTTCTCCAAAAATGTAACGTAAATGTCTAGTGTATAGTGTAACAAAAATGTAATTCTGTATCATTAGTAATGTAACTATTTATGCCTGTCGTTAAAAAAAAAATGTATGTATACTTTTGTAAACCATTGTAAAGCAGAATAGCCTTCCATTCAGAGAAGAGCTCAATTGCTTCCAAATAAAGAAAAAAAAAACAATGTACAGTAATACTTACCCAGGTGTTTAAATAGTCATCAGCGCATTTATTCTATACACAAAACTGCTGTCTTCAGCTATCGAGGGTAGTCTTGTGTATAGAATAGATGCGCAGGGCCTGTTTTGTCTACTTAACAGGACTTTCTTAATAAGACTGACTAATAGTAATGACTAAGGAGCGGATTTATATTCAACAAAAAACATGATTATATGCATGCACACATGCACTCAAAATCATTGAAATATGCAGTTAAAAATTGACATTTTTATGGAAAAATATTTTAAATACCCACTTCACCCAATATTACAGATAAAAAATCGAATAACAAATTAATAGCTAATCTTAAGCAATATATTACAATTTTCAAAATAGTCTGTTTACAAGTAGGTACGAATAATTGAACAAGAAATGCAAAATAAAAATGCAAACTATGGAAACTAAACACAACGTAAAAAAACAAAAACGACACACTTAACTATTCCTAAATATTATTTGCTGTTTTTTTGTCCGAAAAAATAAGTTACAATATTTTTTTCAATATTCTCTGGCATTAAAAATTCCGCATATCTGTCAGTATTTTGTTAATATGCGGAAAATGATCTCGCAAGCGGTGATAGCCCAAAATTTAAATAAGGGTGCCCGAGTTGACTTTTTCTGATAAATCAATGAAATGGACGAGGATGCCAATAAAAATGCAAGTGCATCTCTCCGATTTGTATAATTGCAAAAGTCCTAAAATATGCATATTTTATTAATGAAATATGCACGAATGTCTCAAATATGCTCTAACGTCTCAAATATGTTTTTATATGCACAATAAAATTTTATTTTTGGATTCTGCGTCTTTCGAATCGGATTTCTATGCGACTCCCATAGCTGTGCATATACCCTAACAAAACATGCACTAGCATATAAATCCGGGCCCTAGTAATAACCCAGTAGAAAATTTCATGCTAAACGGACTAAACCGGTCTTGATCTTTCCACAAAGAATAATTGATTGTTGAAATCATCAAAGTAAGTCATTTAGGTACTTAGGTCATACTAACCAAAAAAGTTACTTAATTTCTAGAAAAATGGACATAGGCCAAATTGAAATTTAACAGGCGACGTATATAAAACAAATGTAAACACTAATGCCATCCTCTCACTTGTGTAATGGCAATGGGAAATTGTTGGAATATAAAAACCAAACGATACGATCGTATGTTTTTATGTCTGGGGGGATCTTCCGAGGAATTCCTCTTTTCTTCTCTCGGCAGCACTTCGACGGGCACTTGAGGATTTTGGTTGAGTGCCCTTTGTTGTTTGCTAAAGACGGTTAAGTGATACTTGGCGACTACTTACAGTATATTAAGGACTTACCTGTTTTTGCATCGGTGGCATAAGACTTTGGCTAATTCATCCCCATACATACAAATTTCATCTCATGTTTTATCATGTATAAAAATGACGAAAGGGGCTGCTCGTGAGCCTAGTAGGTATATTAAATTTATTTGTAACATTTATTTTTCACTTGGTATTTTATCATAATATAATACACATTTTGCTCACATATTAACTTTTATCAATTTTGAGTAGGTACAAGAATTATGCTTGAGTAGGTATAATATTATGTCGTATTATTATTGTCAGTGCTACGAGATAGAGTGTAAATATATTTACAATTACTATGTGTTATATTTGAGGCTATTGGTTTCAAAATCTATTACCTCCGTTTTTTTGTCGTTGATATTTTTTTTTGATTATCGTTCTTTAAGTAGGTACTATTCATCTATCAAACCCCGACTACGTTTATTAGTAAATAAGTATTGAATCTGAGGTTTATGGCGGAGGCTGATCCCGGAGGGTACGGGCTCGAAACCCGATGGGTATAGTATTTTTTTCAAAAAGATTTTGGTACAAGTCGGTTTAAAGGAAGCCAGGCAGAAACTGCGCCAATTTTCATAGACAATTTTAGCAAAATTCATGAATTTAAAAATGAAAGCCTAACCTAAGCTTACTTAACATAACCTAACTTAACTTAATCTAACCGAACCTAACAAATAATCCAGTATATCGACTATTTTAAAAATTTGTTTGCCACAGACTTGCTGTAAACCGACGAGAATCAAGATTTTTTAGTTGTTATATATTATTAACAGAGGTATTTTCAAAATTATGTATTTTCAATAAAAAAAGTGACATTCTTAAATCTTATGAATTATTCGTTAAATAAGATAAAAAAGGTTTTGTTTCTTATTATATTAATAATATACTTTAGCAACTTTCCATTTATAATATAATAATTATTTGATGAATCAAGCTGATTCCATTCCTTTTGGTCCAGTGCATTTTAACTATTTAGTCGACTTAGCCAACCCGTATAGTCTCCCATTTATGTATTAAACTTTTGATGGGAGCAAGCTATTCCAGAAATATATAATTAATTTAAAAGGTTGCTCTGTCAAAGTGAATAAGGTACACAATACGTATTCATTTGTCAATATAAAATAATGATTCGGTAATAAAAAATAAAATATACATACTCTGGTACTATACATAAGCTTTATTTACCAGCTTTAATGATGGAACTGGCCATATTAAATTGTATCAGAAACACTGCGCTGTGATTGAAGTTAGCAAAAGGGTGGAAAGCGCGCGGGAAGAAGGCCGTTAACTTCCGGCGGAAATGAAGAAGGCTTTATTGAAAAAGCCGCTTGATCCCGCAGGAAGAGGAGAAAAGTTAAGTTTTGAAAGCTCAGCGTGCCAACAAGAGATAGGAAAAAGCTCCGAAAACAATAAGCAGTCTGCTCCCCGCGAGATCATTTGCCTGCTCGTGCGAGTATTATGCCTGCAGCTTGCAACTCAATCAGGACTAGGGTGATGAAACAACGTAATATACTTAAATCATAATTTAAGAAAAAACTTACTCAAAAATTCTTTATAATAATTATAGTCAATAAATATTCAAAATTATTACACTATTATAATTTTTTATTTCACTTTTTACAATTCAATATAAGAAAATACTGAACATACATAATTTTGAAAACACTTAGAGAGAATATATTATAACCAATAGAAAAAAACTTTTTGAATGTTACATTCTTAAATCTTGTGAAATTTAATATTCATTAAATAAAAAAAATAGTTTATAAAAATACGTTTATTAGACAAATGTTTTAATAGTTACAAAATAAATATCAAAATAGTGGCTATAGTTTTATAACGATGATTAAAATTAACCATTAAACGAATATAGTAAAATAATAATAAAAAAATATATTATTTACAAAGGTATTTTCAATATTTAAAAGAATTTACAGTGTTGATTTGTAATTAATATTATTATAATTGAACATACATAATTCTGAAAACACTTATGAGAAAATAATATAGCCATTAGAAAAAATCTTTTTCGAAAAAAGTAAGACACCCGGCAGAAATCGAACCTGCGTCTCGAGGGTATCGCGCCCTGGGCATAAGCACTATGCTACGACTGCCATGCTTAATTGCGAATTTTTTTAACTATTGGCTTTTTTAATACCTGCTCATAAGTTCTCTCCAAATTGAGTTACGGTAGGCGATCGGTTTTTGTATTCTAAATTAAAGTATTTATTACTTTAATTACTAACCGACGTCACGGATCACTCCAATATTTACTGTTGTAACTTACTTGAGCTTGCTAATAATTTTAATTAACTATTTCTTTTGTTCTCGAATAATTCACAAGATTTAAGAATATACCATTCTTATTGAAGCGTCTAGTTTCAAAAGCCCCTAAAACGGTTTTTGAAAAATTTTGAGTTAGATATATTGTATTTAGATGGATATTTTTGTTACATATAATATAATGGCCAAAAACTTTAAAAATCGCCAAAGAGCATCAATACGTATGATCAAAAATTGGGGTAAATTTCAAAACCCGCTAAAATGAATGAGTGTACTTTTCAAATACACTTAAAATGGAATGCCAAAATACTCTTTGGAATGTCACAAATTAAAAAATAAATACAAAGTTCACAGATTTAATAGATATGATTTTTTCTCATTTTTCTCAAAACTGCCTAAAATCGTATTACGAGCTTTTCAAACTAGGCGCTTCAATTATTGAACATACATCATTCTGAAAACACTCATGAGAGAGTACTTATTATTGTCTTTTTCACATACACGTTACTGTTATATTTCAAGAGTATGCTACTCGTACATTGATAAAAGACGTATTGATATATTGTACTTACAATAATATAATAATTGCTCTATAATACTGCATCATAATATGTGATTAAATGTGACGTGATTAAATTTAGGACTTCGTCCCTTTATATTAAATACTTTCTATGTGGTGATTTTGACGAAATTTTCTCCACCATATGTATTATACCATCACCTGTGGAAAGTTTAAATAAAAAATTAAATCACCAAATAAAATCGATATTAAATTAATACTATGTGAGAGCATCCAAAATCATGCACTGTAATTATTAATCCCATGTGTGCGTCCGCCGCAATATAGATCAGTAAATAATCGTATATGAACACGGCATGTTTGTTTACACATGATTCAACGTATTCAACACGGTGCATATAGAATCAATCCTATGGGATAAAAGCTATGATGTTGCCATTTAATAATAAATATATTTAAAAAAATATGATTATTAAATTTTGATTTATGATTTGGATCTACAAAAAATGTTTGCAATTAACAGTTTTTTTCGATTATCTCAGAATATGACTCAAACCATATAGGAGGTATTTAAAATACAGCAAAGTCTTGCTATTTGAGGTAATTTTAATTTATTACAAACAATATAACTTGTCCATGCCAATTCAATAATTTAATTTTAAAATCCTACATAAACAAATACGACATAACAATAATTGTAAACCATCATCGAATATAAAATCGTGTGCGAGCTTTCTATCGAGATAATAATTTAATAATATATCAAGTCTCGAACTTATGAATCATTCTAAAATATTATGTTTCATTTTTATTATATACTTACATTTCAAAATAATCTTTGCCGTTTAAAAATGTATGTCATTATAATAATTGTTAGTCAATAAGGATTTAAAATGATGATTTATCAGAGTAATAATAAAAGCTTATTTGTTGATAATTATATTAATATTATTATAATATATTATACTTATCGCAAAATGTTAGGCCGCGAGTTCGAACTAAACGAAATTATATCCTTGCCCTACTTCTTGTTTTACTTAAAGATTGTTTTCATAGATGTATCAAGAAGTTCAATATCTGATAATATAAAGAATGTACCCATCGATTGTATTATGTGAGAAGAGAGGATTTCTCCGAATTGTACTACCAGCATTACCTGTTAGCACTGTTACCCATTAGGCAATTAGTTAAGTAGATTTGTGAACTGTATAATCTGGTGTATGCGCTTATAGATTCTAATTAAAGGTTTACCTTCTCATAAAACTAGTATAATCAAATAATAATACAAGCTTTATCATAGATACTAACTACTTTCTATCGTTTTGGCAGAAAAAATGTATACTATAATATATATATCTACATCCCGAATAGTTATGTTTTTAATGTTGGTTTATTTTTTAATGTATTAAACAGCTGTTGACTTAATAATTTCTTGTACTGCGTTTCACCAATGAATAAAATAAAGAAAAATTAATATTGATTCAGCTGTTGAAAGTGACCTGCCACGCGAATCATACCTTTCATTGTTTTATGAACTTATTGTAAATAAATTCATTATTTTAATAAAAAAAATGTGTTTTTATAAAGAAAAAACAGTTTGTAGTGATAAATATTAAAATATTTAATAATTATTTTAATACAGGGATCATTTACCAACAGCTAAAATAAAAAAAACATATTATATTCATATTTCACGTTATTTTAGTAACATTGTGATGAGTTAAATTAGTATGTACATAATTTGATCTCTCATTAAATACCTATTATTTTATCATCATCAGGCGGGGTTGATCCACTGCTGGATGAAGGCATCATATAGCTTTTACCACTCAATTCTGTCCTTTTTTTTTGCTGCAACGTATATCCACCGAACTTTATAAGTTCGTCTATCTAGCAGGTTTAGAGTGTCTTTGTGGTCGTTTAGTTTCTCTTAGATATCACTGTATAAAGGTGCTTATAATTTGGTCATTGTTAGGGAAATTTAAACTTTACTTAAATCTAATCTTAATACTAAACATATATCTAGGCTATAATTATTATTTAAAATAAAAATGGAATATTGTGCTTGTCTAATTGGCAACAATTAAATAATTTTTAGTCGTACGAAAAAATATTGTAGAATATTATTTTATTTATTTAATGCATTTATGATTTTAAAGTTATCTAATATTTTCACAGTTATCTAATATTAATACAGTTCCCATTAACTTCTTACTTACTAATTTTATCATTTTGTAGAGAAGGAAATGTAGAATCATATTCAATACCTATGTCAAAAATTATGACCCCCACATCCTAAAGCGGGCCCCGAGGCTAGGATCTTTGGCGGGCCCCCCTACCTATCGCTAAGGATAAAGGCAATGTGACGCTCTACAGTAGCGTTTTCCAAATGGTGTACGCGGTAAAATTAATGTGTGTATTTAGTGTTTTTTTGTATATTTTATTACATTCATTTGAATTATGGAGTTGTCGAGTATTGATACACAATTCAAAATTATATCGTATTACCATATAATTTAAAATAAAAATATTATTAAAGGTAAATTTTACTATTAAAGCAAATTATTTGTGATGTGTGTTTATCTCACTTATCTGATCGATTCGCTTCGCCGAGCCCCCAGGCTAGAGCCCTGTCAGCCCCCCCTTGTGAGGGCCATGTCAAAAATAGTGAAAATCAAGTTATCTAGTTGTAGTATTGAGGTGACGATAATATGATTTATTATTAATGTATTACCGTATATTAAATAATATGCGATATATAAAACTACAATACTGTCACTTGGGTATTTGAATGAATTGTATAGATACGTATAATAATGAATTTCGCTAGTATAATGGTAACGTTGTTTAATGAAAAGATATCTATACATAGAATCCAGAAGTTTTACCCGGAATAACTTGGAAAGTTTTTGACAAAACCACATATCGGATGTGTACCAAATGACCTCATCAGTGTCGAATTTCCTTTCGCGTCCCATTTTCAAAATGTCTGCCTTAGATTAATGTTTTTAAATTAACCCAGACCCAGTAGGCTGACATGATACACAGCACTGTTACGGAATTAAGTACGAACAACGTATAACATTTTACGAAAAATAAACGAGGGTATACAAAAGGGCTAAAAATATACCGGTTTTATTTAATATCAGAATTTCATTGAACACTGGTGGTCTTTTGGCCATTATTCTTCTCTTATCGGAGATAACCCATCATCAGGATGATCTTTGCTTTATCGTCTGCTATCTATTACAGTACTCGTACCAATTGCGGAGGTTCTTAATCCATCCAAAGTGGCGTCGTTCTCTGATAAGTTGTCCGTTCATCTTTTCTTGGATAACGAGTTGGGAATGCTTACTATCGTCACGGCCCCCCATTATAGGGAGGGGGCTGACAAGGCTATAGCTTGGGGGCGCAGGATCACGGGGAGCCCGGCGTGGCAGGTTTCTCCATATAACTGAGATCATCACAAATTTGCTCTAACAGTAAAAAAAAGTCGCTTGCGACGCTATATTACTTCGACGTCATTCATTTTTTAAATATAATAATGTAATTGTAGGATGTAATTTTTGATTTTTGTATGTTGATACCCAGAAACTCCACAATTCAATAGTAGAAACATTAAAAATACAACAAATCGCAAAAAATAAACTGAATGCCCTTAATTTTACCTTATACACCATTTAATTTTACTGCCTTTAAGCTTAGCGATAGGTAAGGGGTGCCATTAAAGATCCTAGCCCGAGGGCCTGCTTCAGGACGTGGGAGCAATGACTGTTGTCCTTATATAATGTGGCTGAGGTACTGTCGTTTTTATAGTTTTGATACTAGGCAAAATTGTCGGTTCTTTCTTATTCATTTTAGGACGCCAATTTGTCATTTCAATGAGTTTTCAAGATACGTCAAATTTCGAAAGCCTTAGCTCTCCGTGATATCTTCTAGTTTAGCGTTGATACAAAACAACGAACCAAATGGATTTGTACATCTTAGTCTCGATTGCTAAGGGAGCATCTCATTATGAGAAAAGCTATCCTCTCTGTCTCAAAACTAGTTTTTATTTTTTGATCAATATTCCTAAATATTCGGTCACTCTCGTTTCATAAAAATCGAATAATGTTATAGCTCGACCATTGTTCGCCATCGTTGAAAATGAAAGATTTTTAGTTACACACTTCACTGCTACCACTTGGTGGAAAATGGTTGCGAGACTTTGTATCATGCGATAATACTCGCGCGAGTCGCGCGTTCAATTGTTTTACCGTTAATTAAAGAAAACTTGGGTTTGGTATCGTTATGAATCTCTTACCCATTAAATACCGAAACATAAACCAATAATATAATTCTTAATTAATTTTTTTTTTCAATAATAATTATAAAAGAATATTAAATAACCAATGTAAACATTTTTTCCAATCACAGAGTCAATGACTTATTATAATTTTAACCATGTGTTTATATTAATCTTGCAGAACCTTGGTTGGGAATTGCTAAATAATAATAACACATTTCTTTTATTTTGTTAACTGTCAATTCATGGTGGAACTGCATTGTATTGTTGTTTTTATTTAATAAAACGCATTTTTTTTGTAGTACTTATTCCACTTTTAATCAATAGATTAGGACCGGTTTCGTCCGCCTCAGAGGGACATTTTCAACTGAATACATTTTTTTAAAACAATATTTATCAAACAAAATCCAAAGCGATAGAAGTATTGGACGGATAATTATTTATGTACCTATTGTTATATTATATCTATCGCTTTGAATTTTGTTTGATAAATATTGTTTTAAAAAATGTATTCAGTTGAAAATGTCCCTCTGAGGCGGACGAAACCGGTCCTAATCTATTGATTAAACGTGCAATAAGTACTATAAAAAATGCGTTTTATTAAATAAAAACAAAAATAGCACCTTTAGCATATAGTGGTCTATATCATTTTAGATATTTTCATTTAAAATACAAAAGCCGATCGGCAATAATTGCTCAATTCAGAAAGCGCTTCAGAGAGTACTATTAAGAGCCATAAGGTAAAATATGTCGTAATTAAGTATAGTACCTTTAGCATAGTGGTCTATGTGCGTGGGCGCGAAACCCGAGAGATGCAGGTTCGATTCCTGCGGAGTGTCTTACTTTTTTTTAATGATTTTTTCTATTGGTTACAATATATTATTTTCTCATAAGTGTATTAAAAAATACGTACGCTAGATAATCTTACGTTGTTATATAATATATATATATTGGAGATCTACAGTGTTATAAGCAGAATCCCGGTGTAGCGTGGAAAGCTCCGGGAAAGCTTTTTTGTTCCGGCTTGCAATCCCTAGATTTCAGAACATGATATGGCGTTTTCTCGTTTATAATATAAAGAAAAGGAAACGATGTTCTTTAAGCTATGCAGATAAAATGTACAGCTTAATTCCCAGCGGCCATGAAAATAAGTTAAACGCGTCTAGACTTCCAATCTGTTGAGACGATTTTATTATACGTACTTAGGTGAATAAATATTTTCATACTTATCTAAAATAAACTAAGTGGACAAAGAGGTGCCAAGCGTAATTTACAATTATATATTAGTTATAATATCTGGCATTTGGTTAAATTATATTGAAATATTGTGTAGTACATTTTCTTTTAAATGTATTATTTTGTATCTCAAATATTCGAATAATTTATATTTACTCTTATATTTATGTCGTAAAATTAGACAGTACCTACTATAGATATTTTTTTAATTATATATATCTAATATCGTTAATCATAATAATACTATTATTATATGATTTATTAGTTTGAATATTGTATATTATAATTATAAATATAACATAATAGTTGTACGAAAGATTAACTAAGTACCTACTCACTCTGTAACTATAAAGTCCACCACAAATATATAAAATATATTTGTTATATATAAAATTCGATTGCATATTATCTACATTAATTTAGTCTGAGATTTTTCAAAAATATATAATACCTATCAGTTCTTAGAATCTTAACATTCTTTTTACTGAAAACAAACTGTAACATATTATTATATTGTGAATTACATAATAAATAATTACAAGATAAAAAGAACTTTTTATATACAACGTTTTTAAATTTTCTGTTGAATCATATAAACTTGACTTGACTAGCTTAAGCGATCAAAAAAAATTGTATTTGATAGAAATAATACTGAAATGTCATTTCGACACTCATATTGATTTCCATAGTAACGCACGTATATATTAATAATTTATTTGTTAGGACCCTAGCAACCAATAATAGTGGATTGGATTACGGATTTCTTCCGAAATAACTTTTCATAAAAAACAGAATTAACTGAAAATGAATTCAATTCTACTTAAAGATAGCCAAAAGTATTTAAAAAATGCATTGGCATCGTGTTCTGATATATTCTAAAAGTTTCAAATGTCTAGCTAGTCGGGAAGTTAGTTAAAAATCGATTGCAAGATTTGTACCGGACAAACAACCACCGGACAAAATAATAGAATACGACCTAGTAAAAACGTTGTAATAATAAAAGATCATACTTACATAATTTTGAAAATATTCTGCGAAATAGAATAGAAAAAATATGACACCAAGCAGGATTATATACAGGAGGTCATAGTTTTTTTCAAAAAAGATTTTTTCTATTGGTTATACACAGAAATGTTTTGAAAATTATGTATGTTCAATAAAAAGAATATAACATTTTTAAATCTTGTGAATTATTCGTTTGAATAAAAAATACCTAGTTAATTAAATAATAAAAGAGTAACACAGAATAAGTGTAAAATGAAACGATCTATGTACATTTTATGATGTATAAACCAATAAACTATTAAATAATATAATACCAACCGAGACAATAAACAACAAAAAGAAAACAATGATAATTAACTATATTCATTATCTGTGTGTATTTGCGATTGGTGAGTGCGCATAGTGCCTGAAGATGCTGAAAGGCGAAACCCAGCTTGCAATAAATGACTCTAATGTAATAGTATTAAACTCAAATCAATAAGAATTTAAAGTAATAATTATAATTATAAAATATTACATTCTTTGATATTGAATAAAAAAATAATAAATTCACTTACAATATAATATTCTTCGTAATAATGTAATATATGATGGTATAAAATATACTCTAAACGTATATTATTATTTACTTATCATAAACAATTAAGTTTTATTTCAAATAAATAGTTATTAGTTTGGTAAGTATTTACTTAGTGATAATTTCTGTACCTAACAGTCTGAAAATAAACAGGCATTATTAATACAAATATCAAGTGCGACATTTCTACTTTAATCACCATCAGTTAACGTACTTTATACGATTTCGTACAAGTGTTTGAAATAATGTATTCTTCGACTTATTGGAAAGCGTATATTATACTAACACCTAAACGCTTTTCTCGTATTACATACATTGCAAAATTCCACCCTTCTGTGTGAGTTGTAATCGACTTAGCTTTCGCTCAAAAAGACACTCACAATGAAACGGAAATTAAGAAATTTAATAGAAATTTGCAATGGAAACGTTCTTTTGTATTCTTAGTATAATAGGTAAGTCTATTTTTCTATTCATGGTCTCACTAAGTTGCACCATATTTTTACTTCAATTAGGTACTTTGAAATAAGTGTGATTTTCAGAAATAATAATAATATTCTAAAAAAATATCTATGGTTACTTTATTTATATATTTTAATTATGATAAGAACTAGCTTTATCCAACAATATCAGTGATTCTCATCAAGGATTCTGCAAGACTTGGGAAGGGTTATTTATTTATTGTTGTTTTTTTTTTCATTCTACTTCAGTCATGTCCGTCTCTGATCTGGAGCATATGGAAACCACACGACGCCTCCAAGAACCCCTTTTGCTATCTAGTATTTTTGCGTCATGCCATTATTCTGTAGCTCTGTCGTATATTTACTCTATATATAGTATTTAACGGCCTTCCAGATCATAGGAATCCAGTTAGCTTGAAAAATCAGGTTGAAGTTCTCTTTTGGTATCTTTAGCACGTAGGCGAGCCAGTCGGTTCTTCACTCTCAGCGTAATGAGAGGCTACTTGGTTCGTTCTCTATCTTCTCGTTTTTCCACAACAGCACACTCAGTATACATTACAAACATTCTGAACTCAGTATAGAGTTTCTCTGAGCCTTCGTAAGGTGAGATGTTTTGCTACCGTAAAACAGCACCGCTAGAATACAAGCGTAGATTAGGCAGCATTCAATGTCGCCTGTTCGAACAACTCTACACAAAACCCACAACATTAGAATTTACAGAATATAATATTATCAAAGAATTCTCCAAAAAAAAGACTAGTGATCACTGGCAGTATAATTCCGTATATCAAAGATATAAGCGGATTAATATATTAATGTCATAATTTCTATATACCACATATATATTTTATGATAGAAGAAATAATTTTAACCGATAATTTTCCTTATATTACACTAGGAATGGGGTGACGTTTACATATCTTATCAACTGTAGAATTAGTAATATTATTGTACATCCATTATAAACAATTGCTTAATTATTATATTAGTTTTGAAAAATGATTACTTTACACATGGGAAAGATTCACCAATTCGCGGTTTTTCAGAATTTTTCAATGTGAAAATAAAACTAAGCTTGTCAAAATACCGATGAGTAAATATTAGCCTCATAAGGTTAACTATTTCAGAACCTCTATATTAAGAGAACTAGAATTTATTAATAGTGATGTGATCCTGGATTTTATTACAATATGTACCGCATTGAAACAAATAATTAAATTCTCTATATTTTCAAATTAATACACGCACTATCGAAATGCAATTTATTGATCTACTTAAAATGCAAAAAGTTATGGAACTCCAATCTATACACTCTATAAAATCTGAAGAAAAAATGCAACCTGATTTCAAAATGTAAGTGCTCTGCTATTAAATATTTACGTACTATAATCACAACAATTTTGAGCTATTTTTCCTCGTCATGTCTCCATGCTGTCAAACCTACTTCCGCTCCCTATCCACATCAAGTAAATGCATATATTCTGACCATGTCCGATTCTAATAGAATCATATTATGGACCTCCACAGAGTGGAGGTTTGTATGAACAAATTTTGTTTTTACGAGAAATGGATGTCAGCCACTTGCTCAACCTATTAGGTTCATACTCTGACTAATACACAAATTGAAAAACAATATGTATACTAGCCAGACCCAAGATTCGAACCTGGGACCCACGACGCTATATGCCGACGCCTAAGCCGCTAATTGATTTTTTTTAATTTAACACATAATTCACAAGATTTAAAAATGTAACATTCTAATTATTAAACATAGGTACATAAATTTGAAAACACTTCTGAGAAAATACATTATAACCAATAGAAAAAACCTTTTTGAAAAACACGCACCACGAATCGAACCTGCATCTCTCGGTTATCGCGCCCACGCACATGATCCACTATGCTAAAGGAATCATACTTAATTACGAAAAGTTTTAACCATTGGCCTTTTAATACTCACTGAAGCGCTTTCCAAATTGTGCTACTATCTGGCGATCGGCTTTTGCTATCGCTCTTGACATGTATAGAAATCTAAATCGTTCTGCTTCCTATAAATGTTTGGTATAAATTATTTGTCAAAAGATTAACGACCACAACCTTATTATAATACCCCAGGTATACACAGTAACACCCACGATGGCCGCGTGGCTTAAGCGCCGGTCTATAGTATCGAGGGTCCCAGGTTCGAATCCTGGGTCTGGCAGGTACACATATTGTTTTTCAATTTGTGTATGAGTCAGAGTATGGACCTAATAGGTCGAGCAAGTGGCTTACATTCATTTCTCGTAAAAATAAAATCTGTTAATACAAACCTCCACTCTTTGGAGGCCCATATAGTCCTATTAGGACCGAATATGGTCAACAAATAAAAATACACAGTATTAGAAAAACTATTTTAGTAACTTTTTTACCAAATATTCATGTAATTCTAATTTCAATCTAAATACATTTTTGTATAGTTTTTAATTATGATAATACAATGGCTCTTTTAATTTTTCCATAAAATAGTTTATTCTGTGAAAGTGTGGCTTAAAAGATCGTCGCAACTTTTCCACCCTTGTCACCAAACAACGCTGTATTTAATTTTTGTATCTTGTTTTTTTGTGGAATTTCCCGCTTCATTTTCTTTATCTATGGAGATTTATCAAGTATTATGGAACGACAATGGGATTTTGTTTGTGACATTTCATTTATCAGATTTTTTATATCTTGATTTCACGGATTCTTGAAAGTTTTTGTGTGCATAGATTATACTTACTCCTTCTTCGCTGGATAATGGATATCGCATTCTTAATATTATTTCATAATATTTCACAACACAATTGTCTGTTTTGATTAATATTATGGCTTATTATTATTTCGAAATAAAGTAATTTTATTGTACAATGGACCAAAAGGCGCCAAATAAATTGTCAGACTAGCGGTCATCCACGATTTCATTCGTGTGAAATACGGAAATAATAAGTAGACACTGTCACCTCCTGTCAAACTTACACCCAACAGCGAGGTACAAAAACAATGTTGCCGAATATTTTGTCAATGGTGTATTAAAAAAAAGGCGGCTCTCGTGGTGCAGTGGGTAAGGCGCTGGCCTTCTACCCGAGTTCTGTGTTCGATTCCCGGCCATGACAAAAAACATTTATGTGTTTTTCTCAAAGCCTGGGTGAGAAAAAAATACGATGCCCGACGGGTTTTGAACCTGTATCTGCTGGATTCGCGCCAGTATGTTGTACCAATTAAACTACGGGCGCCATAGATAATTACGGTGATTTTAACTAGTAGTTGTTACATGAAATGCTTATTGAATTTCGTTATAAGGTTGGCTATCGGTTTTAGTATAGTACGATAGCCGCACGGCTTAAGCGTCGGTTCAGCCTATAGCGTCGTTGGTCCGAGGTTCAAATCCTAGGTCTGATAAGTACACATATTGTTTTTCAATTTGTATGGACCTAATAAGTTGAGCAAGTTTCATCCATTTTTCGTAAAAATAAAAAATCTTTTTCACAAAGCTTCACTCTGTGGAGGCCCATATTATGATCTTATTAGGATCGGACATGGTCGGAATAAAATATAAATCTAAGTAGGTATATAATATTATCGTTGTAATTATGTAAGGCGCCCGTAGTTTAATTGGTAAAGCACACTGGCGCGAATCCAGCAGATAGTCCTGTCGGGTGTCGTATTTTTATTTCCAAAAACGATTTTTTCAAGTGTGTATATGCATGAGATATTTTCAAATTATGTATATTCAGATTAAGATAGATTTTTTTTATATAATAAAAAATATTTCAGATAATAAATTGAAGATTATAGTATCAAAATTTGGTCTGTCTCGTAATCGACCCCTATTCATATTACTATGAGTCCGCTCGAAAATGTTTAGACCCCCAGAGAAGACACCCTCAAATGGGGACAATTTGGGAGTTTGACAACAGCTCATACCTAAATTTCGTTGTAAATATTATTGCCGCACAATTTATTTGATTTCTATGTGCTTGCTTCTCACGTCGCGTATCATCCCATATTAGTCTTGTATGTACGTTATTTACAAAAAGTATACTTTGAAGCACCGAGATTGAGACATAATTAAAAGTTGATTGAAAAGTTACGAATGAAATTTGAGCCATACTTACACCACCATTTTCTAACATTCTCCGAGATCAAAATGGTTACATTTAATTTTTACGTAACAATATGATGTTAAATTGGGTGAAACCGTCAGGCCGAATGGAAGAAAAACATTAAATTCAAGTATAATGGAATTTTCTTAAAAAGGCTTTTTGCCAGAACGGTAATTTGTAAAAATTTTAAAACAAAATACCAGCATTTCATTATTTGTGACACGACAATAATTTCGTCTAAATCTTAGCCGGCTCTCACATCAACGCTCATCTCGCCTGCAACGTGTTGTTCATTATTCACAAAACAAATGTTCCCAAATGGAGCTCCGCAGATTGGTCGAATGTGACTTTTTAGTTTGAAGAATTCATCTATTATCAATTGCAATCGACAAGTTGCATGCTTTTCGAGCTTTGAATCGAAGACGCCAGGTCGCATACAAACACCCACGAATTGGTCATTACTATACCTATACCGGCTCGCCGATCGCCGCATCCGAATATCTATACGTTTCAAATACTACATGCGACTGTCGCTAGGTAGATGTGCGCGATCTTTTTATTGTCACTTTACTATTAAGACCTCGTAAGTCCGATATTATGGAAAAATGAAGATTGGTCGACAAAATTTAAACAAAAAAAATTTTCAAAACCTCGGTTCTCTAGAGTCTAGACTAGTATGCTGTCCATCAGTTATCGACAAATTTTAAAAACTCATAGGTCTCGTTTCAAACATGGAATTAAAACCTCGTACTTCACAACCAGTGTTAGCAGATTCACCGATTAGAGAGGTGTATAAATATTGTTTTTATTACGTTTTTTCCTACCCCTCAACTTTCTTCTTAAACAGACTTACGAGGTTTTAATAATAAGGTGACGATATGCAACACCGGATCGTCGTTCTTGGAATATAAGATTTATGGCTGTGTGGCAGACGAGGCGAGTTCAGATGTAAGAGCCTGCTTGGGTAGTTACAGAACTTTAATTAAACCTTTCTAATACTATACCTACTCAAAATATTACCAACGCAGGAAAATGAATTTATGTCAAAAGGGTCATTATTTTACCACGTTTTTCTAAGCTCGTATTCTTGTTTATCCGGTAGTTGTTTATCCAGTACAAATCTTGCAATATATTTTTAACTAACTTCCTGAGTTCCAAACTTTTAGAATATATCAGAACACGATGCTTATGCATTCTTTTAATACTTTTAGCCATCTTTAAGTAGAATTGAATTCATTTTAGTTAATTCTGTTTTGTATGAAAAGTTATTTCGGAAGAAATCCGTAATCGGTTGCTAAGGGGGTGGTCCTAGCAACTAAATTATTAATATATACGTGCGTTACTATGGAAATCGAAATGAAATATTCTATATTTGCTTGTTTGTTTGTTGCAAAATAGCAAAAAAATGATTTGTAGACAATTGCCTTATTTGTCCTAAATTATTAATACATAAAATTGTCAAGTTTATATGATTCAAAAGAAAATTTAAAAACGTGGTATATAAAAAGTTCTTTTTATCTTGTAATTATTTCAATAAACAGCGTATTGTACATCCAAACTAAATGTTTTTATTTATATCTGTGTGAAATAATATATTAATACAAGGATTAGTTATCAAATAAAACGTCGATTTTTTCATGGTGACTGCACCTCGGATGTCTTTATGATAAAAAGGTGGAAGGCCAGCAATAAATAAGAAAGAGCCTACTTACCACCCTTCTCGCCACACCTCTCCCCCTCCCCGCATATATAAATTCGCGATTTTCAAATTGGATTTCGATTTTATGGATTTAAGACTCGTTTTTTTGAAATCGAAATTTTTCAAAGCTCGCAATATATCAAGTTGGAAATCATCTCGAATGGGAAAGTCGTCATGTTGATAATGGTGTAAATAAAATGAAATATAATAAAAATACGCATTTATATTGATAATTACGTCTCCGAAATGCCTCCAAAGAGTTTTGCAATTCTTTGACCACATAGCCAGAAAGAAGCTCAGTAATTTCAATGATCAATACTGATGCAGCATAGTCGTCAGCGTGATGGTCCGCTGACGACCATCCTCCATCCGTATTGATCTGGCAAAAGACGATGCGTGCCTTTCGATACCTTCAGCTACGTGGAATAAAGAATGCAAAGATTGATGGAGAGGCATTTGAAAGAAGTTATGATCGTCAATAGAAAGGGATACGAAATCGGTGAAGATATACATAATATTTATGAATTATAATTTTAAAAAAAAACACAGAAAACTGGTCACATATAAATTGTATCACCGTAGCACAGTTTGTAGTGAGTTTTCTTATCGGAAAGAGATTCCAATTCCAAAAAAGTCCAATTTTATTAGATTCAATATGAACATTTATTCAACTTTCATAGCTGATTTTGACAATATTTATGATTTCAAGTATGAAAGCTTTACCTAACCTAATCTAACCTAACCTAACAGATAATTTTGTATATTAGCTATTTTGAAAATTTGTTTGCTGCTGGCTTCCTGTAAATGTAAACCGACAAGAACCCTGTTTTATTTAGACATGAATTTTATGTCAGTACTATACGACCCAAAGAGGTTGGACGGTCTTTAATTTACGGCCATAATATATTTCCGATACAACATTTCACGGTGTGATGCGGCGAACTGCATGCGTACAAATTTCCGGAAAAATAGGTATCTGAATCTAAATAAACACGACAGTCAGTCAAACCAGATTTCTTAGATTGGATTTTGAGTATTTAAGGGCGGACGTGCTCAGCGTGGGTCAAAATGGAGCTTTTTTTCTATTTTCGAAGCATGATCCTGGACACACCTTAAACGTTGTAGATAATCTACTTATATAATTTTGAAGCGTTATTATCCTTTATATTTATTTTAAACATTTGATGACTGCATAAAGTATTTTTATTACATAAAATAGTATTCTTTTAAACCTCTTGCTCTAATGTTTTAGAATTTAGTCATATTTCAGTACGTCCATGTGAAGTGGTGTTAAGATCTTTTATATTTATTAATTTGCAATTGCAATGCAGTCATCAAATGTTTAAAATAAATATTAAATAACTAATTTTACCACGTGGCCACAAAGTTTTTTGTTAACAAAGAAATTTACCTGGTGTAATAATATAACACTGTGTCACTAGAAATGCTGAACTTTACTTTAAATTAAACTTGGTTTGTTCATAATATGAATACTATCGACCGAAGGTACTTGATGGAATTTGAATTGAAATTCTATGGATTTAAGTTTTGTACTATGCCATTTGAGTAACAGTAGTACAAAACTTAATTAGAATTGGTTTGTTTAGTTAAAATGACTATTCGAACTAAAATAATGCAACAGATTAAAATCTCACTGACGTATTAGCATGTTAACATTTATTTTCTTAATCTAGTAAGTTTTACTAAATATAATTCCATAATAATATTATGAATATTGGTTTTTAATATCTTGTTATTTCAATTGTCATATCATTCGTAATTTAACTCTTTTACAAAGTGAATACGTGTATTAATTAAGGCGCTAAGTACCAAAATAATAAAAACTGACATATTTACAGAAAAATGTTCTACATACCAACGCCATTAACTTCAACCATAGTCTAAGTGCCTCAAGCAAGTCAAAAAAATACAGCAAAATAATTAAACCTGTCGACGTTGTAAGTCCGTTGGCGTGTTTTATTTATAATGGTGTAAGTAGCACTGCAGTGGTCAACGGCATTCAATATAAAATAGCTGACGATGGTGTGTTGACACTTGCGAGTTCTTAATACCTAAAATTATAGAAGCTGCCGTGATTGCTTCACACTGTAAAACTACATTTTTCAAAAGGTCTGCTTCATGAAATTTTACTGCAATGACTCGGTATTTTGTAACTACAGGCAATACTACTTTTTGGTACTTAGAGCCTTATTTAATACACGTATTCAAGTAGTCTTGACTAAAAAATTCATGTTCATAAAATGATGTCGATAAAGTGGATTGATATAAATTTTATGACAGTATAATATTACCTATATTAGAAAAGGTTGTAGTCAAAACAAAATTCGATATAGAAACAATAAACATTTTTTTCTTTATGTTTTGTGCGTAGGTATACTTTTTCGACGAATGAAGAAAGTCTCGTATCAAAACTTTTGTTGCGCCAAGACATGTTTTCCCGCTCGTATGTTTGTCCGCGGTTTTTTCTCCTCTTGATAGAACGAGTTTTTTTGCGAGGGAAAACCAAAAAAAAACTAACGATGTCATTAATACCTCCTCGAGACAGAAGAAAAAACAAAATGAGTACCTAACTAATGAACGAAAACTTTAGCCGAAACAGCCAGGGCCGTTTCTAGTATATGCGAGGCCTAAGCATATCTATGTATAAAACACCTACATGTTACTATTCAATAAATCTACAATACTATTAAAATAAAATTAAAACCTAAGGCTCATTAATTATCAGCTATATTACTGGTTGAGCCATTTTTATTCGCATTTATTCCTTATTTCCCCACCCACCTCCAAATTCCTTGGTATTGTCATAAGACCACGCATGTGCCGATGTATGCCGCATGTACAAGACCATAACTCCGGTCATAATTCTAGCGAAAATGCAAGAGACATTCGGTTAGATCGATACAGCGGTTGCGTGCGGGTTTCTAATGGCTTTCCGACGCTTAGTGATTGACTTAATAATACAGACTGATTCAGTAGTAGTTCGTCAGTGTGACCGTCGGATACGTCTGAATACCTGGAAAGCCGTGATACCGGCTATCATTATTCATACAACCTGCCATCATCATTCATATATCATTATCATCCATAAACTGTGTACCGTCAAGTGCCACGCACCGGGTGACCTAAAACAAACAATAACGCGCGAGTGACAGTGCAACCAGACCACGGAGCCATTATAAATCATCATAAAGGTCAGTGTCTGGCATTTTGTTAAATCGCCCCCACCCCTAGATCCGGAATTCACATCATTCTTAAAATAATACAGTCCACTGCTAATACAAGTATACCACCACTAATTACTATTAAAAAAAAAAGTTGCAGTAGCATTTATAACTCTTTTGATCCATCGTTTATATTGTATATTTGGCGGTAGGTGAAGGTGGAGGAGATAGAACGTCGTTGTTGCGTGAATGTTTGAAGAGGCATTTATTGGTCGTTACAAGAATACACTGAATACAATAATAACGACAAAAACGTGAGGTATAGTCACGGATAATGATGTACTGGTGAGATCGATGTGATCAATAGATTGATTATATTAAGGAACTGAGAGGCTTGATTCGAGTAGAGTGACGGTTAACTATGTTGAGTGAAGAACTCGTGACAACATTAGTGCGCCTCGTGATGGACTCGATGAGTTGAGTGAGGATTCATGTTTTTTCCTTCCAATGTATAAAAATGCTGTACATATATTTCAAAAGATATTGTCGCAATTATAAAATCAAAACAGACCCTACTGATCTAGTTATGGTTGAAAAAATGCTGATAAATATTATTGCTCTATTATTGTATTTTGACAACCAATACATATTGAAGTTTGTAACTCATTTAATGCCAAGTGGTATGATTGCTGCAGATATACGTGAACTTTAATAGGGAAAACTTCCTGAAATCGTCATAAAAATATAGTTATTCATACATTCTTTAGCTATTTCTTTGGTTGTTAGATATATTATAAGAAATATTTCACTACCATTATACGAGTAATTACTATCTCCTACCATCAAAGCATTAAATTTGGACAAAACAATTTTTGAATTTGGAAATCCAATTATTTCAAATAACATATTTTATTATTAATTTTATTGGTTTTAATTAACCTTAGCCATGAAACTAAAAAGATTTTAGGTACTCATCTAACATCTAAAAATAACATAATATGTATATCAAACAATTCACCTTATAAACTTCAATAATTTCTCCTTATACAGATAAATTATAAATTTATCACCTTATTCTTATTCTTTTTCGTAAATTTTGGTACACATAACTCAAATTTAATCCTGACTATTTATATTTTAAAATACAGATCACAAGCATTTTTAATAAAAAATAAGCTGCGGTAAAATCTGTTTAAGCAGTTAGCCGTTTTTATTAACAAAATTTACTTAAAACAAAAAATAATCCCAAAATATTCATGAGCGACTTATTAGAAGGTATTGCCTAATTTATTTGGACAGTGATTCAATTTCACATATAGCATCGCTACATAGAGGAACTGTATTTTAAATATTTTAGAACAAATTCACCATTCAGGATTAAAAACGAAATTTCCCCATTTTTTTTCTTACTTTTCGCGCCCCTAAAATGCGGTACCCATTTAGGCCGAATTAGTCTAATCGGTCTTAGGCCGGACCTGGAAACAGCTGTCATCGTTAAAAGTTAGATACGAGAATATTATGTTACCAAGTGATCTTATACTAAAGCCGTTATAACACTGTTATTATTACTAAACGTTTTTATTATTTATTTCACTACGTAAATCTACTAATATTGTATACGTAGTGACAATCCAGTGTGTCACTGGTAGACCGAACACCCTTAAAAATAATAATATCCAACCTGATTACATAATATATCCATAATTATTAAGGCGAAGTCTTCACTGAGCCTTTTTTAAAGAGGCACCTAGCGGAAAAATACGAAGTTTGCAATTTGAGATATTTTTTTGATAATTTACAATTTCAACTGTATTCATGAATAAATATGTATCTGAAAACATTAAAAAGAAAAATATTTTTTATTTTAAGTCAAAGATAAACTTACAATTGTAAAAAATGTAATAAAATGTGAATTTGTTGAATTGGACCGCACCCTATTATTACATATATTTTATGGTCATATTTATTATTATAATTTAGTTTGTTAAGTTTTCTAAGCATCACCTAAGAGATTTTTGACTAATTCATAGTTTTAATATATTTTATATCTATTTTAAAAAACATCGATTTTTATAAAAAATATAAATGTGTATAACTTGAAATCCTTTTTATTTATATCAAATTTTATTTATGTATGGTCCTAATATTGAAGCTTGAAGTTTTTTCTTCTTCTTCTTTCTCGGCACTACATCCCGGGGCGGGATTTGGCCTCCTCTACAATTGTCCTCCACACGTTCCTTTCCCTGGCTGCTCCTCTCCAGTCTCCAGCCCTCCCCATCTTTCTCCAGTCCTCTTCGATACAGTCAGCCCACCTCTTCTTTGGTCTGCCCCTAGACCGTTTCCACTGTGGGATCCACTTGGTCATGATTTTTGGCGTCCTGTGCTCAGGCATTCTCTCAACTTGTCCAGCCCACCATAGTCTTTGGGATCGACAGAATTTCACCACCGTTTCATGTTTTATTAACTCTTCTAACTCATGATTCATTTTTACCCTGTAACTTCCATTTTCCAATGTGGGCCCGAAAATTCTCCTGAGGATCTTTCTTTCGAATATGGCCAGTTTATGTTCTTCCCTTTGAATGAGGCACCATGTCTCACAGCCATAGGTAGCTACTGGTCGAATAACTGTTTTGTAGATAAGCAGTTTGCTATTCTTGCTTAGGATTTTCGAACTCAGTAGACCCTTACAGGCGTAGAAGCACTTATTAGCAGCTATGAGTCGTATGTTCACCTCTTCTGTTGTTTTATTGAGTGTGTTTAGGTTAGAGCCCAGGTACGTGAAGCTCTGAACCTCTTCCCATACCTGCTGCTCCACACAGATATTTCGAGGTGGACTCCGCTCTCGCGTGGATACCATGTATTTTGTTTTGCAGGCGTTTATTTCTAATCCAAGCTTTTCCGCTTCCTTTTTAAATGTTGTGGCATGGTCGATCAGTCTTTGTTTGGATCGGCTGGTTATGACTATGTCGTCAGCATAGGCGCACATCTGGGATGTGTTAGAGTTAACACAACCCCGTATGTCAACCTTACGGGCTATGGCCTCGAGAACCAGGTTGAACATCATGGTGGAGAGTGCGTCACCCTGCCTTACACCAGACTTAATCACAATATGGTCCGTTAGCTCATTTTGTATGTTTATGACGGCCTTTGACTCAGTTAGGGAGACATCAGTGGCGAAGGGTGGAGGTAGGCTGTTAAGATTCGCTATAAATGGTGCACACTAAGCTATGTTAGTCATATGTATTTGTTTTTATTGAATTAAGACTACAATTTACAGATGGTGTTAGTTAATTTTTAAAAATCAATCAAGCCCTGCCTAAACGAAACCATAATAGATTTGGTCTAATTTGGGCAATACGACATAATTGTGCACAATTTTTCAATCTTAGTTATTTGTTTTCGTTGGATTAAAACTACATGTTACACATATTGTTGGGTCATTTTTTTAATTCATTAAGCCCTGCGTAAACCAAACTATAATAAATAAAAAATATTATTGTATCTATAAAATACTCAAAGTTATGTATGATTTAATTGCATAATTTAAGATATTTTATAGATATACATGTATTTTTTGGCTATTATCTATTATGGCTTGGTTTCTCGGGGTTTAATTGAATTTTAAAATCTAACCAACATTATCTGTAAATTGTAGTCTTATTTCAATGAAAACAAATATGTATGTCTGAAAAAGTTTAATGTGCACTATTTATGGCGGATCTTAACAGCCTACCTCCACCCTTCGCCACTGGGAGACATGTATCAGTCCTCAGAAGTTTATCAAGTGCAAATAATAAGTCCAGCGCAAGAAAAGCTTCTTTAATTCAAAGCTTGTACAGTCATCAATAATAATTATAGAATAATTAACATTTTTGTCATGGATGTTTTCTGTTTCGAAATAATATTATGATAATTCATTGCTACAATTAACATATTTGATAAAATTTGTTTTATTATTTTTTCACCTCTGTTAGATTCACTCAATATATTTCCATTTTAGCAGCTCATAACTTATAATTCATTTTCAAAAACGTAAACGAGTGTGCTTTCTTAACGAAAATTCCGGTATTTTGGATTTTTAAAACCGGTATTGCAATCCCTAATTACATGATTATAGAATCTATCTATAGTATAAGTATATACTTACACCAGCATATAAAGGTTTGCTTGCGAACGATCTGTGTATTACTATTATAATTTCTAGGATTCGCAGCATATATTCAGTTTATAATATGTCTGCTCTGGATTTGATTTAATTGCTTTGATTTCACAAATGATATCTTGTAGACATCCTCATACGCATTTCTTTACCTACTTGCTTTTTAATTTCACTCTCGAGATCTTTGCAGCTAAATCTACCCCTAAATATTTAAACTGTGAAACCTGTTCTACTAGTATAGTATTAATAAGACGCTTGCATCATGATGTTATCTATCTTGAAAACAATGAATGAAACTATTATCGTACATAATAAATAATCATTCACGGAACATTCACTGTCAATTATTGTTCTTTTGGAAAATCTCCCAGAATATTAAAAGA
The DNA here is from genome assembly GCF_057557595.1 of Rhyacophila brunnea. Lineage (NCBI taxonomy): Eukaryota > Metazoa > Arthropoda > Insecta > Trichoptera > Rhyacophilidae > Rhyacophila > Rhyacophila brunnea. Next base: position 35,399,670 of record NW_028232837.1, on the reverse strand, counting down.
TAGAAAAATTGCGAGTAAAAAAATATTTATCATTTAAACATTAAGTTTATAAGAATGCAAAGAAGAAGAAAATATTTTGAATGCATTTAACTTGGACGTGAATTATTCAAAAATACGGCAATGTCCAATAATTTTTGGACATAAATGATAAAAAGAATCAAAATTCAAATCGACTTCTAGGGGGGTATATGGAGTTAGGACTGCATATAAGCCATTGACAGAGCAATTTATTTTATGCAGGAACTCGTCAGATAAGATCAGGGATGAAAGTTTTCCCTCTTTGCTATTATGTGAAGAGCGCAATCCCCGCGGAGGAAACTTTTAAGAAAACCGCAAAACTAAAAGGGTGAATCTAAAACTTTGAATATATAAATTCGGACTGTGTCTATTATCAATCATTACGATTCCGATTTATAATAAAAGTGAATATTTTGTTATAGCCACCTACGTTTCAAATTTATTCAAAAACAACCCTTATTGTGCCTATACTTATATGAAAGCTGGAAATCTTTTACATTATGAAAGGATTTTAAAAGAGTCTTAATAGCTCGATAGCAGTACGCGAAGATGATGGCATGGACGGTTCATCACGAACTATTTATTAATGGTTCGTAAATAAGATGGTAATACTTATATAAATACAATTGTTGAACATACAATATAATTCGGAAAACACGCAGGTATTAAAAAGGCCAATAGTTAAAATTTGTCGCAATTAAACATGGCAGTCGTAGCATAGTAGAATTCTACTTTAGAATTATTTGTGAATAAAAGAAATAGTTAATTAAAAATAAAATTGTAATATTTTTTTTTATTCAACGAATAAGATTGAAGATTTGAGAATGTATCAGATAAATAGTTTAATAAATTTATTAAAATTATTAGCAAGTGTAAGTACATTATAAAAGCTCAATAATGGAGTAATCTGCGATGTCGGTTAGTAATTAAGGAGTTAATTGATACCTACCTTAATTTAATATACTAAAACCAATAGCCAACATTATAACGCAATTAGATTAATGTAACAACTACTAATTTAAATCGTCGTCATTTAATAAGATGCCCGTAGCTTAATTGGAAAAGCATACTGGCGCGAATACATCAAATACAGGTTCAAGTCCCGCCAGGTGTCATATTTTTTCTTTACAAAATGATTTTTTTCTAGTGTGTACAAGCATGAATTGTTTTCAAATTGTGTATATTAAATATAATTATTGACTTAAAATACCCTTGACTAGATGAAATTATTATGTTTATTACTTCATTAAATAATGATAGTAATATTTTAACATTTGAGACAATTTTAGTAGGAATGTCTCTACATAAATATATTTATAAAACTATCCCAGAAAATTCAAAAAAACTACATTGACACATAAAACCTGCTCAGCTAGAATGAAAAAAGAGATTCAAAGTTAAAACTATTTTTTATTGCGTATAATAATTATGTATTTAAGCCTTGCAATTAAAACCTCACTATAATTACGAAACACTAATCATACAAAAGTAAATAATGTTGGAGTAAATGAACGATCATTCTTTTTAGAATAGCTTTTCTAAATTTAAAAATTAATGTTTTTTTAAATTACTTTATGAAATTTGTCGATAAAGTAGGTACTTACATAATATATATTTTATTGTATATCATTACGGGTACCTCTTCTAATAAACCTAAATACAGATTTATATAAAACGAAATAAATAAAAAAATAATATCTACATATTATAATAATGATTATATTATCATAAATGTATTGTTTTTTCTGTGCCACGTTCGTTATCAGACGACAGCGATGATTTCAGTAAGCATTGTCTCGCTACTCTAAAAAGGGATTAAATTAGGCTAAAACACATCTCTGAGATTTCTGAGCCAAGACTTTTTTATTATAACTTTATAATAAGAATTATAACGTACCATGCTTATATATAAAACGTAAATCGTAATATTTGAAAACTAACACGAAACAAAAAGCCTTTTGTTCTATTTTACAGTACTTACCAATTTTTATTCTAACAAGATTTGAAAACTTAAATAGGTTACGTTAAGAAGTTGTTTAACGTAGTTAACTTGTGAAATAAAACTTTATGTTGTTAGGTTAGCTACAAAAAATACTTTATTCCCACAAGTCTGATAAAAATGAATATGTATTTAAATAATATTTGTATTTGTAGGGGGTGCTGGAGTAGTGAATGCCTGCTTTTAGAAAATCATAGGTTAAGGATTCAAAACTTAAGGTATAAAATATACAGCAGATTCTTGCTTTTATTTCTTCGATACATTACAAATATCTTCTAAAAACTGGATAAATAAAAAAAAAATACATAATATATTCGCGTAAATATATATGTATATGTTTTGGAAAAATAACATTTTGTTTTATTCCAAGAAATAAGATGTCAAAAAATAATGTCTCAAAACCAAGCAATTGTTTGATGTTTCTCTTAATAATAATACTAATATATTTATATGTTGAGACCTTCCATTCTTATATTATGTGTTGTTATTATTTATTTTACGAGACCTATATATATATATACCTATGCACCAACCATATATGTTAGCACAAATGATCTTCTTTAAAAGAATGATTTTTAATTTCACGCATGGGTACTGGCACATCAGCCTAAAGTAATGACAATATACCTACCCCACTCGTTCAACTGAAGAAAGCTCCCCTATCTATTTTTATAAGCTTTCTGCCAAGGTAAATTCTAACGTTAAAGATCAAATAATAACACAACACAAAGGAAGTTAAAATATAATATATATGCATACATTTTATATTCCATTATCTCCCTGTGTCAATACATACATTCTTTATTACTTTATGCAGAAAATAAAGATCGGTTCTTGGCGTTAAGCTCTTTGATACAAAACAGAATACATTTTAATAATATATAAAAAGAAGTGACTTTTTCCAAAAACATAAGTGCTTTCTATTTTTAATTTTATTAGATGTAAAAAATACTAATATACATACTATTATTGTTATACCTACATTTTCCAGTATCAAATAAATTATAATGAGTAATATTTCTTTTTAACTACGAAAAAATTATTTCTCAAGTTTTGAGTAAAGGTTTATAATATTACTTTTGGATTTTGATATTAAAAGGGAACGATGAGCTGTTTGGATCAACTCAGGGCTCGAAATGGACCGGAGCGCCGTTCCGGTTCGTAAAATCGGTAAAATTGTCGCTCCGTCTCGTGGAAAAAATAATTTGGCCGTATGAGCTAGATATCCAATATTACAAAAAAAACTAACACACTTATTTTTATTAATACACATAAAATTTGATAACTATATCAATATCTTCAGAAAATGGTCGAGCGCCGGGTCAACTACAGTATAGGAGCGCTCTATGACAACTGTGTCATTTCCGCTACGTTATTGTTTATGCTCTAGAAATGAGCATAGACAAGAACATGTCAGTATAAAACCTCTACAGATACAATATCTGTTAATATACTTATTCAATTCGATTATCAATATATTTAGTTGTAGCTACTCGTAAGTTTGTCATAAGATATTTTTTTTCCTAATTAGTTTTTTTTCTTTACAGGTAAGACACCTATAATACATGCAGTTTAAATAACGAGAAAGGCACACATCCTACACGTATAGTAAGTGTATTATGAAGAAAAACCGTTTTAACTGTTTTTTTTAAATGTGAAAGAAAAAAGGTTTTATGTTTTTTATTTAAGTAAATAATTTTACTACAATAGACTATTTTTAATTGAAAAAAAAAACTTTTTAAAAATATTGTATTCGCCTCGAATTTAATTTGAATATTTTAAATACCTAATAATATACATGACTAAGTCAAATTATTTAGATACAAATTTTAAAGAATTTCATTAACTTGTCTTCCACTGTTGTTATTTTAGGGTGAGTGTTATAAACTTTTTTATAAATATTTTTTTAAAACAAAAGTTATGTAAATAAATACAAAAGCCAAGTGAAAACTTTTTGAAATACCTAAAGGAATATTGTAAATTCTTATGCTGGCATATTGACTTGTTTATTGCGTATTTAGTCAGCTAAACAATTGATCAAGTGAAAAGCTCCTTCTATAAATATTCATCCATGGCGGATATTTTAATTAAAAATTCCCGTCTACCGTAAGAATACTCGCTTTTTTGTATGATTAGGATTTTTCGGTTTTCTTGCCTCGGGTTACACCAGCGTTTGAGTTTATTCTTAGCGCTATTCTTCCACAATGCTTTAAATAAACATATCATGAAATAATAGATACCAAATTGTATTTATTTACCCGTTTCAAGGAATAAATTGTAATACAAGAATATTTTAACCGTATAAAAATATATATACAACTACTAGTGAATGACATTAATATGGACGAAGCATCTGGAAAAAAAATGACCTCACCTTTTTGTCGGGTCTGTCGAATGGCATAATCTGTTCTAACGCTATTACAATAAAGGTGATATTTCTATAAATTCCCGATGCTTTTTGTCGGGTCTGCCGAATGGTTCGGTACGGACGGGTTCGCTCAAATGAACATTGATACTAGAAACACTGTTCTAATGCCATTACAATAAAGGTGATTTTGCTATAAATTCCCGATGCGTGATATCGCATAATAGAAATTGCGTGACGTCTACTTATAAATGTGTGAATGTAGCTATGCGCGAATTTACTTCATTGCTATTAGTTAATTAAATTAAAAAATAACCCCCCTTTTAGATCAACGTAACATCGTCTTGTAAATGAAATTTAAAATAAAAGGTACAAGTCGGTTATGGGGAAGCCAGCGGCAAATACATTTTGAAAATAGCCGATTACTGGATTATTTTTGTTAGGTTGGGTTAGTTTAGGTTAGGTTAAGTTAGGTTAAGTTAAGTTAAGTTTGGTTAGATTTTCATTCTTGAATTCATGAAGTTTGCTGAAATCGGCTATGACAATTAGCACGGTTCCCGCCTGGCTTCCCCATAGCCGACTTATACCAAATAAAATATTATAAGAAAGCTTGTAGATATCAATAACATAATAATATCCATATTGCTGAAATCCGAATTGTAGAAAAAAATAATGCTACTCTAAAACCCGTACAATAGATAACTTTGTAGCTGCAGAATAATAGCTAACAAATATCTATTGTTTGAAGATATCAAATTACTCTGCAGTAACATATTCCCAGCGAATTAATTTCCAGCAAATAATCTTAGCTAAATCAGCAAGTTGTTTGGCGACATGAAATACGGTATATTATTACATATCACAGCACATTATAAATCATTACGGTGTATTAGCTGAATAATCATTTTTATAGTATCATATTTTCGTACAACTGTAATAACAAATAATAATTTATTTCGCTACTCAATTTAAAATGCTGACTCTATATTTAGTTCAATATGATTATGTAACAGAATTTAATGTTAATGTATTACTTTTTAGTGTATAAATAACGAAGAATAATTTATCTAGATGTCACTCGAATCCAAGTACTTAGTTCGTAATTATCATTGTATAATATACTATTGTACCGATACGCTGCTAATAAATCTCACCCTGCTACATCGAAGACTTCGTTATCATCATCCTCTACCTACACATCGAACACCACACTTCAACAACCCAACAACTTCATAAAGTTCGGTGGTTGTGCATGGCAGCGAAGAATTAAGGACCGACAAGAGTGGGGGGAGCTAGGGGAGGCCTTCATCTGGATAATGATGATTGAGAAATAGTAAAAGTATTTTTGCTCGCTTTTGTTTTTGGAATAACACAAACGATTATTTTCGTCCTTGAACAATTATTTCTATTTCTCTTTATGAAATTCTTCTAAAAACGTTTTCTGCTTAGTGTTATCTTAAGCTGCGAGGTAATTAAGAATAAAACGAGGAAAGACAGAACAATACTTACTAACATATTCATTATTCTGCGGTCGTAGCACAAGAACAGAGAAGTGTGTGCCGCCCGCTCCTAAATATTTCCGTAGCATTTTACTTAAAACACGCTAGTGGTAGAATTGTGGTCTTCTCTTTAAACCCAAATGCAGTTAATATAAACACACGACATAATTGTATTCATAATATATTTTTAATTAAATCTCCTACATCAAATAGACATATTATTGCTAATAACTTATAAAATACAACGTCTCGAATCGAATGCGCTGGATTTGCGCCAATATCCTATCTAATTACAATACAATTAGCTGGTAGTATAAAATCTGAAACACTTCATAAATTGCGTCAGTTTTAACAATCGTCTTTTGAAGTTTGAATCAAGATACCAATAAGGTGCTTCCCTTCATTGCTAGCCAAACGTCAAGACCTCTCCAACTTTTAATTTTAACCTACTTACTTAATGTAATAAACTATTTTTTTATTCAACGAATAATTCCCAAGATTTATGAATGTAAAATTATTTTTATTGAACGTACATAATTTGAAAAATTCTCCGATATAAACCTATTAGAAAAAATCTTTTAAAATTTTTAAAACACGTTTGTGCGAATTCACTTAAGCATTCCATCGATCCAGTGGCCTCTAGGTCTATTTTGCGGACGTTTTGCGCTTCTTGGGTACCACTGGATTACTAGATTTGTCTAACGATTGTCTTCTGATAATTAAGCTATAATATGTCCAGCCCATTTCCATTTCAGGTTTTTAGCGAACTCTATTACATCGCAAACCCGTGTCTGTTTTCTTATTCAATCATTCCGCCTTTTGTTCTTTTTCTTTATACACAGCATGCACTTCTCCATACTACATCATTTACTACGGTCATTTTTTAAGACAATATTCAGGCAGCCAAAAGCACTCCATCCCAGCTTTAATCTGCGAAAGATTTTATCAAATACCTATACATCCATCTATAGACACTTGTTGTCCCAGATAGATGTAGTTTGTTCGAGCTTAGTGCCATTGATGACTATCTCTTTTTGGTCCGTAAAGTAGTTGAAGATATTTAATAGTTGAAATATCGTGATTAAAAGATATGTTTTAAATTCAAAATGAAACATTTTATAAAGTTTAATTTAAGAAGGCTGGTCAACGACTAAATGATCCCGGTCACGATCTACGGTGATGAAGTCTCACCATAGAAGGAGAAAAATGCCACCCTACAAAGAGCAACACGAAAGATCCTATCGCCAGTCCCATGTGTTACAATCAAGATACTGTCACGCCTATATCTTTTCGTAATACTAATTCAATTGACACAACATAAAGGCGTAAAAAGAATAGCAATACCAGACAAGAGCAAACCGAAAATCTACCCTCTCACTCTGTTTCCCCATCCCCTCTCAGGTCATTAGGCTCCCTCTAATTAGAAAGACGCCCGCGAGTCGTTTGTAGCTCATCTAACGTTATGTATATAATTATATATCTTCAGATTAATCCACCCAATCTATACCATATCTAGTAGATATTATCTATATCTTATTATATATAGATATTATCTACTTGCTTTTCCCTCCACCACCCGCCACGTCTCCACACCCGTTATATACTACTAAGTGCAAAAGGTTTTAAATAATATAATTGTAAAAATATTAGTGTTTTTGTCATTACAAGATGAAAATTATATACCTATCTAAAGACCGTTAATAATATCATATAATTTAAAATTTTCTATTTCGTTTATTATAGCAGATAATATTTGCTTAATTTTTTTTTTCTGTAGGTTTATTTTTTAAATATGCTTAAATGTATTTTTCCAAGGAACATTTTTTAATATTGTTTCTTTAAAAATAATTGCGTGTTTGAAATAAACAGTATTATTTTTAATGAGACAGTTTTTGTAAAATCTAAATGTGTTTTTTTTTAGTTTTTACAGATGTATGTTAGCTATGTTTTTCTTTCCTAATTTAAAATTATGTTTATCAACTCCCACCATAGAACCAGCTATTTTCTTTATAATTCGTACATACAATTATTTACAAGCTTTATGAAATATAAGAGAAACAAAAAAAAAAAATACAGAAAAAACAGTACGTAAATTGGTATTATAATAATACGAAATTCCAATTTATTTGTATATTATTAGTGATAGTTAAAAAATATGTTGACTAAGTATCCACCGAAAAATATTTTTCGTTGATTTTTTAACGACTCACCAACATATAAATAGTCTTATTAAAGAAATGTATTATAAGAAATTTGGAGCTAGTTTATAATAAAATAAAAGAACTGTAAATATATAATAATGTCAAAATTTTCCTATTAAAACTTTTACCATTTGTATATAGTGGTAATGTAAAAAAATCCCAGTATGTTGTACTTAATACTTGGGATTTTATGTAAATAATATTATTAACTGTCCTTTGCTCAAACGTCGTAGTAATAGGCAGTGAATAAATTATAGGTAGAGACTAAATATGAAAAAAAGAGAAACTAAAACAATGGGGTACTCAGGCTAATGATTAAACTAGATGAAAACTGCTATTACTCTATTATCTGACATTTTTTCCGTGTTACGCTGAGAAAACCATATAAGTGTTAAAGCATTTTTAATACAATGGACCGTAGTGAGGTAGGTATTAAAAATATGTTTATGAACCATCACAAACAATACCAAACAACAGTGTTATTATATTTTGAGTAATATGACAATATTGTAGGTATTATATTATATTATAGAATTGTTATCATGTGTTGTTATATAAATAGTTTATAAAATTTAAAACATGACCTACCGTAGTAAATTTATAACAATTGGTTAAAAAAGTTTAAACCGATATTTAAAAAAAAAAAAAATTATATTGTAAAACTATCTTTGTTTCTAAAATAATGTGTGTAATTATATTAAATCTAAGTAGAATAACGATATGTCAAAAAGGTCAGTAAAGTTCATTTGTTTTTGTTAATTCTTTACACTTGTTTTATTAGTAATATGAGCGATTTTGCAAATATTATATCGTAACAATAAATCTCATTGTCCTCTTAGAAATTCTATTACTTACATACTTTGTCTTAAGTTTTTATGACCGCTAAACGAACAAAATAAACGAATTCACAGAATCCCTAGCTAGCACATAAATTTATTTTTTCTTCTTTCTGCGAAAGGCACATTTGTTTTCATACGTACCGATTCTCGCTAATGCGATATTTTTTCGTGGAAATCTGAGATCGTGATAGGTATACACATTTTCACACCTAGCCTATCCTAATTTATTAATGTTTGGTAAATAACCAGATATGCTATTAAAATAACGTACATGTAATTTCCTTTTGTGTTGAAATAATTCTTTGTTTTCTCATCGCAACAATAGATACCATTCTATAGCCATATCGGCTAAAATTCGTAACGTAACTCGGAAGTGATTTTTTTATGATATCTACGATGATCGCAAAATTAAAAATGGTCTCATTTGATTACATAAACATTCGATGCGTTTTTGGTAATCGCATGCAATCGTCGTATAACTAGAATCACCACTTAAAAGGAGAGCAACTTTACTATGTCTACATTGTTTTAATCATTATTTCATCTTTATTATTTATTTATTTATCTATTTATTTATGTTTTTTTTTTACTTATTGTGGACGTTACAAATTATAAGTTTAAGACGTTCACAACATGACATTTAGAAACAAAGAAATATTATTAAAACAGTAATAGGTACATAAAAAAGAGTAAGATCAGTATTAAGTTATTAAATATTTTTTGTGTAAACACAAAAAAATATAAAGTATATAGGTACAAGGAAGTACATCGGATGAGTTAAGCAGACACGATTTTAAGAATTTATAAAACAACGTCCACCTATAGTCATCCTCATGTAGATGGAATATATCAACATCCGAACTTATTTGGTTGAACAGAGTTATTGCTCTCCCAATAATTGGCATCACCAATGGTAGGTTAGTTCTGCTCCTCGGGAGAACGAACAACCGATGCTCCCGATTTCTAAGATTGTTGTCAGGGACACACAGGTCAATATTTGTACTGTGTACCCTTCTACTTTAAATAGTTTTGAAATTTTCAAGGGAAGCAGTATTGTCATATTTTTACAATAAAATTATTTGTAAAAAATATAGTATTTTGAAAAAAGCTATAGTACCTATCTACACAGAACTTTTATCGTTTTGAATCATTCAAAATTATAATAGTAATTTTAGATTATTTGGGGTAAATAATATATAGTATAATTTATTATTATACCTACATTTTCGTGGAATCATTTGGTTGGCAATACTGACGTCATGATTTTACTAACGAATAACGGCCATTTTGAACCGGTTTCAGACAAGCAATCTAAAGAACGAAAAATGCCCGTATCTAGTAATATGACTGAGGGTCGCAGTCAAAGCCTCGGTAAAATGTACTATATTAAAAAAATCAAAGCAATACATAAAAAAGTGATAATTCATTATTTCGCGTTTGCAATAATAATTATCACTAAAAAGATTAAAAAAATATTACTCACCTAATATCCGGCATACTGCAATAGGGAGCTTGCGCGATTGCTTATCGATAGTTCTGTGGATGGATCCCGCTGGCAGCATTTGTGTTTTTATTTTATTTTATTTAAAATGCTGACTGTTTTTTTTCATAGATTATTGGTATTTACAACAAATACAATTAAGATTTCAACGAGTAAGCAAGATTTTGTTGTAATAAATCACTGGCTAGGTAGATCTAAATCTTATGAAACTTTTTTGTGACGCGACCAAGAATCACACTGAATTATATAGCCAATGGAAAAAATAATTTTGTAGGTCAATGATACGTTTTGATATGCATAATATTAAATGTTTGTGTTCTTGAATCATAGCAAAATTTCATTGTTAAATAGTACAATTTATTGGTTTCATCCAATAGTCAGGACGTCGTGGGTTTATACATTAATCCTTTGATCCAAAGCCTCAAACAAATCGCCGTCAAAGGCCACCGGACACATTTTATTTGTGTCTGAATCGAAACAGTGCGCGGGGCAGAGGACAAAAAGTGAGAAATTAATCCAACGAATTGATTGCGACCGATCCAAAGGGAGACTTGTTGATTGAATCAATATTAATTAAAGGATTCCGTATCGATTTCACGGTACGCTGGTTTCTGTGCGCGGTTTTTCTGACGTGAACAATTCAGCAATGGGTAAAAATACATATTCACATAGATCTAACCGTTTTTCACAGCCTAATTTTGAAATAAAAATATCCATTTTCAACTGCATCGTGATTAATACTATCGACTGAGTATATTGATGTCAGTTTAGTATTATGTATTTCATTTTTTAGCAACCCAGGTTTCGCAGTATTAAAATTTTAAATTATTTATAAAAACATGTTGAAAATATTTTTAAATAAAAAAAAAACAATTCAAGCTTCATTCAATATTTAACCTAAAACCGTATGATTGTCAAGCGTAAGCGCAGGCGATACGTCATTGGCTTCTTTCGTATGACTGTAAATATTAAATATTATGTTGAATAAACATCGGAATCTTTTCATGATGCAGCTAAATCGGATTTACTCCCTATCACATCTAAGGAAGTCTCACTTATATATAAATATATTATATACATGTCGGATAATAATTGCGCCCATCAGTCAAAAATAATACATATCAAACTGACGAAACGTGAGTCTTAATTAAATTTAGTTTTTGAAACACGGGTAAATTGTATCTTCATGGATCTTTACCAAATATTTAATGGAAATAAACCATTAACTAAAACTAGACTGGAAGATAGCAATATGATCCATAAGCAATGTAATTTTATATAGTTTCTGATCACCCACAGTAGATCTGTATAGGAACTTGAACGCCGGTCTCCAAATCTGTAGATATCAAATTCAAATCTTACCTGTAATGGATAACAACTATTTTTGTTAAAAGTCTCTTAAAATAACTAATATTCTGTAAAAACATATATGCTTCGACGTGGTGCGAAAAACAGTAACATACATTTTCGCAGCTAATCATGTAAGGGTAACCTGAAAAATTACAATAAGATGGATTGTTCGATCTAACGCAAGAAAGAAATATATATTATATAATAACTAGCACTGAACTAGCATTGATTTAAATACATCATATTGATTTACATTTGATTTTTAAAGTATTGAACGTATTTCCCAATTTATTTATAAATGCGTGATTTCTCAAAGAATACATTAAGTGTTTTGTTGTTTGAGATACAATGCACAATGAAAGTACACCTTTATCACACCTATACCATCACTTCTCGTGCATTGTTGTTTTCTTTGTGATTATTGATTATTTACATATATCTTCAATATTATTCTATTTGATGCCGTAGACATTGTATTTTTAAAAGCTTCTTATGTTACAGTATTCATATTGAAAACACGCCATTGTGATATTATTATTAATATGCATGAGTAAATAATATTCTAAAAAATGTTACATACTACGTAGTTTTTAGATTGTGTTTTATTTAATGAATATTTTCTTCTTTGGGTGCCACCTTGTAGTGGATTTTATAAGTCATTTTTACGACGACATAACTACACAAAAGAGAATTGACCGAAGCCTTTAGTCCGATTTACAAATGGCAGAATACTATTGAAGTAATTTGTACGATTTTAAAAAATAGTTGCTTTTAATTGTGATACGATTTTATTAGAAAATCACTCTTCAATTAAATTATGAAATTTAGCATTTCTTCTAAAAATACATTGTGTATTATTTATAAGACCCAAAAACTGCAATCGGCAAAACATATTGAAAAAATGCCTGAACAGTGAAAAAAATAGCAGTTTTCCAGAGAAAAATATCCCGTAACATCTTTAGACTTACCAACACTACAAATGGGTCGTATAAAATAAGGAAATCCCAGTTGTATTTTGTTTGAAAACTATTGTTAGATTTTATAAATTATAAAAAAGTAATTGGTGGCCTATATAAAAAGAATATATTATGACTACAGGTAATCAAAATATATGACCTAATAGATCTAGGCAAAGTATTATATAACTGATAGGAAAATCTTGAAAAGGCTGGATTGCTTATGTTGGGAAGAACCACACCAGAATGGAAGGGCTGAGAAACTGGACAAGATTGGTAAGGGATAGAAACTAGTGAATGATACTTGTGGAAGAAATCAAATGACACCTTCGGAAGTAATGGTTTTTCTCATGTCTCAGTATTGACAATAATTTTATTATAATATTACGATATTATAAAAAGTATTAAGGTAAACGAGTGGAGTGTATGGAATGGTGTACTATTGCGACTGGCTATATTGGATAGGAGGGTGTTGGAGTTTGGAGTAACGAATGGCTAACACTGACCTTTGTCATTAATGTGTGCTCTAATGATTATTATCTTACATGATACCTACTTAAACAGTGGAACAATCAGTGCTTGATTGTTAACGATATTACTTTGTTTCATATTAGAACAGGTCTACTAGTCTTGATAATGGTGTCACAACCTAAATAGATGTAGAATTAAATACAATTAAAATTAATAATTATAATTTTGTAAAATGAAATTCTACCAATGCCGACTCAATTAACACGTGTACATTGTTTGAATGTTTAAATTACATAACTTTTATTTGAGTGCAACTGCGCTAAACTCAAGTGTCATTGTTGTACGTGGCGTTGCAGATTTTGGAGGGACGTTGATAAACCCAAAATCTTGTTACTCATGTAAGCAAAATACTTGTATTAAAATCATTGGTGGCGCTTTTCGCAGTGGACTGTATAATTTTAAGAATGATGTGGATTCCGGATCTAAGGGTGGGTTAACAGGATGCCAGACACTGACCTTTATGATGATTTATGATGGCTCCGTGGTCTGGATGCATTATCACTCGCGCGGTATTGTTTGTCGGGATACCCGGTGTGCGGCACTTGGCGGTATACTCTTGATGGATGATATAATATGGATGGATGAGTTGTATGATTGATGAGGATAGGTATGTCTGTAGGATTGAATAATTAATCAATAAACTGTGGTTTAGCCATAACAAGCCAACACCACACTAGTGTCTGCAACTAACTTTTGAATCACTCATTAGTTAATGACGGCTAGGCTTTTAACAAGCCCGCAACACGACCGTTTTCTTAATGTCTCTCGAGCTGACCACGCACGGCGGCTGTCTTGAAGTGACAACCGTTCTTCGCACTTACGGTCGATTAGTGACCCGTAACTACCGGTCACTTAGTCTTGTGGCAATACTACTGGATTCTAGGTAGGTGGGGAATAAGGATGACAATCACTCACAATCGGCCCAACCAATCATTTTTACATGCGTTAAACACCGCATAATCGTTTATACAAATATAGATTCAAATATTAGCAATCCACCCGTATAATATAATAAATAATATTATTTCGATTACCGATCCGACCGCTTGATTCAATATTGTGTTTTGAGCGAGTGGAAATATTTATTCAGTATTTGCAATTCAACCAAACGTTGAACTCTGAACCCGTTGCATTATGTATGATAGTTATTCCAAATAGACAATGTGTGAGACTTACTTATCATATCATGTTATTTTATGCGGCTTTACCTGTGTGTTTATCCAGAGTATGTGTTTTACCAGCTACTTGTTCCTAATATTATATTATTACATACCGTGTTTTTCTTACAAGGCATTTTGGTATAACAGTAAAGTTGTAATGCAACTTAAAAAAACCACTGAAACAATATATGTGTCGCTGAGTTTCAAAACCCGCTATAACACTTTTTCATTATATTGAGAATTGAGAAAATCAATAAAAACTTTTTGAACTAAAAAGGTTTTAGAATGTTTCAGTAGTGTTATAGCGGGTATTGATAGACGCATTGATTTTGTTTCATAAATGACAGTTAATCGTAGTGGATTTTGAAAGAGGCTATAAAATTTTCATGTAGAGATTTTAATAACGAATCCATCGATATAATATGATATATCTTAATTATTTCAAAAAAGTGTTATAGCTGGTTTTGAAACTCAGCGACACATATTCCATTATCGTATAAGAACAATGTGTCCAATCCATTGTAGACATTTTGGTTACATAAATAAACATAACTACTTATGACATTTCAGGTAAAATAATACATAACATATAATATTGAAATTGTCGTATCTCTATACAATATTATGTTTTATAGATTTTTAATAACACAGGTTTCCATTACGTCGTAAAAAAAACAAATTTTATAATTTCTGCATTCCTAATCCTTGGAAAGCCTCAATCGAACCAGACAACTCGATTTTGCCAGCAAGCTAGGTATATCGTCGCTAATTTTATACAAACACGTATGTCAATTATTTCAGTTTTGAGTTGTTTGATGTAATGAATTCAGAATTTGAATACGCACATATTCCACTAACACGTATCTCAAAACATACTTTACAACATAATAGATTTAAGCATTAACAAAAACTCGTATCACAATAATTAAAGACTTTTATAAATATTATAAACTCGTATCTTGAGTTACGTGTTTGTAAGTGTGCAGAATACTTAACTCCGACAGATAATAAAATTGTACTGAAGGTCTTTCTCGTAAGTCAAGATACGTGTTTGCTGCAGTAATTCACAATAAACATGCAACGCATTCTAGTATCTCCGACTATATGACTGATCGGTCGAAAGTATAGTGCGATAAATTGAAGAAACATAACATTTTTTTCATGAAAATATGTGTAACTATACTAAATGGATATTTCATAGAAGAAATTTTATTTCTAAATTAAAAACTGAGAGAATACAGTTGTTATTTGCCTCTCCTGAAAAGTTGTGATTTTTGAGATACGTGTTTGTAGAAAATTACAGACGATATCTCGTCTTAATCAATCTAATATTATGTTCATGGAGCTGTGCATGAGTATCAAAATCACGTAGATAAATTGAGATTTTGACACCGCCAACATGCAGTGATTTTAATATATTAAATATGTGTATAAATTTATTTTATTAACTTAAGTTTAATAAGTATTTAATTAATTCATGGATACGACAAAAATTAATGTTTTATTTTTCCACTGACTGTTTTGTTTATCCTTGTTCTGTTTTATCATGTTTCGTTTTGTCCGGTTACCGACGTTTCGACTATATAAAATTTTCAATGTCTTTCTCACTGTAATAATATTTATATTGTATCACTGTACAATACTCATTCTTATTACAACGCTTCCATATTATCTGCTGTATCCTAAGGAATTTTCTTTTGCATACTTAAGGGGTAAGAAAAAAAGTTATTTGGTAGGAAAAAACGCTAGATTTTGTCAACGGCGTTCAAGTTCCATTTCATGTCATTCCGATAATCATCAAACTGGTGTCACATACCTAAATACACAATAAATTAAATGTTACCATTTCACTATAAGGCTATGAATTGATTCAACGTGTAAAATTATGTTGTTTTATTTCTCACTCTACTGAAATAGGTACCGACCAACCTACATTAAGTATGATAGTCATAAATTTGATAGGCATGAAAACAAATAAACTAAATATCTAGTATATTTTCAGCACATTTAAAGCTGTTGATAAATGCTAGTAAAAACGCCACAATCCTGATTTTTTGCAAATCGAAAAATGTTAGATCTAGATCTAAATCTAGGAACATGGTAAATTGGTAACGCTGAGTGCAAACATTAATTTTGTCCGAGAATATAACAATGTAATTTAAAAGAAAATCTATGTTATTTACGTGAATACTTTGATAGGCTACTCATCAGCATCACATCATAAAAACAAGTTACAAAAAAAAAAAACAGCTTTCATTGTTAAAGCTTTGCTCATAATACGAAGACAATAATATTATTTTCAATTAATAAACAATACCTCTAGTTTGGCGCCTTGCCAAGTATCCACTTAAATTTACTTGAGACGATTGTTGGGAATTATTGCTACCGTTTGGAGAGAGCAATAATTTTTAAAATGCCGCCGACGGACGTATGGACGTCTTAAAATTGACTCAGTTTATTATTTTTTGTATTATTTTATGACAGCTGAGTTCTAGAACGGAATTTATGGGCGTAATTACGCGTATAATTAATTTGATCTTAATAAATTAAGTGGAAGTGTTAATTTATCACGCGATAGTGCTTTGAAAAAGTTGATGAAACAGTTAAAAAATACTAAGTTGTTTTTCTCTCGTGACTAAGTAGTTTTTATATTATTATCTTATTTTGTCAGTCTTATAAGTTATAATATATTAAATAGTATGCTACTTTCTTGTAGGTAGACTAACCTCTTTTAATAATATGTCTCTACACACAAAGTACCTAAGTTTCATAATATGTAAATAATTTATTTATTTATTTTTGCGTCATCCTCAGTACATCAACCATTCTCGATTCATGTTTCTACTTTTCCCAGTCGTTAGTTGCAAATTCCACAGTAGTGTTGCGGGCGTCAGTTTTTCGAACAACGCGACCTTAGGCTATACCTCAGCTGAGGCATGGTCTAAAAAGATCCTATCTATGCGACGCACCGATTGTGCTAATGACGCGTGCCGAACGGAACATAATTTGTCATAAAAATTCGACACGCGTACATTTAGTGTTATGTTTATTATTGTATTAGTAATAATAATAATATTTTCATTGACATGTTTTCTTTTTCGAGTACAGGCACAACGTTTTTAGTCATCTTTCCACGATATAAGAATACATTCCTACGACGCCATCAAAAAAAAAATCGGCGTGCTCTCACCTCCAATACCGCTCGGCGAATGCGAAATTTCGTCCCAGCCATTTTTGAAAATTATTTGCCTTTTCACTTATGTACGCTTTTAACCAATATAAAATGTAATCGAATACCACAGAGCCTATTACATACAATATGTGGTACGGTGGAGCTGATTAAACGACCTAAAGAGTGAGGTTGGATTGAGGATATTATCAATGTTTAACTTTACTGAAGTGCTTGGTAGCGATCGGATGGTTCTGACCAAGTAGAGTAGATAAGTAAAGACCTTCTCTCAGGAGTGGATGGAAAATGGTAGAGTTGGTTATGATATATTATGTAGAAATCGTCTAATACTAATTGAGAAATATTGAATCTTTGAAATTATGTAACGTGCAAAATAACACACTTGTCAGGTATACTTACGAGAAATAAGAAGATAATACGATATTACTAC
The DNA here is from genome assembly GCF_057557595.1 of Rhyacophila brunnea. Lineage (NCBI taxonomy): Eukaryota > Metazoa > Arthropoda > Insecta > Trichoptera > Rhyacophilidae > Rhyacophila > Rhyacophila brunnea. The sequence continues at coordinate 35,381,631 of NW_028232837.1, read as the reverse complement.
TAATGAATAGGTACACACTAATGAAAATGACACACTAATTTAATGAAACTTCAAAAACTCACTGACGACATAAAATTAAGCGATTAGTTTAAATTAAGTACGTATTTTTTGAAAACATTTATACACATCAAAAATCATTAGATAAAAGTTCTTTTTATTTTAAAAACAGTCTTTATTTATTATTATTCGATTAAACACCATAGATTTTTTTTTTTTAAATTATCAAATTATTAATTATTTAGTTTTAGGCTCTGCGATAGGAGCTTACCTTAGTTCATACAATTTAATAGACTGGGCGGGGCTACGTGACGTAAAGTCCATATGAAAAAAATGACAATTATTTGAAACTTAATCCGACCTTTATTCACGTCAAGACAGATGGTGCGCTGTGGTATATTTTTAAAAACCTTTGCAGATTTTTTCTAATTGCTGTGTTATACATTCCTACATATACGGCATCTCTCGTTGGCAAAATAAATTATTTTATAGAATATATAATCAAGTGATTATATAAATAAGTCAACATGCAATTTAAAAATATTTTTCTTAAGATGGTAGGCTTCAAATAATCGCCTAGTATGGAGTCTTTGCCACTGCTATCTTCAAAACAGAATAATGCATTCTGAAATATTATGTATTATTCCTGGAATAAAAAAAGTATTAAAAAGTTTAAGTAAGAATGTTAAAAATCAATCAATGTTAATAAGTTGATATTGTTAATACCTTGATTCAACATTATGCAATTTAGTCGCCAAAATAATGGTTTTTTAATAATACCAATGTTTAAATTTACGCATGATCATTATCATGTAATATTATATTAATCAATTGTATCAGTAGCTAATATTCACCGCCCTAACTGCGATAGATGTGGGTTTCAGTCCCATTCAGTAAAAAAATCTTCAATTTTTTTATAGTATGCTTTTGATATAATTAATTATACTGTTTTTTATTGTCGACGCCAATTTAATGTAGTCTAATAAATTAATTAAACGAAACTGTTTAATGTTGACGCTTATATTTTCACGAAAGTGTCACATCGTTTCAAATAGATCTATTCGCTAGCTATTATAATGAAGCGGACCGTCAAACTCAAAGTGATTTCTGGAATTCACCGAATGCTACAAGCCTGAGTTGTCAGTGAGTTGGACGCCGTCCAGTTGTCCGCCGGCGTCGCGACGTCTTTGATTAAATTATTACAACCTCTGGCCCGTCGACATGTCGCCCTCCTACCTGGAACAGATCAACAGTATTACTCACTGACATTATCAGAGACGCCGTGTCAATACAAATTAACTGGAAAGACCATTTAGGTCCGAACTGAATACCTGATATAAAATAAGGGACTAAGTGTGGAATAAATTACTTAACATTGTTATTATTAAAATTTAAATTAACATGTTAAATTGTTTGAAAATCTATTATAACATACATATTATGTTAAATAAATTTATTTATGACAAACATACATTTTTTTTAACATACATAACACCTCAGATATTTATTAGAAAAATCATATTTGAAAAAAGTTATGTATGTTTAATATAATATGTAACGGTACATTCTCAAAATCTTGTTATTTTTTTTATTTTTTTTTTTATTTAATACCAAATAAACAGAACATATTTTGCTGAAGATTTTCAAAATAATGTTTTTACATACTGACCTTATATTATTAACCTCAGTTTGACTATATTACCATCATTTTACTCATAAAACTACTAAATTGATTTAAAGGTAGCGTTAGGAGCGATTAAAATTTATTTATGACACTCTTTCACGTCTTGTAAATATAATTGATGGATTGAATTATTTTTAAGCATAATTTTAGAATGTATAATTACTTAAGAACTTACTAGAAGGCTTCTATAAAAATCTAACAAAATAGTTTCGAACACTAAAGCGAAGCAATATGCAGTTTTATTTTATTTAGAATCTTAAGTGTATTTAATAAGGTTAGGTATATTTACTTGCAACAATTATCTTCAAAGAGAGGATAATTTATATAATAGCCATTCAGAATTTAAGCCATTAATTAAAGTAACAGTACCGAATTGTCTACTGAGACAGCTTACATACTAATAGTTTGTCTGACATTTCACGGAATCCGGCTTCGATAGTAATACGAGCGAATCTCCAGGGTTAGTCTCTATTGCAGGGAAAGCTACGGATCGGTCTTTTACTGCAGCAGTGTTTTGGGTCGGTCCTTATTGAACTCAAATCATTGGGTTGTCTCTTATTGCAAACTGAAGTAGCACTTTGACTTGGCTTGCACATTTTGAAACGTTTTGTGTTTTGCATACGGTTACAGTCTCTGTTAAATCTCGGGATATTAAAAATTGAACAGGGACTTCTTGCATATAAACTCACGTCAATAAGTCTGTGGTTAAGACACCGATTTCTCTTCAAGGTGATATTCAGGTAAAATATTAATATTATATATCCAAAGTGAAAAAAATATTTTTATTGAACATCCTTAATTTACATACTCCGATAGGTGTCGTATTTTTTTCAAAGCCTTTTTAGTACTTACGTAAATAATGTGTACTTAATAAAGAATTTTACTATGTCAAACTTTCTAAATTATTAATTGAATTAAAAAATAATACACATGATTTAAGAATATTAAATTATAACTTAGAAGTCTTCCTCGTTTTCTTCAATCTTCAAGCTGATAAATTACAAGCTATACAGGTTGTTATCTTCTCTTCGTAGTACCTATATGACATAAAAAAACTGAAGAGAGAGGGATAGCTAATGGATTGATAGCAACTCCAGATGGACTGACCAAAGAGTAGGTATCATTGGTTTTTTAATGATAATCCGAGTCATGTTCACTTCTGGGGCTGGAACCATGACTTTTTATCGCTAATATTGTCATATAGACTAATTATAGAAGAAAATGTGTCTCTCATCCCTTAGATACATATCTACCAAAAAAAGAGATCACGTGGTGTCTTTTAAATAAGTTTGAAAGTTGACACTTCAGAATGACTACCAACTCCGGCGTTGGCATTGTGACTTTTTGTATATTTTATCGTCTCAGGTAGACGAATCATAAAATAAACTACTTCGTCCATATTATACATATTATACTCCACTGAGCACCCGATCTATATATTAAATTCTATAAAATATATTGATATAAAAATAAACTGTGAATATTATCCAGCAAACGTGAATATTATAATCTGTCTGTCGTCTAACGATATGAAGAGTAAAGTGCTAACTTTCGTTTTACTGTTATAATCAATGAGAGAAATATATGGATATCTACTAATTGAGTTGATCTCTATTGGCGTAAATAATAACCTGATAAATTTAGCAATTCAATTATAGATTAACGGCCCACATGCTCAACGTAGGTCAAAATGGAGCTTTTATGGTATTTTCAGAGCATAACCCTGGGCATTCCTTAAACGTTGTAGATAATCTATTTATATAATTTTGAAGCCTTATTATTCTTTATATTTATTTTAAACATTTGATGACCATATAAAGTATTTTTATTACATACAATAGTATTCTTTTAAACCTCTCGATCTAATGTTTTAGAATATAGTCATATTTCAGTACATCCATGTGCAGTGGTGTTAAGATTTTTTAGATTTATTAATTTTTAAACGCATTTAAGAAACCATTAGTAAAATTAATGTTAACATTATATAGTGACATATTTACGACAAAAAAATATATTTTATAATCTTTGTGATCCCAAATTTGACAAGAATTAGGCATTTTATTATTTAAAAAAATGGGCACGATTAACACATTTGAAGATAATTCTAAAGATACTGATTATAAGCTATGTCTTTGACCATTCAAGTGTTATAAACATCCTACGAATAATGATTGCTTTATAATAATTATTGACCTAAGAATAAGGAAGTATTTTTTTGAAATACGCCATTTCTATTGGCATTTCCCGGTGGCTAAGCTACAACATACGGCCGTAGCCATAAATTGACAAACGATAAAGTAGGCAGTAAGATCATGTTTGAACATGTACCGTTTAAAAAAAAACTAATAAACTTTCATTCGATAATAAATCATTTTTATAAAATATTGTTTTAGCTCAAGTTCTTATCAATATTATTATTAATCTCTCTTTCGAAGAAAACGCTCAGCTGTGATTTCTAATAGCGTTAGATATTACGAAATAAGTACATCGGTTAACGGAAATCTTCTCTGGTAATTCGTTTAGTCGAAAGGCGTGTAGTTATAAATTATTATGAGTCCACCCTAAACGAAATTAAGATGTAGACCCATCGTAATTTCTCACGCCTTCTTCTCACAAATATTTCAAACACAAATACAGACACTATGGTCCAAGAACAATAATATTAAGTCTATGTAACTCCGAAATGTATGTAAGCACTTAAGTTATCTTGACTTTGAGAAGTATTAAGTTTAACTTGTAAATGTAGCTGTATAGTAAGTTAGTTTAGTAGTTGTGTTGTGAGTCGACATTTTGTACAACATCTCTGTCCCACGTTTCAAGCAATTTCACGAATAATTTCATATTATAATATAACAATTGTGGGGTATTCAAAACAAATAAACAATTATTAAATTAAAACAAATAACGGACACTTATTATTATGTTATAATTTATAATATTTGGTCTTACGACATTATCATATTGCACACTATCGTAAGACTAAATCAAGCATGAGTTTTTAATAATATAATACGGGGAATACCTAACTAACATAATTAAATATTGACATTTTTTTCAATAGCATGAGTTAACAGTAAAATAAATATTAGGATTTACATTATTAATATTTATTGCATTCTAGTAGTTATTATTTATTGCATACTATTATTATGTTTAATATAAGCTAAATTAGTGGCACTACGGTGCTGTAGTTATAAGTTGAATCATATCTGAACCTGTGAGTATGGGTTGGATCTCATACCTGACAAATTTTAAAATATATTTGATCTAATTAGGAAGGGATTATTAAGGTACGCATATGAGAGTTCATTTTAAAAAAATCTGCCTAATATTAGTGCTCAGATATGTTATAAATTTTATACAATCGGCATAATGACGCTTTTAAATATAATCATTAATCACTAACAAAATATTTTACCGCCCACAATTATTATCCGAGCAGTTATGCATCAGGCCTATAATGTCTTGACTCCCGAGTTTGAATTCCAGCTCTGGCAAATTCACGTCTTGTTTTTTAATGTGTGTCTGGACCTAATAGGTTGAGAAAATGGCTTTCTTGTAAAAAATCTAATAATACATCCTTAGGATCGGACCTGGTTAAACAAATTAAGCACCCTTAAAGAATTTTCTATTAATGGCTATCATAGTCTGATGGGTAAGGCACTGGATTCTTATCCGACGCCTCCGAGTTTGATTCTCCAGTTTTTTAAAGTCTGGGTATACAAGTCTTTTACAACACAATTATTACTGGGTCTTATATTATTATTTTCTTTTATATAAAAAAATATTAAACAAAAACTACCCACGTTTTTTGTCTATTATACTAATACAATACTTGTCTCAGTCGAAGGGTGTTTTTCTCTTAAAATGTTTCTTTCTACTTCTTTGAGATTTCATTTACAATCTTTATATCCGGGCAAGTAATATTAGCCCCAGCGTTGTTGTGGTACTCCATGATGCCGTCTACGTCGCACGGTTGACCTATTTAAAGGACCGCTAAGATTGATGTATTTTTTTACCCACTTTATTTACTTAGGTACTTACTTCACTGACATTTTCGATAAATTTCGAATTTAGCATAAATGCCACATCTGTTTATTATATTGAGTCGACACTGATGTAGATAATGATCAAATAAAAGTCCTCGTCTATATTATTATAATAGCGATGTCATTTTTACGATGTGTTTTATATTGTTTTACGTTACGTTTATCTTTTAGTAAAGTTCTGCAAATGTATCAAATAAATGATCAAATAATATGTTAATACTTAAATACATAAGATAAGCTTTTGATTTACATAACTACTTCTAATCTAATTGATCACATTACATTTATTATTAATGTTTAACATTAGGTATTATAAATTAACAGTGGCATCTGTGAATAAAAACTATAACTATTTTGTTGCACACTTTATCAACTGAAGAGAACTGCACGTTTTCAAATAGAATTTTATTTACTCAAAAAATAGTAGGAATAATACAGTTTATTGCTGACAGGCAACACCATGTAATTAATGATTAAGGGGGAGTGTAATATCACAATGAATATATAAAATGTTAGAACACAATACATGTAATATTTTACTGATAGTGGTGGTAGTGGTAAAATAGGTCAGTAGATCACTGTGCGGGAATGCTAGGTGCAAGCTTTTAACCATGCCAATGTAAATCGCACGCCCATATATATGAAGACACACATCCTCTATATGAGCATACATCGACGCAATCTCGCCTAAAACCTAAAAAGAACTTCTCTCTGCTGAACTCCCTCCTCTCATGTCTGTCTGCTCGTTCCAACCAGCTGCACCATCAATGATAATAATATGTTAGAAGTCAATGATGAGAGCATCGCAGTTGCTATGGCATGATTGGGAAGAGTCTATGCACATTTCTCGTAATGATACGACAGAAAAAGACTGATACATATTATTCTATTCTAAGACTCAGTGAAGACCTCCAAAGCAGAATGCTCGCTGAAGTAAGCAACAAAGTAGGTTTAAAAATAAATGTAACAAAGACCAAAGTCATGTTCAACTGCTTTGCGGGCCAAAAAGAGATCCTCATCAATGGCACTCAGGTCGAACAGGTGAAAAACTACATCTATCTGAGACAATAAGTGTCTATAGATGGATGTATATTTGATGAAATTGTTCGCAGAGTAAAGCTAGGCTGGAGTGCTTTTGGTCACCTGAATAATGTCTTCAAAAGTGACCTTCTACTGTGCCTAAAGCGCAAAGTGTCCAAGCAGTATGTGCTTCCCGTAATCACACATGCGTGTGAAACAACGACCCTGAGTAAAAGAGAGATTCAGAAACTTAGAGTAACACAATGTGGTATAGAGAGGTGCATGTTGGGCATAACGCGAACGGACAAAAAGAGGAATGAGTGGATAAGAAGACTGACAAGAGTTTGCGATGTAATAGAGTTTGCAAAAAACCTCAAATGGAAATGGGCTGGACACATAGCTCGAAGAAAGGACAATCGTTGGACAAATTTAACATTCAGTGGTATCCAAGAGGTACAAAACGTCCGCAAGGTAGACCTGGAGGCCGCTGGATTGATGAAATGATAAAGTTCTCCGGAAGTACGTGGCAATGCAATGTACAGGACCGAGAGAAGTGAAATCAGCTTGAAGAGGCCTTCATCCAGCAGTGGATAGATTCAGGCTGATGATACGTACATAAAGTAAAAGCGCTCTACTTTAAATTACAATATGTCTTTCTCCACCGTTTAAACGCGCTATCTCCAATTAACCAAATTTAAAATATATGTAATGTTATATTATAATATACCTTTTTTTGTCAATATGTAATTATTCCTCATTTTTCATACGTAATTTCGTTACCTATATTTATGCTCTTCTTGCTTTCTCACTTTTTATTCTTGTTAGGCTTAATTATATTATAATTTATACATGGAAACTTTGTTGGTTGCAATATAATTTCACTATTCTTTTTTAAACATATTTTTGTAATCTAATGTAATATATAATTGTAATGTAACTGTTTGTTTCCTTAATAAATAAACAATAATAAAAAAAAACGTTAAGTAAATGAAAAATGTTTTTCACATTTGCATCATGCCAACTAATCAATTAGTTGGTATTATTTGAAAGGCTTACATTAAAATAAACGTGAGAAAACCCCTTGATGACATTCCAGAGGGGACCCATCGCTGCAGTTTCCCTGGCGATTTGCATTCTAGACCGGACGGATGCACTTCTTGCATATTCATGGAAGGGCTTATGAGTAAGAGCCATTGCGATCGTCGGAGAAGTAACTTCCTGAATTTGCGGGAAACCACTATACCATATCGACGGCCACGCTATTCAAATGAGGTAAATTGAGACAGATATTACGAGAATCGCAAACTAAATATCTTCCCGAATTAATATTATATAGGTTATTACATTACTATACCGAAACTATTTATACAGGTATCCAAAGTGAAAATCAAATGTTTACTCACATAGAAATTAATGATATTTTACAAAGAAGTATGTACCTAATCTTAAAATTAAATGAAAATAAAATATATTAACACACTTTTATAATTGTATCTACCTATAAGATATCAATAGCTAAGCTATTGACTTTTATTTAATATGTGAAATATAATATTCTAACGGATTTAAGTTTTGTACTCTTTTGAGTCATTTTTTGCGACCCGGGTTTCACTGATATCATAGATACTCATTAGTTAACTCCATTAATTTCCAATACGTTACCATTGTTCCTAGAAAGAACGATTAAACACCTCTTGAGTATAGTATTTATGAGTACTTATAGGTTTTGACGATTGATTATAATATGCATATGGAGTGTATTATTATTAATAAGATAGGGTTTTTTTTACTAACATTTCAATTATTCATAATTATTGTTTGTTATATTTTTTATTGTGATCCTTGACTTGATAGGTAGGTAATGGAGTTTTTACCTACTTTATTGTATTGGTTGGTTATATCAGTTAGATTTAATCGTATTCGTCGTCAGTGTTTATTTGACTATTGGTGAGTGTACCTACACAGTGCCTGAAGATGCCGAAAGGCGAAACCCAGGTCGCAAATAACGACTCAAATGGAATAGTACAAAACTCAAATCCATTAGAATTTAAAAACAAATTCCATCAAGTACCTTCGGTCGATAATATTAACTATTAATATTATGAAATATAATAGCTTTGCTTATTGAATGATAGAATTACACTAACATAATGAGCTCTCAAGAATCAAGATTAATGAATGGAATTTAACTAAGTGGCTTTTTCACTATTATTTGAGAGTTTTTTTAGTCCTTGTGGTCCAATGTGTAAGACAGTGGCTTTTTATTTGAAAATGCGGTTCTGATTTTCAATTAGGTTGCAATATACATTTTTGAAGTGTTCAGCTCAAAGGCAAGCTATTTCTGTTATTATTATATATCTGTTGTTATTATACTGATACTGGTTGTATGTTAGTAAAATGCAACTTTCTACATAATCCTGGACATAAACTTCGTCAGACCATTGCGATAAAAAAAACGTGTAGTTTTACCATTGGGAATATCCGCAATCTCGTTTGAATGTGTGTCTATTTCAATCTGAATGTAGATTGTATCAATTTCTTTATAATTTGAAAATATACGAAATTTAAAAAAAAAAAAAGAACTTACTTTACATATATTATTCTCAAGAAAGATGTTCAATTAAAATTTTCGCTATTAGGGGGACACTACTATAATATGTGTCGCTAAATTTCAAAATCAGCCAAATCCACCTTTAGGTATTTTTGACTTTTTTGTGAATTGCTGGAGAACTACTGCTTTCTAACATGTCTGCGTTATGAAAATGTGGAACTTATTAATTTTAAATATTCTATTATAGAAATAATATAAACTTTCACCTTTGTGACTATGTACTTACTTGTGAAAACAAAAAAGCTGTTTTTCTCCTACTCATCCATTATGTACTGATTTTGAAATCTAGCGACACATATATGCCTATTAATTGATCATTACTCCTACTGAAAAAAAATATTATCTCTGGATTAAACACACATCAATAATAATGTAATAGATAATGTTATACATAGGAATCGAATTAATACGCACCCTCACTAGACAGACTCTGTCTCGTCAGGGAAATATTAATATTATTCTTATCGTTGTTAAGAAATTTGTAAGAAAACATAACTACTTATTTATTTTTATTAGATATTAGGTATATTGTATTATATTTTCATTGATAAATGATAACATATTATTATTATTATTATTACAGACGAATTTATTTCACATACCTATGTGTATTTTGGAAACTCCATTAACGTTTTGCTCATATTTGCTTATTTTCGTGTTGTTTTTGTTTAAAACGTAATAATAATAATATATGCAAATTTTGGAGCTCATTATCAACCTCTCAAAATGTAAGGCGATTTTTTGGGCTATGTATTTTCCCACGGTTTTGTGTAAGTATTAATTATAACATTATACTATATACATTTTATTAATACTTACAGCTAGAATAAATTCCTACATTATATTATCACATAGGTATTTTTTTTTATAATTAATTGTAGTGGTATTTAAAAGATGATAATTATTAAAAATAAAAATTGATAAACTACTTGATGCAATGTAAACACAGTTGTCTGTTATATAATAATATAATATATATATTTATTTTTTAGTTATCCGAGAATGTAATTTAAAACAAATAAAACTTTAGACTAGGATGCTTAATTAAAATTTATGTAGTCACTAAATAAAGCCTATTAAAATGCTTGTGTTACTAATAAAATGTGAACACAGAAGTGAAGGGAAAAAACAAATTTCAAGCCAATTACTTGATAAAATAATATAATACCAATAATTTTTAGAACTTTATTATTATTTAGTATTTAGTAGATGTTATCAATACTCAATAAATTAAATCTATGCCTTTTTCATGTTGACCTTTGTTGATTGTTTATTGGAAAAGCTACATTGGTGGCCAAACGAAAAATAGTACCATTTATAGTATAGTATTTCAAAAACAATCACATTAAATCAGCATACCTAGCGAATTCGGCGTATTAATTAATGTTATGTCTAGTGAAATAATATTAATGAAAAAAAAAGTTAATTATATGTCAAAAGTTTTTAAGAGCACCGATACCTTGATATAAACATAAACAAAAACCAAGATTTAATTGATTTCTTAAAAACTATTAACAAACCTCTGACGTGCCCAATAAACAAACCGTGCCCAGTAATTAGAGGCAGGCATTGATTATTTCGCAACGTGTTTGTATCCATTCATTAGTGTTTTAGTTCGTTCGTGTTTGACTGTTGCAAATTCCAAATGAATGCATCAAAATCGCCCACACTTTTTTGCAGACCACCCAATCCTTGGGCCCAGACGTGATGGACCCACGTCCTGCGAGCCTTATAGAGATGCCAAAGCACATAAAATGATGTTTATCGTATTATTCCGGGTGAAATTGAGTAAATAATATTCGTGTTTGAAATTATGAGATGCAGTTTTACAGTAACGCGATCTCCTGTGGATTGTTGTTATTCATTGTATTGTGTGATATGAATGTATGCGAAGTTTATTTATCAGACACTTTATCAGGCGATTGCCCACGAAGTTATCCAAGCGAGTACACAAAGAAGAAATTGACTGATTCGTATTATCGATTGTCCAATTTCTTAGTCTTTTAAATAATCTATTCAATAATAATTTTAATTAATAATTAATATAAAAAACAAAATAATATTGCAATATTTATTTACTGTTATTTATCGATAGGTGCGGTGCGTTAAGCTTTATAAATAAGAGACATCAGCTATTTACCAATCATGATAGCGATTTAATAATGCTATATAGTAAGGAAGCAGGGTCGGGTATATAAATATGTACTATAAAGATTCCACATGGATTTATGATTCCGTATATATCCGTTAGACGATCATACTTACATAATTTATAAGTCATGTAGGTATATAGTAACTGAGTAAAGAATCATGCAATTTTATAATACATAATTATTGTTCAACTCTCACTGTATAATATGATTATTTAAAGAAGTTTTCTCGAAATTGTTAAATACAAATTTTAAAAAACATCCATTATCCTCGAAAAAAAAAATATATATTTCGATCTTTCTATGGATCGTGGTAATGCTGATTATTCTCCTGAACATAAAAAAATACATTGAAAAAATATATTTATGTGAAGTTAACCCGGCCACCATGAATATCTTTGAAGGTAACTAATCTAACATTGCTCAACTGTGGGCGTGTACTATAGAAATTAAAACAAAACATAACTTTATATAGGTATTTAATTAAAAAAAACACCTCAGATATCTATATACTCACTAGAAAAAATCTCCATTAAAATTAAGAATCAAAAACCCACGTCCATTGAAATTAAGCTAACCAAAAATTTGGAGAAATAATGACGTTGGTTAGTAGGTAGTTAAGGTAATTGATACCTTGATTTAAAGCACAATATAATACGCACTTCAAGATGTAAAACTGCTAGTCAATTTCGTCGTAATTATATAGGACACCCGTTACTTAATTGGTAAAGCACATTGGCGCTACGGTTTCAAGTGCGTCGGCTATGGTATTTTATTAAAATTTGATTTTTTCTAGTGGGTACAATATTATATCTGAGGTGTTTTCAAATAATGTGTGTTCAATATTTATAAAGAATGCCACATTTTCAAATCATGTGAATTTTCAGTTGAATAATAAAAAAATATTTCTTAATAAGTACCTACCTACATAATTTAGTTGTGTTTTAGATAATCGTCAGTTGATACAGAAAATTATACGACATAAAAGCTTTAAATTAAATCATAAAAGGTCAATTATAAAATGTTTAAAGCTCCTGTATTAGACAAATCGAAATCGTTTGAGATAGCGATCTCGGTTAACATTTTAAAGTCGTGCAAAATCACGCGAAAGAATGAGATGCAATTATCGGGTTGTATGATGCAAGAAGAGTTAGGAGAGTCGCTTCGGGTAGTGCTTGTCAAATAGCAATTACCATACAATTTAAGAGAGGAGACAAAACGATTTTTAAAAAAGCGCGACTCCAAACCTGCGGAACGGCATCCAAAATGATTTATATTCGCGACTATCGAATTCTTTTGTGAACAGAACTTATCAGAAATATCTTGAACAAAAGTTAATCTATTAATAAAATCACCCATTATTATAAGATACTTGAGTCCAAAAAAGTATATTCCGAGATAATCAAAGAAAACTGTTTATTTCACTCAAAAAAAATGTAAAAAATATAAAAAAAATTGTGAGCCAATTAATATCTACTATAAATGAAATACGATTGTATAAAAAAATATTTATTTAAAAAAATCAACTAGTGAGAGCTGTTTAAAAATGCTGGGTAAAAAAGGGTGTTTTAATTATCAAGCAAAATCTAATACTAAAATAATAACATTCATTTTACCTACATATATTATATTAAACTATCGATTGAAGGTACTTGATGGAATTTGAAATATAATGGATTCAAGCTCTGTACTATTCCATTTAAGTCGTTTTTTGCGACCCGGGTTTCGCCTTTTGGCATCTTCAGGCGCCGTGTACACTCACCAAAGTCAAACACACACTGAGAACGAACACTCTTTACTCTAGCTTATATAATAAATCAATACGCGCCTGAAGGTGCGGAGAGGCGAAACCCGGAACACAAAAAACGACTTAAATGGAATAGTACAGAGTACAATTTATCTACATATCTTGAAAAACAACTTTTATTATCATATTTAATAAATTTGGTAACACATTTAATCTAAAACTTCGATTCCGTGTCTTTCTTCAGTTTTTGTCGTATTCCAATTGATTATTACATTGTAAAAATCAAGTGCTCATGGATCAATTTACTTATCAAGCTTTTTATACCATTCATTTTTTCTTGTTTATTGGTACATAACCTTGAGGATAGGCCTTAGAAGTAGGCATTGTTTCTGGAATTATGCCATCTCGCAAACAAAATGAATGTTAGCCCAGGACTTTTGTTTTGGTTTTATACCAAAGATATGTGCGGCTGAAGTTGTTTTAATGTAGAGTAGTAGATATTTTTTGAACATATTATTAGAAATAGATATTATCCGAAATTTTTAATTTAGTGATTTGTGTTCTTTGAATTAATATTTATTGAGTGATTCAATAATTAAACTGGCATATACGTGGTGAACTCCATTACAATGGTTCTGAAACAAAGTTTTTTGGTACTGTTCGATTATCAGGAATACAGCGGAAAACACATTTTGAAAATAGCCAATGTTTTTTTATAAAATTTTACTATAATCAATTCATAAAAAGGAAACAGAAATAAACAGTCAGTGTATATTTGTAAATACCTAAATGGTTATCAAATAAGAGACATTTATAGTAAACTTTTCTCTCAATAAGATGATTGTGTCATGAGCTATATGGCATATTGCAACATTTGTTGGAACTACATATTATCGCCCTGATCAAAATCATCTGATTTATGCAATGACATTAATATGGATGAAGCATCTGGAAAAAAAATGACACTCACTTTTTTGTCGGGTCTGCCGAATGGCATAATCTGTTCTAACGCCATTACAATAAAGGTAATATTGCTATAAATTCCCAAAACTTTTTGTCGGGTCTGCCGAATGGTTCGGTTTGAACAGGTTCGCTCAAACGAACATTGATACTAGAAACACTGTTCTAACGCCGTTACAATAAAGGTGATATTGCTATAAATTTCCGATGCGTGATATCGCATAATGGATATTGCGTGACGTCTACCTATGCACGTGCAAATGTCACTATGGGCGAATTTACTTGCTAGCTACTATACTGAGTGCGTCGTCCATTAATAATGTCATTAGATTTATGCCAGAAAAAATCAATAATCATGTTTATGTAGCGTTATTGACAGTAACTTCATTGCCATTTTCGTTTTCAAAAAATACGAGCGAATCCTCCAGATCATAAACTACACCAAACTGTTAATTTTTGAGGATGTAAAGGTGTTTCAAGAATAGCATCTCAATTTTCATTATTCCAAATGCGTCAAATTATTGATTTTATTTACTACAACATTTAACCAAAAATAAGCTGCATTACTGAAGATGATTTTTTCATGAAATATTGGATCTGTTTAATGTTGCCTTAAGCCCCATCAGCAAAATTTCGTCTCAACAAATGGTCATTCGGTTGAAGTTCTTGTTTTAACTGTATTTTATAAGGGAATGGACAACTGGACTCCGGACAATCGGACGCCGCACTGTCGTAGACACGTATACAGAACGTAAACGAGGTATTTTAATCAAATTCTATATACTACTTAGTAGTTTTAATTCATTTTACTCTTAACATAATATATTCATTATAACGGATTGAGAATTACCATGCCTAAGGCTTTATATAACATTAAAAACTCTTTTTTTGTTGGAACTTAAACATATGCACGATTAAATCATTATATAATCATTTAAATATAAATAATATTACATATTTCTTTTGAAATACCTATAAGTACCTAACATCTATTTATTTTCGAACTCCGTGGCGTCCAGTTGTCTCGGTGCCAAATCGTCCAAGACCCATTGTATAAGCCTTCAAATGAAGAATATTCCATGTGGTGCGATAAGATAGTCCAAATTCTTGATAACGACGTTTAACTGATTGTTCTGAATTTTCATCCACACTTTGATACACAACATCGATATTTTCAGTAATACGTTTACGTTTTTCACGAGTTCTCAACATCACAATCTTTACTGTTTGACCCGAATTTTCTAATTAAATTACGAATAGTAAGCTCTGTAGATCGATTATTTTCAACACACATTTCATGGAATGCCCGAAACGTAGCTCGAATAGAGTCATTATTGAAGTTATACTTCTTTTGGGATGAGAGTGAAATTGAGAGCTGCGCGCGCACACTGTTACGACAGTATGAAAATAGCTGCGAATCAATCAGCTATATACAAACGCAAGTTTGATAATAGAATTGTGCCGTTACCTAGGCAACGAATTTATTATTGTCGGCCATTTGCAATTTCTTACGTAAACAAATGATTAAACGTCAGAGTGGCAGTTGTTACTTTAAAAATAAAAACAACTTAAAATAACAAGATGATTAAGAGCTACTCGAAGAATCTAGGTTATCACAAGTTTTGTTACGCCAAAGAAGTATAACTTCTAACGCGCGCACATAAGTATACGCACCAATTTTTTTATTGTTATACATTTTAACAATTTGTATACGCTGTAAAACTGTGCACCTTTCCACAGTGATTTTCCAAACAATACTGAACACAAATGTAAATTTTGTTAGGAATCAGAAAATAGTGGCTGCTATGACGTTTTACAAATTTATAGCACTAATTTTATACAAACATTGTGTAGGTATATAAGTATTATAATATAATTAAGATAGAGGAGGACTATGCCACTGTTGTAAACGACAAGAGATGAGAAACACTGATATATTAAGATATTCACATGTATTATATACCTATTATCTACCAAGGGAACTTGATGGAAATTGAATTTAGATTCTAATTGATTTATGTTTGGAATGGTACAAAATTTAAAACAATTAGAATACACAAAGCGCTGTTATTAACAAATTGATAACATGATATCGTAAATAAATATTGCTTGTTAATTCATTTTTCGCCTCCAGCTGTAGGGGGTAAAAATTTGTCGGAATTTTATTTACCAACATTTCAACAAATTTCAAAGGCGTTATAAACCCTGTGAAATGTATTGCACGGAGTGTACGCAATTTTGCGAAAGCTCAACTCCGACCTGCTATTAAATTCCAATTTATCCCTCCATGCTGTCCTGTCAACATGTCACTCCCCACCAGGGACGTTCTTATAACAAAATCACACGTAAAATGTTATAATAAAGACTCACGGAACTCATACAAGTATGTACAAAACATTCTTCCAGATGTCGATAAATTTTAAAAATAAAAAGCTCTATATACTGCCTAATAATATATGGTAAACTGCAACTGATAAATTATTTTGTTGTAGGTAGCTATTTGGCAATAGCATTTATCATTCTACTGGAGTGTTGACTTTTCATTACCTTCGTGTGCAGTAGTTCAGCTTTATAATATGTAGGTATGTACTTTAGAGATGGGAAAACTGGTCGATTTTGAAGACTTAGTATACTTACTACCAGTATAAAAAATACTTAGTATAGAAACTTGTTCCAAAATACTTACTAGTATTTGGAATACTATATAGAGCGTTTAGCGTGCGTATGCGACAAAAGTTTTATACTCAACTGAAACTAAAACCAACTCCATATTAGTATTTGAAATACGTATCGGCTCAGGGAACTACGACTGTGTATTGGCTTCAATACGCTGAGCTCCGCTTGTCGAAAAGTCCCATTTTTTATAAAATTTTAAACACATTTTAAATTTATGAGTTGTTTTTCTGTTAGGTTACAATATTCTTGTTAATAAAAATGAATAACAGTGTTTTTTTTTAATTTGAGCGGTCGTATAACAAGCCTAAGCCTGTGCGTCATTTCACCACTGTGCTGCGACACAAAATTTATGACCTATTATTCAAACATTCGAACGCAATAGACTAATAAATTAAAATATACCTATATTAAAGTGCTATTTCGTTTGCGTGCATTTAATTTCAATAGTGTTGAAAGTCTACCAACTAGCGAGTGCACAGAACAGCAACTTGCGATGATATCATCACAAGTTTTTTAGAATAAGTTTATTGGGCCACACATAGGTACTGAGTATGGGTAGTTTCTTTCGAAACTTGAGTACACAAACTGATGACAGTATTTCCAACTCACCTCTAATGTACTTGCATTTTCCTCTAACACTAGTCATCACTTCACACATAATATACTATGTTGTAATGAACGTTAGACGCCTTTCACATTATTACTGTTTTAGTAATATAGTAATAGATTTAATTTATTAAATTCTATTACATCTCCCTGTCTTTGAAAAAAATATATTCTTTTTAACACTATAACAGGCCAAGAGCCCTATGACAGTAGTAAAGTGAAACAGTAGTGTATTTAGTACCTGATAGAAGAGAAAACATCAGATAAATATATCGTGACCTTACCATGAATTGAATTCGGGGGCTTCGGATAAAAGACCAGCGGCTTATGCACTGGACTACAAGGGCAACCGTGCGATGCGATAATATAATTTATACAAAAGCTTTATACTATGTTTTACCAGTCAATCTATAAAACAGACGACTTTTCTAGATCTTTAGGATTTTTAAATCATGTAGTTTTATCGAAACAATGGTAACCTGCACGTCTATGTTCGTGAAATATTTGGCTACGTATCTTCCATAGTGTCCGGAAACTTGTACGTATGCAGTTCGCCGTATTACGCTTCACCTTGAAATGTTGTATCGGAAGTATATTAAAGACCGTCCAACCTCTTTGGGTCGTATAGTACTGAAAAATTCATGTCTAAATAAAACACGGTTTTTGTCGGTTTACACTTTACAGGCAGCCAGTAACAAACAAATTTTGAAAATAGCCGATATATTAATTGATTATTTGTTATGTTAGGTTTTCATTCTTGAATTATTATGCCAAGAATTTGAATATAATACAGTTAGAGGCCGTATAGTATACGGTAATTTCTTTCCGATAGAAAGCTCACGGCAATTTGTGCCACGTTGAAATGTTTTACGTAAAATTTACTTGTAACCATCTTACATTCACATATAAATGATGTCTCTACGACCTAAACCATATTATATACATAGTATGTATGCACGTATTAACATTATTAGCGTATTTTTTTTATTTAAATTAATATAATTTGTTTCCTATATTTATAATTCTTCTTCTGTCGTGTCCATGCGAGATATGTGCCTAGGCCCTAGGACATGGGTGGCCATCCCGAGGCCCGCGGGCCGCATGCGGCCCGCTGGGTGTCAACTTGTGGCCCGTGGAGCAGTGAGAAAATAAAAATAATATCAAATGCTGTCCGCTAGATGTGCTAATTTCGCAAATTGAGATTCGATATTGCCACAAGATTTTAAAAAGCACCGTGTGCTTTTTGCTGCATAATCCATCAGGTTGGTTTGAAAGAGTTTTACAAAACATATTTGTAAAAGGAGAAATATCCTGCATTTTACAAAGATGCTCTAATGATGACTTCGCTATTTGGAAACACTTACACGTGTGAACAGCTTTTAAATTGGATGAAGCATATCAAATCCCGAGTGAGAACACAAATCACTGACGTGCATTTAGAAAACTGATTGCGTGTAGGAACAACCTCACTCGATATCGATATTAATGCACTTATTCTGCCACACAAAATCAAACTTCTCACTAAAATTTATTATTTTTATATTATATTGTTTATTTTTTATTATTTAAAAAAAGTGTACTCTTATAAATATGTTTGATTCTCATTTTTGTTTTATTTTATTAATATATAATATATATTTCTTTTTTGTTTTATATAATAAAAAAAATCGGTTGTGCAGCCCGGTAGGAAATCTCATTTTTAGAATCTGGCCCGGCTGCTGAAAAGGTTGGCCACCCATGCCCTAGGATCTATGCTCTTCCACACCACGCCTTGACCATGATCGCGTCATTAGCTTTAAACATTATCTAAGGCCGCCATATCAAAAGAAAATGTATCAATACTTGCAAATATCAATATTAAGGTTATTCAGTTAAACATTTAGTTACCTACAAGTACAGTATTGTTAGTAAAAAACAATTTACCTACAACAACTCAACAAACAAAAGAATGAAAAATTTACGAAACCATTTTGATTTTATTCACTCCATTAATCAATCTTAATGTATGCTCTCACTACTTCATTTAATATTGTTCCAAGAATAATGAAAATAGAATTCGAAAAGAGAGATTCCTTAAATTTGTGTCAAAATTCCAGTGACTTTGTTTTAATGTTTGTGTTTTGTGATTATTTGTATTCTTTAATTATACTGAAGTCACATACACCGACACTGGAAACAAAACATAGCAATTTGATTATTTTTAAATGACATAAAACACATTCTCAACTCTGGTTTTCTATCCATACAATAAAATCATTCTATTTCGAGTATCACACTGATTTTAAATTCTTAATTATTTTTTTTAGATATTTTCAATAAACTCTTATGTTATATTTAACAAATGGTACTGTATAATATAATATATCCAATAGTTGAGCAAATAGCATATGAGCAGACAATAATACTTGATACTGATTCGGTTTTGAAGCGAAAATTATGATTTTACTTTCTAATGAGAATGACCGTTTAAAGCGGAAGAAACCGGTACCAATTATTATTTAATTATGTGAAATGAGTACTACTATGACAATGACATATTTATTTAGATTTGGCATACTAGCATATGAATCCTAAAGGTTTTCGGACAACTCCTAAAGTAAAGCACGTACATCTCATCAATGACCCTGATAAACTTATTTCAAAATACACTGAAGTTAAATTATAATAAAACAACCATTAAATTATAATTTGTTTATAATAAAACCAGAATGTACTACAATTTAATAAAGCACATAAAATGACAGATACTGGAAGAAACCAATTAGAATGCGATCTTTTTTTCTCATACGAGCAAAATTTATAATAACTGAAAACACATAAAATGACATACTGGAGACAAAATATTTAAATGCGATGCTCATTCTCATACAAGCAAAACGAATTACAAATTAAAGCACTTACCACGGCACACACTCTATTCTAGTTTTCACCAAGTGACCTACTTGCTAACTTATCCACTTTTGAATCCTTTTTCTACCAGCCAACTACATATTACGTACAGTTTTTCAGATACGTGACCGGATAGAATTTATCACAATATAGCAAACAAATATATTGTATAGTATAAATACTTGTATAGATATTATATTACTGTGCTTTTAGTTTTCAAAAGTAAGCACGTAGATACAGTGTTGGTAGGTATTGAATTTATCTGCCAAAAATCAAACGATGCGTGAAGCTGGGAGTCCTTTGATAACAAGTGCCGGCGATAATATCGGTAGGTTGTTGGGAGCGAGATGGCTTCCATTTTTCAGATTTCCGATAAAAATAGGGTTATCATTTTCGAACATACCTACATAATTTTTGAAAACACTTCTGAGAAAATATATTATAACCAATAGAAAAAATCTTTTTGAGAAAAGTAAGAGGCCATCCATGGACTGAAACCGTATGCGGTTTAGATCCGTGTGCCATACTAAACTTATGATTTGTGTTCATGAAAATATATTTTCACTAAAAAGTGTAAGTATATGGTATAAACGGATACGATCAGATGCTTATAATATACTTTGTGAAAATATATTTCCATGAACATAAAGATAAGCTTAGTATGGCACACGGTTCGGAACCGCATACGGTTTCAGTCCATGGATGGCCTATAAGACACCCCGCAGGAATCAAACCTGCATCTCTAGGGATTCGCACCCATGCACATAGACCACAATGCTAAAGGAACCATGCTTAATTGCAACAAATTTTAACTGATGGCCCTTATAATACTTTCTGATGCGCTTTATAAATTAAGCTACTATTGGCAATCAGCTTTTGCCTTTTAAATCAAAGTAGGTATTACTTGTATTACTAACCGACGTCATGGATTACTCCAAGATATTTTAATGTTGTAGCTTCCTTAAACTTGCTAATATTTTTTAATTAATTACTTTTTTTTATTCAATGAATAATTTACAAGATTTAAATCATTATTACATACATTACATACATACACATATTATTACACACATATACTTGAATGCATACATACATTCTTAAATCAAAATAATTACAAGATAAAAAGAACTTTTTATATACCACGTTTTTAAATTTTCTGTTGAATCATATAAACTTGACAATTCTATGTAGATATTAATAAATATAGAATACTGAAATGTCATTTTGACATTTCATATTGATTTCCATAGTAACGCACGTACATATTAATAATTTTGTTGCTAGGAGCACTTAGCAACCAATAATAGTGAGTAGTAAATATTACTTTTAACGAATTTTTTTCCGAAACATAAAACAGAATTAACTGAAAATTAATTCAATTCTGCTTAAAGATGGCCAAAGGTATTAAAAAAATGCATTCCCGTCGTGTTCTGATATATTCGAAAAGTTTAAAATGTCTAGCTAGTCGGGAAGTTAGTTAAAAATCTTGTACAAACAAGAAAAAATCTGTACGGGACAAACAAGAACACGAGCTAATAAAAACATGGTAATGGTACAATCGATGCAATATAATAAATAATAAAACGGTAGTTCGGTGCGATGTGTCTTTGGCGGAAACTTGTAAACTTGTGAGATGTCTAATCAATTCTTGTATTTTATTGAAATGCCATTATGAAATCATCATCATCATCATACGCCGGGTTTAATCCACTGCTGGATGAAGGCCTCCCCAAGCTTCTTCCAGCTCTCTTGGTCCTGTGTCGTTCGCTGCCACGTATTTCCGCCGTATGAAATAATATGTTGAAATTATTATGAAATAATATTAATTCGCAATGTTTTGAAATTGCAGATCCGCTATCTCATAACATTACGAAATCATATTATATATAGGTATTGACTGGTTGTACGTGAAAAATGAATATTTAGTAAATAATATTACAATTATCGAGATCTGGGTTACAGGAATCCGATGATAGCCACAACACTAACTATGAAAATAGCTGTAAAAGATTCTGCGTTGAATAAATAAATAGTCTTAGTTGGAAACCTAGGAGAAAAGGGACCAATGATGGACCATGAATGCCTTGGTAAAATAGGGTGAAAATCAACGCATGAGCCCTTCTCAACATCAATGACTAGGGAGTGGCATCAAATGATCACGCCTGATAAATGGTGAAGCTGGTGGAGTGAGTTAAGATATAATCATCAGAAGAAAGAAGATTTATTAGAAGTAAACTATTAGCCTATATTCTGGAATAATGCCATAAAGGAGCAGCAACCCTACAACGATCGTATAAAGTCATATCTAACCCGAAATAAATATATTCTTTTGGTCAGCCATTGTCCGGTGGAATAAACCCTCGTTAGCCCAGGCCACTCGGCAAACACAATGGGAACTGCGGAGCACGGGTTCACATGGATTGAATGGATTAATGCCCCGTGGGTTGTGAAGGGTCAACTGATTTTTATTCATATGAATACGGAAGGCAAGCAGCATTATATTATTTTGTATAATGTACGTTGCTAAGAGAAAAGGCGAAACTTCAAGCAACATCAAAGAGGCGTTCGGCACTAAGTGATTTTGGTTAAGAGCCTTGAAAATAATAAAATGATCCCTGAATTTTTTTGATTTTTACTTCGGTCGTCAACAAAATATCTGCATCATTATTTTTATGAATGGAACTTTGAAATGAAATGATTTAATGACATATTATTTACAATATGCATTACACCAATAATCTAAGTTTCAAATAGTACGAGAAATATATCCCAAAATAACAGGCTAATTGAAATATTTATAATTTTAAATTATGAACGCATGGAAAAAGTAAAATTGGTCGGTTTTGATTTTCAAATGTTAAACATAAATCATTCTTCTTCACTTTGCAAATGTCCATTTTCAGACATTGTCTTTCTCTTTAATATAGTCTATATCCTCTCCATTGAGTCCAATTCAGTCCTGCGGCCATTCAGATGTCATCCGACCACCTAGATACGGAGTTTTCCAATACGTCATAAATAATGCCGCATTAGTTATAAGCTAGATATCTTCAAAAAACGATAAACCATGGTAAAATTATATGCATTTGACCTTATTATTATGACTGTAGTAGGGAAACAATGATGCATACATGTTTATTTATTTTCATTAAGTTTGACACTTCATTCCTATGTGGGTTTTGGTGACCTTCAGAATATTAATCAAACTTTAATTTATTTTATTGTTTTAACTGTCAATACATGGTGGAACTGCATTGCATTATTGATTAGTTTAATAAAACGCAAAAAAATGTACTTATTCCACTTTTTATTTAATAAATGTGGACTGGTTTCGTCCGCCTCAAAGGGACATTTTCAACTCGCGAGTTGAAATTTTGCGTTTTATTAAATTAATAACATGGATTCTTAGAAAATTGCATAAAATCAAAACAACTATAATAATCTAGTAATTAAACTATTTAAAGAAATTACAATCAAGGCCAGTTTTTTCCGCATTGAGACACATTGTCAATTTTAGTGACAGATCAAGTTTATCTTTATCTGAAAGTGTCGATTTAAGCGAACATTTCCTTTCTGATGATACTATGATTGTAATGCAGATCCAAAAAATAGTGACATAGTTTGAATAAGAAAAACGTACTGCTTATAATATTCTTAATAGAACAAAAATTAATGACAGTGCCAAAAATATTCGATGTGTTGTTAAACATTGGATATCTTTTCTACTTACACTACTAAGTTTGATTCTGTTTTACGTTCTATGATGTTTTAGTTAAATTTTAAATATATTTACATCTCAATATTTTATTATCACCCCTATATAAATTGTATGATTAATTATTTAATACAATTTAATACGGGAGGATTTAATTGTGACATTTATTGACCCAGTATACTATTTTCCAAAATCTAAGAAAGCTTTCTTCGTTTTATCTCCCCCATATTTTATTCAAAACGGATTAAAAAGGCATTAAATTTATAACATTGTCTTGGCGGGGAATTGGCTAAGTCCCCAGGCTTGCGAACCTCATAAACCATATCCAACAATAAAGTTTCAAACGTGCCAACTTGACAAATCTAAAGACTCTCCGCAATACCAGCGACTTTTGCATTTTTACTTTATATTGCCAGATTTTATTCAACCAGAAACCGCAGCGTAGAAGAAATGTAAGATAAAATGATATGCTTTAAGCTGTAATTCATTTTATTAATCTGACCAATAAAAAAATTAACTGGACGATAATTGTCTACATTATAATAAAGATAGGATCTTTCTTTATCTAGGTATTTTTGCCGTAAATAAAAATATATATGTACAAATATATCTATACTTAAACTATTTTTTTTATTGAACGAATATTTCACAACGTTTAAGAATGTAACATTTTATTTATTGAACATACATAAATGAGAAAATATATAATAATAATTATTCTTTTTGAACCTACTTTGATTTAAAATCCAAAAACCGATTGCCAATTTACAGTAACTCAATTTGGAAAGCGTTTTAGAGAGAACCTATTAAGAGCCATTAGTTAAAATTTGTCGCAATTAAGTATGGCGCCTATAGCGTAGTGGTATATGTGCATGGGCGCAAAACCCGAGAGATGGAGTTGAAAATATACGTCTTATTGAAGAAACTGGTACAGATTATTATTAGACGATCATCAGCTTGCTGATGAACTAACCCAATTCATAATCAATTTTGTCGAAAACTCCTTGCCGCGTCAAATAAACATGAAGACGTTATGTATTGTAATAATATTATCAGCACTATTAATGGATTCAAATGCTGTAATAGTACATACGTAAGATTATTATGTTTTTGTATAAAATATCACGGCATCTACGGGAAATTATTGTAACAGAGCGGAAAATTCTATTAAAAATGAAAACTTTTCAGTATTAGCCGTCAAGAAAATAATAAATAATTACAAGATAAAAAGAACTTTTTATATACCACGTTTTTAAATTTCTGTTAAATCATATAAACTTGACCATTCTATGTATTAATAATTTAAGACAAATAAGGCAGCTGTCAACAAATCATTTTTTTGCTATTTTGCAACAAACAAACAAATATAAAATACTGAAATGTCATTTTGATTTCCATTGTAACGAACGTAATATATATTAATAATTTAGTTGCTTGGACCACCTCCTTAGCAACCAATAATAAACCAATAATAGAGGATTGAGTGTTGCAAAATAGCGTAAAAAAGATTTGTTGACAATTGCCTTCATCATCATCATCATCATCAGCCTGAATCTATCCACTGCTGGATGAAGGCCTCTTCAAGTTGCTTCCACTTCTCTCGGTCCTGTGCATTGCGTTGCCACGTACTTCCGCAGAACTTTATCATTTCATCGATCCAGCGGCCTCTAGGTCTACCTTGTGGACGTTTTGTACTTCTTGGATACCACTGGATGACTAGATTTGTCCAACGATTGTCTCTTCTTCGAGCTATGTGTCCAGCCCATCTCCATTTAAGGCTTTTAATAAACTCTATTACATCGCAAACCCTTGTCTGCTTCCTTATCCACTCATTCCTCTTTTTGTCCTTTCGCGTTATGCCCAGCATGCACCTCTCCATACCACGTTGTGCTACTCTAAGTTTCTGGATCTCTCTTTTACTTAGGGTCCATGTTTCACACGCATATGTCATCACGGGAAGCACACACTGGTTGAACACTTTGCGCTTTAGGCACAGTGGAAGGTCACTTTTGAAGACATTATTCAGGCGGCCAAAAGCACTCCAGCCTAGCTTTACTCTGCGAACAATTTCATCAAATATACATCCATCTATAGATACTTGTTGTCCCAGATAGATGTAGCTTTTCACCTGTTCGAGCTGAGTGCCATTGATGAGGATCTCTTTTTGGCCTGCAAAGCAGTTGAACATGACTTTCGTCTTTGTTACATTTATTTTCAAACCTACTTTGTTGCTTACTTCAGCGAGTTCCTGCATTCTGCTTTGGAGGTCTTCTGAGTCTTGCGAGAAAATTACTATGTCATCGGCAAAGCGCAGATGACTCAGGTATTCTCCATTTATGGGGATCCCTTTGTCATTCCAGTCAAGTTGCCTGAATAAGTCTTCAAGGGTAGCTGTAAATAGTTTAGGTGAGATTGTATCACCTTGTCGGACTCCAAAAGCAAAAGATGGTTCTATCGTCAGAAATTGGGAACACTTGTTAAGCCGAGTTGAAGAGTTCTACAGCGATCTCTACAGTGATGACACTGACAATACGACTATAGACTTAGATCTTCAGAGAAATGGAAATTCGGAAGACCATACTCCCGAAATTACATCCTGGGAAGTAACCCATGCTTTAAATTACATGAAAAGTGGGAAAGCCCCCGGGGAAGACGGTTTAACGATAGATATCCTCAAAAAAGCAGGAAAGGATGCAAATGAAGTACTTGCACAATTGTTCACAGCCTGCATATGCAAAGAGGATGTCCCAGAGGTATGGAAAAATGCCAGCATTGTCATTCTTCACAAAAAAGGTGACAGAGAAGACCTAGCAAATTATCGTCCAATAAGTCTACTCCCTATTCTCTACAAGACGTTCACAAAAATTCTCTCAAACCGTCTGCAAAATGTACTAGACGAGAACCAACCGAGAGAACAAGCCGGATTTAGAGGAGGATACAGCACTATGGACCATATCCAAGTCGTCAGAGAAATCATAGAGCGGTACCAGGAATACAAACTGCCACTATGCATGGGTTTTATAGACTATGAGAAGGCGTTTGATTCGATAAAGAAATGTTCAATACTCGACGCACTCAGAAAACAAGGAATCCCTGGACGCTATATAAATATTTTCAATAATATATACAGTAGCGCAACAGCATCTGTAAATCTCCATAAACCATCGCGCAGATTTCCTATCGACAATTGCCTTATTTGTCCTAAATTATTAATACATAGAATTGTCAAGTTTATATGATTCAACAGAAAATTTAAAAACGTGGTATATAAAAAGTTCTTTTTATGTTGTAATTATTTATTCTCAAAATACTAGTCATACTTACAGTGTGTAGGTATGCAATATATTGTGTATATTTATATGTACCCATAGTGTTTATTATTCTATTCTCCTAACCGAAACACGTTTACGGCCCCACCACTGTTTTATAGCACCAATTGAAGTGCGCCACTGGTTGTAATGCCGCACCGAGACCGTAGTGAAAATTATTCCCGTCCCGTAGCATAGCGGGTGCACCCAGAGGAGCGATATCATTCTGAATGACTGTCGTCGGGAATATCGTGGTGGGTGAAGGGGGCGATGCTTCTACGCCACTGCAATCGGCCTTTGATGCCAAAAATGGGTTATGTCAAAATTTTATATACTTATAATGATAATTTTTTTTTAATTATTTTTAATTTTTGTAGAATGCTGTTGCAGTTTTTTTTCCATTTGGGTGTAGAACTGTCTTTGCATTGTACCTTCACCCGCAGCGTTGCCAACTTAGCATTTTTTTTTTGCAAAATTCGCACCAACGCAAACGGCTTAAAACTTTCCGTTATAAAGCTAGAATATTATACCAGATTTGCTTGAGAATCAATATTCTGATCGTATTTACATTTTGTCTTATAAATAAGATAAATGTTAAATACGTTATGATGAGTAAATTGTGGATTAATGTTTAATTTTATTATTTATTTTATTTGTCAAAATAATAAATTCTTTTTCGATCTTTGTAGTTGTAAAAACAATGTAAAACTCTTGTAAATAATTATGATATAATTTTTTGAAATAAGTACTAGTTTCTAAACACTTTTTAAATATGAAGAAATCTAACATTTTTTCTGCCATCTAGATTATTTTCTTACCCTATCTGGCATGTTTTTGTGAATGACAGTTGGCAACGATTTTCGGAATTTAAAAAAATGACAGCACTTTCGATTATCAACTATGTACAATATGGGTCATAATCAGGTAGTTTTACATAATGTCGATATCTTTGCATGCTGTTTTAAAACCATAATTTAAATATCAACGATAACATAGGGTTGAATAATTGTATTGACAGATTAAACCTGATTAAACAAATGCGTACATACTTATTTAAAATATTAAAAACAATTGAAATGTATTTTATATTCCTTCAATTTATTTGAATTTAACCCTCTTTTCCCACCAACCGGTTTACAGATTGTGATCACCCGCGGACGAGAAGATAAAATTTTCGCAATAAAAAATCGGTGTATTTTCATTCACACGAAATTGTATTTTTTATATTGAAATCATTAACATGCCATGTTTTATTTTATATTGTGGATATATTACTTAATGGCTTCGACGATTTCTAGGCGTGCAGCTTTATATGTGTTAGTAGAAAGACGGTTCTCATTTATGTATGAGAACTTCTATACCCAGTTTTTAAATCTAAGATATTTATGATAATAAAACCGACACATCCGTCAAAGCTTTATTTTCAATGTTATGGCTTAGCTTAGTAGATAATATTAAAACCATTTTAGACACCCTCGGAAAACAACCCACAGCCAGTATTTATTTTGCAACCAAAAATTTCATTTATTTTGAGTAAATACTACCTCTAAGCGTGGAAATTTGTACGTATGCAGTTCACCGTATCACACTTCACAGCAAAATGTTATATCGAAAATATATAGTCATATAATACAGAGATAAAATTCATGTCTACAAAAACACGGTTCTTTTCGGTTTGCAGGAAGCCAGCGGCAAACAAATTTAAAAAATAGCCGATATACAGGATTATTTGTTAGGTTAGGTTAGGTTTTCATTATTGAATGATATTTATTTCTGTTAAAAAGATTTTATTAAGTTTAAGCATAATTTAGGCAAAGATAGTAATGAACTATTATGATGAGCTTCCTAATGTATCAATAGAAATGTATCTACTGATTGAAGTTTACATCTAGGTGATTAAACTCTATTGTAATGTTAAAAATAATTTACTCTCATAACGACTGTTTAATATCCACAACAACTATTAATTGGTATAAGAAAAAAAACTTTTAACTTTGAACATTGTTGGAAATATACTTACCCAAAACAATAATTATTTTTTACATTTTTTATTGTTAACAAAATTATAAAGACACATTCCTTTATTTATATGCGTTTGTATAGTCAAATTTAAATAAATTGTTTCAGAGGGGTGGTCATCAAAGAGGGATGCATTTAATAATATTTGTTGGTGATTTTGGGGAAAAAAATAAATAAAACCCTCGAGAATATGAGAAACCTCGCACGACAGATGGCGCTGGGGTACGGTAACGTAATAAAAATGGCGAATTCCTCCATACAGTAACGAGTAAAAATTGCCAAAAAATAATATATAAAAATATACGGAACTCGTACTTTTATGCATATTATTTCTCGGCTATGCTTTGTGCCCAGGGCTTGCATCCCGTTGCAAGCGCGACTTTTTAAATCTGCACTTAATGTGATAAAGGAATTCGAGATTTTTCTGTATGCAGCTTTTTTAGTTTTCTTTATTCAGTTGAAATGTGGCTGAGCTTTTTGATAATTATTCTACGTCGCCTAGTGTAATTGCTTTTTCTAGCTACTTGTTGAGTTTTTATTTGATAGTTTTTATGTTCAAAAATTGTTGCAAAGTGTTTGTATTTTCAATTTAAGTCGTATTTAAGGTACTCATTTGAAATGGTCTAATGTGCTCTGTGTTCGCATGTTTTCCCACTAAATTTGATTTGTCGATCCTGCAATATCATGTGGTTTATATGTTATTTTGGGTACCTTTATATGACAGCGTTTGTCCAGCGGTTATCTATTCACCGAGCGACATATCCAACACAATGTTGTTTTGACAGTTTTGCGACATCTATCACATCGCTTGCTATTGTCTGCTTCTTTAACCATTAGTTTTATTTGCGGTGTTTCCATGTTGTTACTAACATTTCTTATCTCATGTTAGATTGCTCTTAATAATTTTGAATCATGCACTGGGAATTCATAATGTTTTTTATACATAATTTTATCTAACTAAGCCAACATATATTGATTACTTTTATTTTGTTAACTTTACTGTCAATTCATGGTGGAACTGCATTGTATTGTTGTTTTTATTTAATAAAACGCAATTTTTTATAGTACTTATTCCACTTTACTATTTTTAAAATTGCGTTTTATTAAATAAAAACAACAATATATTGATAATTTTTTACACATAACACGCCACGTTTTCAAAATACTACCAACAACCGAAAAGCTGTAATATGGTAAATTTTATTTCAGTAAATAAATAAATTAGCAGTTCCCTCCTTTCCTAAGCATAGCATTCAGATCTCCACAAAATATATGTTATATGAACATACGTTTTTTTAAGAGAAATAATTGGTAGCCATTAACTTAACATATTATAGTTTTTATCATAATATGCTGTATCGAACCTGTACTCGCAGCTTTCGGGAGAGGACCTCTACGAATTACATTACTGTGGTTCGTTCAACAAGTAAGTTGAGGAGTGTATTTTCAAAGTGAACTTATTCCACTTCAATAATTTTTGCCAAACACACAATAAACTGTTTACAGTGTTGATGTTACATAATATGTTTTTAGTATTGGAATAAGTTGCTTTTGTAACTAACACCAATTTTTAAGTTGATTTTCTACAGGATTAGGTTCATCTATACAAAAAATACTTGTTTATAATTTTTTCCTTTAAATTCTGGCATTAATAACTCCTAACTTTTCGTCAAGTAATGGAATAAGTTTTTTTTGAAAATACACCTCTCAATAATTCTCACAAATGATTAATTTCATATGTGGACATATTTTGTTGTCTGAGGTCAACGTAGTTAACAATCCCCACATGATTAATAAGATAATAAATATACTTATATACCTATTATAATTAATAGTTCTTCCTCAATTCGATGTGTGCCTTTCCTAAGCGCACATAAATTAAAACTGATTTCAATACATTTTATATGTCTTTACCACTACAGTTAAAAGCACTGGCTTAACATCGTGGATTTAATTAATTGACTCGGCGATTTCTGACATAATGGGAGACAAGAATTTGATTAATTGTTATATCATTGCAATAACACTAATTCAAACGCTTTGGTTTTTAAAAAACAAACAAATGATTGCAGTAAATTTGTGGGTTTCGAAATAATATATAGGTACACTATTTTAATAGATGATATTATTTGGAAATTATATTATTTCTTTCAATGTTTCGTTCATAGTTAGTTGAAGTGATGTGGTGAATATAATATAATAATATAATATAAAATACAGCAATAAATATAAAAAGTAGTCAAAAACATAAAAGACAGTCAAAAATATTATTTCATTGATACTCGCTTTAAAAATAGAGAAATAATCAAATTTTATGTAAAATTTATAGGTGAAAACTACAATTCTGATTAGTGATTTCGGTACAGTTTGGTTATGAGGAATACAGTGGAAAACACATTTTGAAAATACCCGATATACTGGATTTTTTGTTAGGTTAACCTAACCAAACCTTACCTAACCTAAACCAACCTAAACTAACCCAAACTAACAAATAATCTAGTATATCGGGTATTTTCAAAATGTGTTTTCCGCTGTATTCCTCATAACCGAACTGTACCGTGATTTCAATAGTTTCACACTCATCGTCATCATTAGCCGCGCTCAATCCACTGCCCGATAAAGATATCTCCATGTTCCTCGCTACCACGTACACTCGCCGAAATTAATGAGATAATCGATCTAGCTCTGTGGGCGCTTAGAGTACTACTGTAGGACTGCGTTTATCTAGTAGTTGTCCATTCACTGAGCGACATGTTTGGCCCATTACCATTTCGTCTTGACGATTTTTTTTATCACGTCACGTATTTTTGTCTGCCTCTTTATCCATGTGCTTATTTCGTGATCGCTTCGCGTTATGCTCAATATATAGTCCGTGCCACGTTGCGCTACTTATTGTACTTGGATGCTTCACAACGTGTACTTGAGATCTATTACCATACTTTGGTTGACCACTTCGTCATTACTTTTTGTTTCAAAAATTTGTTAAGTAAGTTAATTTACCTAAATGAATTAAAGACATCCAAAAATTACGAGTATCGCAACGTGGCATGGAAAGTTACATGTTGGGCATAACGCGGAAAGAAAGATAAAATGGCAATGAACTGGCATATCGCTCGGCGAGTGGACAATTGTTAATGCCGTCATACAGTGGTACCCAAGGGGCATTAAACGACCACAGGAATGCCATAAAACCTGCTGGATAGACATACGCACACAGTTTGGTAAATATGCGTCGTAGCAAAGAACTAGAGACCGAGAAGAGTGAAGTGAGTTTGGAGAGACCCCGGCTGATGATGATGAAATTAGTTAAAACCAGTGGGTTTCTTTTTATCCACTTCTGTGGATCTATTTTATACAAAAGGCGGCTATCGACGCCTAAAGTGATGAATAGTATCACTATCATATTTATGTAATGAGGTATTATAATTGTTAAATTAAGTTATCCGTCTAAACTGACAAGACTATCTATATTGCTCTAGAAGTTAACACAGCCAATTGAGGGCATGTTAAAATGTAGCACTCTTTGACAGTTTAGAATTTAGAAGGTTAACTTATTTTAAAAATTAACCGCCTCACTACGTAAATATGATAAACTACCGTCGATATCCGCCTTTTGGTAGAGAATAGCTTCGCTGATCAATGCAACCATAAAGTAAACAAACATCAATTTTAAAATAGGGCCACGAACATAGTTTTATGCGTTTGATAATTGTCAGAGATGGTAAATTTTTCGTGAAATTTAATGAGAGTGAAAAGATGTGAGGTTTGAGTCGCACTTAGATGCGTTTTATCGCATATTTTTCAAAAATGATGTAAGTAGGTATTTTCAGTAATAGAAATCTAATATTTTAAATCTTGTATTTGGTATCTAATAAAAAATGATAACCATATTATACTTTATTTTCCTTATGGGGTACACTGTACATTTCCTAGGCACATAAAATTAAATAGTTCGATTGGTCTGTTCCTAAAATTTGAAAGCTGTAAAGCTTGATTATTCTGAATACGTACGCACGAATTCCAAACTAAATTTGAATAGTAAACTGATTTGAGAAATCGGCACCGCACCGAACTGTGCGTTCAAATAAGGCCCTTGGGACCAATTAATCGAATATCTTGACAAAAGGTAAAATCAAACGGTCTTGTCTGTGGACCGGGCCTATAAGTTATCGGTTCGCGAAGAAAGGCCGATCGGGCCCCTAAATTATTATTGGGAATGGTCATATCGGCTTACGGAAAGTCGAGATATCGGCTCCGTATATCATTCGGTTTCTCTCGGCTTATCGGTTCTTGAATTGATCGGACAATGTTGTGTGATTAACTGGTTTGACTTTGACGGGTTATACGCATTTTTTAATAACTAATTTATTATTTTCTATTGAATTTACAATGTTTTAATGTATTATTAAAAATATTCTCGACTCTGACGGCCCCGTAATCTAATGCACAAGGAACTGGCGTTTCACATGAGTCATTCCGGTGTCCATAATTAATACACTTGTTATTTTCTTAAACCCATAAAACCCTTAAAACCAAGGCCTGAACAAAAACGATGCATAAGTGCAAGTGAGAAAGTATTCGGCACCCTTATAATCTCTGCGACGCGCGCTAGAGTAAGATAAAAGGTTTACAGATGTGGGAGATGGTTTGCTAAAGTGTAGCCGCCAAATCTTAGTTTGTTGCTTAACTAAGCGTCGATAACCGTGTTGCTAAAATTGCTATCTTTGTGCTAAACATAAAGTCAGTGGTAAATATTTTTAGTTAATTAAGTAGAAAATATGGTTCTGTGTGATGTATTAAAATATGGTAGCCATACTAATAAGCAAGAAAATGGTATTACGTTTCATAGTAAGTTGATACATGTTCGTGATAATTTATTTGTATATTATTATATATTTTAATATCAGTGACCTAGTATTTCTTTAAAAAAAAACTAAAATTATGGATATTTATACCTAATGGTTGAATTTTGACCGCTTAAAAATACTATATAACGTAAAAAGAGTTTCTAGTGCGAGCACTTTGGGCGAGCACTAGCGAAATGGTCTATGGTCTCGAACATATTATGTGTACGAATGCGTTCGCTCCCCACAGACCAAACACACGGCACGCAGCTTCATTTAGCAATGCAATGTGTGTGGTCTAGATGTATCTATAGTCTAAGCTTAAAACCATATTTGTATGATAGTTTCGCTCCTGTAATGCCTTTTATGCCTTCATGTCCTTTTTTTGATAAAAAAAATATTATTGTAAAATTATGGATTAATATCATTACTTAAGCCTCAATTACATTGAGCTTCTTTACGAGCTGTTTATTAGCGAATTTACAATCTGCCTGTAAAGTCGCCCAGTGTAATCATCGAATAAGCTAATAAGCAGGTTGTAAACACTCTACCGAGAAACGCCCGCTTTTAAATTCGCCAATAAACAGCTCGTAAAGAAGCTGAGGCTTTACTGATGACGCTTTTAGTAGCAGTGGACTGTAATTATAAGGGTGATGCTGGATTTGTTGATTACGGATCTAGGGGGGGAGGGGGGTTACTCAGAAGCCAGATACTGACCTTTATGTTGAGAGCGCTGGGGCCAGTTAGGTGTTGACGCACTCACGCACTGTCGACGGTACACTTTTGATGGATGCTATATGAAGTTGATGAATAATTATGATGATAAGTTCGGGATTGATGATATTATAGACGTAACGTTCACCCAAACCGTAACAGATTTAGTGCAACGGAGGTCGAGCAGATACATTTTGTAGTTAACGCGTCCTCGTTCGTATCTTTAAGAAAGCCTACGCGGTCGGCTATCTTGGAATAACTAACTTAACTTTCATCACGGTCGATCATGACCCGTGACTGATCATCTTGTGACAATAATTGGGAATTTGAGGTTGGTGGAAAGAAAGGATTAATGCGAATATTGTCCCGATCACTTACTTATACTATGAATGCATGGTCCGGCATTTGAGAATTGACCAATCACAAGGTAGCAAAATTTCCCTCGCTCCAGATGTACATATTATAATGGTTGATTCTAATTGGTACAATGTCGGTATCTGTAGTTGTTAGTTCAATCCTGCATTTATGAAAAAGTATGAGCTATTTTTTCAATGTGTATTTAATTTAAAGCTGGGTTGAATCCACAATTATTGAGAATTTCACGGTTGTTTTTTATCGTAATAGATTCATGGGTTTCCACAGCCTGTACTTCTTCCTTCTTTCCCCGACGTCGAGCCAGTATCTGGTATCTCTAGTCCTAACGAGTGACACATTACTCAGAGCAATGTTTGCTCGTTAGACGTTTGCTCTTTTGGCATTCTTAGAGCGACGTTTGCATTCATTTCTCTTGATAATGGCCTCTGCAATACCTAAGCCTGAAACGTCTAGAAAAGAAGGAAGAAGTACACGCGGTGGAAACTCAAGAATCTCTGGGTTGAATCTAAAATAATTATCTCTGATATAAATTTTGTTTTTGGCGTGTTTTAGTAGTGAGAATATCATAATATAACAACGACTCTAATTTATCAAGTAAATAAAATTCTCATGAACATTACAACAGGTACAGTAGGTACCTAGCTTGAGAGAATCATACGTTTTATATGTTGGACCTCACCGAAAATCGATTAAAGAGCCTCTGGTATGCGAAGACTGAGCATTAATATTGGTTTGCGAGAATCATTATGTACTGAACGCTTGTCTATTATTAAGAAACTCTATGTTAAAAAAAATCTTTAGGGTTAAATAAACTTTTCAATTTCATTTTATAAATAATATTTCTTCAGTTACTTGCTTGAAACGTTGAACTTATCAATAATAATATATTATTAAACCTACCAGATGCGTTATAAATTTTCTCTTGACATAATCTTTTAAATATTCAATTAAATGATTTCCTTCAAAATTCATTTCCAAAAGGGTTAATATTATAAATAGCCTAGCAACTCGGATTTCAGACATTCTTATTTAGAAGAAAACATCTCTCGGGCTTCGATGAAAAATAAATCGCCTTGGTTATTATTTTTAGTAAAAGATACTCGTTCCATAAAAGGTTTTGAATTTCATTCGTTTCTCACGAAGACATATTTTATTATAGAGATTTATTATAGAGGCTTCGCCTGAGCTTTTGAACTTATTTCATTAGCCAAATTCGTTTTTTTAACGCAAGTACTCAAAGATTGCTTTTAGTTTTTTTAGTAAAATTATGTAGGTAGATAAATCTTTTATTTTGACCAATGAGTTTGGTATTCTATTTTGAAAGTAAAAAAATAGTCAATTCAGACATTTTTTTTTGTTGATTTTAATGAATTATCGTAATAACAAAATAACAACGTTTATTATTTTTATGTCTATTATTCTCCGGTAAAATAGGTATAAATTAAGTTCTATTGATTGATAAAATATAAGTATAACTTATATTTTAAGTAAAAATAAATGAATATTCTAAATGATTTAAGTTTTTTACTATTCCATTTTAGTCGTCTTTTGCAACCTGGATTTCAGGCACTGTGTACATTCACCAAACGGCATATAAACACTGATAATGAATACTATTAACTCTAACTTATATAACCAATCAATACAATAAAGTAGGTGAAAACTCCATTGAAGTCAAGGGTTACAATAAATATATATACTTAACAAACAAATTATGAATAGTTGAAGTTTTAATAAATAAACCCCTATCTTATTTATAATAATACACTCGATAAGAATATTATAATAAATCGCCAAAACCTAATGATAGATCATTAGTACCTAATTATAAACAATAAAAATACCACACTCAAGGGGTGTAAAATCGTCCATTCTGGGAACAATGGTCGACTTAACGACAACAACTCCGACTCAAATGGAATATTACAAAACTTAAATCCATTAGAATTTATATTCAACTTCCATTAAGTAGGTACCTTCGGTCGATAGTATTAATATTTAAAAATAAATAAATTAGGAGCAATGTAAAAAACGGGATACACATATTATATAACTGCTTTGTATGTAGAATTTCAAGTATAAACATTGTATTCCTAACATTAGATTGCATTACATGAATTTCTTTCGATAAAATATTGTTATTATTTTAAACGTATCTTATTTAAATGTTTAGTTCTGACTCATTTTCCTTGAAACATAAAAAAAACTAATAATATTGTTTCTTAGAATAGTAATAGAAGACCTTGTTTAAATTTACCCAGTTTGGTATTAAGTGCACTTAATTTTGTTTAAAATTCATCTCCACAGTTAATATCAAGATGTGATCATTTCTTGGTGGAATTTTAACATTTCAATTTTTCATAAATATGCCGGTTGAGCTGGTATTTGTCATTTTTTGTCATTCGGTCATTCACTGCGGACCTGTTAATTACTAATAATTACTACATTTAAATAACATCATAATTATATATAATGGGCAACGAAATAGTTGCGTTGGACACACGTAATGGGTTATTCGATTAATAGTACATACTCACGCCGTAGGTCAAAGATGTGTGTTTGAATCTCACACGGCCCAATATATTTTAGGCCTTTAACGCCCGATAAATTTTCTCCCAAATATATCAAAGCTTTTAGAAATATGCAGCACTATTTCCAACAGTCAAATTACGAAAAGTTTTTCAAATAATCGGTGTAATAGTTAGGAACTTTGAACACAAATGAGCTTCTAATGGCTGGATTAACGACTCAGAGTGAGTCCTTCTCAAAATAATATCAGCTCCTGATAACTAACGAAATACCATTTAAATATACGAAATTTTCATATGCTAATGAATTTTATTGAAATCCATATTTGTAAAATATTGTATTGCGATTTAATGGTTTAATATAATAATTATTTACATTGTATTTACACGTCACTTATGTAAAAATTTAAATGTTCTTACAGGTATAATATTTTTATATCTAGATATCGCCAACTTTTGATAGTCTATTCACGCATCGAAATGGTCCGCTCCGTATTATCATAATATAAATACATCAAAATCATATTTTTAATGCATATAAATTTGTATTTCTTCGGGTCTACGTTAATTTCCTTATTGTGTCTAATATACTATACTAAACTTAATCAATTTTCCTTACCCTTTTCATTCGTTAAAAGATGGCTTACACATCTGATGACATCAAAATTTATCACTATCCTAGTATGTATAATTACTGTAGAAATTCACGTCGTACTGGCAAAATTTTTGTATAGCTACATTTCTCGACCATGTCCGATCATAATAAGATGATATGGGTCTCGACAGAGTTGAGGTTTGTACTAAAAATTTTTTTTTACGAGAAATTGATGTCAACCACTTTTGCTCAACTTATTAGGTCCATACTCTGTCTCACGCACAAATTGAAAAACAATATGGTGTACTTGCCAGACCCAGGATTCGAACATGGGACCTACATGACGCTATAAGCCGACGCCGCGTGGCCATCGTGGCATAGTTTGTTTATAAAATAGATTGTAATAAACTTCATTAAACGAAATATAAATTATGACAAAATAAACATCATTAAATAAAATGGAAATTTGCTATTTAGCAAAAATGAATTTATTTAATAATCATTGTTGTTGATTCAATGAAAACTGCGTTGGTATAACAAACTTTATTTATTTATTATTCAGATATACACTGTAATATACAATAACTATATGATATGGCAGAGCAATATCATTCATTTCTGGTAATGGCATAACAGATAAGCCAAATTTCACCATTTTACGTATTATTTTCATATTATGATGTTAATCATGTTTCAATTTAAATTAATGTTAAAAGCTATTCAGATGTAGATATACTAGAACTCAATAATATGTCAATTCAGTAATCACCTGAATGACTCTAACTATAAATTATTATTGAACATACGTAATTTAAAAATATTTCTGAGAAAATAATATAAGAAAAAAATCTTTTTGAAAAAAGTAAGACACCCGGAATCGAACCTGCATCAGCAATACCTACTTTTGTTTCAAATATAAAAGCCGATCGCCAATAGTAGCTCATTTTAGAAAACGCATTAAGAGCCAATAATTAAAATTTGTCACAATTAAGTATGACGCCTTTAGCATAGTGGTATAATATATGTGCATGGGCATGATACCTGATACATCAGGTTCGATTCCTGCGAGGTGTCTTACTCGAGTTGAGAAACCATTAAATAATTTGCACAAACAGAATCTTATGTTAAAATATGCAACCTTCAAACCTGCAAACAACCTTCGTATGTTGCGCACCGACTAAGAGCAGCAATCGAAAAATTATTTAATTGAACTGAATTTAAAGTAATATAAATTAATATTCTTTTTAACAGCAGGCCTTGAGGTGTAATGACAGTAGTGTTTTTAGTAATAGAGGTGAAACAGTCAGCAGCATCTAGAATTTGAGAAAATCAAACCAGCGCCTTTAGCACTACACCACGAGAGCTGCCTAATAATAAACCAATTTAGGAACTCAGTTTACCAAAAAGCATTTTCTCAAAGTTTTTTAATAGAACGGCTCCAGTATTTTAAAATAATAATTATTTTAATCGTTTTTTAATTATTTTATATTGCAATGGATTATTTTGACTTAGGACCCGGGTGGCAGTTATTGTTCGCGCGGCCCTGAACCAAATATCCGCCCTTTTCTGTACGGCCTCCGATAAGATGATAATATTCAATCTCCTATGAGGTGTAAGCGATAGTGTCAATAGAACGCGTCGAGCGGGCGAAATCGGCGTATGAAGCGTTTATTCATTACCATAATCACACGTCTCTTGCCGCGCATTACCCTTCACCTATGTAATAAGCGGCCCAAGCAGCACAAAATAATTATTATTACAGCGTCTCTCATAACAAAGCAATAAAAATATTATATTATTTCGGGGCTTGTAATTAATATTTACGACGACATTATTCAACCAGCGAAATATAGGACACGGAATAAAATTAAGCAATGACTTCTCTGTTATTAAATAATGACTTCTCGCCCGTCAAACGACGACGCTTCGAGCAGCGTGATTTTGGTAGCCGTGTTCAATGAATAGACTTCTTTGTATTTTCATTAAATCGTATCGCTGAGAAGCGAAAAACGGTGA
Source organism: Rhyacophila brunnea (assembly GCF_057557595.1). Taxonomy (NCBI): domain Eukaryota; kingdom Metazoa; phylum Arthropoda; class Insecta; order Trichoptera; family Rhyacophilidae; genus Rhyacophila; species Rhyacophila brunnea. Next base: position 35,341,128 of record NW_028232837.1, on the reverse strand, counting down.
CTCATGCAGCAGGCGGGGCACAAGGCATCGTCAAGTCCAGTGTGCGCTGGCGTATTTGATTACGTTGTATTTTCGATGATTTACGCGCCACTTGTAGAAATTTTGCGCGAGCGCCGCACTCGCTGCGTCAATGGGCTTTATGCCTAAGAACAAGCAAAATAATTATCATCAAATACATATTTTTGAGGGAGTATTATATTATGGTGATTATAAACTTAACATAGTTTAATTAATATTGTAATAGTGAACACCTACTCGTAACTCAACAATAATTTCCCACCATTTTGACAGCTAACAAAATAAACACTAAATCTACTAATCAACCATGAATAATAATTAGCCATTAGACTGGTGGATGTGCATAAAATATAAAATCCATTTAGTGGAGAATACATTTTACGCTGCAATACTAGTTGGCTTTTGTTTATGTGAAAATGTTTTCGAATAAAACCTTCCTCGCACTGTGTATTATTTTCCCTCGGCATATTTTGTCTACATTAATTATCATTGTTTTAAAATTTTAGCCATATTTTAATAAACTCTGCATTTATTTCAAATAAAAAATTTCGCTGACCAAATGAAAATATTTTCTTTATTGTTTAATAGTGATATCATTCGTGAATCAGTTTTAAATTTACCAATATAACACAATATTGCGGTGTGTATTTTACACCCCTTCGTTGTTTAGCTAAGTGTTACGATTAAAAATACTACACGTTCAAGATTATCCAGGTGTGACGGTGGGTCCCAAACTTCCGACCGGTTTGTCATTTTGTCCCGGTTTCAAGAAATAATTATAATAATTATTAAATTGTATTTGGCGATATTTTGAGTGCACTGTATTTGGTTGGGGTCGAGTTTTCTGGAGAAAAGTGTACGTTCTGATGTATTCCAAGCACTAACCTATTGAGGGTGGGACTACTGGACTTCTGGAATACTCCGGCTGGACCCCGGGTCACTCACACGTACACTTATTTTGTTTATTGTTGGGGTTGAGTTAGGTCATTCGAGCAGCGGGTCACATTATACTTAAGATGTGTATTCGGTTTATTGTTACTTTAACTACTGAATGATGTTAGTCTGGCAGGAATCGATTTACACTGAACTTCAAATGTACTAAAGGGACATAAAGGGTTGGAAGGTGGAGAAAAAATATGAACAAATTGGCTCAAACAGTATTATTATAAGATTTTTGTCCATCAATGAACTAGACCAGCTACTCTTTGTATAAAATTGAGGAGTTATTATGTCACACATAAATACTATTACAATGTTACAATTTCATTTTATTAAGCATTCCACTACGAGGGGGGTTATGTGACGTCCCGCTTGAGTGCAGTCCGTTGCAGGACTCCGGGCGCAATACACGTACATTACGCACACAGGTCTAAATGATCATCTTTATTTATTCAACCGCAAATAAATCCAATATCACAAGTACCTTCGCGTGTTTCACCTCATCACACACCACAACCAAACTAACAAAAAATATTATAGATATGGTATAATATTCTTTTTGGTCCAGACGCATCGATAATATTATGAGCCTTAAACACGTCAATGGTTGTATTTTTTAAAACTATATGGAGGGTAAACATATTATTATTATTTCGTCAAGATTATCATCTTTTTTTAATATATGGCACCACATCATATCAAATGAACTGTGTACATTGTTTTACCTATAGTTATGCCAGTTATCACCAGACAGTGCAAAAATTTGTTTTGTTTGTCTTTCATATATTATTTATTTATATAATATACAAGCTTCAAAATGTTTCATTACACTTCTAAAATAATATTAAAATAATTACAAGATAATATCTTTTTATTTACAAAGTTTTTAAATTTTCTGTTGAATTATTATGCTCAATATGCTCAATCTTGTACTTGATATAAAGTAAATAAAAAACATACAAACAAACAAATATATAATACTGAATTGTCATTTTGACATTTCATTTTGATTTCCATAGTAACGCACGTATATATTAATAATTTAGTTGCTAGGACCACCCTCTTAGCAACCAATAAAAGTCTTTTACTTTTTACGGATTTTTCTAAAATAACTTTCCATACAAAACAGAACTAACTGAAAATGAATTCAATTCTGCTTAAAGATGATTAAAAGTATTAAAATAATGTATTGGCATCGTGTTCATCAGTCAGAAAGTTAGTTAAAAATCGATTGCAAGATTTGTACTGGACAAACAACCACCGAACAAACAAGAATACGAGCTAATAAAAACGTTGTAAAATAATGCCTGATTTTTACCATTCATAATTATTACTGTTTCAAGTTTTCATTTTGTTTATTTTTTATTCAATGAATGATTCATCTACCTACTCTTAGTTTCCCGAATTGGAAAAATAACAATTATGGTAAGCCTACTATATACTAAACTTGTAATGCTTCTAATTATTTATAATTAAATATTTCCCAAAGAATTAAAATTGTTGTTCCTTATAAAATAATGTGGTGGCTTAAATTAAATGGATTATTTTACATTATGAGCCTAATTGTGTACCAGTGATGTAAAACTGTTTATGTTTATGGCCAACTTATTAAAAATTATGCAATTGTTCACGAGTCTCACAGAGTACAATGTTATCGATAATAATGATACTATTTATAAATTTTATATTATAAACTGGCTAAGGCTAAGGGAAGGAAATCCCCGACAGAAAAACCTGGTCGAGCCGACCTTCAGGGCCCTCGTGGCTCAGGCCTCGGGAGCGCTGGGCTAATCACCTTGCCTCCTTAAACGAAACAGATTAACATAACACCTACACAGCAGCCTCGGACGACAACCGGCTCTGTAAAACGACGACCTTGCATGGAAATGGACAATGAAACAGGTAGAGTAATCCTCTCTAACAACTCGAGTATGCGCATTGGGACATATAATGTTCGCACCCTGCGTACCCCCGGAAAGGACCTGCACGCCACACGCATCATGCACACCTATGGTGTGGACATCCTAGGGCTGAGCGAAGTGCGCTGGAAAGGAGCCGGGAGAAAGTTGATTGAGGGTTACTCTATTGTCTACTCAGGTCAGGAGCAATACCATCGCCAGGGAGTGGCAGTGTTGATGTCAAAGAGAGCGGCCCGTTGCCTCGTGAAATGGGAACCAATCTCGGAGAGACTGATACGTGCCTCCTTCAAGACGCCTGGTAGCTCATTGACCGTCTTTCAGTGCTACGCCCCCACTGAGGATGCCGACGCGCAGACAAAGGATGCTTTTTACGATTCTCTCCACGCGGCAGTCTCCGCCATCCCCCGTAGAGACCGCGTGATTGTAATGGGGGATTATAATGCGAGAGTAGGAGCAGACCCGGTGCTTGGCCCCACGGTGATGGGACGACACGGCCTCGGTGACCCCAACGATAATGGTGAGCGGCTCGTAGAATTCGCCACTCTGAACGAGCTTGCAATCGGAGGCACTGTTTTTCCCCACAAAGACATTCACAAATATACGTGGACGTCTCCTGATGGACGCACGAGGACGCAGATTGACCACTTCTTATACAGCTTGAAGCACCGAAAGGAACTTCTCGACGTGCGTACTTACAGAGGCGCCGATATCCATAGCGATCATGAGTTACTTATTGGAAACATCCGAGTAAAACTCAGTCGCCAGGCGAGGCCTCCAAAGTGCGAACGAATTGACGTTGAGAAGCTCCGACGCCGAAGAATTCGGACCGACTTCAAAACTGCTGTACGAGATAGTGTAGATTGTATTTACGAGCGGCACAAATCTGAATCCGACCTCATTGAGGCGGACTGGAGCCTCATAAAGAGTGCGATTGTGTCGTCGGCTCGTACCGTCCTTGGTACCAGAAGGAGTGAGCAGCCAAAGTGGATGTCTGACGAAACGTGGGTTGAAATTGGTGAACGAGCCAGGCTGAAAGCCCTGAGAGACGAGGAGAGAGACCCCGACCGAACCGAGGACCGCCGGACTGACTACCAGACCCAAGACAGGGTAGTCAAACGATCCGTGCGGTTGGACAAGCGCAATTTTATGAACCGGCAAATTGAAGCGGCAGAGGAGGCAGCAAGCAGAAATGACACCAGGAAACTCTTCCGAATCACCCGTGAAGTCTGCGGCAGGCGACCACCGACTCCCGGAGCCATTCGTGGTCCCAGTGGAGCAATAGAGTCTGACGCAGAATGCGTCAAGAAGATTTGGAAGAATCATTTCTGCGGAGTGCTGAACCGCCCACCCCCCTTGGATCCCTTTGACATATCTGCGGAAGCTTTACTTTTGGACATTCCCCGAGCGACCGACATTTCCGATTGCCCGCCCACGCACACCGAGATAAAATCGGCTGTGAAAAGGCTCAAGAACGGAAAGGGACCGGGGGGAGACGGGATTCATCCTGAATTCCTCAAGTACAGCTTGAGCGCAATCCTGCACCCTATGTTTCATCTGATGACAAAGATGTGGGAAGAAGAGCGCTGCCCAAGGGACTGGGTGAACGGTGAAATCATCACACTTCTTAAAAAAGGTGACCCTCTAAGCTGCGACAATTACCGAGGCATTACGCTACTCAGTGTTCCGGGAAAGATTTTGGCAAACATCATTTTGATGAGAATAAGGGACCCAATAATGCACGTCCTCAGGAAAAACCAAGCCGGGTTTCTACCTGGTCGAGCGTGTGCAGACCAAATCCACAACCTTCGATGTCTTCTCCAGCAGAGCCATGAGTTGAACAGTCCGATGGCCTGCTGTTTTGTGGATTATGAAAAGGCTTTCGACAGTCCGCACCGCCCCTCCCTCTGGATGATACTGGGAGCATACGGGATCCCTCCCAAGATCATTGCCATAATCAAAAGCCTGCACGAGAATAGCGAATGCTGTGTCAGAATTGGAGACACTGTCACGGAATGGTTCGGGGTCACGACCGGAGTCAGACAGGGTTGTGTCCTTGCACCGTTTCTCTTTATCATTCTCTTTGACTTCATACTACGGAAGTCAATACCACCCGACCGAGGCATACCTGTTACCCCCACGGTGAAGCTATGCGACCTGGAATACGCCGATGATGCTGTCCTATTCGACAACTCAATCGAGGGCATTCAAGAGACAATCGACAGGTTGCATAACAACTCCTCTCGCGTTGGTTTGAAAATCAACGCGAAGAAAACCAACGTCTTGTGCAATAGCACCTGTCCTGATCCAGATTTCCCTCTGATTAGCGATGGACAGAGCATCGAGAGCGTCGACAGCTTCAAGTACCTGGGGGTACACATCACGGGAGATGGCATTTTGCAGAAAGAGCTCGCTATCCGAATGGGAATGGCTGGAGCAACATTCAACTCGATGCGAAATGTCTGGGACTCACGATTGTACTCGGTCAAAACCAAATGCCGCCTATTCGACGCTTGCATTCTGACGGTGCTGCTTTACGGTAGCGAATCATGGCACCTTACGAAGGCTCAGAGCAACCGTATACTGAGCTTCGAAAACAGATGTTTGCGACGAATACTGGGTGTGCGGTGGTATGACTTTAGGAGCAACGAGGAGATAAGAGAACGTACCAAGCAGCCTCTCATCACGCTGAAAGTGAAGAGGCGACGTTGGACCTGGCTCGGCCACGTGCTGCGGATGCCAGAAGAGAACTTTAACCTGGCTTGCCTGTTCTTCAAGCCGACCGGATTCCGGCGTCCTGGAAGGCCGCTAAATACAATCTACAGAGTGTATACGGCGGAGCTACGGGATGCTGGTTTGACCTGGAACGAAGCAAGAAGACTGGCGAGCGACAGGGATTCTTGGAGGCGCCGCGTGGTGTCCATATGCTCCAGTTAAGGGGCGGATATGGGCAAAGAAGAAAAAAAAAAGAAATAATATATACCTATATTGTTATTGCTGCACATTAAAAACGGTGGCCCAAATACTATGGTCACTCGCAACTTTATATAACGAATATTTCAGGGTGGAATTCAGTATTAGGGTTAGTCAGATAGTTTATAACACACACTGGCAGCAATATAAGTCTACAACACAACACCGTATATCAATGATATTTGTTACGGTAGGATTAATCATGGTCGCGTATTTTTTTATTTTTATTTGTTCAGCGGGGCGCGATAAATGACACGGTAATATACCACGAGTTGCGCACAACTATCGTACCTATATTATTTAAAAATGTGTAGAATTTACCAAAAAATCATTACATTCTTAGCTTTATTAATATATCTCTAAGAACGGTTAGGAATTTTCTTGGGTAACTCATATGGTTCACATTCCTCAATGGTGGGTGGCCCAACGATTCCATAAAAGGTAATTCCATAGGGCCCATATAAAAGCTTTGTTTGAAATTCATATCTATCTCTGTGAAGGATATCTTATATCACGACATTTTTGAGCCCAAATTCAACGTAATGTAATGTATTCCTTTATCTCAAGGTCGAAGGTTTTTCTAAGTGATTCAATATAATATAACATGTGTTATTGATTTAATGAAAAATAACATAATGGTTACATAGGTACTGGTTATTACAACGTTTTTATTAGGTCGTATTCTTATTTGTCCGGTGTTTGTTTTTTCAGTACAAATCTTGTAATCGATTTTTAACTAACTTCCCGACTAGCTAGACATTTGAAACTTTTAGAATATATCAGAACACGATGCCAATGCATTTTTTAATATTTTTAGCCATCTTTAAGTAGAATTGAATTCATTTTCAGTTAATTCTGTTTTGTATGAAAAGTTATTTCGACACCATTATTGGTTGCTAGGGGTCTGGGGTCCTAGCAACTAAATTATTAATATATACGTGCGGTAACTATGGAAATCAATATGACATTTCAGTATTATTTCTATCAAGTACAAATTTTTTGATCGTTTAAGCTAGTCAAGTCTAGTTTATATGATTCAACAGAAAATTTAAAAACGTTGTATATATAAAGTTCTTTTTATCTTGTAATTAATTTTTATAATATTTATATTCTTACATACAATCTAATATCGAAAATACATAACTTGAAAACACCACAGATATATTTTACCCCCTAGGAAAAAGCATATTTGAAAAAATACGATGCTCGACGGGATTTGAACACTTATAACCACTGGTATCGCGCCAACTGTGCATTAACCAATTATGCTACGAGCCTCCTATCAAATTACTACAGTTTAAACTTGTAGGTCATACATAAAATGATTATCAAATTGCGTTATCATTGACTACCATTGTATTAAATCAATGAATAATAATCGGCGATCACGGCCCCGTGGATTGATTACAAAACCGAGTTTAGCGGAAGTACGTAGCAATGCAAAACTAATAACTGAGAATAGTGGAGACAGCATAGATAAGCATTTATCTAGAAGTAAATCTGGAGTGGTTGAACTCAATTAATCATGAGGTTACTAAATTTTAATTGTATTGTATTTCAGATATACATAATATATTATATTATTATATCCATCAAAAGATATTCTCACTAGCCGTAATATATCGAAATATATTTAAAAAAATATTAAATAATTTGTCGTAGAAACCAAGTTTTAAAGGTTGATTGACCCAAGTGAAAGTTTGGCTGCGTTGGTAAGCTCTATCCGTACTGTTAGCTAATATCCGCTTATTACTTGGAGCATATGGACACCACACCTGTCTCTCCCTGTCACTCGGCAGTTTTGTTGCATCTTCTCAGATGATACCTACTAATAAACTGTAACTCCGCTGCGTTCACACTGTGAATAATATTTACGGGCTTTGAGAGGTTTAATTTCATTTGACTTAAAGAAAATGATGACCATGTTGAAACTCTTTTAAGGGAACCGTATCATGATGACAGGCTGTATGGTTTTCTATCATCTCTTTGCTTCTCTTGAAATCGTCCACCACCCATAGTATCGGTTCTCGAAGATCAGTATATGTTTCATCTCAGCCTTTATAAAATATCATAATTTGCTACTTCCAAAGAGCACCGTCATAATACCTAATGGCCAGCTACGTGTGCTAGGCATTTCATGCTGAGTGGAATATTCCTCCAACAATTTCTATTCTGACACCAAACATTCTTTGCAAAGTGATATCTCTCGTTATTTGCACCCTTTAAAGCTTTCGTTTCTCGTCGCTAAACAGGAGGAAATCTGGATCGTACAATAATTGTTCTACAAAACGTTGGTTTTCAAAAGTCATGAATTCAATCAACTATTATCTCATGAATGCGCCCAGTTTTAATTACTTAATTGAAATAGGTACTAAACAAATATAAAATCCAAACCAAAGTAGGTACATAAGCAGTGACGTCCCTAGACAAAATGCCGCCACATCCTTTCATGACTCCAATACCTAAGAAATGTGTTGTATGGATACATTACTAACAATATATATATAATACTTACCACTAAATCTAATTTAAATGCCATATCTGCTTTAATAGACATTTTTTGAATATTGCGAGTTGCGAGAACGGTTTCAGATACGTATATTTAAAAATACACTTGACTACTTCCAAAACTCGCGAGTGACTTGCAAACAAATTTGGATAAATTTTAAATTAGGTATGCACGTGTCATTGCTGTTCACCAAGAACGTGACATTCAAGGACAATGAAAGTAAACTAGATATCGCGAACCCGGCAATAATACCTGTTAGCGCCTAATTAATACATTTTGTTTCCAACCAGTGCGCTGATTTTTTTAATGGAAAGATATTTCCGGTATTACTAAGTTTAGGTAGCTATTTCTATATATATCTAGTGATTCTCCTCGATTTGCCGCCCTTTGGGTAACTGCCGCCCCCAAGCGACGCTCAATCTGCCTACCCCCACGGGACGTCACTGTACATAAGGTATAAGAATACGTGTTTTTTGTATTAATATTTTTTATTGAGCTGGAATGCGGCTGTCAATGGTGCTATTATTCTCTGCAAATCTTTGATTGTAATGCAACTCACGACTTACGGGGTTAATGAAGGTCAACGATTTTCAAAAGGCATTTTTTGAAATTATAAATATACCGTTTTTATAATCAGCGATAAATATAATATTTTACGTTGTCATTGAACTCTGATATTTTGTTTTTTTTTTAAATTTCATATTAGTGTGGTGAACCGTGTGGTGGAAAAACGAATTAATTACTTTTCAGACGCAAATATTTATAGTATTTTACAACGTTTTTATTAGGTCGTATTCTTGTTTGTCCGGTGGTTTTTTAACAAGTACAAATCTTGCAATCGATTTTAACTAACTTCCCGATTAGCTAGACATTTGAAACTTTTAGAATATATCAGAACACGACGCCAATGCATTCTTTTTATACTTTTAGCCATCTTTAAGTAGAATTGAATTCATTTTCAGTTAATTCTGTTTTGTATTAAAAGTTATTTCGGAAGAAATCCGTAAAAAATAAAACACTTTTATTGGTTGCTAGGGGTCTGGGGTCCTATCAACTAAATTATTAATATATACGTGCGTTACTATGGAAATCAATACGAAATGTCAAAATGATATTCCAGTATTCTATAATTATTCAGTATTTCTATCAAGTACAAATTTTTTTGATCGTTTAAGCTGGTCAAGTTAAGTATATATGATTCAACAGAAAATTTAAAAACGTTTTATATAAAAAGTTCTTTTTATCTTGTGATTATTTGTTTGAATTTAATAACTTTTTCATTGAACTGATGTTTACGTGATAGAACTCTATTATGATGGCTTTGTAGTAACTTAAAAGTTTGTTTTAAATAATTATTCCATTTCAGTCGTATTTGCAACTCGGGTTTCGCCTTTTGGAATCTTCAGGCTCTGTCTACACTCACAAAAATGCAAATAAACACTGACAACGAATACTATTAACTCTAATTATATAACCAATCAATACAATAGAGTAGGTAAAAACTTATCAGTAATAAATACACTCGATAAGTGTATAACAATAAATCGTCCAAACCTAATAATAGATCATTAGTACAATAAAAATAATACACTCAAGGTGTGTAAAATCGTGCATTCTGGGAACAATGGTAACGTTTTAGGAATTAATGGAGTTAACTAATGAGATATATCTATGATATCAGTCGTTAAAAGTTTTTAGTCAAGCAATTAACATTCAATAATGTTCTTACATGATGATGCCGAAAGGCGAAACACCGGTCGCAAAAAAACAACTGAAATCGTCGCTAATTTTCTACAAACACGTATCTCTAAATGGATATTTCATAGAAGAAAATTTATTTCTAAATTAAAAACTGAGAGAATAAAGTTGTTATTTGCCTCTCCTGAAAAGTTGTGTTTTTTGAGATACGTGTTTGTAGAAAATTACAGATGAAATGGAATAGTACAAAACTTAAATCCATTACAATTTAAATTCAAATCGCATGAAGTACCTTCGGTCGATAGTACCTACTTATTAAAGTTTGTTTTATTAATTTTTTAAAATATAATATGCTAGATTTTATATTAGAGAAAAAACATAATAATGAAAAAATCCATAAACATATTGCATAGAAAAAAAAATAGAAAAAAAGTTGATCAGCCGATTCAACTTTATTACCTATGTACGTTTCTGATATTTTTTTAAAATTACGTTTTCTTTCTATTCAGCGTACCTAAAATAGAGCCCAAGCTTATTTTGATGAAGAACCTAATAATTAAAGATGCTTGTCACTTCAAATTTAATGAGATTACCAACCATCACAATTTAATATCTAACTCAGGTGTTGTCGTTTATTAATAAAATATACTAACTGTTAATAATATTATTGACTTATCTACCTACTAATTTTATTTAGTAGAATTTGATGCCTACATATTCACTGTCGTTATCATACACTCTTTCTGTGACCCAAATAGACGTTTAGACTGAAAATAAAAATATATCTTTTGTGATCTATTTCAAAATCTTTTGATATGGGTATCTTTTCAAAAAAAAATATCGCTAGAATCTTATATTCTTCCATGTGTCATTTCGTATTTTATGAAACTCTTCCATTGTAGGTATTACATGAAAATATTACTCAACACTTCAGAAAAAATACATATTTTCGCGAATGTATTTTACCTCTTGTCGAAAAAATAAATATTTAAAAAGTTATAGGTAGATAAAAACTTGATTTAAAAGTATTTTCGTTTAACATACATTGCACTGTTATGACTGTTGTGAATTTTATCATAGAGCAAACAGAAGATCGTACCATTTCCATGTGTTCTCCACAGCGCATAGATCGCTCTTGTAAACTAACTGTATGCTGACAGTATATTCGTCACGACATACAGTACTTTAAGCGGTAAACAAAAATAGGCGATTGAGTGTGAAAAAAGCGAAAGAAAATAAAGAATCTGACATCGTTTTATCGATGAATATTTTTATTATCGTTCGAAAAATATATTATTCACTGCAGCTGTAGTCAATGTATGCGTGGAGTACTGTGAAAAAAACGTAGGAACTATAGACTATAGATACATCTAGACGCCACCCGTTGCATTGCTGGAACAGAACACGAAAAGCACCAAAATGACCCCCCCCCACATGTGTAACAAAATGACGTTTTACGTCATATATGGCACAGGGTACTGAATGAGGCGATGGATTGAGGAAAATGGCACGATCTTGTTATTGCGTCTAGTCGGCAACGGTCAATAAGTAGCATCGAATTGTTATTTTTCCTCTCTCCAATATGATGGTTTATTTAGATTAATGTTACATATGTATTTTACACTTATGGTGATAAACAACTCATTTACCTGTGTCAGCAGATTGATCGGCGATATTAAATACTTTACCGCAATTACAAATTCTTTAATATGCATTTTCGTAGTGTTAAATTATAGTATAATAAGTAAATAGCTTACGGCAAAGGTTATTTCCGTGATATCCATATGTTATACAATAGTCAGCTACTCGTATGTCCATTGACGCAAATGACAGTAAGTAGCTAACTCGATTAATATAGTTATTTCCTAAATTATAATGGGTAGATATTATTTTCATTTTATAAATAGCGAATAAAAATTCTTCGGACATGTCACTGGAAGTACCTGGTTCGTTACTATGTACTGTCAGTTTATTATGTTATATTATTGTACCGATTGTACCCTTGTACTTATGTAACCATAAATAAACTCTCACTCCTCCATCATCACGAATAACCATGATCGTCTTTCATCTACGACATCATCGACCCTCACATAGACGACTCCTACATATTACTCAGGGAACTCAGAAATAATGGGAACTGAAATACCTAACGGGTAAGGCAATAGCAGGTAACCGACTCGAGTAAGGAAGAACCCGGGTTAAACTTACACACGTGTGAAGAATACGTTGTACGTCGAATACTAAAAACTGCTCTCGGTTTATGCATTTACGCTCATTTAATGTTAGTGTATTACACACACTATTGCACGTGCATAATGCGTGCTTCATTTTCATAGTATACTCACACATTCAAAAACCCTGCATCAACATGCGGCGTGTTGAATATAGCCTATCGGTATTCTATTTATTATCTGTTATGTGATATTGCTAAACAACTTACTATTCGTGCTGTTAAATTTTCTACAATAATATTTACCTTAATTCTAATTTTAGAGTAAATTTAGTATTTCATAAAATATAATTGCATAATACCTAATTATTAAAACATTATAACGTTGTATAAAAGAGTGTATTACATGATTTGGCTCATCCGCCGGCCATAGGGGCCCAATCAGATCATTATTTTATGGGCTCCATCCTTTCTTTTCATATTAGAATGCAACAAGATTATCTTAATTTAGATCTTTACGTCCGTGAGATAGAGATAATTGTGGCTGTCGTCATAATACGGGCTTTGATCACATACCGGGTGCATAATAAGAATAATGTAATAATATATTATTGTAGTGTAGGAACTCGATTTTTCCAAGTAAACAAGGGTGCGTTATAATAATACAATACTATGGACATCTATTACTTTGGCACCACTGTTAAGGTTGATGTATTTCTTATATTACTCCCGAAATAGGACAACAAATATGCTTATATTAGGTGAAGCATGGATGTGAGATTGATATCAAAAGATTAAAAGCATTGGCGAAAAATGGCATATCAAAACTTTAGCCAATTTAGTAAAGCAACATTATAAAGAAAACAATTGAATTTTTATCTTATCAGTTTGTAAATATACTTGACTTGATTTATATGTCTGTTTGTAACATATAAGGTGGCTTTCTGTGACGCACGTAAATTTTCATGCGAAATAATTTGCGTCTTTTTTGCGCGATCGCATAAATATAACCACAATGCATCCCTCTCATGCGCGCTGGATTTTATCGCTACACGCTTTTTAACCCAATCACTCGTGAAACTAATGTAAAATACACCGGCATTATCGAAATAGATACATACTAATCAATATTGGTATTCAAATCGGCGCATTATTTAGCTATGAATATTGTTTATATTATAGTGCTCTGATTTTAGCATAGTTCTTAGATACGTAGTATTAGTTATTGAGCACACCGACAAAAATGTTGACAGGTGGTACTGCCACCTCGTAGTTTTTCCACGTTTGTATTAATAACTTTCGACCGATTAATACTAGCAGTTTTCGAGATGCACACGAGACGAATAACGTGTCACATTTTAATCAAAAAATAAATATATTAGATATTATTAATGCCCTTTACTGTTTTCCAAAAAATATATATTGCCTATTAATTATAATATATTTCGCTTTTGATTTTTTTTGAATTATTGTGTTTTTCAACTAAATTCTGGTGAAATCAGTCGCACAACGATCAAAAGAGTATTGTACAATAAAATGTCGAAAGGAACCTACTAAGAATAATTACAATGTTATAATAATTTTTGAAAGTGAAAACTATGTCAATAATAAAATTATAATATTATGCATAACAGTCAGAACAACATAGTATTTTTTGTAAACAGCTATATAATAGAAGATCCTTAATTAACAGTGGACCGATCGCATCTAGGTCTAATGATGATGATTATGTACAAAGTTAAACAAATTATCATAAAAAAATTAATACAAATGCCTTTACAATAAAACACGGTTTACATTGTATTAATAATATGTCGTAATATGGGTTCTTATACAATTATATAATAATGTAATATATAATTATTTAATGTAACCCTGTGTCTATATTAACAAGTTATACAAAACCCCAGAAGCGATTGCGGTGGACAGCAAGCTTAGGCGACTAAAACTTTTAGACATGGGTATTCAATTAGAAAGTCTTTCGAAGATTCGATACTGATAAATTATCATGTGTGGTCACTTTTGGGTACATACTGTACCCGTCATTCATTTAATATTGAACACCATTCTATGAAGCTTTACTATAATATCATTTGACATTAATTTGAATAATTAAATTTGTTCACATATGTCCGCAGTAATTTCAAGATTTGAATGCGGACTGTATACATCAGTAGCGAAGGGTGGAGGTAGGCTGTTAAGATCCACCATAAAGAGTGCACATTAAACTTAATTAGTCATACGTATTTGAGGCGTCTAATTCCAAAAAGCGATAAGTCCACATTTGGTCAAAATCGTGAAAAAAATCCGCACGTATTCTTTGTCTAATTTTACACAATGTCTATTGATCTATAAATTCCAAAACGCGACATAACCCTAGGGAAAAAATATTGTAAGTCTCGATTTATTACAAAAAGCGCCAAGTCCATGTTTCATATTATTTAAAGCTTGGTTAATTTTGCGCGTGTTTAAGTCAACTAATAAGGGAACGTTCAATATTGTAAAGGGCGTATCCCATGCTGTAGCATCTGGTAAACTCATGACAGTGCCACGGAAATATGTGCCTTATGCGGAGTAAATTAAAAAGTGAGGTACAAATAACGCTACGTCCAATTTTATTTTGCCTATATTTATTAAATTTAAGAGTTTATCGGCTGAAACGAATTGCCATTTGGTTCTAATTTCGACATAGAATACAACGGATAAAATAATCTCACGTTAAAACAAATAATTGAAGCTTTGAAACATAAAAACGTTGTTTCCCGAAAATATTGAATTGTGGACTTGTCGTTTTTTGTAATTAGACGCCTCATTTGTTTTTATTGAACTTAGACTATAATTTATAGATTTTGTTGGTTAGTTTTTAAAAATCAATTAAATCCTGCCTAACTAAAACATTATAATTTTGGCATATTTTTGTCGATACGAAAAAATTGTGCACACCTTTTCATTCATACTTATCTGTTTTCGTTGGATTAAGAATACATATTACACATATTGTCGGTTCATTTTTTTTAATTCATTAAGGCCTGCCTAAACCAAACTATAATAAATATAAAATATTATTCTATCTATAAATATTCAAAGTTACATTTATTATTTAATTGCATTAGTTTAGATATTTTATAGATAGACGAGTATTTTTCGACTATTATCTATTATGGCTAAGTTTTCGCAGGGTTTAATTGAAATTTAAAAACAAACCAACACCACTTTTAAAATTATACCTAGTCTTATTTCAATGAAAACACATACGTATAAATGACAAAGATTGATGTGCACTATTTATGGGGGATCTTAATAGCCTACCTCCACCTTTCGCCAGTGGTATAGATAAAGTGAAAGTGTAATCACAAACTCAATATGGAAATTTAAGAAGGGGGAGTCTGAACTACTGAAGAACTGACATTCAAAAGTGACAGTGGGTCCTGAAGACGACAATCTAATTCAAAGACCTATGAATATGTATCCGAAAATTAAGCTATTTTAGTAGTTACGTGAACTTGTATTTAACTAACACCATCTAATTAATATCTTTGGTATGTGACCGAGGCGAATCTAACGTCTAATATACACATTAGATGTGTAGGAGGGGTGCTTGCAAGTTTTTTTATATTCTCATTTACGTCAAAATTAAGTCAGCTGTTCTTGAAGCTTAGTAAACTATTATTCCGAGACATAGTACGATGTCATAATTCCTTACCGTAAATCAAAAACTATCGACAGAAACTCTTGATGTTTTGTCCATGAATGTCATTAATTTTTATCGTGTTGATCTTGTGCCCAACATGGGACAAGTTTTCGCGTAACCTTTCGACTATCTCTTGAATACCACAGTCATAATAATTGTCGATTAAGATCTTATCATATCCATACTCTAGGTTGCAAAATTTCACATTGGTACGTAACAGCTCCGCCTCAATCAGACCGTATTGATGGTGCGAAATCGAAAAATATGATACATGGAAATGGAGTAAAGATGCACCCCTCTGTTGAAATCACTAATTTTGAGATAGTATTCTTTTCTCTTGTAGTACGGTGTCAAGAAATTTATAGTTTATAAAAAACGTCATGTAGCGCTCATTTTATGATTTGTATTAAGTTCATTTAAGTATAACTTTATTTCAACACAGTTTAATTATTCGTATCAAATATTCTGATCATAATATCGACAACCTTCATATTATTCTGATACTATCACTAATTATACCTATCGAATGTTACGTATAATAAAATTTACCTTTAATGTCATCATAAATCCAGTGACGCAATAGCCCGGGGTGAGTTTTTCCTGATCTAGTTGTTCCCATTTCGATCAGTACTTTGCTATCCTCTTCCAAAAGAAGATTCTGATATGCTTAATCAGCACAAATTGGTCTTCCCATCACTCGTCTGACTGACTAGACGATTTTGTAACCTTTCCGGGCCAGTCCAAGATCATTCGTTTCACATAGTCCAGGGATGGCGAACCTATGGCACGCGAGATGATTTTGCATGGCACGCGAATGTTTCATTATAAAGAGAAAATAAATATTACTATTTTATATATATTTAAAAAATATATTTTTTATAAAAAAGTTTTATAAGTAAATAAAAATCTAATATTAAAAATAATAACGACATATCCATGCGTATTTTCTTCGATTTTTCATAATACATGTTTAGGTATAATCGACGCGCAACCGGAAACGATGAAATTCTTTTTTCGCCTTAAAAAAAACTGCTTGGCACGTCGGACAGTTGAAAGATATTATTTGGGAAATTTTGGCACGCATACGTAAAAAGGTTCGCTATCCCTGACATTCTCAGTCCCATTTCACTCCAGTTAATTTAATGTTTTTTTTGGAATACTTAAATTACTCGTAAATTTAATAGTTTTTTGGAGCAAAATTTATTAACAATTAATATTTAGATTGCAGGTATTAAAGTCCTTCAGTACCAATCATTTTTATTAATGATCAAATAAACAATAATTATACCAAATGGCTATTTTTATAAATAATCTTGACTTTGTTAATATTATGTGAATTCAATAAAAATATCCAAACCTTATAATAGTATGCCATGTCGAAGCTGGTGTAACGGGTACTAAAATAATCTAGATATTGTAGTAGTTACAACGGATAATTCCTTGGCTTATATTATTAATTCTTCGTTTATCGCAATCTTGGTTTAACTTATTTTGGGATCATAATCGTACCTAATGATTCATTGATGAAAATATTTCTCCTAGCTATTTATTTTACGTCTTTTGGTAACAATATTTATGGTAAAGCAATTTTTGGATCATTTTACATTGACACCGGGACACTTATAATTTATTAAAGATAATTATAAAAGCGATTCAGTAGTATTCATTGGATCAAATTTTGAGTCCTTCTGAATTTATGGTGATGATAATATAAAGAAGGTCTGAAAAAAAACTATTAATAAGTATGAGTGAGAAAACATTTCGAACGCGTATAATCTCCGTAACACACGTTAGAGTATGATATAAAACATATTATATTATAATTAATTTACTTAGTGAAGCCAGAAGTGAACTCGGTAAATATTGGTTTGGCTTATGTATTTAGGTCAATACCGGGAGTACGCGTTACTGAAATATATAGTTTTTTTTATGTGAAAGTTACTTGTCAATATGTTTAGTTAATTTAGTAGCAAAGGTGGTTAAATGTCTTGTTTTCAAATTTTGTTGCCATACTGAATAGTAAGATGACAGTATAACATTTCATAGGTGAGTAAATAATAATAAAATAAGATCTGAGGTCATACGCAAAGAGAACGATTTCATATTATAATAACCGAACTATATCCTCTCTATTAAGTATTCTTGCTCTGAGGACATAAACTATTTTCCAAAACCTACACATTATTAATTTAACTATTTCTTAATCATTTTACATAATTATGCATTTTAATAATAATCAGAACCAGTTCAGTTCCATTAGTAGATTCCCAACTAATTAAATTTAACAAAGACAGTCCTGATGTTGTGGAGAAAGTATAGTATATAATTATTACATCGAAAAACATCAAATCCGATCAATAGTCTCTTCCATAATGCAGTGTGAAATAGAGTGCTAAATGCTGTAGGGAAATTCGGTACAGTTCGGTTATGAGGAATACAGCGGAAAACACATTTTGAAAATACCCGACATACTGGATTATTATTGTTAGTTTGGGTTAGTTTAGGTTAGGTTAGGTTGGGTTAGGTTAGGTTAGGTTAGGTTAGGTTAACCTAAGAAATAATCCAGTATATCGGCTATTTTAAAAATGTGTTTTCCGCTGTATTCCTCGTAACCGAACTGTACCGGAAATTCTAATATATATTGTTGACATTTGATAAAGGATTTCGTATAATTTTCACTACTTACAAATTTTGGGTCGTATGCATGAGATACTTTATAGGCTATATACTACCCATTTCTATGTATGAGTGCAGATGTAATTTGTTGTTTAGCGACGTTACGATGTGACGTCATAATAAGTATTCCCGATAAAGATTTCCATTTGATGGCAATACATACAATACTTCACTCCAATCACTTATATTACTATGAGATGTCAAAACGGAATAAGTAATGACAGAAATGAAAATGGATTTAGTTTAGAATGTAATGTAATGATTTCTGTATAATATTATACAGATACAGCAGTAGGTACCTATATTTGCGGTCATTTAGCGGAGATATTTTATCGCAATCTTACGTAAATCCATATTATCCTACTATCTATCTATCTACCATCCTACTATCTAGATTATAGACTATAGGTCAAAACTATACGTATTTTGTAAGGAGCACGACTAGGAACTGTTTTTAAAGTTCGCAAACGTTTTACAGAGTCTACAAAATGAGAGAGGGCCTCAAGCAAACGTTTGTTGTAATGAATGCATTATTAAAATGACATTTGATAGTGACAGATGAAGCAGCCATTTTGAATGGCGTGTGACGTCAGATTTCTTACATCACAAACAGTGCTATACGCTATATGTTGGAAAATCGGTTAAATAGCTTATAAAGAATATGGGCATCTCATACATACGGCCCTTAAATATTATGTTACGAGAGTATCTAGACATGAAAAAAAAACAAGAGACAGAAAACGGCTGTAAACTTTTGAAATAATATATGATGCTGGAGAAACAATAAAGTCCGACTTCGATGAACTGACAAACGCATAAATACTTGGAGAATCTGCTCATGCATACAGTAGTGAGAAATAACGACATCAAATAAGAAGAAGAATATTATGTATGTTTGGGTCAATAATTTTCCTAATCTGAGCCTTAACCCGATCCAATATTCCCTACCTACGTATCACAATCATTTGTAGTCAACCAGGCATTTTAACACCAGGCACGTTAATAAATAAATGATTCAGTACCCTTTTGACCTCCATCGTGCCGTGATCTGATACAATACGACCATATACAATAAAAATACAATAAGCTTCATTAACACAACATGGTGACTCATCCAACACGTATCTGTTCGACCTTCGTTGCATTAAATCTTCTATGGTTTGCGCGAACGTCGCGTCTCTCATCCATTCTGAACTTATGATCATCATCATTAATCCCCAAAAACAAATGTAACCATGAGAATAACAAACCACCGCCACTCCAGCCAATCAACATAAAAGTTAGTGCCTGGATTGACTTCCGTTTATACCGCCCATGACCATCGTCCAGAATCTACTCCAATTACAGTCCACTGAAAAGCACCGCCAATGTATTTTTCGTAATAATAATATAATATTAAAACTTGGACTGTAAATTATACGAAATTCTTTATCAAATTACAATAATATATTATATTATTCGAATTCTCCTACTGCATTTGGCACTCTATTTCACACCGTGTCCCCGCAAGATAGATAATTCCAACCAGCAGATAAGTAATTTAACATTCAGTGGCCATAAAACCGAAGATTTGTCCTCGCTCGCCGCCATTTTCGTTGCACCCCAATTGCGTTTCACTATATTAACAATGTTAGAACGTCATAACATCATCTTTTCAAAAGATTAAGTAGGTATTTACTAAGTGACAATTTATGATCGTTATGATGAATAATAAATGATTCATTTTAGAAATTTAAAAAAATAATTTGAATAAAGTATTCTCTTATGATCCTATTAAGATCGGACATGGTCGGAGAGATTATCTTCCAGAAAAGTATTAGAATAAGGGATCATGTCCTAGTAATGTTATTTATTTTATTAAGGCTATGCTTCAGTTAAGGCATGGTCTGAAAAGATCGTGGCTAGGCGATGCGCGGATCGTGCAAATGACGCGTGCCGAACGAAATATAATTTGTCATAAAAATCCAACATGCGTCCATTTAATGTTATGTTTATTGTTATATTACTAATAATACTAGTATATTCATTGACATGTTTTCTTTTTTAATTGCATGCGTAAAGTTTTTTAGTCATCTTTACACGATTTAATAATATTTTCATCCGAAGCCATGACAAAACAAATCGACATGCGGACACCTCGACTATCGGTATCCGATTGGCGACTAGTGAGAAATTTCGTCGCACCTACTGTTGAAAATTATTTGCCGTTTCACTGAAGTACGCTCTTAATATTATCGATCGAGGGGAGGGTACTTGGTGGAATTCGAATTTAAATTCTAGTGGATTTAAATTTTGCACTATTCCATTAAAGTCGTTTTTTGCGACCCGGGTTTCGTCTTTCGACACCTTCGAGCACTATATGCACTTACCAATGGTAAATACATACTTACAACGAATAAACTTACTTAATGTAAATTATATTATAAATTAATACAATAAAGTAAGTAAAAAATTGATTACTTACCTATTAAGTCAAGGAATACAATAAAAAAAATAACAAATTATGCATAGTCCAAGTATTTGTAAAAAATCCTACCTAATAGATCGTTAGATACCTAATCAGTAATCACTAATATTAAAAAAAAAAAAAAAAAAATCTGAATAGTCAGAAAGGTAAGGTAGGTATACGATATTTATTGTGTAGAAAAAAAAGCATATGACAAACTGAAACTCACTTCACCCAGAATAAAGAGCCTTCACCCGCAGAATAACGGTATCTTCAACATTTTTGAATTATTAAAGACTTATTTTGTCATTAATAAAAAAGACATCGCCAGTTTATGTTACGCTACTGAAATACCAATGCTAGAACTTTATTTTATTTCATACTGTAAAATTCCAATGACCGTTGGCTGGTTTATTGAAACAAAATAAAATTGTTTTTATTCTTTGATATATTTTATATTAATATACGTATAATATATATTATATTATCATTCTTGCTGAAATTTTCCCATAATAATTTGGATCTAATTTTATGGATTTTATATATATATACTATCATAAATCATCATCTTATCTCAGTATAAAAAGTATGATATGATATATTAAATGATAGATAGCATGTGGCGCTCAGCGCTCATCACTCAGCGGACAACTTATACTGGTAAATCAATATTTATTATATATTTTACATAGTATTTTGTGTTAGTTGTTATAATATTAATAAAATTATTATTTACTTTAAAAAAATTCAAAGACATTGTATTAGTATTAATAAGGTGAGGGGTTTTTTACAAACACTTCAACTATTCATAATTTGTTTATTATATGTTTTTATTGTGACCCTTGATTTAATAGGTAGGTGATAAGTTTTTACCTACTTTAATGTATTGATTTGTTATATAAGTTGGTTACATGTAAATTGTACGTAAAACATTTCACCGTGGCACAGTTCGCCGTGAGCTTTCTTATCGGAAAGAGATGACCGTATACTATACGGTATCTAATTTTATTATATTCAATATGAACAAAAATTCAATTTTCATGGCTGATTTTGACAAAATTCATGAATTCAAGAATGAAAACCTAACCTAACCTAACAAATAATCCAATAGGTATGTCGGTTATTTACAAAATTTGTTTGCTGCTGGCTTCCTGTAAAGTGTAAACCGACAAGAACCGTGTTTAATTTAGACATGAATTTTGTGTCAGTACTATACGACCCAAAGAGGTTGGACGGCCATATATTTCCGATACAATATTTCACGGTGAAGTGTGATACGGCGATCTGCATAAGTACAAGTTTCCGGACATGAAATAAGTTAGAGTTAGTAGTATTCGTTGTCAGTGTTTATTTGCCTTTTGGTGAGTGTACACAGTTCCTGAAGATGCCGAAAGGCGAGACCTGGATACAGTGACGTCCCGTGGGGGTAGGCAGATTGAGCGTCGTTTGAGGGTGGCAGTTACTGGAAGGGTGGCAAATCGAGGAGAATCATTTGGTATATATATAGAAATAGCTACCTAAACTTAGTAATAACAAAAATATCTTTCCATTAAAAAAATCAGCTCACTGGTTGGAAATAAAATGTATTAATTATACAAGGTTTAACAGAACAGAATATTTTGTCGGGTTCGCGATGTCTAGTTTACTTCCGTTGCCTTTCGAGGTTCTTGGTAACCAGAAATCGATTTTATTATGCCAAAGTCTTTCTATCGCTAAAATGACATGTAAGAAGCCACAGTATTTCCGACGTCATAAAATGAGGAAAAATATGTTAGGATAGATTTAATTTTGTATGTTTGGTATATAATATTTACAACACATTTCTTCGATATTAGAGTCATGAAAAAATGATAAAAATACTATATATATAATGGGGCGATATTTTGTCTATGGACGTCACAGCCCGGATCGCAAAAAACGTCTTAAATGGAATAGTACAAAACTTAAATCCATTAGAATTTAAATCCAAATTCCGAGTATTCCTTCGGTTGATCGTATCTACTTATTAACATTACAAAAAATGTGTTGTTGGATTTTCTTCGAATATAGGTAATATTTTCTCACGTAGCTTTACGTGTAAATGATAAACATGGAGCTTAACTTATATATTATATGTTTTCCGTTTTTCGTATAAAAATCCCGCAGACGATTTCCAATTCTCATAAAAATCATAAGTCACGACGCGGTGATAAAATATTTTCGCATTTTTTCTCTCTCATAAGAATATGATTGCTCTGCGGAAAAAAATGAACGCGCGAGGTGTGTGATAAATATTTATGAATAAATTTCTAATAATGGTGTTCCAAAACATCTTTTGTAGGCAACCTGTGATAAGAGACGATATTTTTGCACAGCCTGAGTAAAAGGTCAATTTAAAAATCACTTAGCTTTTCATATTTTGGTGTCTTAAGATAATCGAAAATTTATTTTAACCATAATAATATACTAGTATCATTCTCACAGAACAGATAATAATTCTAGAATACCGATAGGCTATATTCAACACCCCGCATATTGATGCAGGGTTTTGATTGTGTGAGTGTCCTACGAAAATGAAGCACGCATTATGCACGTGCAATAGTGTGTGTAATACATAATATGACCAGACGTCCCGTTTTCACCGGGACAGTTCCGTTTTCAGGCGGCATGTCCCGGTGTCCCGTTTTAAAAAAAAAAGATTTTTTTTTCGGTTAGGTACATGTTCAAACACGTGCGTTAACATGTTCTTACTCCCTACTTCAGTTTTAGTTTGTCAATTTATGGCTACGGCCGTATGTTGTAGCTTAACCACTGGGGAATGCCAAAAGAAATGGCGTATTTCAAAAAAACACTACCTTATTCTTAGGTCAATAATTATTATAAAGCAATCATTATTCGTAGGATGATTATCACACTTCAATGGTCAAAGACATAGCTTATAATTAGTATCTTTAGAATTATCTTCAAATGTGTTAATCTTGCCCATTTTTTAAATAATAAAATGCCTAATTCTTGTCAAATTTGGGATCACAGAGATTATCAATATAATTTTTTATCGTAAATATTTCACTATAATAATGTCGACATAAATTATACTGATGGTTTTATAAATGCGTTTAAAAATTGATAAATGTAAAAAATCTTAACACCACTGCACATTTATGTACTGAAATATGACTATATTCTAAAACATTAGAGCGAGAGGTTTGAAAGAATACTATTTTATGTAATAAAAATACTTTATGCAGTCATCAAATGTTTAAAATAAATACAAAGGATAATAAGGCTTCAAAATTATTTAAATATATTATCTACAACGTTCCAGGATCATGCTTTGAAAATAGAATAAGAGCTCCATTTTGGCCTACGCTGAGCATGTCCCCCCTGAGGAAAATTTGTTCTTCGGAAAAATATAACACTTGATAAATTTTCATGTATTCATTCCTGTATGTAGTTTTCATTAATAAATAAAATAATAATATGTACTATGAAAAGGTATGGGGGAAATTAGAACATTACTATCTTGTCAATTGTATTGTATGAAAGTGTGAGGCGCCTAAAACGGATAAATAAGGTACCTACCTTTTTTAGGTGTCCCGGTTTGGGGGGAAAATAAATGGTCATGTTAGTAATACACCAAAATTAAAAATCAGCGTAAATGCATAAACCGAGAGCAGTTTTCAGTATTTGAGGTAAAACGTATTCTTGACACGTGTGTAAGTTTAACCCGGATTCTTCCTTACTGTATGTATTTCAGTTCCCCGTTATTTCTGAGTTCCCTGATCATTTTCTTATTTATCAAAAATGAAAGTGTTATTGATTTATATAATATATACCTATTATTAATAATCATACATATAGGTTTTATATTTTACATTTTAATAGAATGAACTAGCAGTCCCCTCTATACGCTCACGTGCATAATATTATCTAGTTACCCACGCGCCTGGCCCCACGTACTGCAGCTCACCATATACCAGTAGCGAAGGGTGGAAGTAGGCTATTAAAATCCGCCATAAATAGTGCACTTTAAACTTTGTTAGACATCCGCTTTTGTTTTTATTGAACTAAGACTACAATTATTTATAGATGGTGTTAGTTAGTTTTTAAAAATCAATTAAACCCTACCTAAACCTAACCATAATAGTTTTGCTATACATTCGGTGATAGATACGACAAAATTGTGCACACTTCGTCATTCATACTTTGTTTTCATTGGATTAAAAATACATTCATAATTGCTGGTGCATTTTTTTAAAATTCATTCAGCCCTGCTAAACCAAACTATAATAGGTACCTACATAAAAAATATTATTCTATCTATAAAATATCCAAATTTAGGTATGATTTAATTGCATAATTTTAGATATTTAATAGATAGAAGAGTATTTTATTACTATTATCTATATTATGGCTTGGTTTTGCATGGTTTAATTAAATTTTAAAAACTAACCTTCACCATTTGTAAATTTTAGACTAATTTCAATGAAAATAAATTACGTATGACTGACAAAGTTTAGTGTGTACTATTTATGGGAGATCTTAACAGCCTACCTCCACCCTTCGCACTTGATATAATATATATAAGTATATATAATAATAATCACACATAAAGGTTTTACATTTTAATATCGTGAACTAACAATCGCCTCCGCTCGGTCAGCCGCTGGCCCCACCTTCTACAGCTTCCCTTATTTTTCATAAGCGCTCTGACATATTGGCCAGAATATATGTCATATTATAGTAATTACTTTTTCTTTATAAAGAATTGTGTTAATTATTAAAGTAAATTTGTGAGGTGTAGATAAATTAAATCAAAAATATTTTGTATCCTGGTAATGATAATGTTGACATTTAATATTATACATAATGGGTAATAATTAAAAAGGGTGAACATTGTCCAGTTTGAAAATTGACGGTAATTAATTTGCATAAGATAAGTATGTTTACGCCGAAAATATGTACTAAGCATAGAATGTACCAGTAGTACATAAAAAGCTTATTAAATTTGATGTGATATTATAATAATACGTCGAAAGCTCTCCCAGCATGCGCATCCAAGTGCCAAATTACATCGCGAATGTACACAGTGTAAAAAATGACGAGACAATACCGCCAGAGCCTTCCGCGATAGGCTTTGTTTAGCAAAGCCTCCTCTTGATTAATGATGATTAGTCTGATGACAATGATAAATGTCCCAGAGCTTACGGAATATTATATCCCGTCGCTGCGAATTTGTACTGCAAATTGTCTACGACAGCGGCGTGAAGTATGGAAATCATATTTTGTAGATTATCTGTGTTAATGTTCTAAGTGGTGCGATGGTTGACAGTAATGGGGAATAAATAATCGGATAAAGAATCATAATATGTGATAACTGGTTTAATCTCGTAGTTGTAGTACACTTACGTGAGAGTCCGTTTAGATTGACGTTTTATAAATTATTTATATAAATAGTTGCTTGCCTTAACCCAGTCAGTGAGTTATTTAAGTATTATCATATGTAGCGGTCAATTACTTCGGGCCTTATTAGCAACATGTAAACAGTTAAAGAATTAGCAAGCCATTTAAACTATCGCACAATTGTCTCATTTACAGTCAGCATATTCTACACGCGTGACATTATTCGATAGGATCGAAATGTTCAAAGTGCAATAATCCTGTTGCCAGCAGATTTCTCAATTGCAAACTTCATCAGCAATGACTCGCGGTTTACCGAACATTCATTTATTCATGCAATTAACAGGTAATAGTTGATGAGTTAGTCAGTCTAAATACCTATTAGTATAGGAACAGTATCATAAGTATTGTAACATAACGATCTTGTAACATACTCTTGTACCGACTGTTTGGGTTGCAAATAAAACTCGCCCCTCCATCCATCGGAGCAACTACCAAATCTCGACTTCTCATCTCTCCTCCTGATGACGCTCTATCTACACATCCTGGTCATCCCCAAATACAGGTGTCTCGTACTTCAACAACGAGACCCGCAAAACATAATAATATATATAATACGTATATATGAAAATTCTAATTTATTTATGTTTTGTAATATTTCATCCCACATTCACACGTCATTACACCCACGTTGGCTCAGTTTATAGAGTGACAACCGTCTTTGCATAAAAATACAAAACCATTCCAATCTGCGATTAGTTGAAAAAACCATTTTATTTTTTAATATGTATTTGGTCCAGTACCTTATCTCAATCACTTCGGCGAAAGGCTATCAAGTTGATCCTCCTCGTAAAAAACTGTAAATTTGACGTCCACCGAGTTCTTAGCTTAACATAGAATATGATTATTGACTTACCTACTTATTCATTTGGACAGTATTAAGTGAACTGTGTTTCGCATTTCGAGCACAGTGGACATTCACCATACAACCGACATAGACTTTAGTTACTGCGAAAAAGATACTAAATTAAAATATACGAATATTGTAAAAAAGGCATTATTGAATTGCCTGCGCATTAGAAAAACCTGTAAACTATTGATTATTTTAAGATCACATTTAGACCGCCAAGGATTTTGTAAAGACAGAACCCATGCATGTCATTGAATCATTAGAGAGCTGGAGGTAACCCGTGAAGAAAGCTACTGTCTGATGGCCAAATCATTTGAATCACGATTTTTTACTATTGGATCCCAACGAAGAAAGTAGTCTTCCTCTACGCGTAGATATACATTTATGTAATATATAATACGATTATGATACATTGGTACATATTATTTAGCAATATGAATTAATTGTATTACAAAATAACATAATATTACATGCAAGGACAGTTATATGTCTTATGGAAATACATAAGTTATTAACTGGTAAATGAGTGCCTCTTTTGGATCCGAATAATAAAGATTTTTGTATTGAGTAAGTATTTTGATGTACGTTTCCTTTTCATTGGTAAATGAAAAACAAAACTTTTCGACTATAATTCTTGTGTATAATATAAACCAAAAAGTTTATTTCACATCATTCAAATAAATTTGTTCGTAACTTATCCATTCTGTAACAGTACATAAAATCAAAGTTATAAATATTTCTGTAAAGTTTAAAGCCATTTGTCAGCCCGCAGGAATAAGAAATTCGCGAGAACAATAAAATTGAAGATCGGGTGGAAGAATTCTAAAGCTGCCTCATTCTGACGAGGACTCATTTAAGGAACAATAGCCCCAACGATTAAGCAGGTTTATGAGAAAATTACCATTGTCTGGACTTGGCTGTAAGGAGGAAATTGCTACGAAATAATTAAAAATAACGTTAGGTGTTTAGTTTTTTGTACTGCCAGGTTAAACGATTCAATTTTTCAACATTTTTTATTGTATTCCATAATAATATATTAATTAATTATTCTAATCCCACTTAGAAATAGTCGATACTTATATACATATAATATAATATATCCCTACAGGTGTTATTAAACTATTTTTATTCAATGCTACCAACACAGGATATATTTAGCACATATATTATTAAAACAGCCCAGAAATTACTTAATTTAAAAAATATAAAACTACATAATATATTAGCCGAGCGACCGCACCCACGTCCGTTGGATTCCGGCCAATACTTAGCTATACTAGCGTTATATTAACTAATCACGGCGAAATAACTATGTGTCCGAGGTTTTATGAAATTTCGTTAAGGCTATACTTCAGTTGAGGCATGGTCTAAAAAGATCGTGGCTAGGCGATGCGCGGATTGTGCAAATGATACGTGCCGAACGAAATATAATTTGTCATAAAAATTCAACATGCGTCCATTTAATGTTATATTACTAATAATAATAGTATATTCATTGACATGTTTTCTTTTTCAAGTACATCCGTAAAGTTTTTTAGTCATCTTTACACGATTTAAGAATATATTCATCCGACGCCATGACAAAACAAATCGACGTGCACACACCTCGACTATCGGTCTCCAATTGGCGACGAGTGCCAAATTTCATCGCACCTACTGTTGAAAAATATTTGCCGTTTCACTGAAGTACGCTCTTCATATTGGCGACGATCTTTTGTCTTTTTATGTCAAGGTATTAACAATATTTAGTTACTTACCTTTATTTCTAAAAAATATCAGGATATCTCAAAATTTTAGTTTTTACGCGCTTGCATTTCTTTAGTGTTTGATATAGGGGAGCGTGGGGTAATGGGAGCTTGTGGGTAATGGGAGCGACTGCAAAACAGGTACTATCTAACACTAAAATGACTCGGAAATAACCAAAACATCTTCGTCAATCGTCGGCTAAGCCCGTCGATCGCTGTCGGCTGCTTAGTGGCACGTGCACGCGCATGGCGAGTGGAAGTGTGTTTTGGGCTAGGTGCTTATATCAATTTAAAATACATAAACATCAACGTAAGTACTTAAAATTTTACTTATTTTATCATATTTTGTGTCCATTGTATAGCCAGATACATTTTTTTTTGTTTAGTAGTTTCAGAAGCAAGGTTTAAAATGGTTTAGTTGCGTTATTTATCAACCTTCAAAGTGGTTGACATTCGGGTAATTGGAGCCTAGGTGGCTCCCATTACCCCTATATAAATTTCACACCTCTTTTACTAGTAGAAAAGATTTCAATTGTTCCAGATGCCCAGAAATAGAAAGCTGACGACTTTCAAGGCTGGTTGGACGGTGATTTCGTTGGAAAATGCCCTCCAAAACCAGAAAGATTATATTTATGTTTTTTGCTTAGTTTCATAACATGACGTGTTGATTCTTTTGATATTTTTAGTACTAAAGCATATTTTTGTTGAATTACATTAGTAAATATTTAACATTTTATTGTACCTATGTCTGTTATAATGTGTATAAGTGTTTGTAAGCATATTAAAATATGAAGCTCCCATTACATATTTGGTAAATTTTTGGCACTCATTACCCTACATGTGGGGTAACTGGAGCCAAATGTGTTTTTTGGGAAAACGTTTTTTTTGTACCTTAGTTATAGAATTTTTGAGTGGAAATTGCAGTAATATTATTACTTTGTAACCAAAAGACTCATTTCAAGTCTTAATAATAAACGATTAGAACATTTTGTTACTTTTTTTCAACAATTTCCTTAGTAGGCTCCAATTCCCCCTTGCTCCCCTACTTACCTAACTGTTTTTTTATACAACGAATAATACATTTTTCGTAAATAAATTACTAACGCAATTTGAAAACACCATGGAAGCGTAGCTTATAATTAATTTCACTGTATAATCGAAAGTACCCTGTCCCTGACATGTCCTCGGAGGAAATGGGTATTTTTTTTATAATATTTAATAATATACTAAAAAAAGTTATCGGAAGAGACGGAAAGGCGGGCGTTGTTTTATAAAGTCTTAGAAATTTTGATTATGTAGTTAATTACAATATTTATCTATTTCGCATTATATTATCAGAGAAGCCCTGCATATACTATATGAATATATTCATACAAAAAAAATCGATTAGTTAAAACCAAAACGTTTTTATTTGAAATATAATGTTTATGAAAGTCAGCGTTGAGAAAATACCCACGTGGCTCATTCGGTGTGCTTCCATGCTTTATAATTT
This sequence comes from Rhyacophila brunnea, assembly GCF_057557595.1. Lineage (NCBI taxonomy): Eukaryota > Metazoa > Arthropoda > Insecta > Trichoptera > Rhyacophilidae > Rhyacophila > Rhyacophila brunnea. The sequence goes on along the minus strand of NW_028232837.1, from coordinate 35,310,563 downwards.
ATAATTTTTGTACCTTTTACTTTATTTTTCAAGTACCTACTGTTTTTGTGATACCTACCTCATATTAGCGTGGCTTAAGCGTTAGACTATCATGCCGTGGGTCTCAGGTTCGAATCTTGGGTCTGGCAAGTACACATATTGTTTTTCAATTTGTGTGTGAGTCAGGGTATGGACCTATTAGGTTGAGCAAGTGGCTGACATCCATTTCTCGTAAAAAACAAAATCTGTTAATACAAACCTCTACTCTGTGGAGGCCCATATGATCCTATTAGGATCGGACATGGTCGGAAAAAAAAAAAAACCTCATATTATATTTATTTCTTCTTTACACAGTTTATTACTATTTCTTTGCTTTTAAATGTCATGTTTGAACGTCTTAAATTTATATTTTGTAATATTAACAGTATGTACATAAAAAAATAAAAAATAAAAAAAATGAAAGAGGCTGAGTGTGACTGACTGGACAGAAATAGCTCGGGATAGAGATGGTTGTCAAGTCAGCTATGGACCTGAATGGTATATACTTATCTACTAGTAGCTTAAGTAAGTAAATAAGTAAGTGATTAAGTGTGGTGCAGGTGGTTTTATTGGTAACGCACATTGGCTGTAATCCGATTATAATAATATAATAATAATAATATAATAAGTATATAATATGTATGTTTCTGAGATTCAAATTGTCAACACAAAATAATGTGATCTATTTTCTTTCTGTTTCAGGTACCTATGTGTGCAAAGAAGAACTTCTAAATATAAAAGATTCCTTCTTCAAACTTGGTTTCTCAAAGCCGTACTTACGTCGCGAATGTTCTGTAAGTAGTTTTATCTAACCTAATTACCGCGAAACAATGTTTCTGTGTGATGTTTTTAATACGCAGATGTCTTATTTGCGTATTATTACCATTAATAAACGACTAAGCAGTTTGCAAGACTTCGCTTTTCGCGAGAATTTCGTAATGTCACCTTCGTTTAGGAATAATAAGCGGCCTCGCACATACAAACCCGTCACACAACCACAACTTGTAAACGTTATCTATGTAGGTTAGCTAACGTTCACAGAACACATGTTGCTTAATGTAATGAGACTATAATATAGGATATTATCCCCTTCTTTTTCTCCCTCGTAACTTGGTCTCCTTTAGCATCTGCCTCCACCCCGGTCTGCTCAAACCACTTCTCTTCAGTTTTGCACATCCTTTAAATCAAACTATTTACTATCCCTATATGAAGTACGAGGTCAACCAGATCTTCATTTGCCTTTTGGTTTACTGAATATCAGTACTTTTTCATGCATAAATTATCCATTTTGTTCCAACCATAAAATAATATCTAATATACGTATTATGTCCAGGAAGCATATCGATTTTTTCAAAGACGTAACAAGATTTTTTTACTGGACTAACTAACCCTAACCTAACCTAACCTAACCCAGACCAAACTATTCAAAATGCGAGTTATAGCAACTCTGGTTATACGATGTTAATGGTAATAACAGGTTACATACAAATAAAATACAATATCTTCAGTACACTTTCATTAGATCACAAAAAGTTGTAATAAAGAAAGTACGAATTTCCTGTTGTGATATCAGAGTATGAAAGAAATAAATAGTCGTAATACCTGAAAGAGTGAAGTAAACATCTCTTCGGGGAGTTGTCACCGCCGAAAAACATTACTTTTGAAAGCTCTGCTATCCAAAGCTTTCGGAAAGCTCAATTTACGAAAGCTTCACTCATTTTTAGTAAATTTAAATTAAATTAACTTCAATTACCATGTTCGCTCCTGATCGGACTATATGGACTATTTATATACTTTTCCGATGAATGTTTGTTAGCCACTTGCCTAATTCATTCATTTGTTGAACTAGTCAGCATCCATTTTTATCTGGCCAGCCATGAGTTCGATCCTGTTACCCAAGGCGTCGAAGATGGCCATACTACGAACACGTGTGTGGTTAGTTTTTTAAACGTGATTTTTTTTTATATCGGCCTCTTTTCTTTTGTAAAAAAGTGTATATATTATGACGTGAGTAATCATTAATCTAAGTTTTATTTAATTTGTCGATCTTTTGTTAGTGAGTATCGAAAGAAAAATAGATAAACTCATCTAAGGGTCATAATAATAATAACATCGATTCTTATCATTTTCCCAATATGTAGTGTTGCCAGATGCCGCCATTATGTAATTTATATTGTATTGAATTATATAAGTACTTAAATTATGTATCTCGATTAAAGTTTCTTGACTTTCGTGGAAAATGCTACCTGATTTTTAAAACTATCATGCCGTCATAATATGTGGGGGCATACACACGTCCCTGTAAGTCAAAGTTATAGGACTTATGTTAAAGTTTGTAAATGCTTTTGAACGTGTCGGTTCAGCCGCCGGACTAATACAAAATACTTTTGTCATCAATAAATTAATGTAAACTGTTTTACTTAAAGAAGATTTCCAACTTTTTATTTATAGAAGTTACACTTCTTTTCAGGCGTTTGGTAGAGAGTGAAGTTGAAAGCTGCGCGCACACACCGTTACGAAAGTGCGCGACAGTATGAAGCTAGCTACGAATCAGTCAGCTGTATACAAACAAAGTTTGATTGTTCCGTTGCTAGGCAACGAATTTATTATTGTCGGCCATTTGCAATTCATAACGTAAACATACGATTAAACGTCAGAGTGACAGTTGCTACTTTAAAAATAAAAACAATGAAAAATAATTTAATAATATAAGTTAAAGTGTATAGAAATAAACCAACGGCGCTCCAATAACGCTCTTCCTCGAGTGTGTAATTTAACAAGATAACTAAGAACTAGTCGAAGAATCTAGGTTATCACAAGTTTTTTTTTTGTTTTGTTACAAAGAACTACAAAAGTTTTGCTACAAAGAAGTATAACTTCTAACGCGCGTACCTACATAAGTACACGCACCGATTTTTTAAAAAAAATTTATCGTCACCTCAATATTACAACTAGATAACTTGATTTTCACTGTTTTTTAGATAACTATTAAATATGATTCTACATTTTCCTTCTCTACAGAATAATAAAATTAGGTAAATCAAGTTAATGGGAACTTTACTCTGTTAATTTTGTTTTTGAAAATATTAGATAACTTTAAAGCCATAAAATGATAGGCATTTTTTGTATTATCATATTCACTCACTTTTAGTGGCGCAGAGTATACTAGATCATATAAAACGCCACCCCAGGGACTTGAACCCGTAAAGTTGGCTCTCAGGAGGTCTTTAACGGCGGCTCCGCGAACCACTGGTCTACTTCAGCGTCACGACAATTTGACCTCTCCGGTGGGCGGGGGTAAACGTTCCGTAATTTTGCCAACACTTGCGATGAAACGTTTTGTACTGAAACATACCTATGTACGTACGTATTAATGATATACGTAGCATATAATATATCTTTGTTGTCTACCTTATTTTTTAAATAAGACATTTAATAAACTATTTTTAATTAAATGCTGTAGACTTCAATTAGGAGTAGGTATATTAAAATATAAAACGCTACAATAATTCCACATTTTTTAGATAGATAGATGTAATAGTAAGGAATAGTAATAGTAAAAAACATACATTCATTAGAATGTAAATTCAAATTTCATCAAGTAGGTACCTTTGGTCGATAGTATTACCTAATATTTACTGATTACGATAAAAAACATTTTATTTCAATAAAATATGACATTTATCACAAATGAATAATATACAATATATAAAAAAATAGTATTCTTTATTAAATATTCACTAAATAGTCCCAATTCGGTGTAAATATATACCTATATATTTTTTTTCGACCATGTCCGATCCTAATAAGATCATATTGTGTGCTTCCATAGAGTGGAGGTGTGTATTAACAGATTTTTGTTTTTACGTGAAATGGACGTGAGCCACTTGCTCAATCTATTAGGTCCATACTCTTACTCATACTTAAATTGAAAAACAATATAGGTATGTACTTGCAAGACCCAGGATTCGAACCTGGGACCCATGACGAAGTAAATAATATAATATTCTATGTGTTAATTTTAATGGTTTATTAAAATATATGTTAGTATTTGGTTTGTGTTTAATTGAAAATTTGGAGAGTTGCTTGGGAATCAAGGCAATGGCGTAAAATATCTTGATTAGAAATTAGAAAATATGGTCACAATTTTATTTATTTTAACGGAATTATATTTTCCACAACCTCAATTGCATATTGTTAGTAAATTTTGTCATGGTTAGTGAGTGTATAAAAGGTTTTAAGGCTATACCTCAGTTGAGGCATGGTCTAAAAATATCGTGGCTAGGCGATGCGCGGATTGCGGGTCGAGGATGCAAATGTCGCATGCTGAACGAAATATAATTTTTCATATAAATCCAACATGCGTCCATTTAATGTTCTGTATATTGTTCTATTAGTAACAATAATAATATATTCATTGACATGTTTTCTTTTTCATGCAAATGGGTAACGTTTTTAGTCATCTTTACACAATTTAAGAATTAATACCCCCGTCGCCATCACGAAACAAATTGACGTATTGATACTTCGACGTTCGCTCTCCGAATGCCAGCGAGTCCAAAATTTCGTCGCGCCTATAGTTGAAAATTATTTGCCGTTTCACTGATGTATCGTCCGGAGTGCGACAGGCATGTATCAAGTCGCATTCGACGCAAATACTTTTATTTTTTATTAGCACGATAGGGGGGTGAATAAACTGTGTAACGCAAAAGATTTGTTCTAATATATTTAAATTTCTAATGTCTCATTATAGGATTAGGTTTAGATTATGATCTTCTAACCTCAGATAATGTTTTATAAAAGAATACTATTCTTCAAATACCTAATCATTTCCTACAAACTAAGATGATAACAATTTTACAATTAATAATCGACTTGAAATAGAAAATAAAATCATCATCCAATATTCACACAACAATTTACATATATTGTTAATTACTACTTCTTTTTATGTGTCTAAATAATGCTATTTCAGCTCCGTTGCATTGTTTTCCACGAAAACGTCTCATATGTAAATGGTCATTGAAAGTATACATTTTTAAATATAATGAAAAATAATTTAAATTGATGTCATACCATATCATTATTTTCATATTTAGTATGTATATGTTTTGCAAAGAGATATGATAACGCAATGTCATGACTATGTCATAACATCACTACAAAATTAACAAAATGGCAATAAACTGGATTAATATAACAGATCATTAAAACCCATCAGATCGGCGATCTGAAATCAGGCTTTAAAGGGTGGAATAATCTATAAGGGTACCTTCATCCAGCTGATGCTGATTAAAAAAATAAAAAATATATATACTTATATCATCCATATAATATATTCTTTTTTTAACTCTACGATAGACCATGAGGCCCAATAGAAGGTATATTAATGTAGTGAAACAGTAGTATCAGTGAGTAATAGAAGTGAAACAATGACATACATTTATTATATTCTGACTTCGACGGGAATCGATCCCGAAACTCCGGATATAAGGCCAGCGCCTTACGGACTATGTACATTAAAATAATTACTGTACATAGCTTGTATCATCATACATATCTATTTAAATATAAAATATGAAATAGGTAGCTATATAGTTTTTTTTTCGTTAGTTTATTTAAGTCTTGGTTAAATCGTCCGGCTATTAGGAAATAGACCGCAAACGTCAAAAGCTTGAAAAAGTCTGATGCGAGCACAAGAGTATAAAAGGCGGCAAGAACCATTCACCGCCACGTACAACAGAAAGGCGTAACCCACACTAACGATGGACAAATGGGCTTTTGAAGAATCCAGAGGACGCTCGCAGGAATATTATTAAATTCTCCATATTGTTAAACATCTCTCTTACACTCCACTTTACACCCAGCCGCTAGAATAAATTTATTGTGGAAGTAAATATATTCCGGGTCTTATTTACGAATCGTTAAATACAGATGACAAATACATACTATCAAAATTTTTACATGGCACCTTTTAAAGGGGTAGTTTCTTTGAAAATAATATTACAAACGATTTACATTAATAGAATTAAATATTACTATTGCTTACTAAGTATAGATAAGTTAATTTATTATTTCGGATTTAAATTGAGAATTTGATCTGAATGATCGAAATAAACGACCAATAATAAATTTATCATCAGATATTACCATCACTCATGCTGACCTAACTGCCGTGAAAATAAATGTTATTTTTTATGTATACAAGGAGCCAATAAGCTGCATGAATGGTTTACAACCGAATACATAGCGCACCGTGAGTGTAAAACCAAGGCATCTGCAAATTTTTCAATTTCGAGATTAAATGCAAAACAACTGCAAAAGTCGTGAACTTGATAATGTAAAAGTGAAGTAACTGAAAGAACATGCAATATAATGTAGATATAAACCAAATATTATGTTTTTTTTTTAGAAACTCTATTTCTCCTAACAAAACGAAAACTTCAAACCCTAATATATCAGAAATATGTCTTATGCAGATGCTATAATGCTTATACATTTATATGATGACGAATGATGCGATAATTTTGATAAAATATAAATATGAGTAAGTAAAAATAAAAGTTAACTTATTACAAACTATATAATTTTGAAATACCTGAAAAACAAACAAATAAAAAAAATCGGTGTGTGTACCTACTTATGTACGCGCGTTAGAAGTTATATTTCTTTGGCGTAAAAAAACAAAAACAAAACTTGTGATAAACTAGATTCTTTGACTAGCAGTTAATTATCTTATAAATTATTATAAAATATTATATACATTACACACTCAAGAAAAAGGACCGCTTATTGGAACGCCGTTGGTTCATTGCTATACACTTTAACTTATATTACTAAATTATATAATGGTTTATCGTTGTTTTTATTTTTGAAGTACCTACTGTCACTCTGACGTTTAATCGTTTGTTTACGTAAGGAATTGCAAATGGCCGACAATAATAAATTGGCTGCCTAGGCAATTCTAAACTATAATATTATATTGTATAATTGTCACGATTGCAGTACCATACCGTGGCGTAAAGGTAGTGCGTTCGGCTGATAACCGAACAATCGGTGGTTCGATTCCAATCGAGCGCGTTTTTTTTGTGTGAAAAATAAATTATGTGTTACATGTCACACGCCAAAAATACACTCTGATCTGATTTCCCAAACGCGCCAAAAGAAGTATAACTTCAATAAAAAAAAATCTTTAAAAATTTGAACTGAGTACGATTCGTAGGTACTCAGAAAAAGATCTGGTGAATGCTCTTATTCGTTATGTTAATCCCTGTCTATGAATTGATATGTAGGTTAATCGTAACGTTATTTGAGTACTTTAAATTGAGAGTGTTAGTTTCAAAGTCGGTAATTACCATATTCTGCCGTTTCGAGAAAAACTCATGAAAGAATTTTTTAAAACATATTTTATAGCAAACAATTTCGAAAAGTAAATGGCGAAATAAAATAAAACGTCATTAAAATTCATAGAAAGTCACGTTTAGTCGAAACTGTTGTCGTAGGTACAATACAAAAATTGCGGCTGATGTATATAAATTACTTGACATTCATTATCTGGCTTAATTATATTTAACTAACGAATTGAGTATATGTGTATACATACATACAGTTATTGATATACTTACGATGGAAAAGTAAATACAAAATCAGAGTAAAGACAAATATAACAATAGTAAGAATGGAGGTTACCGACTTTGAAACTAATAGCTTTTATTATAATTTCATCCCCATTTAGCATTGTCTTACTATTGGCTCACACATAGAGAGTTAATTGTTAGAAAGGTAAGTATCCTTTTACCGGTCGGGTATCTTTCATCATTGAGACATCACCCTATTTTACTGTCAGTAAAAATACAAATACTTTTAAATAAGACACCTCAATTATTATTGTACTATTTATTTCATATTACCTATTTGATCTTTTTTATAAATTTTAATTAAAAAAGAAGTTAAGAAACATACTCAAATATCGTATTATTTCAGCAAGAGACAACACAATATTGTTATATTAAAAAGAAGGTTAACTTTTACATTGTGAGCTTTATCCACATCAAGAAAGGCATTCGTTTCGCTTACAGCATATATTGTAATTCAGTCGCTTGGCTCTCCAAGAGGTCGTTCGGACATAACGACCTTAGACCTCTAGGGGGATAGTTTATTAAAGGACCCCTCAAGTCTAGAATTTCCCACCCCCACTTCCTGGCCGCGAACCCTTGTCGCCGTGACAGCCTCCGAAGGGTCCGCCTGAGGTTTTCCTCTACAGCCTCCATATCCTGGCGGCGTCACTCTAATAACATCCGGAGTTTTTCCCGGGAATTGAAATTTAAGTTCGCCTTACGCGCGTTGAAGTTTCCTACTCGTGGATATTTAGAACGTCCGATATAAGTAAAGAAAGTTTTGATATTATTTAGTACAGGAGTTGAAGTTCATTTTATCGGAACATATAAAGTTATTTAAGGCTATCCTAGGGTCTTGCCTATAAAAAAACATATTTAATATAGGTACTAATAAACAGGTTTCAAAAGAGCAAAAAAAATATACAAAAATATATGGAATTTATTTACTGTATGGATGTCTGTACAAACTTATTTTCACGCCTGTCAAAAAAATGTCTTAACAAAATTATGCTGATAATATTGTAGATGTAAATAATTGGTTTCTTTCTTTAATTTCTTAAAAATATACCCTCAAACTTAGGTAAATATGTTGAGAATTCATTATTAACTTATGTTAAATTAATAGAATAAAGTTTATTTGTTAAAATACTGTCTATTTATATTGAGAATATTATGCCAATGTCTAATATTAAAATTTTACAACCAGTTGGATAAATCTTATGATATTAAAAATATGTCTGTCGTATATTTTTATGGGTAATGCTGAATTTTCGGAAATAGCTTCACAAGATGAAATGCTATGGATAGTTTTTTTTTTGTTTTAATATAAACCATGGTCGACTATTATTTCAGTAAAGTTCATGACGCGATCGCTACGTTAAAAATTAACAAGATCTTAAATATCACGTATTTTTCGCAATAATACCTGTCAATATACATATTAACAGTTGCTATATTTAACAGTTAATCTCGTCAAGGGTACCAAATACCACCACCGTAATATTAAAATCAAAACAATTTCATATATCTACATCTTATAGTAAACTTTACAATTATAAATACAAGACGTTCACAACATAACATGAAAAAATAAAGAAGTATAAATAGAAGCAGTATTAAAAAATAGTAAAACGTAGTAAAGCACGCCGAATGAGTTAAGTAGGTAGAACCTGTTTTGAGAATTTATAAAACAACTTCCACCTACACTCATTTTCACGTAGGTGGAATATACCAATACTCGAATCAATTTGGTAGAACAGAGTTATTATAGTCCTTCGAATTGAAATCACCAATTACATGTTAGTTCTGCACCTTAGGAGAACAAACAACTGTTGCTCACAATTTTTAAAGGATCTTTTTCTCCCGTATCCGTGCGAGGGATGGTTCTAAACTCTCACATTAGCCACCGTGCCATCGATGGCGCAACTGTATGCATAGAGCGAACATACCATCACACGTTTTACAATCTCCTCGGAGCCACATTTACCGCTTAAAGAATCATCGGAAAATTCCACTTCTTCATATTGATTTAAGTTCTGGTTGCTCCGGTTCGTATTCAATTCATCGTCTAAATTAATTAACTCATTTAAGGCACGTTTCGAGCAATTGACCATTAAATATAATTAAATTGTTATTTAAATATGGTAATTAAAAGGTCAGCAGTGATTGTGTTTAATGAAATACTAACTTCTTTGACTTGATTTAAGTCTTGATTGCGTCAGTATTTTACAACGTTTTTCTTAGCTCGTATTCTTATTTGTCCGCTGGTTCTTTGTCTGGTACAAATCTTGCAATCGATTTTTATATAACTTCCCGACTAGCTGGACATTTGAAACTTTTAGAATATATCAGAACACGATGCCAATGCATTTTTTTAAATACTTTTAGCCATCTTTAGGTAGAATTGAATTCATTTTCAGTTAATTCTGTTTTGTATGAAAAGTTATTTCGACACCATTATTGGTTGCTAGGGGTCTGGGGTCCTAGCAACTAAATTATTAATATATACGTGCGTTACTATGGAAATCAATATGACATGTCAAATACAATTTTTTTATTGTTAAAGCTAGTCAAGTCAAGTTTATATGGTTCAACAGAATTTTTTTAAAACGTTGTATATAAAAAGTTATTTATATCTTGTAATTCTTTCCATATAATAAGTGTCTTTTATCACACATTTTGGCTGTGTGATTTACATTAGAGGTTAATTCAATCTATGATAATAGCCTGCATGCAGCGCCCCCTACACAGAAATCTGCTGACTAATATTACCTCTACCGGAAATAAGTTACGCTCAAAAGAAAAACAAAATTCACATAATATTATGTGATTTAATGTCAGGTACCCTTTGTACCTAACTCAGTTTTCCGGCCCCATATTATCGTTATTTTTGTGACATAAATTTTATCTACTATCTATAAATATTCAGATACATTTTAATAAGGCTATATGTAGCTTTAAATACATTTAAGAAATTTTTCATTCAAGAAATATTGAAAGTGTCACAAAAAGGTAGCGGTAATCATATACATAATAATCGTACTGCTATAACTCCTGTAAAAAAACAGACCGTGTCAATTATTTTATATACGTATATAAACTAATTAAATACTGACATAATATTAGGATAAACGCATCGTCAGCTGAATGCAGATCTATTTAACTCACATTTGAAATATTTCGGAAGGGAGTTCTTTGAAACAACCTACGCAATTATTTATTATGTGTATAGATAAATGTATTTAACATATTTTAGTAGGACTATTGATGAAAATAATGATGCATAAATGTGTATAATATAAATAATAAATAACTTAAATAAATGATGATTGAAAGAACACTTCTGTAAAATACCTATTTTAAATGTGAGTTTGGTTGTGATTATATTGAGATGCATGTCGCGTACTGTCACGCTGTTATGGCGACAAATTTAGTCTATGGTTTTGTCATTTTGTAAAATATTTTGAATGTACCGATCTCTGTAAATTCAATGATGGAGTAACCTAGTAACGAGCGAGTAAAAGCAATACTATTTTGAACGGAACCCAACCCGCAGACCATAAATAATAGACAAAATTCCTATAGAAAATACATAGTGACAACTGCTAAAAACAAAAAACACGCGATCTTGACATGATTTGAAAATATGTAGGCATGTAGAAAATGATAGAAAAACGTTCATTGAGTCATGCGGGTGTCGATGCAGTGCAGTACAACGTGAGGTGACCTCATTTTTGTTCTGGTGATTTCGGCAAATTTTGCTAACTGACAATGTTCGTTTATAGGTTCAAATTGTGCTACGGGAAGGGATCATCAGTCTGATAATATTTTAAATACCAATAAAAACGACATTACACACTTTCTTCCCGTAGCGGCAGCTTACTGTGACTTCACGTGATAGTACACGACATGCACTGTAATATATTCCCCGCTTTTGAATAGTTCTGCATTCAGCTGACGACATGTATATACAAAACGCCGGGCATACTATAGAATATAGATACTATTATACAAGTTAATACGACAAAATATATTCATACTAATCACTTAAACTCACTAAATCACATAATAATCCAAGTATTGTATTACTACACGGTGACAGCCCATCAACAAAATATAATATAGCTAGGATAACAACTATCAAAAGATGACTATGTTTCATAAAATTGATCGCGTGTCAATGGTGAATATGCAGTGTTTTTGACCTCTTAAATTATGTCTTTAATAGTGACCTCTCATTGAGCCAAAATACAATGTATTTAACGATTTAACCTGTGTGTAGGTAACGATTCTCCGTAAGTTATTTTTTATTATTATAGTCTAAACTATTTTCTTTTTCAAAATTAATAATATTATATGAAACAAACGTACCAACGTAAGTTCACAAAGATTAGATTAGATTGTAAATACATCTAAAGGTTTTCCGGGAAATACTCATTTGTTTTTTTCCTTTATCTCGTTGTCTATTGACAAATCCAGTGAGAAAGGTCTACTCTCTGTCCCTGTAGTATCAGAAAAGCGTTTTAAATTTAGAGGACTCCCAACTATGCCATACGAGTATTTTCACCTTTTCAATTGTCTTTTATACATTTGCATACGTTCGAGATTTTTACCCGAGGAATGTTTTGCTGGAAATCCAATAACGTCACATTGTAATGTTGCGCCAGCTCCTTGAAGCAAAGCAGGGTTGGTGACACGCGGTCGTTAACATAGCGTAATAGAAAAGGGTTCGGGTTGACAACCGGGTTCATATATTTGACTCAGGACGTGCGGATTACGGACTAAGACCCTGCTAAATCTGTGCTTAGTCTCTTGGCATGTAGTGCTAGAATGAATTTTCGTTATATTTTATCAAGTGACAGTTTTTTTTCTGTAGTATTGTTAAGTATCTAGTTTCACCATATCTTTAATCTTACCACCTTATTATTTTAATAAAAAATATTCATTGAAATACTTATTTTATAACATTAATAATTAAAAGGGGCATGTCTCTAGAGTCTAGAGCATGATAATAATTAGTCAGTTTAAAATACTCGTATAATATTACATGAATGTGTAAGACTAATAATTATTATTTGTATAACAAAATAATTATAAGATAAAAAGAACTTTTTATATACAACGTTTTTAAATTTTCTGTTGAATTATTATGCTCAATATGCTCAAACTTGTACTTGATATGAAGTAAATAAAAAACAAACAAACAAACAAACAAATATAGAATACTGAAATGTCATTTTGACATTTCATTTTGATTTCCATAGTAACGCACGTATATATTAATAATTTATTTGTTAGGACTAAACCCTTAGCAACCAATAATTTTACTTTTTACGGATTTTTCTGAAATAACTTTTCATACAAAACAGAATTAACTGAAAATGAATTCATTTCTGCTTAAAGATGGCTAGAAGTATTAAAATAATGCATTGGCATCGTGTTCTGATATATTCTAAAAGTTTCAAATGTCTAGCTAGTCGGTAAGAATAAAATTTGTACTGGATAAATAACCATCGGACAAACAAGAATACGAGCTAATAAAAACGTTGTAAAATACATTTTTGTATTATAAACAAAATAATATTATGCATACATGAGTACATAATAATATTATATTATATTCGATTTGTACGTTTAAAATACAAAGTGCCATAAAGCTTTAGGTACCCCCTGCTTAGTATTCAAAAAGCTCTTGCTGTATAAACATTGTATCAATATCAAATTACTACCCCCGATGCAGCTTTCCCAACCACTCTGCCCCTCTCCTTAAACATCCCTATTCAAGTTCAATGTAGTTCACTGGTTAGATGTTGTAAACCTCAGGTTTGTGTTACAACATTTGCATATTTAAATGCATTACGAAACAAAAAAATACTATAAACAATTTTTAATTCAACAAATAATTATTAATTTTTAAAACACTTTTTTATTGAACATACCTAATTTGGAAACACATCAGATTTCTATCGTAAGTGTATAATATTTAAGTTGTTTTCAAATTATGTATGTTCAATTAATAATGTTACATTCTCAAATCTTTTGAAGAATTAATTGAATAACAAATAGTTTATAAAACGATTAGCAAGTAAGAGACGTTATAACTAAAATTTTTCGGAATTCTGATATTGGCTATCAATCAAAGTAAAGTATCTATTAATGGTACCTTTAAAATATAAAATCCGGTTGTCAAAATTAACACAATTTGTTCTCCACTTCAAGTTTTATATAGTATGTAGGTACTAGTTAATTTCGTCGTAATTCGATATGACGTACGTGACTCAATAATTGGTAAAGCATATTGGAGGGAATCCATTGAATAATACCTTTATTTCTCTGGTGTTATCTAGTAAATTAAACTCTCCATTATTTTAATTCTATTTAAAATATTCTTGTCATGTCTATTTCAATCAGAAGTTAAAAAAATATTTCACAATCTAATAATCGTGATTTAAATTACTTATTTTCATTTTGAACGTAGGTAGTTTTAGTAATTTGGAGAACTTACGTAAAATTAAGTTGTATTTTAGCGTATAAAATTACCTGGTATTTATTACAATATATAAATATTGTTTTTACAGGACGTGTTTCCGACAGATATATAACAATTTAAAATATAATGATACCTCTTTGTATCGCCGAGCGAAGAGATATATATTATTCTATCACACTTACAGATCCAAACCTTCTAATTTAGAATATTATGAATAAATAGTACGATATCTTGTGTGATATTTTTATTTTGTAATAATTTGAGAGTCCTCATGTACATATATAAACATGATTTTTGATGAAATCATCGCGCGTGTAAAAAAATAGATCGTGTTATTATTTACTACTCTCACTCTTGTCCAGAAATCTCATGTCTCAGAATCTGCTCTCCCATTTAAATTTGACATATTATTGAGTGTACAATACCTATTTTGTACACAAAAAGTCCTTTCATATAATTTTATATTCTTAAAAATGTTCTCGACAGCTATGGCAAGCGTTTTCGTGTCCTTTGATAACCCTTTGTTCATTTTTGTCAATGGATTTAAATTAATAGGCAGAAAGAGATTTCGGTATTCATTATTTCCTCTTTAATATTTACATTGGGTCCCTTTTTAGATATCCACCACTCGTATTATTCCTATTACAATGTTACGAGTACCGAAACGTGGGCAAAAGGACTACAAGAATAATAATATTGCATCGGTTTAAAATGAAAAGGGTTTTATGTACTTATTACTGGCTGTCTAAATATATTTTTAACGAAGACTTTGTCCAATTTAGCGTGTGCTTAAAATAGCAACAGTTTCTTTGTACAACGTTAAGAAGGATTTAATGTAAGCTCATTTTGTGATCTGAGTTCCTATCTACTCATCGAGCATGTTGTTTAATTATATCACGTTTTTCTTAGCTCGTATTCTTGTTTTTCCGGTGGTTGTTTATCCAGTACAAATCTTGCAATCGATTTTTAACTAACTTCCCGACTAGCTTGACATTTGAAACTTTTAGAATACATCAGAACACGATGCCAATGCATTTTTTTAATACTTTTAGCCATCTTTAAGTATAATTGAATTCATTTTCAGTTAATTCTGTTTTGTATGAAAAGTTATTTTGGAAGAAATCCGTAATCCAATCTGTTAAGTTGCTAAGGGGGTGGTCCTAGCAACTAAATTATTGTATACGTGCGTTACTATGGAAATCAAAATGACATTTCAGTAGTCTATATTTGTTTGTTTCTTGATGCAAAATACGAGTAGCAAAAAAACGATTTGTTGACAATTTCCTTATTTGTCCTAAATTATTAATACATAGAATTGTCAATGATTCAACAGAAAATTTAAAAACGTGGTATATAAAAAGTTCTTTTTATCTTGTAATTATTATTTAATTCATTTTAAATGGACCAAAAAAATTGTTTGTAGAACCGGTATGTTATTAATAAATAACCTAGGATTTTTTCTTAATTATTTCATACAGCCTGGAAAGGTACATTTGTTATCATTGAGCAAAATAAAATTTATTCAGTAGACGAATATTGCTCATCCCCTGGAGCTTACGGATGAAATAAGAACAGAACCCATTAATATGCGATCAAACAATAAAAACTTTATGACCTATTTCAGATATATCATACCTACTTCTTAATTCTTTTTAATATACCATTCCCTATAAATGATACAGCCACCATTAGGGCCATCTTTACTTTATTGTCTACTATCATCTTCCAACGCCAACGTAGAGTTTTGTAGTACCCTCTAAAAGAGGTTTAAATTCCTGGGCTCAAAAATCACCGACCATTTTTTTTTAATCACAAAAGATTTTTGACATGTGAAAAAAAAACCTAAAAAAATACTTTGCACTGTTACTACGCTATATACAACACTCGCTTGTTCTTTTATGTATTTCTTATCCGTCTTCTTCCTGGCGCTATAACACTATGTGGGTTTTGGCTTACTCCAGCACCTGTCTCCCATAGGTCTATATAAAAGTCGTATGGTTTAGGATGGCCAAAGTATCACCCTCAATGGCCGCGTGGCTTAAGCGTCGGCCAAGGCCCTAGAGCGTCATGGGTCCCAGGTTTGAATTCTGGATCTGGCAAGTACACATATTGTTTTTAAATTTGTGTATGAGTTAGAGTGTGGACTTAATAGGTTGAGCAAATGGCTGGCATCCATTTCTCGTTAAAACAAAATCTATTAATACAAACCTCCAGTTTGTGGAGGCCCATATGGTCTTATTAGGATCGGATATGGTCAAAAAAAAAAGTAAATCCAAGTCGACATTACCCCCCCACTCCTCCATCTTATATGAGGTCGCCCAAGTCTTCAGTCACCTTCCGGTTTCTCGAATGTAATGTGATTGTAATGCATGACTCGTCCATTCTATTAGCATGACCCAGCCATCTTAGGCTACCCAATTTAATGGACTCTACGATGTGTGGCCCCCCGAATGGCCTGTAATTGTAACTGTGTGTCATTTATGAGTCCAAAAATACCACGTAGCATGATCCGCTCAAATGACCCCAACACTCTTTCCAAGCTTTTGGTCAAACTCCAGTCCTCCGAGTAATATGACGATTCATCTTATTGGTAATTTTGTACAATATGTACAATGCCTTGGCATTGGAAGGTAGAACCTTCATTAGACCGAAGTGACGATTATTATTGTTGCCTGTTATAATTCTAGGCTTCTCTCACTGTCAATGTAGAATAAGTACACAACATTCTTGACCCTCTCAAAAAACTATTGTGCGCTCTGAAAGTATTGCAGGTCTATCAGACCCTCTTGGTAGAACCATATATTTGGTATTATTTTTCCACATTGATAGTCAGTCCTAGTGTGCTGGTATATTTTTCAAGGTCCACGAAACCGTGTATCTAGTACCTTGTTTAAATTCAGACGACATTTTTTTTCAATCAGTATGGTACCTATGTGTAGAGTTGGGTATTTCCCGAGAAAATTTCAATCTCGAGATTCGGGATTTCCAGAAAAGAATTCTCGAGATATCGGGTAATAATAAAAAAACCTGTAAAAATTCTAAAATCAATGTAAAAACAAGACAAATTCCAAAAAAATATGATTTTTGTTTATTTATGTAAGAAGACAAACAAAATAGAAGTAGGAAAACAAAAATAATTAAAAACGTTACTTATTAAAATGGGATTTCAAAAAACACAGACTGTCAATCGCGTATGCTTTTGAGACACAAAATTCCCTGATATTGCTAAAATTACTTTGAGTCGACGTTGGCTTAATTGTGTTAAATGCCCCAATCAGTTTGTGTACGTTTTGTGTTTTCTGTCCACGTCAATTAATATTTGATAATAAAGAAATCCCGAATCCTAATAAAAGATTCTCAAGATCCGGGATTTCCCGAAATGTTTAAATTTTCAATTCTCGAGATTCGGGATAGAAAATCTCGTAAATTTCTCGAGAATTCCCGAAACCCAACTCTACCTATGTGTTTTTGTAAATTAAAGTTAATTGCATAATTGTTTTACATGTTGTAGTATAAATTACTACTTATTTAACTATTCATTTAAAAATACAATATATGATTGTTTATCGATTTATCTGTGAGAACTATTTTTTTTATTATTCTCATTTGATTTTTTTTAATAATTGTATAATATCAGTAATAAAATATTCATTAAAAAATAACACTATACCCGGAAAGCCATTACTTCTCCAATCAGTATCCATTCACGAGAGACAATAAATTTGAATGTTTTGTAAGGTTCTTGATGCGTAGGGCGTGAAGAATACAATTTATATGGACAGACAGAGTACCGCCCATACACTAAAGGGGTACATTGAATTTTCTGCCGGTCATTCAATTTGCCTCGACAGGATATGAAAGACGAAATGATTGTTGGTTTATATTATATTATATATATATGTAAACAAACGATTTATTTTTGATATATCCACGCCGCGAACATTGTGAAATATATATATTGGTTATTTTGACAGGACGATACGTCATTCTTGTCATTATATCTTGAGGTTATTTAAACATAATCGGTTACCGCGAAATTCCATGTATCATTTATTAAATATTTATAACGTAATACAGATTTCTCTACCGATCAATCACTCATGTGACATAAATATTATTTCGAAAGTGACATATCATGATATCTCAGTGACATAACATTATTGTCATTAATTGGTTTATCATCAAAATATTTGGTTTGATGTCAGAAATCTTTTTTTAAAAAAATACTGTGAAAATTATTAAATGAGTTATCACATCAATACATACCTTACCTATAATTTATTATAAAATAATGATAGTTACTTTTGACGGGGGTAACAAAAGTATGGTGGCGCTTTTAGCAGTAGACTGTATAATTTTAAGGATGATGTGGATTCCGGATCTAGGGATGGAGGTGATTTAACAGGATGCCAGACACTGACTTTTTATGATGGCTCCTTGGCGCCATTTTTATGATGGCGCGGTATTGTATATTTGGGTTACCCAATGCTCGGCACTTGACGGTACACTGTTTATGAATGGTAATGACGTTGATGAATGATGATGATTGATTATATGAATGATGAGAGCCGGTATCACGGCTTGGCAGGTATTCAGAAGTATTGCTTGAACGACGGTCACACTATATCAAGCTGACCCGGCCGGGGTCCACGAACTACTTCTGGATTAGTCTGTATAATGCAACTGCAGATAGAGTAATGGCTCTCGACAATATGTCTGAGACGCATTCTTCAGTATTTGGACATTTTGTCCGGCGCGGACCGAACAACCTGGAGAGACTGGTGGTTTTGGGTGACCTCTAAGGAAGGCGAAGCAGAGGAAGAGCGTCTGGAGCTAGAGCGACCAAGTAAAAGAGCTGACTGGGGGCACCATTCATTCTGCCCTAAGAGAAGCGGAATATCGAGAAGGATGGAAAGTCTTGGTCGGTCAAAGAATGACAAAATTAAAAAACGGTCACGATCTTCAGCCATATCCATGAGTGTACGACCAAAAAGAGATATTAGATATATCCTCTACCTGCCAGGACCATGACAAAATTTATGCATTTTGCCAGACTCGGGATTTGAACCCGAAACCCTCGACTTACTAAGAGGATTCATTACCACGCTGCCATCATAGGCGGGAGATTATCATAATTATAGATAGTAAATCCATCATCAATTACATAATATACCTATTGCATTTGGGTAACGGCGACGAGCCTAGAGCATTCGTACCACCTGTGAAAGTGGATTTTTATCTTATGATACTATAATAAAATAAAATTTATTCGTTAATTTGAATAATATAAATAACTATATAATACTACGTTACTGAATACCCTGGCTATTTAGTGCTAATACCCAAGCTGTCAGAACGGCTGTAGTAGTACGGCATCGAAAAACTTTTAAAAGCTCACAATTCTCCGGTTGGCTTTTTGAAACACAATAAGCTTCGCCAGTAGTGCCGGTGAATGGCGCAAAGCCAGAGAACTCTGCAAGTGAAAGCTCCGGGAGTGAGCAGTGTTCATTTGGAAATTGATATAAAGTAAGTGCTAACCTTGCGCTTCGAGCGATGAGTTTTAACAAAAGGTACCTACCCGATATTCACACAGGAGTGATGTATTGTGCTCGGATGCTCTAAGTGAAGGATGTAAGAAGGATATCACAATTTGTAGCTACTTGAGCTCTCTCTAATGAAAATTGCAGAGTCGCTTACGTTTTCGTACATTGAAAAGCTTTTACAGTAATTTGATGATACATAAATCTGATTATTTAGCAAATTTATCGCAATAATTAAGCAGGAAGGAACGTGTTAGATTTATTGACCCTGAATTAATTGAAAATAAAATCTTTCTCTAGCTTTAGTGTATATCTTCATGTACATTTACTTTATGGTAGGTTTATTTACAACTCTTATATTATATATTATTAAGAACATTTTAATGTTTATACACAACTTGGAAACACCGCAGAGACATGCCTACATAGGATAAATCTCTGTACGGAGAAAAATACAAACACAACACTCGTCTGTCACTTTCTGGTGAGAGCTCTGACTACTAACTGATCTAGGTATTCTTTTTGCGGATATTTTCTAATATAAACCTAACTAACTGAGGTTGTTTTCAAAATCCATCAACATTACGTTATGGCTACCGTCTTTATATTCAATTGCAATATTTCAAATTGGATAACTCTATAGGATATAATAATATTGTAAATTAAAATAATTATATTAAATAAATAAATAATATCTTCCCACCACAATATATTATAATGATAATATTCATGTCTCCAAACACCCTTACGCAAGACAAACATGGCATTGTATGACCTAGTTGATGGTACTTGCAATTTTTTTGTAAAATTTAATAATTACGCCAATTTTAGATAGATTTATAATTTTACAGCTACAGTTATTTTTCTGTAATTTTAACAATGCTTTTCTGCAAAATATTTTTTTTATACTACCTATTGAAAAAATTAAGTGTGTAAATTATATACCTACCAAAGCCCCTATGTAAATAGTTTTATTATATTGATGATGTTATAAAACTAACATTATATTCTATTTTTACACAAAACTGAAATAACCGTCATTAGGTATTTAAAAATCTTATAATTTATCTACCGTGAAAAAAAATATTTTAATAGAGTACGATGCCCCATATACAAGAATTTCATCTTTGTCTATACAAAATGCATTAAAATTACATGTGTTTTAAAGGTTAAGCATATTCAATTTAAAATACTCTCCCTGTGTCAACCGATTCTTATATTAGGCTTGTATTAGGTTTGTATTAGGCTATAAAAGATCTTTTATCAAATGTTTTAAAAAAAATATTCTATGACTGCGTAAAATATTGTACAAATTTAATTTATAAAATAGTCAACGAATTTATTTTAGCTTTTAGTCTTTTACTTCTATAAATTTGAGTGGTGTGTATAATAAAGTATTTTAAATATGTTACATTTTACTATATACGTATTTTACAGTCAATTATGCTGTTGGTTAATTTCTTGCCGTCTTTCACTTTGAAGCAAGCTATCAAACAGTGTGGCCACGTTAACTAAATTTTTTGCAGATCTACTGGTATTTATTATTTGATTAAAGGTATGTTACGCGATTTTTTAAAAAGATAATTGTGAAATTGTAATATCATCAGAATCATCACTATTCTAAAGCCAATAATTTATGTTTATCAAGGAAATCTTGGTTTTTACACACGCTTGTCAATCTGCCTACTGACTTCATACAAATTATATTAATACACTGGACATGGCTTAGCACAGTATTCTAACCATTTTCGGCCACAGGGGCAGGAGTAACAGGGGTCATTAAAGATTAGGCGGGCAATGAAATATTCAACTAAACAATCTAGTGTATTTAAGTGCAATTTCATTTTAATAAATAATTATCTGAGTTATTTTATTTCCGAAAATAGTTTTTTAAAATTCAAATTCAATTATTTTATATTAAATATATAATTTTCTGGGGAGGGGTCGCTAAAAACAATGTCTTCCAAAAGGAGGCGGCGAGCGAACAGAGGTTGGGTAACTATGTTATGGAGAATACACCGTATCTTCTTCTTATTGTGCCATCCCCTAGTGGAGGTCGGCCACCATCAAGGCGATCTTATCTTTGTCGTCTGCTACCCGGAACAGTTCGGTGGAGCTTCACTCGTAATAATCACGGAGGTTCTTAAGCCATGAAATTCTGCGCCGTCCTCTGCTACGCTTCCCGTTGATCTTTCCTTGAATGACAAGTTGGGGAATGCTGTATTTTTGTCCTCTCATAATGTGGCCAATGTATTGTAGTTTCCTGGTTTTGATACTACGTAGAACTTCTCGGTCCTTCCCCATTCGATTGAGAACTTCAACATTTGTCACCCGGTCAGTCCAAGGAATTTTGAGGATGCGTATATACAGCCACATCTCGAAAGCTTCAAGTCTCCGTGACATCTCTTGGTTTAGCGTCCATACTTCCATACCATAGAAAAGAATTGAGAGCACATAACAACGTACCATACGCAGTCTCAGACCTAGGTTAAGATCTCGATTGCTAAGGAGGCGTCTCATTTTGAGAAAGGCGCTCCTTGCGATCTCAATTCTAGTTTTTATTTCCTGAGACGGATCCCATTTCTCATTGACCCATGTACCTAAATATTTATAATGGGTCACACGTTTGATTAATTCGCTGTTCATGACAAAATTTGTGTTGGTGTCTGGTGTCGCTATTTTTGATACTAGTAATAGTTTTGATTTCTTGAGGTTCATTTTTAAACCATAAGAATTACTGACCTCATTAACCTTTTCTACCAGTTGATGTAAATTCATTAAACTATCAGCAATCAGCACAGTATCATCGGCATATCGTATATTGTTAATATGTTTGCCATTAACCATAATACCCACCGATTCACCTTGTAAGGCTTCCTTGAAAATAGCTTCCGAGAACATGTTAAATTGCAAAGGTGACAATATACACCCCTGTTTTACAACACCGCGACGAACTTTTACCTCTCCACTGATTTCGTTTTCAATCTTAAACCAATTCCAATCAAGTTTGATTCCAATATATGTTAGCTATCAGTTGAATGTCTCTTGAATCGATGCCTTTCTCCTGTATACCGTATATCTTAACATTAAAACGAATAGTATCTATCTTGCATATTTTTTTTTCAAACTAAACATTGATACATGGTTTGTAATAATTGCAATGAATATTGACCAAAATAATTAACTATTAACCAAAATCTTCACGTGTATAGTAGCGTTAATTTGAAACTAATCCAGTGTCAGAATGAGCTATTTTGATTGTTGATTTCCATCCCCTTGTCCACCCTTCTGATAACTGACATATAATAACTCCATCCCGTATAGTCTCGCACCCCTATACAGCAAACATGCACTCAATATCAATTGCTCTCCCAGCGCACCAATATCCTATGCGTCAAAATAAACACCATTAAAGTTTCATGTAGGTGCTTACACAGACTGGAATAAGCGTATCATATATTTTGAGAATTTAAACAAACATTGAGCGAATATATTTATTTCCTATAAAAAAATTCAGTATGTAAATTGTACTAAACTTTGTATGTATTTTGATCATTTTGTTTTGTGTTAATTTTTAGAATTGAACATTTATTACATAAAATGTAGAAAAATACTGGAAATCAAATACTATATAAATCATAATTAATATACATCAGTTCGTTTGAATGAGGGTAATAAAGCAAAAAAATACGACTATTTGTTATTGACTACCAAATTATTTCTTTTACCCACTGAGTATTAAATTATTTCTTTTATCGTCCCATCCGGTACCTTACGAACAAACTATAGATTATTTATTAATAAATTACATACATTTTACAATGTTTATATCCACAGTACGTAAATTATCGCACGTAGGTACCCTTTGACTACGTCATACTTTATCGATTCGATACGCAACATAATGTTAATCGCTTATGTGCGGTTGTCAGTAATATATCAATTTTGTCATACACAGGGACTATTATTAACTACGATAAGGACATTTTTATAATCGACCTTTCCCGTGAGCATTATTCACAATTTAAAATTAACATATAAACATTATATTAGTTAGACCAGTGGTTTCCAAACTTTATGTTACTACGCCTCCCTTTAAAAAAATCTAATCTGAGCGCCTCCCCTCCCCTCCCTCTATTTTATTAAATAATACAAACACCATTTTAAATAGTCAATAATGTACTAATACAAAAGTTGAAAAAAAAATATAAAAATAAACAAGGTTTTAGGTACCTACTACTTACTATATCCATTTCTAAATTAATTTTTTCATGCGATAAATCTGTTTGTTTATTAGCACGATCAATTTCAATAGTAGTCAATCCAAATTCATCATCGCTTATTGACAAATGGATTCTATAATGGGCCCCACATCTTGAAACGGGCCCCCAGGCTTGGATCTTTGGTGTGCTCACCTACCTATCGCTGAGGTTATGGGCAGTATGGTGCTCTAATGTAGTATAGGTGTCACAATAAATTGCAACACACAACCACATATTTAAAATATTTAATAGTCCTGAAACAAAGACTTTTTTCTATTAATGTAAAAAGTGCATTAGCAAACTAACCAAGAACTCAGTAAATAGATTTTTGTTTCCTTCAATATAAATATCTGGCGCAGAAATCAAGTGGAAACATGGCAAACTTATTTTTTGTAATTTTGATTTCCATGGCTCCAAATTTTTATGAATGCCTTCATTTTGTCTTTTTAAATAATCAGTGAATGCATTAGTGGTCCTTGCGTTGATTTATTTCAACCAAATAGACAAGTTTAACAACAAAATTATCGTTCCTAAATAAATTTTCCACAAATTTCAACATTATGATATGTTCCTTTTATTTAATTTGTTCACGAGATAGCCAGCGTGCTTCACAGTAGTAGAGAAGTGAGGTATTAAAAATTAGTCTCCATATTTTCAGACAGGTTTGCAAACAACCTTTTATAGGAATGTTTTTTTTTATGTAGTTTATAACTAGCGGCCGTTTTATAAACTATGCATTTGCAAACTGCAAACATGTGCCTACATTAATAATTGTGTTAAACTTTACGCGACTCCCTTTGGAACACTCCGCGCCTCCCAGTTTGGAAATCGCTGGGTTAGACTATCCTCGATTCTGATCCAGGCATTTAGTTATGGTGTGATTTTACTTATAGGTACATACAATGATCGTAGTGGTATTTTTGTTTATGTGATCGCATTCAATTTGATACCTCCGTGGGTCTATTCTATACACAAGATAGTGTCGGTGGCTATCAACGGTAGCTTAACATATTATGTATTAAGGTATTATAATTGTTACAATAAGTTAGCCGTCTAAGCGATGAAAACTGTCAAAATTGTCTATGAAAGTTTACACAGCCAAGAGAGGGGTTGAAACAAGCTTTTTGATAGTTTCGAGACACTACTTATTGTAAAAATTAACCGTCTCAATACATATATATGATAAATTACCGTCGATAATCGCCTTGTGTATGAATAGACCCACTGGAAATAAAAACGGCAGCTTGTAATTTTGTATAATTTTGATCAACAAAAATCAACAAAAATAAATAATTTATTTCTTAGATATCTAAACGAAGTCTAATAGAATAATTAATTAATTAAAATAACGTTTAAGTATAGTTTTTTTTAAGAAGTTATACCCACAAGAGATTTAAAAGACATACGTACCTATATTAACTCTCCGACATTATAATATTATGAGAATGGAACTTGCCGTTTTTTTCCAACTTTTTTTTTGTTTTGTTATTTATTTAATGTAATTACCTGCTTGAATTGAAATGAAAATATAATTGTTAAAAAATCATATCGATTCGACGATCAGTTGCATTATAATACGTCATTTACTTACCTACTATGTGGTCATTGCATAAATGGACTACTGCGATCATCTGTTTGCAATATTTCATTCAAAGTGCATAGTAATGGTAAGGATTAAATGATATTTTAAACAATTTTAGTATGATTTCATCGTCGGTGCAATATTAATGGGATTTATAAAAACACGGATAGATACAGGGTTTTTAAAAAACTATTATCTATCTTATACTGTATTGTTATTTGAATAAAATTAATAATTATCGCTATATTAGGCACAAAATAATAGCATAATATTATAATTATCATCACCTCAATATTACTAAACTAGATAACTCTAATTTTATCATTGTTGGGGAAATGAAATTTAAACTTTACTTGATTAACATAAATCTGGGCTATAATTACTTACTATTTAAAATAAAATGAAAAATTATGCTTGTCTAATTGGGAATAATTAAATAACGTTCAATTGTATGTAAAAATATTGTAGATAATTATACTATTTTATTTATTTAATGCATTTATGGTTTTAAACTTATCTAATATTTTCAAACACAAAATTAATACAGTTCCCATTAAGAGCATACTTCAGTAAAACGGCAAATAATTTTCAACTATAAATAGGTGCGACGAAATTTTGGACTCGCTGGCAATCGGAAAGCGAAAGTCGAGCTGTGAACATGTCAAATTGTTTTGTGATGGAGACGGAGGTATTAATTCTTAAATCGTGTAAAGATGACTAAAAAACGTTACCCATTTACTTGAAAAAGGAAACATGTCAATGAATATATTGTTATTGTTACTAAAAGAACAATAAACAGAATATTAAATGTACGCATGTTGAATTTTTATGACAAATTATGTTTTGTTCTGCAGGCGTCGTTTGCACAATAGTGGTTTTAGACCGTGCCCCAGCTGAGGTATAGCCTTAACCTCTGACTATCATTTTGTAGAGAAGGAAATGTAGAATCATAATATTTAATAGCTATTTCAAAAACAGTGAAAATCAGGTTATCTAGTTGTAGTACTTAGGTGACGAATTATTATAATGATACGATTTGGGGTGAATATTTTATATTAATATCCACCAGTACATTTTTCTTTTTTTCCATCTAAGTCACACTATGAAAAAAAATACTGGGAAAATGACCCAGTTCTTCGTCATGTTGAATGTGTGATAAATGATGTAACATTAAAACAATGAAACAAAAACTGTTGACAGTATTGTAAAAACACTCTAAAGCGCTTTACAAGATATCCATTTTACTTTACATTGTACAACGTAACATCCAATTATTCACCTTATCAAAAACCCGCCGCGCATTTATTCAATTTCGGACTAAAAAAACCCCCTCTTTAAATACGTGGCACAATGGCAAAATAAATGACATGACTACACATCACGGCGCGTCATTTATGTGTCGTCGCAAATGCCTATCGTAGAGTGACATTAGGCGGGATTTTGTATGGACCGAGATCACAATGGAGGGAAACACGGCGTTCAATTAGACACACCTATTTCATTAATTTGCCGCATGACCTACGTCAGGTATCTCCAATCATCAAATAATCATAAAATTATTGAATAATCTTTATTTATTTTAATTTTATAATTATATGATTGAATGTATAACTTACTATATTATATGATATGCCGAAGATACTGTGCGGATTGCTGATAGTTTAAAGAGTTTACATCAACTAGTAGAAACGGTTAATGAGGTCAGTAATTCTTATGGTTTAAAAATGAACCTCAAGAAATCAAAACTATTACTAGTATCAAAAATAGTGACACCAGACACCAACACAAATTTTGTCATTAACAGCGAACCAATCGAACGTGTGAACCATTATAAATATTTAGGTACATGTGTCAATGAGAAATGGGACCAGTCTCAGGAAATAAAAACTAGAATTGAGATCGTAAGGAGCGCCTTTCTCAAAATGAGATGCCTCCTTAGCAATCAAGATCTTAACCTAGGTCTAAGACTGCGTATGGTACGTTGTTATGTTTTCTCAATTCTTTTATATTGTATGGAAGTATGGACGCTAAACCAAGAGATGTCGTGAAGCTTTCGAGATGTGGCTGTACAGACGCATCCTCAAAATTCCTTGGACTGACCGGGTGACAAAAGTTGAAGTTCTCAATCGAATGGGGAAAGAACGAGAAGTTCTGCGTAGTATCAAAACCAGGAAACTACAGTTCCTCGGCTACATTGTGACAGGACAAAAACACAGCATTCTCTAACTAGTCATAACTAGAACGGAACCACAGGGTTCCACGAGGTAAAATTAAGGGCATTCTGTGTATCTTTAGCGATTTTTTTGTATTTATATTCATTATACTCAGATATCAATCAGTTTAGTAGCACTGATAGCGACCCCTTTTTGTGGTAGCCAAATAAAATGCGATCCTTTGCCATATTTTAGCAGTGGACTGTAATTTGAAGTTGATGCTGGTTGGTAGATTACGGATCTAGCCAGACACTGACATTTATGTTGAGAGGGCTGGCGCGCGCTGGGTCTCGTTCAGTGTTCACGCACTCACGTACACTTTTGATGGATCATAATATATGAGGTTGATGAATGATGTTGATAGGTTCAGGATGGATGGACTGGTGGTCTTGTGACAATACTTGGGAATTTCAGGTTAGTGGAAAGAAAGGATAAATGCGAATATAAATGGCCCAACCAGCCATTCTTATTGGTCAGAAAATACACTAAAAATAATAACGAAATAAAATTCTTCACGTGAATTATTATTTAATTATATTAATCATCATACCTATAACATCAAATGCAATCACACAGCCAAATAGTTTTAAATGTTTTAGGAAAATAGCGCCCCGCAGGCGATTCTTTTTGACTATTGGGGCAAATTTTTAGTGTGTGTTTATCTCATGCTAAAGCTCTATCAGCCCCCCTCCCATGTGTGGGGGCCATGGCAGACATAATACGATTAACGTCTTGTTTTTTGAGACACCAATTCTTGGGTAGACATGCAACGTGTGGAATTCATGAGGAGCTTACGAGGCATTGCTCAACGTAGTAGTGAAATTAGTGAAATGTTTGCCTACCATTATCTTGGAAAGTAAATCAATGGCATATTTTTTCTAAAACTAAAATTTCAGATCGATAGGATCAATAACAAAAAGAGTGACGAGAGTAGGGGTAGAGGCTGAGTTGCTTGCGGCTGCAAACCGCTTCCACCCAGTCATACTTTAAAACCTTAAATCCCAATGTATTGTGGTTGTGTTATCAACAAAAGCAATTATTCGGGTGGTTCTCTTTTTTGTCCTCTTTAGTTTATATAGTGAGTATCTAGGATCATTCGTATACTTCTTTCTCTCTATGTTAACCTATTCTTATTTTTGTACACCAGGAGGAGAGAAGTAAATAATTGGGTAAAGTTTTACTTGAAGATTGTCACTATAGATCAAACACCATTTATATTGTAATCAGATTGTCTGGGATGTCCCTCTCATATATAACCACCGAAACATAATACTAAACATAAAACATAATAGTAGCGAAATATAATATTACCGAATGGTGAATACATATTATTTACTCTAAGTAAATAAAGTATCTAATAAACACAAATAAAATGAGTAATTAATATCCCAAAGTACAAGGACGCTACATCAAAAATTGGGAACAATCCTTATACCATCTATTAATCAAATTTAGTAATGTTATTGGGTGGGTATGTACCTTTATTTAAATTATGATGGTACTTCGCCGTATTTGAAAATATCTTTAGTTTGTGTGTATTATAAATATAATTCGCAATGAATGTACTTGGGTCAATAGCTTAGTGGCTAGAGCACTTTGTCTGGAAATCAAAAGGGGTGTCTTTAGACCCTAAGTGATCCAACACTTTTTCAATGGTACTCGTAATTCGTGTTTGTATGTATTTTAGACGTTTGCATGAAATGTATAAGAATATTCATTTCTGTGGATCTCGATAGCTGCTAACTAAACATCTCCGTTACCCTCGATGATCCTCTCTTGAGTGACGTAATTTTTGATCACATTCATTTATGTTTGTAACTGTGATTTTGTTTCTGCTGATATTTATATTAAATTTATAAAGGAACCTCTGGCATGAGAGGCTAGTGTGACTGGAGAGAGAGAGAGATTGGGATAGAGATCTCTGAAGGACGGTTGTGTAGTCGACCATGGTCTTGAATATTCTGTATTGACAGTTTAAGTAAATAAGTGGGGGGATTAAATAGGTTTCCATCTATACCCTGACGCGATATGAATGAATGATAGTTATTCAATAATAATTATTAATAATCTGTTTACCAAAAGATTCATAATAATAATAATTGTAAACTAAGATTTTAGTAAATAACTTTATGAATTTCGGGTCGCTCATTTATCAGGTATGCCCTGGATTTACCAAGTGTATTCAAATTCCGTCCGGCGATTAATTGTTAGGCGTTCGGAGCGGCTTTATTCATTAATTTAACCAATTTTGAAACTATTTTGAATTGCCACTATCAAAACCAACCCATACATTTTAGATAAAGATTTTAATCAATTGATACCTTGATTATTCAATTTAGATTCCAATTATAATATAACACGAACCCATAAAATGATAACTATCGTATTATACCTACCTACACCTTCGGCTATGAATTAAATTGAAATCGTAATACTTGTGATATTAATATATTTCTGTTAGGAAATCAATAATATTATATCTACCGTAGACATTAATATGAATATTTTTAATGAATAAAAGTAATATGCCATTGACGTTTTAAAAAGTTTATGCAATCGTTTAGGCAAAACTTTCAAATAATAATTTTTGATGTATTAAATCTAAACTAAATGTAATTTTCGGTACTGTTCGGTTATCAGGAATACAGCGGAAAACACATTTTGAAAATAGCCGATAAATTCGATTATTTGTTAGGTTAACCTAACCAAACCTAACCTAACCTAAACTAACCCAAACTAACAAATAATCCAGTATATCGGGTATTTTCAAAATGTGTTTTCCGCTGTATTCTTGATAACCGAACAGTACCTAATTTTCTCTTATTCTTCTCTGACCTTATAAGCTCCTCGGTTGGATCATATGGACACCACAAAGCGCCTCTAAGAATCTCTATCGCTTACCAGTATTCTTACATTATCTCAGGTAGTCAGCATCCAGTAGCTCCCTCGTATTCGATTAGCTTGAAGAAAATGCAAGCCTGGTTGAAATTCTCTTGGAGTATCCGCAGCACGTGGCTGAGTCAGGTCCAATGTCGCCTCTTCACTCTCAGTATGATGAGAGGCTTCATGGTCCACTCTCCTACAGACGTATCCGATACTTTCGTAACATTATTTTGTAATTATACCAAGTATAAAGTTGTCAACAACAATGACAATTAAATGAAAAATATGAGCACAGTAATACGGTTTGGTTAATTTAGACTTATTAATACAATCATTACGCGGATAATAAAATAATTTGCTCATATTGCAATTTAACAAAATCTTAACAAATTTATTTCTAAAAAAATCTAAACACAATATGGTTAATCATTATTACGATAATAAGTATGCATAAATAAATATATGGGTAGGTACCACATATATTACATATCTTCAATATTTCGACGTAAACTTTTTATATATATTTTTTATTTTTGAATTATTAATAACCATATCCTTGCTTTTTCGTACAAGGTGGTAGTTAGTAATTTTGAACAATCACAAACACCCAGGTTTTGAGAAAAACACATAAATATTGTGTGTCCTGACAGGGAATCGAACCCAGGAGAGCCGCCTGCACCAATGTTTATTATCAAGTTATGTCATATCTTTTGATTCTTTTTCTTCACACATGAATACGTGTATTAATTAAGGCTCTAAGTACCAAAAAGTAGTATTGCCTGTAGTTACAAAATACCGAATCATTGCAGTAAAATTTCATGAAGCAGACCCTTTGAAAAATGTGGTTTTACAGTGTGAAGCAATCACGGCAGCTTCTATAATTTTAGGTATAAAGAACTCGCAAGTGTCAACACACCATCGTCAGCCATTTTATATTGAATGAGGTTGACCACTGTAGTGCTATTTACACCATTATAAATAAAATAGGCTAACGGATTTACAACGTCGACAGGTTTAAATATTTTGCTGTATTTTTTTGACTTGCTTGAGGCACTTAGACCATAGTTGAAGTTATTATCATTAGTATGTAGAACACTTTTCTATAAAAATGTCATTTTTTTTGTTTTTGGTACTTAGCGCCTTAATTAATACGCGTATTCACATTACTCTCTGAATGGTGCTAATAAGTACGTCAGTTGCTTCGTTTGCCGATTTAACAATATTATATTTCAAATTGTACTATTTTTCATCATTTTTAAATATTTGGTTACATTAAAATCAAAAATTTCTCGTTCTTATCTTTGCAAAGGTTTTTTGTAATAACCCGATCGAGGTGGAGTATTCATTGTTAAACTGTAAATAAACTATTGTATCGTGTAAAACAGACTTTTCACGCACAAACGCAGTGTTTACACACCTATTATTTGCGTACGAAAGTAAGTGTGCTCCTGCGCAGGTCCGTGCTTAAGTTGTTTGGCTATAACATAATATTTTGATCGTGCCTATAGTATAAACTGATTTTACAGTTAACCTGAACTAATATGCACCACTATTATTCTAAGTGTGAGTATAGAGATATATAGGTTATATTAACGAAAATTAAGAACAATATTTTGTGTCAATTCATAAGAATATTGTATCAGTCTATCAAAAGATTCATGTTCATTAGATGTTTATTATGCATACATTGCCTCAAAACCCCACGATTTTTTGCAATCCATTGATTTTGCATTTACCCTCAAAAATTACCAACCGCATAGTCAACTATTTTTTTTTTTTTTTTTCGACCATGTCCGATCCTGATAGGATCATATGGGCCTCCACAGAGTGGAGGTTTGTATTGACAGATTTTTGTTTTTTTTACGAGAAATGGATGTCAGCCACTTGCTCAATCTATTAGGTCCATACCCTGACACACACAAATTGAAAAACAATATGTGTACTTGCCAGACCCAGGATTCGAACCTGGGACCCACGGCTTTATAGTCCAACGCTTATGCCGCGCGGCCACCGTATATACACCGTATAAACTATAATTAGGAAAAATATCAACTATCTCCATATTATACTAATCTTTATATAACTCCGTCTTTTTTCATCTGTTAACTTAAAAAAATACATTTTATTTAATTAGCAGTCATACTTGATATTAAAATTTGACATAAAATATTTTATTTTATCAGTATTAATTGCATTTTTTTTAATAATATGTTACTAACGTAAAACAGTTGCGTATGATTGTTTTTGATACAAACATTGTGTTTATTGCCTTGATATAATTATATTATGCTTTTAAACATTCCTTCTGAAAATATCTAGCACTCCGTCGAGGTTTTTTTTAATCAGGGCTGAGGCAATTTCCTTTTTATACTGTTTTTATGAGAGGCATTATGGAGCTTTACAAATATTTATTTCGAATTAATGTCCTAATTCTATAATTTCACCAAAGTGGAAGATTAGTTTACAAATAAATGTTGAGTATATAATTTAAGAAATCATACAATTTACTTACTGCTAGATGAAAATTCAAATCGGTTTGGTTACTTTTCAGCCATTTGTAAATGGGATTAGTAGTTTGGACCATTTTACATAAATAATTTCCGTTAAAGTAACCAGCAAATTTTATACCTAGTCAAGAAACCTTCATTTGGCTTAGGAATTTGCTTCTTTTTAGATGTATCAAGTCTATAGTAGCAACTAGCAATACAATAGTTTTAGAAGTTAGCAAATATTTACTTCGGTTTGTAAGATCTCAATAAAATTGCATTTTGTGGACATATCTTGCATAAATATATATATTATATGCTTACCATTATATTGTAGTACTTTCAGGAAGAATATTTTCTTTTATATTCAACAAATTAATGCAAAAATTGTCTTGCAAATGCAATATAGTTTATCTATGTTTAGTGATAATTAATACTATTATCAATGTTTTAGCCTTACCATACTTCATACGGTGATATTATTAATTATTCCTATTATATTATGTTTGCTAGACTTTCAAGGATATTTTTCAATATATTTATGATACAGTTTCAATTGTGTCTATATACTTACTTCATAATGGCAATATTCAGAAAACATCGAAAATAAAATAGTTTCTTTATTGATCAATGTAATACAATGCTCAGAGAATATCAATTTGTTATTGTAAAGCTATTTTTATAAAAAAATCAACAATCGACTATTGTCACTGGTAAATCCAATAATAGTTTCATATCCATGGGTCAGTGCACGTTGTAAGTTTTGAAAAACTCTAATTTTAAAGATTCGAGTCAATTGAGAAATTGACATAGTATTTCAATGAGAAAAAATCATCTCATATACTCTGTTTAGACATAGCTATATACTATAAAGTATACAAATATATACTATTTGTGATATAAATCGTAGACAAACAATAATTTATAGATAAGAATATTATAATAACTCAATTTAAATAAACATGGATGTATAATAATATATGTACGTATATCGAATTACACATAATTTCTCTTTACTACAAGCTGTCACATATTCACATATTCTTGGGCGTATACGAGAAATGCACTAAAGTACAAAGAGTTGGAGTGGATCCTTTTTGAGTTGTTCTGCTCCAGCTCCGCACCGGGATCTAATACTTACTCCAACTCCACTCCCGGGTCTGCTCCGCTCCTGGTAAAAAGTTAAAAAAAAATAAGTAGTTTCGAAATAAGGTTTATTGTTTGTCGTCTTTAATTATCAGCTGCCTCTTCTGTCAAAAAAGTGAGGTTATTTATCACTCGGTAGTGTTGACGTATTTCAAATAATTACAGTATTGCAAAGTGTCAAATAAAATATTTTCATTGGATTTTAGGACAAAAATTGAATAACAATAAAAACATCCGGATCAGAGTAGCACTACAAACCTTATTGCTCCACTGCTCGGTGCTCCTGCTTGGAGCTCCGCTCCAACTCTCTGCTTAAGTATATTCATAGACTAATATACTATATACTAAGTATATTCTTTTGCTGGGAGTGTCCCGTTAAGACCTTCTCAAGATCCTAGTTGAGAATTTCATCCGCTAAAGTAGGTATATAAGATTCCTAGTTTGAACATTCTGAATACAACTTCTGTGAAGCCTAGATGAAAGAAACCTTCTCTCCCGACGCAAACTTACTAAAGTAATTGGCCCTTGTTGAAGTCAGTTCACAATAGCCGATCAGTCCAATTTAATGTCGTACCAATATGACTAAGTAAGGCGGCTCTCGTGGTGCAGTGGGTAAGGCGCTGGCCCTCCGCCCGAGAGTTCTGGGTTCGATTCCCGGTCAGGACACAATATTTATGTGTGATTTCCAATGACATTAATATGTCATTGGTGATTTCTCAAAGCCTGGGTGTTTGTGATTGTTCAAAATTACTTACAACCACCATGTACGAAAAAGCGGGACATGGTTATTAATAATTCTAAAAAATATATATATGAGTAAGTAAGTCTTTCCTTTCAACTGTAATTTGAGAATACTCCCAGAGGTTGTTATTGCCATCCTGCGATTTGCCACATTACACATAAGTATCTGTGCCAAGCCGAGAAAACTTGGCGATAAAACCATGGTGACCAGTTAATAACTGAGAAGTGCAAAGGTCAGGCCATATAAATTACACCGTTATCCTTTACTGTGAATAGCATTTTTATCAAAAGTTTATTTAAATGTATATAGGTACCTAAATACATATTATATATTAGGTGTATTATTTTATTCAATAATAAATAAAAATCGTCATATTATATGGCACCACAACCCTTGGCGGATCTTGGCCTTCTTCAAAAACTTTCTGCATCCTGGCCGATCCGACGCCACCACTCGCCAGTTGCATTGACTGAGCATTCTTAAATCTCCTATGGCACCGTCCAGCCATCACAATTTTGGCCGTCCAGGTCTTCTCTTGCCCTCAGGGGTTGCGTAGGTATATAACCTGCCTTACTGGTATATCCTCCGGCATTCTATGCACGTGACAGATCCAACGCAGTCTCTGCATTTTTATATGAAACTTGATCTTTTTGCTGCCTATATTAAATATATACGCATGGAAATGCATAATATTGTATTTATTTTTCATTAATATAAATCTAACATCAATATACTAACGTAGGTCTTAGTGCAAGAACGTTATCGATAAATATTGTTCATAACGGACGCCAACTATTATATTATATTATAATCATGTTAATTGAACTAGCATTATTATTTACTTCGCATAAATCGATTTAAAAAAAATGATAATATAAATTATATTCAAAAACATCCTGTAAATTTAATATAATTTATATTATTATCATTTTGTATAATCGTGTTAGTAAAATATCATTATCTTAATCAAACTACAAAGTTGGTTGCTCTTCCATTAGAGTCCATTAGAGAAACTTGAAAATGTTTGGAAAATTAATTAGTGAACTTTTTAGAACTATTTCGCATGGTCACGGTCACGGATTTGTTGTTTACTGAGTAATAGCACTTGATTCAAAAGACTTGTAATTGTACTAAGAGTATAATATATATTAATATAAACGTAGCATCAGTGGCGAAGGGTGAAGGTAGGCTGTTAAGATCCGCCATAAATAGTGCACATTAAACTTTGTTAGTCATACGTATTTGTTTTTATTGAACTAAGACTACAATTTATAGATGGTGTTAGTTAGTTTTTAAAAATAAATTAAGCCCTGCCTAAACCAAACCACAATAGTTTTGGTATACTTTCGGTGATACGACAAAATTGTGCACACTTTTTCAGTCATACATATTTATTTTCGTTGGATTAAAAATACTTATTACACATATTGTCGGCTTATTTTTTAAAAATTCATCAAGCCATGCCTATACCAAACCGTAATCGATAAAAAATATTCTTCAATCTATAAAATATCCAACGTTATGTATGATTTAATAGCATAATTCTAGATATTTTATAGAAATACGAGTATTTTTTGACTTTTATCTATTATGGCTTGGTTTTAGCAAGGTTTCGTTGAATATTAAAATATAACCAACACCATCTGCAAACTGTAGTCTTATTTCAATGAAAACAAATACGTATGACTGATAAAGTTTAGTGTGCACTATTTATGGCGGATCTTAACAGCCTACCTCCACCCTTCGCCACTGCGTAGCATAATAGGTTAATGCACAGATTTGCGCAACACCAATGGTTATACGGGTTCAAATCCCGTCGAGTTTAGTATTTATTTTCAAATATATTTTTTTCTAGTGGGTATAAATATATCTGAGGTGTTTTCAAGTTATCTATGTTTAATATATGGAATGTTACATTCTCAAAATCTTGTTAATTATTCATTTGAATAAAAGAAATGGTTTATTAAAAATTGTTAGCAAGTGCAAGTAGACGTTATAACTAAAAATATTTGGCGAGAGCAGAGCATCGGTTAGTAATTGAGGTAATTAATATTCCTTGATTTAATACACAAAAATCGATACCTAGTCAATAATAACGCAATTTGATAAGCATTTCGTGTATGACCTACTAGTTTAAATTGTCGTCATTAGATAGGAGGCTAGTAGAATAATTGGATAATGCACTCGATTGGCGCGACACCAGTGGTTATACGGGTTCAAATCCCGTCGATTTTTGTATTTTTTTCTTGTGGGTATATATCTGAGGTGTTTTCAATTTTAGCTATGTTATATTTATTAATTGAAGCCGTCCTTGAGAACTTAAATTTAATTCCCATGCTAAACTGAAACTCTCGCAAGATGTTTGACCTAATAGCGATGACTGATAATATAACACTTTGAACCCTAAATCACGGAACTGCTTCGGATGATATCAGATTCGCATCAAATGGAAAAAGTTTTTTTTTTCGCAAAGCCCCACGTACATGATATACAAAAATAAATCCAACTGCCCTTGGATTACACGTTTTTTATGTAGGTACTCCCATTTAGTATTCAGACCACGCTGCGCATTAAAAAAGTTGAACACTTCCAGTAACCGAAGCACATGTAACATAAAATGTGACTTTGCCGTAAGTTATTACAGGGATGGGCAATTTTATTTAGCGCGGAAGAAAGCTTTATTAGTGATAATTTAAATCACGCGGGGCGGAAGATAACTAACTAGTTACTTAGTTATCTGGAAAGTTATGATATCTTAATTCTGCACGTGCTTTAAACTTTATAATAATGACTCTTGGTTACAACGATTCACTGCAACTAGGATTAGTGTAAGCTGGATTTTTTAAATTGATCCAGCATTTACTTTGGAATAATTTATATATGTGTCGCTAAATTTCAAAATCATCCAAGTCCATAATAGATGAATAGGAGAAAAACAGCTTTTTGTTTTCTCAAATACACAAGTCACAAGGGTGAAAGTTTATATTATTTCGAGTATAGAATATTTAAAATTAATAAATTCCACATTTTGATAATGCAGAAATGTTAGAAAGCAGTAGTTCTTCAGCAATTCACAAACAAGTCAAAAATACCTAAAGGTGGGCTTGGCTGATTTTGAAATGTAGCAACACATAATATATTCTTTTTATAATTCTTCGTAGTGATTAACAATTAATACAAGAATCTGCCTACTACTTCATATTACAATTATTAATTATAATTTTATAATAACTATAATATCGTCACTGTTCTGGCAGAAGACGCTAATTCGAAAAAATGACATATTGAGTTAGTTATACAAAAATGTTCCTTATTTCAAACTTTACCGTCTGAAAACCTTCTTAATAAATAAACAGTCTTTATTTTAAAGTCATCCTTTTTACGATTACTTAATAAACTCACATGATAGACCATTTCAAACATTTTAACAACTTCAAAGTCAAATTACTCAAAACTAGTATTCTCCAGTTAGTGTGTTCTGCTAGAACAGAGACGGTATAATAACTATAATTTTCAATCTTAATTATTGCTTCTTATTATTCACAATTTTTCAATTAAATATTACCACCCTTTCTTCCTTGTTTTACCCTCTCATCCTCAAGCGTCAGAGCAATGTTAAATACAAGGTCGCAAAATAATTATTTTCCTCACTCCGTCATCACGTCTCACGCCCCCTACCATCTGAGACATGTAGCACGTAGATTGCTTATGTAGCATCGGTGCAAGTTGATGGAGGGTTAGCTATGGTGACGGAGTGGGTGTGCTAGAAGGGCGGCTAGAATATAACCGTTACAGCTGCCATTTTACCATCATATTTAATTTATTCATCTGATTTTGAAAAAATACCAGGTGTTTACTTATCTCACTAATGTATCTCTTAGTATCGCTCTTTCCTAATTTTTACTAAACTGTACAATAAATACCGTCATAGATTTATGATACTCATACCTAATTAAGTTTATAGTACCTGGTTGGGCCAATTATGGTGGCCGGCATTCCTTTTGTTCCACCTACCAAAAATCCCAGTTAATGTCACAAGTGAAGGCAACCAGCAGTTATGGGTCATTAGTCGACCGTGATTGGAGTTACATTCAGTTACTTTAAGACAGCACATGCATCTAGGCTTGTTAAAGCTATGCCGTCATCAACCACAGTGTGACTCATCTAAAACACATCTGTCCGACATTCGTTGCGCTAAATCTGATACGGTTTGAGTGAACGTCACGGCTATCATCCATCCTGAACTTGATACCGTAGAAGTGATATTTTGAACCGACTGTTTACCAGTGCGTGACTGCGTGAACATCAAACCACCTCCAGCCTTCGTCAGCCCTCTGCACAACACAGTGCCTGGCATCCTGTTTAATCCCTTCCTCCCTAGATCCGTAATCCACAAATTATAGTCCTCTGCAAAAAGCGATTGTTACGTATACAAGTAAAACAAAGTGATAAAAATTCAATTATTAGTAATGACATACATTTACAAAAGCCATATTTTATGAATGCAATACAATCATGGATGATTGATTACTTTAGATACAATCGTTTTGTTTATTTTAAAAACTGCAAAACATTCGTTTTCCAAATGTCTACCACTCCACCGGAATGATATTCTTTAATACAGGGCTTAGGCAATTTCTTTTTTATCCGGTTTTTATACGAGGCGTTATCTTACGCGACATTACTTACTTTTGAGTGCTGAAAAAATCATCTTGTAGGCTTTGAATTAAATTGATAACTCACATAAAAAGAAGAAAAATCACTCCAGTTTAAATATAATTTTATGTTCTTACATTTCCTTTATAGTTTGGAAGAGAAACCGAATGTAACTAAGCAGTTCATTTTTATTACGCCTACCTGCATTAATATAACCTTTAAATGTTGTTATCATACATTTCATTCTAACTTTGTAAGCCACGTAAGTATGTGAACATAACCGTCGAGAAACGTTAGTAGAATGTCGTCTGTAAGAAGAATTTAATAGTTAAACCATAGCTACTGCCACCATCCTGATAATGCATCAATGGGAATTATAAATTAATGAATTATTATGGTCGGATTTTATAAAATTTAAATGTTCCGCCATTTGCACAAAGTACGAAATCGGGCAACAAGTGGCTCATTATTTATCTTAGTTATTTATCTATATAATATTACATATTATAATATATCCCACATTTTATTAGTAATGATGATATCCGTATATTTTTTTGTTTAAATAAAAGCGTTGTCACTATTCGGTAACTTCTATTTTTACGCTAAGAAACCACTGTCGTCCATTTGAAGGTAACCTGAAGTGTTAAGTGGGCCCAGTGACAGTAGTGCAGTGATAGCCTAGAAATAATCACAGAAACTCTCGGGTTAGGGAAGATCACATCGTCACCTCCATACTAGAACTAGATAACTCATTTATTAGTGGGAAAATGAAATTTAAACTCGACTTGATTAACATAAATCTAGGTTGTAATAAAATTATTATTTACAATAAAAATGGGAAATTGTGCATGTCTAATTGGGAACAATTAAATATTGTTCAATTATTGTATGAAAAAATCTTTTAGATATACTGTTTTATTTATTTGTGGTTTTAAAGTTATCTAATAAATTAATACACTTTCCAGTGACACAAAATTAATACAGTTCCCATTTACTTCTGATTTTCCTAGTTTTATCATTTTGTAGAGAATGAAATAATGTAGAATCATATTCAATAGCTATCTCAAAAACAGTGAAAATCAAGTTATCTAGTTGTAGTATTAATTTGACGATATAAATGTATTGTAACCTCGTCGAGAATTGGACATGGAACCCCTAGTATGAAAACCCAGTAGCTAATCACATGACGAGATTGAATGTAGATTGTCTTTTTTGATAGTGTTACAACCCGATTTAAAATTTGGCCTAACTGCTCAATAACCGTCGCCTCGATAGGTACTCGGTCTTCTGATTTTTCCCTATCGTTGTTCACCATCACCAACTTATTGACATCCATCCACACGTAAAATATTCCTCACCTGAAGAAATGTTATTTTTATATTAAATTTTTACAGTGATTCCTATTTATAGCTGTTTGGTTAATCTTTTTCTCTAGGAACTCCAAATAACGAGGAGAGAATAACTCATTTTTCTGCACCTTGGATTTAAAAATACAATGAATTTTATAAAATGAACTACCATTTTACTGGCATATTATATTATGATCGCCGCAATAAAGAAGTATAATACTTACGTCTTTTTTTACTACCTTTTGATCAAAATACACTTTTCAAAATCATATTCATATAGTTTCCTCCTGCAAATCATAAGGTGAACGTTCTAGCCCTCAGTCATCTGTAACAGTGAAATAATACGTTAATTCATAAAGTATAAAAACTGAATTATTTGGTTTAATGATTTAATGCCACTTAGTTTAGAAGTAAGGAATAACATATTATATAAGTGCCGATTTAAAATCTTAAGATATTCTTTTTATCGACCGATTTTTCTTGTATAAACGGCCATACAAAGTTGAAACGAATGAGCCACATAAAAATTTACGCAAATTATATTAGAATATATTTACATTTACATTTAGGTAGCCCTACCTCTAGTAAATTGTGTAAATTGTAGCATGCTGTGTTATTCTGTCAACCGGTGTGGTCAGTTTAATGTAAAACATTTCCAGACGCAAAACTGATCAACTTAGATAACGGATATGTACAATGTCTTGAGTGTTGTTTGACATTAATGTAAATGCACCTGGTATTTGCTAATGTTTATAAAATATTCCAATCAATATGGAACTGAACCACATAGATTAGATAAGTAATTATTGTCGATATCATGAATTCATAATATACCCAATAAGTACGAGTATCTTAAAGATGTTTTTCTAATCATTCCAAGAGGTTTGGCGTTACAAAATTTCTATTAAATCGATATTTACAACAAATTCTTCTTCTGCCATATCCGCCCCTTAATTAGAGCACATGGACACCATGCGGTGCCTCCAAGACTCCCTGTCACTCGCCAGTCTTCTTGGTTCACTCCAGGTCAAACCAGCATCAAGTAGCTCCGCCATATACACTCTATATAGAGTGTATACAGGACGCCGGAATCCAGTTGGCTTGAAGAACCGGTAAGCTAGGTTGAGGTTCTCTTCTGGCATCCGCAGCACATGGCCGACCCACGTCCAACGTCGCTTCTTCACTCTCATCGTGATGACAGGCTGCGTGGTGCGTTCTCTTATCTCCTCGTTGCTCCTAAAGTCATACTACCACACACACAGTATCCGTCGCAAACATCTGTTTACGAAGCTCAGTATACCGTTGCTCTGAGCTTTCGTAAGGTGCCGTGATTCGCTACCGTAAAGCAGCACTGTCAGAATGAAAACGTTGGGGTCAATGTCTGGGACTCACAATTGTACTCGGTCAAAACCAAATGCCGCCTATTTACAACAAATACCAGTAAACAAACGTGCTTACGGCGGTGCAGTGGCATTTCGTCATGGGTCGCGGGTTTGAATAAAAAATGCATCTGTTGTAAATTAAATATTGTCAGTTTGGATCTTGAGAATGGACATAAAAACTATTTTAAATATCACCCGCCAAAACCCATACTAAATTAAAGAAAACATAATATTATATACTCGTTAAATTTGCGTCACTATAGATATTATTACAGTCACACCCACAATGGCCGCGCGGCTTAAGCGTCGGTCTATATAGCATAGTGGGTCCCAGGTTCGAATCCTGAGTCTTGCAAAGTATACATATTGTTTTTCAATTTGTGTATGAGTCAGAGTAAGGATCTAATAGGTTGAGCACTTGGTTGTCATCCATTTTTTGTAAAAACAAAATATGTTAATACAAACCTCCACTTCATGGAGGCCTATAATGATCTTATTAGGATCGTACATGGTCGAAAGAACAAAAAGAAAGACATTATTGACAGATTTTATAAAAAAAACAATCTCATTATTCTTATGTTAAGTTTGTTCTGCCAAACTTTTCCTAATCACGCCTTGAGCACCGTAAGGGCCACGTCTTTGGCTTTCAACATATTATCATTGATGGTGCAGCTTGAATAAAATATCATTGTAGTATCCCTACGTCTACATATTGTTTTTAGTTATAGTAACCTCCGTTAGTGTTTGATTCATTGTCCTCCAAACTGCGAAGTCCTGCATGCTCCCGGGTGCTAATTTCTCACGGGGCACCACTAAGAATGCTGTTTTATCGTATCTCTTTAATGGCACCTCATTATTCATGCTGCTTCGATAT
This sequence comes from Rhyacophila brunnea, assembly GCF_057557595.1. Lineage (NCBI taxonomy): Eukaryota > Metazoa > Arthropoda > Insecta > Trichoptera > Rhyacophilidae > Rhyacophila > Rhyacophila brunnea. Next base: position 35,267,324 of record NW_028232837.1, on the reverse strand, counting down.
CTTCTTGGATGACCTAAAGGCTAAGACACAAGATGCTGCAAACTGCCGCGTTCGCACCGCGCCAGATGTGCATTGCATTGTCTATCCGTCAACGTCACGTTTTATTTTGCTAAAAGCGCAAGAAAATATAATCTTGATTATGTTAGTAAATTTGTTATATTTATCAAAAAGTCCAGTAAAATGTTCTTCTTCTTCTGCCATATCCGCCTATTAGATGGAGCATATTATGGACACCACGAGGCGCCTCCAAGAATCCCTGTCGCTCGCCAGCTTATTGCTTCGTTCCAGGTCAAACTAGAACCCCGTAGCTCTGCCATATACACTCTATAGATCGTATTTAGCTGCCTTCCACGGCGCCGGAATCCGGTTGACTTGATGATCATGCAAGCAAGGTTGAGGTTTTCTTCTGGCATCCGCATCAAATTGTTATACTATAAAAATAACGAGTAAAGAAAGAAAAACAGCTTGTTTAAAGTAAATATTCACACTACTAAGCATGCTCCCTCACCCCGTTATATGCGCTTCGCATTGAAGGTCCCTGGACGCACACGCTCTAATCGGGCCTCGCACTTGTTAGGACCAGCCCCGCAACGCATCGTATTCGTATGGTCCACCCAGGAACGAAGACGAAAAAGAAACATTAGTTTTGCGAAGTGCAAGCCCCAGATGATCACTAAAGCAGGGATATAGCTTTAATAAAGGCTTACATTCTAGACGAATCTATATTTTTTCCGTTTAAACGAATGAAGAAGTTGAGCTTATCAGATTTTGTTTGGATAGACAATGTTATTCACGTCTGGCAAACTAAACCGATCTAGTAGTTTGCACGTCGTGTGTCTTAGCCCTCAAAAATGTATTGCTTGATTTCAGACGTCATTGTCGACGAATGTATTTAACACTACATTTGTTAAGTCAACTATAGTGAAACAATTTAACCTTGAAATTGTGATGTGACTGGTACTACACACGAATCACATAGGATAAATGTAATTATGTTTACCTTTATTATATCCGACTGCCTTACATGAAGTCTATTGCATCTTTTTCTTTCGCTCGGCGTCGCTCTAACTAATCACTTTTTTGTTATCAAAACCATTGAACTTCTTGCTTATGTCATATGTTTATGTGGATTCCGTCTCTGGGAAGTGTTCATTAAAAAATTCACCAACCACACAACTGAATGGAATATATCTCAATTAGTATATAACTAGCTGAAGTACCCAGATTCATCGATAAATATACATTTATTTATCTTAACAAAACAATAATAATTACATTCTTCAATATTCAAATATTATCTGTAACTAAGCATATAACATGTCAAAATGAAAATAATTCTGACAGCTAAGCCAAACAAAAGAAATTAAAATCGAATCAAAATTATTCAAAAATTATAGTATTCTGTCGTCGTGCAAATTCAAAATTAGAATTGGCAGGATAGGTAATTTAAATAAATATATTTTGACTTATATGATATATTATTATCTTTAAAGTTTTGATCAAATTGAAGTACATGTCGCCTACTGTCACGCTGTCGTAGCGACAAATTTAGTCTATGGTTTCGTCATTTTGCAGAATATTTTGAACGATCACCATCTCTGTGAAGTCACTTAAGGATGAAAGAGTTCCAACTATAATGTATTAGTAATTTGAAATATTACTAATTATTCATACTAATTATTTCAATTAATGTTTCTACGTGTGCGTACGTTAAAATTACTTGCGACATGACATCCATAGATAATATTTTGAATAAAACCCAACCTGCAGACCATAGATAATAAGACAACATTCTTATATAAAATACATAGTACCAACTGCTAAAAACAAAAAAGGTGATTTTGACATGAGTCGACAAAGTGTACGCATGTAGAAGATGATAAAAACGTTCGTTAAGTCATGCAGGTGTCGATGCAGTGCAGTTCAACGTGAGGTGACCTCATTGTTGTTCTGGTGATTTTGGCAGGTTTTGTTAACTGACAATGTTAGTTTAAAAATTCAAAATGTGCTATGGGATGGGAGCATCGGTCTGATAACATTTTAAACTCCAAGAAAAACGACATTACACACTTTTTTCGCGTAGCGGCAGTTTACTGTGACGTCACGTGATAGTAGACGACATGCACCATAATATATTTCGCACTTTAATGTTAATAATTTACTGTTTTCTATAAGTAATAAAAAAATTATGGTTAACACCGTTAAAGTCACTAGTAATCTAACTATGCGCAGGTATGCCATAACGTCATAATCAAAAGTAACGTCTTTTAAATGCATATTGATTTCGAATCAAAATTATATATTATTCATAAAGCCATGTTTTAAGTGCTCAGGTTTTATTGGTGCTTTACTATGTACCTGTATTATTTTCATATCAGTATTTAAGTGCTGCATCTGGAAATAAAACAGCTACGTGTTTTGCTTTCGTGATTGCTACGTCGACAGAATAATAATTATTGCTTTTGTGTTTGGTAAATTCCCGTAAATGGAATGGTCACGTATAAAAAACGGTACTTATAAAATTATTGTCAATTACCATGAACATACTCTCTAAATGTATAGGATACCTCTTAATACAAGTGACTGTCAGATTTGCATAATGCACTGCAGGTGTTACGCGTAAAACACAGTCTAGTGCAGTGATTCGATAACTCTGTGTTGTGAAAATATTAATAAAATGTTATGTTTATTATTTCTGTATAATATGCATACTTGTAATGCAGTTATGCCTAATGGAAAAACAAGATTTACTAAGTGTCAATTTTTTAGAATATTGAGGAGAAATTATATTACTTTTTATATACTTAGTATATTTTTTTGAAACACATAACCTTCAGTAAGTATTGTTATCGTAATATTATATTTTATAACCGCATCAATATAATTTTATTTTGTCTTCTCTATCGTTATTCCTTTTCGTAGGTGAAGCATAATATGATTACCAAGTGTTTCATCGCTAGTGGTCCCAGTTTATGCCTGTATTCCTTAGCCCGCTGTATAGGTGCACATTGTAGTATAATATTTAGCGGTATTCCAGGATGCTGAAATAATACGGTTAGTTTGAAGAAAATACTGGCCAGGTTGAGACTTTTGAGGCTTCCGTAGCTTGTAGCCAAGTCAATGTATGGCAGAATTTACATTCCGATCACAAGATCGATGGATTCCTCGATCAATCCTTATAGTGGTAAAACGTGTTATCACATTGTTTCCTATCACATAGGTTGCGCCTTTATATTTTTCTGCTTCACATCCTCATTTTACACTAATAGTCGATCCCAGATATACAAACTCGGCCACTGTTTATATATTTTGGAGTATACTCGCTGCTGGTAGAAGGTTAGCCAGTTCGATAACCATAAACTCATATTCATTATTCATATTAATAAGGAGATTGTACTTGTGAACTCTCTTGTAGTTTAGATTCTCTGCGAGTGCTTTCTCATCAATTGCGAATCTCAAGCTATTTTCTGGTCACCAATTGTTATTCTGCCGTGCCATTGATCTAAAACTCTTGGCCTTACACCCTACATAATATATACATATATTTCCATAACAGTGGCAAAGGGTGTAGGTAGGCTGTTAAGATTCAACATAATATAGTGCACATTAAACTTTGTCAGTCAAACTTATTTGTTTTCATTGAACTAAGACTGCAATGTGTATAGTATTTGTTAGTTTTTTTTAAATTTAATTATAATTAAACCATGCCTGATCTAAGCCATTTTAGATAATAGTCAAAAATATTTTATTGATTGAAGAATATTTTTTATTGATTATGCTTGGTTAGGTAAGGCGTAATGAATTAAAAAAACTAACTAACACCATCTGTAATGATATGCACATATACTTAATTTAACGAAAATAGATAAGTATGACTGAAAAAATGTGCACTAATTTTGTCAAATCGCCCGTAGCATACCTAAACCATCGTGGTTTGGTTTAGGCAGGGTTTAATCGAATTTTAAAAACTAACCGGCACCATCTGCAAATATTTATTTTTAATTTAATGAAAATAAATAAGTATTACTGACACAACTTAATGTGCACTATTTATGTCGAATCTTAATAGCCTACCTCCACCCGTCGTAATTGCTTCACAAAAAGACAAGATAATATATTGACTCTCAGATAAATAAATGTACAGTTGAATATTTATAAAACTATGTTTTTATTATGTGATAAATTATTTGCTTGTGAAACACTGGCATAGATAAATTCTTCATTCAAAGTAAACAAGTCTTACTTACATGACAAATTACCTGAAGTTTACATTTAAAACGTGTTTATGAATACACTTTTCGTTTAATTTTACATATCAGATAATATTATTAATACTACCGTATTGTATACCTACCCGAAACTAGTTTAGTATATAAAAGTAAAATTATTATGAACTCTTTTAAGCCACGCCAAATTGTTTGCAGTATTGCAGTGGGAAATAAATAAAGCCCGTTGCCAAAATTTTAAGTATTTTGTCTCGGTTGTTAGAAATAACTCCCGGGCAACGAATTCCCGCAGTAGTTTTAATTGCTTCCAAGCCGTGAAATTATTCAAAGTTTTTTACTCTACTTTTTTGCTAATTCAACCCTGGTCACTGGTGTTCAGTGTGATAAAAAGTGTGAGGTGTTTTGGACCGTTTAGTTAGAGCAGCAGCTTTAACTATTTCGATGCCGAAGCAAACTTTTTATTAGTATTCGACATTGATTATTACGTATATATTATGTTAGTAACATATTATGAATAAGGCAAATTGATTTTATCATCATTAATTAAAATTAAGTTATTTTTCCATAGATAATATAAAATTGTTCTTGTTTATATGAAAAATACTTACGTTCTATATAATAATATTTATTTTATTTTAGAAAGTTTCTTTGTATTATAAAAAAAAAAAAAAGTAATACAATATGTATTATTCATAATGGGTGAGAACATAATATTATTATAATTTATAATTTCATGTTAAATTCTCACATAAATAGTTGGATACACAAAAATGCTTTGATTTTTGGCTGAGCTATAAATATTTCAAGATTATTTGATAATTATTCATAAATTTGATTTCTTAAATTTTCGAGGAACCTTGGTTTTCTTGTATTTTTCGTTTACATGATACTGTATTTACGCATAATGTGAAAATGATGGATGTCTGTTTTCATAGAAAATTCAAAAAATACTTATATAAATGTAGTACCTACCTAATAATATTCCTATTTCTGACATCATACGCGTCTTTAATGCACTGACTCTATTCTCAGTTAACGTATATTATATTATTAACTTAACTTATATTTTGAATACTTTTGTGTGTATGCAGCCGGAAATTTTTTATGGTTACGTTAGGTTCACTAAATTCCTTGTAGACTTCGCAATTATCGTGTACCTATATGTACGATAATATACATAGGTACCTATGACTTTTAAATATGTAGACAACATAAATAAATTATGTTTAAAAATAATCTTGACAACTAAAATAATTATTAATAGACACTGCATATAAATTTCTTCTACTAGTTAAAATGCTAATATAATATTATACGAATTGATGACAATATGTATATTATTTCTAAACATGTTTAAAACATAACATGACAAATACTTTTCTTATTCTATTGGTACCATGTTCCATCGATGGTTGGCGACCAAAATGCAACACGTCTCTCTATCAAGATGGTCATATCAGATCACAAATGCCATGGATATAAATGATTGGACAGTAGACGAAGGCCGACGAGCCGGAGTGCGTGGTTGGGGTCTCAAATTTCAGATTTTATTACCCGTTGCACCCCAGAGACAGTTTTACTGTTTTTGCGGGAAAAGCCGCGGCGTACAGGGCCTTGAAACGTGGAAGTCAATGCAGCAACCCCAATTTTTATTGAAAATGTCGCTAGAATGTGTACATTTAAAAAATATTGGCGTTTATTTCAGCTCGATCGGAGGTCAAAAGGCAAAGTTAGATGCAAATAATTGTGTTATTAGAATCGCTAATCGGCATGTTGGCGCGGGCAACACAGTCCTGCCACATTAGATCGGAATGCTTCACTCATAGACAATTGTGTGTAGCGGCATCAAGAGTGGGGAGTACCTAGTAAAAATCTATGTATTTTGGCACCAAATGGAAAAGCCACAAATATTATATATCGAAAGCCCTGTAATGATGGATTGGATATTTATATTATATAGAAAAGCCTTAAAATAATAAATTGAGTATGTACCTACTACTTTTTAAGATATTTATATGCAATAAATGTACTGCACCTATTAAGTTTTATATAAATATAAAACAATATATTTTATTTAGAAGATTTAAAGTTTGTATGTTCATTCAACGTTAAACAAAATTGATTTTAATTGAATGTTTATCCAGGTTCATTTAAATTCAATGACAATAATAAAAAAAAATAACTCCGTCCCAAAAATCTCGCCTGACAATTTGCTTTAAAAACCGAAATGGCTGTTATCCGAATAAACGGTCCAGCGATTTTAACTGTCGCCCATCTGATATAATAATATGAACTAGTTTCTATGGCACATGCTCTGCAGTTTTTGTTGCATCACGTACTGCAAAAAACTTTACTGGTCTGTTAACTGTTAATGTGAGAATTTAAATTAAAAGTAAACATTTAGCTTTCTGCACTACCAGGCGCTTTATCAAACTAACTTTTTAAAATATAAATTGCATACAATTAAATAATATTAATATACTTACTAAGATAGTTTTCATGCTCGTTTATTCGGGTATTCATTTTTTTCTTGCAGTGTATATTATGAATGTACCGTTTAAATACCTAGATAATTAATTGTTATTATTATCAGTGGCGGCTTAAGATAGGTAAAGGCCCAATGTATTAAGGTGATACAACAGTGAAACGGCAAATAATTTTCAACTATAGGCGCGATAAAATTTTGGACTCGCTGCCATTCGGAGAGAGAACGTAGAGCTGGAAACACTTCAATTTGTTTCTTGATGGCGACGGGCGTATTAATTCTTAAATCGTGTAAAGATGATTAAAAACGTTACCCATTTACTTTAAAAAGAAAACATGTCAATGAATATATTATTATTGTTACTGATGTTGGTATTGTTTACACATGTTGGATTTATATGACAAATTATATTTCGTTTGACATGCGTCATATGCACCCGCGACCCGCAATTCGCGCATCGCCTAGCCACGATCTTTTTAGACCGTGCTTCAACTGAGGTATAACCTTAAGAGGTTTGAAGACCAGTTACGATTTTGTATGTGTCATAAACTGTCATTTATTCTTAAAATACAATAATAAGTTTTGTTGAAAAGATTTTTGAAATTCTATAATTATAAATTTTTACATACTTAGTTGATTGTGAAACATATTCATACTTTTAATATTTTTTGGTTCTTATGACCGTCACATCTGCTTTATGGGAAACCACTACTAAATGTATGATTTATCCAGATTTATTGATACTTAATAATATGTCCTCAACCAAATGAACATCGTATAAACAATTTTCATACATTTGACAGATATTTAAAATGATGGCACCAAAGTTTTAACACGAAACGAAATTGATTTGTGGCAAGTCAGGATGATTTAATTTCAACATTGACAACACTAGAAAACCGAGCGACGCGCCTGCATAGCCACCTGATATGCATGCCATTCGACGTGGCAGATTCCGGAACTACTCTTCGTTATTATTAACACGTGAGCTCACGTATTCTTAAACTCGCTGCATTTTACTATTATTTACACTTCGATTTAAATGCTTCACTATGTAAGAGGATTAGGAACAATAAACTCTATCCAATAAAACAGTGTTAGTAAATCTTATAATAATAAATTGTACCTTTGCATCTGTATCCAAGAGCACACAAAAGGGGGAGAAAAATACAAACGATTTAGGTGACTAGGTTATTACATTTTCTACTTCTTTGTCAGAATCTCATGAGTGAGGAACACAAATGATTTGATTCTTGAACAGTCTTCTCAACGGAGAGGTCTCTCTCCTCTCAGCATTTTACGACACACAAGGTCTGCGTCAGTGGAAGACCCATCATAGTGTTCATAAATTGGTGCAACTATCTGAGTCATACAATGTTTGTTTAATATTCTGACGCAGCATGACCACAGACATGACAATATGGACGGCACAAACAACACTAACGATCCTAATAATTATGACTAGGGCCCGGATTTGTATGCAACAAAAAACATGATTATATGCATGCACGTATGCACTTAAAATCAATAAAATATGCACTAAAACCGAAGAAATATGCAGTTAAAAATTGACATTTTTTGTGGAAAAAAATTGTAAATACCCACTTTACCCAATATTACTGACAAAAAATCAAATAACTAGTTAATATTTTTTCAACATAATACGATATCAGAACAAAAAACACAAACAAAGAATATAAAGTTAATCAATTACAATTTTCAAAATAGTTTTTTCACAAGTACCTATAAATAATTGAATAATAAATGCAATGTAAACCAAACATAACTTAAAAAACAAAAACGACACACTTAACTATTCCTAAATACTATTTTCTGTTTTTTGTCCGGAAAAAAATTACATTATTTTTTTCAATATTATGCTCTGGCATTAAAATTTTCCGCATAGGTGTCTGTCAGTATTTTGTTTATATGCGGAAAACTACCTCTTAACGTCCACTTGGGCAAACTTTAAATAATAGTGCTCGAATTGACTTCACTTTTTTCACTGATAAATCCACAGCTCGGAAATGGCATTAAAATGCAAGTGCATCTAAACTATCTTCCTTCCTAACTTAGTTATATTTCGATAAAATAATTTAAAAAAACTAAAATTTTAAATTCAAAAGCTCTAAAATATGCATTTATTTATGAAATATGCACTATTGTCTCAAATATGCTCTAACGTCTCAAATATGCATTTATATGCACAATAAAATTTTATTTTTGGATTCTGTGTCTTTTAAAACAGATTTCTGTGCAACTCTCATAGCTGTGCATACACCCTAACAAAACATGCACTAGCATATAAATCCGGGCCCTAATTATGACTATTAGGCCACGCACATTCGATGACCACTTGTAGATGCGATAGGTTAGAATAACTCGCAGATGAGCACCTGTTGTTATAACTACAGCTCAAGTCTTCACCACTATAAGCAAGGTGTCTAGGTATGGGGAATATTCCCCGAAAAGTGTAGGCGTCCACGATTGACTTGACGAAAAGCTATAATTAGTAGCCGAGACTATGTGGAAGTCTGTATCACCTGGTATATTTAGTTAGCCCACCCCCACTGGCAACCCTTAACCTCAATAAATACCCATAAATAAATATATCAATATATTATTTGGTATTATTGTCATATTCAATCTCTTTTTTTCATCTGATTACCGTCAACGCAATAATTAATCTATATGTATTTGAAAAAGACACTTTGAGCACATAACAAATTATTAATTTTAGACGCTCACAACATGACGTTTAAGTACAGGTAAATCAAATTAGTAGAGAGAAAACAAACCAAAAAAATATTTTATAGCGAAAGAAATAAAATAAAAAATCAACAATAATTCAATAAAAATACAAATTAAATAATAAAATAGAATTTTAAAATAAAATACATGGCACTTCACCAAAAATGTCTACAACTTTAGGGAGTGCATTGACCAGTCACACAGCACTCGTTATTGTATCTGGTGAGCCTGACATGAGGAAACAGTTTTCACCCAAAATCGGTCATAATGAACTCTTGATGAAATTGAAATCTTTGATGAGGTTGAAGTCGTTAGATTTATAAAAACACTGTTTAATAATTTAATACATTGTTTATTTTCTTTTTTTGCAGGTATGATCTTCATTCTGTCATTGGTGAAAATTGATCATGGTCAGCAAGCAATACGTTTTAAAAGTCATTTCGGTAAGTTATTTGTGAATGTAAACGTTGCTCTAAGAATGTCAAAAGGAATCCGATTAGCTAAGAGCAAACGTTGCTCAGAGTAATCTGTCAATCGTTACGACCAGGGATACTGGCTCGAATATTGGATTTTGCTGATAGTGCCGGAAGCCATGTCGTTTTTAACCGTAATCCATCATCCCTATTATTATTTTCAGTGTTTCTATGGATTTCAACTATCAGCACTATCAACAAAATCCACTACACTACATTTTCATCATAAAACATATCATCTCTTGATAATGGCCTCTGCAACGAGCCCGAAACGTCGAGTAAAGAAGGAAGAAGGACAAACGGTGGAAACCCAAAAATCTACTACGATAAAAAACAACCGTGAAAGCCTCAAACATTATATGTCATAAAGTTAATTACTTATCTTTTTATGCCTATATAATATGAAATATATTACGAAAGACTGATTTAAATTAAAAATACTTTACTTACCCAGCAAATATTAAATATAAAAAACCACATCTAATCAAGAAAACATAGCATATTTTTTTCATTTTAAAGAATCTCCATCATAAAAGTAAAGTAGGACGAGGGTGAGATTTCCATATTATTCATCAAAGAAATCAACCCAAAATTTATATTGACACAATTAAATGAATGCAAAAAGGATGCAAATTAAGGCGAAGGAAAATTCTTTTGTTGAAACTTGCTCCCTTTGTGTCTGTCTGTCTTGAACTCAATCTAAAATAAATTCATAGAGTATCTGCGGTATGAATTTTAATTGGAATATTTTAATTTGAGATTTTTATACCGACCCAAAGAAGCCTGCGAAAAAAAATTGTTTCTGAAATAAGACATGAAATTATTTCTATAATAATATTATGAGTTCTTTCATCTCGAAATTATACGGACGTTTTATTTGATTTATGATTTTTTTTTTAGTAAAATACAATGTAGGTACAATGTTATTGTTCTGAAAATATTTTAACAACGATCACAACCGGTTTCAGAAACTTAGATAAATAATAATAAGGCAGTACCCTAAGTCATCATCATTATAGAATCCACAATTAACTTAGAAAGTAGAGTTGGGCTCAAGATGTCAATTTCTTCTCTTACCATAAAAAATCAACCCTAAGGAAGTTACATTTTGAATCGGATGCTCGGATGTAACAATCACACTGACTCTGCTTACATTAATTAATCAATATTACAATAATATATTGGTTCACATATCTTACAGATGTATTACCACGGTAAAAGTAGATTTTTGTTGCTGTGGTAAAATGGCCTAAACGTGAAATAACAATCAACATACATTAAAATTTGTTTTTAAATCTCTTTAGGATACTAGATAATTATTGAGGTAATAATTTGATGATAGATATACCTATACACGCAATCATCAGTATATCGAATAAGCAATGCACAGTGGATACGTAATTGTTAATTATTTTGCAATGCGAAACTTGCTATTATACCATATATTTTATTGTCTTGCACTGAAAAATAGCATTATTTGAATTATGGCGCTTCGCTAGTTAACATTTCAAAGTATGTAATTGCCATACTTAAATAATTGTATTTTATTGTTAAAATTTGTCATTGCATTACATTACATACCTAAATTGTTAGTATTTTTGAGTTACTTACATTCATAATTTATATCTGATATTATAATATCTAACTATTAAAATACGAGATACACGTCTTTCTCATACAAAATCTCAAGATTATTACAGTGGACACTTTTCTGTCTGATAAAAAGCTGTCAAAATTTAGTTAATTTTTAACTTAATAATTATAATATAATATGTATTTTTACAATAAATTCAATATAATATCTAGTAATATAGCTATATAACTGTTGGTAGAATATGACCAATTGAATGGCATATATCTACTTTACTTATAGTAAAAAAAGCAGATTTGGAAATTGACTTCGGTACGATGTCGGTAGAGTTAATTTTTAATCACTTTCATATTATATTTTACTGTTTACGAAATACTGCAATTTGTGTGAGCTGACTCGGGTAAACCCAGATTTCTATGTGCATGGTGCAATTAAAATTCTAATTTTAATTTTTCATCTTGATGCGCTATATACGCTACCAATGGCAAATACATAACTGACTGTTTATGTAAGTAATTATGACATTGTGTTTGCTTGATGTAGAAGTAGTAAGTATTCTAATGTATACAATTTTAAACACTGATTTTCCAATGCCATGTATGTTTACAATCTTTCAATATACCTACATATTTAGTACATACTATATGTATATACAAAGTAAGTAACTATATTCTATGTAAGTTATTCATTTACGATAGGTGAGTGTGAATAGTTTCCAATTATGCTAAAAGGTGTAACTCGGTCTGCAAAATGATTCAAATGGAAAAGTACTAAACTAAAATTAATTAAAAATAACAAACTATTCAAACGTTTACTTATAGTATTAATAAGTGTCGTTAGGATTAATATCACAATTTATTATACCTACATAGGTACATATCATTCAAATGAAATTATTTTTAATAATGTGTAGTCCTGTCAACAATTAGCAATGAAAATAGTTAACAATTAGAATAGGTATATTAAATACAAACATTTATACTTAAGTTAACTTTACTTAAGATTAATCCAGAGAAAGAAAATGAGTTAAAAATGTAATACAATGGGTAAAATCAGGTAAAAAAATAAAATTTTTAATATGTCAATGTTAACTATAACACTTAAATGAATCTTTTTTAAGTTAATCTGAATATACATATACATCGTATGACATCAATATTACCATGACTCACATAATGTAGCTAACGTTCTATTTATATATTTTTTTATTTACATAAAATTCTCAGAAGTCCTTTAATAGCACATTTTTGGTAGGTACGCATGTTGCTGAAATTCTTCATTCTGTTTTTGCAGCTGTTATTTTCGGGCAGGTAGGTAAAGAAAGCTTTCAATCAAAAGCTTCCCGAAAGCTTCGCCGCGTGCGAATAAATAAATATGTCGTCGACACCTCATTTGCCGCATGCCCCGTTTCACACCTCGCGAACCGCTTACATGTTCAGCCACGTGTCACTGTCAGATCGCAAACTATGTATTATATATCATCACATTCAAAGTAATATATTTTTATGAGTAGACAGCAGTAAAAAATATGAGTGTTTGTATGTAGCTTTAAAAAAAAAATCGATTTATCCATAGATATTGATTTTATTATTTAGTTATTTCTTTGTTGAACAATGAAAAATACGAGATTTAACGAAATATAACTTCGTCATTGACACACTACATTTTTTAGAAAGGCCATATAAACAAAAAATAATTAACCACTTATTTATTTTGTTTGCTTAGTAGTTGCAAATGAAAGACTAAAACCACTCTGTCTAAAATTATTTAAGGAATATTTATATTGAACATGAATAATTTGAATACATCGCATGTATACATCCACTATAAAAACAAAATTTGAAGAAAAATACGACACCCGATAGGATTTGAACCTGTAACCACTAGATTCGCACATATGTGCTTTTACAATTAAGCTATGGGCATCCTACTTAATTACGTCGTGCAATTTGATAAGAATTTCATGTAAAACTAAATCTAAATCTAAATCGTGCAAATCCGTGTAAATCGGATATACACGAGATGTTTTAAAACTATTATGTTAAATATTATACAAAACGATCTTTTTCTAGGAAACTCAAATTTTGTGAATTATTCGTTGAATAAAAGAAATAGTTTATTAAATGTTTATATTATTATGATTTTAATGATTTAGTGCTTGAGAATATTTAACACGATGGCCGAGCTGTTACGCGTCAGTCTTATGATGTCCTGGGTCTCGGGTTCAAATCTCGGATCTGGCAAATTTACATGTTGGTTTTCAATGTGTGTCTGCAGCCAGAGTATGAACCTAGTAAGTTGAGAAACTGTTTAACATCCATTTCTTGTAAAACACAATGATCTCTTTGTATGTGTGTGTGTGTGTCTGTTAGAATATTTTTAATCCATCATAATTATCACGTTCATTCTACTTTCTACATTCACTCTAACTAGATTGAAAAATAACAGATGTGGATACCTAACATTAAAGTTTCCATGGTTACCATTTATTATGTTATAAATGACCAAACACAGGTCCACGTTATTCTACATACCAATAAAATCCTTTCCCAATCTAAATACATTTTATTCTACTTTATGTTTGTTAAAATATGTATAAATATCATATGGAAAAATATTATAATTCAACAGTTAAAGTGTAAATAAGGTGTCTTATAGTATTTTTATTATTTTCTCGTTGCTTTTAAAATATGTACATAGACACAATAATTTCCATATACAATATTATATTATGTTCAAAAGCCTTTTGAAGCTTTGATGTATGTTTTTGTATAAATCACATGCGTTCATTCGTTAGCTTAGAAATATTTAAATAAGTTCATAAATGGATTTATTTATTTCATAAACATTGCCTTTGTGCGTACAATTCAAAAAGTTACACTTAAAATTTTCAATAAATCTGTTTTGGATGAATATATGAATAAATTTAAATCGTCAATAAACACATTAAATAGTTTTGTTGGTTTTATAGTCGAATAGTATAATAATATATCATTATTTATCGTTGGGAGAGGTCAATAAATTCAAATGATTTTAGACTAGTTATTTTGTTAATTTATTTTATAAGGATAAGTAAATATTTAAACAAGAGTTTTAAATTTTATTTAAAATTTTGAGTAGGTAATATATTTTCATGTAGACATTGATTATTTTAATAAAATAAATTTGTATGTGCGGTATAGGTTGTCCCTATTTAATTCACATAATATTAATACAGTTATTAACAAAAAGTACAATTTAGTTGACAGCGTCCATCTAATTTGGTGAAACTGGCTGTGATCAATAAAAATTATATGAGTTAAGAAATATAATAATTATATTCTGCTTGTTATTGTTATATATTACTCCGTACCAGCTATCGATTAATAAACCAATCCATAGAATTTATTATACTTCATAATATTAATACTATCAAATGAAGGTACTTGATGGAATTTGAATTTAAATTCTAATGGATTCAAGCTCTGTATTATTCCATTTAAATGGCACTTAAATGGAATAGTACAGAGCTTGAATCCATTAGAATTTATTATACTTTATATTATATTCAGTTTGTAAACTGTGTAGTTATATTCTTTGGTTCGGTAGAGGATAGGGATTGCAGATGAGTTGATGATGGAGGAGGCGAGATTTTATGTACTGTTTCAAATAACTACAATGGTACAATCGGTGCAATAAAAATAAATATAATGGTAGTTCGGTGCGATGTGTCTTTGAAGGAAACTTGTAATCGAGCGAGTTGTCCAATCGATTTTGACCCCTTATTTATACATATTTACACTAAAAAATAATATTTTAAAAAATATTAATTCACAATGTTATGAAATTGCAGATCCGCTATCTCATAACATTAAGAAATCATATTATATATAGGTACTGATTATACGTGAAAAAATGAATGTTTAAGAGTGTACATAAATGAAACGGCAAATAATTTTCAACTATAGGTGCGACGAAATTTTGGACTCGCTGGCAATCGGAGAGTGAAAGTCGAGCTGTGAACACGTCAATTTGTTTCGTGATGGCGACGGTGGTATTAATTCTTAAATCGTGTAAAAATGACTAAAAAACGTTACCCATTTACTTGAAAAAGAAAACATGTCAATGAATATATTATTATTGTTAATAATAGAACATTATATGGACGCATGTTGATTTTTTATGACAAATTATGTTTTGTTCTGCAGGCGTCGTTTGCACAATCTTCGCGTCGCGTAGTCACGATCGTTTTAGACCGTGCCCCACCTGAAGTATAGCTTTAATAAATAATATTATAATTATTGCAATCCTTGCTTGAATCCATTAGAATTTGAACACATCTTACATTCGCTCTAATAGTAAAAAAGTTGCCTGCGGCGGTATTTCGCTTCGGGGTTACTACAATTTATAAATATACAGCTGTGCGATGCAATTTCTGATTGTTGTGTGTATACTCGACAACAACATAATTCGATGTGTTAAAAAAACGCTAAATAGGTATACACTGAATGCTATTTGATCTCGAACACCATTCGAAAAACGCCACTGTAGAACGACAGACTGCCATTAACGTTAGCGATAGGTAGGGGGCCCGCTTCAAGATGTGGGGGTGATGTATGTATTGACTATACAAATCAAAACGAGGTACCCTGTTTTCATCACATCCTTGTTGGGCCAATTATGGTAACACTCATTCCTTTCCTCCCACCTACCTAGGTGACCAGGATTGAAGTTGCATTAGTTACTTCAAGACAGCGGACGTGCCTCTACCTGTTAAAGCTAAGTCGTTAAGAATAATTTATCCAAACGCATCTGTTCGACCTTCGTTGCGCTAAATCTGATAGGATTTGAGTGAACGTCGCGTCTGTTATCCATCCTGAACTTGCCATCATCCTTTATCCCAAAAATCCATGTGAAACCGTGAGAGTGACATTCTGAACTGTCCGTTTACCAGTGCATTAGATCTGTAGTCCACAAGCATCTTCAACTTACCATCCACTGCAAAAATCGCACTGTTATTTTTTTCTTAATGAATGAATAAAACAATTATTTAATATTGCTTTTCAACAAAGATTGCTTGATTGTATGATATTGTGTCGGTGATGTGCATAGTATTTTTTGTAAAATAACTCAAATTTAAAATATTAAAGTAGATATTTGTTTTATTTTTTTAGATAGCACTCGTAATATTTTTTTAATTCACAACGTAAAATTAACATGTATTCAACAAAATGTTGAATGAAATTCACTCGAAGCAGGCACACTTATAACCTATTTTAATTAATTCTAACTTCATTAGTTAACACATCTTTTGCCAGCGTTCCCAGTTTTTAAAAGTACTTGACATAATTTCCAACGTAGTCGAGTATGGAAAGTATAAAGAGTTTTTTATATTTTATTTTTCAACAGCACGATTTTCTCGCTGCGTTTTTATTGTACTCGGAGATGTCAGGTGGCGTGAAAAACTTTTTTTAATATAAAATTGCCTTTGGGAAGCGCCATTAATGTGAAAGTTACATGTTGTTGGAGTCAGTGTATAATCAAATTAGGTGTAAAATGAATTTAGGAAGTTATAATATTATGTGGACTTATCCTTTAATAACACTATGAATACATATTGTGGAATATAGACTATCTATATTGATTACTTTTTTTGTTTAAATATATTTTTTGCAAGGGATCGAATTACTGTATTAAAAATTACACTCAAAAATAACTTGTATTACCTGCATGTCTCTTTCTGACATTGCATAGCTATTTTTCTACCATATTAAAAATTGTAGTAAAGTAACAAATTAAAGCTAATACAAAACTGCCGAACATTTTAAGTGAAGAGATCTTCACGTTGCAGTATGACGCCGCCAATGACATTATCAATGGACAATGCACTCAGTACAGTAGCTAGCAAGTAAATTCGAGTATAGCGACATTTGCACATGTATAGGTAGACGTTACGCAATTTCCATTATGCGATATCACGCATCGGGAATTTATAGCAATATCACCTTTATTGTAATGGCGGTAGAACAGATTATGCCATCCGACAGACCCGACAAAAAAGTGAGTGTCATTTTTTTCCAGATGCTTCTTCCATATTAATTTCATTGGACGCCGCAAATTTTCTAAATGCAATAAAATTGGCCTTTGTGGTTGAACCGACTTGAGCAGGTCTTCCCTTTCAGTACACATTTTAGGACATTCCCAGAGAATTTGGTTTGCATCCTGTATTTCTCCGCCACATGGCCATGTTGAACGGGTAACAAGATCAAGCTCAAAGAGCCTGCCAGCAAAGTCACCATGCCCAGTCAAGAATTGACTGGCGTAATGTTCTGGGGTCAAAGCGGTTATCTCCATTCGCCATTTTATATTTGAAAAAAAAAACTAAAGTATATGTGTGCCTTTGGTGGAGGCATCCAATTTTTTCTACCAGGTCGTTTACAGTTGCAATTGACGCGATTCTCATTTCGACTTTCTCAATACTTGACGGCAAATGATGAGAATTTTGATTGACGATTGACAATTGACATTGACAATATTATTGATCGTCTCCGGCAAACAAATTTTGAAAACAGCTGATATATTGGATTACTTTCCAGGTTAGGTTAAGTTTGGTTAGGTTTTCATTCTTGAATTCATGAATTTTACCAAATTCTGCTATAAAAATTGAATTAATGTTCATATTGAATCTAATAAAATTGGAGTATAAGTATACAGTCATCTCTTTCCGATAGAAAGCTCAAGGCAAACGACTGTGCTACGGTGAAATGTTTTACGTACAACTGACACTGAAAATATCACTTTTTTATTATAAAAAAGGTGAAATACGCATGAACTGTCTGGTAACATTTCGAGGGGTCGCGTCGACGCGTAAACTTTTTCAATTTTGTGTTTAGTTAAGTTTTTGTCTGTCGCGCTAACAATAATAGCGAAGCGAGTGTTTCTTGTGTCAGGACAACCTTTTTTTCTCTATATGCCACGTTTATCAGACACTTTCTTGCTTAATAAGAGTAATTTGACTTTTTTAGGGGATATTAAGGCATCTGGTAAAGTGTAATAGGTATAATATGGTTTTGTTTTGTTATTATAAAACGGTATGTAGTTTCATATTTTATAAATAAAATTATTCCACTATGTACTCTTGTTTTTATAATTTTGTAATTTCAATAGTTTTAACTATGTTTCTTTGGTACATGTCGGTTATGGAGAAGCCATGCGGGAAGCGCGCTAATTGTCATAGCCAATTTTGGCGAAATTCATGAATTTCAAGAATGAAAATCTAACTTAACCTAACCTAACCTAAACTAACCGAATCTAAAAAATAATCCAGTATATCGACTATTTTCAAAATGTGTTTGCCGCTGGCTTCCCCATAATCGACTTGCACCGGTTATTTATTTACAAAAGTATTATATTATATGGAAATCTATCATGTTTATAATTATATAATTAACATGTAAATAAATCAAAAATAGTACTTTTTATCACGTGAAATTCAAAATTACTTTTATGAAGTATTGTGTATATATATATAGCATTGGTAAGATACATAATCATACATAATTATTCTAAAATACCTCAGAGAAATATTATATAATCACTAGAAAAAAAAATACGACGCACAGCGGGATTTGAATTCGCACCCCTAGGATTAGCGCACATGTGCCTTACTATCTAATTGCGACGAGATTAAGGTGAAATCTTTACTTATCAAAACACCTAGCGGAAAATACCAAATTTACAAATTGACACATTTTTTTGATATTTTACAATTAACTGTATTAATTAATAAATATGTATCTGAAATGTTAAAAAGAAAAATATTTTTTAATGTCAAAAATAAATAAATTACTTATTAAAAAAATAGTATAAAATTTGAATTTGTCAAAGGATTTGTCAAATTTGCCCATCTTATTATTACATATATGTTATGGTCATATTTATTATTAAAATTTAGTTTATTAAGTTTTTTCTGTTTTAACGTAGAGATTTTTGACTAATTCATATTTTTAATATTTTTTATAATATTATTATTTATTTAAAAAACATCGATTTTGAAATCCTTTTTATTTATATGAAATCTTATTTAGGTCGATATGGATATGGTCCCGATACTGAAGCTCAATTTGATATAAATAAAAAGGAATTTATGTTATATACAGAGCATAACGTCGTGGTAAATGCAATAGGTCGTATGTCAAAGATACCAAACTTTTCAGGAGAGACAAAAAACTATCCCATCTTAACCCCAATGCACCGATTTTTTTCACAAATTTATTTACTTGGTAGAATTTGTTCCCTGTTAAGACTGTTATCATTATTTTGATGTAAGATGAATAATAAGAAAGTTAGGTTGACATACAACTATTTGATCGTCAATGTTGGCCACTTTTGTTGACATAAGTCCAATTTTTATGCAAACATACCTTAATTGAAAACACTGAAATTAGGTATTTATAATGAAACAAAATATAATATTATATTAATATAGACATATTATTATACACTTGTACATAAACGTTTAAAAAGTAAGCTTAAACTAATGAAAAAGTTTTTTTTTTATTATAAATCTCTGTTTAATTAGGCACTTGTATAAAAACGATTTCAATGTTTAAAAGAAAAGATTAAACGTTAATATTCAAAATAACACACAATAATTTTTAAAAAGATTTATTTAAAAATAGCATAGTTTAATTATGTATTTGCATAAAACAGAGCAGGTAAATACCTACTTAAAAGAAAAAAGAACAGTTTTAAAAGAATACTTTTTTTTAGAAAAGTAATTTTTTTATTTAAACAGTAGGTAGTATTATTTTGTTTTCTTCCAAAAATTTGTGAATAGCAAGCTGCGTTGTTCATCACTGATTGTATCGCACTTAAAGGCTATTTTTGGCCCACCCTTTTGAGCATGTCACTATGCCCACCACAACGTGGACCTATGGTCATAGAATCTTTTTTAGACGTCTGTCTATACTTGCCGCCCTTGCCGGACTCTTCATGCTTCTCAAAACCCGCATAAGACTTGCCTAGCAATCGCAGTTGAGCTGATTGAGTTGAGTTGAGCAGTTGAGATGTATCTATAGTCTAAGCAGTTGAGAGTTTTTTTTGCCTCTTCCACTCTTTACAATTATTGCTTTGCCCTTTTCGTTTTCTTTGATTGACTTGCTCAGTAGGTTCGTCACCATGGGTGTCAGACTGCATAGCAAACTCCTCTAAGTCTTCTGATGAGCTTGATTGATTTGATTCAGGTTGATACAGAGCTTCAGAGTCACTACTGATATCAGATAGTAAATGTTCCACTTAGATGTTCAGTCATCGTCATATCACAATCTATATTTTATTTCAGGGCTGATTGTGTTGATACAATGTTCTCTGCTATCATTATGTCCGAAGGTTGCCTCAGCAATGATTCTGCTTGTTCTAAAATTGGAGTTTTGATAGTCAAAGTATTATTAACC
This sequence comes from Rhyacophila brunnea, assembly GCF_057557595.1. NCBI lineage: Eukaryota > Metazoa > Arthropoda > Insecta > Trichoptera > Rhyacophilidae > Rhyacophila > Rhyacophila brunnea. Next base: position 35,246,364 of record NW_028232837.1, on the reverse strand, counting down.
TCAGCTAAATCGAGTTCTATTTCTGAACTGAAGTAATGTTGCTGACTGCTAAAGATACCAAGTACCGCCCACAACTTCCATTAATCATTTTAATAGCTTTTTACTAAATAATTTTTAACTAAATAAACAGTGTCTTATTAAAACTGTCAATCGTGATTGGTGAACAAATAATTACTTTGGCAATAAATAAATGAGACAAAAAGTCATCATCATCATCAGGGGCACGACAACCCGGTGTGGGTCTTGGCCTCCTCCAACAGCTCCCTCCACCTGTCCCTATCCAGTGTGGCCGCTTTCCAATTTGGTACCCTTAGAACACGGCAGTCATTGGCAGCTCCATCCAACCAGCGAATCTTTGGCCTGCCTCTTCTTCTACGCCCGATTGGATTGCCGGACATCATACGTACGTACATTCATACGGTGCACATGACCTAGCCATCGCAGTCCCCCAATCTTAATTGATTGAACTGCGCTGCAATCTTCGTATAGCCCGTAGAGCTCAGCAATATATCTTCTTCTCCAATTGGTGCCGTCCCTGATCGGTCCATATATACGGCGGAGAATTTTTCTTTAGTTTGAGACAAAAAGTAATGTTAGATTATTTGTAGAAAGAATCTTGAAAATTTTACTAAATCGGACAACAATAATGTAATTATAAAGTAGATTTTAAAAAACAGTGATTGGTAAATTACTTACATCGTATTATTTGACGAATTCTTTAGTATAAAGTCAAGAACAAGGAATAAAAACAAACAAAAACATTATTATCATTATGATGAGCTCTGACATACGACTGTTTGGCGTGACCAATATCAATGACGTGTCGGTTCGTCTTTTTGCAAGTGTTGGGATAGTCGACTTCTTATTGGTCTAACGACATAAGACCTATTGGAGATGGTGTAGATGACTGGGCTGGTCACTATGGTGCAATAAAACAAAATTGAAATTTTTTTGACATACGACCTATTGCATTTACCACGACGATAAGCGATAATCTTACACTGCTAGCATTTTTGTGTTTAAATTAAAAAAAAAAAAAAAAAAAAAACTATGACAATGTGCATAATATTATGTGCAGTAAGTATATAAAAATGTGAAATTCAACATTATTAAAGGTTGACAAACGACAGCTGGTATTTTATATACGGACTACACATTGCATTATTACATAATACAATATTTTGCACGAAGAAAATGATGCGACATATTTGTACGATCACTTTCCGAGCCATGTAAACTTTTTTCATTTCGTTTGGATTTTTTGTGCCGCCCTTGTTTTTTTCTACGAGATCACACAATATTTTCTACAACACAAAATATTTGTGTTGGTTTATTTTTTTTATTTATGTCATTGATAATCAATATTTTTTAAGTTTAAGATTACCTATATAAATATAATTGACCGTTTAGGTACATAATATACAATGAAACATAAAAAATAATGTTCCATGTCTTTAAAAGTGTTACTTTTCAAAGTTGTCTGAATTAGATATCCATCCAGCATGACTTAGCATTAAAACAGTCATTACTTCTTAACTATAATTTTTATCACATCACATTATTGTTTCAAATCACAAAACAACACTTGCAAGTCAATTAAATTTCAAAAGAGAGCTGGTTTAGCAAAAGTGATATTAATATTTTTCAATTCACAAAACAAAAACACACATCTGACCAAGCAACTACAAATCAAACATGAATGTTCATTGTCATTTCAAAATAGTAACACGATGGAGTTTTTTAGTTGATACATAATATGCTGTACAATCAGACACTCAGAGACTTTCTTACGAGCATTTCAAATTTGTTACGTCACTCATCGTCATTCCACAGTAAAATAGAATCTGCTTGTGTTACCACGACTATCATATTATTTCTTTTATTGATTATAATTTGATTCACAGTCTCGTAATTTATTGTGAATTTCATTTTTTGTAATAGGTACTATTCATGTTTATGGGGGAATAAACTGGGCATTTTTCTCAATCACACGCATCCTATCAGAGTCTTGTCATTTCAACCTCACCTACCTTTGTTCTTATCCTCATCCCCATATAGTTTTTCGGACTTTTTGGACTGTCACCGGATACTTTTACTATTCCTTTTTTCTTCTTTATTTTTGGTATTGAAAAGCATGAAGATTCGATAAAAGAAATAGAAGAATGAACACAAGGTGAATGCGAATATAAAATACTACCCTTAATTGCATTTGTTATCCTAAATTTTAAAGATTGTTTTAAGTACCTCGTTTACCTCCAGTTTATTTTAAAAGAGCTTTGATACCAAACATTTACATAGAAAACTGTAATAATTTTCTCTTAAAATAATATTACACATTTTTAAATTTATACTTCTTTTGGCGCATTTGGGAAATCAGATCAGAGTGTATTTTTGGCGTGTGACATATAACACATAATTTATTTTTCACACGAAAAAAAACGTACACGAATGGATTCGAACCACCGATTGTTCGATTATCAGCCGAACGCACTACCTTTACGCCACATTATGATACTGAAATCGTGATGATTATAAAGTATAATATTATAGTTTAGAATTGTTCTATTGCCTAGGCAGCGAATTTATCATTGTCGGCCATTTGCAATTCCTTACGTAAACAAACTATTAAACGTCAGAGTAACAGTTGGTACTTTAAACATAAAAACAACGAGAAACCATTATATAATTTAGTGATATAAGTTAAAGCGTATATAAATAAATCAACGGCGTTCCAATAAGAAGCGGTCCTTTTTCTTGGGTGTGTAATTTAACAAGATAATTATTAAGAGCTAATCAAAGAATCTAGTAAGTTTTGTTTTTGTTTTGTTACGCCAAAGAAGTATATCTTCTAACGCGCGTACATAAGTAGCTTTCACGTTATTTAATACTTTTTATCTTGTAAAAGCCGTTTATACATTTTATTATATTCAATAAGTTATTTTAAAGCAATTCCAACCGAAGTAAAAATCTATCAAATTTTAATAGTTTGTTATATGTGCACAAAGTAAGGATACAACATTTTTTCTTCTATTTTAGTGAAATAAGATCATGAAATGGTCACTGGTCTACAGCTAGTGTATTGAAGCACTAAGAATAAAAATGACCCGTCTTTGAAATCTGAGTTCCAATCACGTTAGATGAGTTTGTAAATTGATTCTTTTGCAACCCTCCACTGGTCGCTTCCGCTGCCTAATGGGGTTTGACCCAATCAGTATTTATCATGGGGATACTGGCTCTAGCATCAATTCTCTCCACAAATAAACAAATTGACAAAAGAAATAAAAATCTTTGAAATTAATAAGTACCTACCTACTTATTTATTTTATTAAAAATATCCTCAGTATTTTTAAAATTGTCAGATTCAATCTTATTCAAACTTTATGTGACATTAAAAAAGAGTTTTTTTTTTCAAGTAAAAAAATATCCAATAAGAATAAATTGAAAAAAACTTTCATTACTTGCTTATATCGTCCACATATTTATTACTGGAATAAATAGTTAAATAACAATTATGTACTACGTTATATTATACTGTTTATTTAGTTAGCACAAAATAGTATTAAAGACCATAGTGTGAAACTTCACACGATAGCAAAATGAAATTTAATTAGGTATTAGGTGCATTTAATAATATGTTCAGAAAAAATTTCTTCGTCATCTCTATTTTAAAGTTTATAATTATTTTCCTTTTGACACCTTCTCAAACGAGTATTTTCCGACTAACTTTCTTCAAGGCATGCTCGCCTTTCATTCTCTTGAAGCTCGTAGGTCACTTCTGCTCTTAAAGCATTTTTCCCTGCTCTCACGTGGTATCATTTTCAATCCCGATATTCTAGAAAATTTAAATTTTTACACACCCGTCAATTACATGCGTGGTCGCAGCCATGACCTATTTTGGGTGAAAGCTGTTTCCTCATGTCAGGCTCACCAGGCACCAATAGCGAGGGCTGTGCGGTTGGTCAATGCACTCCCTAGAGATGTAGATATTTTTGGCGATCCATTATATATTCTGTTTTTTAAATTCTATTTTATTGTTTAATTTGTATTTTTTGAATCATTGTTGTTTTCTTAAATTTTATTTCTTTTGTATAAAACTATTTTTGCTTTCTTTTTTTCCTCCACTTTGTTTTTTCTGATTTTCCTAACTGATTACTTGTAATTTTTATTCTAAATGTCATGTTGTGAACGTCCTGAATTAATAATTTGTTATGTACTCAACGTGTCTTTTTCAAATAAATAAATAAATTAATTAAATTTGTTAAATACAACTACGCCACCAATGGTGGGCGAAAAAAGACACAATGTAAGCTCTATTTTTGCCATTATTTTATTATTAGCTACATTATTTAGTTGTAAGTTTAGGAGTAAGTTGTCTTATCGTCATTCTGAAGATAGTTACATATTTTAAAACAGTTGCCAACATAAAGAACTAAACTATTATAAAATTGACAAAATAAAACTTGGTTTTCAAACCATTAAGTACACTAACTATTTTTTTTATTCAACGAAGAATTCACAAGATTTAAGAATGTATCATTTTAATTATTTAACATACATAATAGTGGTCCATGTGCGTGGGCGCGATACCCGAGAGATGCAGGTTACTTATATAGATAGGTCTAACTTTTTTCACATATATCACAGAAAAGACTTTTTTATATGCATCGGAGTCAAAGCACATACATAATTGAAAATGAGACCTGCCTGCAAAATAGAAGTAGGTATACTTTTCGTATCATATATTTCTTCTTTGAAATGTAAAAGTAATAAGCGACGTTGAAAATGAACTCTCGGGTGAAAGCGATTATTGAAAAGAAGATGAAAGGTGAACACTATACCTAATACGATTTTGTTGAAGAAGAATGTATTATTTAGGAAATTATTTTACCAAGGCGTGTGACATACTGTAACGTTCTTACATTTTTTTCAAAATAACGCCTGTAAAGTAGCGAGACTCGTATTTTAAAGAAACCATTTTTAAATACTTATTATAAAATAACAGTTTCTTCTAACAAAGATAATTTTATTGTTTTTCAACAGATGCCAAACGTAGAAACTATGATTTACGTTTTCTCCATCTTCTGGATATGAAAAAATAAATTTTGCTTTCGAGCTGAATGGTGTATTCATAAAACTACTGACTCAAGTACTTCGTGTATAAACAAAATAATTAAATATAAGATATACACCCACGGTCGCGCGGCTTAAGCATTGGACTATCACGCCGTGGATCTCAGGTTCGAATCCTGGGTCTGGTAAGTATACATATTATTTTTCAATTTATATGTGAGTCAGGGTATGGACCTTATACGTTGAGCAAGTGGCTGACATCCATTTCTCGTGAAAAAACAAAATCTGTTAATACAAACCTCTACCCTGTGGAGGCCCATATTATTATGATCCTATTAGTATCGGAAATGGTAAAAAAAAAACAAATACAAGGATATTTCTGAAATGGTTAAAAATTATATTACATTGACTTAAATATTGTATACTTACACAGAACAGATAATAAATAGAATACCGATAAGCTATATTCAATACGCCGCATGGTGAAGCAGGCTTTTGAATGTGTGAGTGTCCTACGAAAATGAAGCACGCATTATGCACGTGCAATAATGTGTGTAATATACCAACATTAAATGACCGTAAATGCATAAACCGAAATCAGTTTTCAGTATTCGACGTAAAACGTATTCTTGACTCGAGTGTAAGTTTAACACGGATTCTTCCTTACTCGAGTCGGTTACCTGCTATCGCCTTACCCGTTGTGTATTTCAGTTCCCTGATTGTATATTATATACAGTCGTGGTTTAAAAAACTAAATAAATGTATATTATAAAAGATTATTATTTATCACATTCGAAAATTTTCAAGAAATTACACATTAAAAGATAATTTTTATTTAAAACATAATAATATAGTTCGGCATGTCACAATAGTATATAATAAAAACACTACATTATAGGATGTATAAAGGAATGCATTGCATTTTATTTTAAACTCTGGTGTTCTTGAGTCCCAAGTATGAGAAGTATTATATTTTATAAAGGTAGTTTATGTCTTGCTTATTTTAAATACATAACTTAAAAATGCTTCATAAATATTATTTACAGGAAAAGGATAATAAGCATTACATAAAATTGAACGTTGAATTGATTTAGGTTTTGTACTATTCCATCGTATAGTCGTTTTTTGCGACCCGGGTTTCGCTTTTCGACATCTTCTGGCACTATGTGCACTCACCAAAAGGTAAATACACACTGACACTGATACTAACTTGATGAGACTCACTATGAGCGTAATATACGTGTGGTTAAAACAATCTTATTTTTGTGGAATGACATGAATTACCACCTATTAAAAGTGAACGCTATTTTACAAGCTTAAAATCCATTTTATAAAAACGATGTACCTATTTAAAATAATTATTACATTAATAATTTTACTTTATTACCTCGTTTTTATTAGCTCGTATTCTTGTTTGTCCGGTACAGATTTTTTCCTGTTTGTCCAAGATTTGTATTGGACGGTTGAAGATTTTTAACTAACTTCCCGACTAGCTAGACATTTGAAACTTTTAGAATAAATCAGAACACGACGACAATGGATTCTTTAAATACTTTTAGCCATTTTTAAGCAGAATTGAATTCATTTTTAGCTAATTCTGTTTTGTATGGAAAGTTATTATTGTCGGTTGCTAAGGGGGTCCTAGCAACTAAATTATTAATATATACGTGCGTTACTATGGAAATCAATATGAAATGTCAAAATGACAATTCAATATTCTATAATATTTATTCAGTATTTATATCAAATACAATAAAAAGTTTTTATTAATACATAGAATTGTCAAGTTGATATGATTCAACAGAAAATTTAAAATCGTGGTATATAAAAAGTTCTTTTTATCTTGTAATTATTTTATTATTATTATGTGTATTTTCAGATAATAATTATTATACAATTATAATATGAATATAATATTATGACGTGTGTATATTTAAAAAAAAATATTATAATCTGTAGTTGGTCTTGGCACTTTTGCACACCTTGTTCTAACCTCGTTGGTTTTTGCGTTCACTTTAGTACTTTGTTGTTGTATGGAATGAATTTATTTTTCAAAGGGAGGAAAAGCATTTTACATTTTTAAATATATCCTCGCGGTAGCGTGTTTATTAAGAGACGCCATGATGAATATTTTTTTTCGCTTTCAAAAAAATATTAAATGGTCATAATATTTTCTCGAAAAACGGTCTTATTTTTCGTTAGCCCAATATGTACAAAAAAGTTTATTTATTTTTTTGGAAAATATTTGTTTTTTAATAGACTCCTGGGTATTGTGTGCAATAAAAAACATGACATAATATATGGATTTTATTTTTTACAGAAAATGTTTATAAAATACATTTATTTTCGTCGTTATTTTATAAACTGTTTTTTTGATATTATGATAAAATATTTCGTATTAATGTCGCACGTGAAAACTGTCGAATACTTTTTATTATTCATTTAAGGACCATTGTTTTCGCGGTATTTTACAACGTTTTTCTGAGCTCGTATTCTTATTTTTCCGGTGGTTCTTTGTCCGGTAAAAAACTTGCAATCGATTTTAACTAACTTCCCGACTAGCTAGACATTCAAAACCTTTTAGAATATATTATCAGAACACGATGCCAATGCATTTTTTAATACTTTTGGCCATCTTTAAGTAGAATTGAATTCATTTTCAGTTAATTCTGTTTTGTATGAAAAGTTATTTTGACACCATTATTGGTTGCTAAGCGGATTGTCCTAGCACCTAAATTATTAATATATACGTGCGTTACTATGAAAATCAAAATGAAATGTCAATATGACATTTCAGTATTCTATGATCGTTTAAGATGGTCAAGTCAAGTTTATATGATTCAACAGAAAATTTAAAAACGTTGTATATAAAAAGTCCTTTTTATCTTGTAATTATTTATAGTTAGTTTTTTGGCGTATTAAAATTCCACTTTAAATCCACCAAACTCATGTGTAAAAAAATATACTTATTTTATATCCTCCGTAAAATTAGTGAGATTTTTTAAAATATTAAAGTTAATTTAATACATATATATTTTTAGGGCAACATGCATATTTATCTGTTTCCACCTGACTCATTCTACTACTTTCAATTTAAGCTATACCATACCACTTATTGCTGCCGAACTTAATCATTTATCACTATATCACTTGGATTAAACTCTATGATTTTATCCATCTCGTGATTATTTATTGTTATTAATAAAAAAAATAACATACTTATTATGCAGATGCGTAGTGTAGTTTGTTAATACAATTTTATTATTAATGTATAAAAAGATGGTGTCACTGTTGTGATAACCCCATGTTTACTTCCACGCGATTCTCCCTCCATAAGGCGAAACATTTCCTACTAGATATGTAAGTACCTGTCTAAAATACATAATTGTGAGTGCATTGCTTATTTGGCTGTACATGCTGAGACGCATTGGGGCTAAGATACACAGTGCTGAAGTATCTGCGTCAACGAGGCAACTTACAGCGCCATATGTCTTTAATTTACTGCTGCTTGCTGCGCCATCTGTTGTAGCCCTTAGATGTTCGATCTCTTATTGGTCGTTCCCTCATGGACGAGGGTTGCGACAATCTTGAAATTTCATCAAAGACTTTCCAGCCTTCTGCCATGCGTCTCTCAGAGTAGATTAAATAAATGCCACTTCTGCCATGCTCCTTCACCTGGTTGCTCCAGTATACCAATGCTCTTCCTCTGTTTCCACTTCCCTGGAGGCAACCCAACACCAGTAGTTTGTCCAGGTTATCCGGTCCACGCCAAACAATATGTCCAAAAACCTTAGTCCATGGCAACGTCTTTTACATGTCTATCGAATTAACATGTGCTGTGAGTGTGAACATTGTTATCGTCCATGTTATTTCATTGTGGCTAAACTGTATTTTTAAATGTATTACTTTGTCCATACATAAACAATATACCAACTGTATATATATTATATAAATTGTAAACATGTAGTGTTTTAAAGTACTTTATATATTTTAAGGAATGTAGCTAATAGGTAGCAGTTAGTTTTTCATGTTGATACAAATTTTATTTAAAACATTAATTACCACCTGACATCTCTCGACATTATTGGTTGTAACTCAGTTATCCCACATTAATTATTTTAGTTATACCACATTTAGACTTTACTATTGCCTTATCTTTCCGTCAATCTGTATCAAATAAATTGATATGTCGAACTTTCTCTATAGGTACTCGAAATGATTGTACCTACTACGTAACGCCGTAAGAATTTGTCAAACTATTAAGAGAGTATCCTAATATTTGTTTTATTTCACGACCCGATTAAAATAAATGATTCCTTTATTTTCGTGTAGGTTTATTTTTTAAATTTTGAATTTGCGTTGACGAGTATCTTTTCTTTCATTATTTCTGAGTTCCCTGATCATACCCTACCTCGCCGTCTTATATACCTTTATTTATTTATTTATTTATTTATTTATGTAATATTAATTATTATTTACCAAGGTGTCAAATTGTCATGGCAGGGATTTTAAAATGTGCCATAGCTCGGTTCAAGTTCGTCTTCAAGGTGGTCAAAGAAGTGTATCAACACCAATTCTTCATGTATGAACCATTGTCCGTATTCGAAAGGTATAATAAAATTCTGAATCATACATTTATATAAATCGCTGTTTAACACAAATACACACAAGTTCGCGGACATCGCTATAGTTGAATTCACAACACGAACTGCCTTGACGAGATACCACTCTCAGTCCTATGTCCAATGTATGTAAGATCGTTTGAATAAATTTCAACTGATACCTATATTATTTTGTTTCTCAATAACACTAAAATTTTATTATTTTTATTTGTAAGTTTTATTCAATTTATGAGCAGTACAATATTGATAGTTTGAGATAATATGTACATATACATTTTTTTTCAGCGTGGCGACTTCTATCGTTTCTTTATCAATTGGGTTATTTTTTAATATATTTTTGTGCTATTCCCCAACGTGCACCTTTTCCAATCATATAGTATTAAAATTTGTGTTATATTATAGGTCAATATTTCACATGCATAGTCGAGCTCGGGCAGCACACATTGGTTAAACACATTACGCTTTACGCTCAAAGAAAAATAGCTGTATAAATGCAGTAATATCCAAGTGACAATAACATACCACAGATTCACCCTAAAACCTGATATATCGACGAATTCATCCGCTGGATCAATGCTGCAATTTACTTGTCAAACAACTAAATAAGTAGTCTTTACACAATTGAGTAACATTGAGTCATAACCCACGTTCTCTGAGATTAGAGAAAAATACGAAAAATCACTACAGTATTATCAACCCCTTATGAATAATATTAATAAGTGGCCTTGTCGTTTTGTATTAAGTTTTAAATATCTATATATATTATAAAATAAATCTTATAATATTATAAATATTATAAAAAATTTCCTTTTAATACATGTCTCCAACTGACATAATTACGAAGTTTTTTAATTCAAAATCATGCCATTTCCAATATTGAGTTTTTACGACAGATCAAGATAAAGCTTGCATATTTGTGACTATATTTTAATTTGGTATTCTTTTATTAGACTTATTTGTTACAATGTATTGTTATTGTATGTCCAGAAACAGATATTTTAATAATGAAAATGTTACTATTGTTATTTTTTTAAGTAAGATAAATTTATATCGATCAATAAAGCAACCTATTCTGTCTCCTTTCTGAGATATGAAGTCCGCTACGATAGTAAGATAAATGTGGATTCCTGATATGTTGGAAATTTTAATGACCTTTGACGCTCAACTGTTTTTCTTTATACCTACATATATTGATGCACGTAGAAAATTCTAAATGTGAGATGTATAACTAAAGTCGACTAAATTATCGTTTCGTAATAATATTATAGTGATTTTTATTATTTTAAATATAACAGTGTCCATAATAATTATCCGGGCACAGCTCAACGTGGCAAATGATTATTTCTCTTCCAATCCCCGTCAAAAATATAATATGAAGACATTTTCATAGTCAAAAATCTGATATTTCACATAGGAACGAAAACAATATTTGTTTTACATTTTGTAATATACTCGTAGTATAAAGTTGTTATGATTTGTTTTATCAAACTTATAAATTTGAATCTATAATATTTATGAATACTTTGTTTAAAGTATAAAATACGATAATAGTTAAAATGCCTTATAAATTCTTATCGTAGTCCTTGTTAAGACGTTTAAGATTTATTAATCGTATCGCAGGCTTTTCAATAAGATTAACTATTTCGCTTAAATTCTTTCGCTTAAATTTTGTATTAGCAAAGAAATACTAATCAACCGTTACAAAGAAAATTCGAAATGATTTCACAAACTATGAGAACAATTCAATTACTTTGTATCGAATTAATTAACGCAGGTACTTTTGGAAGCAACGTTTCATCAATTGAGTTATTGTACTCTTTTCAGTCATAAAAGCTCTCCCGTAGCTTTCGAGAAGCTTTTTCAAGCTTTGACACTTAGGAATAATCAAATTATACAATTTTACACAAAAGGACGCCTAATGACGCGCCTTAAGTGCGCGCTTATTATGTACACGCCGATTTCCATTAGCAATTTACTTATCAAATAAGACTTGAGTTATACTTATTTGTAAAACGATTGTATACTTTGCAGTCTTGCTTTCGCTTTTATCATCATAAAAAGGGCTGGTGATATTTTATTTCCTTTGACGAAATATCCAATACATTTCCTATTAATAGGCATACAATTTCTTTTTATTGAAAAAAAAAATGTTTTGGAAATTGTTGATTTTGTCTATTGAACAATTTTCCTTCAGTGATCATAACTAAGTAAGTATCAACATTTACATAAAAAAATCATATCAACATTATAATAGTAAATCAAATTATATTATTTGTTCTTATGTTTTGAGTTTAAAAAAAGAGAGTAGGTAGGTACCATACCTAATATTTGCTCCTAGGTGGAGTATATCATAAAGCTCCATTGATTGGAGGTTATTTGTAGACTATAATTACGTATTACCTATTTATTTATTCATGCATAAGAATAGTATCAATAATGGTTATCAATCACTGTATATTCACTATACTCATTTCTATTCAATATATTGTGTAGGATTAAATCTTCTTCTCTGTTTGAACCATATGACTATGGATCTGTTGCAGATGATTTTAATGAATGAAAATAAGAATTGAAAAAAACTTTTATAACATTAACAAGATTTTTGAATGTAACATTTTTTATTGGACATACATAATTTTAAAACATCTCAGAAATATATCTATTAGAAAAAATATGAATTAATAGAAGAAAAAAATTGTGAAGTGCTTTTCTAACGTAAAACAAGATGCATGTAGCTCAATAAATAATTGGTGAAGCATATTGGCGGGAATCCAATAGAAGCAGATTCGAGTCTTGTCAGGCGTTGTATTTTTCTGTGGTGTTTTCAAAATATATAAGCATCTTAATATATTAAAATTAAAAGCGACTAAATACCTAAAGTTTGCGTCAATATATTAAAGAAATTAAAGGAGTCATATATTTTGTGAATATTTACTTCAAAACAAGTACATAATATTTATAAAAAAAAATACCATTTTATTCTCAATGTTGGGCATTAATATTTTACTCTAATATTTTTATGATTATAATCATCACAATATTATACTTTTCATTTACTGTGTTCTTCAATAAACACATTTTTTATTAGGTAGGTACCTACTTTATTGCCTTGAACAAAATAACAAGGAAATACATTTTAATATGGTTTATGTACACTAATAATTGTAGGTACAAAAAACTAATGCTATGTTATTTTTAAATGTTTATAATTCAAATCGTTTTATATAAAACACAATATTATTTAATATTAAGTAAAACCTAGTATTTAAAATAGAAAATGGCTTTGCATATAAATTTTATAGATACTGTGGTTTTCTTACCAATATTTTCAGTCGTCATTTGTCCTTAGATTTATTTATTTAATGCTGGATCGTTATTCGATATAGAATCGTGAATCGATAGAGAAATTATAAATAATCATTATTTTTATTCATAAACTCCAATACTAACTAAAATTACTAGTAGACAATTGCTATGTGTATACATCTTAACAATTAAATTCGTAGTTTGTGTGTTAATATCTAAATTAAGAACTGCTGCAGGCATCGAAATGCTTACTGCTTTTATCTTGAGTTATCCTTAAAGGAACCGCAGCCTGCTTTTTACGTCGCAAAGCTCTGAGGTGAAAAAGCTCCCAACCCTCTCGACTAGCTGTGCGGAAGAGAGTTATTTCGAAAGCTCTCTTGAGCGACTCCAAGCGCAAAAGCCTCAGAGGGTCCCTAAAAGCTGAGGGCGTCAGAGTCCTCAGTTGAAAGCTCTGTGTACGATTGAGGCCTCTTCAATAGGGACGCATATTTGAATGTGACAAGAGGCATTTGTAGGACTTACTAATGAAACGGTTCAACCTTACTTATAAATGCTGTAATCCATTGCTCGTGATATAATCTGGTAAATAATTAATACATCCCACAACTTTGGAATTGGATATAAATGTCAAAACTTTATATAATATTCAGATACCATGCAATGATGAAAGTAAGTTTCTCAGGTATATTTATGATGTACTTACTATTGTTTTAAATCGTTATTTAGTTCATACACATTTTTACTATTTTTGAATATTCATAATATTATTATGAAGTTATTTTCATTAATTTTAATTTACGTTAACTTCATCTGATGAAAAAATAAAATACATTGGTAAAATCGAATGATCAGTAAGAGACAAAGGATTTTTAATAAATGTAGTAAGTTTTATTATAATAATACTACAATTAGTCAGGTAATAAAAACACTACATCATAAATAACACACAAAAATACGTCATCTTAACACTACAATAATAGTCTAATGACAGTAGTGTAGTAGTTACTAGTAGTGAAACAATCATAGAAACATTCAGGTGTTAAGAAAATAATAACCATGTTTTGTGACCTTACTGAAAATTGAACTCAAAGCTCATACTCGTCTGTCCATAAAATATCTATAATTATGACATATATAATATATTTTGTAGATAGAATAATATTTTTATATATTCTGGCTTGGTTGAAGCAGGGCTTAATGAATTTAATAAAACTGACCAACATAGTGTGTAATGTGTATTTTTAATTCAACGAAAACAAATAAGTATGCATGAACGCCCAAAGCATACCAAAACTATTATGGTTTGGTTTAGGCAAGGTTTAATTGATTCTTTTTAAATTAACCAACTTCATCTGTAAATAATTGTAGTCTTAGTTCAATAAAAACAAATACGTATGACTGACAAAGTTTATTGTGCACTTTTTATGTCAACATATTATGTTAACAGCCTACCTCCACCGTTCGCCACTGATATGGATAGTCTTTAGTTCCGTTTTAGCAATATTTTGAATTTAATAATTTGGTAGGCGTTATAAAATAATAATCTTTTCGGGACGCATGACCGTTATGTTCGATGGTCAGTTGTGAATAATTAAGGTCTTGCACTATTTTTTTAATATAAAATACTCGAACAAAGTTCTCTTGGCGAAACAACTTCACGAGAGCATACAGAAATAGAAGCTGTTTTCTCACCCTCTGTTCCGTATCAGCTGAAATTTATCAACCATACTTAGTGCAGGCAAGTATGGGTGAAATTATCGCGATAGAACAAACACCGATACCAGAACGATTTATTAGCGGTATACAATAAATAGTGTTCCACTTATTTTAAACTATTCGATTTTTCATAATATAAATACGTTTTGTTTTTATATTTTATATTCTTATAATTAATAAAACTATTATTGTATCCTGTTTTCCATTTAAAAAAAGCATATAATTATTGTGGTCATATGAATATTTTAAGACCTAAATTTACCATACAATTTAATTATCATAAATAATATGAACACACTATTTATATTTTAGAATATAATTCCTTGCTATAAAGTTATTAGTGTTTACTGCATACACTAAGTTAATCAGGGCTTCGAACCGGAACTGAACATAAAACCGGAAAACGTTTGATAAGCATTTCGTGTAGAAAATACTAAAAATAACGTAAGGTTTCCCGTTGCGTAATTGGTTAGAGCAGGTTGGTGCGATACCAGTGGTACGGATTTAAATCACGTCTGGCGTCGTATTTTTATTTGAATGTGATTTTTTCTAGTATGTATTTATATCTGATGTGTTTTCAAGTTATGTATGTTCATTATATAGAATAGTACATTCTCGAATCTTGTGAATTATACGTTGATTAAAAGAAATTGTTTAAAAAATATATTAAAATATGTTCTGGAAATGATATCGAGTGTTTTAATTTATAAATATATACAAGTTAGTACTTACATATTTTACCTCCCTCTATTGCATAATTTCCATCTCTTAGACCAAAACTCATTGTTTTTTTGTAATATTACCAACCAAGAATTTTCTTTACAATAAGTAGTCTTCGTTGTCGTGAAAAAAATATTACTTATGAATATGTGTTTATATGACAAGTTACAATGGATGTGTTTGAATGAAATATACACGTTTTTTCCTTGTCTCAAAGTGCGAAAATATATGCTCCCTTAAGGTATAAATATAATATGAAAACATATCGCATATTCCGACGTATCTGTCACCTATTTATTTTATCTCTTACTACAGCACAAAAGAGTAAGGGGGACCATATTCCTCCACCATAGATTGATTTATGGAGCTAATATTTCCAACTCAGTTACGGAGCATATTCTTGCGTAAAAAAAGACGTAACTCAAGAACGGAGGCAGTTTCAAAAGGCTTTGAACATTTCAATATATTTCAGCTAGAGATATTATTTAGCGTAACTCAGGATATTATCAGATAATCCTGTATTTTTCTTCTGCCTACGTCTTATTTAGATTAGAGAGTTTTCAAGACTTCCCTACAAAATTTAAATAAAGAATAATATTGCAAACATACGAACTTTTTGAGTATCTAATCAGGTTATGAGTTTGGAAAGTTACCACGTTTAAGCTAATAACGGTTATAAAACAATTTGAGCTTTGCAGACGAAGAATTCAAATTAGGTAGGTAATAGGTAAGTATGTATGTATAGGTATAGTACTTATATATTTAATATACGCCTATAATTAAAATAAATGAAGCGTCAAACGTTTCTGGTAAATATAAAGATAGAAAATAAAATGTCTTGAACATAGTAGATGTTATATGAATTAAATAAAGATGTTTAAAGAAGTTAAATTATTACATTGCGAATATAAATCAAATAAATCAAAATATTTTTCATAGTAATCAGTTTGCGTAATTTAAAAAAAATAACACTGCCACCATTGTTAAATGAGTATATTTATTAATTATTAAACAATATCGATTATTGTACTTACATTTTGTTTTTTTATATTTAATAATTATAATGTGTTCATATTTTTTAAGGTACAAGTCGGTTATGTGGAATACAGCGGCAAACACATTTTGAAAATAACCGATATTCTGGATTATTTGTTAGGTTAACCAAACCAAACCTAACATAACCTAACCTAACCTAAACTAACCCAAACTAACAAATAATCCAGTATATCGGGTATTTTCAAAATGTGTTTGCCCCTGTATTCTACATAACCAACTTATCCATAGACTATAGATACATCTAGACGCCACCCGTTGCATTGCTAAATGAAGCCGCGTGCCGTGCGTTTGATTTGTGGACGAGCGAATGCATTCGTCTACAAATGTTCGAGACCATAGACTATTTCGCTAGTGCTCGCCCAAAGTGCTCGCACTAGACGCTCAGAATTAAAATATAATTTTCTATTTTTTACGTTATATAGTATTTTTAAGCGGTTAAAATGCAACCATTAGGTAAAGATATCCATAATTTAAGTTATTTTAAAGAAACACTAGGTCACTGATATTAAAATATATAATAATATACAAATAAATTATCACGAACATGTATCAACTTACCTATGAAACGTAATACCATCTTCTTGATTATCAGTACGCCTACCATATTTTAATACAACACACAGAACCATCTTTTCTACTTAATTAACTAAAAATATTTACCACTGACTTTATGTTTAACACAAAAAATAGCAATTTTAGCAACACGGTTATCGACGCTTAGTTATGCAATAAGCCAAGATTTGCCGGCTACATCGTAGCAAACCATCTCCCAGATCTGTAAACCTTTTATCTTACTCTAGCGCGTGTCGCAGAGATTATAAGGGTACCGAATACTTTCTCACTCGCACTTATGCATCGTTTTTGTTCAGGCCTTGGACTTGTCCTTTTTTTCTTCTAGATTAGAAAATGTTTTTTGTTTAATATTCAATTCGCATTTGATGATGTTTTTTTTAGATTCGATTTAATAAATTTGTTAAATTAATATATTATATATTAATACATATAATATATTATTTAACTATCTCAGCCTTAGGTGATCTTATCGTCCATATAACTGTCAATTTATGAAAATATATTATGATTAGATCTATATTTTATATTATGGCTATACTTTTATTTCCAGATTCATTAAAATCGTATTGCTACACAGAAAACCCCCAATAATTCTAGTTCATCCAGACAATATCTCTTATACTCGATGTGATAGCTCACAGATTCACTGGTGTAGTGATCACAATAACTATTCATGCATAGATTAGAGTAGGGGTTACCAACAACGTATTCGCGGGTGCATCTGGTCCCGTAGAATACACTTACATCTTCTTCCTCTACAAAATATTGTTGAATGAAAAATAAATAATTATTTGTAATATTATGTTCTTTGTAGAAACTGGAATTTTGAAGAAAACTTTTTTTAATCCATTTAAAATACAATATTAACAACAAAACAATAAATTATGCAGATAGAAATATATTGCTTATATCTGGAGAAGCTGGTAGTTTTGGATGGTCTTTAAGAAGAGTATAGTAGACGAAAAGCGCATCACTGACAATACAAAGTAAGCTTATTGGAGGCAGCTTTCACTCTACAGCAGAGCTCCATAAACGTGAACTGTCATGGTTGCTCAAAAGATTACTGCTTTTCAGTATAGGGAACTATTGACACAATATATTACATACTTTATATAATCTGGTAGAAAAGTTTACGTTAAAGTTAAAGAGTTTTATAGGAATTAAAAAAATATATTTTAATATTTGTAACCTGCTTAGGTTACTTCAAACGAAAAAAATAATTGTATTAAAAAAAAAACGATGATTACATGATATTCCTCCGCCTAATCTTGTAAACTATAAATACGAAACATATTCTTACACTACGATGCAATTATTGTTATTTTAAATACTAAATTAGTTCAAGCAAAAACCCAAGATTAAGGGGGGTGCTTATACTATCAGAGGCGAAAAGAGGCACCTAACGGAAAAATACGAAGCTTGCAATTTGAGATTTTTTTTGATAATTTACAATTTCAACTGTAGTAATTAATAAATATGTATCTGAAAACACTAAAAAGATTTTTTATTTTTATTTAAATTTAAAGATAAACTGGCAATCGTAAAAAAATGTGAATTCGTTGCAGGGTCAAATCTTATTATTACATTATATTTTATGGCCATATTTATTATTAAAATTTAGTTTATTAAGTTTTAGATTTTTTGTCGTTTAGATTTTTGACTAATTCATCGTTTTAATATTTTTTATATATATTTTAAAAAACATCGATTTTTATAAAAATATAAATGTGTATAACTTGAAATCCTTTTTATTTATATCAAATTTTATTTTAGGCATGGTCACAACATTGAAGCTCAAGATGATATAAATAAAAAGGATTTCAAGTTATACACATTTATATTTTTATAAAAATCGATGTTTTTAAAAATAAATATAAAAAATATTAAAACGATGAATTAGTCAAAAATCTAAACGACAGAAAATCTAAAACTTAATAAACTAAATTTTAATGATAATTATGACCATAATATATAATTCAATAATAAGATTTGACCCTGCAACGAATTCACATTTTATTACATTTTTTTACAATTGTAAGTTTATCTTTAAGTTTAAAAAAAAATAAAAAATCTTTTTAATGTTTTCGGATACATATTTATACAGTTGAAATTGTGAATTATCAAAAAAAAATCTCAAATTGCAAGCTACGTATATTTCCGCTAGGTTCTCTGCTGGCATGCGTCTCCCCCTTAAGAAATTTAAATATATTTTGAATTATAAAATGATATAACACTGAAAATATTTGAATCGTAACTGTCGGAAAATTTTGGATGATTCAATGTAAAAATATATACCAGACACTCTCGTTATCTGTATGTGCTTGTAATCAAAAAACAATTGGGGACCCCTGGATTAGAGTGATCGCTTTACAGCTCCGGTGACAGATAGCATTGGTTCTCCTACCTAATAAATAGCGGCTTGATAGCGAGACCCCATGCCATTGATCGTATTTATTTATCCATTGATTTGCAGTGGCATTATACCGATGAGGGGTGAAAATAATAATCATTTCAATAAACCTTCAACTTTTTATGTTATCGATAGAAAATTGATATATTTGTTCAGAAAATTCGTTTGAACTAAAATTGGGCTCTCAATATTTTGTCGAGACAAATACTAGTAGGTACGTCCAGTATTTTAAGCTGAAACATAAACATTATTATTTTTAACGTTATTATTAGACCAACCAAGATTAAATGAAATATCTATATTGTTTAATGAACTACATCTTTTATTCAACGAATAATTAACAAGATTTAAGAAGGTATATAAATTCTAATGGATTTAAATTTTGTACTATTCCATTTGAGTCTTTTTTGCGACCTGGGTTTCGCCTTTCGACATCTTCGGGCATTATGTACACTCACCAAAAGGCAACTATACACTGACAACGAATACAATTAACTCTAACTTATATTACAAATCAATACAATAAGGTAGCTAAAAACTTTATCACCTACATATTAAGTCAATAAAAAAATATATAACCCATCAAGTACCTTCGGTCGAGAGTATTAATGGTATAAACATTGTATATATTGAACATACATAATTTGAAAACATCTCATGCAAATACCTATGCGGTTAGAGGTTCAAGTCCCGTCGGGTGTCGTATTTTTCAAGTTATACGTCTTTTGGCGCGCTTAGTAGAGGGTGAAATTGAAAGTTATGAAACATCGTTATGAAAGTGCGTCACCACAATAAAGGATTAAACGTCAGAGTGACAGTTGTTAATTTAAAAATAAAATAAAAACAACGAGAAATAATTATATAATTTAGTAATATAAGTTAAAGGGTATAGAAATAAACCAGCAGCACTCCAATAAGCGGCCCTCTTTTTCTAGTGTGTATAAGCACAATATGTTTTTAAATCATGTATGTTCAATAATATACAGAATGTTACATTTTCAAATCTTGTGAATTATTTGTAGAATAAAAGAAGCGGTTTATTAATTATTAGCTAGTGCAAGTACGTTAGTAATACATTATTTTCTGCGACCAATGAAAAATCGTTTATTTTTAAAGTCTTCGTAGTGGTATAGAAGACTTAAAATAAATGGCAGCATTTAATAATATAAATTATAATATTCTCAAACACACGAATAAGGTAGGTAGGTACGCATGAAAAATAGTTTTTCCTAAATGTACCTTTATAAAAATCTATCGCGTCTGGCAAATTCACACGTGTGTCATTTAGAATAATAGCGGTGTAACGAAGTTTTCAGATAAACAAGGTTTTGTAAAATATTCTTTGAACAAATAAAAACCATTATTTAATTTTAATAAAAAGTATTTTTTAATGTTAAGGGCCCACATGCTCAGCGTAGGTCAAAATGGAGCTTTTATGGTATTTTCAGAGCATTCCGTAAATGTTGTAGATAATCTTTTAATAAAATTTTGAAGCCTTATTATCCTTAATGTTTATTTTAATAGATTTTTTAGTTTTATTAATTTTTAAACGCATTTACAAAACCAAATTAATGTTAACATTATAATTATATAGTGACATATTTACAACAAAAAATTTTATTTTATATTCTTTGTGATCCCAAATTTGACAAGAATAAGGTATTTTATTATTCAAAAATGGACACGATTAACACATGTGAAGATAATTCTAAAGATACTGATTATAAGCTATGTCTTTGACCATTCAAATGTGATAAACATCCTACGAATAATGATTGCTTTATAATAATTATTGACCTAAGAATAAGGTAGTATTTTTTTGAAATACGCCATTTCTATTGGCATTTCCCAGTGGCTAGGCTACAACATACGGCCGTAGCCATAAATTGACAAACGATAAATGAAGTAGTGAGTAAGATCATATTAATGCGCGTGTTTGAACATGTAGGTACCTATCCGAAAAAAAATATTTTTTTTAAAACGGTTTAATATAAAAAAATATGGTTAGGTAATAACATGGAAGTGTAAAAACAAAACGCTAAAAGAATAAGTAGAATAATTGGAAATGAAGCAATATAATACTTATACATTATTACTAGACAACATTCGCATGCCATTTTTGTAGGTCGGGTGGGTTCGCAAGTTTTCGGTCAGTTACAAAAACGGCAGTCCGTATTACATTTAGTAATTTGTTAAAAAATACTTTCAATATGAATTATTGAACTACATATGTACTTATAATATAAATCGCGCATTACTATGTCATCTCATCTAATTCAATGTTCTGTTCTGAAAATAATAATCATCGCTGCCATTAGTCTCCGCACCAATGTTTTTTTTTTTTTAATTATTAATAACCATGTCATTGCTTTTTTGGTTAGTAATTTTGAACAATCACAAACACCCAGGCTTTGAGAAAAATACATAAATATTATGTGTCCTGACCGGGCATCGAACCCAGGAACTCTCGGGTGGAAGGCAAGCGCCTTACGCTCTGTACCACGAGAGCCGCCTGCACCAATGTTTATTATCAAGTTATGTCATATCTTTCGATTCTTTTTCTTGACGCATTACTCTCTGAATAGTGCTAATAGGTACGTTAGTTGCTTCGTTTGCCGATTTAACAATATTATATTTCAAATTGTACTATTTTTCATCACTTTTAAATATTTGGTCACATTAAAAACAATTATTTCTCGTTCTTGTCTTTCCAAAGGTTTTTTGTAATACCCCGATCGAGGTGGAGTATTCATTGTAAAACTGTAAATTAATATACTATTGTATCGTGTAAAACAGACTTTTCACACACAAACGCAGTGTTTACACACCTACTATATGCGTACGAAAGTAAGTGTGCTCCTGCGCAGGTCCGTGCTTAAGTTGTCTGGCTATGACATAATATTTTGATCGTGCCTATTATAGTGTAAACTGATTTTACAGTTAACCTGAACTAATATGCACCACTATTATTCCAAGTATGAGTATATAGATATATAGGCTATATATACTTATAAAAAAATCTTTTATTTGACTTCTTCGGGAGCAGGATATTTAAGTACTTACTAGTGTATGATGGATGAGTTGTAAAGGGTCCCTGTAAGAAGTCATAGGATCTCGAGTTTGTATACCGGAACTGACTAATTTACAAGTTGTTTTTTCTAATAATGTATGTTTGGACCCAGAGCATAGACCTAACAGGTTAAGAATGTGGAAAACATCAATTTCTTATAAAAAAAATGTTAAAAAACCTCTTCATAAGATGATCAAGATCCACATCGGATTGTACAGCAAATAAAAATAATAATACCACTAACTTTTATAATAACATTTTAAAACCTAATTGTTTCCAAAACCTAATTTTTACCCCTCTACACAACAATTGTCTGCTAAATCTTTATTTATTTTATAAAAACGTTTCGAAATAGTACAAGAAGTAGCGTATATTGGTTTCCACAGAGTTGAGGTTATGCTTACATTTTTTAAATATTTATTATTCTCCGTGGATCAATACACATTGAAAAAATAACATGTAATAATCGCCAGATGCGGGATCGAATCTGTAGCCACGGTTTGAGAGACGGTCGACATTCTACCAATTACTACACAGTGAGGCAATTAAATTAAATAAATAAAATCTGAAATGCATGTGCATTTTGATTCAATTTAGTGAAGTGAGCCTTTTAGTGAACCTTCTTTAGGATCGCACTGTCGTGATAGATGTCTACATCCATTAGTCACTGCCAAAAGATAACAGCGCTGGCCTGTGACTGGTTGCAGGGTGGATTCTAGTATCTTATAACTGCTGATTGTTGAAAAAAATATATTGAAGAATAAATCTCTCAAAATATAAATTCGATGATATTAAATTTGACAATACATTGTACCTACACCATTTGACCATAACCGTGCAACATAATATATTGTTAAATATTAGCGTATAATGTAATATTATTTTTAAAATAATCTTGTATAATATTATGACCATACCAAAACTAGATTCGACATAAATAATAAAGATTTCAAGTTATGTCAAGTTTTCTATTTTTCAAAAAAAAAATATATTAATAATAAATAAATACTTAATATAAAATACATGAAAACTATGAATTAATCAACAATGTTTTCTGTATTAGAGAAAAACTAATAAACTAAATAGTAATGGTAAATAAAGCTATGAAATAATATTATGTAAGTACATATAATAATAATAATAACATGAGATAATATCTAATCTAATTCACAAGTAGGTATACTTACCTTTAATTTAAAAAAAATCTTTTCAACGTTTTTTTTCATTTAACATTTAATTTCAAGCTTCATATTATTTGTATTATAACCTTTAAATAATATGGCTTATAGGCAAAACACTCACTCTGAAAGTAGTTCTGACTTCGGAGTCCCACTCGGACCAACTTTTTCTAGATTTTTTTCTAATACATACTTATATTAACTGAGATTTTTGAAAACTGTGCTAACTAATATTTTTATACCTTAAATTATAATTCATTAAATAATAATAAAAACATATATTTATTCTAGAGTTATGTAGCAGCCAAAGCATTTGCCTTAAGATCAATGTTATATCCAATTTTTTTTTATATTTATGGTCGATGGCCGCGATGGCCGCGATGGCCGCGTGGCTTAAGCGCCGGTCTATAGTGTCGAGGGTCCCAGGTTTGAATCCTGGGTCTGGCAAGTACATTTTGTTTTTTTAATTTGTGTATGAGTCAGAGTATGGATCTAATAGGTTGAGCAAGTGGCTGACATCCATTTTTCGTAAAAATAAAATCTGTTAATACAAACCTCCACTCAGTGGAGACCCATATGATCCTATTAGGATCGGACACGGTCGAAAGAATGTATGGTGAAATTTTCAGAGAGATTAAATTTATAAGACTTGGTTGAAAGGCATTTGGTTTACCCTTATCCTATAATATAAATACAACGTATGTAAGAGACATTAATACGAAAGTCTATATATTTGATTCAAACATACAAGCTATTTTTCCTATATATATTTTTTTAAATTCTAATGGATTTAAGTTTTGTACTATTCTATTTGAGTCGTTTTTTGCGACCCGGGTTTCGCCTTTCGATATCTTCAGGCACCATTTACACTCGCCAAAAGGCAAACAAACACTGAACATGAATACTATTAGCTCTAACTTCAATAAAAGTCAATACAATAAAGTAAGTAAAAACTATCTAGGTACCTACCTATCAAGTCAAGGGTCACAATAAAAAAATGATAACAAACAAATTATGCACAGTTAGTGTTCGTTAAAAACCTCCCTATATTATCAATAATA
This sequence comes from Rhyacophila brunnea, assembly GCF_057557595.1. Taxonomy (NCBI): domain Eukaryota; kingdom Metazoa; phylum Arthropoda; class Insecta; order Trichoptera; family Rhyacophilidae; genus Rhyacophila; species Rhyacophila brunnea. The sequence continues at coordinate 35,221,582 of NW_028232837.1, read as the reverse complement.
ATACACTCGATTGACTTGATATGCAGGTAATGGAGTTGTTACCTACTTTACTGTATTGATTTTTTTTTGTATAAGTTAGTGTTAATAGTATTCGTGGTCAGTGTTTATTTGCCTTTTGGCGAATGTACACAGTGCCTGAAAATGCCGGAAGGCGAATCCCGGGTCTCAAGAAACGACTCAAATAGAATATTACAAAACTTAAATCCATTAGAATTTTAATTCAAATTCCATCAAGTACATACCTTCGGTCGATAGTATAAATAATTTTTATATTTTTTAATTCATTCATTTACACCTATTTATAGTGACATAGTGTTGAATACAATATTGAATTATGTATAAATTTAATATTCACAAAGTAACTATCTCATGTTTACACACAGTGATGCTTACAGATACTAGCATTATGAGATCTTGCCTAAAGATGTTCGACCTGAGAGGAGACGATGCATGTTCATGTGACAGCAACACGTTTTAAATATGTATTACAAAAATTCCAGATCACAAAAGTAGAACGATGGGTTGACTCGATCACACATTTAACATAATCACTATTAATTAAAATCATCAATCAAAATTAGGTTTAATAATATATAACAATAAAAAAAATCTAACCACAAAACAAATACACTACCTGTGTATAAAATAATGCAAAAAAAGCATGGAAAACAGTTGAATGTCTAAAATTTTTTTCAGGTGTTAAAATGTTATAGATAGCTGGAAAATGATTGAGGGAAGGGTGAAATACAAAAAGAAGGAAGTTGACTGTCATAGAGAGCCTATATTAGCCTATTATGGAACAGCGGGATCAACTTCGTATACACTTATTTATATTTTAACTGGCTTTATTAGACTGTAATATATTATGATAATTTAGTAATAATATATCGTCACTGTTCTGGCAGAAGACACTAATTCGAAAAAATGACATATTGAGTTAGTGATACCAAAATGTTCCTTATTTCAAACTTTACCGTCTGGAAACCTTCTTAATAAATAAACAGTCTTTATTTTAAAGTCATCCTTTTTACGATTACTTAATAAACTCACATGATAGACCATTTCAAACATTTTAACAACTTCAAAGTCAAATTACTCAAAACTAGTATTCTCCAGTTAGTGTGTTCTGCCAGAACAGAGACGATATAATGAATTGTGTGTTGGACAATAACTTGAAGGGGGCACATGCTCGTCGTAGGTCAAAATTGAGTTTTTATTGTATTTTCAAACCATGATCCTGGACACTCCTTAAACGTTGTAGAAAATCTATTTATATAATTTTAAAGCCTTATTATCCTTTATATTTATTGTAAACATTTGATGACTGACTAAAGTATTTTTGTTACATAAAATAGTATTCTTTTATACATCTAGCTCTAATGTTTTAGAATATAGTCATATTTCGGTACATGAATGTGCAGTGGTGTTACGATTTTTTACATTTATTAATTTTTAATCGCATTTATAAAACCATTAGTATAATTTATGACGAGATAATTTTAGTAAAATATTCACGATAAAAATTTATATTGATAATCTCTGTGATCCCAAATTTGACAAGAATTAGGCATTTTATTATTCAAAAAATCGGCAAGATTAACACATTTGAAGATAATTCTAAATATACTCATTATAAGCTATGTTTTTGACCATTCAAGTGTAATAAACATCCTACGAATAATGATTGCTTTATAATAATTGTTGACCTAAGAATAAGGTAGTGTTTTTTTTTTAAATACGCTATTTATTTTGGCATTCCCCAGTGGTTAAGCTACAACATACGGCAATAGCCATAAATTGACAAACTATAATTAAAGTAGGGAGTAAAATTATGTTATCGCGCGTGTTTGAACATGTACCTAACCGAAATTTTTAAACGGTATATGTTCAAACACGCGCGTCAATATCATTTTACTCCCTACTTCAATTATAGTTTGTCAATTTAGGGCTACGGCTGTATGTTGTAGCTTAACTACTGGGAAATGACAAAAGAAATGGCGTATTTCAAAAAAACACTACCTTATTAGGTCAATAATTATTATAAAGTAATCATTATTCATAAGATGTTTATCACACTTGAATGGTCAAAGACATAGCTTATAAGAAGTATCTTTAGAATCATCTTCAAATGTGTTTATCTTGCCGATTTTTTGAATAATAAAATGCCTAATTCTTGTCATATTTGGGATCACAGAGATTATCAATATAAATTTTTATCGTGAATATTTTACTAAAATTATCTCGTCATAAATTATACTAATGGTTTTATAAATGCGATTAAAAATTAATAAATGTAAAAAATCGTAACACCACTGCACATTCATGTAAGTACCGAAATATATATATATATATGTACAGTAACACTGCGAACGCTGATGTGACCCACCGATGTGTGCCGAAGTATATAAGACGTTTTACTTTAAAAAAAATATCACTGATGGTGCTTTTAGCAGTGGACTGTATAATTTTTAAGCCTGATGTGGATTCCAGATCTAAGGGTGGAGGCGATTGAACAGAATGCCAGACACTGACCTTTATGATGATTTATAATCACTCGCGCGGTATTGTTTGTTTGGGTTTCCCGGTGCGCGGCACTTGACCGTACACTGTTCATGGATGATAGGTAAGGTTAATGAATGATGATGATAGGTTGTATGAATGATGAGAGCTGGTACCACGGCTTGCCAGGTATTCAGAAGTATCGATTGTACGATGGTCACACTATATCAAGCTGACTTGGCCGTGGCCCACGAACAACTTCTGAATCAGTCTGTATAACAAAATGCGGCAACGCGCACTAGTTTGTTCGCTTGAGCTGACCACGCGCAACGGCTGTCTTGAAGTCACTCTTTTTGAGTCACGCTGTAGGTACGAAGCGACGGTAAAGTTTAACAACTTGCTCACGTCCGCTTGCTGCTGATTACTTGAGCTAACTAAATGTTATTTGCATTACGGTCACTTGATCTTGTGACAATAATACTGGTATTTGAAAAACCATAAGTAAAAATACATAGGTAATGAAGATTAATAATCACTGAGTTACTATGTAATCATCTTGTTATCAATGGTCGACGTACATTATAATTCTTAATTTAAAATTTAGAAGTATACATTTTTTTGTAAGGCCTCTCAAGATTCAGTATTTCAATGGGATATCTAAAAATACATTTTTTATTCGGCTGTCTCATTCAAGAATTGACAGAATTTTCTCAATCTCGCGTCGAGATGGAAATTTTACCACCTCATTTGATTTATTATACATCATTAAAATCGCTCTGCATAAAAATGAAAATGAATGGGCACACCGAAGGAGGGAAAGCGCATTTTCTTTTATTGCCACTTCCCTTCGTTAATACGTTCGTTATTTTACAGTTCAAATAACGCTTAACACTTTGAGAAACATGGCCATTTACATCTTTTATACTTACACTGCCTCTCCGTGGCTTAATTTAAAATTTACCTTACGATATTAAATTAAACGGAATAAAGTATTTTACACGTTTTATGTAGAAAAATAATAACATGTATAAAAATATAAAATTTCTATGTAGCAATAAAAAAAAAATATACTCATATTGTAAACTGTAAATATAAATTTATGACTATTCTTCTTGTCAATATTAAATTGTCATATCAATGCATTATTTGCCGTACACTGGATCTATTAAGTAGGTCTCTGTTATCTTGCAGTTTTCTCAGTATACATTACTTACATAGTAATTTTAAATTTACATTAAATTATTTTTTTTAATTCACAACAAAATTTACTAAGTGCTTCAGTCACATAACTATTTGTTAGTTTCACCGTAATACGGCATAATATTATTATGGTGCAGGTAGTTAAATTCATCGAACACATTAGTCGGAATCCGATTAATGCTGGTCCCGTTTGGCGGCATCTACGACGTCTGGGATCTCGCTTAACGGAAATATTTCCTTTAATGATAAAAAAATGAAGAATTTGATAAGTGTAAGAATATCATAGCATACTCGTACCTGAATGCAATGCTATACTTTTATTAGAGTTATAACACTTTTTGATTGCTTATTTGAGAATTTTCATCCTTGATATTATCACCTTGTCGTGTCAGTTTGTCGTGTCCGGAAAATTTTCCAAATGTAATTGGCCATATTACAGTTCATAGTGAGCTGTTGTATCGTAAACCGATGGGCGAAACAGCCACTCTTCACTCGTCATTCGGCACTCGATAATGACGGGTCTAGGACGATTTGGCGCCAGGACAACTGGACGCCACGCAATTCGAAATTAAATAGACGTTAGGTACTTATATGTACTTTAAAAAAATATATTTAATATTATTATTTATATTTAAATTATTATATTATGATTTAATATTTGGTGGGATTTTAAATATGCACACGTAAATAATGAATTAATCGTGCACATGTTTAAGTTCCAACGAAAAAAGATTTTTTTTATTTTATATAAAGCCTTAGGTGTGGTAATTCTCAATCCGCAATAAAAAAAACATTATGTTAATAGTGAAATGAATTAAAACCACTAAGTTGTCGATAGAAACTGATTAAAATTCCTCGTCTACGTTTTGTATACGTGTCTACGACAGTGCGGCGTCCAATTGTCCTGGCGTCCAGTTGTCCCATTCCCATAATAACATCTCGGTCCATCACAGCCATTTTGTTCATAACTTTGTCTCTGTCATTTTTACCATTGTATTCTTTTATTATTGTGTCAGTAAATAAACTCTCTCCTCGGTTCATCCGAGAAAATCCGAACAGACTTTCTCTCTACACTCATCATTCCTTCAAATCCAATAAAATTTGAACAAAACTGTCTGTCATCTTCTACAAACAACGCGACATTTCTTGATCGCAATTATATGTGGCCATCTCTTTCCGGTATAAAAGCTCACGATAAATTGTGATACATGTAAGCGCCATTTCTAAATGTATATTCTTTCCAGCTAATGCTGTACCTACATTTTAAAAATTTCAAGTTTTAGTCGGAAAGATTTATTAGGTGACCCGGTTTTTAATCGATATAAATGAATGCATGTCATTTTATTGTATTGATAATAAGAAAAGTCTATAAATCGATCGTTTAATGAAACTGCAGTCCGTCTAATGCAGAGTTAGTTCAATTAAATGCACACAAAGATACTGACAGGTACAAATTTGTTGTCGATAACGCTTTCAGCGTTTATCCATTATTTCCTAACGTTTATTATTTGCTAATTGCATTCGCTGCTTTTACTGGACTTACCTGGATTAATAATAATTTATCTTCGTAGATCATTCTAAGTCCAATCTAATGGGCAATGTTCATTAGCAGACTAATAACGTAATAACTAATTATTATAATGGGGAACGCAGATGATGTTATTTATTTACAGCTTTAAGGCTTTGATTAATACGAAAGTATTTTTTTTACGCAATCTGCGTAGATAATTACTTTGGAAAATTTTTGAAAATTTATGGGTTCTATGAATAAACAGAACAGTGACAAAACAGAACAGCGATAAATATAACTATGGCCTTTTAGGAAAAATATAACATTTAATATTGAAATTATCGTATCTCTATATTATGTTGCATAGATTTTTAATAACACGGGTTTTCAGTACGTCGTAAAAAATCAAATTTTACAATTTCTACATTCCTAATCGCTAGAAAGCATCAATTCGGTACCTATATCTCGACTTAATCAATCTAATATTATTCAAAATGCTTGAGTGACTAGATGCAATGAAATAATGAGCTCAATAATTTTGTGGAGTTGTGGATTATCAAAATCAAGCAGATAAATTGAGGTTTTTACGCCGAAAGGTAGTGATTGTATAATTATTAAATATTTATACTTATACTAATTATATTTTGTTTATAAACTTCAGTTTTATAAGTATTTGATTAATACATAGATACTATTAATGAATGTTTTATTTTCCCCCCGGCTGTTTTGTTTTGTCACCATTTTGTTTATTCGTGTTTTGTTTGGACGCGTGTGCGTTTCAACGCATTACAACTTTGTATGACTGTGTAATGTGCATGTTATTTCTGCCGAGGCCTGCAATGGACTTATTGATTGGTGACGCTACATATACTTATTCTACAGCAAACATAAAGGTATTTAAAAAATAATATGTGAAAAATCCCCACGCGGGATTCATATGCACAAATAAGACACTACCATACTACGAAAAAATAAAATGAGCAATATTGGATTTAAATACATTTTATTCAGCAATTTTTTAGGCGTATATGTAATCATTGATATAAAGATGCATCATCTATAATATATTAAATAAATAAACCGTACTTATCAGAGCTATAGAAAACCCAATCTATTGTGATATTATGTATGATGCATCTATAAATAGTTTACCGTGAATTTTTTATTTATATTATTAATCTTGAACTATTTTATCCCCGATATATACAATACAACTTACATAAGTACCTATTTATGTTTAACCGTTTAGGCCCCAACGTTTTATAGAATTTAGGGTAGTGAGTTCTAAAGTGAACGTTTTGGTTCTAAAAATAAGAATCGGGTTTTTTCTCAATGCAGTGGATTGATTTTTCTGTTCTAATACTAATTATGTAGTCAAAAATTAAGTATCTTTAGTCGTACATATTAAAATCCTGAAGAGGTATTTTCAGATTTAACATTATATACATTTTATATAATATTTTATCATATTCCAATTTTAAAATATGACAGAAGATGGTAGAATATTTTAAAATAGTTGAATACCGCATTTTTGATGTCACATTTTTATTATGCACAGACGTGGAGTGGGGAATCTATATTTTATTAACTTACCTATTTGCAAAATATGAAAATAATAATATATTCTATTGAACATATATAATTTTGAAAAACTTTTTCTGAGAGAATATATTATAACCAATAGAAAAAATCTTTTTTTGAAAAAAGTAAGTCATCCCGACGGGGAATCGAACCCCGTATCTCCCGGGTTTACGCCCCATCCGTCGCATTTAACCAATATGCTACGGCGTGACATACTAATTGCGACAAATTTTAACTATTGGTCAATTTTAATACCTACTCATCAGCGTTCTTCCAAATCAAGCTATTTTGGCAATCGATTTTTGTTTCTTTAATCAAAGAAGGTAACTATTACTATTACTTCGATTATTAACCGACGTCGTGGAATTTCTCCAATATTTTTTAGATGTAACTACTTGTACTTGCTAATAATTTATAATTAACTATTTCTTTTATTCAACGAATAATTCACAAGATTTAAGAATATATCATAAGATTTTTTCTATTGATTATAATATTATACTCTCTCAGAAAGTATTTTTCAAAATTATATATGTTCAATAATCAGAATGATATATTCTTAAATCTTGTGAATTATTCGTTGAATAAAAGAAAAAGTTAATTATATATTCTATTGTGTAACATTAAAATAAAAAAATATACCAAATTCCTTTTATTTTTTTACTACCAAAATATAGCAAGTCCAATACCACAAATAGGGAGCGGTAACAGACAGCTAGTTTACTAACTATTTCAAATACTGACTACGTAGGTAATTATTTCAAAATAGTAACCCAAGATAACTTTGTATCCGTTAGGTCGAATATGTGTCAAACTAGTGCTTATTAATTGTTAGTACAGAAGTGGTTGAAAGTCAAATTAATGAACAATAGATATGATCGATTAACATCTCACAAGTTTTAATGAACATTACGGCACTCAGTTCCCAGCTCGCGAAGATTAACAAACACAAAACATCGATACAATGAAGGGGCCAATCCATCATAGGAAGTTGATGAAACAAACGATATTCGATTATATGAAGAATGGAATTCTGGCAGAGGGTGTAATAAATTATTATTCTCAATTGAGATATCGTCTATTTTGTCAGTGGTGACAAACGAAAATTATTTCAACGTTGTTCACTGACAGTTTTTGCTACAGTTATAGTTATAAATATATATGTTAGGTCGAATGTGCGAAATTGACTATTACATGAAATGGGCAAAATTTGGCCTAATTCACGTCATTGTCAAGCCCGTTGCCTTATTCATGAATTAGGTAAATTATCTGCCGAGTGCGTGAATTCGCCGAGTATGGAATTTCTTAACTGTCAACATGACAGTAGAAAAAGTAAATTTAATACGGATGGTTATATTAGTTATAATTGGACATAATATAATATTATTATTATTAGGTTAGGTTAGGTGAGCTTCGGTTTTGTAATTCTGAATTCAACTGAATGGCCATTTTGAGGTTAGCTAACAAGTGTCAACAAACTATCACAAACATACAATCGACCATTGCACAATTGATACCCAAGCACGAATCAAATCACGAAAATACCTTTTAATAAAATTCTTCCGTTATCATATCCGTCATCATAGTTCTAGATTTTTTTTGGGCATAGTAAATGGATACAAATGTCATTGTAGTTATTGATTGGTATATTTTTATATAATCAATGACATTTGACACATTTGGTTAGTTTGATTAGTTGCAAAAAACACCACCGGAGCACGACCATCTACTTTCACCAATGCATGAGCATTTGACACATTTGGTTTAGTTGCAAAAAAACCACCGTAGCGCAGTGGCGCACCCAGGATTTAATTATGGGGGGGCCCAAGGAGCAAAATGTAAATTAGTCCCATAGGCTCTTTTTCTTCTTCACAGCCTAATTTCTCGTTTATCGGTCTTTTGTCTTTTGCACTCGGTGTACCTACACCATAGTCTCCACATCCTGAAACGGGCGTTCAGGCTAGGATATTTGGCGGGCCCCCTACCTACCGCTAAGATTAAAGGCAGTGTGAAACACTACATTAACGTTTTTCAAATTGTGTTTTAGTTCAAATTAAGGGGACTTACACAGTGAATTATTGGCGATTTTTAATATATCTACTTTAATATTGGAGCTGTTGAGTATCGACACATAATAATGAAAAAATATATTGCACAATTATATAAGTAATTGAAAATGGTCACGGCCATGAAGTATAATAGCGCCGCAGGCGACTTTTTTTTACTATTAAAGCTAATTTATGATGTGTGTTTATCTCACTTATCTGGTCAAGCCGACACGCCGGGCCCCCCACAGCCCGGGCCCCCAGGCTAGAGCTCTGTCAGCCCTCCCCAGCCATGACCTACACCACTCCGGAATTCGGGTGTACACCGAGAATTTTTTGACAGTTCCATTAGGGATTGTGTTTCTAAAAAGACCTGACATTAGTCTTTCGAAATTTTTGTGTAAGAAATTAAAATCTAAGAAATTTTTCTAAAAAGGGTGCTGGAGAATTATTACAAATCATTTTTTTGTCGTGTCTTTATTTGTCTAAGCCCAAAGGTATAGTTTATTGGCTTTCAATTTCAATGTTTAAAATCATTCTGATAATTTTCATTTTTGGGGGGTGCCAGGGTCCCTTGCCCCCCCCCCCCCCTGGGTGCGCCACTGCCGTAGCGCTACTATCTAATTTGTCCAATGCATGAACTAGGCAGAAAAAATATTGCCGAATTCACGCACTCAGCAGATCTAATTCATGAATAAGGCAACGGGCTTAAATTTTTCATGATTTAGGCAAAATTTTGCTCATTTCATTTAATAATCAATTTCGCACATTCGGCGTAACATATATATAATATCATTCTGGCTATTTCCTACGACGTCATCCAAATGGAGAATTTTATAGTTCCGATACAATCTTATAGATGTTAGCATTGCCCAATGAACTATTATAGTTAAATAAGTAACCAACATAAATGCTCACATATAGAATTAATATAATAGTTAGCTCTATAAAAGGTTATTCTATTTAACGACATATCGACTACTTTTTGACTTGCTTATATAAAATAATATCATAAACTGTACCTAAACATTATTTTTTGTGTTGTAACCCTATAAAGATAGAGTAACTACATTATTTTAGTCATGACATTTGCGAGGACGTTTCAACAGGCGAGCAGGCCTGGTATGATTTTTGATTAAATTTAATGCATTCTGACTAAACATCGCTACACTACTAATGCAATTAATATTTTGTTTTTTGAATGCTAGTTTGAAAGATTTTTTTTTAAATAATTTCATGTTATGTTTCCAAAGTAATTTCAAAATATGACATTCATAGATATCAGTAATTAATCAGCTTTTATTCTGATAAAAACCATAATTTTGTCAATTAAATATACTCTTGTCATAGTCAGTGGCAAAGGGTGGAAGTATGCTGTTAAAATCTGACATAAATAGTGCCCACTAAACTTTGTCTGCATTTAACTAAAACTATAAATTGCAGATAGTATTGGTTAGTTTTAAAAAATAATAATAAAAACCCTGTTCTACACTTCAATAATATTGTTTCAAGTAATATACGTCATTAGTGGTACAACCTATTATTTGCAATGGGTGTTTATTTCACTTTAAAAGTTTTACCTCCAATACCACGGTGTAGAGTAGGTTAACATTTTATGCGATTTTCATATCTTTGATATTATCTATGTGCGAGCTTATGATATTCCGTTTGACATGGGTAATGAAAATTCGAAGAAAATATTTATTTAGTACAATATTATATTCGCGGATATATATATTATATATATATATAATGTTTCAAAGCGACCATTTTGTTTTATTCATTAGACGTTTGCTGTTTTTTTGCGTGTGAATAATATGAAGGCCTGACATGGAGTAATGTTTATATTATTAACATGTTACTTTTTCAGCTGGAAATTATTTAAAAATATTCTTTTAACTCATTGGGTCAGCGCTCTAGATCCAACAAAAATATTGAAAAAAGCTTCAAATTGATTCATCTGCGGGATTAGAATTCAGCCTATCCAAGGCCTGAACATAAACAAACTATAAGTGCGAATGAGAAAGCATTTGGCACACTTATATCTCCGCAAAATGCGTTAGAGCAAGATAGAATTTCTACGGCTGAATTAAATATTTTTTGGAAACGTCGCCGGTAAATATTGATTTGAATGATTACATTCATTTAAAAACTGAGGGCACGTGTTGCTGAAATGTATTCTTTTTGTGTTAAATATAAAGTTAGTGGTAATTAGTCAATTTAATGAACAATGAATGTTTAACTATGTTGTGATTAAATTTGGTATCCATACTGAGAAGCAACATTATGGTATAACGTTTCATAGTTAAGTTAATAATAATACAATTGAGGTTCTACGGTGCGTTATACGTGAGAAACACGGCTTCATTTTGTCGAACAATAGCAACTCTCTATAATATATCATTGGAACTCAAATAGTTATTTACGTAAATAATTACCAGTTATTTATAAAGATAATAAATAATAATATATCTGCTGCCCACGAGTCGAATATTTTCCACATCTGAAATCTTAGCCTACTTTATCAGTTTGTCTTGTTTCATTAATTATGTTGCGTGAAAAAAATCATATCGTGTAGTGTTAGTAGGCCTTTTGTGTTGTTTGATGAGAAGCAAAAAATACACGGTTATTTATAAGCGTCAAATAGATGGAAGACACAAAATGGTAGCTACAATTATTATTTATTGTAGTCATAAATATAGATGTACATATGTAAGTATACAATAAATAGCATAAACCTATACACGTCATACAATAATATTATCATTTTATACTTTTCCAACCATATAATGTTTATTCTTTGTATACCTATATTATATCTAATTGAAAATAATATAGTCACCACATTATTAAGACATTTATACACATAAGTTTAGCTATCTTATATGATGGATAGGGTTCAGATAAAAAAAAACGATCGTCATTACTTGATGCTCAAGTTCATGTCAAGGCCGATAATATTTAGGATATGAAACTGAATTGCGAATTACGGTGGTAGTGCTAGTTGTTGATTACCTTCAAATGCAATGTGGTAACCTGACGAATTTTGATTCCATATTCAGTCAAAATTTGAATAGGCTTCAATCATCATTATAAACAGTTTACCTTATTGGATTCCAAGTATAAAAAATAACTATATCGAAGATTACAGATTCGTGTCACGGTCTGACTAAATGGGCCTTACATACATGTAGATATATTATAATATAATATACTGTCCATGACTTTATTATTGCTAGTGTTATCTGTTTGTCCCTGTTAGCTATGTAACAACTACGGTTTACCAGTTATTTATTCTACCGAAGTGTAAATCTAACCTAAAATTCATGATGCCTACTGGGACGGTAACAGCTGTGTTGTGCACATGGTAACACTCGTGTATTTGTTAATAGAGAAGAATACTGGTACATATTCAAATGATAATCTTGATATTTTCAACAGTAGAACATAATAATTGCATGACACGATAAAGATATATTATTTAATAGTAGATATTTTTTACTTCTCAACATGAAAAATCAGCCAGTTTCTCGTATAGAAATTATAAATCAGGTGGGTCCAAACTTATGTCCCGCCCGGCGAAATTAGCTAATACACATAAATTAATTCTCGTTCATTCTGAATAGAGATTATGTTTTTGTTTTAATATTTTAGGTAATATATCTCTTATTAATGAATAAGGTCGAATATAACATCCAATTATTGATGTAGTTTATACCGCCCACTCTAAATTTAATATTTCTAAACTGAACTAAACTAAACCTGTTTGATTCGAGCCAAAATTTCGATAATGGCTTTCAAATTTATTTCTAAGAAATAAGCATGATGTTAGTGTGAATTAATTTGTACATAATTGATAATTTTAAGATGGCTAAAGGCATTTTTGAATAATTTTAACATGCCCCTTTTTATTTTATTTTATGCTTAAAATCACACCTATAATATGTATCAAGGATAACTTGAGGATATATTAATAGTTATATAATATATTCGAATACAATTTATATCACGAATTATTTTTTGTAATATTTTTTTCTAACAATACTTTATTTTTGGAATATACTTACTATGGAAACAATTTATCGGTTTGCATAATTATCATAATTGTTATATTACTCCAATTAAGTAAATTTTATTTATATTTCTCGTTAAATCTTCATACCAACGCATCTTCTCTATACACAAGACTGCTATCGGCCGCTATCGGCAGCTATCGAGGGTAGTTTTTCATATTGTCGTATCGAAGTTTTAGCAATTATTGTAACAATTGCAATTAGTTAGTTGTGATTGTTACAATAAGTACAATGTTTTAACAGCACCTTTCTTGGATGTGCTAAATATGAGAGATTTTTATAAAACTTCGATACAAACAGATAAACAACTACCCTCGATAGCTGCCGATAGTAGATAGATGCACAACTGTCATTATAGCAAGTGTTAAATTACGTTAAATTGGAATTTAAAAAATCAATGCATTTCGAGTACCTACTGTTGCCAAAATCAATAATAGATGCCGGAATTAATTTGTATCAACTAAAAGATATCATAATTTTTAATTATTACTACAAAATATTTCTTATATTTAATAGACATTAACCAAGTACACGAGGAAAAATTGTATGCTTAAGTTTCTGTATAATTATCGTTAAAACTTGTGGAATTATTGAAAAAAGAGACCGATTTTTATGAAATGTTTTGTACTCATACTTAAAAAATTCTACTACCTATATACGTACATAAAGACGTGTTTGTTTCAATAAATATAATGTTGATAAATTGATTTCAACATCTATTTAGATTATATTTTAAACGGATACGTATAATGTATTAATACGTTATTATTTTTAATACTCTGTATATTAGTAATAATTTAGGCTCATTTTAATGTCATGTTGGATTACTAAATTAAACTTTGCAAATATAAATGTAAAATATGAATTTTGAAGTAATCGGTATATTTCTTGATATAAATAAATCATCACTCTCAATCTCACCCTAAACAAATGCTTCAAATACACTCTATGACAATAGGTCATATATATGTCGAAAAACCCGTTTCTTATGTTGGCGTCCTGTGTCACAGGTGTCACAGAGTGTAAATACAGTGTCATAGCTCTCATACAATATGTATGTATAATATGTCGGAATGGCATAGATTTGATCATAGACACTAAAACGCTCTTAGCATATATGTGCCCGATCGTCATATAGTCTATTTGAACCCTAAGCCTATTTTTCCAAAGTATATTAGGTATTATTGATTGAAAATTTGTAAATTTAATTAATGTGAAACAAAAAAATTATTTATGATGTCAAAGGAATGATGTCGAACTCGATTGAAACATTGTATGCATTGAATACATTTATTTAATACCGGTAAAATAATATACCTAATAGTTAATGTATCGTGAGTACTTTGTGGGAACTTGTGCGTGATAAAAATCTAGCATTATATTATTAGTGGGTGGTATACCGATATTTTACTTTTGATTTTTGAATTCGGATATTCATTATACGCCCACTAATAAAATAATTCCGATATTATCTAGCCATGAGAAATACATTTACAAGCGGCTAATTAACTGAATCTGATATTTCTATTAAAATAATTGAAACATTATCTGAACCGTAAATAATTCATTAATAATGAACTATTTTGATTATCGGGCGTCTTGTGTACTGCCAAGTTTGTAAATAAATATCTGCGCATGGACTAACCATTAACCGATACTATTGTTTATTTTTCTATTAATACCACAGTAACGTAGGTAACGATACTGCTTACTTAAGGGCGGACGTGCTCAGCGTAGGTCAAAATGGAGCTTTTATTGTATTTTTAAAGCATGATCCTGGACATTCCTTAAACGTTGTAGATAATCTATTTATATAATTTTGAAGCCTTCTCATTCTTTATATTTATTTTAATCATTTGATGACTGCATAAAGTATTTTTATTACATAGAATAGTATTCTTTTAAACCTCTCGCTCTAATGTTTTAGAATATAGTCATATTTCAGTAAATGTATGTGCAGTGGTGTTTTTTGACTAGAATTAGGAATTTTATTATTCAAAAAAATGGGCAAGATTAACACATTTGAATATAATTCTAAAGATACTAATTATAAGCTTATGTCTTTGACCATTCAAGTGTGATAAACATCCTACGAATAATGATTGCTTTATAATAATTATTGACCTAAGAATAAGGAAGTGTTTTTTTGAAATACGCCATTTCTTTTGGCATTTCCCAGTGGTTAAGCTACAACATACGGCCGTAGCCATAAATTGACAAACGATAAATAAATTAGGGTGTAAGATCATGTTAACGCACGTGTTAAGATGATCTTACTCCCTACTTCAGTTTTACCTAACCTAACCGATTTTTTTTTTAAAACGGTACATGTTCAAACACGCACGTTAACATCAAGCGATGCACAATTTGCCTACCCCCACGGGACATCACTGGTGAAAACCCTACATAGATAAGAAATAAGTATACAGCCTATTTTTTTTTTAAATCTACAAATATTTGTAAAAACCCGTAGTAGATACATTAAATACTTACTATTAATAGCTATATACAATGGAACAGCAATGAATCTAGATAACGTGTTGAGAATTTAATAAAATTGGCTTATGAGAAATTGCCACTAAAATATACTTGTTATAATCCATAAACAGTAAAGTAATGCAACAACCGTGGCTCTAAAATGTCTAGCTTTAAGAAGTTTTTTTACATACTTAAGTTTTTCTTTCCCTCTCCATATTATTACCATGATATACCTACATATCCGATGATTTTACAATGTATGCAATACTACAATACCTTTATAGTATTATCATTGATCAACATCGCCGAAAATAATATCGTATTATCGATCAAAGTATTCATTCAATCTGTTATTCCTTATCAATATGAATAAATAATAATCTGAAGGCACTGTCCGTCTATAATAAAATATCTGTATTATCCTGTCGTGCATTACAATATCTTGCGAAGCAAAGGTGAACCACTTAATTCAATTAAACATACCCGTCAATACAACAGATGATTCTCTACCCGCCATTTCATCCTTCCAGATAAGTTTTTAATGTGTCAGACCAGTTTATAGTGAATGAAAAACACAGGATATGCATTAAATATTTACTCGTATCTTGAAAGTCAGATTTTTATAGCACGCTAACTATATAAACTTAAAAAAAATAAAACCTTTGTTAGTGTTTGGTAACTTCTGGAATGTTTCATAATAAATTATTGCACTTTTGATTTTTATAATATTAATCCAGTCAGTAGGGTAAGTATGCATCGTTATCATCATCAACTGGAGTCGATCAACTGCTTTATCAGCATTGTTGTTTTAATTTAATATAACGCATTTTTTTGTAGTACCTACTTATTCCACTTTTTAATCAATAGATTAGGACCGGTTTCGTCCGCCTCAGTGGCACATTATCAGCATTGCCAACTTAGCATTTTTCTTGCCAGATCTAGCATTTTTAGATACCTAGACACAGTAACGTCCCTAGACAAAATGCCGCCCCTAGGCAGCGCCAAAATGTCACCCCTTTTTTTTACACAGTAGGCATTTTTTATCATCCTTTAATGACTCCGATATCTAAGAAATGTATTGTATGGATACATCACTAACAAAATATAATAATATACAACTAAAACATACAAAATTAAGTTCATAAATATTTTTCCCCTGCTTTTCCTCTGTCTTGAGGAATTAAGGGCGATCCGTGTTACTTTTATTCTTCAAAAAACTTGACAACATTAAATGTAATGATATTTTTAGCCTGAGATCGCAAGAGTTTTGGCATTATTAAATCGATAATCTTCGATACAGACTAAAATCGTGGACCAGGAGCCGTAGGTGGGACGCTCTATAAGAGGGGGGGGCATCTTTAGTTTCGAATTCCGTGCGCACTTCTTAATAAGTCTGTACGTAATATTGCACGTGTGATTTCCGGTCAGAAATGACGTCAAAGGGCTACGGAAGTAAACTAGACATCGCGAACCCGACAAAAAAATTACAGTCACGTTAAACCATTTATGTTAATTAATACATTTTGTTTCCAACTAGGCAGCTGATTTTTTTTAATTGAAGGGTATTTTCGTTATTACTAAATTTATGTTGCTATTTATATATATACCAAATGATTCTTCTCGATTTGCCGCCCTTCGAGTAACTGCCGCCCCCAAATGACGCTCTATCTGCCTACCCCCACGGGACGTCACTCCTAGGCATCCAGCTTGCAAAAAATGCATATATCTTATAGTGTTTTTATTAACATTTTTTGATGCCTTCAACAACCCTAAATGTGCTGAAAGTAAGCTAGATATTTAGTTTATTTATTTTCTTGCACATCAAATTTTTAACCATCAGATATTTGAAGGTAGATCGGTACGTGAGAAATAAAAGAACATAATGAAACAAAAGGAGCATTTTTGGCGTTATAATGATATAATGGTATCAGATATAATAATTTCATCGGATTGACGATTATCGAGGATTCCACTCTCTGTTATTACCTAATTATTACTTATCGTAGACCGTTAGATAAATTATTTATTTTTTGTCAATATTGAAATGAGTTTTTGGGAAAATGTGATGTGATTTTTAACCATATAAGTACCATTTTTTTTTCACTTTTGCATTTTTTTTCGATAGGTAATAAAAGGTATTGAAATTTATTTTCACAAAATCTAGTGTTTTTCCTGCCTAATAGATCGTTTTCGTACCTCGTCTGGCATGTTTTTGTCAGCGACAGTTGGCAACACTGCGCTCGATGAAGATCTTTCCATTCTTCTTGATTCTTTTTCTTTACTGTCACCTACTTCTGTTAAACTTAATCAGGTCATCGATCCAACAAATTTTAAGGTATGTAATCGATTAAGAAGTAACTCATATAATTCACTACCCGTATGAGCGACGGCGTAATTCTTTACTCTATTATGTATTATCCATAAAAATAATCTAACAATTTGAAATCTTGTGTATTGCATATTATTTATATAGAATAAAATGAATTTTACTTCTGATACGTCAATATAATATAATATATTTCCCCACAACATGCAAAATAACCTAAGTATATAAAGAGGGTTGGTTGAAGTCATTCGCTTAACCCAACTTTAAATTATGGTTTTTAATGTGAAGGGTAATATTATAAGCAGCAATACTCTGGATTCAGTTATACATTTGTTTCAAAGTATTGCGTTTATTGTATGTTTAATAATATCGTTTCACGATAAAATTTATTAAGTATACATAATAAACATACTTGAGTATTAGATTTATTTTTGTAAAATATTTTCACCAATGGAAATCTAGCTAATAAACCAGTAGCGAAGGGTGGAGGTAGGTTGTTAATATTCGCCATAAATAGTGCACATTAATTTTTGTTAGTCATATGTGTTTGTTTTTATTTTTTTATTAAACTAAGACTACAATTTGGAGATTGTATTGGTCAAATAAAAATCAAATAAATCTTGCCCTTACCAAACCATAATAGTTTTGGTATACTTTGGGCGATACGACAAAATTTTTACTTTTTCATTAATACTTATTTGTTTTAAGAATACATAAGTTATTACACAAATTGTTGGTTCATTTTTGTAAATTCATTAAAACTTGCCTAAACTAAACTACAATAGATAAAAAAATATTATTCTATCCATAAAATATCCAACGTTATGGATGATTTAGATTTGATATATAGGTAGACGAGTATTTTTTGACTGTTAAATATTATGGCTTGGTTTCGCATTGTTTTATTGAATTTTAAAAACTAACAAACACCATATTTTTTCCATAAATATACAGCATTCGTTTAAATCTTGACCATCTTTTGTAATTTGAAAATATCTTGATTGAATTCAAGGTAGGTATTAATAATAGATAATAACATTGATCCTTTGACAGCGTCAGGATACTATATATTTTTTAATTTAACCGTTAAAATCAATAATACACAAATTGTATTAACCTACTATCTACCTACATAACATTAATAGGCTGTCCATGGACTGAAACCGTATGCGGTTTCGAACCGTGTGCCATACTTAGCTTATCTATTCTGTTCATGGAAATATATTTTCACAAAGTATATTATAAGCATCTGATCGTATCCGTTTATTTATACCATACACTTCCACTTACAAATTTAGTATGGCACACGGATCTAAACCGCATACGGTTTCAGTTCATGGATGGCCTCTAAGTATGTTATAATGGTTTATAAATTATATGATTTACCCGCCAATAATATACTCATGCTTAACACGTTATACGCAACTTAGATACATTCCTGATACAATGGCGGCTGTAACAACAATTAAATATTAAACTATTGTGTAGGGAACTATAATAAGCTCGTATTTGCCTAAAAGCTTTGCAACCTTTATTAAACCACTGTCGAAAGCTTCTCTAATAAAACATTCTCCCGCGGCGGCTCTAAACATAATTGCAAGACACTTAGTCACGATTCACGGAGTGTGTAGGAAGCTATAACAATAACAGAGTTCCTTTAACTTTTCATAAATTATCATATTGTGATAGTATCAAAAAGCTACGAATAGTGTTCTTACAATAATATGCTGAATTGTTTTTTTTATTTTTGTTAATATTTATTTTTTCATACATACTATTCACATTGTGATTTTATTTGTAAGAAATGTGTGATGTTCTCAACATATTTTTTTTGTAAAATTAAAAAATTATAATATTTTTGAATCTATTCATCGAATTCACTTAATGAGTAAAAACGCAATAGCCATAAAAAGAAGTAGGCAGCAATAATTAAAACTAAAATTAGTGGCCAGGTAACATCGACCAAGGATATTTTGATAGAATTTTAATATAGATTTTAATAAACAGGGTTTCGTTATACGTTATCTTTAGGCACTACTTAATAGTGCCATTCGTGATAATACCTCAATTTGATAAAGCAACCATATAAGTATCATTGTGAAAGGTAAATTGATCATTGTGAAGAGTTACTGTGTTTTTCACGTAATTTTCACGTATTTCTAAGTTTCTTGATAAATAAAATAATATAATCAACCATATTACCGGATAACCATATGGCCGTCGTCGTCCAGTACATGAGGTGCTTGTCATTCATCTGGTAACCCGAGTTCGATTCTCGGTGTCGTCACGATATTATATGTATGTAATTATCTCAAAACCTGGATGTTAGAGATCGTTTCTCTTGTATTACTAAATACATCATGATTTCACTACACTATTCTGATTGGTACTTACGGCCAGTTGTAGTATTAAAACATATATATTATTATATAATTTGAAAACACTTCTGAGAAATATATAACCAGTAGAATTTAAAAAAAAATACGACACCCAGCAGGATTCGAACCTACGCCCCTCGGGAACCACGACCATGTGCACTGACCACTATGTTATAAGTATATTATCTAATTGCGAGAAATTTTAACTATTGGCTAACTATTCCGATGAAGCAATTTTGCACGCTTTTCGATTTCAAATTTGTAGTTCTCATTCAGTGATTGCAAAAAATTCCATTTGTAAAAATGACCATTGCTGAAATAATGACAGCTGATAAAGCGGCCGTTTCTGAAACGGTGATAGTGATATAATGTCCCAGATGCTGTAAAATGGACGAAAATTAAGAATTTAACGTTTCTTTGTCAGTTTAAACTGCGTAAAATATGTTTTTCTCATTATGATGGCCTATCTATTTTCTTTGATATTTATTAACCGTGAATTAATGATCCTTATGATAATTATATAATGTTTACTATCATACCTATATCATGGCATATAATTTAAAATTTATCAATAATTGGGTAGTAGCCAGTTTCAATCATCAATGAAAAGTTTACCGTGTGTAGTTTACTATAAATTATTAAATACTAATTACACTAAATAATGTACAATAATATAATAAAGAACATCGCATGAATGAAATTAAGGGCTTACTCTCAATCATTAAACGGGCATGTTTACAACAGTACTGCTGTACGGTGGTTGTATATTTTATAATATGACAATGTTTATTTATGTCATGAAAAAAGACAGGGCATCATAAGCACGTCTCAATCTTTCATATAAAGTTTATAAATTGTTCATGCTTAGTTCCCTAAAAATCCTAATTGTTTATCAAGTTGAAATCGCCACAATGAGATGTAATCCATAATATCATTTATCTTAACCCGAAGTTTATTCTGTGTTAACAACTTTATTATAATATTAAACAGTACAATTCTCGTGATGTACAGTTTGACAGTTCCCGGCGTAAGTGCGTCGGTTTAGGATGAGGTTTTGACAGAACTCACCGCAGGAGTGGAAAGCAGGCTGACGCACGGCGTCTTATGGATGACGTCGAAAGCCTTTGAGGCTTTTCACTTGATGGGGCACATGCAAAAAATCCTCCGTGCTTTGTATTATTTATCTCCACTTCTTTTATATATTATATATTGAAGAAAGACTCCGGTGAATACATGAGAAAAATGCTCATAGAATTGTATCAAAATAATAGAAAAAAGTGTAAACAATCTTTGCTTTTCTTCAATCCTTATTTGCTCTATATTCAAATGCTTGTATATTAACAATGTTCACATATTATATTATAACAACAAGTTACGTATTATATGGTGTGTTGCAAAATATTCTTTTCATTCGTCATTTTTTTGAGATATTATGAGAATACAGCCGTTATTTCGTGACTTCGCTTTAGATGGGAATCAAACTCAGAATGCACTGTATCACAGTTTGATGTTTTTCTGAAGTAACTTAGATAGTGTTTGTAATATAGCCCAGTCATATTAGATGAAAGAACCCCTTTAACCCCAATATGACAGGACTAATATAGAAATATAAATAGATATCTAAATAATAATATGAAGTACCGGGCTTAAGGCTGAGGCATGGTCTAAAACGATCGTGGCTAGGCGATGCGCGGAATGCGGGTCGCGGGTACAAATGACGGAAGCCGAACGAAATATAATTTGTCATAAAAGTTGAACATGCGTCCTTTTTATGTTATGTTTATTATTATATTCATAATAATAATAGTAGATTCATTGACATGTTTTCTTTTTTAAGTACATACGTAAAATTTTTAAGTCATCTTTGCACGATTTAAGAATATTTTCATCCGACGCCATGACAAAACGAATCGACGTGCAGACGCCTCGACTATCGCTCTCCGAGTGACAACGCGGCCGTAAT
Organism: Rhyacophila brunnea; assembly: GCF_057557595.1. Taxonomy (NCBI): domain Eukaryota; kingdom Metazoa; phylum Arthropoda; class Insecta; order Trichoptera; family Rhyacophilidae; genus Rhyacophila; species Rhyacophila brunnea. Next base: position 35,199,529 of record NW_028232837.1, on the reverse strand, counting down.
TTTGTTCTACATACAGTTGAAAATTATTTGCCGTTTCACTTATGTACGCTCTTAAATCCTCGGTCTGGAAAAATTGTAATTTTGTTTTTCAATGTTTGTTTGGACCCTGAGTATGGATATAATGGGTTGAGCGAGTAGCTGACACACATTTCTCGTAAAACAATATAATAAATAAATAAAATCTGTTAATACAACCTCCACTCTGTAATTGTCCCATAATAATATGATCTTCGAATCGAACATGATTATCATTGGAATATAATTTTATCAACTCGATGTATTATTTAATTTCATTTGAATTATAATTTATATTTTTTTACTTTTAATTTTGGATTATTTTACGCGACCCGGTTTTTTTCTTTTGGTATTTTCAGGCACTATGCATATTCACCTATAGTAAATATACAACAGACACAATATCATAGTTACGTACTGCGTATATACTAATTATGTACGAAAAAATCGTTCAGCATACGACCCTAAAAGTGTTTTTTTTTATATTTTGTAATACATTGAAGTTAATCCCTCCAAACCAAAATCCGCCCCGCACCACACTTGGTCTTAATCGAGCGTATCACGGGACCCATGTATACCTAATGATTTAAAAAATAGTACCATACCCTAGGTTTTAGTAGTAGTGTACATCTATTTATAGTACCGCGTAGGAATCTCGCGGCCGGATGATTCAAATGCACGTGTTTCTATTCCCAACGTTGATAAAAGGTTAATAATGACTCCTGTGAAAAAAACATAACATCGTCACCTTACTAGGCTTCGTAATATACCTCGAACACCATTTGGAATATGCAACTACTGTAGATCGTCACATTGCCTTTAACCTTAGCGATAAGTAGGGGGCCCTCCAAAGATCCTAGCCTGGAGACTCGCTTCGGGATGTGGGGGACATGATCTAGGTACGGACGGAAGACCATCTTTTCTTACACCGTGCGCATGAAAAAGATGGGGTATATTGTCTTTAACTGACCGGCTGACAAGTCTTGTTAGTTTAACGACAGTTGCCAAAATTGGCAGAACGGTTCGCGCTAATAAATAACCTACAAAATAAACTAAGTGTTCCGTTAAAATTTCCGGGTTTGCGAAGTGTTCCATTGCAGAAAAAGTTTGGGAAACCCTGCTCTAGACTAGTTTACTCTCAATCTATCGAAATATTTTAAAAACTCGTAAGTCTTGTTGTTTTATGTGGAATTAAAACCTCGTATTTGACAACCAGTGTTAGCAGATTCATCGATTAGAGAAGTGTTTAAAATTTTGTTTAATTATTTTTTTCTTTCTTCTCAACATTCTTTTTAAACATACTTACGAGGTTTTAATAGTACGGTGACGATATAATATCCATTTCCAAAATTAATAGACTGGAACTAAAAAAAATTAATTAACACAACTACATCTAATCTACAAATAATCTACAATAGAAGTTTTGAAATATTATTTGGCAATGTATAAAAATATTCATTATTCTTAATTAACATTTTTGTGTTTATCAATTTGTTATTTTGTTTCGAAATACTAACACCCACATAAAGTGTCAATCAATTTGGCCAAAAATGAAGTCAATGGTTTTTTTTATTAAACATTTATACTTGTTCAATTTATATTACCAACATAATATGCAGATTAATTTATAGACGGAGCGTGTTCTCCAATTAATTTTATTTACTCATGACGAAAAAGTAAACTTTTATTTATAAGTGACTATTTTTGGATTTTATCGATTTCAATTTCATTGTTTTTATTGCTTTTGTTCTTCATAGAATACTCGGAATTAAAAAAAATCATTAGATTAACATAATACTATAAATACATATTTTTTATATACTTACCTAAAATAATTGTTATGACATATATTCAATTATTAAGCATTGATTATAATATAATATATAAAACATAATATTAGTTTATCATTTCTGATACAAGGTCTAAGTAAAAGTATAACATAGTATTTATATTTAATATATTAGGTAAATATATATAAATATTAAATTTTATGCAATAAGATAATAATATCTTCTACAATGTAATATTAACATTAATTTCAGCAACATTGAGTGGTTCGAAATAATTATGGATCCATCAAAATGAATTCTGAGATATTTGGATCTAAAGTGAAAACTCCTTTTGTAAAATTCAGGAATGTTTTCACTGTATATACTTACCATATTTTGATAGTACATGGATCAATTAAAATAAATAGTCGAAACATAAAGTGAAGCGCCTGGTTTCAAAAGCCCCTAAAACGATTTTAGGTAGTTCTGAGAAAAATGAGAGAAACAATTTTAGGTAGTTTTGAGAAAATTGAGAAAAAATCATATCTAATAAATTTATGAACTTTATGTATTTATTTTTTAATTTGTTATATTCTAAAGAGTATTCTATAGCACCCAACTATAATATAGGTCACAAAAATATCCGTCTAACTACATATCTAACTCAAAAAATTTCAAAAACCGTTTTAGGGGCTTTTGAAACTAGGCGCTTCAAGTATATTCAGGTTTTATTAAAATTAGCAAATCAATGTTAGGAAATACCTCTTTACACTGCTGAAGGAACTGTCAATACTAGTATTGCCATTTATATGGAAAATTGTAGACCTACGATTGCAATATTAACACACAATATAAAAATCGAATTTTATGAAAATTGGACATGTTCCATAATTATTGTGAACCACTAATCCAAAGCATACGAAAATTATTTGTTTTATGCCAGTCGGTGTACTCAGTGTATCGAATAAAACTACTATTTTGAGACATGATGCAATGCTTAATAGAAAACAAATATTAATCATTGTCGTCACTCTTGCAAAAACAAACCGAAATCCATTACGACCCATAAAGTTTTCAACGCTGCACAGAAGAGAATCGGGGTTCATATCCGCTGGCGCATTTCACAATATATATATAATACACAAACAAACATGTCTTGCATAAATTATTAATGTAAATACGGGTGCTTTTGATGTTCTGGATTCAGAGTAAACAGCAATTAAGTGGATTCTGTCTTAAGACAACAAAGTTAGCGATCTTGAACTTTGCGAGGAGAAAAAAATCACTCCAAGAATTATTAGTGTTTACTTGAATTAACTCCGGTAAACACGAATCTCACTTTTGACACACGATGCAAAAAAATATTATTTTAGGCAATTTTAACTTTAGATTTATTCTAAATTATTTTGGTTCAATTTCCCATGGTACTAATACAAATATCAATGGGAAATAAGAACTCTAATTTTAGGTATCTACTAGTTGCATATCCGCGTATTTTATGATCGTTGTGTCTCGAGTAATATGATAACAGCACTGTATATCTGGACCACACTGACAGGTATCCTATTCTGAATAATTACATGTAAATTGTACGTATTACATTTCACCGTAGCACATTTCGCCGTGAGCTTTATTATCGGAGAGAGATCACCGTATACTATACGGTTATCTATATAGCACCGAGATGATAAAATTACGCGTTGTTCGTGGAGCATTGTAGGCAATAATATTTCAATTTTACCTAACATAACCTAACCTAACAAATAATCCAGTATGTCGGATATTTTCAAAAATTGTTTGCCGCTGGCTTCCTGTAAAATGACAAGAACCGTGTTTAATTTAGACATGAATTATATCTCGGTACTATACAACCCACAGTTCGCAGTAAGCTTTCTTATCAAAAAGAGATGACCGTATACGGTCTCCAATTTTTTTAGATTCAATTAACATTGATAAAATTATTCAATTTTCATAGCTGATTTTGGCAAAATTCATGAATTCAAGAATGAAATCCTAATCTAACCTATTTACAAAATATGTTTGCTGCTGGCTTCCTGTAAACCGATAAAAACCGTGTTTTATTTAAACATGGATTTTAGTCAGTACTTTGCGACTCAAAGAGGTTGGACGATCTTTAATATACGACCCTATTATATTTTAGATACAATATTTTACGGTGAAGTGTGACACGGCGAACTGCATGCGTACAAATTTCCGGACTTTTTCCTACTTCGCCTCATACGTAACCGTGCCTCGTTGCTTCACGCACTTTCTCCGCGTTCCGTATGCCTCTTGCGACTCTTCAAATTAAAGTCACACTGATAGTTGCCATATAAATTAACATCATGCGTTCGCACTTCGGTGCAAGGTTGCATCACCAGTCCCGTGCGGCTCTGCTCGGGACAAAATGAAGGCTTAAATTCTTTGATCTGGCACACGTAAGGCATAAAGTCCACTAAAGCACGCTTGCGGGGCGCTCGCGCATTTTCTATGTGATTCATCGAAAATACAACGTAATCAAATACGCCAGCGCACACTGGACTTGACGACGCATTGTGCCCGCCTGCCCCATGAGTCACCGTTTTTGGTTTCTCGGCGATACGAATTAACGAAAATACAACGTAGTCCATTCATTGAACACGGCAAGCAAAATCACGCTCCTCGAAGCGTCGTCGATAAGACGGGCGAAAAGCCGTTATTTAAGAACAGTGAACTCTTTGTTTAATTATTGCGTGTCCGATATTAATTACAAGCCCCGAGAAATTTAATAATATTTTTATTGCTTTGTTATGAGAGACGCTGATAATAATAATTATTTTGTGCTCCTTGAGCCCCTTATTACATAGGTGAAGGGTAATGCGCGGGTGGGAGGGGGCCTACTCAGTAGTGAGCGCACCGAACGCTTTTTTGGTGGGCTTTATGCCTAGGATTATGCTAGGCGGCCGCGTATGGCGTGGCCGCATATACATAACGAGTGCGGAGGTGGGAAAAGCCATGCCAGATTCACCTGGATTTTAACTAACCAAAGGTTAAAATTAATATTAACCAATCTGTTCGGCTTGCTGCATTGCACTTGCGAGTAATCTTCGTGAGGTATGTTGCCGACCGTTTTATGTCGTCAACTCTAGTGAGTTTACTGCTTTAGATACCTTTTAAATATAACGAAAAAGGTGAACACATTATTTTATCGCAAAAATGTTATCTTAATTAATAACCCCCAACGAATTATTGTTTTCGGAAATACAAACACGCCATTTTCCTTTCTCCAGAAGATGAACAGGTGTGTTCACTCATAATGTGTATTAAATATACAAACGAAACATATCTGAAGGCATTCACATATATATAATCTGTTTACAGACGCGTGTTAAGTGAACGTATGTTTACACTCAATTTGTGTAATGTTTACACAATTCAATAATAATACATCTAGTTATATTATATACTAAAGTCGCGTGTAATAACAATGTTATGTTGTTTTATCATAATACTACTGTTATCTATGATCCTCTAAATTATGTCATATTATTAATTGTTTTTGGTTATTTTGAGTAAAGTGAAAATTATAAAATTAATTAGGTAGGTAGGTGAACCTTATAACGGGGCACTGAGACGGCATAATAGTATGCATGATACCGTATAAAGCAAGTTCCAATGATCAAAAGTTGTAACGGAGAACGGTGTTTATCACAATACATCGTGTAAATGTTATTATTATTAAGCATGTATAGACCAAGAAAGTATTAACGCATTCGCTGCTGAATAGATAATGAGATTTTAATTGCCCCCTTTAAAATGCACGTTAATTACATCGATCGGCCGCCTGGTCATTACGCGCCGTGTGCGTCTTCCGCGTCCAAAGTATTAATGCTGTCAGTATCCTTATTTATACTTTATCCTGGAAATTTCGTAAATATATAAATTGCATACATAGCTCTTATTACAACGTTTCTCTTAGCTCGTATTCTTATTTGTCCGGTGGTTGTTTGTCCGGTACAAATCTTGCAATCGATTTTTAACTAACTTACCGACTAGCTAGACATTTGACACTTTTAGAATATATCAGAACACGATTCCAATGCATTTTTTTAAATACTTTTAGCCATCTTTAAGTAGAATTGATTTCATTTTCATTTTATTCTGTTTTGTATGAAAAGTAAAACTATTATTGGTTGCTAAGTGGGTCCTAGCAACTAAATTATTAATATTAATATATACGTGCGTTACTATGGAAATCAATATGACATTTCAGTATTATTTCTAACAAATATTTTTTTTTGATCGTTTAAGCTAGTCAAGTCAAGTTTATATGATTCAACAGAAAATTTAAAAATGTTGTATATAAACAGTTATTTTTATCTTGTATAAGTTAATTGTAAATGTTACAATAATTGCTATGTTTTAACAGCACCTCTCTTGGCTGTACTAACTTTTAGAGCGCAGATAGACAGTTTTGACTGTTTAGACGGCTAACTTATTGTATTAATTATAATACCCCAGTACAAAAATATGTAAAACTATCATCGATAGCCGCCGATAGTGGCCGATAGCAGTCTTGTGTATGGAATAGATGGGCTGGTTGCATTAGAATAATTATTTACAACTAACCATAGATCGCCAATGAATGTAATGCGCAATTATTATAAATTTATATTTCAAAATATTTGTTATAATTTAATTTGTTTATGTAGTACCTATTTATTGAAGAGAATCGCGAAAAATGGTCGGTGAAATAATAATTTTATATTAAGCCATCGTAAAATATGAATATAATGGCATACATACCAGCGCAACTATTCTATACATAAGACTGCTATCGATATGGTAGCTATCGAGGGTATTTTTGTATCGAAGTATTAGCACTCATTGTAACAATTACAATAAGATAGTTGAAATTGTTACAATAAGCGCTGTTTTAACAGCACCTCTCTTGGGTGTGCTAAATTTTAAAGCGAGATAAACAGTTTTGACTGTTTAAACGGCGAACTTATTGTAACAATTATAATATTTCGATACAAACATATGAAAAAATACCGTCGACAGCTGCCGATAGCAGTCTTGCGTATAGAAAGCTTAAAGCTTACTGTTATGATTTATTTAATTCTATTTCGACCACTGCAACTTTTATGGTACCATCTTTGGAAAGTCGACGTTCTATATCTCATAAATATTTTCTTTTTAAAATTATCAATGGTTTTGTTGACTCGCCAAACCTACTCGAAAGGGTGGGTTTCCATTGTCCATCAAGATTTACGCGAAACGAAACTTTGTACCATATCAGTCGTAGAGGTTCTAATTATGCACAAAACTCTTTTATTCGGCGCTCTTATTTAAATCATAATATATATTTCTCCACCGTTGATCCTTTTAATAATTCACCTGTTTCATTTAAAAGTGCTATCTCTAAAATTTTGTACAAACAGGTATATATATATATATATATATATATATTTTATGCTACTTTTTTTGTATATAATTTAATTATTCATTATTCTTCCTCATTTTTCTCATGCAATTTCTTTAAATTTATGTTATTCTTACTCTCTATCTTGTTAGGCTTAACTATATTACGAGTATAATGTATACATGAAAACTTTGCTGGTTGCAATAACTTTTCATTATTATATTTTTAATATTTTTAATCAATATGTAACTGTTTGTTTCCTTAATAAATAAAAAAAATATTAATAATAGATGCGCAGATATTGATATGTCTACGTACTTGTCTAATATTTGGGTACCTACTTCAATTTTAATTTCGCAGGAATGTCAATTATTTTCTAATCGCCACTTATTATTCATAGCGTATTTTTCTCATTTTCCGTATGTTTTCTGCAAAGAACGATCGTCAAAATAAAATAAAGTTTGCCAGCGGGATAAATAAAGAAAAAACTAGGCAAACTCGAGTTAGTTCCTCTCCTCCCGAAATTTCCTGCACGAGCTTTGAATCCAAATTATCTAATAAACAGAGTGTATAGGCCTGCAAAGCGGACCCAGGACCGGTTATTTGACCAAATAAAACAAGCATTGGGTATTTTTTGAAACGTGTTATCGGAAAGCTATTATCTTTGCAATAAAAATAATATTGAAGACGGTTTGTTAACATAGTAAATAATCTATACATGTTTGTTGAGTTTTTACATTGAATTACTATTGCACATTTTCAATCAGAAAAGGGGGAAAGTGTGCTGTATCAATTCTTACAATTACTCTACACTATATCGTAAATGTACATTCATTATATACACAATAACATTAGAATGACACATAATAATTATGCTACATATATAAAAAACTAACAGCTTTAAGAAGCTAGCGACAAATAATAATAACAATAATAACAATACCTAATAATAATAATATTAATAATAATTATAATAATAATAATGATAATGATAACGATTATGATAAAGATAATGATTATTATTATTATTATGATAATGATAATTATTAAATACTAAGGGGGACATGCTCATCGTACGTCAAAATGCATAAACTATTTTTATTACTTACATAAAATAGTATACTTTTAAACCTCTCGCTCTAATGTTTTAGAATTTAGTCATTTTTCAGTACGTCCATGTAAAGTGGTGTTAAGATTTTTTATATTTATTAATTTTTAAAAGCATTTATAACACTATTAGTAAAATTTATGTCGACATTATTATAGTGAAATATTTACAATAAAAAATATATTTATAATCTCTGTGATCCCAAATTTGACAAGAATTAGGCATTTTATTATTCAAAAAATGGACAAGATTTACACATTTAAAGATACTTTTAAAGATACTGATTATAAGCTGTGTCTTTGACCATTCAAATGTGATACATATATCTAAAAACATTGAAACGAAAAATACTTTCAAAGATCAACTTACATTAAAAAAAAAAATCGTTATGAAATCGTTAGGATCCCATAGTACGAGTATTATTATATTATTTTTTGTTACATTTATTATATACATTTAGTTCACAAAGTTTTCTCCAATGTACAGTGAAGATTTTTTTTCAATTTTTTATATTTATAAAAAGTATGTTCTTACATTTTTTCAAAAACATTGATAATGTGTAGTCCGACATGTTTACTTATGCGCGTGGTGCAAGGCGTTGTTTGAATTTCCTGTTTGAACACGTCACGAAAAAAATGTTTAGAATTCCCTAATACTCAATAAATAAAAATTCAAAACTTCAAAATAAGTATTAAAATTGTCTTTCTTTCATCTTTAATTTCAACGGTCTACCTAACTTCCGGGAAAGTCAGACTATATGTATAACTTGACATCATTTACATTTATATCAAATCTAGCTTCAATATTGTAACCATACCATCTGTCATATTATTCGTGTAATAATGCGGATTTGATTGACATTAGATATCATAATTGTCACTATGCGTATTTTAAATATGCCTATAAATAAAAATCAACTTGCATATTTATTTCTAGCTCTTATCACTTAGTAAGGGAATTTTGAGCACCAATAATAAAGAGTAAAATTTAAGTTATAATAAGGTTAGTAATAAAATTTAAATTGCGAGAACCAGACTAGCATTAAATGAAGCATATTTTTATTATTTTAGTGTTATTTGTCGCCACTTTTATTCTACGCCTCGTTTCGTGTTTGCATTTTTCTCAAGCGAATCTTTATTTTTATAACCACGAAAAGACACATTATTTAAAGACTTTGCCAATGTCCCTTGATCCGATCCCCGTAGACTGGCTAAAAGCTCAAAGAGACTTTCCAATGGTTTTTTTAATTAAGCTTTGCATAGCGTAAATTACTACATCAAACAGTGAATCATTGAAGCTTACTTCGTCACGACTCACGACTAGACTCGAACGGATGAGTGATTTGAATCATTTCTGACAAAATCACTTTGACTCTTTCCATAGCACATACCTAAACAGTTTAAAATGATCATATGTTTAAGTTGAAACTCTCTTTGTGTAGGTCAAATGTTTTTTAAAAACAAGTTTTAATGCAACTACCATCTCACTGAAGCTTTTTTGGTACATAACCATTAGCAGGCTTTCAGGATGAAGGTTTATCAGAATATCACAATCATGAAAATAAAGATTTTTCTAACGAAGTAGTAACTCCAAAGAATAAATTGTTTAATATTTTATATTAGCTACATCATGCGAAATGACAAACATTTACATATTCAGTTAATTATATGGAATGAAATAGGTTGCAAGAGAAGACGGGGATGTTCTGATGCGGCATGAAACGACAAGAATACACGGACGACACAAACGGACACTGAGGATCCCAATTATTATAAACGGTACGTCGTAATAACGCGTAGTTATAGATATCTTCAGAGCAGGTCATTATCTCTAAACTCAAAGTGAGGAGTATCTGGGTATTGGGTATGTACCCGGAAAAGTACGGGGATCTGCAGTAGAAGCAACCAGAAGCCATAAGTAATATAAGGGGTAAATGCAGAAGTCAGTGGAATCTGATAGATTTTGTTAACCCCGCCCACTCCCACCGCCTTTATAAATCTTGGATAATTTTTCGAAATGGACCCCCGCTGTAAAACAAAATCTGTGTGTGCGCTGCACCTACATAATTTGATAGATCGTATAATAAACGTATCTACATTATTTTCAAAATGATATATCAGTTGACAACACTATCCTGGTCAGTTTTAAATTATCCGGATTAAGAACGCCTTTATTTAATTTAACTAAGTACTTACTTTATTTACTAGACTCTATTTACTACTTTACACACCTTGTTATTATAAAAACAAAACTATTTTAAAAGACAAAACTAAATCATAATAATTTTATAAAATATAACATTTTTTAAATATTATTTTTGAAAAGAAAACACTAATGCATAAAAATTTCTTCTTCTTCGGCCATGTCAGCCCCTAAGCTGGAGCATAATATGGACGCGAGATGGCGCCTCCAAAAATACCTGTCGCTCACCAGTATCTGCGTCATGCTAGCATTCCATGGCTCCGTTGTATATACTCTGTAAATAGTATCTGGTTGGCTTGAAGAACATGCAAGGCAAATTAAAGATTTTTTCAGGCGTCCGCAGTACGTAGTCAAGCCAGATCTTACGTCCCTTCTTTACTCTCAGTGTAGTGAGAGGCTACATGGTTCCCTCTCTTGTATCCTTATTACTCATTAAATCATACCACCACACACCCAGTAGGTATTAGTCGTAAACATCTGTTCTTAAAGCTCAGTACACGATTGCTCTGAGCTTTAAGCTATCGAATAGGCGGCATTTGGTTTGAACAGTTTTGAGTCTCAGATACTCCGCATCGAGTGGAACATTTTATTGTAATGTTTAAATGTTAATTTAGAGTAATTTACAGTATTTAAAAATATATACTTTCGTAAAATAAAGATTCCTAATTAGTTTTATAGAAACTTCGAAGATATTATGAGAGTATAAAATATTTTTAAACAAAAAATATAAAAAATTTTTGAATGAAATTCTGAGTGTGATTGATTGTCATTGTTTTTAAGAGGAGGAAATTTTTCTTTCTTCTTGCAAATTAGCCCACTTCTGTCCAAGTCATCTCTCGAGTGTGCATAGAACCTCAATAGAATAAATTATCAAGCGCGCTCTTTTAGAAATGGTTAATTAAAAAACTTTGCATTTATTCTTCGGCGTTAGAAAAAAGTTTTTTGCGAGTGCAAAGTGAAAAATTTTCAAGTAACGCGAGCTTTAAAAAAAGCTCAAATACCCCCTACAATGGAAGTCATTGGACAAATTCATTTCAGTCACGAAGTCCCACTAAAAGTATATTGAAAAGTTTCCTAATGAATGAAAGTGCCGTATTGATAACGTTAAGGCCTTAAGCACATACGTGCTTTCAAAGAAGGATCTAAAAGCTTTTTAAATTTTTACTTAAGAAGCATCATTTTACTTAAAACATTACGATACTTTTTTTAAAAAAATAATGTTATATTCTAAAGAGGCATAGGTACCTACAGGAAATTGATGTCAAATGTTTGAATTTTATTTTCAATTCTGTATATATTTAAAATTCAGTTACTAAAAATAAACTAACTAAGAGTCACTTTATTTGTAAAATTTTAAACTTTAAAATATTAACTGACATTCTTGAATATGTTACGACTATACTTCAATAGATTTCATATTCTGCTCTTCTTCTTCCGATGAAGCTATTGCTCCCTACCTCCACCGCGCTTCTATATTTGTTGCATTCTTTGGCAGCCCCTATCCGGTTATTGACACCAGGAAAGAATTTCAGAATACTCCCCACCTCACTTATAGTCAGAATTAAAATGATATATCTACCACAGATTCTTTCACTCAAATTTATCGATCAGTCAGCACAGTATTCACGCTTCAAAACTTCATCGAAATCTCAATTAACTTAGTGTGTCAAAATTATATTATTATATTCACATGTTCAGAAAATCCTTTTTTAAGTAAGTAAACTCAATTTTATGAATTCGAACAATTGTAAGTGCATAAAGCATAATCAAAGTTATTATAAACACAAAATAAACAATTCATAGAGAGTTACCACATATTAATTTTGTATTCTAGTATAATTAGGTTATTAGTTATTTTTTTCTTCACTAACTTGAACGGCCCACGTGCTCGTCGTAGGTCAAAATTGAGTTTTTATTGTATATTCAAACCATGATCCTGGACACTCCTTAAACGTTGTAGATAATCTATTTATATAATTTTTAAGCCTTATTATCCTTTATAGTTATTTTAAACATTTAATGACTGCATAAAGTATTTTTGTTACATAAAATAGTATTCTTTTAAACCTCTCGCTCTAATGTTTAAGAATATAGTCATATTTCGGTACATAACTGTGCAGTGGTGTTAAGATTATTTACATTTATTAATTTTTAAACGCATTTATAAAACCATTAGTATAATTTATTACGAGATAATTTTAGTAAAATATTCACGATAAAAAATTATATTGATAATCTCTGTGATACCAAATTTGACAAGAATTAGGCATTTTATTATTCAAAAAATCGGCAAGATTAACACATTTGAAGATGATTCTAAAGATACTTATTATAAGCTATGTCTTTGACCATTCAAGTGTGATAAACATCTTATGATTGCTTTATAATAATTATTGACCTAAGAATAAGGTAGTGTTTTTTTGAAACACGGCATTTCTTTTGTCATTCCCCAGTGGTTAAGCTACAACATACGGCCGTAGCCATAAATTGACAAACTATAATTAAAATAGGGAGTAAAATAATATTGACGCGCGTGTTTGACTAATTGCTGAATTGACCTAAATTTGATATAAATAAAAAGGATTTCAAGTTATACACATTAATAGTTTTGTAAAAATCAATGTTTTTTTTAAATGAATATAAAAAATATTAAAACTATGAATTAGTCAAAAATTTCTTTGGCGATGCTTAGAAAACTTAATAAACTTAACTAATATTTAATATTACCATAAAATATAATATAATATGGGGTCAAATTCAACAAATTCACATTTTATTACCTTTTTCACAATTGTAAGTTTATCTTTGACTTACAATAAAAAATGTTTTTCTTTTTAACGGTTTCAGATAGGTACATATTTTTATTAATTAACGCAGTTGAAATTGTAAGTTATCAAAAGAATGTCTCAAATTGCAAGCTTCGTATTTTTCCGCTAGGTGCCTCTGGTAGGTAAAGACATCGCATATGCGTTGTAATAATACGGCATCTTCTTATAAATATTATACTCATATATTTTTTTAAATGAATAAAACATTTAATGAAATACCTGAATATCAGTTTATAATGGCAAACAGTGATTGCTTTTTTGTAGTCTCAATAATTATTATCAGTTTGAAGAAAAAACCTTTTTTGGCTTTAAAAAATCTCGTTTTTACTGCCTACAGAAATAATAATTTAAAAACGCGCCGAGTCTCTAAGAAATGAGATTAATTCCAGGTCACCTGACAATTTCCGATTCGTTTGAGCTGGTTAGTGAATCTTTGATCTCTCATACTAACATAAAAATATAGATATCGAACATTTTTTATGAAATATCTTTACAATGACTTCACAATATAAATTACAAATTTACTTAGTGTATTTTATGTATATACTAGCTGACCCGGCAAACGTTGTTCTGCCATATAAATTATTTCTAGTGAATATTTTGGTTGTTAAATAAAAAATAACGAATGTATCGTAAGTGTGTGGGGATGGGATCTATGACAGAAAGAGGAATAGAGCGCTGTAGACGATGACCGCCGATAAAAACAAAAAAACATCAACCATTCATTTTCTCAATTCAAAATGAGTAATGATGTTCATAATGAATGAATTACCTGTGACAGGATCTTGTTTATGCAATATCCGTCTTGTCTCTTCCAGAAAATTAGCGGATATTGGAGAGCGTCGTATGAATGGTGTGTGTCAGCGATGAACTCCAAATTATTGTTTCTTCTTCGAATCACGATTTCTCGCGTCGATGTGCGGTCGCCAAACCATGATTCCAGCAATGTCGTCAACAACAGGCACATTGAATCGACGCACGTGCTCTCCAGCTGGTGTTTTATCAGTATTGATGACAATAGCGTGATTGTCACTTTGCAATTCGTGCATGTGTGCTTTGAAAAATTTCAATAATTCATTGTGCTCATTCAACAGGGCATCCAGTTCGCCGACGATGCGCCTGGCATTAGGCGAATTGAGGCTATTGTAGCCGCAACGTGCATCCACATGATTGATGTCCTCACCGCCCATGAAGTAGATTTGTAAAAATGTATGTGGTTCGTTTGGCATTGGCAGCAATGAGCCTACTTTGTGGTATACTTGGCCTTTGATTTTGAACGTAGAATGGAATTGTTGACCATTTGCCGCAGTATTGTGAACTATTTCTGTTGCTCCGAACGAAGTCATTTGGAAGCATGAATTGAATGTGCGAATGGACTTCAGGAACAGGTTTGAATCTGGAACCGTGCCGATGAGCAAGCCGTTCAATGGTTCTGGTGGTATCTCAATTTCTGGTAGTTGCACTTTTCCTGATGCGCAACACATCCCGGCTGACTCATTTTTGAATTTGAGCGCATGACAATGGGGATATTCTTTGTCCATAGCACCAATCAGCACTTTCGGATGAGCGGAATATTCAATATCTGGCTCGTACTCGAATGCGAGACGAAGGAACGAAGCGGATATAAATGTTCGATGTACTTGTTGGCGTTGTCGGTCATTTGCTCTGCGTGTGTTAACTACGAACCGGCGCGCTTGGCTCCGTTTCAATTGTCGTTGTTGATTTCATTCAGCTCGTGCCTCTTGTGATTGAGGTGCACGCAATTGCGACATGCTTACACCTACATTTTTGTTATCTTGTTGGATTTGTTCGTCTGTTCTTTCTGCTCTACCATTTCGCATGTTTGATGCTTTATTCGTTCGACGGCCTAAATGGCCCCCCTTGCGTCTTGCTGGCATTGTGACTTTGATACACGCACATAAAAATAGATAAATTAAAATAAATCGTACAAAATTTTGCACGCACTGCGTTGTGATATGCCGAATGAAATGTCAAAATGACGCGACGCTTCTCTTGAATTCTTCTCGGACATAGCGCCATCTGTCATTCAACAACATAAATAATTTCGTTATGTTTGAAATACGAACGACGGTTAAATTTGTTCATACAAAAATAATATAATCGCGACTAAAAAATGGGAGGGTGGGGGTAGGAGGGTGAAAATTTAGAGTCATAGGTATTTTTTATGCCAAATAATAAAAAAAATACAAAAAAAAAATTGTCGAAAAAATAAAAGAAAAATTTTCTGGATAAAGATACCCTAATCACCTAGCGGTATGAAATATACTTGTTGACCTATTCTCATACCTAACAAATATACATAAAAAAAATCATAAAAATCAGTCGAGTCATTTCGGAGGAGTTCGACCACAAACATCGTGACACGAGATTTTTATATATATAGAGATATAAGTAATATGTTGCATGCATTGACGCCGACACTCCTCTGCGGGTTTCCGGTCTGCCCGTCGAGCTGGTGTCCAAGTTCAAATACTTCGGTGCTATGGTTGCCGACAATGGTGGTATTTCTAGTGAGCTTAGAATCCGCATGGGTATGGCGGGAGCATTCAACCAACTTGGAGTCGCATGGAGGTTGAGGATATATTCTGTGAGGACCAAATGTCGTTTTTTTAACGCGTGCGTGCAAACTGTGCTCTTGTGTGGCTGTGAGAAATGGCATCTTACTAAGCTTCAAGAGTCTCAGCTTTTGATCTTTGAGAATCGATGTCTCCGCCGAATCTTAGGGGTACATTGGTACGACCGCGTTGCAAACACCCGAGTTCGTGAGCAGACACAGTAGCCTTCGGTGATTGAGGTTATCACATAGAGACGCTTTACGTGGCTGGGACACGTGTTTCGGATGCTGCCAAAGAGTGCGGCACTTCGAACCTTTGTGACACAGCCTCAAGGGTTCCGTCTCCGTGGCCGGCCCTCCCTCACCCTGCAGCGGTGCTACAAAAGTGACCTACGTACTGCAGGTCTGACATGGCGGAAAGAGTCGACGATGGACCGATGGAAGTGGCGCGAATTTGTGCTTGCACTACTATGCCCCAATGCTGGGTCGTGACAGGGTGGAAGAAAAAGAAGAATGTGTTATTCTCATTGTTACATTCGCAGCATGACCTTTGAGTTTTGATTGCCTATATTATTCTTTAATTATTGAACGAGTAAATAATGTTATTACGTATGACTTATTGCTTTAACAAAAATATTCTTATAGAATAAAATATACTGTTTTTTATTACATGTTCAATATTTGTAAATTTAACTCAGTGTTTCCAAATGTATTTTTATTATGGAACCCTGCTGGCGAAATTCATTTCTCACTGAAAATTTCTAGAGAATAACGACCACTACTTTCTATTTTTATATTGATCATTTATTTATGTATTTTGTAATGTTTCGGAACACTGTAGTATACAAAAATAAGTTCATTGCTAAAGCCAAAACCTGCTACTACTACACTAATATGGCATGATAGAATAAACAAAATTTCTGTTATGGCATATAACGTATTTTTATTACAACGTTTTTCTTAGCTCGTATTCTTATTTTTCCGGTGGTTGTTTGTCCGGTACAAATCTTGTAATCGATTTTTAACTAACTTCCCGACTAGCTACTCGTAGCTAGACATTTAAAACTTTTAGAATATATCAAAACACGATGCGATGCATTTTTTAATACTTTTAGCCATCTTTAGAAGTTGTAGAATTGATTTAATTTTCAGTTAATTCCTTGTATGAAAAGTTGTTTCGGAATAAATCCGTAAAAAGTAAAACTATTATTGGTTGCTAAGTGGGTCCTAGCAACTAAATTATTAATATATAAGTGCGTTACTATGGAAATCAATATGACATTTCAGTATTATTTCTATCAAGTAAATTTTTTTTGATCGTTTAAGCTAGTCAAGTCAAGTTTATATGATTCAACAGAAAATTTAAAAACGTTGTATATAAAAATTTCTTTCTATCTTGTAACTATTTTAATGTGAATTGGATCTGATTCGTACTCTCGCATCGATAACATGTATTTTCCATGCCTGTTAAAAGTATCTGATATGATGGACGAAGCATCTGGGAAAAAAATGACACTCACTTTTTTGTCGGGCCTGCCGAATGGCATAATCTGTTCTAACGCCATTACAATAGAGGTGATATTGCTATAAATTCCCGATGCTTTTATCGGGTCTGCCGAATGGTTCGGTTCGAACGAGTTGGCTCAAATGAACATTGACACTAGAAACACTATTTTAACGCCATTACAATAAAGGTGATATTGCTATTAATTCCCTATCCGTCATATCGCATAATGGAAATTGCGTGACGTCTATCTATACGTGTGCGAATGTATTTGCTAGCTACTGTATTGAGTGCGTTGTCCTTAATATTGTCATTGCTGATATGTAATAAAATCTTAATTTCTGTAAAATCTCATACATATCTACCTATTACCTACTATTTTGCATTTATTTATAGAAATAAAAATATATTATTAAAATGCATGTCGAACATCTGCGTAATTTTATGATATTTGGAAAAATAAAGATTATTTCTTAGTTTTGTTTTCTGTGTAGTTTTCTTATTATAATAATATAACATATACAGGGTTATCACATAAATAAGATATACGTATTTTAGAGATATATCTTCATAAGTTGATTGTATCAGGGCTATATAACATGTTGCGCCATCTTGTTGATCAAAATCATCTAATCCATGCCAGAAAAAATCAGTAATCATGTTTCTGTAGCGTTATCCGTTGACAGGAAGTGCATTGACATTTTCGATTTCAATAAAATATGTTTCAATTACACAATTAATAAAACTGTTAATTTTTGTGGATGTAAAGGTGTGTTAAAACAACCACGTGGGTTTTTATTACTCCAAATGCGACAATTATTATGCTAATATACGAAGCCATTTAACAAAAAATGGGCTTCATCGCTGAAGATGATTTTTTCATGAAATAGGGGTTTGTTTCAAGTTGCTCTAAAGACTAATTAGCAAAAATTTGACGTGCCAAATGATCATTCGACTTATTTTTTGTGTTAAATGTATTTTACAAGCGTTCAAATGCAAATCGTTATGAAATTTTTTTTCATAACGATTAATATTCCATGTAGTGCCGTTAAAGTGCCCACCACCACCCGTCATATATGCACAACCGTGGATATACACGGCCGCTTTCTATGACGCTTTAAACGTGTCTGAAAGAAGTGATTTTAAGTGCTCATTCCGTCCCGAGACGGAGCCGCACGGGACTGATGCTGCAACCATGCACCGTAGTGCTTAAAGAAGAAAGTTAAGAAAGAAAATGTTTGTTTTTGGACTGGCTCTGCTGTCCGCTGACGTTAAGCGCTTTGTGTACCCGCATACTGAGTGTCAAGAATTGAAATGGATGAGTCCACAGAAGAGTCGGGACCATCCCGCTCCCCATACGACGCTGCAAATTTCTCAAATGCCGCAAAGTTGGCCTCGGTTGCTACCAGA